>NC_142200.1:67407862-68751340 GCF_049639895.1 Pseudopodoces humilis | reverse complement strand
GAGTACTTGGGGAATGACAAGTGCTGAAAACATCTGTAAAGCTTTTCATAAGCTCTAGAAACATTGTGGCGGCTGTCTTGCTTTGGGGAGATTTTAGTAAGCAATAGGGAAAATAAGTGTTACCGGCAACAATGTGACAAGCAAGTTACTTCAGAGTAATTATATGGTCTCAAAATTTGCAGGTAAGAACATGTTCACAAATGACTCATAGAAGCCTGAGGCCGACTGGTACGTAAAATTAAATCTAGGTGTTTTTCTATGGGGACACCGTTACTTAGCTTAGAATACTGTCATTTATATTTTACTCCTCCTTTTTTTTTTCAGCAGTTTTCTTTTAAGCAACATTTGTTCCTTTTTCCTATTCTTATTACCTATTCTGGCAAGGATGGTAAAGAAAGACAATTTTTAAAGGTGAACACAAAAGGTGAGAGGAGGAACATGAGCAAGGTCAGCTCATGGTGAGGCAGCCAACCTTCCCTGGTGACTGTCAGGCACAGGCATCAGTCCCAGCACTCAGGAGCTGCTCCCTCTGCAGCTCCTGAGCATGATTCAGTGAGCCTAATGCCTCCTCCAACAGCATGGGACATCTGGCAGACATGAAGCATGGAGCAGGAGATAGCATTCCTATTAAATGTATGGATGGAGAGTGCACACTGTAATCTTTGTGTGTGTGTACGGTGATGCAGTGTCCTAATAAGCCCACCTCTAAATAATCCCAAAAAAACAGAGCAGTTTTTCACTCATGCCAGACAAATGGCAGATGAAAGGGGTAGCTGAAAAGACCTGGGTGCTATGAAGTGGCACCTGTTTGGTAAAACACAGAAGCAGCTTTTAAAGGTCCCTCCCACCTTCATCCCCTTCTCCCATAAAAACTTACGGGACAGTGTTTTCTTTACTGTTAATGAAATCTCACTGGAAGTAAGTCTGCTGAGATAAAGCTACTTTATTCACATTCCCCAGAAATATCCCATGCTCAACATGGGATCTTGGATCCCAACTTCCAGCGGATAGTCCAGCCATTTTGCTTTGGAATGCTATTCATTCCTCCCTCAGCAACACCAGAAAAAACCAAACATTCCAAGCATGAAGCACAACAATAGTATTTCCAATTCTGTAGCTTCCTGAAATGCAATAGGAGAAACCAGCTCCTGTAACCCCAGCAGGGTCTACCACTGGAGAGGACAAGCAATCCTAACGCCAATGGAGAAACATGAAATGTAGCTTCTATGAACTGATGGTGTCTTGTCCTTTACCAAGTCAAGATTAAACTCATTTTTATGTAAATTTTGCAAATGACGTTCAGATTACAGCCAGGCTGAAGCAAAGATTGAAGGTACTTACATTAATTAAATAGAAACACTTTTTAGTACAGTGATTCTGCACTCTTAGGAAGAAGAATAATAGAGTAAGAATTTGATAGCAATAGGAGGCTATAAATCAAGAGCACAGAGAATTGAAACTCATCCCACAATGATTTAATTAACTCAGTGGTATTCTTATAATACAAAAACGCTATTAAATTCCAACTGACATTTCCCCCTGTTTAGGAAATGGAACAAAACTGTATCTGCAAGCTCTGGCGCAATGCAAGAACATCCCATTACCAAAACAGTGAACTAACTCCAAGTTCTTTCTTCCCCATGCATCCATACACAAACATCACCTAAGTGAAGATGGACATTTCAAATAGATTTCCACTTTAATCATGGGCACAGGTCACTGTCCAGGAAATTAAAACAAGTCTAAAGAAGCCTTTTTACCTGCTCTGAATGAACAGCATCCCTCCTCACACTTAAGCAACAACTGTGTTGATGGGTTGGAACAGAATAGCTTTGCCTTCCATCCCTAGAAGTAGATGCCAGCAAGCAAGCAAAACCTTGGGTGTCTTCCCAGTCCTGCACGCCATATGTCCACAGCATCTACCAGGGATCACCAGCAGCTCAGCTGCAGGTGCCAGCACAGCTCTGCAAGAGCTGCCACAGCTCACCTTGGGAAGAACCTCATGGTCAGCTCACCTATCAGCTGCTGGCAACAAACTGGTACCACAAGGTCACATAGGATACACACAGCAGAAGCGCTAAACTATGAGCTGGTGCCTTCTTTCACTTGCCTCACTGGGTAGCAGAAGCCCAAAAAGGCTTCTATCCAAAATGTTGAAAGTTGACCTGAACTCACACCTCGAGTCCAGACAGCACAGATGTCACATACACTTGGTGTGGCTATTCCTGCCTTGCTGAATGACTCCTTAAAGACTATCAGCACAAAGTTATGACATCTCTGATTCATCTCAACCATTTGTTTATGGTATAGTTGCAGTCACTCAGTATAGGGCTGGGGTTTTTTTAATTCCCTACTGCACTTAGGTTTACACCAAAACCCATTCCTGCCTGTCTCACTAGGCACAGAGAGAATTAGAATTCCTCTCATATTATGCTTTCCCATTTTTCACTGGCTTCTCAGCCTGATAACTCCTCAGTTCTGTTAATCCCTGATCATAGAACAGCGAAGTTATATTCTAACTCTGCCATTAATAAGATATAGCAAGAGGAATGTGCAACAAAATGTGCAAGGGCACGCATAACTGAGATGCACACACAAAAATATAGTATGAACACACTAATGCAGTTACTGGTGCAAATACTACAGACTGCTCAGTATTATTACTGTGCAACTTTAACCTTGTGCTTAACTTTAACTTGTGCTTTTTAAAACAACTGCAAATATTACTATGTGGCTGGAGACCCAATGGGGGTACCAGCACACATGGAGCAAGGCAGGCTTGGGCTAGATCAGTTCCATCCTGCCCTGTGTGCCAGACCACTGTTGGATGGACAGTGCATTCCCTGGTGGTCCTGACCACACAGCCCTCCTCCCAGCACATCCCCATGACCGGAGCATCACTTCCGAGTAGGGAGCCAAAATGCTCCTGGGAGCTGGGCCAGGTTTGTGTCATTAGAAACAAAAAAATCCCAACAAATAACATAGTCTTGGGTTTGAGCATGAGATGCCCTTAGTATTTCCAGTAATTCATGTTGGGACTGTAACTACTGTTCTGGCACTTTCCAAAAAGCAAGAACAAAGGCACTCATTTCTTTCTACCACAAAGCTTCTTGCTGTAAGAGGCATGAAGAAGGAGAAACAGCAGCTTTGCCTCTGTTCTGATCCCAGTCCTCAGCAGGCCACGTGCAGGGCTCCAGCTGGAGAGCCTGCAGACCCACCTGGTTACCAGCACTAACAGCACCAAGGGCTGCCAATCTTTAGCTTAGTCCAGAAGGCTTGTCAGACCTCAGATATTCATCACTCTCTTCTTCAGTAATGAGTAAATGCAATTTTCAGAACACTGTGAACTAACCCTCACCCTGATTTCAGGACAATGTTTCCATGAGAGGAGATAAGATAGCAAGTAATGCAACATCCTCCCTACACTGCCCATCAAATTTAACTCGTTTCATTTGGGAAAGTGTTATTTCTCCAAACAAGAGAGGGGCACCCAAACGCCTGCTTTCATGCAGTTAGATCACAGCCCTGCAGCAGAGGCCTGCTCTTTACCTATTTTTTCCAAACACAGTTGAAACTGCCTTTAAAAAAGGCATCCAAGTTAAACATGCTCCAGAGCAGTTTATGTATGATTGATTTACTTAGCATAAGAGACTTGCTTTAAAGAGAGATTTGAGAGAAACAACATGATGTGTCATGACAGATACTCATGAAAATCCATGTTTTAAAGTTGGGCTAAAGGGAATGCCTATACTTGGACCTAAGAAAATGACCAGATTATATCCAGCTACAGATTTGGCCTGTTTAGAGAAAGTAATGCCCTGTTGACTCACTCAGATGTCAGTATTTATTCCCAAAATGTCTTGTTACTAAAGATTGTTCCACTGAAGGATCAAATACAAAATTCGCTGTGGCACACGCAAAATCTAATTTAGTACATAGTGCCTGCATTATACAGAAGTTCATATTTTTATGCAGCTTCTCTTTAGAAAATCAACATCCTCATCTTCAAAAGAACCAATATAAAAGTTTTATGGGAAGAAAAATAAAACAAAGTGCATCATAATGAGTAATTAGAACAATAAAAACTAGGAAGTCTGTTTACAGAAGTTCCCTTGAAGGGTAACTAAATCTGGAAAAAGGAATAACATTAATTCATATCCATTTGTGAATTTAATTTGCTAGAAAAGAGTAAACAGTTTGAGTACATCAAACTGCTTTTTGGAAGTTTGCCTGGGCTGTATAGAGGGGGGATGTGAGAAATTTGCCCTATTTTTACAGTTGAAAGCTTCATTGACTCACACAAGATACTTAAGCCTAATATCCTGTGGCACTGTGGTGACCTACATGTAATTATTGCATGCTTTTTCCAAAATATTTGTACACAACCAGAAATTATAACCTAAGTTACCAACTAGTTCTTTGTTTATACCAGCAACACAAAGATGGACATCAATTGGCAGTACAGTAGATGTCTGATGTTTTTAGCAATCTCTTGGACAAATGTTTGGTCTTGGTTTGGTGTAATTTTCTGGTTTCCATTTTTCTTAGACAAACATATTTATCCTGTTAAGTAAACAATGTTTTAAAAACTTTCGGCTATCCCTTCTCCTAGCCTGCAACCACTTCCCCCGCTTAGACATAGGGTGATCTTGTGTTCGTAGGTGTGCATGAGCCTTACATACAAAGACGTGGGGAAAAGGGAGAGAAAAATAGCAAGTGGTTTTGCAATGCCCCTGGTATCACCCAGACCATGTTATTCCTGCTTCTGCCTTTTCTTGCCCTTTCAATGCATGGAAAGTGGGAATGCTCTCAGAGGTCTGCTGAAGTTTTGGTCTCTGTAGTGATGGGCAGATGGGTCACACTTAGAGGACAATAGGGCACATGATGAAGAGGGGAATGTTTGGGCATGCACTGATCAGGGAGTTCCTCACCTGTCAGCCTCCTATCCAAGCTCACAGACAATGCTGCCCTAAGCTCAAGGACTTAGGAGCTCTTTGTCAGCTACCACTTGGAGGATCATGGTTTCTCCAAGCACATGACATCTGCACTGTCTCACACACCACACTACCAACTGAAGTAGCTACTGATTCAACAGCACAACCAGTTGGTACTTTTCATCCAGGTGCTCACCAGCTGGTTGGCTACATTACTAGAACTTCAGCTGTGCCTATTTTTACAGACCCATGTCCTGTTCACAATCAACAACTGACATCTAACATTTTTCACTGTAAAACTAAGCTCAAAATGGGCCATTTCCACCTGCAGACCTGTAATAAAGGATCATACTGCTGAACTCCAAAGAAGCATGGATCTCTTTAATTACAAATAATTTCTGAATGTTTATCACCAGGTTTGTTGGGTCACACAGCCCTATTAGCATAGATGCTGCCACTGTGGATGCTGTTCAGTGCAGGATAGCCTTTGAAATGTAAACTGAAAGTTCAGTTATTTCTCCTCTAAGTCTTTTACTACTAAACTATATGCCAGTTTCTCAACCTTCGTGTGCTCAGAAAAAAATGATCCACAAGATTAAGTTCATTTTCTAAAGCAAAGAAGATTATCCAGAGTTAAAAAAAACCTCTAACAAACAAATCTGAAATGATTTTAATAAGCCTAACACTCCAGTTCTACTTCCCAGATTACTTCTCCCATTAAATGAGTATCCCATTTGCCTACATATGTTTTTAGTTTTGTGCTGGTACTGAAGACCTGTTATTTCCCACTGTTGTCTGTCTTCTGGGGAGCAGCTGCAGTACGCTGCTGCAGCCATCAGCTTTAAAAGCAGAATCCAATGCCTGACTGGCAGCAGAGTTAGAGGTGGCATACTGCTTCCTGCTGCAGTGAAATTAGTACCATTACCCAACAGATCTCATAAAAATAGTTTCAAAAAAATGAAATTATTTCATTTTTCTGAGTACAATAAAGAAAATGCTTTGTCACCATGAGAAGACAGTAAAAAGAACCTAGCGCAAAAAAGTAAGAAAGGTTTATTACAGTTATTTTTCACTCTTCTACTGTTTTTACGTTTCTTTGCCGAGCCAAGAGTAGAAAACAAATGCAGAGCAGTGCATAAAGCAATGCTGTGAACTGCTTGTTAAAAAAGCAGTGGCAACTGCACAAAAAAATAAGGAAAATACTCAGAAGCAAAAACAAATTTTTATCTCAGGCTCCAGCTACAGAATAAAATTTTGCATATGAGAAAAGACAATATCCATTTTTTCAGCCCAAAATATAATTCAAGCTTTATGACCTGAAAGCTCCTTTACTCACTCTTTCAATCACACATGCATCCTTTTCCTATAGGGAACAATATACTGGGTAAAAATATAACTTTTAGTAAAAACCTGAATAGAGCTGGCATTTCTTTATGCCTAAGACTTGGCAATATGACATGAGATTCTTCTATGTTCAACAAGGCTTGATCTTTAAATTCCTCTTGCATAACCACTACTAGATCTTATCACTGGAGAAGCTGTATTTTACAATTATGAAACAACACTGAGGTGTTCCAGGAGGAACAATACTAACATTTCCTTTCTTACCAAGTCATCAGACCCTCCAGCTTCCCAGTGATCTCTCCACTGTTTCAGATGTTCAGCAAACAAAATACTCACTTCTTTCTGAAATCCCTGAAGGCTATGTCAACTGAGACCCTCTCAAGTGCCACAAATGCGGGCAGACCAAAGGTAACACTTCCTCCATACCATGTGTGTACCATTGCCCTGTGTGATCAGACCTGAAGCACTGCTGGCTGGAACTGCTATTTGCTTATTTACCTGTAAATGCTTGAGAAGCACCAAAAGAATTCACTAGCACCACATATATCCCATGTGAACAGAATGGCTCATTCCCATCTCCAATTTTAATCTGGGTTCATAATTTGCAAGCAGAGAACCTGAAATTAAACATCTGGATGTTTTACCTTGGTTAGCGTTTATCATTGTATTTATATTTTCCTTAAAGCACAACTTATTTTCCCTAACTGCCAGGTATTAAAATTTGCTATTGCAGTCCTTTAACTAAGCTCATCACTTGTTTTATTAACCAGTAGTTTGCATTCTATTGACGGACATTTATCTCAGCCAAAGCATGTCCTAAAATAATTTACTCAAATTCCCAAACTCCACATTTTTAAATGCGTTGAAGCTGGAAAGATGTATAACATTTTTTAAGTTACTTATGTTTTTCACTTGTGATGTTTAGCAGATTCCTGTGAAGGGTGCTAAACCTGAGTTAAACAAATTTCAAGGAAGATTAACCGAGAGATTATTTTATTATCCAATAATATTCCATGTTTAAAATTAAGTTGTTTTCTTCCAACATGAAGAAACCAAGCCTACTCCCTTTTACTTTTACCATTAATACTTTAAAACTAGAAGGTTTTTTTCAGTTTTGTTTCTTTAAGCTTTCATTAAAGAGAGTAATATACTTTGTTAGACAGGAAAAGAACACTTTTCTATTCTTCCCTCACCGAGAGCCAGTGTTTCTCAACTGCCTCCAATGAGTTGATATGATGAAATGAAAAGTGTATTTGCATCTACAAAAGAAACCACTATTGCCCAACATGCTTTACCTCCTCAACTTGTACCCTAAAAGGTTTCACCACTATAACAGACTGCCTTTGATTAAAAAATTCAGCAGCATGCATATCTATACAATATGAATGATTTCATTTTAGGCTTTCAAACATTTGTCAAAAATTTTCATTTTAAAGTAAGGTAGAATAATTTTAAAAAAAACAAGGTAAAACTTGGGAAAATAAAAGATTGTCTATTCTGCCTTTATAGCCATCTTCTTACATACATTAAAAGACTAGTTATTTTTATATTTATCTGCAATTAAACCACTGATTTCTAAATTCCATCAAAAACTGACTCACAGATCATTTAGGGTTCCTTAAGGTTTTACAGAGCCAAGTTTAGGGTAGCTTGGGTAATTTTAATAAAACACAGAGATAAAAGGCAAAGAAACCCTGAACCTGGGCAATATTTGGAGAGGTAAACACAGGTTCATCAGAGGCTAGAGTTTATTTCAGAAAGACAGGTATGCTGCTGTTCTGCTGGCAAGTGCCAGGAGGCAGAATTGCCCCTGGTTTTATCTCCCCAGAGTCACATCAACACTGCCTTGGCGAAACAGCCTCTCTGCTTAGCCAGTAACTGTGTCTCTGACAGGGCCCTGTGCTAAATTCCCAATGGGATGGCTCAATTTTTTCCCAGGGCATGATTTGGTTACCTGTCTGTCTTGTATGTGTAAGAAATACAGTAAAACCAGTGGAGATGCACTGTGTCTCTCAGAAAAGGAGGTGGCTGTTTATGGCACTGTAATGCAACACAGAACATGCGAGGGGTCTACTGCTTGCAACTGAACCGCCCACCCAAGCCCTTTATCTATGAGAGGATGTAGGAGCTAATTACAAACTAATTGAGCAGTGACACAGAACTTCTCAATATTTTTGGGTACTCAAGAACAGAATTGTTGTAAGCCAATAGTCAGAGTAACCCATCTTTTCATTCCCATGCAGGTCAGCACAGCTTACAAAATAAAGGTTTTTGAGACCAGCTTTAGTCTCCAAGTGTGCTTGAGGAATGATATAAAACAAGATGATTGCTTTTATAGAATGGAGTAGGACAGAGAAGAAAAAGTGCTGTGTTGCTGAAGTTACTACTCTGGATCAAGTGAGAACTCAGTCTGGGCTATCTTAACTGCTAAGAACTCAGAAAATTACTCCACCAGCTTTCTGTGAGACAACCTTCTCCTTAAATCCCATTACAATGAGCTGTGCATAGTTACAAGCTCTAAGAACGCCTTTGGTTTTTGAGCAGGTTCATGAAAAACAGCAAATAAAGCACCACAATATTTTTAGATAATTCAGGTGTTCAGTGTTTTTGTGGCACCTCTAATATGCAGTATAAAAGGCACAGATCATCATCCAACTCTCAGCTAATTCACTTGACTTCAGTATTATTAAATCTTTAGGTTGAATAACAGAATCTGAAGGATATTAAGCATTACTGCTTCATTCACAACATGCATTTTTCTGAAAGAGGCTTACTTCATTTTTACACTTCTTTCTTACAAACCTTTCAAAAACGGTCTGTAGCTTATTTGGAGATACCCTCTCAGCCAGTGCTGCCCTACTCGCAGACAAAGTCTACAAGTGTTTTACTTATCTGGAAGCTTTCTTCCTCCCTTCAAAATGAAGTAATCCAGTGCTGGTCTGCACACAAATGGATGACCCAAAGCTTCATCCCATACTCACATGCTTACTAGCAGGTTGACTCTGAGGTAAAGATCCAGGGGCCAGCACTGGAGAGCTTGCGGGACTACAAAGTTCTGGGAAGGGATTTGGGATGGCCGGCAAAGATGACGTTCGGAATTGCTGTTCTTCCTCTTGAAGACGCCTGTAAACACAGAAGCACTACACATTAAGAGGAGCAAACTGCCATCACTAAATCTGATTCTCCTGGCCCAGCATTTGTGATAATAACACTAAAGACAAGGAATCAAACACACTCTTTTTCTAGGTAACTAGTATATGGTTACAGCAACTCCTAGCACAAAGTAGGTAATTGCATGTGAAAAATGACTGGTCAGGCATCTCTGCTTGTTTTGTTGCTCATAATTTGATTACTTGGGTGAGTAACTGAGGCAACTGTGCAAATAAAATAAACAGAAATATCTAGCTGTACTCACTGTTGTAAGCACTAGATTACAAGCTTGCGCTGTGTGTGCCAGAAAGTCAGCAAAGCTCTTCCAAACCAATGAGAAAGAGGAGAAAACAATGGCAGTCACTCAGAACCAAATTCCAAGTGGATTTGAAAACAAACATGTACCCCACTGTAAAGTTCTCTAAGATGAGACTTAAACCAATATTGTCACCTCCTTATAATACCAGATTCTATCTCCAAGCAACTTGGCATTTCCTGAAGAAATGAAAATTCAGATACGTGGCTTTAGCAATAAGCAATAAACTGGAATTACACCCTCCCACTTTGTGCTCATTGTACAGTTACCGTCCAGACAAGTGTGCATCCAACCTAAGTACACCTCAATGAGTCAACATATAACGGAGCTTCAAGTTCCAGTTTATAATACACCTGTAGTGCCCACACCAACAAAAGAAAAACTAAAACCTACCAGAAAAGCTGTAAGACCTATTCATGGCTACACAGATGGCTTCTGGTTTCCCTGCTGCCAGGACATCACTACTGAAGATGCACTAGCTGACTGCAGCAGGCTGCCCTTCAATGCCTAAGCAGGAGGCACCATCTAGTGGTAATCATGAAAGTTTTCAAATCAACTAACTCCTGGATTTGAAAGGCAAATCATTAAAAACTCAGTTTGCTCTCATTTTTCTGCATGCCCTCAGCAACCAGAGACTCCCTTAACAGTCTCCTGAGAGACAACTGATGGTTTTGCCCCTGGCAGCATGTCTCACTCAGGGTACTCTCACTGTCTTTGCCTGTAACAGAACCTGGGGGATATCAAAATTTAACTACTGTGAAATCTGCCCCACAGGTACCTTTGTCCTGCAATTTAGTTGCCTTGGTGTTCCATGAATGAGCCTTACAGATCTGGGGAGGTGTGATAAATAGCAGGTTCCAACTGTAACTATGAACTATGCCAACAACTACTTGGCCTGCTTATTTTTTTTATTTTTTTTTTTTTTTGGTGCTTCCCATGTGTGCAGCTCTCTATGGCATAGGATAAAAGGACAGTGTAAGATTCTTCAGACCAGTAGACATGTCATATCTGTGCAACAGTGTGCTGTACTTCAAATTTTTGACTGACCTCCACTGTAAGAAGTGGAACCACAGACTCAATACAATCAGAAAGGTGTGGTTTCCTGAAGCTGGGAATTCTCTGTGCTGTGCTGCACCTGTACTGCTGCCAGTGGATCATTTACTTCACAACTGATACCCACAACCTGTGCTCCTTGGAGACCACTGTCAATCACTCTGTTCTGGTGGCAAACAAGTTGGGTCCAGATAACCCTGAATAGAAGCTTCACCATTATCTTCTTTGATGATGATAAGCACAGGATGTTCTGGTGTGCATGGAAGTACAGATTTCAAAAAGGCAAAGTGTTCTCAAAACAAGAATTGCTAAGTTATTAAATGCCAAAGAATATTTAAGTGTTTTGACTGAGATATTTACAAAATATCAACAGCTGTAGTACACCAGAGGGTACATTTTCTAGTACAGCCCAATTTGAGGTTAACTATGAAATACCTGTAGAACTGATTGCATCATCAACTCAGTTGCACTGCATACCCATTTGAACAGAAAAGCTGCCTGTCTTTAGTATACCATTCCTATAAGCAATACATCAGTGTACAGAGTTAGAAACCACCCCTTCCATACTTGGATTTTTTCTTTTATTATATTATTACTTTTCACTTCCTTCAAAGAATAAATTGTTAACTAGCAGGAAAGAAATGAATTGACCTACTCATGCTGACTGGAGCTCCCTTCCTCCTACTGCCTAAAAAGATTTTAAGAACATGTACATCACCTATATACTCTCTCATCACCATCAAGAGATTTCCACTTGAAGCCTGAATTCCAGTCCTCAGCCTTACAACAGGGGGACAATTTTAACACTATTTTTTTGGTAATGACTTACACAGTGCACTCAAGTGAGTGAGTTGAAAGTGTTCTGGGAAGATAAATAACTAAGACTTGCTCCTTTTTTTTGTTGGTCTTAAACCATTCAGGAAACCTCCACAAAGAGAGATGTACTTTCTGTATATCAGAAGTAGTCGAGCATACCCTCATCTATCTACATGATCTCTTACTTTTAAGAAAACCTATAGGCTGTCAGTAGACACCAGACTTGAGAGCGCTGGTTTTAATAGTTTGTAAAAAAATTCAAATACGGATACAGCTTCTGCCAATTGCTACTAATGACAAATCAGCTACTGCAGAAACATCAAACCTTGACTAAAAGAAAGGTGATAACATGTGGAAATATTATGATCTTCACCTACTTAGTACATTTTTCTATGCAAATGTCCAGTCTAACACTATTAAGTTCCTTACCAAAGTGGATCTCCTATTTTAAAATACAGTTATTTTGAAGCCAGTTCATGACAGTTTATGGAAAAGAAGGCGAGTGCCTTGTCCCTACCTGACTGCCATGATGCGCACTGGCTGGGAGCGCTGCACCTTCTGCCTTGGGGACATGGGCTGCAGGGTGCCGGACCCCGAGGATGGCAGCTGGCTGCGGTTCAGCTGGCCATTCTGAAGGAGCGGAGTGGTTTCCGACTGCATACTGCATGTAGAGTATAAACTTTCAAATGAGGAATTCATGTCGTTTACCAAAGCTTCCAGGTCCACATCGTCATCTGAAAGATAAAATAAAGGCAGTGTAACATACCTGGAAGTCCCAGGCAAAGGAAATGTGGCAAGAGCAAAGATTAAGTTTCAGTAAAATTATCACATATTTAACTACATTTTTATAGTGCAAATTATTATTGCAGAAATAAGGTATTTCTTTTAGAGTAGAGAACCACAACTGTTAACAGCCAGCAATGGACATTTGTTTTGTCTTCCATGGTGAAAAGCTATGGACACGGTATTTACTATATATGTGTGTGTGTATGTGTGTGTATTGAACCAGAATTTGGTGCAATTGTTAATAATAATAATAATGCTAATGTGAAACACCACTTCATTTACTGATAAACTGCCGTATGTTTCCAAAGCATATCACTTGAAATACCTCAGTTTGCCTTGGCAACGTATCAAGTTTAGATTGTCCAATACTGTAATAAATACTTTGCAAGACCAAATAATTTACAAGAAAAAAAATTAAGACAGTGCTGCAGAGCTAGAAGACACCATTATACAAGTGATCATTATATCTTGCTAAAAATCCTACTATATCTTTGTGAGATGGTATTTTGAAGGGCAGGCCAATGACTTTCATATAAAAAGATCTACTGTATCCTTGCTCTTGCAGTGTGATAGAGTGACTTCTGCCTTAAAGAGTACAAAGTAAATCAACCAAGGATGTGATGTGGCTGGCTAAAAGAACATCAGTTCCTAAAAAGGGCACCAACCTTACCTCATTGTAAATAAGTAACTTGTGCTCAATCATTCCTCCTTAATGGTCATAAGTGCTCTGCAAGACAAAAGAACTCTGCAAGCCCTTTGCACTAACCACTCTCTGAACTCCTCTTGCAGAGCACTGTAATTACTCCCCAGCCACAAGTTACATCACTCCTTATCGGGAGTTCAGCGGGCTGATGAACACACACATTGATATCTGCTTCTGGTTACAGCACAGCCACTGCCTGAACAGCTACTCCTGACCAAACAGAGCTTTGTGCAGCCAAAAATGTGCCCTTATTTTCCAGCCATATCAACTGGCGTGGCAAAACATCCCATTGCTGCCTGCAAACCTTCCATCTCACAAAAATCTTCCTGACAGGGATGGAAAGTAGAGACAAGCGATGAAGGTGGCAAAAACGCACTGTATTTTCTAATATCCATTCTTTTGCCATGATTTCTAGGTAAATGAAAGAAGCACCTTGCAACCAGTTGCACTATCTTCTTTTAGATACCATAAATGATTTTGTACAAATATCACATTTCTTGAGAATATAATCTAAAACAGCATCACTCAATTTCTGTCCACCAGCAACATGCCTTGATAACTATAATGAGATCTGAACGTGGCATTTACAATGGCAATTGTATAAGGATGCTGATGATCTCCATTCTCAGTGTTGAGTGAACAAAAGATCTGCTCAGAATTAAACAGGTTTCTCGTCATGCCCCTACACCTGAGCTCTATTTAGCGACCTGAAATACCATGTTTCTCACTGAAAGTCAGTAGGCTCTTTACTATAAAGTAATGGCCACTTAGCCTTCACTTAGAACATACTCAAGAGGATTTTAAGGTTTGAACATATGTCAAAAAAAAAAAAAAAAAGAGAAAGGAAAAAACCACAAACACATCACCCCACAAACAGGTTTCTTCCTTTCAATTATTTATGATAATTTACCTCAATTTTTGTATTTAACAGCTACTACACTACTACTGAGACTCACCCTCACTAGGTTACACCATCTCTGTATGTCAGCTTAGTTGATGGATTTTCAACAATCTAAGCTTTGCTTTGCTTGGACAAAGTCTACAATAATTTTCCTGCTATTTTTAGTGATCTTGAGACAGAGCTGCAATTTGAATTTCATTCCATCCTCCAGATTTTTATCCTGTTGGGAGAGGACATATAGAAAACACTTCACAAGCAATCACAAGGGAACCACAGAAGTAGAAGTATAAAGAGGAAGAGGCCAAATTACAAGGCTTTTAAATTTTATCATTCATCTAAAGCACTGAGCTGTAGGGTGTCAGATGGCTGTCAAGTAAATGCTTAGGGGTTGGATATAGGAGACATAAAAGACAGACTCTGACCACAGAGTCAGGGAGTAAATTACAGCAACTAACAGCAATTGTTTAGCATGCTGAAAAGCAGAAAGAGAAGAAGTTGAGGCATATATGCAGTGGGAGTCCATATGGCTTGGTCCCTGAGGGTGCTAATTTATTAACCATTTAGACAAAGCTATTAGTGTGCAAGATCATTAAGTTTTCAGGTGACTGTAACATGGGAAGAACAATTAAGAGTCATCTCAAGCTATCCCTGAAAAAGCAAATAATGGCAAAGTTGTCCTATGTAGCTTAATATATATAAAATGAGGGACTTTATGCAAAACACTAAGCAAAACAAGTACACAGTTTAAAGCATTGAATTACCATTAGCAGGCTTTTAAGTATATCAATTACACACCTAAGTTCAATTTCTAGCAGGACAGGCACTGACAAGGTGCATATAGAGTTCTCCTAATAATATGCTGCACTGAAGTCCAGAATCTGGTTTCACTCCTCTGTCAGCTCCTTTTCTCTGCGGATGCAGCACTGTTAATAATAGCCCTCAGTCTTGCTAAAAAACTTTTGCAGGAGCAAAAGATCCTTATGATCCTTAAGCTTTTTGAAGACAAAGCCTGCAGTCTTGAATTTCAGACAGTTTCATCTCTATACAATGACATTTACTACTAAATACCATTATGTTTCAGGGAGATTTCAGCATGATGCAATAAGAAACATCACTGCTGTAGCCTACACCTCCAAAGTGCCAGCAGATGTCTCAGCCTGCCAAGTAATCCAGCATGTTACTGTGATGGCTCTCCACAGAGTTTAACTAAACAAAAATCAAATAATCAAACAAGATTTATGTTTCAACCATATGCAAGTATATTGTTCAGAAGAGTATTTCATATATAGTGCAGTCCCTCAAAGTACCTATCTCTCCCAACCAGTGAGATCCCGCCTCCATCAAGATAACCCTATACAGAATTTTTTTTTTTTTCCAGACAAAAAACTGACTTTGAGAAGGCTTGCTACCTAACAGCAAAATTTGCAAATCATTCAACTTTGAGCCAGCACAGCACCATACTGGTCCTCTAAGTATATACACACAGATTTTGTGACTGACGTGAAAGAATCCAGCAGGCAGAGTGAGTTGCAGATAGCTGAGGAGCTTCCAGCTCCCCAGATATCTTGCATACATGCACTTCCAGGGATACAATATGGTATTTTCCTTAATCTGTATTGAATTCTGCCGTAAGATCAAGGAGTACGAAAGTGGATATTCAAGGTCTATTCCGTTTCAATTGAACAGCACAGAGGCTACTCATCACTTCCATGCACAAACATGCAAACAGCCCTTAGCTTTTGACTGTCATTTGTAAAGGAGAACAGTTGAAAAACCTAGCTCTGACATACTTCTGGTGGTGGACAGGGACAGTTTTGTAGACTCTTCTGTGAGCAATATTCTTTCCTAAACTGGAATCAAAGTGAACACACTGGAAGCTGTCTGAACTTAATTTTGTTTCTTTGCTCACAACTTGTTAAACTTTGGCTTTTTTCAGAAACCAACTCCACTGGATATTGCAAGTAATATTTTTGGTAAAGTAAATCATGATTTCAATTACAAGAAAAGGTTTAAAAGCTCAATTCAAGGAAAGAGGGAAACTTTGTTACAAAAATTCTACTAAGCTAGTGAGGTAAAATATCATGCTCCATAAAACAAAGCACCTTGAATACATTTTTAATGTTTTTGAGCATAACATAGAAGGGATGATAACTCCTAAATTAGGCCTGAGCAAACTTTAATCTGTACTTAACCATGTCCCACTTGCTTTTCTGCTTCTAGCCCATCTCTATCCTCTACATCCTCATTTATTTACTTATTTTGGTAGCTGTTGGCCTTGACATGCTAAGCTCAGCTAACAAGACTAAGCAGATTCCACTTATTCTGAAGCAACATAAAGCTGAAATGATCCTGCTCATCTTCAGCTGTGCCAGCTTCCTGAAGAAAGCAGGTATTTTCACAGCTGTCAAGGGGCTCACTGCATTGCAGAAATTCTATTTACTGCAAAAGAAATTAAATGGAAAGAATCTCAGCTTTGGACTACAGACCAGGATACATTTTATGTCCCTGACAGTTCAGCAAATACCCTTCCCTTTCACATATGGTCCACTGTTCATAGGGAACACTTTGGAAAACATCACAGGACCTAAATTACTTGTGCTTTAAGAGGCTTGTAAAAACATTTTATTTAAAAAAAATAAAATTCCATCTTGTTTGCTCATTTTTGAATTTAATCACCCAACTTCATCCCTTACATCAGTTCTGAGATAACTGATGCAAGACCTACTAGGAATTTGGTAGAAGGTTTATAAAAAGACTATCTAGCACTTTTGTGTTGCCATGGAATTAAGTCTGATACTACATGAAACCTAACAGCACATATATAAACAAGTGTTCTATACAGTAAGGCAGCTGTTAACTGATCACCATTCCTTTTTGACAATCTAACACCAGCAATCAGTTCCCCAAAATGAGTTTCAGAGCAGCATTTTCAAGAGCCATCTTGACAAAACAGAAAAGCTAAGATACACCTAATATAAGATTTCACTGAAGTTAGTGCTGAGTAGAGCATGGTATCCAAATTGTGAGCAGCCCCTCCAGCACATGTGAATTAACCCTCAAGGAGACAGATGGAAACAGTGAAAGAAAATGCAGACAATTGCATACAGCCTACTATCCTGTATTGATGATGCAGTGAAACACTATGTAAATCATAGGTGATACAGGGAAAGTATCTTTTTAGTAAAATGAACAGAAGAAATGTACCAGAATTTGAAAAGGGGAAAAAAAAGACATATAAAATACTTGTGGTATCTACCTCAAGATCCTGTTTCAAATCTTCTAAAACTGCCTCTAAGTTATCCTGATTCATACCAGTGATACATTTATGTTTTGCAAGGGTTTTAGCATTGCGGAAATCTCATGGTTTATGATTAAAAATGCACGAAAGGATTACCACAGTGAGATGTGCATAAAAACTCCTTTTATAAGACAACCATTCATATTAAGGGGATCCCTTGCACCAGCATGGCCCTCCAGTACCATGTCTAAATGCCACTTTGAAAAGACTTCAGAAATCTCCATCACTAACGCTTTTAGTAAGTGTGCTATTACTGACAACACACAGTTGTAATGATGCAAAAAGAAGTCCATTCTAGGTAACACTCATACTCCTCTACTACTTTCTCCATCTGAGCATGTTACTACACTCACTGTGTTTACCCAAGTATCTCATATCCCTCTGTACTCTGACTTCATCTTCCACTAATGCAACAGGCACCAGTTGATCTGCAATTTTCATACAGTTGGTATCCACAGACCCCTACGGATGCACGTATTTAATACTTGGCAGCTTCTACACCTCTGAGAGACATCTGCAACAGAAGGCGGATGATAATAAGCAGATCTCTTATAATTTTTTGAAAACCCCACAATGTCCTCTACAGTGATGCTACAGCTGAATAACACCCTCCGTTCCCAATACCAGCTCCAATTCTATGCAATCCTGATTTCTTGAAAGCTCCATATAGATGGGAAGTTTAGCACAAGAAACAAAAAGACAATATTAAAAAATATTTGCAAACCCTACGCCTTCACACTGTTCTCCAGATGAGAGAAGGCTGTCAGACAGAACTATAAAAATATCAAGACTGCCTCAGTTGAACATTAGAAGCTTAGAGGGTTTTTTTGTTCAAGTAAAAGCAGAAGACACAAAGACAACTTTGTGTCCTAGAGACATCAACACCTCCAGAGCAACCACAGTCTGAATTTAAAATTACAAACCTGAACCCCTTTATGTGCCCTGTAAGTCTCCTTATGGGCCTCTGCACTCCTTTCCTTTATTGCATTCTAATGTTCTTCAGCTTAAGTGAAATCCTCTATTTTGTATTGTAACTATGGTTGCTAGCCTACAAAATGTCACATCAGTACATGTGCAGCTTGCAAAATGCTAAATGGACCATGCCATAGAGAGAAGGGCAAGAAACAGAGATGCTGGTTGGTAAAAGAGCATGAAATTGAGATAGGCATCTGTGCTCTTTGAGCACACTGAAACACCACACAGAGAAATCAACAGTGAACTTGTAACTGCTTCAGTATTGTCCAGGCAATTTTTAAATGCCACACACATCTATTCCCATTTCTGCCACTACGGCTGTGATGGCTAACACCAAGTATACATACACTAAGTACAGGTGATGGAGAGAACTTTCTTATTTTACACCTCTTTTATAAAGGTTCATGGTTGGACTCCAGATAAGTTCTCAAAACACACCTGATAGATTTCTTGAAATAGAAGACAAAATAAATTGAACAAAATTAATGTTGCTAGGTAACAACTATAGGAATAAGCTATATATGAAAGGTGCTCATAAAAAAACGAAAGCTTCTATGGCTATAGATGTCCTGCCAGGAATTGTGATAGAAAAAGATGGAAGGATAAAAAATGAAAAATTCAGTTTTCGTCCAGTTCACACGAAACACTTGACATCCTGAAGAGAGAAGATGATGAAAGCTAAGCATTTGAGGGAAGGGAGGGTGGACAAGGAGGGTTTATTTGTTAATTATGGGGACAAACTAAGGCAAAGCATGTCTCTGATGGAGATTTTAACGGTTTTACTTTTTGATGGCCCGTTAATGGCGCTGCAATTATTCACAGACAACATTCAGAAGCACCTTCTACTGTGGATACTCCCATTTCTAAACCAAGGACAGCAGAGTCAGGTTGGTCTGTTTGTGGAGTGGATGGATATTGGTTGCTCCAACAGACAATTGCTGTAGGTGGGTATCACCACCACCACTGCTGACCTCTTGCTTGACTCTACTGCACACACAAGTGTTGAAGCACTAATGGCATCAGTATGAGAGAGGGGCTTGAAATCCAGGGAAACCATCTAAACCACCTAGAATTCTGATTACGCATGTTCCAATAAGAGATAAGATTAAAATATGTAAGTCATGGCCAGTCCCTTTTTCAGACTCATGCAGACTATTTAGAAAACAGAATTCCTGATACTCATTTTCTCAAAGAAAATTTGCAGCTTTGCAGAAAAAAAAAAAATTAAAATAAAATAAATAAAAAAAAAAAAATAAAATAAAATAAAATCATACCTTCCTTCCTAAAAAGCAAGAGGTCAAAGTTTGAACCCAAAGTCAAACAGGACACCAGCTGATCCTGTGTTACCGCACACTGGGACTGCCTACCTCCTGTTGGGTGAGCACACCCTTGTCCAGCTATCACTGATAACAGCAATCAGCCAGTCACCTTTCCAAAACTCTCTTTGCAGGCCATTGCCTGCACAACCACTGCTTTATAGTAACTATTGAGTAAACACATCACTTAGAGTAGAATACCAGATTAAGTAGACCTCTGGGAAACCATAATTCTTGAAAAGATTACAAAATCCAGTGAAAATAATTTTCAAGTAAGGGGTAGCATCTGCAGGTTTTTTTCCATGAACATGCATTTCAGTAGTTTTCCTGTACCGTTTCTCATGTCACCTACTTCTAATTCTTTAATTTAAGAAAAATAATGATAAAGACCTCTAAAAAGAAAACATTTCTTTGTTTGGGTTTATCAAGACAAGGAAAACCCAAACCAGCCTCAGTTACCCAGACAGAAGCAGCACCATAGAAGGCAGAATGGTATATTCTTTCAGAGGCTAAACCTGGGGTCAGAGTAGACTAATCCTCAAAAAGCTATTAAGGACAGCGGTTACATTGGTGAAGGATGTGACACATTACAGCATGCGCAGGCCAGATGGACTTTCCTGGACCAAAAGGAGACAGGAAAACAAGGAAAGCTAAAGCTTAAGGCATAATTTTGTGAGTAGTAGTCATGAACCTACAGCCTTGTTGTGGCCCACCCATAATGCAGGACAAAAAAGAAAAGAAAGAGTGAACATGAGACACAAAGAGATCAACTGACCCCAGGGATTCTCCATTCAAGTCTCATCTTCCTGGTGCGGTTAACTGCGTGCCTCACTCTTGATGCATTACCTCAACAGGAAAACTGAGAAAGCAAACCTTGTCAGTATATCCCAAAATGATGATCATAGAAAGACTGTCACTTATCCTTCAAGAGGACGTGGATGCGGGAACACCTGGGTGGCAGAAGGGCTCCTGGCCTGTGCAGCCCACACGGAACAAACAGAAAATCCACTGGAACTTTTCAGACAGCAGGCATGTTAACCTACTGAGCCATTAAGGAACTTAAAAGTCAGAGCTCAAAAAGCATAACACTGGGTGGCAATGAAGAGGTGAACTGAAATACTGTCAGTTGACCACAGGGTAAATGCTTGACTGCACATTATATTTGACAGTCATATATATGAGAGAATGGCTTTAAGAAGATATCTTATATCAGTGAGAACTGCAATTTGAGTCAGAAAAGGTCAGGTTTAGTTGCATTTTTATAGAGATTACTGTCTCGGTTTTGGAAGACAGGTGTCTGCAAGGGAGGGCAGGAGCTTCCCCTGGAATGAAAAAGTAAACCCCCTCATTGGAATTATTCTAATTTTGAAACCAAAGGGCTCTCAGGCAGAGATCTGGGGACAGGAATAACAGTTCTTTACTACTATTTATAACCAGGCAAACAAAGAACAATAACTACAGCACTAACAAGAAAACAGAACCAGGGACTCCGTGACAGCCTTCTCAGCTGAGACAGGAAGGGATGGAGGAGAGGCTTTGCTTCACAAACCCCCTCAGGCAGTCAGTCCCGGTGCTCCTGCAGGGCTCTGAGGAACACTCAGCTGGAACAGCAGGGATGAGCTGAGATCCTGGGCTGGTGGATGAGGTGTATCAGCAGCTCCGCGGCGGTGCCTGGCACTGCCACACGTCCCGGCAGGACAGGGGGTGTGAAGCCACCAACAAAGAGGGAAGAAGGAGAAGAAGCAGCAGCTCCGTCTGGGTGATGGCGAAATTCCCTTCTCCCAGCCGCAACAGCTCCCAGCAAGGGTCCTGCTCTGAGGAGACCAGCCAGATCCCAGCTGCCCCCACCCTTTTTTCCTGCTCCCCTTCCCGCCCGGGCCCAGCTGAATGCTTTGTGTTTCTTATGTTTACATTAAAAAAAATATTTTCCCAATTTATTCTACCATTTCCATATACAGATTTCTACTCATAGTGGTTCTCAAAAATTTTACTTGGGTATTTTGTTCTTATTGCCCATGTCAGAGAAAAAGAAGAAACAAAGTAAGAGTACAAATCAAATATAGACAAATAACACTACTACACAAGTCACAGCTCAAAAAGAAGTTAAAAATTCACACAGATGAGAAGAGCTACACGTGTCTTGCAAATCTAAAGCTATTAAAGGCTAAGTTAAAAACAGTCAAAGCATCTATTGCTTTCCTTTTGGCAACTTGTGTTCTCTCTCCCTGATTAAACACCATAATACCCAGCTGAGGATTCCCAGCTGAACAACCCTTACAAATCAATATAAGTAACCACTGCATGAATTAGTCCCTCCCATCCTTCCAAGAAAGCCCAAGCTTTATCCCTGCTCAAGGAAACATGCATAACCTCCTAATGTGCTGCCTTAGCTCCAGCCAAAGTCAGCATGCCATGCCTGCTCTAGCACCAGCGCCAGTGGCTGCTCCAAGAGAGCATCACCCAACTGCTTGATGAAGTCCCTGCCTGGCAGCCAGCAAACCCCAGGCTTCTTGCATAGGGGGTTTCATTTCAAATCCACTCTACAACAACTTCAACAAAGCTTTCAAGTAAAAAGCGGTTAGACTAACCTAGAAAGTCCATTAGCTTTTCACTTCAGAAAGTTATGGATCTGCAGAGCTCGTGCTAATCATTACTATTATTATTATTATTATTATTATTATGCGTGTCCCTCATCACCTGATATCCAAACTAACCTTTATTCCTAAGGTTAAACCATGAGTTTTAAATCTTGCTTTAAAATAGGTTTGTTGCTGGCTTAGAAAGCATGTTGAGGATGTAATATAAGTTCCAAAAGTTGCACACAGCAATTAATGAATCAGCTACTCTTCCAAGTTAATTAAATATTGCGTTGTCAGCATATAATAGTTACCTAGCTATGACTGATGGACTTACAAAGTAGACAACTGGAATATTTCATATTTAAGGTACTTCTTGTCAAATTTATAACCAGGCAAACAAACAACAATAACTACAGCGTTAACAAGGAAACAGAACCAGGGACCCCGTGACAGCCTTCTCAGTTGCTTTAATAATTTAGTATTAGCTGCAATTGTCATTTTAGTAAAATAGCTACAAAAGCCTAAACTGGGGGAGATTTGTTTGGAATTGCAACATTGCATTAAAAAAGCCTCCTTTAAAAGCTTGCTGGAGATTAAAATAAATTTACTTGTAGAACATTAGAAATTGCCTCTGACTTGGCTTTTAAACCTGGCACCCAACAAATAATGATGAGCAAGCCTAACTACCTTAGCTTCACTTCAGAGACAAAGGCAGCTGCCATCTAAATGTCCTCTTGTCACGTAGGCAGCACTTCAATGTAAGCTTTCCCTACATTTCTTAGCCCTACTAAAGGAGCAATGCTTTGGGGCACACATTTCATTTCATACACACACAGATATGCTGTCCCCAAATCAGCTGTCTATTTCAGGCTCTCCTTTCAGGCAAGCCAAGCAGCTGCTTCTGAAAAATTACATAGTCTTTTGGGCTGCAGAATAAGATCTCCTCCCTTGGCCTTGTCAGCAAAGGGTGGAAAATTTGTGAGGAATTATTGCTGTAACAAAGCATGAACCTCCACTGCATGAGAAGGGACTACCACAGTCCTGCCACACACATCCCCAGATGGCAAAGCATATTGCTGCAGTCTCACCCCAAATGGCGGTGTGAAGCCACCGCTGAAGGTGTCTGTACCCCACTCCGCTCAGGAGAAAAGCAGTCATTTATAAAAGGTCTGTGATGCCTCCCTCTGCTGTGACTACACTGATTCCAAGAACCCCCGTGAGTCCACCTGTTTTGGTTTTTTTAACATAAAATAACAATAAAAAAAAAAACCCAACCCAAATAAAGGATTATGTCACCAACAACAATCCCGAGACCAGCAACAATACAAAAGAACAAGTAATCTACATTTACCATTCAAAACTTCATTGAAAATAAGTAATATCAGCCTAACTTTATTTAGGCCTAATGCTTCTTCTGAACTCATCAAATCAAGTTTCTTTTCTTTTCAGCTAGGCAAAGCCTGATCCTTTGTGATTTATATCCCACAAGTAAGCTGCACTGGTGAAAATCAGTCAAGATTGGGCTCACCCAGAGGCAAAATCTGCAGGGGTGCTAAAGACTCATCTCAGCTCAGTGTGAGTCAAAAGAAACTTGTCCTTATACCCATTTTCCTTCTGAGATCCATGTGCCTGATATCACAAGCTGTGTGCACTTCTGGTTCAGGTACGCAGGGCATATCCTGTGATTTTGGGAAATCAGCTTGCTCCTCTTCTCCACCTACTTGGTGTTCATGGAGACCAACCCCCTGCCTAGACTCACCTTCTTGCACACCCACAGAAAAAGGCTGGAAGCAGAACATAAGATATTTTCCCTTAAGAGTACTCTGTGAACAGACCATCTCTTCTTATGAGGCTGTCTCTCCTTCTTTGTCCCACATGATAAGGATGTCACCAACATGCTCAAACGAACTTGCAGAGCGCGATGTCCTGCACTGTGCTGCTTTAACTCACCCCACCACTCCTCTGAGGAGAGACGCCGCAAAAACCTGTGGACACAGGGTCAGTGTTCTCAAGAGGTGAGATAACCTGCTCACCTTGCTCTGTTTCACATCTGAAATAAAGCCCAGAAAAGCAGAGAAGACTGGTTTGCTCCACCAAAAGCACGCCCACGTATTTACAGACCTAGAAATGCTTAGACCTAGAAAGAGGCAATGCATCAACAGGACAGAGCTCATGGTAGGCCAGAATGTTGCTGTAAAGCCAGAAGACTCTGAAGGACTTCTCTCAGTGTCTTTTTAACAAAGACAGCACCTCCAGGTTAGCCATGGGTTTCCCAGCAGCAAGCCTTCCCAGCTTTGGTTTTCTGACTGAGTGACTCATCAGGGATGCCACCCTAGCCTTAGAGGTGAGCTGTATTTGGACTTTAGTAAATTCCACATTCTCAAAAATACACAAAAGTGTATTTTTTCTGCTTAGGCTCTAAAACTCATTGTCATCTTTCTGAAGAATATTTATGGTTATTCTGGAGCATAGAAGCTACCTAACTGCAGTCACTGGGCTCATCACCCAATTGTCACTCAACTGTCTTAGAGTTGCAGATCTTGCAACTTAAAAGCCTATCATCTGCAGTAGCTCGTATTTCAGAGGGACTTGGAACACTCTACTGTGCCTGAGCTCTCCAAGATTTTTCAACCACTTGAGGACAAACCACAAAAACATACACAAAAACAGTAATTTCCTTTTGCCCTTGAACAGCAGCAAGCTCACAAATTAATTGCAAAGATAAACAAAAAATTAGCAGCCAACAAAAAGCCTTGTTTTAAATATAAACTTACGATAGTTTACGATCCTAGCTTATAAAAATGTAGATGTGCATGCACATATAACTTCCAGAGCAAGGTATGTTAATTAGGAGGGTTAACAAGGCACAGCCAGTTCAAGATGCTCCTGCACAGCATCCCTAACATCGCACTACTCCTGTCGCACTATATTGGGAATGGCAAAAGTACGACTCAGACTCTCTTGTGGGTTGAACAGGAGAGCAAGGTTTACTACCCCAGATCTTCTTTTATAGACAAGTACGAGAAAGTCCAAATAGGTAAAACTCTTATTGGTCAGTAAACTAACACATCACCATCATTGGTCAGTGGGGTACACCACCCCTTGTCCTTCTCTTGTAAGAAAACAAGAAACTGACAACATCTGAAAGGCTGTCTTCTATCTCTGAGGATTATTTTGATTCCTCCTTATGATTTCCCAGGCCACTTTCTCAGGCTAGTCTGAGAAAATTATGTGACTTGCTTTTCCACAAAGACTGTGCTCCCTGCTTGCATTTAGCATCCACACTGTTCCTAACTTCATCGTGGACATTGCAAAAATTGCCTGAAATCTTGATTTGGACAGAAAGACTTAAATATTGTTACTGCAATCCTAACACCATTAATGAAACTACATACTAATTGCTTTGGTCAGTAGCACCTAATATACTTTAATTACTTAAGTGGCTGCTTGCTGTTAAGAACTCCAAATTTAGCTACATCTCATGCTATATTTTGAAAGCTTTTTTTGTTTAGCTGGTCTGCTCCATTTACCTCAGGCTTCTTTTTAGCTGAAAATGCAACTAGATTGACGGAATCATGTCCTTTTTAATAGGCATAAAGAGACTTAGAAAATGTAACAAATTCAGATTGATCTTCCGCTTGAAGTTTCCTGGCTTTAAGAGAAGTGCTGCAACCTTTTTCAATCTCAGTGCAAGAATGTCAGCTCCTTTGATGCATTTCTCAAGTATCCTCACATGACACAGCTTGCTAAAATGCTGTCATGAACCACTTGCAGCATGTTTACATAAAGGCAGAAATAAATGCTGTGCTGCCTATCACAGTCAGGTAAGCTGAAAGAAAGTGATGGCTGAAGCTCATTGTTACAATGGTGGACTGTGGTAAAAGATTTTAGTGCAGAACTGACATCAAATTACAACTGATTTCTTTCTTTACAGATTTTGCTTATTTTATTAAGCTATGAAATTTGAGGGGTTTTCTCCCCTCCTCTTATTACATGAGCTTCAAACAAGTCTTAAGCTTGCAGTATGTGCTTTATAGACAAAGTAAGAGATCAGAGTTACAGAAATGTACTATTCCAGTTCATTTTGGGACAGCCTTTTAACATCACAAGATTTTTTTCAAAGCTACAGGCACCATAAATAATGCATCACTACAATATTATTTTTGCTATTTTACTCCCCTTTAAAAAATTCAAAAGTATTTTCTTTGGTATGAGAACATATTTTCACTGATGTTCCTCATTCTTTTCTTATATGGACCTGAAGATCATCTGACTAGAAAAACAAGCAAATAAGCAAGCACAGACTTTGTTTCCTTATTTGACAAATTTACAACTTAAAGTACAAGCCAAGGTAGCTGCAACATAACATCAGAATGTATAGTTACCTGAAAGTATTTTTAATCTTTAGTAGGGGAAAAAAAAAAAAAGAAGGTTTTCTCTTTTCTGACATGTTTATGCACCTAAACACACTTAACTCTAACCATAAAATGAATAAAACACTAACATTTGGTCTCAGAACAGGAAAGACCTGCACTAAGAGCTTCTGCACCACATAAAGCATAAGAAACGTCTTCAAAGTTTCCTCCATCTCCACAAGTCCTCCAAAGTAGACACTTCATATGGCCTTCCTTTCAACTTGCAGTAAACTCATTTTGAGAGTTATCTTGCTGAAGAGCAACACTTTCTCTTATACTTGACTCAAATGGATTTCAGATTCATACTGTCTTCCTCTTTCACCACAGTAGGGTACCATTTCATTGAGAGCTACTTATGTTCTTTTCTATCCTATTAACCTCTCTAGTGCTGACGCTGTCAACAATGTCTCCCAATTCTACCCTCATTAGCAAGTCTGTCTGTTGGCCCCTCAAAATGCATTATTTTGCATTAGAAGATGCATTAGAAGACTTGTCCTCCCATATGCTTTCAATAAAATGCATTTTGCATAGGTCTGCACATTTGCCTGAAATGCAAGGAAAGGTGGCAAACAACCAGTTCAATAGAAATGACTCCACATTTCTACTATTTTTCCTGTTAAAATATCTGCATTTCTAGCCCAGTATAAGTGTCTTAAGAATGCTTTTGTTGCTGCATTTCATTTCACTTGTCAAACCAGAATAGACTTCCTTCAGAGAAAGTGTTTTTTTTGCTTTTACGAGTACTTTAGGAAGAGTGACATTGCAGCTGTACCACCAAACCCCAGGGAGACACCAGACCCTGGGGAATGCAAATGGTCTGAGAACATCTCTTTTCAGGGCAAAGTCATCAGCAAGTCTTCTTGCTCAAACACCCTCACTGTAAGAAAGGAGGAATTCACCCTAGCCATGCCTTCAGCAAAGTCCTCTGATCGTCTCAGTTTGCCTTGGAGCCAATAATCTGATAGATCCATCTCTAAACCTGCTCTTCAGAAAGAGATCTCTCTGTTTTGTATTTCACCAGCATAACACAGCAGGAGACATTATCCTGACCCAAAAATCTTTGCACTATTGCCATAAAGAGGAAGGGTTGAGAGGGGTTTTTGTTTTGCTTTGTTTAGTCGTTTTCTTAAACAGAAAGTTTATAGAGACACACAATGGTAGAAAGATATTACCACAAACATAAACACTGTATTAGTAGACACCTTGGCTCCTACAGTAATGAAAACAAATTAGATCTCTTTCAATAGTTCAATTTAAGCTACATACTAAAACCATCTTACAGAAACTCCATGGCTTTTCACTTATGCCTCAAGTGTTTTTAACTTATCTCTTTATCCCACATTTAATGCCCCTTCTTTTTTTTGTAGTAAATGTTCCAATATCACCTGGCAAGTGTGGTCACTGTTCCCAACTTTGATTTCAACCCCCACATGCATAATGCTTCAAGTACCCTTCAGCTTAATTCACTATCTTCCCTACTGTGAGTCAAAACTTATGCACCATCAATCAAAGCACATTTATGGTACTTAGAAGCTGCATCATCTCTCCTCACTTCCATGTCATAGGCTGCATACAAGCAAGTCAGTTTACAGAAAGGCTACCCGTCATATCAAAGTAATACCCTATGGTTTACCCAATGCATTAGGACAATCTCATGTATGTTTCCATTTCAGTCTTGACTTCATATCAGCAGAACTGGCTCTCGACCTAATAACATGAACAAAGCTGAAGTGAGACTTTGTCTTCAGAAAGACCATGCACACGACTAAGCAGGTCTCCACCACATATTTGACAGAAGTTCTGCAACAGCAGTATCCTCATTTTGCTGATGGGTAAAATGTAGGCAGACATCTACAGTTATTTGCTTAATTCCATGTAGAAGCTGATTCATTGAACAAGTGCTTCTAACTCTTTGTCCTGCTCCACACAGGCACAGTGGTCAACCCCAGTATGTATTTCCCAGTTCCTACACTGAGGGGGTTGTGGGCTGTGGGATGGAGAGCTCATGTAAAGAAGCATACACTTGTTATTATCCTGCCATGATTTCTTCAGTCCATTTATTCTGAGCAGCTTATGGATGTGTGCTGGTTTAGTATTAACAGATATTTGATGAGGAGGGAAGAAGCCACCCAAGGAAATGATTTTTCTAGGAGGTGCCTTCCTCTGTGCTTAGCAAAAACCAATAGCTGGCTAGCTCTGAGAACTGACAACCTATTAAACCATTTAGAAGCTCGGTCCGCCTCTGTGAATTCCACATTTTAAAGACAGTCAAGCCCAGGAAAGTTCTCTCTGGCTTCTGGCTTTGAAAAGGTAACTGGGTGCTGGTCAGGCCAGCCCTGCTCCACCGTGACCAGCACGGCCTGGTGGGGGAGCGCTGGACCCCAGCAGTGGCCAGGGTGGGGGGACAGGAGGCCACAGGGCCCCAGCTGAGGCTGGGCTGGGCTGCAGCTGCTGACATCTGGCTGACACTAAGCCCTGGCCACGCTGCCCGTGCCCAGCTGGGGTCTGCTGGGCCCCTGGAGTGGCTCTGGGCGGGCCAGGCCCCTTCCACTGCAGCCCCAGTGGAGGGGAAGCCATCAGCCCCAAGCTGAAATTGAAGGAAGCAGGGGCCAGAGACCAGCCATGCAGCCAGAACGGCCACCATTGTTCCCATTCTGGCTGGGCCCCCTGAGATCTTGGCACAGCCCCAGCACAGCCTGAAATCCATCACTGTGACTGCTTCAGCCACTGCCCGGCAGAAACCATCATGACCATCCACAGGCCTGGGTGAGATATTAACTCTTTAACCACACAAATGAAACTTTCAAAATACTGATCCTCTCTCTTGAGTGAGAGAAAAGGATAGAGTGAGGACATGTAGAAGGTAACATGAAGACACCAAGGTCAGTAAAGAAGGAGCCAAGTCCCAGATGGAAGGAGAATGAAGAGATGCCTTAGTATTGGGCTGAAAGTTCTTTTGGTAAGGCCATGGAGATGGACTATGACACACTAAAATACCCCATGTAATTAATGAGAAAGTATGGGGAGATGGAGTGTTCAAAGTGTAGATGTGAGCAGAGGCATCCATAATGAAGCAAAGCAGATGTTGAAGTAGCTGTGATTCCATGAGAAGTTTGAACAGAGAGAAAGAGTGATGAAGACCCTTTGCCCTCAGGGAAAGAAGATCTCTGCTCCCAGAGATGAAGAAGATCACAGAGATAAATTAAGAGAACCTTTGGTTTTGAACAGCTCATCCTTAAAATAATATCCCATAAGTTTACATGGCCCATGAATTCAGCTGTGGGAAGGCTGTGAAAATGGCAGGAACTTCACAATTGCAGATTTTCCTGTGCAGCTGTTATTCATGGAAATGAAAAGCTACGAGAGAACTGTTTCTTGTGGAGAAGTCTCTGTAGCAGTGTGAGAGAAAACTCCTCTCCCTACAAAAACTGATGAAAGACTATTGTAGAGGTGGTAACTGATTTTAAATCCCAGGTTTTGTGTCTACATTGTTATTTGGGAAAGGAAAGAAGTCAGTGTCTTGGTTCTAGAAGACAGGTGTCTGCTAGGGAGAGCAGGAGCCTCCCTTGGGATGAAAGAATGTAGACCCCCTCCCTCCGAATTATTATAATTTTGAAATCAAGGGGCCTTTAGGCAGAGATATGAGGATAGGAATAACAGTTCTTTACTAGTATAACCAGGCAAACAAACAACAATAACTACAGCATTAACAAGAAAACAGAACCAGGGACCCCTGACAGCCTTCTCGGCTGAGACAGGAAGGGATGGAGGAGAGGCTTTGTTTCACAAACCCCCTCGGGCGGGCAGTCCCGGTGCTCCTGCAGGGCTCTGAGGAACACTCAGCTGGAACAGCAGGGATGAGCTGAGATCCTGGGCTGGTGGATGAGGTGTATCAGCAGCTCCGCGGCGGTACCTGGCACTGGCACACGTCAGGACAGGGGGTGCGAGGCCACCAGCAAAGAGGGAAGGAGAAGAAGCAGCAGCTCCGTCTGGGTGATGGCGAAATTCCCTTCGGCCCACCGCAGCAGCTCTGCGACCCAGCAAACCAATGTCTTTCCCCAAGCCGAAGAAAAACCAGCCAAAAACTGTCCCCACCCTCCTTTCCTGCCCCCTTCCCCCCTGGGCCCGGCCACTCTTTGTCCTTTGTCGAGCACCCACTAAATACCCACAGTTAGGTTGTCTCCGCAGCTAATGGGTAAAAATTCCACGGGCAGGCCAGAACAACAAAAAGGACACCTAACCCCCAACAGTCAGGCAGGGGGAGAAGAAGTGTTCTGAAGGTTTTATTCTGATTCTTTTCATTCTTTTAGTTCTGCAAATTAAGTTTTATTTATACCTTTTAAGTATTAAGCCTGCTTTGTCCTCCTCCTAATTCATATCTCATAGCGCGAAATGAGTAAATAATTCTAGTAAGTACACTCATGATTTTAGCCAGCACTAAACCCATTACTGGATGCCAGAGTCATAGCTGGTTAGCGACCACCACATGGGAGCCAGGTTTGCTGCTGCCATCATTACCTGCTACAGTTTGCAACCACTCGTTCCCATCTGTACCTAAAAGTCCATGCAATCCCACAGCACAGGCTATGTACATTTGTTACTCCGTGCAACTTCCGAAAGGAGTGAAAAATAACCATCCCTCCCTTAACAAGGACCCTGCTACCTATAAAGCTGCCAGCCAGCCCAAGGTCAATCACATTCTTTCAGCAAGGACTGGCTGTAAATACAGGCAGGATACTCTGCAGAGATGCAGGGTTCACAGAAAGAACAAGAAAGTTCCTTTAATCAAAGCCTGTGCCATTTTACACTTTTCTTGGTATCTGAAGTCTGACTTCATGAATCTTAAATAATTTTTTAAACACAGAAAATCAAATAAACATAACTCTGCCAGTAAGAAAGCCTACTTTCACATTCATCCAAAACCACAGAAATTTATTAGCCAAGTATTTTTAGCGACATCCTTTTTTTCTTTACACCACAATACCACAGTGTATGTTCTTTTTGACATAACTAAGTTAAGGTATACTTGCTGATATAGACCATGAATGCATTCCAGTGTAATTTGTTTGTCTCGAATAGAAGAGATATGTTCCCATGCTGGAAAAAATCTTAAAATCTGCAGTCCTTGACTTCCCAGTCATCTGGCAGAAACAGTCTTTATTTTACATAGAGATTAGAAAAGACATTTCTAAGGAAGATCACGTTTAAGCTATAACTTGAACTGAGCATTTTCCTCTCAGCTGTACAATGTGTTATGTCTGTGAAAATCCCATTTTTCTAGTACTTAAAGCTCTCCTGAAAATTGTTTTAATGTGCAGAAAAGGATGCTAAAACCTTACACTAATTCTCTACTTGTTCAGACTGCTTAACCTAAATTTGCTATAGTACCGTCAACCAGCTTTTAAAATCCATTTAATTTTTAAGCATGAGGACAGCTTTTGTTTAGCATTGATAATTCTTCCTGTAATTAAACCAACTAACAAGTGACAATGAGGAGCACAAAGTAGTTGAATCAAGCAATCCTAAAGCACCAGAAGCCTTTGCCAGAAGAACTGCAGTATCAGAAATATGCCCCATTTCACTATTGCGAACAAATTTTGCCTCATCCTCGTTCTATTTCTCACCCCTAGAAATGTTACAGAGCTAGACATGGCTTGGTTGTTTTTTTATTTAATATTTTTTTTATTATTTTAAAAGAGAAGCAATGTGAATTTCTGTATTAATTTCTAAGATGATAAAAGCTCTGCTTTAAAGATGAAGCTCATAAAAAAGTAAATTAACTTATACTTTTCTTCACCTGAGGCACTGAAGAGACAGAAACGAAAGGTTAGGACACTTACTAGGACAAACAATGGAAGGAAACCAAAAATTGCACTACCTGTTCTCCACCCTCTTGGTACTTTGACAGAAACCAAAAATATAACTTTGAAGGTCAGGGGAAAATAAAAATCCGAAACTCAGATACAAGTCTCTCAGAATTGTTTGCAGACAAGAGGGCTGCACTGTGCCAGTTATTAAGAATTACCTGCATTACAAGAGAGATCAGAGGTGCATGGCTGGTCAGAGACAGAACAAAAATCAGTTCAGTTTGCTTAGAACAGGGATAGGAGTAAATCAGGACTTTATCTGGTTAAATGGAAATCATTTGGAAAAAAAAAAAATAAAATACCTGATTCCAAAATTGTTAAATGTTCAGGTGAAATAAGGCTATTACAAAGTTTCTTGCAAAGATGAAGTCTGACCAATATCAATTCAGGGAGCAGCTTCTGACATTACATCTGCCCCTACTTCACTACACCACTGCTACCACACTCATGGAAATCAGTTTCATAGAAAACGGGGTCCATTTTCCCCCATCATCTTCAGGAAGCACAGATACACAATTAACACTGTTCTCTTAAGAAATCTGTCTGTTTTTACCAAAGCAGAGAGATTTATAAAATAAAATAGCCTCCCCTTAACAGTCACAGTGATTTCAAACATTCCATGTGCTGCAGATAAATGGCAGTTTCTGACAGACGATACTCTTAAAAGTCTGAATAAGCAGAACAGATTTATTTCAGACTTGAAAACAGAGTCATGAAACCAGATTAAAGCTCTAAAGCTTTCTATGTAATCAGATACTGAAAGTCAGTTCTCTCTCCATTAAAGCTGACCTTGCATAGTGACATTGTACTTTCATCTCAAAAATTAGAGATACTTCTTAAAATATTATTTTCAAAATATATAACAGTATAGTTGCAGTGAGTATGGATTGTTTCCATCTCTAAATATAACCTTCCCCTTTGTATAATAAATCACCTTTGAAACTTAGAATTTGCTTTTGGTTAAGGCGTTAGAATTCAAAGTTAATATTCTGATGTTGCAGAGACACTGTTTTTACTGAACAACTGTCATTCTTGTGGCATGATTAAAAGCTAGGCTACATAATAAATCAACTTTCTTAGTTGGAAAGCTCATTAGTACTGAGACTATTTTAAGTGCCCACAGCTATGTTTTGACATTTGGTTATAACACCTTCACTGAAAGGTTCAAAAGCTTTTTACATAAAGCTAAATACACTTAAAACATTTCCCCTAACAGGGAATATGCAAAATCCAAGAACATGAAGGAACAGGGTGTAGTAGCACAGGCAAGAATTCAACTCAGCCACGTTAAAAATGTCATCCAGAAGCTACCAAAAGAGCCTGTGTTGATACTATTAATTTCCATCCTTTTGCTCGAACATGTTGACAGTAGAAATTTAGTCAGATTACAAAAGAAAACATAAAGGCAATACAGTCATGCCAGAGAACATAAGAGCTCATCCTATTTTTTTACAGTTAACTTTCATTGATTAAATTAGAAGAGCATATAAGCTCAATTTTGGATCACTAACTCAAATGGAAGAAATAAGCTGCTCAGGAGGCAGAGGAAGACCTGAGACCAGAAGTTCCCTAATACCTGTTGGACAGTATAACCAACTATATAAAATGATATAAAAAATAGTGAAATCTATCACATTTGATTGCTTTAGCAATGGAACGGTGCAATTTGCTAAGCAAATATACTTACAGAAGAGGGAATGCACTACCCATAGGATAACAGATGGTTTTTTCCCTCATTAAAGGCATGAGATAAACACAAGAAATGAGCACAGCTCTGATACCTGGGAGAAACACCTCATTGTGAGGTGCATACTGAACCACTGGTTTCCCTCAGATATGTGCATTTCCCCAGGCACACCATTTCAAACAGATGTGTCAGACCCATAAGCTCAAGCCTGGGAAATGAAATGCCTAGAACAACATCATCCCCATGAAGGGCTCTGCAGGCTGCTTCCCTCTTGGGGCTCTCTCTCAGCTGTTCAAGCTGCTCTTCCTCCCAAGGAGTCACCAGCCAGGCTGTGGTACCAAGCTGCCTGCACACAGGTGCCTGCTCAGTGAGGGGGCAGGTGACCCAACACCACTGGAGTGGTGGCAGCAGCACAGAAATTGTATTTGCTGACACTGGCATCACCTCACCGAGCTGGCACATGACTGGGGAGTAGCCAAATGTAAGCAAATACATAATGAGAACATCAGCCTCCTGCAAACAGACCTCCCACAGACCAGTGTGTTCAGGTACCAGCCCCTCACTGAAAGTCCCAAAATCATGCTGCTCCCCTGAGCCATCCTTGTGCAATAGCTGCAGCATGGGGAGGAAGTTTTCCACCAGATGCCCACAAGTGCACACCCACCAACAAAGAGAGAGGGCATCCCATGCTGCCTCTTGCATTACCCAGCTAAAGGATGCAAAAAGAACAGCTAAATTTGCTTTTCTTCAGTGACAGTAGGAAATGCAGATATTTTAATATTAAAGACAAAAGTGGATTAAAAACGACATTTGATTTTAAGATTGATTTTGCACTGGGCTCTCAAATAGGGAGAGCCCTATTTGATTTGTGGTGAATTTCTTAAAGAGTCACCAGTGTGCCCTTATGCTAGTATTAAACTAACTTGTTTTCAAGGATTTAACACATAAGGGGTGAAGGAAGTAAATGCCCTCTTTTTCTGAGATGGATCTGTAAAGCAAGAGAAGCTCATCACCCAGATGCCCAATTACCTCTTCCCCTCCCAAAGCCTTGAACAAGAATTTAACAATAACAAGAAAGGAGCTTCGAAGTACCCTGAATTCATGCCTTGTGAATTTACTCCCCTCTGTGCCATGGTAACTGCAGATACAAATGTTGACAGAGGTGAAGGAATACCTATCTGCAGTATAAAAAAAATACCAAGCCACTATTTCAGATGTCATACACCCATACAGCTTCAGTCCCTGAGGGATGAGTATGGTGCACTATGGTCTATCTTGAGCAAAGAACCCAATTTCATAGTCCAGCTCCACTTGCTCTTCTTCCAATGTAACTGCTCTTCCCCAGCAACCATCTTCCCCCCTCCAGCACAGCAAGAAGGTCATTGCAAATCTCATAATAACTTTACCATTCTTGTATAGGCCACAGAAAAAAAAAAAAAAAAGAAAAAAAGAAAAAAAAAGGGTTTAAAGTAAATTTTTAATATTGTAGTTTAGGCTAGGCTAGTAAACTACTCATATTTTTAGGTAGTTTCTTGGTTTAGGCTTACTTAAAATTCTTCATTTTTTCTACATCTCACCTTGTAAAATTTCCAATGAACAAAGGCCCTAAGGCAACCTCTACACAAACAAGACCATGGGCTCCCTCCCTGCACTGAATCCTACTTTTTCAGAGAAATTCAATAGATTGATACACTGAATCCTGAGATAATAAACAGGCTTAAAATACCATGTTTGTCAACTATGAGATATTACAATTTTTTTATTCATATCATATGGCTTCTGAGGAACGCAATTAATTTTAAATATGTCCAAAATTGATGATTTTCAAGCTCATACTAGAAGGTTGATACATAAAAAATTAAAAATAAAAAATACAATAAAAATGATACAAAATCAATCAGCTACCTACAAATTATCTTCTTTGAATATGCTATAGTTTAAATAATTTTTGGTCTGTTTCTTCTCATTTCACTGTTTTCAGTCAATCTTCATTACATTATGTACAGTCTTTGAGATAAACTCGATTAGTTCAGTTCATCTGTCTCCTGTAGCCCACTGCAGATCTCTGAAATAATCTGTACTAAACACCAATCTACTGTCTTCCCTTTTCATAATTTTTTTTTCAGATTTCTGTCAGCCCAAGGGTTTGGAAACTAATCTAATGAGGGAAGTTAAACTTCTACACAGCTATTATGGGTGCCGTTCTAGTAGCCATGCTAACAAGATTCATCACCAAATATAAATGGAAGCATTCTTCAAAAGAAGACAAAGGTACTGTAATGAGCTAGGCAGGAAGCAGGGTCTCCGCTCAACACGTAAGATTAGTGAGTGTAAATCATTTTGGCATTAATGGTGGTTTTTTTCTAAGGCTGGACAATGACAACATTTATACAAAGCACGAGAATTCATGAATGTCTGGCAGTATTGTCTCTGAAATACAAACAGTGTTTGTCTTCCATTCTACACTTTCAATTCAGTACCAGCTAGATTCTGCAAAGAACATGGGTTAGTTCTGTTACACCAGATAACCAACTCATCCCAGTCAGATCCCACAACTGAAGCATTTCAGAAGCAGCACTGGCTGTTACTAAACACACTCCTCATTAGCTACAGAATAACAACATCACCTCAGCCTCCCATGTCTATCCTGAGGCAAATACAGAAGAAAATATATTAAAAGCAAGTAATAACAACAGTGGTGGAGAAAAAGACTGCTACACACTATTATTTCTCTGGGCTAAATCTTAGGCATTGTAATACTTCACCTACACCCAGGGTCATTCAAAAGTCTGCCTGTATTTACACGAGCTTATATTTTTTGGACACAGGACTGTTCCAGTGTGCTAGGAGGGAAGTTTACACCATGCTGACATTTACTGTCTCTATAAAAGTTAATGTTTAATGACTAGCCAGCAAGGTACAGGACAGCATCCACCTCAAGAGTTGACTACAGTATGATGCAAGTTTTGGCAGATGCCCTGGATCCTTCCAGTTTCACTGGGAGCCAAGTGGTCTGTACATACAAGCAGGAAATCTAATGCCCACCCAATCTGCAACCAAAGTATATTCATTGTCTCACTACAGGCAAGACTCCTACCATCATCAACCAAGAAAGACCAAAGGCTGTTGAGAAAGGACAACTGTTGGCTAAAACAACCTTAGCACCATTTCCTTTCTGCTGCTAGAGTCACCTGGCTGAGGTGCCAGAGGTACCATAAGGTTCAGCTCAGCTCTGTCTGCAAACTGCAGTGATAGAAAGCATCAAGTCCAACAAGAGCTGAGAGCACCTTGGGAAAGGAAGACTTCATGTGAATGCACTAATAAAAGGAAGATAAATCTTTCATCACAGACCCATGGCAAAACACATTTGTACAGAAACTGACAATTATCCCATGAGTACATACATAGAGAAAGTGCCAGCACTGCATGTCTTATGCTTCCATTAAAAGGCAAGGTGACAGCATGTGCCTTATTTATGCCTGGCTTTAAAATTCTGAATAATAAGTAGCTAGGCAATCTCAAAAAGTACATGTCAAGTACCAATAAAAAGCACTGCCCATAAACTTTACATCTGGGACTGGAGTTGGCAGTATTGCCTGCTAGAAAAACAAACAGAAAAAATGAGCTCCAAAATATGCATTAACAAAGAAAATCCCAGAACTATGGAGCAAGAAGGGAAACAGCATGCGGGCAGGTTAAACCCCCTGAAGTCCAAGAGTCAGCAAATTCTGTTTGGCTTAAGAGTTTTCTGTAGCATAGTGCATTTTGAAATCGTAATTCATACAGCAAAGCTCTTCCACAGTAGCACAGGGAAATCTATATGATAGCTTTGTCTTGCTACTGAGACACATTCAAGATTAAGTTTGGTGGCATTACACAGCAGTATCACAGAGCAGACAAGAGGAACAGAAGCTGCACTGCTAGGGTAATTGGGGGAAAGAGGAGAACCAGCAGCACCCTTTGGGACAGGACAAGGGAGAACAAATGTGGGAGCCTATCACCCCTATGGAAGGCCTCTAAATAGCATCCCTGTGTGAATGGAAGGGTAGGAAGTACAATCACTACTATGGGTCCACAGCTCTCTCTACTAGCCTCTCACTACTGGACAGAGTATACTACTATAGGTTACACACTGCAGAAAACTTGACATTAAAATTTTAAACATTTGTGACTGCTGAATCTTTTGCATAGTGAGAAGGAAAAAAATTTGAAATTAACAATACCTGTCATCAGGTAAGCATGCTTTCACTTCTTCTTGGTGTTTTTGAAGATGGTAAATACTTGTTTTGCTTGTATCTTCACCTCCTTTCCTTTTCAGAAAAGCCACATAGTTCAGACACATTTTTCTTCTTCAAACCTAGAGGCTTTACTACAGCTTCTGGAATGACTGTTCCAGAAATACTTAGACTTGCTGGTTATTAAATGCCAAATCCTGGCTTGCTGTTCTTAACTTTCGCTTACTTTTAATAGGTATCTGAAGCATATCTCTTTTTTACATTAGTGGATATTAATATTGTTCAGCAAAACAGTTTGTTCTTTCCTATGACATTTGATTTATGAAGTAGCTTATAGGGAATATAGGAAAGATATCATAGATCACATTCTTTGCATTTAGTACTTCACAAAACTTGTCCAATTAGGAGAATCATTGAGAAGTGATAAACTAAATAATGGCTCAGATATAAAAATATTTATTGTTAAAGTAAGCAAGTCTATTAGCATACCTACACAAAAGTAGTTATTAAACTATTTCTAGGAAAAAATACTATTCCATCTGCACTCAATTTTGCACATCAGTTTCACATGAAACCCTCTATTCTAAAGACTCCTCACTTAACAGAACAATCTTCTGCTCCCCAATCTTTACAAGATATTCTTTTGAAAGAAGAAGCTGAAGAGTTATAAAGCATCTGCTTGTGTAAAAACAGTGATTCAGCAGGAAACATGTACTTGAAATACCCTTCACAAGAAAGGGCTTATTCACACAGGGACAGTTGGCAGGGCTATCTCAGTCTCCACTTGAATGCTCTTTTTCCAGTTTGTGCTAAGGGGATTCAGATGCCTGGGAAGAAGCTAATCACCATTTTTATAGGCTGTGGAAAGCAGTCTTGGTTCAGAATTGCAGGTGCTTATATCAAAAGCTCTCCCAGTGAAAAGCAAAGGAGCACAACAAGTTAATGTTCAACAGAAATTGGCAAACCTGCTGCACTCACTGAGCAATGTGGTCAGGTGTGAATTGCAAGTGCATACATAAAACTGTGCAACAACTATGGCTGCTCAAAGTTCAGCTGCAACCTTTAATACACACAATACACTAAAGAGAAAAAAGCAGAGAAAAACTAACACAGGAATTATTTTAGCCAATTCTAATCCTTTCACAATTTCTGCTCATGCCAATCAGGAAGCTTTAGGTCTCCTATAGGCATGTGCTTAAGTCAGCAAGTAATGTTGCACATAACTGGAAGCAAAAATTGCCATCATCTGTTGCAAACATCTTTATCATCAACATAATCAAGGCATACCACCAGACTTTTAATCTGCAGTGGTTCTTCAGTACTTCTGGACACAGGTTTACTCTTTTAAGCTTTAAACCAGTGTCAGTGCCAGCAAGGTTTTAATAGAAAGTAATGAATAACAAAGTTTAGTGTAAGAGTAAGAAAAAACAAAGCAAATAGTGGCCACAGAATATAAAAATCTATTTCATGATAATAATCTAATCTTTCTATTTATTCTGTGACTAATATGACTATATGGGAGCTAGTTCAGACTGTGTCACAATTCCCTGAGCCGAAGTTCTTCACGTTATATTTTTCTATGTTCTATTCATTAATCTGGAATTCCAGAATATATGCCAGCTCTAAAAATACGTGTACATTCAAGTTCTTGGACAATAATATTTATTTCATATGCTACGAGAAGATTGTAAATGCTCCTATTTGGACTGAGCAAACACTCAAGACACGACGTAACATCATGCTTATGGCCACTTCCATTTCCAAGAGAATATCAAAGCAGCAGGTACCTTGCTTCCCTCCAACACTGCAAAAAGGCAGAACTCCTACAGCCCAGCTCAATGCTTAAAGGCCACATTTTGAGCATTTAGGTTTCAGCTCTTAATCCCGACCACTAAAATAACAGTGTCAAGATTGATACTGTACTATGTATTTACTGCAGCAACAAAATTAGAAAACTTTCAGAAATAGTGGATTCGACTGCTGTCAGTCAGCTGATATAGAAGAAAAATTCCAAACAAATTGTGGATGCATAAGCAGCTTTTATTTCAAAAAGTACTGGGGAAAAACATTAAGTGGGTCTTTCTTGAGAAATAGGCATCAAATTGCCAGTACCCCCTGGGCAAACCATTACCTTTAAAGACAGCTGTTTCCTAAATTAATTTGTATATTTGTCTCAAAGTGGCTGAGAAAGAGCCACGTGTCAGGTGACACTGTATGGATCCTTTCTGCAGTACAACAATACTGATAGAGGAAAAGAAGGATCTGAAAAGGAAGTGGGAAAATGTCAGGCTGCAAAGCTGGCGCTCTGCCATCTAAACACAGTATTATCTATTTCTTCTATGAATGTTCCAACTTCAAAAGCAGCAGACACATGCACTGTAACACATGGAGCCGGACCACACAGGATGTGTTCCCTACCCCAAATCCCCTGATTAAAGGGGGATGTTTACAAATAGCTTCAGAAGTCACATGCATAGATCTGTTTCACGATTTGCACATCCTGACATAGGTGAAAATAATATTAAAAAATTATTAATTCTAAGACACGTGAAAAATTGAACTTATAATACGTGTTCTATGCATGCAAACATGCCACTACACATTGCCTCTGCTGCTGTAAGTTTTAGACTGGATTGCATTGCAACCTGTTTCAATTGAAAGCAAAGCTTTAAAAACACCAGAACACTTACAGCATGGAAAGGGGTGCAAGTTAAAAAACAAACCTCGTTACACTCTGGGACTTGTTTTTGCAAGTTTAATTGTCTTGAGAATCTACAAGTCATGAAATTTGAGTCTTGCTGCCCTTGAAAAACTAAAAAAAGCTGAATTTTTAAAGGACAAGTTAAGCGTGTCATGTTTGGCAAATATTTTAAGTAATATGCTTGTAATCTTTTTTGTTTCAATAGTCTTGTTCTGTCTGCATTACTATTAGTTGCTCTGAGGAAGCAACATTTGAAGATGACCTTCAAGGACTTGGTTTCAAATTAAACCATCAGGAAGCCTGAGGGTAAGAGAGCTCACTGCTAAAAGAACATGATTATCAATTATTTCAAACCTAAAACAATAAAGCTGAGCTGAACAGTCCCTGTAATAATATTAACTGTTGTCTTTTAGGTCTCTGAACAGACAAAAATCAGTGAAGACAGAGTTTTAAGATTTGTTTTAGCTTTTTATGAATGGTCCTGCTGAATTACAGAAACCAAATTATTACACTGACATTACAACGTCTAGTTCAGGGCTATCTTTTCACAAATGAGCTGATTTCTGTCATGGAAAGCAAGTAAATATGTTTTTTTTTTTCTTCTCCTACTCCAGACATGGACCCAGAGCCCATCTTATGGCAGTTGAAGATTTTTTTAAAATGCAACCTTAACATTACAAATGTTGAATTTAATGTCAGTACTTCCCTTCTCCCTACTCATAAAAATAGGAGAATATCTCTGTCACTCAGGCTAGTAATCCTATCTTGGGCGACAAGGTTTGAGATGCATTCAAGTTCTTTGTCACCTTCACTCACAGTTCAAAGGACAGTTGTGACAAAACCAAATTTCTTCAGCTCTCCTTCTCCAGACATCCAGAACATTTTCTTTTTATCCCCAGTTAGAAGGAGAAATGGCATCATGGAGGCAAAACCATGCCTGCACTCGCCTGAGAAGCCTGGATTTCCAGGCACAATTCCTTACCTTGGTGGTTCAGGGAGATACGGTTAGATGGTTCTTGGAAACCTGGTTCCACCAGATCCCGCCGACCATGAGCCGAAGTCTGATCTACATTGTCCTAAAAACAGAAGAGCAGAATATCTTATCAAAACCAGGAATTCTGTACTCCCTGCAAGCTACATTAGTAGGAGTAAAACCATCAATACAAAACAAAAAAACCCTGCCATGCCTCTGGAAGGAGAAACCAATGTCAGAGAAGGTGGGGGAACAGATCACAGGGGCACACTAGGCTGTCACATTAATAACATGTGGCATGGATCCAAAATCAATGACTGTGCTGTTGGTTCATCTGTACGCTAGTTTGCATTTCAAACAGAAAAACAGTAAAGGCACGTCCTAGTTTAACAAAAGTTTCTTCTTGCACCAAATTATGCGGAGGCTTGGGGCTTTGTTTTCTTTAATTCCAAGTCTGTGGCTTATGGCTTTGTAACTAATTAACCGGACTCAAACAGATTTAGTAGTGAACTACTAAACCTCAAGAGAAATCAGAAGTTCAGTTCAGATAAACTTCCATGGCTCTGGATGCCAACCTGTTATTTTTTTTCATACTGGAATTCTCACAGATCAAGTTTCACAAAGTTTTAACACAAAATGAATTTGGCTAAATCTAAAATACCACGGTTTCTCACAGGTCTTGCCAAAGAAGACAACCAGGAGAACCAGGAAAATTGAAATATAAACAAGACAATAGGAGAAGCAAGATAAGTCACATTTTAGAAGGGTGAGAAGGAGATTTAGAGTAGGTGCGTGGTTTTACAAAACTGGCATACCTTTGCATACACCTTTGCAGTTAAGCGTGGGTGTGGAAAAGTGCACAAAGTTATTGCTATATCACCAAGCATAAACTGCCACAGTGATGCACATAACTATATACATGATGCCACTGTGCCCAAAGTGTGGGTTAAATACACAATAGCATGACTTGCTTTTATGTCAAAACATAGGGAGCACCTTTATGGTAAGTGACATTGTAATTAAGGCACTGTAATTAACAGTGAGAGGCAATTCAACTATGTGCAACCATAAGCCCTCAGTCCAGCGCTCACAAAATATAAGCTAATGTTCAAAATCATACTGGATGTAGTGTTTGGGGATGAGAACTGCATATAGTTATAAAGTATGTGAAATAAATTATATCTTCATCACAGAGACTGTCTCACAAAAGCTTGAGCTTTGATTCAAGTACTCAAGCACTGCTCTCAAGTGTCATTACTATCAGGGATCAGTTCAGGAGCCCACAGGCATTTATAAGACAGAAACTGACAACAGTGGTATGACTAAGGAAGGTTTTCATGAGTAAACTCTGCATGATAAGATACAAATGACATCCAACTATCTATGACAGATACAACTGCAATCACTCAAATTTCTGCCTCCATACTATCTATCTCCCCTTATAGCTCTTTACATTCTTTGCACTGATATTCACAACACTGGCTGTTGTGTCATGGGCCACATCTTGCTTATCTCATGAGGTTTTGTTATTGCTTCTCAGGAACCAAAAAAAAAAACCCAAACCACATCAGACCTTCTGTCAGCACAACTGTCTTTATTCTTACGTTCTTGAAACACAGCAGTATTTGTTAGCTCTTTCACTGGAGCTAACTGAACACTTACTAGGAACAAGCATCTCACAGGCTCCTGTTTTCATCAAATCCCTTGCAACCATAGGGCATCACATTCTAACATTATTTGTACTTTTGGAACACTAGTCATTTTCACTGGATTTATCTCATTTTCTTTGGGACACCACGCAGACATCACTGACCTGACCCACATCATCTCTATTTTAAATTTGAGGCAGGAAATTTGGGACTGGTAGTGTAAGAAGGAAACTGCAGAAAGAACATACAAAATTATGAATCTGTTCACCAGAAAGTTCAGTTATAATTTTTCCAAGGTGCCAAGGGCAACAGCAGGGAGAAGACACTTATCTAAGAAAAGTTTCAGTCAAAACTTAAAGCTGAAGCTGACTGCTCTCAGTACAAAGGCTAAAGCATCACAGGCACAGATAACTCAGCAGAACATCCTTCCCCAGCCCACAGCTTTTCTCTGTGCATTTCCCTCCATGAAATTCAACATGATCAATTTTTATGGGGTAGCTAAAACTTTCTAGATGCAGTTTAGCAGTATTAGTTCCACTTCCCAGGAAGAAGTCACAATGTCTAACACATGGATACAGTGACACATTGCCTCTTGGCTGGGAAGAGCAACAGGGCATCCCACTAGAAATAAAAGTTGGAACAAGAAAACTAGCTATAAGCTATTTATCACTTACCTAAATGTGTTTTCAGTTGCCACAACATATAAAAATCCCATCTGGAAGGCAAGATTCACAAAGTACTATGTAGTAACAAAGGTGAAATGGGGCCAGGATGCATGATTTTATGCTTGGGTTTCCCACAGCAGTAACACACAAACACTTAACTGAGAGACCTTATCTCAAAGTTTCACCTGGCTCCAGGCCCGTAACTCTTCAATTAAACCAGACTTTTTTTTTTTTTAACTAGCAATTACCAAAAATTTACAGGAATAGGACATGCCCTCTCTGGAATCACCTTACATCTTGTACCAGAGGATGCTGAGAACCACAGGCCTTACTCACAAAGTTAAGCCAAAGCCATAGTAAGGTAGATCAAAGTATTCAGAAGCAGAGGTTACAGTGACTAATGACTGCTGGTGCTGCTCTTATAAAGCTGATGACCCTGCCTGTTTCACTCGGTGCAGATGCCTGCCCCTCCTGCAGCTTGAGCAAAACAGGGAGGCAAAGGTTTCCTCTGGACACTGTGGGCCAGCAAAACCCAGGTGCTAAAGCAAAGTGACAGGCCGTGCATAAACAAAGCCACACCTGTTACAGCAATGGAGCAGTTGAGGGGAAAAGGTAAGGGTGGTGAGGTTTAAAGAGCCAGGGGTAGTTTCACATGACCCTCCAGAAACTGTTTGTGTCCACTGTGCACAGACAAACACTGGCACTCGGCCAGATGCAGTGGAGATCACATGCTGGAACAAGGGAAAAAGAAGAAAGAGGAGGGGGGCAGGAAATAAAGTTATATAATTACTCTCTGCCAGCAGCCTTGTTGTCGGGCCCTAGCTCAGGGCTGAGGCCATGGCCCTCAGCAAGGTGGGCACCTGCTTTGGTCCATCACCATCCCCCCTGCTGCAGCTGAAAGCAGCCTCTAAGCAAGTCATTTGTTTGCTTCATAGTTTAATCCCCAGCCCTCCCTCCTCTTCCAATAAATGCTCTCAGTATGAAATTAAAACATGTTACTTAACTTACTGTACCATCCAGCTATTGTAGTATTTTTAGAAGCTAGCAGAGCATTAGCCCTCACTGACTTTTTGCATGTGCTGTTTTCTGTGTCATTCAGCCTCTGCAACCAAGGATGATTTAATCAAGTGACTAGCAAGAGTGCTAGAAGGATCTGAAGCAGGGTCCTTTAAAGCATTAGCATTTCATAAAGTCAAACACACCATCATTAGAGGTCAGATTACAGTGTCCTTTTGCAAACCCATGTTGCACGACTCAAAATGTGACGTGCTTGCATCGCCTTAATAGCCAAAGTCCACTCATGGACGGTGTTATCTCTACATATCAGTAACCAGCACAATCTAGATTTATTTTTCAATCTATAACCAAGCCTTTCAAGTTGCACTCCTTAAACTATGACATACAATGTTTGCTGCTGTTTGTGCTACCACGATAAGCATTTCAGTTATCTAAGAAAACATTAAATCTCATCTTTTAATCAGAGAATCAGCTAGACATACTACAGCAGCTCTGCTGTTGGTACACATGCTTGAATCACCTCTTTGGCTCCAAGAGCCACTGTTCCCACCTGCAGTTTAGTGCAGGAGAGTATTTTTGAGACAGCATTATTAGAAAGACCAGCATGTTGCTACCACTCTACTGCTGCTTCTCTCATCCTAGTTTTTTCAGCAAAGGTTATCCAGTCAGTCATTCAGGGTAATCTTACAAGTAAATAGTGCTTAGAGAAAGGACAAGGCAGACTTGAATGTACAAATAATGAAGTATCATTTATACTTCCCTTCTCCCTCATTGTGAAGAAAGGGGTCTAGCATTAGAGGAAACAGAGCAGCTTTCTGGAGAAGTCTGGAAATCCCCTGAGGGCTTCAGCTTCTTCTAATTCAGCAGTCTCTGGAAGTTTACAAGATGAAGAAAGGCTACAAGTGGCAGCACAGCTTCTCGGAAGCTCCTGGGAGCACGGCCAGACTGAGGATGCCCAGACCACCAAGACGACAGTCCCTGGTTTTGGATTTACTGTAGCTGTCTGCAAACCCACACTGCCATGCCCCTGAACAAAAGGTTCAATTGAGCAAGAGTCACGCATACTCATGCCAGCAGTCCCACAGCAACAAAATTAAGATCATGTCATACTTCTGATGTTTGTACACTGTCCAGCACAACAGAAAGTAAAGTCAGATGTGCTGATGGGTCCCACTGCAATTTAGCAGACTATCAAGGCAGATATACCTCGGTCTGCAGAGAGGGCACTCCTGCCAAACAGGGGCTCCGTGCCAACCTGGCAGTGGCTCCATCACACCAAGGTACAGGTCTTAAAACTAGCTGAGCGTAAAGAGAAAATTAGCAAAGTCATTATTTGAACCACCACAGAGTTACTATGTTCAGGCAGACTTGTGTAAAGCAAAATTAAGTAAGTACTTCATGTTAGCACAGACTGCTGTTGCAGAGTTCTCAAGTGTAAGTGGTTTCCAGAAAAAAAAGGCAAATACAAAAATTCACTGAACAATTTTTGAACACCAAGGGCTGTGAAAAAGTGGACACAGCTCCAGGCTTCCGGAACAGAAAGGGGATACTTTGAGAAATTACACTCTCTCTTTGTATCTGCAACTTGCTGCTCTTAGAAGAAGAACACAGATAGACAAACATTTCTTTATCTGATTCAGTACTGTCATTCTTAACATGGCCCTGGAGTTTCCTTAGGCAACGGACAGATTAGACAGCATTTCTTCTTAGGATGCTTCATAATATTCCTCACTTTCCAAACAAAAGACTGTGCATTTATGTAAAGTAACTTCCTGCACTGCTTTTTAAGCTATGCTGATTCTTTATATCATGATTTTGCAGCTTTGGTTTACTTCAAGCATCAAATGTACAAAGAGGATAATAGACTCAATTATGCTAAGTGCTGAGTAGCCAGCTATTCATCTCAGTAAACTTTCCTATAGCTTACTGTCTCCCATCCAGAGCTTCTGCTCACTCAATTTTCCTCTCAGCCCTGTGAAGGCAAACACACAGGCTATTACAAGAATAAATCCAACTGACATATCCAGACCAATGTTCAAGTTCTAATCCAAACTCCACAGTCCAGATCAATAAGGAATTCATGCGACACTCCTTTCTTAAAAACACAGCAGAACAGTCCCCTAGCAGACAGCTGTTTGGTACAATGTATTTTCAGCAAACTGACACCCCAGAGTTTGAGGAAATGCATTCCAATTAAGAGTCCTGAGGGAAGTGTAAGGTTCTTGGGTTTATCCAAAGTCACTGCTTTGGAAATTATTTCAAGTTTACCCAAACAGAGTGCGTATGTTTTACTGTTTTCTGCCAAAATGTTTAACATATCTTACAAATAAAGAAAACACAGGCTTTGCACACTAGGCAAAAGACTTTAAAGCGCATTCTCACACAACCCACATATTACATAATTAAAGACCTGTAACCTGGTTTCCTGCCTCTTAACTACAGTCATTTGACTAGGTAAGAGCCAAGTGAAAGGCTCAGTAAGTCAACAGAGTAACTGAGAACCTAGAATTTTAGCATTCCCATTGCTAAGAGAGCTTGTACAAACAAGGGCTTAAAATAAAGCAACTTAGCTTTGTAAAAAGTTGGGCTCTCTCTCCTGAAGTAGCAAAGCCATTAACTACAGGAATCGTTCTGATTTTACAGTACTGGCTGTCAAGACTGGGAGCAATAACCCTAGAGACCAAAAACAAACAAGCCAGTTTGGGATTACAGGAGCAGCAAAGGCAGCAGCACATTCCTCCCGACACACCACAGCACCTCCAACCCTCAGTGCCACAAATCACTGAAAACACACGATAACCTGGCAGGGAACACAGACCTGTTGTGATCCACACATTCCTACAGCACACTTTCCAGCCCACCACGCGACATATACGATAGCTACAACAGACCAGGAATTAGCAAAGGGAGAAGGAAAATGAGGCTGAGAGACAAGACAAACCTGCGTCCGTGGTCCATGTCTCTGCAGTGGCAGAGAATTTGTTAAATGAATCACAGGAATTATATTACGTCCCATGATACAGGGGAAGGCAGAAAGGCTTGTCTGACCTTGGAAGAACTTATCTCCTGACCCCCTCTGGCTTTAGCAACTCACAGATCATAAAACCTTCAAGTCTAAAAAAACCTGGGGGTTTGGACCCTGTTGTCAACACTGAAACCCAACAGTGTGCATGTCCCAAGCCACTGAAGTGTTTCTTCCTAAAAGCTATAGCCCAACACAGTTATAGAAGCCACTGCTATAGCTGAACAAGAAACTTATTTTTCTGCAGGTGCTTCAGATTTATTTTTAGAAGTCTGATTATATGACTTATCACTACCTGTATTGCAATTGCTGTCAGCGCAAACCAAAAACCACTTCTTTCTGTCACCCCTCACCCAACTCCCAGTGTCTCTTTGGCATCCAGGAAATTAATTAATTAATTAGTAAATGTAGCCTAGCAAGAGCTGGACCACAGCTAGCAACAGTATCTGATAGCAGCTGTTAACTCCTGAAAGGCTTTTCTCCAGTAAGGCAGGAGTGAGCACAGCGAGTGTTAGCTGACAGCACCAGCAACACACTTTTACAGCATGCATACAGGCTAATATTAGAGATTCAGTTTCTCTAGGCTGATCTTTGGAAAAATGGCATTAACAGGGCTTTCTACACTCCTGAACCCAAAATTTGGAAAGATCTCTCTCACTAGATGCAGTCCTCTCTTAGTAGGAGCTAATCACTTCTGCAAAAATTCAGCTGTCTCCCTGTACTCTGCAGAGAGAAAATGGATAGTATACTCCACAGTGGGTACTTTTTGTACCAGACTGACATTTATTATGGTAGAAAAAAATTCAATGCACCATGGTTGCTGTCTTTTAATCAGCTAGCAATGAGGGAATCCAATTGACAGGCTTAGAAATGCTAAAAGCTTTGTTCTATTTTTAATGAGACTAAAACCACTGTGGCTGTTAGACAGTTTACACAGTTTACAGCTAAAATAAAGTCTTGAAATCCAGAAAAGAAACAATTGCACAAAGTTCTCCATGAAAGCAATCACTCCTTACAGGTGTCTTCACCTATAAAGGACTTAGAAAAATGAAGTATTTACTTACTTATAAAGTATCCTTTAACTTATTTTTCAAAAACAAACTTGGTTTCTTTTCATTTCTAACAAAACACCACTGAATAAATAAGTTCATATTAGGAAATTCTTCACATTAGGAAAGCCACATGCTTACATGGAAAGTTTGTTTCTTCTGCTGGCATGGAAGAACCTGAAAATGTATCTCTAGCTTGTATTTAATTGCAAATTAATTAGCGTTACCTCCAAAGCAAGTAACTCTCACTGGCAAGGGACTGCCAATGACAAAGATACATGTTCAAAGCTACATCCTTTGCTGCATGTTCTAAGTTCTTTGGTTTTGGTCAATACTGACTCAAACAAGTCCCTGAAAAATCTGGTTTTTTGTGAGAGTGAACCATACTTATCAATAGGAATTGAATTTAAAAATTGAGTTTTGTTACCACGAGAAGGTATAACCTAAAGCAGTATGTCATACTGCTCTTTTTTTTTAAAGAGGTTTTCAGTGAGATCTTGTATCAAAGAACTGACACTTAACAGACTACAGAACTTAAATTGAACCAAAGCACAAGTTCATACACGTGAACTACTATACTGGATGGTGCTCACACAATCTAAGGGAGTAATGCAACCCACAACAATGAGTTGCTGCTCATAAAACCTTTAGCCTATTCAAGAATCCTTACCAGGGTCACTTTCCATGTTTTGTCCAAGTTTCTGAAGTGCATGGTCAGACTATAGTCTATATAGTATATCCTTCACCAGAAGGATAAAAAGAAACATAATGGGAATGAATATTTATACCCTGGTGCAATGGAAAATTTCAGCATCACACACTTGCTAACACACCTGTCCAATCTGAGAAAACATCTTCACTATTATTTCCTTTAAGCTTGTATTTAAAAAAGAAAAAACAAAAAACGTCTCATCTATTATTTTTGGGGAAAGCTGTAACACAGACGGAAGGCACAGGATATTTGATCCTTTGCAACACACTGGCCCTCCCCATGCTCAGACCCGTGAAATACAAGGTAGCTCATCTGTTCTACTTGGCATCAAATCTACTACAGCTTTGGTTATAGCAGCACTGCTGGCCAGCTGCTTCCAAGAACACTGGCTTTGGGAATCAGATTTTGACAGCATCCTTCTACCACGTGGACAGGAGATGTCCCACAAAATGCCTTGGACAGTCTGTCCTAGCACAGGCTAATGATGCCCTGAATTAACCTTGGAAGGCTCAGTGCTTGGAAGGATGAGCTGGTGGACTCTGGATCTGGCACTGCAGCAACACATTTGTGTGTCTCAGGCCAGGGGAGGGAGAAGAGAAGATGCCACCTGGGTTGAAGGAACCACTGTTTCCATACAAAGTGCATTCTCTTCAGGAATTTATATTCATATCTCTATGCTTTGGGAAGTGGCAACCACAGCCAGATAACCTAAGCTACATTTAAGTGTATGTAAGTTTATAGCTAGGGAGCCCTAGACATCAAGACAGATGAAACTGAACAAAGGAATGCAAGTAGAATGAAACACAAAGTAATTTCTACCATCTGAACGTGTGTCTGCTCTCTTACTGGCAATAGTGCTATCTCCCTTTTGTCTTTGTGTTGGTTCAGGTTCAAACTGAGAATCTGAGCGGGCCAACAAGTGTAGATGACTCTCCATAGCACAAGTGATAAAATGATAAACCTCCTGTGGGGAAGGAGCCACTGTGCCCACACGGACCATTAAAATTTACTGGATGTCAGTGAGCAAAGTAACTCTCACCTGCTAATGAAATTCCTCTTCAGGTCTTCAGTAATAATCTGACTGATTTCAAGTGTCACATTGAACAAATTCATACAAGACTACTTTACTATCCTTCCTTGCTTCAACTATTAGCAACCTGGACCTCAGCACTCTGCTTTCTAGACAATTTGCTCAATTGCTGAAATTTAGGGCGTGCTTGGTACCCCTCCTCTCCCCTCCTTCCCAACAGTAATCCTTGGCACGAGATACATAGTTAACTAGCTCTAGAAGTGCCTGTCCCATCTGATCAAACCTATGATCCCAATTAGCTGGACCACACACCTTTCCGCTCAGATAAAGATCCATTCTCCTGTTACATGGTGCCATCTGCCTCAGAACTCATTGCTCACTTCAGACAAGGAAGGGCATTTGTAATTCAGGTAACTTGTGCTCAATTCAATATAGAATTAACTCTACACATCTCCAAAACAGCAAGCCTTACCAAAAACAAAATAAAGACATTTCAGAATCTCAGATATGGGGCAAATGTTTATACACTTCTGTTGACTGCTCTATACCCTACCTAAACCCCAGAAAAATCACAGACACCAATCTAAAGCACAGTAATTATTCATTATTAATAAGCTAGCATCAAGTCTTGTACTGGAACAGACTGCTGTGTTCTCCCCTAACCAAATATCATGGTTAAAATCAGAGAAAATCAGTAACACTTTACACAAAAAAATGTTGGAGTCTAAGAAACAGTCTCCAATATAGGAGTACTTAAAATAATTGTTTTGTACAGCATATTTAACAGTAATGGGTTACTTTGCAAGCCTTCAGAATAGGAAAAAAAAACCAACCAAAAACAAAAACCCACATCATTACCAACAGAACAACAGGCCTGAATGTCTGCATTTCTTTCCTTAATCTTGTATGAATCTCATTTAACCTGTGCAGCTCTAAGATAGTCACATACATAACTGCACCTCTCACAGTGTCCTGGTTTAGGGCAAATTTGGGAGGAAACTTCCAAAGGGGTCCTGCTAGAAAGCAGATTCAAGCAGCCTGTCCCCCAGCTCATTCAGAAAAATATTTCCTTGGAGAAAAGTGGAAAAAACCTGCTTATTTAACAAGCAAAGTATTCACAAGCACAAAAAATGAATAGTATTAAACAATAAAACCTCTTCCTGTTCTGAAGAGATGGCAAATTCAGAAAGTCCTTGTCATGGGGTGTAGCTGAGCTCACTCAGTCTCTCATCAGTCCCTCCTGCACTGGAAAGTGCCAAGGCCCAAGCCCCGATGGGCCACAGGCATGAGCTCCTGGGGTTTGTCTGGGTTGTCAGTCCAGAGCAGAGCTGGTCAGTTCCAAGAAAAAGAAAAGCCATAGTCCAGGTAACTTCTCTGCCTCAGCTAGCTAAAAAAACCCTAAAAAGCAAAGGAGAGCTCTCTCCCACTGTCTGTGCTGCAGTCTCACAGTTGGTGAGAAGGACGCTGAGGAGCAAGTCCAGTTTCTGAAAACAAACTGCATGCTTCTTCTTTCCCCCTTCCTCTTGGAACTAGTCTTAAAGGTGCAGAACTTAATATCCAGCATAAACAGAACAGATGACTGGGTATACAAGCATCATAAAGTGAACTTTTGAACACAGTGATGTTCAAAAGTTTTCCTAGGGAAAAAAAAAGTCCTCACAGTGATGTTCTATCAGACTTCATTAAGTTGCCACCCCCAAGTGTTAGCACAAAATGGTTGGACAAAAAATTTCTAATACAAATGATGCTGCAGCCTGCATTACAGAAATACCTACACAGAAATTGTCAATTCACAACAGCTGGAAAGAAAGCAAAAATTAAGGCTAACAACTGGAGCCATCTTGAGTATTTCAGTGCATCACTGTCTTATTCCAATTTCTCAAAATGAAAGAAACCTACAGGGCTTAATATAGGGCCCAGTCCTTTTCAGTATCTTTACCGATGATCTGGATGAGGGTTTTAAGTGTACCCTCAGAAAATTCATGGGCAACACTAAGTTGGGTGGGAGAGCTGATCTGCTGGAGGGCAGGAAGGCTCTGCAGAGGGATCTGGATCAAAGGGACAATTTTACGAGGTTCAACAAGTCCAAGTGCCAGCTCCTGAACTTGGGTCGCAATAGCCCCATATAACACTCCAGGCTGGGGACGAGTGTCTGGAAGGTTGCTCAGCAAAAAAGAACTGGAGGGCACTGGTCAACAGCAGCCAAACATGAGCCAGCACATGCCCAGGTGTCCAAGAAGGCTAATGACATCTAGGCTTGTATCAAAAATCAGCCAGCACTGCCAGGGCAGTGATCATCACCCTGTACTGAGCCACACTTTGAGTATCTGTGTCCAGTTTTGGGCTCCTTACTACAAGAAAGATATTGAGGTGCAGGAGCAAGTCCAGAGGAGGGCAACAGTACTGGTGAAGGGTCTAGAGAATGAGTCATTACAATAAGTGGCTGAGGGAGCTGGGGTTATTTAGCCTGAAGAAAAAGAGGCTCAGGGGCAATCTTACTGCTTTCTACAATTGCCTGAAAGGAGGCTGTAGCCACATGGGAGTCAGCCTCTTCTCCCAGGCAACCAGTGACATGATGTGAGGACACAGCCTCAAGATGCACCAGAGGAGGTACAGGTTGGACATCAAAAGGAATTTCCTCATGAAAAGATCTGTTAAACACTGGGACAAACTGCCCAAGAAGGTGATGGAGTCACCAGCCCTGGAGATGTTTACAACTGGACATGGAGCTTAATGCCATAGTCAAGTTTACAGGGTGGTTATCTGTCAAAGGTTGGACTCAATGATCTTAGAGGTCTTTTCCAACCTCAATGATTCTGATTTTCTTCATCTTCATTGTTCTTAGAAAAGAAGTATCTAGGTTTGACTGTTGTAAATTCCAAACACCTCAAAGGTACTTTTTAGCCTGAGAACTTCTCTCAGTTCTCTGCCTAGTTTACTTATCTCTGTCTAACGTTCACAATTCTAGGTACCATATGACATACACTTCATTGTTACACTTGTTCGAGTATCAATAAAAATTGGTATGTATCTATCCATCTCAAGGTAGTGGCTGCCATGTTTTCTTTTCCTTAACAAAAGGGAGCTAATTGCAAGTAGCTCTACCAGTTATCCTGCATTAAGAAGATGGCTTTATCAGAAAATCTTTATTGACTTGGCATTCTCTGAAGGAATTTACAAAAGATCAGCAATTTGCATTTCAATAGTAACAAATTACATGTAAAATTGCAAGCTGTCCCAGAAAACACAATACAAAGTATAAATCTTCAGTTTTTGCAGAAGCTGGCACACTAAAAGCAAGCATGTCAATCACCTCCTCATGCTTAGAAGGTTTTCTTTTTGTTTTGTTCTGTTTTTAAGTTGTTCACAGTGTAAGTGTGTCAAGTGACCACTTATTTTATACAGCTCCTCCCCACTTCTTTTAACACCTACTGGACCCATCCAAGGAAGTTATCCACAGCACATCAGAACATACACTGAAGCGCTTCTACACGGCTAGCAGCAGCTGCTTTAATTCCACACAAAACCTCTGAGGCTACATTAAGCTTCAACAGATCAAAAGGGTTTCATAACTACCAGTATGCTATTGGACGAAGGTCTGGTGTGCCAAACATTGCCAAGGCAGCACATGAAACAAAACAAGCAAACCACCTCAAAACAGGACCTGCCTAGGTAAGGGGTCTTCAAACAAGGATATTTGAACAGAGATTGCAAAGCCAGAAGAAAAGTTCAAGAAATCCCACAGTTGTAATAAATCTACATGTGCAATGTTTAATCATGCTGGCTTTAGCAACACTAAAACACTACTGCTATCAGCCACAAGAACATCTCTGCAAATTTTATTCTCTCCAAGAAAAGATGGGATGCAATCAGATGAGCTGCTGTTTAATTGGTATTGAAGCTGAAAGTTTCTCTTCTTTGAAACCACTGCTGAAGACTAGGAAGGGGAAGTAACTTGTTTACTTTGCAGTTCAAGGGGCTGGCAGCTTGCATATGAGCAGCTACAGCACTTCAGCTGAATGGTGATTAATTCAGGGTGGTACCTTTTACAGCACAACCAGTAGTTATTGTACTGCTTCCTCTACTTTTGAGCTATTCCTTCTAACCTAAAAATGCAGGTTTATGAAATAAAAGGTAGTGGAAAAGATTCCTGCTGAGATTAAAGTCAAACCAGAGATTAAAAAAAAAAAAAAAAGAAAAATTAATCAAAAGATGAGAAAGACAAGAGGCAAAACTTTGAACTAGGCTTCAGAATCAAGCTGTGGGTGAGAAGAATGGGCCACCTTCTGGATTTAGATAAACAGAAGACTACTTATTTAGCTAAAACAAAAAAATTAACTGTGACGGATTACCTAGAAGCTCATTAGCACACCACAATACTGACAGCATGTGTGTAATCTTACATCATAACAATACATGTAATTGTGTCAATATCCTTGTTTCAGAAGATGCTACTGGCACAGTTGATGGATGAGAAGTTTCTGGTCTTGTAGGTTTGGGTTTATTTTAATCTTCAGGGCAAGTCATACTCAAAAGATACACTGTGAGCAAACTGTTTTCCAACTTGCTCTCATCCAGCAGAGCAGTTATGGTTTGTGACTTAACCATACAGACAATTCATGTTCAGCAGCTGACAGCTTGTCATAATTCTGAGGACACAAAGGACTCCAGAAAAAACAAGATTGCAAGAGATGCCTTTTCTAGAATATCTTCAGCATATTTCAGTTAGCCCTTTTGTTCACTTCATGGCAAAAAAATAATGTATTTCATGTAGAAATCTCACCAGCAAACACATAGGAAGGATTTTTTTTCCCTCAAATTTGCAACACACTGCCTTATATACTTCTATACAGTCAGAAATAGAGAAGGCCTTCAGAGGCCTTCTGAAGTCTTAATTCACATTTACCTTAGAAAATGGGCTCTACAAATGCTCCCAGCTACAAAACACTTAGGGTGACTACCTCAAATATTGGCATATATATTTGGGTTGAAAAACTCAGGTCTGTCCTGAATTCAAAAAGGAAGAAAAGGAGAAAAAAAAAAAGTATCACCTAACTTGAGTGGGCACATGTAGGTAAGTAAACATGTTAAGTTGCTTTAATAAATGGATTATTTATGTAGGTATGTAATATACATGGTACTCCATACATGGAATTAACTTCTGCAGACATCTTTCCAAGAGGTTATGGTGGTGTCACCAAGAAGAATGAGCCCAAGAAAGAGCTCTGGAAGAAGGAGGATATGCAGAGGGGGAAAAGGGTATGAGCACACAGAAAGACTGTGCAGGGTGTAAAAGGGCTTCACTCAACTAGGTGCCAGGAGACCCATAGCCCACAGAGGGTGATGAAGGAAGATGGCCCATGGAAGAGAACTAACCACAAATACAATTGACTGTCTCCTGACATCATCATTGACAAGACATCTTCCTGAAAGAGCCTGTGATCTCCTTCCAGGACAGCTAGAACATCTTCTCCCGAGCTCTTCCAAGCAACTACTCTCCATCAGCCTGAACATAACCACTCAAGGAAATCCTGGAAGGTCAGGCCTCTGCCATAGATGGAAAAGGCAGAAAACCCACAGGCAGGAAAGGGAGATAATAGTCTTGCCAGGCAAGGCACAAACCCTTTAGAATCAATAAAACTGTTCATGCATTTGAAGGCTTCTGTCAGCCCTTGCTCCCTAACCTGCATTGCCTCTGTGCTCTCCAGGCACACAGATGACATCTCTTCTGCAACGGGCCCACAGTGGAGAGGAAAGGGGAACATCTATCCAGGACTCTCCTAGTGCCTCCCCACCAAATGACTTGGAGCCAGAGGCAGTCATGACCAAAGAATAGCAGCAGATCTGAGGGCGGACGCTTGTAAGACACTCAGCAAGGGGGAGCTCCCCTTCAGCACCCCGATAGTCCTGGGGAGATATGGCTGGCAGCAGGTCCTTGGAGAAGGCAGCATGGGCGACAGTCCGCAAGCATGTAAGCCTTGTGAGACACATCAGGGAAGTAAACATCAGGGAAGCCAGGAGAGTGCCACGACAGGAGACTGAGTACCAACAGCCTGGCTGGGAAGCCGAAAAGGACAGTGCTGGGACAGGAAACACCTGAACAACTGGCTGGCACCACTAGCTCTCCTTTTCTTCTGTCACACTGCCAATGTGTGGCAATGCAGGTTAGGGAGCAAGGGCTGACAGAAGCCTTCAAATGCATGAACAGTTTTATTGATTATAAAGGGTTTGCACCTTGCCTGGCAAGACTATTATCTCCCTTTCCTGCCTGTGGGTTTTCTGCCTTTTCCATCTATGGCAGAGACCTGACCTTCCAGGATTTCCTTGAGTGGTTATGTTCAGGCTGATGGAGAGTAGTTGCTTGGGAGAGCTTGGGAGAAGATGTTCTAGCTGTCCTGGAAGGAGATCACGGGCTCTTTCAGGAAGATGTCTTGTCTTGTCATTTTCCATCTCAGTACTTCCTCCCAAAAGAAGCACTCACCATCTTTAAGAAGATTAATGTTCAGACTACCTGTTTTGCTCAAACCAAATGAGTCCACTTTTGCACCCAGGTGCATGGGATGGAGAGAAACTTGTCACAAATTGTCTGAATCACATTTCTGACCTACTCACAAGCAAACTGCTGTTCCAGCTGCAGCCAGCACTGGTCTCTGCAATGATTTTTGGAGCGGGTTGAAGATAACTTCACAAGTGATCAGTGAGCTAGCTGGGGAAACATCTTCCTGCTTGACCAACAAGCCGGCAAAGCCAACTGAGAGACATAGAGCCATTTGGGGAGGAAGAGGTTGATGGCAGTAGAGATGATGCAGTGATAACAGTAATAAGTAAGCAAAGAGAGCAAGACTACCAGCACAATTACAGTCCTGGACTGTGGGAAAGAAGATTTTTGGCCTGTTCAAGAATCTGCATGCAAGGTTACCATGGCAGATTTCTCTGAAGAACCAAGGTAACCAGGGGAACAATCTGATCTTGCAGGACAGCCTCCTCAAACCTCAAAAATGGTCCATTGTGGCACACAGAAAGTCACAGGGGAATGGCAGAAAGCCAGCTGAATGGACAGGCATCTCCTGCCTCAGCTTAAATTCTGAAACACAAAAAAAGTTTGAAGCAGGAAGTTATGCAAAAATAACACAGATTGTGCACATTCAGAAGAGCTAAAGCAAGAAAAAGGTGCCAAGAAAAAAACAAGGAATTGTTATATAGGCAAGTAAGGACAAAAGGATGGCTAATATTAGCTTAGTTCTCAGCTGTGCACAGGATTCAGCAGCTAAAGACACAAAAAAACAATGATTTTTTTGTCTCAGTCCTCCTAGCTCCTCCTCATGTCTCCCAGTTCCTTCACCAGTGTCAGCATCTGGAGGATTGAAGCATTACTCACAGGAATGTTAGGGATCAGACAAGTTAATTAGGAGCAGATAGGATGCACTAGAAGATGCTAAGGATCTTAGTCACTACTACACTAGCAAGGCTACCCTCTGTTATCTTCATAAGAGTAAGTCACTAATCAGAGGATGATCCTGGTGACTGCAGAAACAGACAACACATTGCTCCTCAAAACAGATGAGGATGACAATATGAAAAACCAGAAGCTGGTCAGCCTTGACAAGTTGCCAAGAGCATGGAACAAGTCCTTCTGGAAGTCACTGTCAGAAACTCAAAGGACAAAAAAACTAAGTGACTCGTAAATCCATGCTGTCTGCTCCAAAGAACAAGTCATACTTGTTTGTAATTTTATACCATTTGTACTAAGGGTATTATCTCTTAAGAAACCAAAATACTTACAGAGATCATGGGTCATTGTCCTGCCTTCTGCGTTCATCTAGCTGCACATACTAGGTTTTTATTTCTTCAAATACATAGTTAAAATTTTGCAATATTGGACAATTATATGGGATTTTTGGAACATCTATTTTCATTAGAAGAGTAGGCACTTCATTTATACTCCCCACAGCACGAAGCAACCTGCCTCAATATAGCTGAAGGCTGTAGAAAAGACAACTGAATATTTGAGAAGAACCTACTGCAACAGCATAAAATTCATCAAAAATACATCTTTGCCTCCACTGAAGTATCAACTCTACAAATCTCATGTGAGCTGAAATAATGGCCTGTCACTCTCCTAACCTAATAGCTTCAAGAACTTCTTCAAGAGAGATGCCAACACCACTTTGTCAGAAACCCCCTCCTGAACTGTACAGAAGTATTCACTATTCTGGGGAACTTGCCAGCATGACAGTATTTATGGTATGACTAATATGCATTAATGAAGCACAAATGGACAACTATTTACTTGTGCTAATAACTACAGTGCTTTATTAGAGCTACGGCCTCTAGCATGAAGGATTGCCAGGCTCCTCCACTTGCCAAAATTATGTCAAAAAATGGAGCCAATGTATCAGGCATCAAGAGCTACAGCCAGTGTGTAGTAGAGTCTTAAGTCATTGTTTAACATTCAGCTTGCAAATGACCAGCATGCTCCAAAACCACTGGCTGTTTCTGAGGGCTTGCCTTTTCATTGTAGAGACTAGAATTTCAAATGTGTGCACTGGTCGTACCAGTACACCGGCCAAATCTATCTTAAAATAGCAGTAAAGCCTGAGAGCTTTGCTGGGCATTTGTGTTCTACCTTTGATTGCTCACTGTTCTTTCAAAACCAGAAATAAAAACACTGTATCTTAATGCCTCAGATTAAAATATCAATACTATCTAGCATAGAAGGCCATTAGTACCAATAATCTGGCCTTTTGTTCATGAAGGATTCCGGAAAGGTGATCAATTTAGTAAAATTCCATCCTTGAACAGCAAAGTTAAGTCAGCCATACAAGAACAAAGCCCTTGCTCTGAGCAGCACTTTCCATCCCACCTCTCCATGAAGGGAACATACCTGCAACACTAGGAATGAAAAATACATCTCAAAAAGCAGCAGGGTTTTGTAAGAACCTAGGAATAATTTTTTTAAAGAGCACTTTAGATTACATTATATTAGGAATGGAAAAAAAAGTTCTTAGTGGATGCAAAAAGAGCAGGTAAAGATGTCTTCAGTCATAGCTAGTGCTAAGTAGACCTGATATATTTATCCCTAGCTTTACTGAGTAAATGGCATCTTAACCACAGCAAGGCCAAGCCGAGTTCAGGCTCTCCATTCTTCCTTGAATCAGCAGCTTCAGTACGGTGTGGAAAGGGTGCAAGTGTAGAAATAAGATCTGTGCCATGAGGCATCACATGAACAATAAAGCCTGGAAACTGTACCCACAGTTTCTTCCTAGAAATGGGAAAATTCTCAGATTTGATCACACAAACAGCTTCATGCAGAATCACAGGATTTGGGGTGGTAGCTTGGAGGAGTTTTTTCCTCCCTTCTTTTTTACCTTAAAAAATAAATAAATAAGTTCTTATGAAATATTGTCCTTCCTTTGATCAAACATTCTCTTTAGACTATGTAAGGCAAGAAAATGTACTGGGCATAACATAAGGTCTGTATCTAGATATATTTCTTGGAAATACTTAAATAGAAGGCAACATTATAACATTGGTCTTTTTGGAGGATAGAAAAGATCTCTGAGCCAACTGGCACAGACAACAACACTAAGAATTATCTGAGCCACAGTGCTTTCTTCAAAAGTGACAGCTCCAAATACACAGCAATATTATCTTCCTCTAAAAAACAAAATAATCTTCTCCACTGGTTACTATTTACTCATATGTAGAGCACAGAACATCTGTAGGAGGAAGGTTCATTAAAAGCACACCCCCCAAACTATCACTAATGTAATTCCAGTTGGCTATAACCAGTGCAGCTTTTAAAAAAAATTGCTTCCATTCCTTTGTATTTCAGATTTCTATCTTCTTATATTTATGCAGGCATTTGAAGTGTGAAGCTGTCTTAAGACTGGTACATCAACTCTTTTCAGTTAAATTAGAGCTATTAGTAACATGAAAAAACTCATACTGGTACTTCTCCAAAATAACCAGTTGGTAAACAGCTTGTTAAATATTTACTCATTTGGAAAAGATCCAACTCATGAAAAAATATGCAGGATTTTGTTTGGTGCTCTAGTCTGCTAAACTGATTGTTACCATTGCTTCAGAATGTTGTCAAGAAGTTTTGTGAGAGAACAACTGAAAATAGTCTGTTCTTATCGACGTGGATATTTTTTCAGTATGGAAGTATCATCTTAAAAGTTGCATAGAAGTCAGAACCTAAAGAGACCCAACTGCTTTTGATTTTCACACTGTCACTGAATGATTGGGTTTGGAAGAGACCTCTGGATGTCACCTGTCCTATCCCCTGCTCAGGTGCTCAGGCAGGGCCACCTACAGCCAGTTGCTTGAGATCATGTCTGGATGGCTTTGATTGATTGCCAAGGATGGAGATTTCACTACCTCTCCTAGGTAACCTCTGACAATGCTCAGTCACTCTCACTGTGAAAGAGCATTGCCCAGTATCTAGAGGGAACCTCCTGTGTTTCACATCATGTCCACTGGCTCTGGTCACCAGGGAAAAGAGCCTAGCTTCATTCTCTTTACAACATTTTAATGTCTTTAAATTCATTCCTAAGATCCCCCTCAACTTTCTTGCAAGTATAAAAGTAGCAAACCCTAAGCTTAAACACGAATGAAAACCAGAGTTCAAGAGACTGCTTGCATGTAATGACAGGGTCAGTCTAGTGTTTAAGCATGAAATCATTAAGAGGAAGATGCAAAATTAAACTTCTTTATTTTATTTCCTCACTTGATTTGGAACATCTGTGTTGCTTCATGACCAATGGTAGTAGTAATGCAAACAGAAAACGGTATGACTGACCACTAAAGTATTTTGAGTCCTTTCTTCTTGAGAAAAAAAGTTTCTCCCATCTTTTTTCTCGATGGTTTGAAAAAGTTCATATAATTGGAAAATGTGGACTGAGCCACTTGAAATTTCTTGCATGCATTCACCTTCAAAGAAAGACTATGTTTTGCCAACCAACTTCTGTAAATTAGAATACAAAAGCAGAAGTGTAAACAGTAGGGTACATACTTGTGACTGGAAATGTAGAAAGGCAAAGTGGTACATCAAAAACAAACAAACAAACAAACCATTATGACTATTTCTTGTAAGAGGGGAAACTGTAATCAATTGTATATAAGCTTAGTGCAAGATACAAATTCCTTCCATGTTATTTTGCTTCATATAAAGTATTTTAACGATTCACCATAATGGTCGCAAATACATTTTAACTCCTCTTTAGGAGGTAAGCACCACACTTCTAGTTCAATGTTAATGAAAATAACTGGTTTCAGGACAATTTTTAAAATTGATTTAAAAGATTTCTTTCCAAGAAAAATAAAAACTAGAAATCTAGCTTCAGTTGCTTTTCAATGAAAACTAACAAGCAGCATCAACTCTATCTGTAAAAAATATTTGCAGTCTGCACTCAGGGAGACAGATTTCATAACTTCATACTGGAGGCAACATGTCTTGTAAAAACATTCACTAATGTTCGCACTGCTTTGTACTTTGTCTGCTCCAGTCCATCAACCCTCTCCACCACATACATGTAAACTGTTAAAACAAGAGTATCGTCAATAAAAGATCTGTTGACTGACACCATATTTCACAAATCTGATGACTTTCTGCATTGGCAGTAGCAACATTTCAGCTTTTCTTTATGCAATATGTAGAAGAATGATGCAATGTAATAATGCATCTGGTGTTTTCTCACTTAGCTATGCCCAAGGACTTTGAAAGCCTGCTTGCGCACTCTGGTCCTTCCATATTGTCCTCTTAGCATGAAAATCCAAAACTCCAGGACTAATTTTATGCAAGTGTCATCCTTGAATGCTTAAGCCTAATAAAAGTAAATTAAGCCACCATTTGTTTTGAATCTAGAAAATCATGTATTGGATTTGCGTGAGAAGGCTTTGACAGTGGGTGGGAGGGACAGGGGTGGCTTCTTTGAGGAAGAAAAAAAAATCTGTTCAGTTGTGTCCTGGTTCTGACCAAGACAGGATTAATGTTTGCAGTAACTGGGAGACAGCATTACTAGGATGGGAAGGTTATTCTATTCCACCTCGCCTTATTGCTGGGGTGGAAAAAGGGGGATTCTGAGGAGAAGGGGCTTCTTCCTAATAAGCAAGCCTGGCACTGGTCAGGTTCCATGAGCATTTTCCATGTGAAATCACTCTTCAAGAAACAGTTTTGTTGTTAATATTGTTGCTGTTACTGTTCCTTTTGTTATCTTATGGCTGTTCCCAGTAAATTGTTCTCATCTTAACCTGTTATCTTTGCCTTTTGTGCCTCCAATTCTCCTCTCTGGCCACCCAAGTAGTAGGGGAGGTGACCCAGTGTGGTTTGGAGAGTCTCAGTGGGAGAACTAAATCAAGGAGGACCACAACAAATAGCAGATGAAGAGAGGGGTGGGAATATGTGAGAGACACAGGTCTGCAGAAACCAGGGTCAGTAAAGGAGAGGGAGGAAGTGCTCCAGGAACTGGAGCTGAATGAAGTTACCCTGCAGCCCATGGTGCAGACCATGGTGAGTTGTGTCCCTGCACCCTGCAGAGTCCCACAGGGAAACCAGAGATTCACCTACAGCCCAGACAGAGTCCCGTGCTGGAGCATGTAGGCGCACAAATGAGGCTGTGACACTGCAATAAGCCCACGCTGGAGCAGGCTGCTGGCAGGACCTGTGCACCCATGGAGAGAAGAGTTCACACTGGAGCAGGTTATGCCTTGTGACCCCCTGCAAGGCACAGCAGCCTGTTCCAGAAGGATTGCACCCCATAGAAGGGACCTATGCTTATGTGGGAAGGACCCACACTTGAAAAGTTCATGGAGATCTGTTTCCCTGGGAAGGGCCCCACACTGGAGCAAAGGAAGGGTGTGAGTAGTCCTTCCCCTGAGGAGGAAGGATTGTCAGGGAACATGTAATGACTGTAGTATCCATGCCCCATCCTCCTGCATCACTGGAGGTGATGAGAGAGAGCAAATTTGGAGTGAAATAGAACCTGGGAAGAAGGACAGGATGGGGGGAAATGTGTTTTTAAAATTTAGCTCTATTCCTCATTACTCTGATTTGATTGGTAATAAATTAAACTTATTTCCCCCAGCAGAGTCTGTTTTGCTTGTGATGGTACTTGGTGAGTGATTTCTTCCTACCTTTATCTCATCCTTTAAGCCTTTTATTGTATTTTCTTCCCCCTACCCAGCTGAGAAGGGGAATGACCAGAACCATTTTGGCCTGGCATCTTTCTTACCACGAATGGCAAATGACATCTCCAAAGAATTGCTAAACAATTGACAACAGCCAAGCTAACAAAGATACTCAAATAGTGTCAGGCAGACAATGAGGGGCAAAACACAGGTTTCTACAGCTCTTTCCAAGCCCACTTGGAGACAAATTCTGCAACCAAATGTTTTGCATGCAGTTTTTTTTACAATAAAGGACATTTTATGCACACAAACATGGACTGCAGCACGTATACCTATACTAAGAGTAAATAACAGACTGTTAAGTTCAATATCAAAGTGGCAGAGATGACTGAGTCATATAGAAGGCACCTGGATGTCACAAGGGTGAGGATTATCGCATCCATCAAGGTAATAAACTAGAGATTTTTTCAAATCAAAATGGGATTTTTCCCCCCTCTCACTAAAAGAGAGACCCCCTCTTTTCTTACTGCCTAGCCTAAGCAAGCCACTAAAAATAAAAAAGAAGCAAGTTTCCCAAAAAAACATACTCACTAAGATGAAGCACTCTAGGAAAACTATATGGCATGGACTTTGATCAGATGACCTCCAAAGGTGTTTTCTAACTTACTGTATCATTTTATTGAAAACAAGGATCAAAAACTACCATACTAAAACCTGGAGAGCAGCCTAACTGCTGCTCCAGATGAAGGCAAAGCAATGTTGCTATTGTAGTTCTAGTATGGGCAGCAAATCACCTTCACATCCACAAACCTGACATCACTGAAAGAGGCTTTCATTACAGTAGCTAGCCTCTGATTAATTCTCTTAGGTATTTAATTCCTACTCTTGAAGTGCACAAAGCTTCTCAAGTATGATGTGCAATATTCTGCACTCTTATCTGATCAAGAGGATTATTAGCAATCCTGAAATCCACAGCTCTGTACACATAAGAGAAAGCAATTTCCATTTTCTCCCTACTTTGTGGCCAAGTGCTTGTAGTCCTTTTTATACCAAGTTACAAGTTCTTTCTCAAATAAGAATTCAGCTCACTAAAACCAAACTATATTAATTATTACTGAAGTCATACCTGCATCTTGTTCATGAGAAAACAAACAGAAGGCAGAAGGTAGAAAATAAACAGAACACTCCTGCATGCCCAAAATTTTATCTTCACAAACTGAAGAAAAAAACCATATCTTTTTTGTTATTTCTGTCACAGAAACTTGTACAATTAAAGCAAAGGGTTAAAGAACTAAATATTCCCCAAGAGTTCAAGTCACTGCACATAAATACTGTTATGACTACAGATTGCAGAAGAACGGAAACACAGTAAATCATCCCATTTTTTCTGAGAAATTCTGGGACTATGTTCTGAATTTCCAGGAACAAAAGACAAATACTGCCAATTCTCACTGCCGGATTTTTATTGAAGAGTTCAAGAATTTGGAAAGGACTCCTGAAAGCCAGTATTGATTTTTTTTTTTTTTTTTTTTTTTTTTTAAACAGAGCTAGGGGTTGTTTCTAGGAGAGTGCGCTCGAGTGTGACAGGTTTATGTGCTAACTCCTGAGAAAGTTAAAAGAAAAAGAAGAAAAACGCTCTTAAACAAGACCTGAAAGGTTCTGAAAGCAGTAAACCTTGCAAACAAAGAGCCTAGTAAGAAAGTCAGATGTCTACATCTTGCCCATCTCTCCAAAAACATTAAAAAAAATTAGGAAAGGTGGATTGGCAGCAAGACATTCTAAAGGATATTCTGTAGGGCATACTCACTTATCCAAGTTCTCATTTTTCTTGCCTTGAACATAATCCCAACCTCCAATGTGTCAATTTATTCTAATACTGAATTTCCAGCACTAAGGTCCTGACCTTGGGATCTGTGGAACTGTGCCCTTGATAGCTTTTCATTACATTAAGTAAGAAAATGTGCTGAAAAAATAGAATATTTCTTTACACTCTAATCTAGAGCATATTTAGTTTAACCTTCTTTCAGCCCTTAACCAACAAAATGCTTTCACTGCAGCCAAATTTGAAAGACAAGTTGATGAAAGCTCCTAAGTCAGATTTAGTAGGGGTGGAAAAACAGATGTTCAGGGTTTTTTTAATGCAAACTTCAGCTCTGACAGAAGGCACAGTAGTTGTGAATGGGCTTCCATAGCTAGTCCTCAAACTGGTTATAAGCACTTAGGGAAGTTAATACACAGTAAGCTTTGACCAAAAATAACTGAGTCACTTTCCCACCATCTTAAGTCACCCCATGTTGCTCTGACACTTCCAGTCTGCTGGCTGCCCCAGATTAAAGCAGATTATCTACCACATTTGTCAGAGAAAGGGAAGTGCCAATGAAAATCCACATTTTTACTTCCTATGGAACCACTAAAGACACTGTTTTCACAGGAGAGATTGACAGTCACTTAAAAAATTTGCAGCTCAAAAATGACTGCCTAGAATGTCAAGTTTCTCTTACACAGCTCTCCTTTCCCTCAGCTTCACATCATGACTCAGATGATGCTCTAAATGAATTGGAAGCATAATTTCACAGTGCATCAAAATTATGAAGTCCAGGCACATCTATTCACATATTCTTTTAAACTCATAGATCCAAGTATAGTAACAGATTTTCAGGACATCCAATTTCTCAAAGTCCAGTCTATTTTTATAGCTGCAAAAGAAGCTATAAAAGAACTGTTATGTTTTTCCTGTTATTGGGAAAAGCATTCAGGTACATTCAGCTGACAACTCAGCATATGCTAACATTACACATTTAACTAATTAGAGGTTTCCTGTTGGAGAAAAAATTGTAAGTTGACATATTACACAACATGTATGAATCCTAATCCTAAAGAGATTTTTTGGAAATTTTGTTTTTATCTGTTTTTTTTCTTTTTTTCCAAATGAGTAGCAGGACTGTAGTAATCACTACTAGCAATGTTTCTCTTGGGACAAAAGGAAAAGGTTTTAATGTCACATGACACTGTTTAATTATTTGTGTATCTGCAGGGTCCAAAATCATAACTAAAGCCTCAGGATAGTAATCATATTATGAAAACAGAAGATAAAAAGTGCAAAGAAAAGATCATATCCAAACTAGCAATTTACATTTTCATAAAAAATACAAAGTAAGCATTCTGCCAACTAAAACTGCCCAGGGAAAAAAGAAAACTTTCACATGCATTTTTATTGAGTATCTTTGAATTTAACTGATGGTTTTTTAAAATATACTCTTGTAATATGCCATATTGGCTGCTTAGATACAGCACAATGACTCAAAAAATATAGGAACTAACCAAACGTAAAAAATCTCTGCCTTTGTTCCTACAAATACAACATTCTGCAAACTGATACGTTTTGGTGCAAGACATTTCATTGGTATCGTAGCTTGCCACCTTTTCTTTGGAAACAAGTGCCTTTTCCCAAATAGGAAATGGCTATTTTAAAGACAAATATCAAATCCGTATATATTAATGACCCAGTTTTTTTCAGCAGCAGAACTTGAATACAGGATGGTAACAGAGGCTGTTTCCTAAATGTTAGCAAAACCCAGAGAATTGCCAAACAGCTATTAGCAGTTTGATGAAAAGTTTGAATGCACAATCAATCACCACCACACAGCAATATGATGCTACAAGCTGACACAAACATGCAATTTCACAACTTACTATCCGATAAGGAAGACGTAAAAAGGAGTCTGGGCAGCCAGCTAAAGCCATTTGTTCCTTCAAATTTTCTTCAAATTACATCTACTGCTTCCCAGCACCTGCAGAGTACAAACAAACTGTCAGAAACCATACTGAAGACATTTCATCAACTTGTTATTCAAAACAGTTGGAGGAGAAAGACCAAGATGATCAAGATGAGGTGATGAGGATTTGCACCAATGTGAAGTAGAAAATGTGCACATTTGCTGCCTGTAGCCTAGCAAACACATTCAATTTGATATTTAATTTAAAAGTACAACATAACTAATTCCCAGGCTTTGTGGCTCCTGCTTTATTTCCACTCTTTAGGCAAAAATGAAGGCCTCCCTTCACAGGGAACCTAGCCATTTGAAAATTGGCTCTCACTACCTGAGGCTATGTTTTCAACTGTGGAAAGAAAACACTGAAATCTCTGAGTTAATTAAGATGACAGTCACTTAACACAGAATCATTTAAGCTGTAAAAAAGTGGCAAGATCACCAAGATCATTATGCAGCACCAGCCTTCAATGCCTGGCTACACAACTTCTAACCTTCATCCCTTCCGGCCTGCCTTTTCCCCCATGGTTTCATTCTCACACAATATATCAAACAGAGTGTTACAAATTCATTCAAGTCTTGCACTTGCTCTTCTGAGTGAATATTAGCAGTAACTTTGCAAAGTTAAGTTGTGTTTTTTTTAAAACATCACTTTGTGCCCAAATAGAGCCTGAAAATGAATCTGAAAACATTTAGAGGTACATATGGCTAAAGAACTAAAGGCAGGACAATGTCAAGAAAGTTATTATAACTGTCTCATAACAAAGGAAACAAAAATAAACCTAAATAAATAAATAAAGCACTATTTGCTGCTCCGGTATTTCTTCCTACCAGTGTGGACACATCTCTGCAGTGTAAGACAAGCAATGCCACCTCCAAGTATATGAAAAAGGCATGACTGGGGAAGAGAAAGCAGGCTGCACAGCACAGTCAGAGCTTTTACTTCTACCACAAGCAAGCTCCCTTCTGGTTTGCTGTTAATTATCAATTATGTGTTCAAAACAAAAGACCAAGTTTTAAACAGGCTACCCACTGCTCTCTGGTAGGCACGAACTGTCACCAAACCAAAGCTGCCAGCAAAATTTATGTGACAGTTAAGTGAGGGACAAGGGTAGAAAAACATCTTGGACAAGCTGTTCCCAGACAACTTCGCAGCTATGGCCCATAAGCCATGCACTCATCAAGGAAGCTTTACTTTACCTAGTTCCAGGATGAGTTTGGCTGAAGTATGGTAGCCTCCTCCTCTGTCAATAAGGTAGGCAAACTCCCAGGCTTCTGCAGTGATCGGTTCATACAGCCAATTACCCCAGGAGGAAACTCGTTTTGGCAATAGCAAGTCTGAAAATCCATTTAACCAAATATGCACAAATCTGGTTGTTTATTCTAGGTACATAAATACTATAGGAAAAAAAAATTAAACCCAAACTCTTACAGGATTCAAAGGCGGGGGGGAAGCAACATCAAGCATCTAACTCTGTAGGCAGTTTACTCAACTTGCACTATTGCTAGCTAGTCTTTAAATATATAAACAGTGGTCTACAGCCTTCTAACTACTTCTCCACACCTGAAAGTGTGCAGTCAGTTTTAAAGATTGATTTGAAGATTTCACTTTAATCACACAGTTTGTTCCAGGTGAATTAAGCACAGATTTAAGAAAAGCTCTTAAAAATCTTTTCATTTAGGAGAATAACATTTTCTTGTCTTTCTTGTAAGCACATCTACAGAGAAATTAAGCAAGCCACTGAAATAGCTGCTATGAAGCTGGGAAAATACACCAAGAATAAAGAGAACTGTATTATTAGCCTCTAAGCCCACCAAGACTAAAGAAAGTTTACATAAAGGGATAAGAGAAAATAATTGAGCTTTATACTGCAAAAGTTTTACATTTATTATCACTACAGTATTTAGACGTCAGGAAAAGGCACAACTGCTGCAAATTTAATGATAGGTAATTTAGGACTGAATATCATAATACTGGTCTTTTGACGTTTCAGCAAAAGGCTCCAATTCACTTATAGCAAGATAGATTAAATATGTTCCTAAACAATACCAGACCAATTTGTCTACTCTAGGGTGTGCTGCAGTTTATGCCACAGCCCTATTACACCAGTAGATGATCATAAATTACCTCAAACAATAGTTGGAGTCAAGACTGCATAATTTATCAAGAACTATTTGCTTCACTACTACATTCTTGAGCATTCATTTGTTAACACTGCAGAAACAGAGGAAAGTAATAATCTTTAGATGGTATCATTCCTGCTCAGTCACACACTAAGACTGATTTAAGAGCTCATCTCTTTTATCTGTCTAAAAACAGTTTATCAACCTAGTCCTACCCCAGGAATACAAAAAGCCTTTGCTCACCTTTAAGACTTAAGGTCCTTTGTACCACATCAACAAGTAATAAATTTCATAGGGACAGAACTCTACACCAATTCACATGGTCAGTAGATAAATATAAGAACTTAGAAACAGATCAATTTTTCCTGTGCTGTTGTCTTTAAGCATGATATTTAGTGTGTCACTTTTCATCAAAGACTGTAGCTACACACAGTTCTTTCCATGCAATTTACACAGCACAAATTGCAAAGAAGTATTCAAGTGCCAAGTTACTTTACCTTTTCTTAAAATGCCTTAGATGGGGGAGAGAAATTCCAAAGGACTGTAAATAGGAAATAAACTATGTAGTTGATCACCGTTACAAGACTCAGAACATTCAGTGGTGAGAACAACTGTCATGCAGCATCAAGCATGACAGCCTGTGCACATTCAGAACCAAGCGATTTCCTGTGCTTTTATTGGCTACAGAGCTCTGCCCTGGACAGAGGCTCTGAAATAACAACAGTCGTGATAAACTACATTTCAAAAGTCTAATTTTGAAAAGACTCATTTCTGGCATGACGTTTTCCAGAATAAAGAATGGACTATTGTGAAGCATAGCTTTGATGTCTCAGCCTCTCAAAAGCATTAAACAAACTCACACAATCTAAAAGATTTATATTAATCCTGTATGGAAAACACTGTATGTATGCACCCTGGAGATTGTCACTGCTCTGAATGGATTGTTTAAGTCACAATCAAATTACTCAGATAACCAGCAGATTATGTTATCTATTAACTGCAAATTAAGCCCATCACCAGGTATGTTTTTCTGATTTATCACTTATCTGCACATTCCCAGCAGAGGAAATGGTATTTCGCCCAGTGCTCTGGAAGCAGACACAGCCTACGCACCTACAGATACTGTGGTGGGAAAATGGCAGGGGTATGGTCACTCTGCCAATTCAGGAAGTTTTCCAGGTTCTACATGTGCCATCTGTCAAAGTCTTTAAATTCAAGAGAAAAATAATTTTAAAAACGCAATTGCTTGCAGATTAGTTAGGAACAGGAGGAGGAGGAGGAAAAAAAAGAAAAGGATTTTAACCTGGCAGAGTTGCAAGACAAGCTCCAGAGCTCTTGAAAACTGGATTTATGCTCTTTTAGGAAAGGTAACTTAACAAATTTATTGAATTTTATACACTTTCAAGTATTTCATCATTTTTCTTCTATAATGTTCTGCTTTCTATAGCTGAACTATTGTGAAAGAGGGAAGGGGAAAAACCTTCAACATAGCCTTAATTTTGACCTGAAGACCTTTATCTAAGACCTCAGGTTTTACACAGAAGTTAAAAACCTTCCCCCCCACCCCTCTTTAATGTGTATTTTTTATTCTCTCAGACACTAAGTATCACTATTCCATTTCTCCCCACAATACTGAATGAGGTTTAGCAGACCAAACTTGGATTTTCCTAAGAAACTGGAACAAGATTTTAAACCTGAATCAATACAATATTCTCCCCTAACTTACCTTCAGGACTGCCTGAGTTAAGTCTACCAGACTTAAAATTTAGCATCTTGAAGACCCAGGGAGAAAAAGATTCTCTCTTCTTCGTCTACACAAGGAACAATCTCCAAGACTTCAACTGGCTGTTCTCCTGGCTGTAGGCTTCCCACTACTTCATATCATCTAGGAAAGTGTTCTGGTTTTTTTCTGCACACGTGTGTGTACATATATACATTCACATATATATACACACACAGGAGTGTTTATCTGTATCGGAGAAACAGGTTAACAAGATGAGGTCAGGAGTCATTCGGATACAGGGAGCAACCCTCTGCAACACAGGCCTGAGTACCCATACTCTGACACTTTCTTACCAGTCTACTCCCATTGCCATAGTTACAATGGAAATAAAGTTGGATACAAGCAGCATGAGGCATGCCAGCAAATTTTCCATAGTTGAAAGACCTGACAGCTAGCAATGTCCCCAGCTGCACTGAAACTGCAGGACCCAGATGTGCTTTTGCATGCAAGATCCAGACAATTTCTCACAAAAATGAAGCCTAAATGACTATGTGGGCTGAAAAGAAAGTGCCATCAGATTTCTGAGCTGGCTGGACCAAGGAGACTAAAACACTCTCAGGCAGCACGCAAGTTTGCAATCAGATTTCATCATTGCTTCAGCAATCAGTATATGTAAGGATTTCTAAAGCATCTTCCCCTCTTTTAATGATAGCTTCAGGTGGAGATGGTGGCAATTTACAACACTGAGAAGGCCCCTCACCCTCCCTAAGGGATCACCTGGTCAGCAGGACTGGATTCATCACCTCAAACATTTTACTGATCACTTTCTCAACTTACTCAGTCCAAACGCTTCTCTCCCCAGCTCTGAATGTCCCTCCTCACACTCAAAGTCTCCAGTCTGCTCAAGCTGAAAAATAATACTTGGCTAGTTTTCCCGTCAAACAAGGTTTTTTTCCTCCAAAACACGTCCCCGGAATGGAATCACTCTCCAACCACAAAAGATTTAATTACATGATTGTCAACACCCTGATGGCCTACTGAGATTAGCAGCAGGTAATATTTAAGAATACCTACAGATTTCCTAATTTCTGCCCATTTCCCCTGCAGGAAGTTGTTACACATATATACCCAAAAGGCATTTGCAAGTCTATGATATGGAGCAACTGCCTAACTAGAGGAATACTTCGAACATCTTTGAAAACAAAGCATTGTTCTAGCTAAAATTTCAAGCAAGTGTTGTGCACTAAAACGAAAAGCACTGTTCAAAATATAAATCATCAATCAAAAGCACTTCAGTTATGTCCAAACACTCCCACGAAACCATACTAAAAAATCTGGTCTTATAAAAAGAGGGAATATAATTCTCTTTTGCCATTCTTAATTGCAAAGCTGTTAGTCTAAATATTACACCTTGTAAAGGAAGCCATTTGCCATTGTGCTTTTGCCAGAAAGTGAAGAATCTTGGCAACAGCAATTCAGGCTTTCGAAAGCCAAAACAGATACATACTTCAGAAGAAGCACAGAAGAGCTGATGCCATCCCACTTTGAGCCTTGCCAAATAAAATTAAATATATACAGTTCAGCATTTTTTGGTTTCCTGAATCTGCCTACAATTTTGAAAGGTCTCAAGACTCATAAACTGTGAATTCATGTTCACCACCTGACAGAACACCTTCACTGACAGCAAAGATAAGGTCCTGAGGAAAAAAAAAAGTATTTAGCCCAACAACACTGGACAACACCACCAAAAAAAACCAAACAAAAAACCCCAACAAAACAAAACAAACAAACTAAAAAAACAACAAACAAATTCTAAACCTATAATGAATTTTGGAAATATTTACAAAGCTCTGCAGTTTCACTGTCTACCTTGATCACTGAAAATCCTCTTCTGTCTCCTAATAGCTTCAAATCCATAGCTTTGAAGCAGGAACTTTGGCAACTATGCAGAAACTTGTACCAAAGTCTAAATGAAATGTTAATTAGACAGAAACTGAAATAAAAAAAACATGCAGCATATAGCAGACAACCCCACCAGCAAGCCATATGCAGAGGTAGGGAAGATGCAAGGATGCATGACTGGGATATGAGATGTACACAAGTGAGGCAGCCCAAGGTAAACTTCATCTGGCAATAGCATGACTAGTGGTCTTCAATTTTTGCATATACAGTTTCTCACTTTGCCTCTCCATTCTCTGTGTCTTGCCACTGTCTTGCCTCCCCTCCCCACCCCAATCTAGTCATATTTCCCATCCAATTTTTTTCTTTACTTTTGGGAAGCAGTCTAAATAATTATTTCCTTATGTTACTTTAAGATTTTATTATCCAACCTGAAGACTTAGAGTGAAGTTATACAACAGTCAAGATGATTTAATAGCTTGTTACTGCCAAGAACAGGACAGACATCCCACTCTCTTCATCAGCCCTTGCTCTGTTTTCTTCCACTTCCTTCCAGCAGCTCCACGGCACTCCCTCCTTCTCCCCCTTCTGTGTCATGTATGGTCCTTAATGAGTTCAGCTTGTGTTAATTAGTTTATTTTGCTGGGTTAGTGTTTTGCTAAGGAAGCATATACAATAAACTTAGATCTGACAGGCAGTTCAGCTGGCACAATGTGAATGGCAGGAGACCATGAGCAAGAAGGTAAGGGAACAGGATCACCCCCTCCCCAGTGGCAGCAAACTATTACATTGGCCAAGGCAACCTGTGAACTTTCATTTTCTTTGTTTACTGCCATTAGGAGCTGGCAAAACTTTCCCTACTGCACATCCATGAGAATTAACGCTTTCCAGGTATCTCACAGAAGCCAAACATTCAGACAGATCTCCAAATAAAATATGAAGTTTTTCTCATAGGCACTTACTTTCACTTTCTAGTACTAACTCAACTAAAGTCTGCTTTTGTTGCATACTTACTAAAACACTGCTTTTTACATTCAACACACTACTGAGCCTTTATGCTTCCAGCAGGTAACTAGTGTGAATGGTCCCTCTGCTCTGTGGCAGGATTCAAAAGCCAAGGGCTCTAGACCTCCCAGCCCAGAGACTAAACTACACACAAGGTATTTTTATAAACAATTAAAGTTCATCAGCCTCTGAACAGTGTTGTTTCTTAGTTTTTTTTTTTTAAGAAAGTCTGATCATTACAGATTCTGTTTCAAACCATGGCTTAATCTACATGCCTATCCATAAACATCCATTGGAAAGATCTACCAGACTCAACTTGCCTTTAATAAGGTGACAAAATGGTAGCATGCACTCCTCAGCTGTTACTTTTACAGCTTCCTGACAAAAGTTAGGAGGCTGTAAAAGTAACAGCTGAAGAGTGCAGAGTGAAGAGTTGAAATATATATACAAAGGTTTGATAGAAAGTGAACTTTAAATTCATAGAGTAGCAATCTGTATGAAGGATGCCCTGCTCCCAGCTTCTGTTCCCTTATCGCTCTACAGCACTCCATTTTGGAGGAGAATCTTTCAAAGCATGCAGAAACCTTTTTTCCCTTCCTGGCTGATGCAAAAGACAAAGATATAAAAAAAAAGAGAGAAACCAAGAACAAAAGGTAAATCTCCCATCACATGACCTACTGATAATTTTTTTCAAGCATTCTAAGCTCGTTTCATCTAAATGATGCATTCATCAATCATCACAATTATTCATAGCCTATTTCTCTTTACTTGTATCTTTATGCAGGGGGCTCCATAGCTTCTCAAAAAGCTTGCTAGGTTTTTGCTACACCATACTGGCTACAGAGGGCTGACAATAAGGCTGACTTCAAAACTAACATTCACAGTTGTGCACAGAAAGCAACAGGCAGATATCTATGAATATCATTCACATCCTTCCTTAGGGTCTCTCCTGCGTTTTCCCGTGGGTTAAAATACTTTTCCTGGATTTAAAATTTCATTATTGTGGACCAATGATACCAGACATTAGAGTTTTTACTTTAACAATTTACAGTGCTTAATGCTGATAATTAACAGTAATTGTATGTGTATCACTTGCTGTTCTCTTGGTACAAGATTTTTTGGGAAGAGTTATTAACTAGGATTATCAGAAGCTTTTATATAGACATCAGGCTTTGTGTTTTTGAAGAAAAACAATTGAAAGAGGCTTTTACAGTTATCTGTGATTTACGTTCATGAATAAGCATTGGTTAATTTACATAGTCTCATCCCATACAAATGGTTGAAGCTAGAAGGCAAGTCTAAACATTTCAATTCAAACTGCGAACTACTCACAGAGATGGTATCTTTTTGAGATACCATAAAACGTCCACTTAAGTGAGAAGGTTACTCTCAGTATACCTCACTTGTATGGTTAAAACATCAAAAGAAAGACTTCCTGCTTAGCCTCTGAAGAACAAAAATTAAAAAAATAATAAAAAAAATATATTTTGTGAGTAGAGATGCATTCCCCAGAATCAACAGTACCTTAATTCACCCTCCAAGTAGTTTTGTGGTAACTATTCCCAAACATTATTTATTCCAAAGAATTCAACTGTTGAAACAATTCTGACAAAGACACCAGAGAAAGTAACAGTAGCAAGTAGCAAAAGTAAACAAGCAAACCACTTCTACCTCCCATGCACAGCGTGTAAAGGGCAACCACAGAACGGCTTGTAAGGGATAATTCAACAGAGCCAGGAAAGGTCTGGACTACATCAACCCCAAGCAAGCAGGAAACAACCAACCCTGCTTCTAGTTGCAAAGAACGTAAGGAGGCAACTCCAATAAATACTGTGCTGCTCTTAAGATGAACAGAAAATCCTGTCTGTTCAAGAGGGCTATAATAAAGAAGTGCAAGAAATGTAAGGGTAACACAGGGAAATTAAAGGAATACGTACATCCTTGATTGACTGGAATATAAAAAACTGTACCCAGTTTGGAGACTGCACTCATTCATTCCCATGCAATGAAGCACCAGAAGACTCAGAGTTCACTCAACTGCAAAAAAAACTGCTTGTGGTTTAAGATGCTGATGTCACAGATAGCCCATGTGTACCTTAATGCTGCCTCACTAACAAATCACAGAAATCTCTTCTTAGAGCAAAGAGACCATTTTGTAATCCCAAATGCATTTGCTGGCATTATGCAACACACAAGCTTCAAATCCATGGGTGGCTTATGGTTAGCAGCAGGCAATCAGTGCTGACTTTCAGAACACAACTAAAATGTTACTGGTACTCTATTCTTGAATACAGGCTGAGAATTTCTATAAATAAATAAATAAATAAAAGATATCAGCAATGCAAAAGTCTTTCTTACCCTCTTATGTTTTTTAGCCCTTGAAAAACAATTTCAAGCTGACATCTCAAAAATGAGTATGCTGACCTACTTGCAATTATAATACCACCCTGGGACAAATAGGGCACAGCTTTTTCAAATAAGTGTAAACAAAACAGAAAATAAACCTACAGAATAGGTTAATATTTTGTACAAGAGCTAATGTTTAACAAAAAGCTGAAATCCGGCCAATTGATCACATGTTTCATGTGCACTAGCGAACATTTATTGCTATTAACTTGTACCTGCAGAGAGGAAGAAAGAGGATATTCTTCCTTTGATTCTGAAGGTCACAAGGTGACCAAAATCCCATCTTAATGAAGACTATGGTGACGTTGCAAGTGTCACAGCTTCCACCAACCTTTTCAAAATGCAATGTTGGAAAGCACAGGGAAGAAAACTGAAGTAATACCACCCAGGCTTCATAGACTATGTCAACTCAATTAGAATGGTATTTTGGCAGTACTGAAAGATTACATATTGAAGGCTGGGTAGCAGGCCAAATAACTTGACTAGAATATTTCGCCAAGCCACCTACATTAAAAGCTACTTCCCTGTACTTTCAGTATGCCATAAAGGAAATCTGTTGTTTCAGGCCTTTCGAGGCTGTTTAACAGAGGTATGAAATATTGACTATTCCCAGCACTGAAGATTTACTAGACATGCATTAAACAAGGAACATCCCTCGTTAACCTTCAGACTCCAGAGCTGCCAAAGGGGAACATTTGTTCTCCAAGAATGTAGGCTCCAGATGTAGCCAAAGTGCCTTCCCTATGTACCAATGTACTTTAACCCACAAAACACCTGTACTCCAAGCCTGGAACCCAGACACAGGTCCATCTGCATTCTCCCACCTCCAAGGTTGTCCAACTGGTACTGGCAGCAGTGGAAAGGAGGGAGAAGACACCATGTAGGTGTTCCCACACACAACGTTGTTTTATGGGCCTGTAGTACATTGCACACAGAAGCAAATCAACATCCAGACTGCACACAGAGCTGACCACAGCACTATTACAGGATATGAAGGCAGTCACATACCCTAGGTGGAGGTGGTTGTATGTGTACAGGGGAAATGTACATGCCTGCACTACCACCTCAGCCAGGGAGGAGAAACGGGCTCTCCTTATGTGCAGTCCATCTCATTCCATAGCAGCTATCTGGATGTCAGAGAAAACTGGGGCTTACATAAGATCAGCTCAAGAAGCCACTTACAACCTACACAATTCAATGAAGCACACCACTGGAGCACCTGGTTCTTTCCATTGACAACAGGAATTAAGAAAACTAGTTCAGATGCAGCCATCCATGATCTGGAGGCAAAAAAAACAGCCAAAGGAATTGCCCCCCAGTGTACAGCACTGAAACTTCAAACTCTCAGCACCTCTGGACGAGACTGACAATTATGCCATGCCAGTCATGCACTATCCCCCCAGACTTTCAGCCTCTGTACTGCAGAAGGCAATCGTGACAAAGCTGCAGTTTCTCCCAGCAACTTTTAGGGTTTAATTTCACTCAGTGTGTATGTATAACACATACACTATACACATATACTACACACATGCACTTACATGTGCCTGTGAACTCTATGAACACTGGATGAAGAGATTCTTTAGCAGCAGCACAGAATGCAAGATGCCATGGCAGAACTCAGTCGACCTCATGAAAAATAAAATCTCGATTCTCTTCCTTGAGTTTCTTTTGCTGTTTGATGCAGAGATTTTGTTCACACTTAGTTCTTCCAAAAAGTTCTCCCTCTCCAAAAATGCACCACAGTATAATAAAACAAAACATTTATCAAAGGAGCAGATGAGTTCTCTTGCAAAAGCCTCTGTGAATATCAGAAATTTGAATTTCTAATTGCTGTTGTTAATTGATAAAATAATAATTCTAAAATTTTTTTGCTACTTTGTATTTTGATCTATAAAAGCACTCACTCATCATTAATACAAATCAATTTGACAGATTCATCAGAAAAGTCTTGATTCTCATTTCAGCCTTGCTAATTAGTGGTTCTATTTTATTAAAAAACAGCTCTGCGTGAAGGGATGGCTTCACACAACTGCCTGTTTTAAACAAATACCTCCCACAGGCTTTCATGCTTCTTTCTGTCACTGGGAGAGGGAGAATATTCCCTTCACCCAATGCTCTGATGCTTACAGACCTCAGCAATCACTAGCTTGTAACATTCCCCATCTCCTTCAAACAGACAGCAATACCACAGAATTTGCCAGCAATGCCCAATATTCTCCCCTCTTTACGGCATTACTGGTCTTAGATAAATTGCACTATGACTTGGAAAGTATCACATTTGTTTCCTGCAACATCTTTACCTATGCCTCTTTTCCAATCCAATAACTTGCATACGTCAACAGCCTAAAATGAGCAGGACAATTTTCATGAGGACTCTCCCATTTAACTGACAACCCCCTCATTATACAAACCCAAAAGGTTTCTCTCCAAAACACAAGACAGAAGCAGTTCATTGAAGCTGGATGACTCTCAGCAGGCAGGTTTGAGAAGGCTGCTCCATACAGAAGTGCTCTTCTCTCTGTGACAGGCAATGATAGCCACTGTTCCCACAGAACCCCCTAGTCTGATCTCTTAAGTTGCAAGCATGCTCTCATATTCTGCTCCTGCAGAAATGCAACAACACATTGCCTAACACAGCACTCCAGTCAGTCTCAGTGGGACATGCAAGCAGCAGGAATGACACAGATATAATTTTTCCCATGACAGTAAGTAGCAGCACTTGGTCTGAAAAGACACTGCAGCTCAAGTTATGATATGAAGGATTATAGAAAATCACTACCAATCCATGCGGAGGGAAAAATACTGAGCACACCAGGAAACAAACACCTGAATCGTTCCCATGGTCTAAGGGACAGAAAGACATGGCTGATTTTCTACCAGACTTTGATGACAGATCCCTAAGTCTTAACACAGATCTGCCTTAGGCAGGTTAAATCTTTCAAGGTTTAAAGGCCTAATGAGATCCACTTTTAAACACACCAAAAAAGACAGTTGGAAAGTGCAGAATCACTCTGCTTTTGCGACAAGTCGGAACACAAACAGTTCCTTCTGTGGAGGCCACATATGCCAAGAAGGACTAGGCTCCAGCTCCTGGCACTTGAGCAGCACTTAAGTTTTCATTCTCTGGATGGAAATTACAACACTGCTGATCATTTGCACTGCAGTCAAGTTAAGAAATCAACTCATATAGTCAGAAAAAATTAAGTAAATGTGTCATTCATTACCGGAAACCTTCTCCCAGATATCCAGTGACAGGATGTGGGAATGGTTCACAGCTGAGTCAGGGGAGGTTCAGACTAGATACACAGAAACATTTCCTCTACCAAGAGGATCAAAAACACTGTCTAACACTGGAACTAGCTTCCTAGAGGAGTGGTCAATGTCCCAAGCCTGACAGTATTTAAGAGGCACTTGGACAATGTCCTTAACAACATGATTTGACTTTTGATCAGCCCTGAAGTGGTCAGACGGTTGGACTGAATGATCACTATAGATACCTTCCAATTGGAATGTTCTATTCCATTTATCAGACATTCAGTGTTCCATTCAAGGAACATTCTTTTATATGAAGATCACCTTTCCTGAATGAATGGTCTTAATTGAAGCTCAGGACATTCTCTTTCTTGAATTTGTAGTGTTGGGTTTTTTTTGTCTGATACAAGTCAGGCATTGACGCAGCACTGGAAATGACTATCTCTAGAAATGTCCATCTCAGAACACTCAGGTGATCTCTTGCCATCAAATTTGAGCTTATGGAAAAAACAACAGTCAGCTGAGAAAAAGTAACCTTCCCATTAACAACCTTCTCTGTTCTGTCTCAAAGAGCAAAACCAATCAGAGTCAAGAGCAGTTTAGGAAAAATGGTTTTATTTGACATTGAAATGGACTGGGAAGTCCAGAGGATAAACTGTGTCCAAAGTAAGGGGCTGACAACATCCCACAGCCATCTCAGGAACCACCTGACCCCCACTGCCACAGTGCCCCACACTTTACACACTTCTCATCCAACACCCTCACTTTCAGCAAGTGGCACTTCGGAAAAGCACGCAAGCTTGCACTGACTGCTGACCAGTGATGTTGGCCAGCAAGGGACCAGTTAACAATACGAATTTCACAAGCCCACAGTTACAAAACAGATATGAGTAAGTACACTGTTGGCAATTAGAGCTCCAGCTTTATTTTATTTATTCTAGTATAAGAACAGATGTTGTAGCTTTTCAAAGGTTTTCACAACCTTAATTGTTGACCTTAATTGTTGTTAATCTTTCCCATGAAGTGGAGACAGACAGACGCCACCAGTATTTGTGAAGAAGATTGTGAGCTGCAGGGTATAAATAATAAAAGGCAGTATTGTCTGCCTTCTCTCTCCTGTATGAAATACAAAGGTATTGGGACTGGCCAGCAGCATGGAAGAAAAAGAATGAACAAGTGACTCAGCTGTTTTATTTATTTATTTTTAAGGATGCATCTGCTACAGGGTTGAACCTTTACACTGACATTTCTTCCCCCTCCTCAGGAATGGGTGAAGCTTCCAAAGTGCCAGCGAAGGAAGTGCTGTATTTAGCCTTCACGAAGCCTGAAACAGCTGATACACAAAGCACCCTCTCCACCTCATTGAGTATCACTAAAGCTGTAGTATTAAGCAGCCAAGTGTTGAGTTTCACAGGGCAGTATTAGGTTTCATAAACAAGTTCTCAGACTGGACAAGAAAGCATCATTTAATTATGTGCTAGAAACATTTCAAAAGCTTCCCAAGTCTTTTCCTTGTCGGGAAGGCAGGAAGCCTTCCTGACTTCTTATTCAGGTGTGGAAATTTCATATCCATCTTTTTGCTGCAGAACTTGGAGATCTAAGTTTTCTAACCAAGAAGTACATTCCTCAGACTTTGTTCTGCCAAGTGTACTCAAAGACGTTAACTTGGTGTCCCAGTAATTTGAGACCAGGCAACACAGAGGAAGGACACGAGTTCAGAAATCAAACCCAGGATGTACTGATGCAGGCATGCCCTATAACCTAAGGCAGGAGCCACAGAAGTCAGAACAGTGAAGATTAATTTCATGCTTATGGCGCCTTCAAACAAATTCCCAGAGTGAACTTGGGGCATAAGACTTAACTCAAAGACCAGACTAGAATGGCATCATCTAACAGCTCTGCTGCAAAATACAGGAAATTAAGTCTTTCCCCCACCTCTCAAATCAAAACTTGCCTTAACTGCAAACATCTTCAAGGACTCTTGACATAAAGAAAAGGTAAGGGCTGTTTTCATTTTAGTTCCTTAAGAGATGTTAAATTTGTTCATTAAAAAAGCCAAAATAGATAAGCCAAGCAGGCACCATGTATACTAAATAACTGCGCACACATTACATTTCAAGAGCAGTATTAATAGATTGTTTTAAATCGCACAACGGAAATAATTCAGTCAAGATTTCTAAAGGAAAGCATCAAACTACACAACAGTTAATGGCTGTATATACCCTGTCACACCTAAAGGGATTTGGACATGGCATGAAAGATGCTAAGTTATGTTTTTGGAAATGAGTTCAAGGTAAATCCAGGGAACTTAGAAATCAGCAAGAAACTTCTTTTCTGAAAGAACTAGCTAAAACTAGATAATACAGACATGAATAATCAACAAGATAACATGAGCAAATGTCAGTACAGCTTCTGCAGAAGTTATGACTCAAATACACCCAAAGTTTATGACATTGCATGAATGAGACACAAGTGGGCATCATCTCTAGGGACTTTTAGAAGGACCTGAGCTGCTGTAGCTTGCAGGAGTGGTTCCCCCCTTAACACCCAGCCAAAGGATAACAGTTAAAGGTAGGAAAACTTTTTTCCATACAAGAAGTCTTCAGAATTACCATAGCGGCCACTTTTGAACATATCATTAAGCTCTCTGAAATGCGACAACGAGGGAGGTGACACAAACTTTGCCAGCAGTATGATGTGTTCCATCAGAGCTGGAGCTTCATGCAGAGCACAGCAGAAAGATCTCATGATCATAGGAAAAAAAGGTAGCCAAAAGGACAATTCTGATTTAATTTCCACAAACTCAAGCCAATGTTCTAGAAAAATAACCTGGCCTGCGTGTACCACTGAAGTGTCAGGAGTCTGAAGTCTTGTTTGAAGTATCATCTTAGAGGAAAGAGGGAGAGAAGGAAAAAAAAAAAAAAAGCAGACAATATCTCACAAATAAATACAGCATTAAGAATCAAGGAACAAGCAAAGCAGAATCATGACAAGTCATTAAACCCAGGGCACACCCACTTCTTGAAAACTGTGGGCTGTTAAGACATTGAAAGGGTAAAACAGAAAGAGTACAGAGAAGAGAAATTCCTAAAGCAGAAACTAACAGTCCTGGATCATTTGGCACAGAAAACAGATAGCTGAAGGAAAAGAAGGCAGACATTGAATCCGTTATAGAGGACATGGAAAAAGTGTCCAAAGAATAACCATTGCCTCTCAAAAGAAAAACTTCAGAAAATCTGAAATCAATAGGAAACATGAATATGGAATGAATTTTCCCATGGGGTGACTGAATTTATGAATGTGTTAAAAAAATAATAATAATTTAGACAAGCACTGGAGAAAGCACATAAGGGATACAATGATGGTAACAGATGTACACACTCCAGATAAATGCAGCATAGCTCACCGTGAAGCAGAAGGGTCTAAAAGCAGAAAAGCAGAAAAACTCTTTGCAGGCTTTCTACCTAAGCAACTGCAATTAATATTTTTCTTTTTTAATTAATATTCCTGTCTGAGAATTGTGGGCACTAATGGGGATGGTGATGAAGAAGAGCTGGAGGAACAGCCACATCACCGTGTGCCAAAGCACTACCTCACCACTGCCACACTGCATCCTCCAGAAAACACTGCACCAATCTAACAGATTTGCACCTTTAACAATTTGGCACAGACCTAAAAGCTACAGTTGCTAGGCATCCTCCATGTAACACTTACTTTTACCAGCAAGTCCTGCAGGCTGCTGCAGTGTGCAGAAGGTAAAATACATATAGCCCACAAGCTGACAAGCACATGCTGAAATGCTGGCTCTCTACAACAAGGTGATCCACTTCGCCAAAGTGCCCCTCCCACTATTTCTCTGGGAATTTACTACATCCATGATGCAATACATTTTAGCACTGAATACAAAAGGTGCTGTTTTCATAATGGGCATCTAGGAAGAACCCTCCTTTGCACTTCAGGCCAGGACAAGAGTAAATTGAAATCTAAGTTTTAAAGAACCTGATTAAGTCCTCCCAAAATCACAACTTAAGGCAAACACCATACTGAATGCTCCTAAGAGACCACAGCCTTGAACACTTCTTAACAGCTTTTTTATTTTGAAAAAAATGTAGATCTACTTTCAAAACAGCATGCGAGTCACAACACCAGATAGATTCTGGCTTTTTCATGTTCTCAAAATAGTATGCTAGAAAGACGTCTACAAAAATAGAAATTTTAGGTGCATTTCACTTTCATCTCAAGCATCAGCTCAAGTCTATCCAACACAGCATTTGCGTAAAGCTGCATAAAGCATTCCCTCATCCACAACCCCACTCTGATCAGTGACAGAAAATTGTGATCTGATGAGGCCAATCACATGAAAGCACTCCAAGACCAGAGGATTTGAATGCTGGAGCATGCTTGTCCCTTCCCCGTCACCCCACACACACTGTGAACTGAGAAATTCAGATTCCTCTAACTTGCTTCACTGAAATCCAAGTGATCTAATAGAAAGTGGCAGCCAGCAGCATCACCAAAAATAAAACCATCAGAAAGAAACTAGCAAAGTGTAAAGTAATGCTTTATTTCAGGAGGTTAAATGTGCAAGTTATTTTCACTGTACCTCTTGACACAGAAAAGCAACAGCAGCAGCAACAAATTTCAGGAACCATACTCCCTTCTCCTCTGTGCCCAGGAGGCAAACCAAGGAAAAAGCAACTGTCATCAAACAGCCCTATGCTCCTTGACTGCCCAAATTCACCCTCACTGCCCTTCTGTGCGGCAGAGTGAAGCTCACTCAGTGTGTCAGGGACAGCATCACTCCTCACCTCCTGCTCCCTGCCTTCTAGGAATTTCCCAAGCCAACACTGGAGGATTAAGAGCTATAATGCTGTTAAACACTGCAATATCAAAATGTGAACTAAAGCACATAAAGCCTGCCTTAAGAAGAGGGGTATTTTGGGGTGGGGTTTTCTGGCTTTTTTTGTTTGGTTTGTTTTTTTTTTTAACCTCTGGAAAAGCATCTAAAGAAAACAGTGAGGAAGCAGTGTCAAAACTAGCAGCTCTGCAAGCAAAACAGCAGGGTTTACATGTGTATTGCAGCCTGCCTGCTACTTCAGATTACTTACTGCAGAGCAACAAGTCATTCCCTCCCTAATTGGGTCCCATTCTAAAATAGTCCTGTTATTTTTAGTACAGTACTTAAGTATCTGAACTGTGCCCTGTACTGCCAAAGCTGGCATGCATCCCTGGCCATACCAGAAATTCCGTTATTAAACAAGAACACACATGCCACATACCCAGGCCAACGTTTGTTCTTCTGCCTTGTCTTTAGTGGGCGACTTTAAACATTAACAGCCAGCCAAAAATGGCACAGGCTTATATGCTAATTCTTCATTTACAGCCTCTCTCCCAGCTACTGCGCAACAAGAGAATCAACCAGGCAAGGAAATGACTGAGGGTTGCAACACCACTTATTAGTTAGAGACAGTCAGTTTGTTTTTAGGGCACAGATAGAAGATAAGGATGGGATTGTTTTATCTCCATTTTGCTTGGTTTGCATCCATAGAAGTTCCAGGGCACTGGAGGAGAGGACAAATCTAACACGCACTCTATCTCACCCCTCTTCTGTCCCCTTCCACTCAGCACATACACTACTGATTGAATTTAAACTAGTCAAGAAACAAAAGGCCTGTGTTAAATATGTTTGCATACACCACAGAAGGAGGATTATGTAAGATCTGTCTCACAAACAATATGCTTCTTCTGCAGAAGAAATGAGATTATCAAAGCAAGATTTGTGTATGTTTCCAAGTCATTCTTCCCACCTTCCATCACAGGGGTGACAACCGTCCTGCAGAAAGCTAATTCTGGAGCAGAGCAAAATCCAAAATATCCATAGGTTGCTCCAACAGTGCCTTACCTGTCACTGTGAGCTGACTGTCCCTCACCTTGTGCTTCCACTATAATCTCTTTTTTTGTTAGACCAGGAAGAAAAAGTTCCCAGGAGGAATTTAGTCTGTCCTTTTACCAAGTACTTTGCAGCAAGGAAGTCAACTCCATGAAAGAGCTTTAAAGACAAAATCCTAACCTGAAAAACGACTCCCAGCTAGCAAAAATTTGTTAGTCTCTAATACCACTAGACCATCTGTTCTTGAAACTGTATGTTCCTTTTCAGAAGGATTCTTATTTTGTGAACAGCATTAGCATTGTTCACTCTCTCCACTCTGTCAACATCCCCTTATCCAACATGCTTCTAGATCTGGTGGTGACACAAGACTAAGCCTCTAGTTTATCATATCATTACCTAGTCCTTTTGGGTTCATTAGTATATTTCAGAACTTTCTATTTTCAATTATTCTAACCTCAGACAGCAGCAGAAGCAACATATGTAAAATCTTTCATGGCTTCTGAATTATGGCTGAGCTGATCAGGGGCACCACCTAAACGTTGTTCTCAAACCCAAGTCTGACAAAAAAGCTGAGGCAAAAATTCAGCCTTTCGGCATTTGCCCTTTAACCATCTCAGTATATTGATTCTGGATGAAAGAACTTGCTTTGTATTTGAAGAGAGCTTTCTGCCACTGAGTGTTCGTTCTCTCTCATCTTCAGTTTTTAGCTAATCCTCAGATCCAAGATATTTAAGCTTTGCTGTTGCCCATACATGACAAAAAGCAAGCAACAGTCAGTCTGTCTTGCTAGGTAAAGAGGTCAAGCAAAGGCCATCCATCTGCACTCCACTAAAAGAGCAATAGCCTGCAGACAATTATTGCAATACCAAACTAAGTGAAAGTGAAATAAGAGACATCAAAAATTCTTTCTGTAACTCCACAGCAATAAAATAATGATTAAGGGAAAGGTCAGTCAAGTCATCACTTTCTCAAAAAAGCTACAGGTAATAAGACCAAAACAAAAAACCAAAACAAATCAAAACACCCAAACTACTATTAGTGATTATAGGAGAGAGGAGATGGGAAAAAAAAATTAAATTTCTCTCAAATTAGCTGATTTTCATGAAACTCAGTAATGAATTGAACAGTTTGGATTTTTTTTTTTAAAGCTTCAAATCATTAATAGTTATTTTTGAAAGTCCAAAGTGGATTGCCACGGTAGCAGAGGCTGGAGAATAGCAAACAGTGATTTCCCACAGAAGTGGAGGGGAAAAAAGTGGAAAGAAAAACATTAAGAATGATATTTGTTGCTTAATTCGCACATTTACCATTAAATGCATTTGTAGCACGAAGAACAAAATAAAAGACTAAACTCAACAAAAATTGGTTGTTCATGTATAAGCCAAGTCAAACCAACCCAGCAGCCTAATATGTCAGAATAATGTATTCTAGGAACACAGAAGCAGTCAACACTGAATCTGAATCTGGCGTTAGCAAAATCACATCAAAAGATTCAAATTGCATCCTTTAAAAAGATAAGAAAAAATTGTCATACTGTTATCAATGCAAACAGTCATGGCAGATTTGAAAGTGACTGAGTAATTGCACTGTCTTATATTTGCTTGGAACATTAAAAAAAACATTGAAATACTCACATAATAGCCTGACATACTGAATAACCTCTGCAGAGATCTGCCCTGGTCCCACACTATTCTAACACAAATGAACTAGATAATGAAGAAGAAAATGACACTTATTAAACTTGGGGAAGCTGCTAACTTAAAGCAGTCAGCTTGCTGAAAGACTTAACTCAAAGCAAGTTTTAGAAACTGGAAAATTCTTTGTTGAGAAAGAGGCAGATACCATAGAAGAATGTATAGAGTAACATATGTGAGGATCATGAAGTAACAGCTCTGCTCTACTTGTGGCTAATAAAGCTTCCAGCACAAAGCGGTACCCGAACTTCAGCAAATATCAGAAAAGATCAACTGGAAAGAATTCAAGCAAAAGCAACAGGAACAGCACAGAATTAGAAAAACATGACATCTGGGGAGGAAAAAAGAAAAAACAATTAACTGGAGCTCAGCCAAAAGAAGCAAAAGTAAGGGTCATGATGAAATCTTTCAAATCTATGAAAGTCTGCTGCAAAAAAAGAGGGAATAGTATCTTCTCCATGCCCACAACTTTCAGAAGAAACAGAAAGATTTAAAAAGCAAATATTTTGGGAAACATTACTGTACTGGGTGGAGTGAGGGCACAGGGAAAAGATAAAAGAGAAGCACCAAGTCAAAATGATTAAAGGGGAAAAAAAAAACAGTGAGTCAATACCCAAGACCGTGTGACTGTTTCACCAACCACTGCCACCAAGCTGTCATCAGAAACAGAGCTACTCTTCAGCTTTCCCTTGACTAGTTCACCTGTGTCAAGTCTCCTCTCCAGATCTAGCACTGTGCTACAAGAAAAATAAGCTTAACAGATGCATTGTCTCCTCTCTTTCTTCAATGCACAATACCAAAATGAGAATACCAACAAGCTGCATACCAACTGTAACCTTCAGGGCTGAAATGTTCTAAAAAAAAATAAAATAAAGAAAACCCCCAATCAACTCAAAACCATAGGCATTAAAATACCTTTCCAAGTGTAACACAGGCACTTGCCTATTTTGATACACAGATACAGCTATATCCTAACACCACAAACAAACCAGAACCTGATAACAAGCGACACACGAGCCATACCCTCAGCCCTATGAAATTTTGCTCTTCAGTCTCAGTATGGAGGACAAATAGCAGAAATACCACACTGACTGTAATGTCGTGTGTATTTTTTAATGCTTAGCTTCAATGCTTAGCTACAAGCCGTAGATCGAAATCTCATGGTTCCGCTGCTTGTCAGGTTTTTGAAGGATACAAAGAATAGAGAAATTTCTTCTTGCAGAAGAGGGTGGAAGATAATAACGGCTACCCCAGCACAACTAACTGGAGTCAGTACTGCAAGGTGCAATCCTATAATCCTATCATTCTGAAGCTTGGCACTAACATTTATTCAGTACCAAGCATCTCTGGAAGCTAGAGTGGGGAAGGGGGCCAGGGGGAAGGGGTAACCAACAAAACCTCAGTCCCTTCAAATTTTTTTAGCTCATGGCCTGTGAGTACCAGTGTATTACAACCTGCATTTGTTTTCACTATGCAAAACCTCTGGGAATATCTACAGGAAATGAACTCTGATTAGACATAATTGCAAGCACTATCACCTTATTCAGCCAATTTTCTCTCTCCAGCCCCCCTTTCCCACACACCAGTTTGACCTCCACCATTTGCATGAATGGAAGTAGCTAGGGATAGGCATTTCACAAACCTCCCAAATCCAGGGTACAAGGCTTATTTCAGCCTTTAACCATGCAACTGGAAGATATTTGAGCATACCACAGAGTCTTAAGGGAGGCTTTGAAATTGCATTTTATTTATATTGTGAATGTCAAAAAGACAGTCATTTGTCTTCTTTTCTTGAGTATCCCTGAGTAAGATGCTGATGCAGAGATAAATATTCATAAGGCTAGCTCATGCAGTTTTCCTCAAATCTGACTAGATTCAACTCCCTCTTGTTTTAAAAAGTAGGAATTACATGTAAATATCACAGCAAAAGAAAGAGATGTAGATGTTAAGATGTAGGAGTTAAGATCAGGTTTCTGTGCATGGGAAGGACCCACTGTGGATTTACAGGATTAGTGGCAGTGCCCATCCCTTTCCATCAGGAATGACCCTCTGTTCTCCACTTTGCATATTTACAACTGCAGATACTGGGATCTTGGACCATGAGGCTGACATGTCCACAAAGGCAAAGCACTAGTCACTCCTAAATAGTTAACAGGGCTGGAAAATAGAAGAAGGAAAAATAAAATGGTTTTAAAAAATAAAATCAATAGGTGTAGACACTTGAAGTCAAGAAAGGTAAGCACACGTTGCCATTTCATGGAGTTCACCTGGGCCACTGTTTGCATTCATCAGAAGGATTTTTGCTCAGGTGCATCACCATGTGGTTATCCCTGTAATCCCTGACTGTCCAAATGGCCACCAGGCCACAGGACACGTCAAATAAACTCCAAAGTCACACTTGTGGCTTAGACCAGGACTGAAGCCAGGCCAAGTTTTAGACACAACTTAGCTACCTGTATCACAAGTGGGATGTTTACTATGCACAGTGGTATAAATACTCCTTCCCTCTCCATTTTTTTTCTAACACTTCCTCCATCTTTGGAGAAGCCATCATCTCTGAGAGAATTTAACTTCCATGAGCTGGGATGTGGGAGCAAACACAGAGTGATAAAACCATCACACAGGCAAAACACATTCACCAAAAACTGCAGACTTTTCTCATACAGATGCCTCACAGCAGCTCCAAGGAAGTGTTTGCATTACTCCAAAGAGATAATCACATCAGTAATCATTTTCAGAGACATGATTTAGCCATGCTGTGAGTTAAGACATTCCCTCACCCATCACATCATCTTCAACAGAGAAGGGTTGGGGTGCAGCCTACTTTGCCCTTTCTCTACATCACACTAGAAAGACACATGTGACTATGGAAATAAATTTGATTTCTTCTCACACTGCCGTGAAGTGTGAGAAGAAGGAGGGAAAAAAACTCCAAAAGATCAAGGGCATGAAAAAGTTAAGCTGTATCAATATTTCCCTTCTTTGTGCCTTCTCTTCCAGGTTCTCAGAATGGCTCCTCTAAAGCAGCTTTCCCTCTCCTGTTCCAATGCTACAGACACACATATGAGCAGAGGTTACTTAGAAATTGCTAATCAAACGCTCAAAAGGACTAAAATAGTTTCTAATAATTCTTTTTCAGTATGTATCACAATAAAAAAAAAATCCAACCATTTTTAGTTGGCCTTCATTAGATAGATTCTCTTAGATAAATTTTAGATCTTTAGTCTGTATTCAGTTTTTCCCCTAATAATGACATGGCTCGATTCTTTCTTAAAGGATGCAAAGAGCAGGAGACTTTGTGGTGCCTCCCAGTGGAAGATGACATGAAAATTCAAACCTTTATAGGTTAGGTCAGTTTTAGGATACAGCTACTTCAGATTGCTCTGCTTTGGTTTATACAAGTCCCGTTATTTCTTCATTGACCAGGCAAATCTTTAGGAAGATGACCACTATGCTATAAAATCATCTCTACCAATAAAATAAAATACTTGCAATCCAGGCTGTACTTAAAGCAACAAAATTGTAAATAGACTCCTCTTACAAAAATGGCAGAAAGTCATTAAAATTCATTTAAGCTACATAGAAGATTTGGTTAATTTTAAACTGCTAATGGATTTCAGAAACAGCATCTCAGGTGAAAACTTTTAATAAGACCTTTTAGTCCCTTGGTTTTCTAGGGACCTCATTTGACATGGCTGAAGTGTCAAGTATCCTGAGTTACCCCATTACAAGCACTGCTTTTAAAAGGATCCCAGAAGACCCTAGGAAGACTTAACCTGAAGCTCCCTCCTCCAAGCCTTGCAGCTCCATGCACAGCTACAGCCCTACAAAGCTTCCACACTACCACTAAGCCCAGCAGCCCCACAGCCCTGCTCAGAACTTCAACACAAACCAGCCCAGCATACACCACATTGCTGAAAGGTTTCAGCCTAAGGTCCCATCTTTCATCAGGGATTCCAAAGAAGTGCTGGATGCAGTATGCATTGAACTGCAGATGAGATACACCTCTCTCAGACACCATAGAAGGTCTGTATAATATAGTAAAATATCTAGTGTGCATATATATTCCACTTTGAAAACCTCCAGGTTTTCAAGACAGTAAGTCAGGATTCAAAAATTTCTCAAGCTCCTCACACAAAGCACACAATTCCTTGCTTGGTTTCACAGAGTTGGCTGCAGAATTAGAGGATATTGGCAGGAAGAGGTGACTAAGACCAAGTACTGGATGAAAGCATCATTGCCCACACAATGCAACAATTTATGGCTCTAACACAGGTTTAGGCAAAAATTCACTCTGACCACACTTGTGTGCAAAGTCAAACATTGACTTCAGACATGCTACAGTTGCACAGAGGAAGAAAGCTTCAGTCCCCACACACTTAAAAAAACCCAAAAAACAACCATTTTTAAAAGTACTCATTGCATGAATGCTTCTCTGGCTGGATGAATCTTTGCTGAACCACTGCCAAAGTCAGTACAGCTATGACATGGCTGAAAGCAAGCATACAGGTTGGCTAGATATCCCAAGAAGAGGAAGAAACTTGCTATTTGTACACAACCACATTATTGTGCCCATTAAATTACTGCTCATTCATTACTTCCTTCACCTCAACAACCCCAAAACCTAATACAGCTATGCAAAGCAACTGAAGCATCATGAGTAGCATTTGTTATAAAACCTGAACTTCAGCCAGCAGCTGATAGAGGGCACTCAAAGTAAAATACAGAGTATGGAGAGAACATTTAATACACATTTTGTCACTCTCCAAACGACCTTGCAAAAGACAGAGACTGTTTCTAGATGGAGACAAGTCCCTGTAACAAAGGCTGAGAAAAGATGTCTTCCTCCATCCATCCAAGAGTCCACATACAATAGAATTGGTATCCAGTCAGAAGAAGGACTGAGCTAGTCAAAATTCAATCATTTTTGTGCTAAAATTATGTAAAAAACTATTCAGAAATGTTTCTGAAGAGAAACCCCAGTCACTGCTGTGCAATCCCAAGCCCAAGAACCTGAACTCCAAGTCTTCCCAAACTCTGGTAAAATGAAGAAAATCCATGACATGTCACCTTGCCCCCAAAATCATTCCACATTTACCACAGACAATTATAACTGAAATTATTGAAGAACTTATTTTGGTTTTCAGTCTGCAAAGTTGTTGGTTGTTTGGGATTTTTTCAGGCTAAAGCATACTAGTTTTAGCATGGCTGAAAAACTGCAGCTCTAAGGCAGCCCCTCAAGAGTCACAGAAGTTCATGGGCAAGATCTGTCCCACAGCCATCAAGACTATCTCCTAGCAGACACCACAGCAATCACCTCAAATGCCTTCATTTGACTTTTGTTACAGAAGCCCTTCTTGATCAGAGCAGAACAGCTGAACCAGCTCACAGGCAGCTCTGGGATTCTGAGACTGGGAACAGATGAGACATTCCAGGAAAAAAAACATTTCAGCTGGTAACTGGTCTGAAACAAATATGTTTTACCACTATGTTTCAGAGCAAGTCAACCAAATCTCTGGTGTTTGAACAGCTATTATGCTTGCTATTTTTCATAATATGAATAGTGATGGATTTATTACCAGTTACTTCCTCAGTTGCTCCGTTTCATGACGATCATATAATAAAATACAGCTACACATACCTTACATAATCTCCTGAAACTGTGAAGGAGCTATTTTTATCTTTGAATGTACAAGAGCAATAGTAGCATTTTTGTTACAGCTGAGTTACTCAATAAAAACCCCACCTAGCAATGACACATTTCATATTAATTTTAAGAAAACAACCCAGCACCACAGGTGCATTTTATTAAAAAAATAAGTAAAATTAAAAAGATATGAATAAAGACATCGCTTTGATCCACATTCCAGGGCAGCAAAGAGATCAACGCAACGGTAACCCCCGCACATTGCAAAAAACTCCCTTCAACAGGTAAACCTTGCAAATAGAGGCAGGCTGTGGAGACTTCTACAAAGCTAGGTCTAGTCCTTAGCTTGTTTGATTGTGTAGCTCCATAAGATTTGATGAAATTCACAAAGAAAAAAAAAAGTTGGTGGGTTGCCAAGCTGACCCAGCAGTTTGCTGGCACTGAAAAGAGATGGGATCTATTCTTCTCTTTCTCATTTCTTTTCCTTTCCCTGCAAAGGCACCTCACCTGCCCTACCACATGCTTCCAAGAACTGATACCATCCTTTAATCCCGAAGAAAACCAATCCCAGAAAAGACAAGTACACAGGACAGCTTTTCTACCCAGTTAGACAGTCGGCCGTGCACACATGTAGTGAACCACCAAGATGGCCCAAGGCAATATCATGAGCTTTTGGTAGCAGTCAGCTCTTACATGGCCCACTTCATTTGAAAAATGAAGATGTGCCACTAGTCCAGGGGAAACGTTTTTTTCACCTCTTCAAATTGCAGAGCTTTTGCACACAAAAAAATTAGCATTTAAATACTCTAAGAGGTAAAAGAAGTGACCTGCCTCTCTGACAACTGTACACGTGCTGTCTTCCTGAAACTCAACTGAGCATTGTCAAATTGACCTGAAAGGCAACTTCACATCACCTACACATATGCCACCTTAGCTCATGTTAATTTTAAATGAGACCCCTTGGGAATAAATCTTGCTATGGAAGAGCTGGACGTGTTGGACATGAAGGACCCAAGAAGTTCTCAGAGATTAATACAAGCAAAACAAAGTCAGGCTATTACAGCTAGGGACTCTTTCACTTAACTTTTGAAAATCATCCATTTTCCAAACACCTGTGAGAACTTCTCCTGCTCCTGGGAAGAAGAGTGGAATCATTTCCAAGTAAATGGAGCCAAATTACACATTTACCAAAATTATCTAAGGCTTAGACTAGCAAGACATCATTCAATGCCATTCCCCTACTGAAAGCTGTAGCAATACTGTTTTTCAAAGGACACTAGGGAGGAAAATTATCCAACAACTCAACCAGGCATTACAAGTGTTACCACACATCTAAACAGTATCAGCTGCAACAGCCATTGCACTGCTCCTCTGACTTCCCATGTGTTAAGAGTGCAATCCACCTTTGGTAGCAAGGAACTCCACAGAGATTTTTTTCCTAGCCTTTTTTAGCATCAGCTCTAGAAAAAATTCATGCCAAATGTGAAATAAGTCTGAGTACACATTAGAGATGTCAGCAACTCAAACAGTATTTGCTCTCCACTCCTACAGCTCATCTCATAGTCTTGCTGCTCAATTCTCTTGAAGCCTTTTGGAAAATAAACACAATGTCTCTTCAAAAACTTTTCAACTGATAAATGTGATGACTACATGTAATGTTATAATAGCCTACCAGTAAAATATATCAAAAGAATCAGTTAATGAAAATCGCACATAGACTGTGACATTCCAGTCTATTCATTTCTAGAACATCATCAAGGGCTAGTTTGATTACTTTCCTCTCACAGGCCTGTCCTGGTTTCATCTGGGGTAGAATTATTTTCTTCCTAGAAGATGGTACAGAGCATATTTAAGATGAGAATAATACTGATAACACACTGATGTTGTAGTCATTGTTGAGTAGTGTTCACAGCAAGTCAACAGCTCTTCAGTTTCTCACCCCAGTGAGGAGGCTTGGGGTGAACAATAGGCTGGGAAGGGATACAGCCGGGACAGCTGACCCCAGCTGGCCAAAGGAATATTCCATATTATATAGCATCATGCAGAACAAAAAAAAGCCTAGGGAGAGGCAGTGGCCTGCTGCTTGGAGACTAGGTGGGCACCAATCAGCAGGTGGTGAGCAATTACACTAATCATCACTTGTTTGTATCATCTTTTTCAGTTGTTATGGTTGCTGAATGCGAGAATGCAGGCAGGGAGCACAGAGCCTGTGTGAAAATAAGTCACACAAGCTTCTCACTCTGGCCCAAGAAAGCATAAGGAGGAATCCAAACAGTCCTTGAAGATGGAAAACAACCTTTGCAGGTGTTGTTTGGATCCTTATTCTTTACTTGCAAGAAACAGTCAAGGGGTGTTGTTCCCAATTGTCCAATGATGGTGATGTGTTGGTTTAATGACCAATGAGAGTTTTACCTCTTGGACCTATCTATAAGAGAAGATCTGGAATAATAAAACTTGCTCTCTTGTGCAACCCAGAAGAGAGTCATGTCGTGCTTCTCCATTCCCAATATAGTGCGACAGTTGTTACTATTTTACCTTCCTTTTTAGTTCTCCTGCACTGTCTTTATCTCAAACCACGAGTTTTACCTTTTTTCCAATTCTCTTCCTCATCCCCCTGATGGGGGGCGGGGGGGGAAGTGAGGGAACAACTGTGTGGTATTTATCTGCCTGACAGGTTAAACCACAAGGGCCTTAGGGCCTTCATTATAATCATAACTTAAAAAACTAAAGCTAAGTGCCCAACAGCACAAGGAAGGGAAAAAAAGCAAACCAAAAAACAACAAACCAACCAACAAACCAGGGGGAAAAAAAACTTCTACCACCAAACCCACCCACTTTTGGCCTCAACTTTTTGACTTCAGAATTCCTGGAATGACAAACAAAATAATACAACAAATAACAGAATGAAACAAAAGATGACAGTGTTACAGCTGGTGAGCTTTTTCATAAAGCATTAAAAATGCATGCATTGTGCATCTAGATGATGGCAAATCTGCCTCTAGCATTAGATGCAGAGGCAAGAAGTACTTTGTCCTCACAATCATGCTGCACAGATATGCTTCTCTTGTAAATTGTTTACTACATCTCCTGCTGTGACCATGTACAGTAACTGGAACATCACAGTTAGAGATGGACAGGATAAACAAAAGCAACCTGACCCACCAAGAAAGCATCTGCCAGCACTCAAGCCATTGTTCTGCACAATATCAAGGCTTGAATTCTGACATAATCCCCTGACATCTTGGGTGATGTCAGCATGAGCAGCTATTAGAATGAAGAATCATCCCCCACAAGACATTAATTCAGAAATAATTGATGGTCTCACAATATGTATTTCTCCCTTAACATTCTCCTAAATGGACTTTTAATACATTTGAGCCAGAAGGGAAAGCAGGCCTTTTAAGAAAGCTTGTGATATTTTTGTCTTGTGCCAAAGCCTTCTGAATTTTTAGCTTTTCCAGCTCCTTGAAGTTTAATTCCACACTTGTGCTTTGATATAATAAAAGCTCCTCGTTCCTTTCCAAGGATGCTCAGAGCTTTAACAGTACAACTAAGCAAAACCAACCTACAGATTTTACCTTCCCCCAGTCCTTCTCACCCCCTCCCTCAATTCCCATTTAAGGAGAGAACGTTCTCTTATCTGAATCCATACCTAGTAGTTTGGCAGAGATGAGTATCATGGAAAATAAGGAAAGAAGAAAGCAGGAAGAAAAAAGAGATCACCTCCCCATTTATATTTCAGCCTTGAAAACTTCTGCTCCAATCCTTTCTAATGTACAACTTTCTAATATACAACAATTTCTTGTCCTACCATCCTCCAATAAAGTCAGTATATGGGAAAATTTTTCTAGCAGTTTTTTCTCTAGTAAAGGATTCAAATCCTTGCTGCCAGTTAGTTTTGATGTCTACAAATATATGAAGCATGCACAGACACAGAACCCTGTTGCAACTCCTTGACCAAAAATATGTTTAAGTGTAAAATCAGAGTCACAGAACCACAGATCATTCACTAAGAGCAACATCAGCAGTGAAAGAGATCTAGCTGACATTTAATGGATTCCCATCCTCACAGCTTGAAAATTTAAATACCTGAAAATGACCTAGAAATAAAGTTAAGCAAAGTAAAAAGGTAACTTCTAAAAACTTAAGTCTATACTACAAACCAACAACATGAGTTTGGACAGAGCTGCAGCCACTAGATCAAGTCATCAAAAGGAAGAATTTAGACGCTGGGCACTGAAAGAAATCTCTAAATGTTCATCAAGTGCTAATCTCCACCATGAAAAGAGTTCAAAGACGTACAGATTCTCCCTGCTTATTGATTTTCTCACCAGGGATGCATAATGGAAGAATGATACTGGTCTCATGGAGTATTATTCACCCTTACTTAGCTGTCTTCAGCAACCACAGGCTCAGTGCTTGGATACAGACACTTAGTTTCTCAGATTTCTCTGCTGACACAAATTCTGCAGCAAGAGCATGAAGGCAGTGCAAGGACCATGCTCTGATGTTTACTATGTGAACAAATGTAGAAATCCGTACTGCTGCACAGCAGGAGAGTTCTTTCCCTGGGCTATAGGTTTTTTCCAACAGGATGGTATGGTATTTCCTCTATGGTTTGTCTGCCAGGAAAGCAATTTCCTATTTTTGTCCTCTTATGAGCTAGTAGAAGCTGGCATTGATGAAGGCTGGGAAGAATGAGAGGTTGGTTTGCTAGTGGTTTAACCAAACATGTGTTTACAATTATCCCGTTCATCCCTGTCTGTGCAAAACTGTCTTTTTTGGAATGTCCCCATGGTCCTTGGATTTGGCCTCCAAAAAAGCTGAAATAGACTCACTAAGAAATACATTGTTTGACTATTACAGCTAGAGCAACAAAACTGTCCAATGGTTAATATTGCAACCATTAATGTTAATTGTTGGGCATTAAGATCAACATAGCTGCTCTACTTGTTGCTGTTGGCCTAAGGACGACAGCTCAACAGCAGGAGGGTAAGATAATAGGAAAGCCTCATGCAGTCTTCCCCTGGAGTCCAACAAAAGAATACAACAGAAACAGGGTACTCTGTTTCTTTCTCAAATATTCTACAGCATCTGCCCACAAGAAGAGAATGCAGAGATAACCATGGTGTTCACAGTGAGTTTGTCTAGGGCACTCATCACTTCTGCATCCAAAGACCGTGACTATAACTATTGTCCCAAAGCACTTTTCAGAAATACATAGCACAATATAATCAAGACTTTCAACCCCCCTCACCCTCTCCCCAGTTCTCACTTTAGGGAAGAATAAACAGTCTGTTCCATCATCATGTGGTAGAAGGGGAATTTCTCACTGCTGATCCCTTAGCCAAGAAGAGGTCAAACTATTCTAGAAAATATGCCTTATCCCACTGTAACTGAAAAAACAATCTCAAAGACAGCAGTCTTGAAAGTTGCAGAGGTCCAAAAGAAACATATTTCACCTCTCTCAGTATCAATGAGGTAGATTTTCACACCGTGTGCCTAGATTATTGCAGATCGAGTTTGGCAACCCACAAGTTTAATATAATCTGTAATTTTATTTTGTATCATACATCAGAGAACTACACATTTTCCTCTACAATTTTACTCACTCCAAAATCATCATTTGACACACAGGGATATAATGACTTACTAAAGGTTTCTGAAAGGATTCAGGAAGAAGAAGGTCCCTCACACTAATTCACAGCAGTAGTTACATGTTATCCATGATACAGGAGAAGGTGTCCTACACTGCTTTTAAAACATTTAAAACATTTTAAAACAACTGATCTTCACAACAGCTTTTGCATTCAGGAGTGGTAATCTGCATTCCCCATGGGTTAACTAATTGGGATGCAATTAGCAGGTTTCATTAAAAACTCTCTTGACTTGTAAATGAGCATTAGTGTTGGGCTTTTAAGAACCCATCCTTACTCATTCTGACTATATTTTTGTTTGATCCACACCTGAGTCTCTGGTCAATGCCACTACAGGTTGATTGCCTGTAAAAACCCAAGCAACAGTCATAAAGCTGCTGCCACCTTCTAGCAGAAAGTGACTCACCCAGTGCTCATAATCTCATAATTTTGTGACTCCTCACCATGAAACAGAATTCCCTGGTCTTTTCTGTTACAGGTATCAGGAAAGACAGAACTGTTCACAAGGGCACTACTCTAAAGCAGAGGATGAACTTGCAATGCCTTCAGTCCTGAAATCCACGTCCATATGCCCTGTATGAACTGATCCACTTATGACTTATGAAAGATCCTAGGAAGGCAAAGAGGGAAGGAAGTTTTCAGTCAATGGATGCACAATAGCGTGAATGTGAACATCGCTTTAATAATGAGTTTCAGGATACCTTGGCACTGATACTCAGTGTTCCTATGTACGTTTGAAGTCCAAAAGCTGCTAGAAACCAAAAACACCATAATTTCCAGATTATTGGACCCATACAATAAACATAGTGTCTGTCTGTCTCTCTACATATGTACCTGCTGACAAGATGGCATCCAGGGGGAATAAAGCATATAAGAAAAGGGAATGCTGAATATATCCAACCAAATCTTATAAAGTCAGGCTATTCTAGTTGTTTCATCACTGAAGACTTCAAGTGACTGTTTTTGGACAGGACACCTTACACTGATCAACAGTTTTCTTTAATGATGCTCTCATAGTGGAATCTGGCTTTCTCTCCACATTCCCGATGCAACAGAGGAGCCATATTGAGCTAAAGAGAGAACTGCTGTCCAATTCAACAGATGGCATGAGAATAAAAAAGACCTGGCATGGGACTAGTTCAGAAGTGCACAGTTCAACATGTATAAAGAAAGAAATCAGTGAGGTGGCATCTGTTTACTTCATGATATTATGTTTCAAAACAGCCACTCGTTTGGGAGAAAATATAATGGGAATCAAGACTATTTTGCCACATCCAAGTTTAGATTGCAACATGCTCTCTGGACCAGCAGGCAATGTAGAGATAGCAAACCTGTAAATAAAGCTCAATGTTAATAAAGGGATTCCTTGGCAACCTCATTCCTTGTAATTCCTAAAAAAGATTGTGGGGTTTCAACTTTTTGGTAAAGGATCTCCATTCCTAGATTTCCCTGGGTGAAGAGTTGCAACTGGTGTATTTTGGATATGGCCAGGAGCAGGTCCAGTTTCCAAGAAAAACAATCATAACTTCTTAGCCTGCTTTCCTACAGAAGGAGGCTTATGCAATCACACTGTAGCCAAGCCAGTTGGCAAGCTGCATGCAAGCCTGACAGAGGGCAGAGGTCTCAGGAGTTACCTTCCTTGTTTATGAAAACACTGAGCCAGGTGGGCACACTTAAGAAACACTGCACTGTGAACTGACATCAATACTCTCATAGCTGAGATAAATCCAAAGAAAAGCAGGCTTCCTTAGTCTTAGTACAGACAAAAACGTTGGCACAAAGTGAAGAGAAGCTTTTCCTCTGACAAAGTTCACTCAGAGGTTTAGAATAAAAAGGCCAACAGAAAATAGTAAGGGGTTTCACCACAGTGTTTGCTGCAACCAGTGAAATTTTTAATTGAGCAAATACTTAAATGCATCCAAAAAATGTATACCACTGGTCATCAAAAGGCACCCCTCCACCACTTCAGTGGTCTGAAGAAGCACCTGAGTGCATTTCAAACACAAACATACACACACACTTCGCAAGACAGAGCTGAGCTGGTAAAAGCAAAAGTTATACCTAGAAACCTGGCCTCATTTAGCACCATCACCTCCATAACCACATGCAGAGAGGCACAGCAAAAGGGAGCAACTGTAAGGTCCCATCCAGAGTGACACCACCCAGGAGCCCCTCAGTTTGCCTGCTGCAACTGCTACACGTACTTCAGGGAAGCTGACAGTGCCTCATAATCTAGAGGGACATCTGCTCCTTTGGGGCTGTCAGAAAACAAATTCTCAGTGCAACACTCTGGCGCTGCTGGCAGAAGCAGTGCATGACCCAGCTATGCCTCTCCTCTGCCAGCTGGGAACTCCCTGCCTCGGAAGGATACTTTTGCCAGAAAGATCCAGATACTTCTTGCCCATTTACATCCCAAGCACAGATGAGAACATGACCAAAGAAAACCTTCATAACAATTCTTGCTAGAGTAATTTAAGCATTCACAAGACAGAAGGCTGCAAACGCTTGTTTTATTCACAGAGTGCACACTATACACTTCAGCAGAATTGAGATACAGAGATACATTTTGCATTTAGGCAGCGCTTTTAGACTATGCATTAAAAAATACAGGAATAAACTACTGAAATCCAGGTGTGGCTGTATGTGAGGATAAAAGCCAATTCACACAGTGCTAAGAGAGGGAATAGTTTGATTAACAAAATCAAGGAAAACCATGGAAGTACAAGATCTTTAATATGTAGCCAGAGCGAACAAAATCTACTTTAAGACTCAATGATGTCCAAGTGAAGAAAATAAATCAGACTATAACATGGTAAAATGATCATCAGAGGCAAGCATCAGAGTCTGCTGCTCTATCAGTTTACTGTTTGCAGTAAGTCTACCAAGCCTTACTCTGCAGGCTCTGCTGTTTCCTCTACACTGTGCTGAATTTCAAAGAGTCCAGTGTTAGAGAAAGAAAACCCAAGCAGCTCTGATATTAACATATACCTGTACAAAGGTAGCCAGAGAAATACAGCTCTGGAACAGCTTTCCTTCTTATGCTGCTCTGAGAGGTTAAGCCCTGGAGGAAAACTAACAACATGGGAAGAGCATCCCCTGCTTACATCCCGCACTCTGCCTCAGCCCCAAAATGATCATGAAGCACAGCCAGAGCTCTCATCTAAAGTTTCAAGCATATTTCCCCTTTTCCAAGCAGGTTTTCTAATCTCCATGTGTTTGTGATTTTTTTTTTAACCCGCCCTCATAACTCACTCCTTTTAATCCTAGGATTAGCCTTGTTGCCCTTCTCTGTACCTTTTCTAGAGCTGTAAGTACAACTACTAGCCTCAGAACACAGGAATAGATGGAGCCCACAACATCTCCATTAAAACACATGAACACCTTTATGGGGCAAAAGAATTTCAGCTGCCCTTCAGAAGCATAACTGAAGGTGGCAGATGCCCACATACCTTCTATCCTGCTTTGCCCCAACTCCAAATTCATTCTGCCTTAGTAAAGAGAAAAGCAAACCACATTCTTTGGGTCTGTTTTAGAAAATCCGATCAATACTGCTTTGACATACGAGCAACACATGTTCCCATTTCAACGAATGGGAGCATTTCAGCCAGACCACCACTTCAGATGGAGTGGGGCTCCTGGCTGCTGAATCAGCACTTTCCACCCTGCTGGCAATACGAAGTTATGCGACGCTTCAAAGAAAAGCGGGGAAAAGGGGGAAAGGGGTGGGAGGGGGCGATGACACTTAAGCAACAGAAGCAGGCAAGAGGATTGTGCAGGAGTTCATCTGCCAAACCAATTAACTGCAAACTGTTATAAAGATGCCACAGTTTCAGCCCCGGATTGCAGTACCATAGTTATACAATGAGAGCCATGCGTGCGCGCCTCTCCCCGGCGGGGAGCTGGGGCAGGAGAAGCTCCGCACCGCCGCCCAGGGAGGGTCTCCCGGGCTAGCGAGGGGCTGTCGGCACGGCCGGGGGCTCGGCAGGGCCGCTCTCCCGCAGGCACACGGCCGCCCGGCTGCCGCCGCACATCCGCGCCGCGGATGAGCAGGAAGGTGGCAGCACTCCGGGGTGGCATTTCTGCGAACTGCCCATCCGCCAGCCCTCCCGCAAACCCTAAACGGAGGGAGGGGAATACCGGGGAGTTTCAGCGGCAGCAGCACCACCAGCAGTTGGCGGGGCAGCTCCTCGCTCTCCAGCGCGGGGCGACGGGAAAGCCCGGATCCCGGCACCGCCGGGGCGAGGCGCGCAGCCGGCGAGCAAACAAAACGCGGCAAGGAAGCCCCGAGACGGGGAAAACGGGCCGATCCCCCGAGCCCCGCGACCGCCGGCCGAACCCCGTCCGACCCCGGGGGCTCCGCGCCGGGCGGGGCGCGTTCCCCGCGGGCACTGGGGGGGGCTCGCCAGCGGCCCCAGGAAAAGGAAGTTTGCTCTCCTCCTCCTCCCACCGGCCTCCGCTACCGAGGAGCCAGCGAGCCCTCACCCACCCCGGCCTGGCCTCACCCCGCTGTGGCTCCCCAGGGGCAGCAGCCGCCGCCCCCCTGCGCGCCCCGCGCTGCCCCCCGGCCCCTTACCTGCTGGGCGGCCGGCCGGCCGGCACGGTCCCCGCCGGGCGCCGCGCACCCGCCAAGTTTGGGGCGGGCGCAGGGGGTCGGGGGAAGGGTCGTGCGCGGCGGTGGCGAGGACGGGAGCGCGGGCAGGGAGGGGGATCCTCCGGGCGGCGGGGTGGAGTGGGGCGCAGGCGGGGGAGAGCGAGCTCTCGGAGCCACGCGCTTCAAAACCAACAATAACAAAAGAAAAAATTAAAACTGAAAAAAAACCAAATTTAAAATCAAATAATTAAAAAAACAAACAAACAAATAAATTTAAAAAGAAAAAAAAAAAAAAAAGGTGGTGGGGGGGGGAAGGGCAAAACACACCCCACGCGAATGGGGACGTTCGCGCCTCGGCAAGGCGACCCCGGATTGCGGGAAGGATCTGCGGAGAAAACTTCTGCCTGCCTGTCCGCGCTGCTGCTGCCGCCGCCGGCTCCGCTGCTAACGGCACCCGCCGCCGCCTTCTCCCCTCACGCCCACCTGACTCCCGGCGGGCCCCGCCCCGCTCCCGCCCCCGCCGCACGCAGCCGCAGCCCCAGCCCGCTCCCCGCTGAGGGCAGGGGGCCGCCGGGGGCCCCGGCGGCCGCGGGCGGTGTGGCGGCGGCGCCCCTGTCCGCCCTCCCGGGTCCCGGGGCGAGCGGCTCTGGAGGCGGCAGATCGTGGGGCTGTGGTGGGACTCCTGCCCTCTAACAAAAGCTCGCTCGCAGGTAGCACTGGTGCGTGCTTTTCATGGGAAGGGCTGTTTTTTCTCCAAAATAAAACCAACGGAGCATATTCACAGGCGAGGCATTTGTGCTTGGATTTTTTTCTTTAACCTCGTCGGTCCCGTTGTCACGTTTTTCCTCGCAAAACTGCTCAGGGCAAGTGCCCCAGCCCCTCTTCCTGTGCTCCAGACAGCACGGAGCAGGCTCTCGGCATGTGCCAACTCTACGGCTGGGCTCTTTAGAGCTCCTCCGTACTGCAAAGCGCCCTGCTCTCCCGGCATCCTCAGGCTGCCACTAGCAGTCGTACGGACTGCTGCTGGGAGCTTCTGTGCACTGGGACCTTTGCTATTTCACCACTGGTAGCTCCGAGCCATCCGATTTGCAAGTAACTTGCAAATAACTCGGACTGTGGAAAAGCTCTTTTAAGGGAAGCAAAGCTGCACGCTACTGTTTTAAAACGTATTGACTTCCAACAAGAGCCATCACTCTATGAGGAGAGGAATATTTACTTCACTAGACGCAAAAACACCTCCCATAAGAAAGTGGTCAGCCTTATTTAAAGAAATTGAGCCCAAGGAGAAGTGGGAGAAATCTCTGGGCTTTTCCTCCTATACAGATAGGTGTACACTATTGTGGCTGAGCGCCCGAGCTGAATATATTTCGAAATGTAACATGATACCTTCTTCGCTCTTGCTTTTTCTTCTACTGTGGCTCTTCTTTACTGTATGCAAAGGAATGCTCTTCTTATCAGCCTCCCCCTCCCGGTCCCCTTGCTTCCAGCCATGCTCTGTTCTCTGCTCTCACCACTCGCTCTCCTTGTTCAAGTCCTCAAATAATCTCTCCAGTTTGCCTGAGTGTGTCACCTCAGCCTCTCGGACCCACGTGCGACTCTGCTGCCCTCTCACTGCTCACCCTGCTCATGCCACCAGCCCCCCGGCTTCTCCTCGTCAGCGTGCTTCCTTCGGCCGTCTCCACTTGATGCAGTGTTGTACGTTGCTCTTCAGTCTGTCAGCGCCACTGCTGCCTGTCCTGCCCTGTCCTGACCCAGTCCATTAGGAGCTTGTTCTGTGGGCTGTCACTTCCCAGCCCTGTTCAGCCCTCTCTTCCCACTGCTAGGCTGGTCTGGTCTGCCTTCTTGTGAACCACTCACTATTCACCCCGTGATCTTGCCTTTTGTGGGTCCAGCCTCAGAGTGCTGGTGCCTCACCAAAGGAGAAGATGTCTCTTGTCCAGATTACTTGTTTAGTGAAAAGGTGAATGCAGGTGGTATCTGATTCAGCCTGAGATTACTCCAGAGGCAAGGAGACACCTACTCGCAGTAGGCTGGCATCACAGTCCCACATGCTTACATAAGAAACTTCCTGCGCATGTAGATCCTGCCCAGATTGGAAGGGAACTCCAGTTGAACTGGGTCAACTTTTTATGGGAAAGGGATGATGAGATTGTCACCCTGTCCAATTGCATCTTGAAAGCCTCCAGTTGTGGGGACTCCATCCCATCCCTGGGGATGATTTTCCAGTGGGTGATTGTTCCAACTGTAAAAAAATTTTTTTTTCAGTGATTCAAAATCAAGGTGAGACCTCTCCTTGTGAAACTTGTACCTGTTACCGCTTCCTGTGCTTTCTGCTCCCTGTGCCTCCCTGTGAAGAGAAAATCTCCATCTTTTTTGCAGCCGTGCATTTATCTGTATGATTTGACCAGGGTTTGTGCAATAGGTGTCCAGTTTTTGCTGCTTTTGCACAACCTGCTGCTGTGGGCATGGCCAAGGACTTCAACACATGCCTCTTCTACACACTGTTTAATGCTATTTGCCCCGGCACATTCCTTAGCTGTGCAATGCAACAATTATACTTTGTCATCTGTAGTATTTCCACCCTAGAATATCAATTTACAGCCCTGCGTTACAGCGTGTCCTCAAAAAGCGAGAAGTGAAAGGGGAGAAGTTATATAACTGGTCTGGTGCTGCAGAGCCCAGCCAGCCACCAGTAGGATTGCATTGCAGGGATGCCCACCTTCTAAAAACATCCCATTCTTCCCCAAAAGTCCTGCTAGCTCAACCTCTAAGGCAATTTACATGCTGCATCTCAAAACCAGACCACCTTTATGACCATGATGCTCTGCATCCAACACTGAAGGGATAAAGCTGAGGTATTTTTGAAGCATCATTGCAGGCAGCCACCTGGCTGCCTTCCAGTATGCTCTTTCTTTGAGTGTGCTCACTGTTTCTCATATATAAGACTGCTGATCCATCAGTTAATCATATTAAGTACTTAAAATTAACTTTTAAATTATTAATGCATGAGAACATATCCATTTGCCATGTACATTATTATAAAGGATTACAGTGTGTACACTGAGTGCTATTAACATTACATTTTGAAGACAGTAAATTGACTTGTATGGAAATCAGAAGAGTTGATGGATTCCTCAAAATATGCCTTTAACAATGATAAAATGTTCAATTGAATTATTATTAAGCATGTGTCTGTACTTAAATTTCTTTCTAAAACATACAAAAATAAGCAACTGCTCAAGTCTTATTAATATAATATTTTTCATTTTGTGGTGGTTTGAAAAAAATAGATACACATGAATATTGAAAATACTCATCTGACAAATAAAAACACTAGGAAAGATATGTTTAGTTTCCTAGACTACAGCTGTATCGTTCAAGACAAAACTGTACTGTCATAAGATCGTTTATCCAAAATAGCACCACAAAAATGGTTAAGTGGAGAAGAAGCAATGCATCTTTTTACTAGCAGTGAAGGACATGATTATCTTTTCTCTTAAATAACAAATCTCTGGCAAGACCCTACACAATGCTGTATCATGAAAATAACAGCCCAAAATGCTGATATTTTCTCTAAGAAGAAAGATCATTTTCTGCAAGAAAAAGGACACAAGAAATAATGTTGCCAATAATGTCCTCTGAATGTAAATGCTATTCCTGCTCAAGGATAGTCGAAAAATTAAGGCAAACAGCCTTGGCAAATGCTTAATGCCTTCTGAACTTTGTGCCTAGGAGAAGATTGTCCCAGCTCCCTGATTTCTTCTTCTTTCCGCAGTGGTTGTGGTTTGGGTTAGAGAAGACAGATTCCTCTGACCCATGATGGAAGAAGTAGATGGAGGAACTAATGAGACTCCCTGGCTGTGCTCAAGGGAATCCAGGCCATTGGGGGAGAAGAGGACAGGGCATGCAGTCCCCTCCTAGCTGGAGAGGGTCTTGCTGCCCTGCAGCTTCCAAGCTCAGAGCCTGTGGTACAATTTGGCTTAGGACATCACTTTATTCCCAATGTCCTTCCTCAAGATACCCAGTAAGCCCAGGAAAAGGTCTTTTTACCATTTATACTCAGGAAACTTGCATTAATGCAAGTTTCTCATGTGTTAAGGGTTCAAAACCAGGTCCAAATATAAGCAGAGTATAGGCATTCTCTCTCTATTTAGCTGTGTATTTAAGACTCAATACCTGATAATAAATGGTTGCTGGAGTTCAAGTACTGTGGACTTGGTTTGCTTTCTGCAAAGACTTGAACTCTGCAGGGTGACTTTTCATTTTGGAACTTACCCAAAGGACACTAAGCTCTACAATTCAGTTAGTTCCAAGAGAGAAAAAGGTCATTTTCAAGGTTTATTAAACAGATTATAGAAAACTGTCTACTAGAGATGAAGTTTTCTTTAGAAGCATTATTATATTTCATATATTTGCTGAGAACAGGCATAATTTTCTTTTCTATTATGTTGATTTAGGAAACGAAAATCCAATTGCAGAAGATCTGAAGAGGAGAGATCAGAATGTGGCTGCTGCTTTCTCTCTCCAAGGAACTTTCATGAAAGCATTATATGGAAGTTGGCATTAAGCATGATCTGTAACTAGTAGAGTGCAGTGATTAAAGATTCCAGCTATCTAAAAAGGGCCAACTTGGTCATTATTGCCTGGTAGGTATATAGGCAAAAGTGTTGACCAACCTTTGAAATGATAATAAGTTTCTTTTGTCATGGACAAAGCTTTTCACCTTAAATGGACAGGAAGTCTTCTAACATAGTAGAATTTTAATAAAGCTTAATCTGGAACAAAACCAACTAGAAATTATTTCTATTGCTGCTACTATAAATAAAGCAAATGCTTAAAATATTTTTTAAGCTGTCCAGAAAAAAATAAGCCTTTTTAACATCAATATGGAAGCGGGAGGAACGTTCTCCTTCCTTTCTGTCTGCATTCTTTTTTTTCCATTGTATTTATTGTATCGCTCAGTGTATGGTGGAGATTGTAAACTGACAGGAGAAATGAAAGCACTAAGAAAAAAAACTAAACAAGTTTGTAAAAACACTCACTAAATATAACTGTATGAGCTAAAGAATACAAATGAAATTTCAGTATTCACCAAAAGACTGAAAAGACTTGAGATTTTCAAAATCTTATGTGTTTTCCACTAAGTACTTGCTCAGTTGATTTTAACTGATTCAGCAAGAACTTCATCAAATACATTAGTTTTAGAAGTTTAGAGACTTCATCTTCTGCCCAGTTGTTATCAAGAGGATTTCTTAATATCAGTTGAGTATAGAAAAGACTTCTTCTGTAGTTGATGTCTAAAGGTTATTGACAAAAAAAGGAAAGCATGACCATAACTGAATAAACTCACTGTGTTCATAGACCACATTGTGGAGATATACTCTTTGTTGCTAGGTAAGTTATATCTCTATTTACATGTTTTTCAAAAGGCCGAATAGTCAGGGACATTTTGTAATTTGAGATGGATTCTTAAGCTCTAGTGAGAGAGATGTGCTCTTCCTGGACTGTACAAAATACAGCAGTTATACAAGGTGGTGTAGGGGAGAGGGGAATTTTAAGCGATACTGATCATTCAAACAGAAACAACATTAAAAAGAGGAATACATTCAGCCCACCCTTCTACACAAACACATCTGTTCCCACTGCTAGCTCCACAATGAACACATAGACTGATTCAACCCTAAGAATTATAAATGCTATATTTTCTCAGTTCCAATGAAGTGATGAAGAAAATGGACACTTTTGGGCATCACAGGTATTTGTTACTGTTGGACACGAAATGATTCAGATGGATGCAGCTTGAAATGTGGTGAAAAAAGAAAAGAAGTTTATTTGTTCTTTCAGTATTTATAGGTTTTCAACTACGACCAGGGATTGGATAGTCAGGTTACCACCTTCCCAACCACACTGGCTGTGAGAGACGTCCATCAAAAGGCAAATCTTTAATGGAATGTATAAACACCTATGTTTATAGTTACTTTCCTGGGAAAATGGCTAGAAATTATGAAAACAATATTGAAAAACCTGATTCCCAAGGCAACAGGTATTGAATGAAATGAAACCTTAAAAATCAAAATCAGCTGCTTTCCTGATGCATAATAAGTTTTCAACTAGGATGCCAAATAACACTAGAAGAAAAATTCAAAATTACACAGCAATAGGAGGAGATTCAGTTCAAACTATACTTTATATTCTCATTTATGACATGAGAAATCAGGATTTATTCAAAATGTAGTGCTCATTAACAGCTTTGCCACATAGAAGGAGAGAAGGCAACAAAAATCGTGACTCAGAATGAAAAACAGCCTCACTACAGTCAGTGGCAAAACTCTTTGGGAGCTTAGTGTGACTGTGATTTTGTCTCAAGTATTTTCTTGGTTCCTGAGGGAGGGGCAATTAAAATAATCAGAAAGACAAAGAGAAAATCTTCAATGCCATAACTTGCCTGCAGGCTGCAGCTTTCAGAGCATGTTTTCATAACAGTTGAAGCAGGATCATCAGGTTAGTGCCATCTGAGAACCAGAAACATTTGAATGGTGTAAACAAAAATAGATTACATAGAAGTTAAGTTCTACCAAGCTGAGAGAAGAAGAGAAGCACAGCAAGCCAGCTGTACTGGACCCAAAACAGATCTTCCCTCAGTCAGTGCACTGAGTTGTGTGCAGACCCCAGTACTCTCTGAAGTAAAATGCACCTCTGTACAACGCAGCCTTGCAGGGAGCCAGTGTGCCTTTTGTTGGCTTGCAGGGTATGGATCAGAGCTGAGGTGTGTTTCAGGTTGGTTTTCCCCACATGCTATGGGCACTGCCATTCTCCGTAGCAGCCAAGTCATGTCTCAAGCCATCCTCCAGAGTAGGTGATATGGAGTTTTGAGGCCATTTTCATCCTGTGACTTTAAACAAACAAAACAAGATGTCTAGTAGTCAATTCAAGTCTGAGCTAGACTTTTTGTATTTAAACTGCCATTTGCAAAGGAAGTAATATTTTGCTTTCCTGGTGCAAGAATTACCAAAAGAAAAGCCAAACCAAAACTAATGTACACTGCATTGTCATCTAAATTAATCCCTTGTCATACAGTTATAGTCTCTAACTCTTCTTAGCCAATCAAGCCAAAACTTTGTCAGAAATTGGCTGGCAGGAAAAGATTCCCTTGCTCCATCCATAGCAAGCAGTGGGCTGGCTCTAAACAGAGCATTGAGAAATTGTGTTAAAATAGAAATTGTGCCTGCACAATTTTTAAGTGTTTTATGTATTCTACAAGTCTTGTGTCACACTATATTAGGAATGGCAAAGCACAACATGGACTCTCGTCTGGGTTGCACAAGAGAGCAAGTTTAATTATTCCAGATCTTCTTTTATAGACAGGTCTGAGAAGGTCTGAGAGGTAAAACTCTCATTGGTCATTAAACCAACACATCACCATCATTGGACCATTAGGAACAACAGCCCTGGACTGTTTCTTGCGAGTAAACAACAAGGATCCAAACAACCTGCAAAGGTTGTTTTCCATCTCCAAGGACTGTTTGTATTCCTCCTTATGATTTCCCAGGCCAGAGTGAGAACTAGTTTCACACAGGCTCAAGCTAATACCTGAAGCCTAAAAAGCTCTTATTTGACCATTGTCAGTTCCCATAGTCTTGTCTATTTATTCAACTATACTAAAAGAGTATGAAGTCATTCTCTTGTTTAAATTATTTCCTTCTATTTGGAAAAATTATAATCCAAGGAGACTGATGGGACTTGCACTTCATACTGTCTGGCCAGAAGTAGGCATTTAGTGTATCTTTATTATAAAGAAATCTTGGAGGATGAATTATACATACACACACACACACACACACACACACACATATATATATATATATATATATATATATATACACACAAAGTGATCTTTTGATAAGAGAGTAGTCTTTCAACAGAAAAGACTGTAGTTGCTATCCTGACAAAATGAAGATTCTTTGGAGGTCATTCCAACCTTGATGATTCTATGATTACTTTCCTCTCAAAACTGTGATGGCTGTTCTTTATCAAAGGACCTCTTTTCCATGATTGTCAGGTGTATACAAATAGTCTGCATATATTCTTAGAGCAATCTGTAACTTTCTTGAGAAGTAAATTTTTGAGGATTCTTCATTTCACTATCAAAAAATGTAATTTAAGTTACGAAGGCCAAATTACCTCTGATGCTTTAGCAGATGTGAAATAAAAAAGTTGTGTTACAACACAGTAGCTCAGACATTCATCTTCAGCTGTGCCCTATGTCCACAGGCAGTGAGAAGTCTCAGGGAGTCGTGCAGTAGCTACTACAGCAGCTAAGAGGAAATCCACTTGTGCTCCTCTGGAAGCTCTCACCACCTCTAGCTAGAAGTTTGGGACAGGCAAGCTTGTCACCAATTCCCTAAGAGTTAGCTATGATTTATTCTGTTTTTCTAGACTTAGTCATGTAAAGGTGCACATCTATCTGATCTCATATGCTAATTTGACCTCAAAATGTTTAGTGAAAGTGAACAGAGAATATCTTTGCAGAAGACTTTCAGAACACTTACACCCGCCAGGTAAGATCAGTTCTTTCTCCTTGACCAAGAGCCTTTTAAAACCCCACTAATTTACTCCATAAAGATTTAGACAGGCTGCTGCATGACAAAAGGGCCTCGGAGTGGGGCTCCAGCAGTGAGACTTCCTTGAAGCAGGAATGTGATTCCTCTGTGATCATGTGCCCACCTCAGGCATGGGTTCTGTTCCAAACAGCCCTTGTTCTAAGATGACAGATGACATTTCTGGTGTTACATTGATTGCTTTGTAGGTTCTCCCTCCTCCCTCCAAAGATTTGGTGATCCTCTTATCCTAATATTGGCAAGTATTTGAACAGACTTTTATTCAGCCATGTCTTAGGGATGAGATAATGTAGAAAATGCCATGTTAAGAAGCAACCAAACAAACTTCATTCTGTGAACCACAATGGAGTGATGATAGAGCTAGAATATTTACAGCAAATCAATAAATCTGTCTAATTGCTATGCTCTAATTCAGATAATTTGCTTCTACAGTGGGAGGCAGAGTATTGGTGAACTGTTCTTCCCTCTTTAAGACCTAGAGCTACATATATCATATTGTGAAAATGAAATTGTCTTCATATTACTCACTAGGAAGAAATTGGAGTCAGGCCAGGAGCAGATGGCAGCTCAAAAGGCAATCCTCTTCCTCTTTGAGAAGTACTATTACTTTGTACTTAAGTAGCAATATTGATCTTAGAAATTTAATGCCTTTTACAAACAATAATGACCACAATTTTATAGTGCTCTGGTAGCAGAGTTAGGATTTCTCTGCTTTAGTACATGGGGAGATTGATGCATGTCAGGTTTAGAGCATGCCCACGCCCACAGTTTTCCAAGAGTTTTCCACAGTTTTCCACTGTTTTCCATCTGAAGAAAAATCAGCATCTCTAAAATCCCAGCATCCTATCACAATCATGGTACTCAAACATCAAGCACATGAAATTAAGGGATGCTAGTTAGAGGCAGAGACAAAGCAATTTACAAAAACCAGTATTTCCCAAGCCCCACAAGAGAGTAAGCAGCTAGGCCAGGACCCAGAACAGCTCAGTCCTGGGCTGTGTTTTGTGGGCTCTCCCTGTGAGCCCAGGGGGAGTTTCCAGCTAATTTGGGAACAGCTTGTCCACAAAAAGCACCTCTTGGACAAGTTAAGCACTTGTTAAAAGTGGAACTGAATGTCTGAATGTGAATGCCTGCTAGGTGTTATACCTTGCAGCACAACAGGATCCAGGAAACCTGCTGAGATGGTGAAACTCTCCATAAATAGGCATCAGTATGTTTCCCTAGTTAGGGCTGAGCAAACCTGAGTAATGGAAGAGACATTTTTAAAATAGAAGAAGCAGGAAGGTTTTCCTACTTCTTACACTGATAATAGTTACCAGTACAGTCATGATATTGAAATGTGAAGAATTTCAGCCCAAATGTTGGTGTACAATATAAATAAGTTAATTTGAGAGTAAGAGAAAACTTGCATACTTCTCAGACCTTATTCTAGTATGCAGTAAAGTCAAAAACAAAACCCTGAAGCACGAACAACATTGGGCACACAGCAAACAATTTTGCTATAAATTACAGAGCATATTCCCAACAGCAGATCTTTATTTGGTCTAAACTCTGTACAGAAATGAAGCTAGGAGCCAAACATTATCTTCAGGTGTACGTTGAATATGTGCGGAATACATGTCATGGTTTGCAAAATTTGCAGTAGCACTTAGGTAGATGTGAAACTTGGGCATGATTTGAAGTGGGGTTTCTCCTCTTAAGTATTTTATTCCATCCTTATGGAAGGGTGATTTCTCATGGATTTTCAAAAGTGGACTCTTTTGTAACAGAAATACTTCATAATGAACTTCACCATTTAAGTTAGAAAAGGAGAAAAAGAAAGCTGAACCAGTAGAAAACTACACAGAAGACAAAAAATACAAGTTTCTGAGAATGAAATTCCATTTTTCTACTAGCAGTTCAGAAAATTAGTTTTACAAAGAGAAAACCACTTTTGTAAAAAGGTATTTTGCTTTATAGATTTTAATAAATGTATTACTCTGTGTGTATTTCAGGTGACACTCACACCCTGTCAGGCTACTTTTCAAGAAAGCAGGCTGCATTATAAACAGTTCTGGTCCCAGTGAGGTCAAAGTGCAAGCTGGAGTCAGGCTTGATTTCTTCATCACTAAATTCTGCAGCACATGCTGTATAGTTAAAAATAATTTTTTCTTTTGATTGTTTACACACTAATATTTTAATTTTTCTTTATTTCCAAGAAACTGAATTGAGATATGTGGAGGTCATTTTATTTTTTTGTTTTTTTACCTTCCCATACATTGCGGTAATGAGGTAGGGCACCTTTCTATTGTCATGTGTGGACAGACCAAATGTTAAGAAACAGCAAGAAATAGAAGTATTTCTCCAGGAATTTTCATTGTTTCTCCAGGACAGTGAAACACTACCTGATGGTAAATTTTTATAGAACTCAGAAAGCAAGCAGTGACTGACCCTAAGGTTCAGGTTGGACATTAGGAGGAATTTCTCCATAGAAAGGGTGATTAGATTTTGGAAGGAGCTGTCCAGGGAGGTGGTGGAGTCACTGTCTCTGGAGGTATTTAATGAAAGACTGGATGTGGCATTTGGTGCAATGGTCTAGTTGAATATGGTAGACTAACATAGTAGTGTTAGGTCACAGGTTGAACTCGATAATCTCAGAGGTCTAAATTAAACTGATTTACTAAATCAGTTAAACTGATCAATTAAACTGGTTCTGTGATTCCGTAGAGTATCAGTATTGAATCTTGTGATCGGATAGCCCTTATATCTGCAGTGGAAAACACCTTTCATTCAGATGCGCTGGGGAACGTGGCCTTCATTATAGCAAAATTCAGGTGCCACACAAGAATCACACATGGCTATATTATTTCAACATCATGTTATGTGAATTCCTGCTGCCTAACTGAGCATGAACACCTCTGGGAAACACCAGTGCCTGTATCATATGATAGGACAGAGTCCAAAGGGCATGCAGGAAAGGGAACAAGAAGGCAATGACTGTACCCTGGATACAAAAGGTAAAAAGACGTGATGTGGCCAATATGTTATGGGATGTGTATCCATACTCTAGAGACTGAATAAAGGAAAAATATTTTTTGAGTCATAATTTGTCACAGAAAAGCAAGGATCACATTTAAAAACAAGTCTACTGGTGCAGAACAGAGCTGATGTGGAACTGGAAGGCACAGTTAAATCCATGCTGTGACAGACATGGGACTTTTTTTCATTTAGCAGATAGCATTCACATACAGACATCCAGCCTGTTATACACTGCATAAGCATATTCAATGTTATTTACGCCAAGGAAGTAAGTATTGTCTTCCATGAATAGCAAAAATCCCAGTCTCCCTTTCTCTCTGAGAATTACAGAAGTCAGCAAAGGCAAGCCAATATCGTAAATCCCATTATTTGTATTACAAGAGCTCCCAGGAGCTCTGGTTGCATGACAGAAAGTCATTGCACTGGTCAAGCATTGGAAAACACTTAATTAGCTCATAGAGCTATTAGTTGATCTCCATTTTACTGGGTGCACCCCATCATAGAACATCCCATAATTGAACTTGCCCTTGAATACAATCATAGGAAGTCAAGGTGTTCTCACTTTCTCTGACATAAGGGTTTTGCAACAGCCACAGCAACACAGCTTCACACTCACAATGTGAACACTGGAGTCTGAATTGCACAGAACCTAGACCGTATGATGACACTGGTATTGCTGTATCTGTCCAATCTGTCCTTGCTGTGTGTGAGTCCTAAGGACTACAGGTAACAACAAGACTGGCTGGGACAACTTGGGAAAGCAAGCCACTAACCCTCTAATGCCAGGTAAAGACTCTGAATCCTTGAGGACTTCTATCATCAAATTCAGTCTTAAGAAATTCTCCTACTTGGTGTACGATCCCTTTCATGAGCTTGCAAAGCTAAATGATAAATCAATTTAAGTTACTTCTCTTAGGTCAGTTCCTCCCAATTAGAAAACTATATTAGAATTGCATTCCTCAGGTAGTCTGCAGCCATCTTCCAATTTCCAGCTTAAATATATTCACAGCCAATCTTATTTTCTTCTCCCGACACCATTTGCCTGTCTGGTCTATTTGTGACTCAGTCCTTATTTATGACTCACCAGTGTGAAAGATAAGATTTGTGGCTTAGTGAGTGGCCTAATTGACCAGGCAATGAATATATTAGAAATACTCTAAGGGAACATGTAAGTGCCCTTCTTAAAGTCAAATTAATGAAATATATTTGCATCTAAGCAACCATAAATAAAAAATTTAAAATGTATTTCATCTGGAATTTTCTGAATTAATATTTATGCTGTATTTACTAATCACCACAGCAATTTTCATCCTGATCCTTTTGTTCGACATGTGTACAAAGAAAAAGGCAAGGCAGTGTGGATTATATAATGATTCTACCTTTCTCTGTTTCCTCAGCCTCCAGCTGTGGGAGTGACCAGTTCTCATGATGTCTGTGCTAGGCTGTGGTTCATGTAAGCTTGGTGGAGCTGGTGGTATGTGGGCAACTTGCCAAAACAGCTGGAAAAAATAGCAAAAAGTTATCTTGGTCACCCATCTGAGGGAGTGTGTTCTGGCTTTGGTTCATCAGCTCTGCCTCATAAAGATCTGGCTGGAATTTCAGCTGCTTAAGAATGTTGGGATTACAGCAGTTGATAGCAACAGTTTTCAAAATGTGCTTAGATCTCAGTTCTGCAACACACTAATAGATAGTTGGATTGAAGATTTTGAAAAAGCAAAATTAAGAGTTTGTATAGGCTGCTTGGAGAAGGCCCAGGAGCAGTTATCCATTGCTGGTAATTGTTCATTCTATTATTCTTGTGGTACAATCTAGAGACTTCAGCAACAGACGATCTTCATTGTCCTCAGCACCATAAAAAGCCACAACAAACTGGCCAACTTTTTTCCACATTTGGTGGAGAATTAGCAAACATTTTCTTGAAGGTGTTGTTCTTTTCTGATGGCAGTCTATAAAGCCCCAGTTTCAGCTCTGCTATCCACCATCTAACCATAACATGTCTAACCATGAGTGTTATTACAGACTCCATCCTCATAGCACAGATCAAGCACAGCGCTCTGTCACCCAAACTGCTGATTTATGCTTGCTGCATCACTTCAGTGAGGACAATGACATTACACCAACTGACACCAGCACAGGATCTGGCCCTCAGATGCTATCAATGCCATTTAGTACCACTCTTCTCTTTTCACTTCTCCCTCAGTGCAGGGAAATTATTCTGGCTGACTGCAACTGGAAGCAAGGCACAACTCAGCTCCCTTCCTGCACCCAGTCTCCCCAGCTCATTAGATCCCAGAGGAACAGGGGGTGTGGGAGGGGAGAAGATCCGGCCCTTTAGAGGTGGTTCCATTTATAAATATTGACTTTAATGCTAATTTCATGTAGTTGCTTGTAAAAGTCTTTTAGGCTGAAGCAGAAGGCACACTGCAGATGGCAAGGATATTTTTCACAGTTTTTATGGTGGATAACAATATACTTGACATTTTGCTCATTAAATGTGAGCCCTGGTATGTGAGTAAACATGCTAGGCATCTGTGCTCTAAAATTACCAGTGTGAAAAGCAAAAACTCGAATGTTTCAGTCAATAAATGTACAGCACAGAAGCAACATTCAGCAACTTTCTGAATGCTGTGTGCAAGGCAAGGACTGAGTATGCAGTATTACATGGAACACTCTAGAACCAACAAGGAAGAAATAACATATTGCTTTACAGTCCATATTTTTGAGAGAGAAGATTACATCCAAAAATCTCTAAAGTCAACATAAACACATGGTAGACCATACCCATCAATTTGTGTTCCTAGGGTAAATAACATTTGCCTTGTCAAGCCACAAAACTACATTGGGAAGAAAGGAATGGAACCAGAATGAGCTGAAAAGGTGGAAGAGATGGTCTGTGGAGGAAAAGGCAGTTTGCCATTATGAAGAACAGTAGACTGGGACAAGAAGGGACAGAAGGACAGATGTGTGGTGTGTGAGAGCAGTTGTGATAAGTGGCCAACCATGAAGAGATAATTGGAGCAGGTGCCACAGAACTACCACAGGCACTTTTCTGCTGTCCATCTTTGGGTTTTCACACATTCTTAAAGAAATGAACAACTGAAAGGATGAAAACTCAGGTGGAAAGAAAAGATGAAAGGGTAAGATAGATATAGGATATTAATCTAGTATAGTTGCTTTCTGCTTGTCTTTTCAACATTTTGGAGATACTATCTTGAGATAGCTGCAGTTCTGAGTGAACCGAAACATACCTGAGGAATACAAAATTTAGCTTAGGACATCTTGTGATGTTCACGACTTCGGGCTCTTCCAGAAACCAGTATCATGCAGGCACCTACAGTAAAGCTAAAATTTAAAAAATAAAGGATAGCTAGATTTAAGAAAGCAGAAGACTGGTGTCTTGTAGTTTTACTCATGGATTTAGCATGTGTTTTGGCATATTTCTTTATGAGAAGACAAACAATTTGTTACTTAAATCTGTATGGCAGAAATGGGTATGAGGAAAGTGAGACTTGACATATGAAATGATGATTTATTTTAAAAGGACTGTGAGGATTAAGGTAATGCTGAATTCTTCATTATTTTCCATCTCTCACAGTGTTGGCTATAAACATGGTCTTATATCACAATATAAACAGATGTAGTCTCTCTTTTCTCACTCCTTCCTCTTCCTTCATGTCTCCTAATTAAATATACTTTCATCTCAGTGTTAAATTCCTATTTTCTTTGACAGCTACTGTGCAATTCATGTCTTATTTCTCCTTCCAAATAAAACTCCTTGCATCTTTTGTTACCTACAGGGAATCAGCTCTTTGGTATATCATATCATGATGTTGAGATACTCTTAAAATATTTTAAAATCAACTTCAAATGGGAACTTTGATATTAACTTGGCTACACTACTTCTTACTGCAGCAGAGGATTCTGCCAACTGAAGCAGAGGATAAAACTCCTATTAATGTAAGTGGAAATGAGGTTAGATCTGTAATTGATTGAACTAAAAGAGACCAGATGGATTTTACTAAAAAAGAAGGTAAGTATTCAAAACCTTTCACCTTTAGACACATCTAGGCACCCAGTCTAAGAATCCTCAGGCTGAAACCACATTCTTGCACTTCTTTTTCCAATAGTTATAGGCAACCAAAACTTGAATGAAAACAAAAACAAACACAAACAAATCCTGAATTTGTGACAGAAGAGTTTAAGTAAGTGGCAGTTTCGTACATCACAATAAGCAAAATCAGAATTACTGACATCCCCAGAATGGGGTAAGTTAATTTGCATAACAAACTGTGCATTAGGACATCTTCCTGATATTTCAGAGTTTATCCCTAAAACATATTAATCTCTCTTCTTAAGTACTTCATTCTCACAGGCAGGCCCCAATTCTTTTATATGCAACATCAAAACTAAGAGCATTGACTGTAGTTACAAAGTGTCCAGAAGTTACTGCGACAGCTAGGTATATAATTTATAGTGGAGGAATTAAATTTGCAGGAAGATCCGTCTGGTCAGATTATTTCTGAAGGTTTAATATCAGATCTGATGGAGCAATGGCCACCATACCAGATGAGCAATCTGTGTAGATGCCTACATCAAGGAGTGTAAAGTCCTAGAACCTGATATCACCTTCTTGAAAGGGGTGTGTGACAGAGAGTAATAAATAGGAAAAAAAAAGGATGAGGGGAGAAAATATGTAAAATTTAAATGTTAAATTAAACAGCCCTCAACACTGAACCGAGACCCACTAATTAAGCACATCGATTCAGGCATACATTTTTCTTAGGAGAAGTTATGGTAATTTCTGATGCTTCTTCATGAAGTAGTGAATTTGCAAGTAGTGTGAAGTGAATCTCTGAAGATCCTACCAAAATCAATCACACTGAAAGAAAATAGTCTTTCTTCCTTGTCCTCATTTGCTTCGAGACCTATCAGGTAGGTCCCCCAGAAATCCCAAATCCTAGCTCTCATAGTTCAGTTATCACACAATTTTGAGCTGGGACTAACATGTCTTCTGTTTTGTGTTAGGTATTCAGTTCAGGCAGCTGAAGCAAGAGAATTTGGGGAATGGAAGAAACACATAATTGGTCTTGTATTTGTAAATATGCTACTGCTGTTTCACTGAGGAATCCCTGCTCTTGGAGGAGCTCTGGAATGCAGAGGTGTTTGGCAAGGTAGTATATGATGGGAAGGGTGACAGAATCTAGAATTTGCATATGCTGTTATATATTCCTATAAATGTTATAATAAGTTTGTTGTGATGATTGATCTGTTCCACTGTTAAATACTCTTAGGCCATAAGTCTTTATTCAGCAGGAAATTAGTAAGATTGCATGCTCAATATTAATATGCTCATCAGCTGGCATCTCAGAGCATGAGATGTTTATTCCAGACAGATAGCAGTGAGATGTTTCCAATAATTCCTGACAAGGAGACTTTGACATCATGACATAGATTCTATAATATAGAAGAAACTGTGATTGGTAAGCTGTGACATCTGCTCTGTATTTCTTAAATCCTAGATACTTGGCAGAACTGTGGAGGTTTTGCCAGATATCAAAAAATGGACATGTTACTAACCTGGCTTTCAAATCATAAATATTACTCATATGCCTAAGATTCTGAGAAGCCTCAGCAGCAAAAAGTCAGTATTGTGGTGTGGTGTGGTGTGACATAACAGCTTATCCAAATTAAGACCGCCTTTGGTGATAAAACATTTCTGTCCAAGAACTCAGCATCTTCCTCACGTTGACACATATAATACACATGGAATATCAGCTAACATGGGACTACCTTTTACCAGCTTGCAACAAACCCATTGCAAAATGGTATCGCCACCACAGGACAACAGACATGTTCTGGGTCAGGATTTCTGGTGTTAGTTGCAACAATGTTGTAAGAAAGTTAATATGGCATCAGAAACACTGCAGTCATTCAGGGGTTGGCATCCATTCCTGTATGTGGCATGTATACAGTCTTTGCCCGCACCAACACCACCCTTCTGAATTGCTAACGGGAAAAGGTTGTCTCTGGAGTTTTGCCACACAAAACACATTCAGTATTAGTTTTCAAAAATGTCTTCTTTTTCTCACCGGAGATGCTTTTCCATGGCTGCAGTCAGGCGAGGAATATCAGCACACAGTGAGCCCAGAGGATGTGAAGAAAGAATGACTGGAGTACCTCTCTGGGTCCGATGGGATATCCATCTTACATTGGCTCAGATAGGTATAAAGACTAGATATGCATCAGCTAGATTAATTTTTATAGGTAAGTGCAGTCAGTATTTATCATGGGCATTCATTTTTCTCTACATGGAAGGAAAATATCTTCTGAATTCATAGACAGAATATCTGGAATTACCAATTCCTTGGTGGCATGTGGTCTTGTAGAAAGTTGATCTAGCTCATTATTATCTAAGTTCTCAAAGAGAGCAGTGCTGCATGTCTGGTGGCACTTAGCAACTGACTGACTGGGCCTGTGAACATAGCAGAGGTAGTACTGGGTCAGACCAAGGCCACCAGCCTGGTGCCCTACCTGGGGGGATGGCAAATATGTAGATGCTCCTGTAGCAGCAGATCAAACATAAAGTGGTATTTCCTTCAGTAGTTCCTTGTTCTTCATGCTTTGTGCCTCAGGGATTCCCTGCATGAAAGTTATCTTCTTTTAATTTAATGTATTTGCCAAATCTGGTTTTCCACCCATAAAATTTTTAAGTCTTCACAAAACGCTGTGATTAAACTGAAGAGCTGCTTAGTATAAATTGCATAATGTGGTATCTCTGTCTATTTTAAACCTGTTGCCTGCTCTTCTTTTTTGATATCCTCTGATCACTATATCATAAAAGATATCAGGTCCCACTCCCTGGCCACCTGTCCTCTGCTTTGTTACTCATCTCTCGCAAAGAAAGTGGCCTTCATAGGATGGATGTTAGCTCTGTTATATCTCAGCCTCATTCAGGCCTTTCTGCTCTGCTTGAAACATTTTGCACCAGGCTGCCTGTGGTGAGAGGAACCTCTTATCTGTCTGCACTTTTTCCTTACAGCTACTTCTTAATTTCACATGCTGCGAGAAGATAATCTTCCTAACGAGATAGAGCCAGAGCAAGTATCCTGGGAAAAGAGAAGAGGATAGGAAGGAAGAAGAGATCAAATTTCAGAAATCATGCTAGATATGGGTATATCTTCACAAAAAATTCCTCTAAGGGGCTTTTTATATGGAAAAAAGGAAGATGAAAAAAATGCAGCAGCTCTTTTTTCTGAGACCCACAGCTGTAGAAAGAGGCATTTCAAAAACAGCAGAGTTTATCAGGTACTGACACAGACTCTGACTGCTGCTGTACTAAAGTGTAAGTCTGGAATAGGTATCCAGGGAAAACACCATGAGATCTGTGACATGTAAAGAAACAGAGGTCATCCAGGGATGAAAACAAAGGTAAGAGCAACCACACATTCACCTTGAGGTCTGCATTGTGCAAGGACTTAAGGATTAAAGAAGGATGTGGGTTAAGGCATATCTCTGGATGAGTTTGCTATCTTTATGGAGGTCACCATCATGCAGAGCAGAAAGGAGTCATTCACTGCAGGACCTGCTGGGTCTACACAAACCCACCTCCATGCCAAAGCAAACATTATTCCCTCAGGCCCCTCCATGCTATGTGAGGAGTACAGTTTCAAACCTCCCCTGCTCCAACCACTCTGGGCACTAAATGCAAAACTGCAGAGCTTCTCAAATGGTTCAGACTGGCTCAGTTCCTTCAAAATCAGTGGAGTTCCACTGACACCATCTAATTGGGGTTTTGGCCCAATATACAGCCTTCATAAAGAAGGCAAGTTGTGAATGGTTTTTAACCTATTGCAGATGTTTCTCTATTTTGCCCTTCTTTTCTCCCCTCTTTCCCTTTCCCTGCTGCAGCCATCTCCCCCTGATTCCTCAGCTACCAGAGCTCACATAGAGGGCATTGTTAGTTGCAATTTACAGGGGGTGGAAAGCATTAAATCATGGGTTAGGAAAATAAAGTTCTTACCCTGCAGCAATCAAAGGCAAGCAATACTTCACCACTGAAACACAGCATGTGCAATGGTGCATTTTAACTGGATTCCAGAGCACAGAAATATTTGTAGCTCTCAATCCTAAATTATACTCACATCCAATATCTTGGATTTTCATATTACTCAAACATAAAACTGTCACCATGTACATTTGGGGCTTAAATTATGTAGAGATGATATTTTATTGCATAGAATTTGTTTGCATCTCTGTGGAAACCTGGCAGCTATCCCACTGTAGAAGTCCAAAGGGGCAGTGACAATTTAGGAAAAAGCTGAGAAACAATCCAAGAAAACAAGCTACATATGCTTCGTTATCTAATTGCTTTTTAAAAAAAATTAATATTGGAGGGGAAAAATTGTGGAAGAAAGCATGATTAAATAAAACCTGACCTTGAGTAATTTGAACAATAGACGAAGCAGCAGCATATTATGTTTTCACAGGAATTGACCTTCACCTTGTTTAGGTTCCTGTTTGGGGTAGAGTTAACTCACATACTAGATTGCATAAGCTACTTGTAAGTGGTAGCACTTCAGCCTGGAGGGAAAAAAACCTAGCTGTCACTCCTGTGCAGCCACAGAGCAGGTAAAGGCTGGCAGGTGTGATGCCCTGAGATTTTGGTATGCAGGAAAAAGGGCTGCAGAAGCTTAGGACTTGAGTATGATTTCTCCTCCTATGTACTGTGGAAGTATGTGTTCCTGCATGTGCAGTCACAATAACTTCTTAGCCCACTTGGAAGGAGTGGTGCAGACACCAAGAGGTAAGGTAAAAGGTGGTGGGAACTGGCCCTTTCTGACCACTCCAGGTGGTCAGATAGCCATCAGCCAGCAGCAGCCAAAAGAAGATGAGATCAAACACGTTTCCCTTGGAATAAAGGACAGGTAGGGAACAATGAATTGCAACCCCCAAATGTGACCTCAACTCCATGAGCAGCACAGGTATGTTTCCACACATGGCAGAATCCAGTCGGTGAATACGTTCTCCAGCAATCCAGGGGGCAAGCTTGCTGCCTGTGCCTGGGAGATGTGTGCTGGGACCACGTGGCCTTTGCTTCTATATTCTGAGTTGACATATCATGGCCAGTATGAAATTTGGTGGGAAATGACTGCATGAAGGGTCTTGTGTTTTGCTTGTTGAGGTGTGTCTGCGTGTGTCTTAAACTCTGAGAGGCGGAAAAAAGTGCATTATTTTTTTTTAAAAAAAAAGGAGAATACTGAGACGTTTCATTATGACTGGGCTTTGATAAAGTAAAAAAAAAGGCAAATGAGAAAAATAATGTATAAACAGCTCTCAACAACATTTCCTCCAGAGCAATAGAAGATTTTGTTAGCTGATGTTAATTTTCATACTTCTGTGGGAGAAGTGAAAAAGGCATGTTGAAAGTGATATTTTTGAGATACCACTAATAAAAATGCAGCATAAAAGTAGCACCTTAATTCTGTGTTCCTGCTGGAGAATACACTTTTTTGGCTCAGTTTTTTTCCTGTCTCTGCACTCTGTGCACAGAGTTATGACCAAATCTGTACTCCAAATGCTGATGCCAGCATGGTCAGCCTTTATCAAGACCAGTTCATTTCCCAAACTACGCTTCATGCAGCCAAGTTACTCTAGCAGGTATCCAGTTTCTTTTTCTTGCCCTCACTTTTAGTTTTGGGTGGACCACAGATAAGGAGCTGCCCTGCTGGCATCCTCATGGGTCAAAAATGGAAAGGGAACCAGGCAGACCAGATGTTGCAACCTGCCTGGAAATTCTCTGTGTGCTGCTCTGGGGGACTCTGACTGGGACACCCATTAGTCTTCCCTGGGAGAGGTTGTGTGAAATGGAAGTCCATCCAAGGCAACTCTTCTCCTATCCCCTCTCTTGCACATTTTGGACAAGCCTTTAAGACAGGGCACCACCCAGCAGCAGCTGTCCATGTCTTGTGTGGTGCTTATCTCAGACAGTTCCTATTTCTTCACATATTGTGTCCAGAAAAGGGTAGACAAGAAAGCACATCCTGAGCAGATAGGATGAAGCACAAGGAAGGTAGCCTGTGCTAATGAATGTCTCCAAAAGGCAGGAGGAGTATTTTAAACATATGCTTACCGAGCCTGCTTCATACTCTCTGTATAAGTAGTTCTCTCCCAGGGCAACTGCAGGCATTTCTCCTCTTATGGGCTGCCCATACTTCTACATTCAGCCATAGTCTCCTCAGATGCCACCATCCTGAAGAACTCTTCCTCCTCCCACCGACTTCCCACCATCTTCCCACATTCACGTACATTCGTGCTTAGCATGTTCTTGCTCCACACAATTTCTATTTTGAGGATGGAAGGCTCCCTGTTCACCCTGCTCACCCTGCTCACCCTGCTCACCCTGCTCACCCTGCCCCTTCCCCATTCTCATCTTCAAGTTGGGGTTTTGAGGGGACAAGAGGGTACCTGAGCTTCCCTCCCTCTCTGCTGCAGCCTGTAAGACCAGCATTGGGTACAGCAAATGCACCTGCCCCTGGTACTAAGCCACACCTTCTCCCTGGTGGAAAACCCTACTCTCATTGAAGAATAAGAGTGTTTCCATGTCTGCTGCTCTCTGCTTCCCTTGCTTTTTCCCAGAACTAGTGTAACTGCGGGGAAGGGAGGCACAGAAAAAACACTCCCTTCTATGCAGAGGATTTGCAGGCACTTTGTGCTTTTGTTATATAAAATTTTATGAGTGGATTTGCAAATATTGAGCACAGATATCATAGGTGGAGAGATTCAGGAAGAAGAGCCCTGGACCAGACCAGGGTTTACCATGTATCAGGGTAAGAGAGGAAGGGGGAAGGAACATCTAAATCTACTAAGTAAATCTACTAAGGAACCTGTGTTATTTTCCACTGATATTTGTATGTAGAGTACATGTGTTTGTGAGGCATAAAACCCCTGTAAAGAAATGGTCTCAGAAAGATGTCTCCAGATGCACATTTTTTTTATTTAAAGTGAGTACATAGCTATAAAACCCTCCAGCCAATTTTTTATTATTATTTTCTTAGACTGCCTGAGCATTCCTTTGCAGAATGAGCTAATAAAGCTAGGAAAACTGATGGCACTGGTGCTTGGACAGCTATCAGAGGAAAAGAATAAAGTATTAGTGTAGGGAGAAAACTGAAACATTTCCAGAACTCCATTAACAGAATGAGAAGTGTATTCAGTGAAGATGAGCTTCTATATTAGGAAAGCTTTACGTATTTCCTCTGAGATTCTGCCAGTCCCATGGGAGAAAGAAAAGGCAGTGGTGGGGGTAGGAAGAGAAGAGCAGCAAATAGACAGGAATCAGGAGGATTATGTGTAGAAAAATACTTTGCCACTTTTTATGTGGGATAAAAAAAGTATCCTGTCTGAGCATGAGGAGAGCTTTCTTCAAGCAGCACCTGCCATACAGTTTTCCTGCAGCTTTCGAGGATTGGGACCAGATGGGAGAAAACGGTTTTCATTCTCTGAATCAGTGGTACACAGTGAGCACAGAGGGATTACACCACCAACCTCCACACACCGATACTGCAGTGCAAGCATGGCAGCAGGAAAGTGTAGCTGCAAAGAAAGTGCACCCACATCCACCCCTCTAAACACACACCCAGACAGAGGACAGGATAGCAGAGCAAAAAGAGGCTGGAGGAGAAGTGTCCTTTTGTACAACTGAGCTGTAGGAGCAAGAACTGCTAACAGCTAAAGTGACAGCAACCATTAAATTCAAGAACAAGCAACGTCTGTTGATAAGATGTGCTGCTGCAAGTGAGATGTGTTTACAGTAGCTGAAAGAGATTAGAAGAAAATTTCTACTCCTCCCCACTTACTCAATACATTTGACAGCTCTCTTGATTTTTAAGTTTTGGTGTCTTTACTCGTTAGCTAGTCAGTTCTCCTTGTCTGTGCAAGTCCTGCCTGACAGTATGTAAAAGAAAACAAAATTTAGAAAGAGAGCAAAATCTGATTGCAACCCGCTTTCCCCAAAAAACGGATGGGTTGTCTGTCTCTTTTCTTTGAAGAGAAAAGGGATTTTAATTTCTAGTTGGTGGCTTTTATGTGAGAAAGCTGATCCATGGCAAAGCAAAACCTCTAACAAAAATAGAAGAACCACGGTGAGAGAGGTGGAAACTATTTGCTATAGAAATACAGAAATCATAATTTGCTGCACAATCAAAACCTGACATCCTAAGTGACTTTTTTCCAACACTGATTCCTCTAAGTTCTTTCAGTCTCCTTCACCATTTTCCTCTGTCTTGGTTATCCAGGCTCACCAATGCATTCATCAACACGTCTAAATGCATGGCAGCCCTGTTTGTTGGGAGTTTACACCTCATTTGCATGGACACAAGCCACCAGGAAAGCTCCAACTGCAGCTTTGCAATCACCACTTCAATTAATGAGGCAGGGGCAGGAAAGAAGTGAGATGCAATCAAAATACCATATGAAGGGTAACAGTATTCAGAAAACATTCCCTTATACTGCAAAACAGCGCAGGCTCCTGAAAACCCACAACAGAGAATCACTCTTTCGTCAGCTGTGAGTGACTGGGCATCCAGTGGGGAATACCTACAGTGGATGGAACAGCAGGACCTGAGGATTAAACCATTATTGCCCAAGACCTATGAGGTCCCAGACTTCTGATGAAGTGGCCACCCCGTCCCTACAATACCTCAGCTAAGTATTTGTAAGTACTTGCCCTGCTTTTCAAGTACACATTCCTACCTCCCAGTAATAAGAGTATTTATTAATTAGCTCTCTCACCTCACTAGGAAAGTCAACGAAGAAAAATGAGTGAGGAATGCAAATGCGACAGTAAAAGAGTTAGCAAAAGGAAAGTGGAATTTAATATGTGGATTTAAATCTATCTGTGTTAGAGATAACAAGGAGAAATGTATGCAGCAGAAGTGTAAAGAAGCCTATCAGAGTAAAGGCAGAACTACACATCAATCAGAGCTGTAAAAGGGAAATTCTGACTTAGCTTTTGCTTGAATTGGTACTTGAATATAACAGACATTTTTCAGTCCTTCTTTGGTACAGATGGACTTGATTTGACATCTTCTGGAAAGAATCCATGTTTCTTCCTCAATTATGCAACTCCTGGGTGACTATGAAGCTCTGGTCTGATGTGGCCTCTGTGTTGCCCATCATTATATATCCTTGCAATTTCTGAAATACTGTACAGATGTCAACAACTCTAATGTCTTCCAGCCGTCAATGAATTGCCCCACAATGAAAGGCTTCATTCTCTACCCAAATCCAAAGCTGGACACCATGACTTTAAATATGAGATATGGAAGAGTCCCAGCTTTCCCAGACTTGTTCACAGTTCAGTGGCAGACGACCCATAAAAGCTAAACAGGGAGAACAAAAAACCGTTTCTTCCTTGTATGATGATTAGCTCTTAGACCTTGCAGTCTTTACATATTTGTGTTGTGGCTAAGTCCTCAAACAACCTCAGTAGTTAGTCATCTAGATTCTGTTGCAATTTTTAGGAACTTCCTACTAGAGGCTTTTAAAGTAGAAGGGTTTTCCCTCAAAAGCCTCTTCCATTTGTATCTGCTGGAGAACTCTCCTTAACCACCCCTATTAATTTTATATAAAATAACAGATTTTGTTCCTTCTTATCTTTATAGGAATTAGAAAGGGGAGCAAATTACAAGTTTTTTTTCACTCGTTGCATATGAGAGAGCAGGTCCAGGATATTCTGGTTCCAAAGAGAGATAATTGTAGAGGCTTTATTTCGATAGCTCTTTATTTTTATCCCTTGCTCACGATTAGCTAAAAGGAGTTCATGTGCAAACTGACAGTGCAGCAGAGAAACCAGTCAGATCAAGGAGAATTTCTTCCCCTGCTAAGAGGTAGTTCAAATCTACTTGAGCAGCAAAGAAAATGCTCACAATTTGAAAGTCAAGATCATATTATGAGCAGAAATCCTTACCAATCCCTCTATACCATTAAGGAAAAGTAATTTATTTTTATTCCTGATAACATACATTTGTATCAGATAATGTGTCTCCACTGGATCATGGTCTTGGCAGTAGAATAGTCAAAGCTAAATGAGAGGCAGTGGAAGGATAGATCAGACAAAACCAGACAGGTAAGTATTTTAGTCCTTCATTTATTACTACATAATTAAGTACTACATAGACTTAAGAGAAACTTAATTATTCAGCCCAAATAACAAGTCCCTCTGCTCCATGTATCATTGTGTTTTGTAAAGCTGCTGACCTTACCTTGATAAAAGTGCAGAAAGAATTTCTTCCACTTTCACTTTGAGCAAGGCCAAACCTTCTGCAATTTAGAGAAACAAATCTAGGCTATCTTGTGTTCAAGGATGGTTTCTGAGTAGATAGCTGACCTCATTTCCCTAGGCAGATTTCTGACAGATAGGAAGCAATGTACCCATATGTTCCTCAAGCTTCTTTTTGTTTTCATGTCTAGCAGGTTAATATTACACGGTGCTGTAGGTTCACTGGGAACAAAAGTGCAACCAACACATAGGTGAGCTCTGTCCTATCATGTAAGACAGGATGCAATGAATCATACAGTTATGACCTAGTAAAACCTTCACACTGTCTATTGTAAAGCTCAGGTTTGAGGCAAGTATGCTTTGCGTTGTCCTTTAGGAGGAGTAAAAATTGATTGCTCTTTTTATTGCCCTTGCACTGTTGCTGTGGCACCAGTACCTGGACAGGGACAGGCTGAGCAGCGATCAGCATAGCTGGGAGGCAGTGATACAGATTCAAAGTCTATGTTCCTTCTATCTTGGGACCATTTCACTGAGGTTTCATGATAATGTTGTAGTGACCTACGCCAGCAATTATCAGGTCCAATGAATGGTGTGTTTCAGAGTTATGAGCGTTGTCAGGGTATAGTCAAACTTTCTGGTACCCCAGAAACACAGCAAGCTGAATCATCCCCATGTGTAGTTATCTCATTGCTGTTTGGTCTTCTTGTAAGAAGTCAAGTAGGCCTCACTTTTGATCAAGATGCTGTACATGCATCTGTTGCTACACATGCAAAAGTGCATATGAAATTGTCTGAAAGGCCTGACAAGACAAAATATCCAACTGATTTATAATGGAAGCCTTTTCACAGGTGAATAGAGATGAGGGAGAGAAGAGGTGAAATGATGGAGAGACAAGCCAAAGGAAAAGTAAATCCTCTCATGACATGTGATCTGAAAGACTGAAACTTCTTTTTATATCAGGAAAATAAAACGGTCAAAAGCAGACTTCTTTACTTATTCAAACCACAAGGCATTGTATTAAATATATTTAGTGCTTCTTTTAATTTCTTAGTTGTTTTTCTTGAAGGTTGTTTTTAATTTCAGAAGAAAAACAATATTTCAAAACATGGGCAGTAAAATACGCAGGGCAAATGAGGATGTTTTGGAAAAATTCCCTTAGGAAGGAGTATTTGAGTACTTTTTCTTTCTCAGTACATTGCTGAAAACAGGCATACCGCTCATGGAGGTGAGGTGGTTATGAGTACCAAACCACCTCTATTGAGTTCAATTGAATTAAATATCCTGCTGGCTGTGTTTCTGTGCTTAGACATTTACAGATTTTGGCTGTTGCCTAGGGAATTGGCCTCATTAGGAAACTATATTGTATATAAACGTGACTATGAAGTAATTTATACAAACCATGACTGGCTATTCTTTCTACATCATAGAGCAGGAGAAATTCCACTTGTGCCAATTCTGATTTAACTTTGGTGTTAGAACATTGATGGACAACAGAGAAAGAATATGTCACATCAGTTAAAACCATATTAATGATAAATAATTGTTAAACATTCTGTATATCACAGAGTAAAGCACTTCAGTCTAGAAATACTAGGATTATATCAGTCTCTCAGACAGCACTTCATTTATTCAGTGAAAGTGTATCTAAGCAAATAAAGACATCTAATAAGAACATTAGCCATGTCAAGAGAAGTAAAAATGTCTATATTTATGTGTGTATAAACCTTTATAAATATATGAATTTTTTTAAAATTTAACTTTAATTTAAAATTCCTAGAGACATTTTCATTTAAAAAAAACAAAAAACAATGTAAAACAAAGCAGAGACCTTCATCTGAGTCTAAGACTGGAAATTGTACAACAATCCAATTTTTGTCAAAGTCAGAACCTAGATGACGTTGGATTCTGTAGAGCTTTTAGTCTTTCTTGCACACAATGTTTTATACAAACACACATTTTTCAAAAGAATTTAGTTAAATAATGTTAAACTAAATCACTTATAAACCAAATGACATTTTTTAAAATCAATGTAAGAACAACTTCATTGTGTAGGCAAGCCCTTAGGAAGTGCTGAATGTGGGAAGCAGAGATTGTCGATGTATTTATCTAATAGTGTTAGCAGAGAGGTCTTCAATGCTGCTATTAGTTTAGAGCAGTAATTTGTCAGCACATCTAACTTTTGGAAGGCATAATTCTCTACTCAATGTTAGCAATCCTCTGAATTGCCACCGGGCTTTATGTATTTTTAAACTTCTTAAGATTCCTTTAGCCTAGTATGTCTGCATAGATAACTAGGCATAACTACCACATGCCTACCTTAGTACCAGGCCTTTACATCCACCAAAACTGTGTCTACCTGTTGCCTCAAAGAGCACAACAGGATCATTTAAATCTGCAATTGCCGGGTGTCAGCCTCACTGCCAACTGCCGGATGGGAAAGCCAGTTTAGTGAAAGCAGTACTAATACATAAATATTATGTAAATGCATCTGTAATATAAATACCACAGTATTGACAGCAGACTGGCAGATGAACATGGAGAGCTTCCTCTGTCAACATTGTAAAATAGGATCACTGAATACAAGTCCACCGTGTGTATGCCTTGTTTTACCAGCTGTGCTACAGCACCTGCATCTGCGGTTGGATGGCTCATGTACAATATTGTGGTGCTTTTGGGAAGTGACTGACATGTAGCCTGGCATATCACAGTTCCTGGGCAGGCATAACTGTGGAGGAAACATGGGTAGTAATGTAACTGAGATTCTTCCTGTGGTTATTCAGTGCTGAGCTGTCAGAGGAGGTTTTGACACAGCAGGTGATGAGATAAAAGACTTTCTCTTGTAGGACATCTGCTCAATGGGATTGCCAGTCAGTGTCTTTCCCTCCTCCATGTACAGTCATATTGTGGTCAGCCAAGGGATGATCTTCTGGCGTTTATTCTCTGTGGTATCCGAAATCCTGCAGTGCTATTCTCTTTGATTCTTAGCATGCCCTGACCTCCTCTGGATGTCTTCATGTGATAGAAGTACTTTCCCCCTCCCTAGGGAGGAACTTCCAGATTAGATTTTTCTTTCACATGTTGTTTCTTTAGCTGTGTTCTGCTGAAGGAAGGCCAGACACGATACCAAGGCCTATGCCTTGGTTCAAAGACATTTTATGGATCAGTACTTAGAAAGCCTTCTCATCAGGAGAAAGCTACAATGGGGGTCTAATATTCCCAGAGGAAGAAAGACTGTCAATGAAAATATTTGAATTACACCTCTTCAAAAAAGAGAAAGTCCACGACAAATGGACTAAACAGATTAAAGGTCTGGTGAGCTTTGCAGGGGAGATAAAGTGATGAGCAGTAGCCTAGCAAAGTAAGAAGGAATCTAGAAGTGAAGAAAGATCAAAATGTAATGACACTAGTAAAAAGTAAAGTGCTTTTTTTAAGGGTCAAATGAGTTGTGAAGAGCTGATCTTAAAAATCACCTTATTTTGTGACTTAGGAATAATTCAGAGCATTAGCATTTACTGAACAAAAAAAAATTCCTAATTTATACAGCTGTTTATTTTTAATAAGATTATAATGGTGAATTTTCATTATGACATGATTTAAACTAGTATGGCTAATTACAGTGTCAGCACTTCCACCATCTTGTTTAATCATGTTTAACATGAAGAGGAGGAAGAAGTCCCTAAGTCCCTGGTTAGTTTTTTGTGCACATCCTAACCATCTCTTAGATGTATCTTTTGCATACTGGAACTGACTGCCCTGCTCTTCTCTGACTATTTCTATGTAATTGTCACTTGTAACAGGCCCTCTTGGAAGGAAAAAAAAAGAGGAAAAACAAAACCCAGAAGCACACTACTTGGACTGCCCTCTTGCTTTTTTTCCACCCTTCCAGTCAGGAATGATTTTTAACAGGTTCTATCTTGAGAAGTACTAAATCCAGAAACCAGTATTTTATGCCATCTGGAAGCTTGATATCCTTGTTTTTCAAATGTCTTACGAAATATATCTAATTCTAAATACTCACAAATTATGAGTTGCTAAAATCCAGTTCAGAGCAGAATAAAAGCTAATTGAACAAGGTAAACAGAGAAGCTAATGTATTGCAATGCACCAGGAAACTGAGGGAATCAACACAAAAGAGAGATGCCTGAGACCTGCTAATGGACCGGAAGAGATAAGATGTTTTCCAGACAGAAACACAAAATGAAAACGTAGAAATGCTTGTATAGCAGCTTGAAAGTGTAAGGAGAGCTGTGCAGGGTGTAAGACTTGGGGCAGGCAGGGAGGATGTTTTGCAGCAGCAAAAAGGAGCAGACAGGGGTGCCTATCAGAGTGGAACAGCAGCAAAGAGTCTCAGGCTGGGAGATGGTAGCATTTTTATTGCAAAATGCTGAGGAAATATAAATAGGAGAAGTGAGCCAAGGAGGCTGAAAAGAGAGGCTTGGTAATAGTACCAGAGGATGAAAAGCAGACAGATGAAGCAGGCTTTTGGCCACCCTCCTCTCCACCCCTGAGAAACGCAAGTGCAGAGGCTGGAAGGATGCTGCTGCTCTGCAGACAAGGGTAGGCCTTGGGTGCCAGGAAAGACTCCAGTGCAAAAAACAGCTTCTCCAGCTTGACACTGGGCTTAAATCTTCAGTAAATATTTATCTTTAGTGTGTGTGTAAATAAACGTGTAGATATATATACACATACACACACTTTTTGTTTTCTTTCTTTTCAAAGTTGCAGTAAAAATAATCAACAGCATTACCTGGTAGTCTTGAGCTTACGGCCTTCTCAAAGATATGAACTGCTGGTTCCACAGCATATCCACAGCAACTACAGAGGGTGAAAGCAAATTGAAAGAAAGGGAAAAGAATATGCACAGTAAAAATAAATGCAAATAAAATTCAAGTTCAGGATGGACTCATTTTCTCTACTCTGTAATTCTTGGGGGCAATATGAAATCAAACTCCTTTTTCTGAATAAAAATATTTGCAGTACAACTTCTGAAGAATAAATGAAAATGAGGGCTAATAACGGTTACATAATAGGCAAGGAAAAAACCCAAACAGCTCTGGCCACAACTGTGGTGGGTTCTCAGAACTTGTTGAGAGAAGGGAATTTTCAACTATCTGAAACCTTAGAGAGTCATTGTGGAAGTGTAGGAGAATTGTGGTCAGAACATTTCTTGGTACTGCAACCAATTATGACTTCCAGTTAACATAATCCAAAGACAGTGGTATGCAGCCCTTTGGCAAAGTTTGAATCTCTATACTAATTAAGCATTTTCAAAGAGATACGTTAGACACACACAGATTGAGGGAAAGGACCTATTCTATGAATAGTCTAATCTTGTGCCCTGTGAAGGAAAGGGATTTTTCCCACTGCTTCATCAGGCAGGAGAAATTTCCACTCTTACAGTGGCACCCGGCTTTCCAAACCTCACCAAATATTATTTTAAAAAATGAATCATTGATCCTTAAATGCATCCCCAGATGTTCATATTGAATTTGCAGTATTTAGCATGCTGAGCTTAATTGTCCATTCAAATCACCCTAACTGAGGAGTGCTCTGCTTAAGGGAGTCACCATATGCCAATATAAAACCTGTGTTAAGTGACTGGAAAATCAAGCCTACGCTGTTTTACTTTACATCACTATGCATTGCTCTAATCTGAGGGAGAAATAATTGCAAACGTTTTAACTGTGAAAGAATAGGGTGTCATCAAACCTTCAATCAAATTTTAATATGCAGTCACACTCCACTTTCATAAATAGGAATTGGAATAATTATAAAGACATCATTTTTAATTGTCACTCATCATTTATTCGACTCCTTAAGTAGAACACACATTTAATTAATGCCTTAGGTTTTAGTGTCAATTACCACATTAGATGTTCTCCCATATTCATTCCATCTGCTGCAAGTAAATACTTTACTACTGCACAGTTATACACCCTTATTAGATCATGATCACAAATTTTCCTGCCTCCTCATGACCTATTGTACAGCAAGTGAAAAATTTTGCAAAACACAGACACAAAAAATAAGTTTTGGCTTGAAATTAGAGATATTTTCTAACAAGCATAAGGAATTTGCTCAACTCACAGGTACTAGTTTAGCTAAGAGTGATATGTTGCTCATAATGAACATGCAGAGCATGTTTGGGCTCTGAGATGCCAGTATGAACACCTGTGGATTACCCAACACTCAGGACATAGGACATAATTTTGTTGTTTTGTTGTTTCAAGTATTTTTCCAGCTGTCTTGTATCTTTTTAATAGCTAGTTTGATTTAAAGTCTTCAGGTGATTTGGATTTGACCATGTTCTTCACTAAATTGTGCTAACAATTGCTTACGTTCACTGTTAGGTGGGTGTGCATCCTTATGTCATTTTCTATAAGGCAAAGCCTTCCCAGCCTTTCTTGTCCTTTTTTGACCTTTTCCAACTTTTGCCCTTTTCCTAGTATAAATCCTCTGTCAGCTGCAGTCTTTGTATTGCCTCAGGCAAATACTTGTCAGTGCCCCTCAGCTTGTTCATCCGCTTAAATACTCTCATGTCCCTTCTCCACACGTGGAGACCCAGTCATGTCAGCTGTGTGCCACTACTCTTGGGTTTCACTCAGGTCACTATGCTCTGGAACACTGCCTCCATGCCATCTGCCTGCTTTATTCCCAAGATCTACAGGACTAATCCCTCAACAGGGGGGGGCAGACTCTGCTATCCAGATTGCCTTACCCAGTGACCCTGATGCAGGGCCAAGGCTAAAGGCAACCCCCAGTGTGCTCCCCTGCATAAATGCACCTTGTTGGGAATGGCCATTGTGCTGCTGCCAGGAAGACCTTATGTCAACTCAAATGGGCCAAAGAAATAGGACAAAGGAAGGAAAGGAGAACACAGAGGTGCCCCTAATTTGGTCTGGTCCAAGACAGAAGGAAGGGGAAGAGCAAAACATCCTAGGTGGAGGAAGATGGTCTGAACATGCCGATACTTCTCAACAAAACCAGCTCCCTGAGGAGCTTGTCAATAGGTTATGCTGACCTCTCTTATACTGGGACCCTACTTCATAAGTAAGATCAGTTTTACCGACCGGTCTCTCCATGGCAGATCATGGACACCTTTCACTTCCAATTCCTCCTTTCTCACACCCCGCTAAGAGCCCCATGCTGACATTTGAGAACGGCCAGCACAGACAGGGGGGTACCGAAAGAGTTCAGCTCCCAGAAATGTGCCTGAAGCTGGCTTGCCAAACTGCTTGCAAGCATTTTCTGGGCCATTTACTGCTACTCTGAAGTTTTTCAAGTGTCCACATGCTTTAGGTGCAACTGCTGATACATCCTGAGGACACTTCTGTAGGGAACAGATAATGATGGTCTTTACCCCAATGATCACAGGATGTTAGGAAGGAAAGGAATGTGAGCCTGGATAGCTCCCCAGAGGTGCCAGAGGCACACTGGCAATTATCTCCCCAAACACAACACCAAATACTCATGTTCATTGTAGTTAGCTTTTCTCAAAAGAAGTTATTTCCTCTAACAGAGTCCAGACAAGAGAGAATCCCACACTAACCCATGGTTCTCTGTTGAAGTGGCATCCCCAGTCTGGTAATCTCTATTATGAGTTCCCCAGCATCTGTCCATTGGGTGGAATGACCTGAAAATCAGGAAGAACAATGTATCCCAGGATTCCAGTCAGCACTGGCACTCCTAATTGCAGCCCTGCACAATGGGTTGCTGTGTTACCCCTGCTAGGGGCTTTCCTGGGAACACTGTCATCTTTTGAGTAGTCATTTTTGTCTCTTAAAGTCACCTTAAATAACTAATATGACCTTAGCATTTGCTCATCACCCAGAAATTTCCTACTCTGAGACAGACTGCATGTGTTGCAGAGATATCTACTTCTTTAGATCAGGGTTGTAACTTACATAATTGGTCATATAATTTTAAAACAATAGGACAGATTTGGACATTCATTTAAAAAGTGGATATGCTAAACATTAAAAATAAATATCCAGCAAGCTTATATTTTACAGTAATGATGCATTTATAATTTTTTTTAGGCTTGAAAGAATGTTACAGGCTTGACATGATGTTCCTATAAATCAATATTCTGTGTGGTATAAGCACTTTACAAGACAATGCTGAAACTGGGCATGAACTGTGGGAATAAGCAACGTACTGACTTGAAGGACTTTTTAGCAATTTATTAAGTATTAGTAAACCTCCATAAATAACAAGTTCAGCCTTATTTGAAATGCAATTCTACTTAAAAGATTTTTATGAGCAACTGAATACCACAGACCATAATGTAAGATGAACAGTTATGAAAATGAATGTCTTCAGGAATTCTGAAAGACTAATCCTCCTGAATATTTAGTTTCATCATTTTATGTTGACTTGTTCAAATGCCAAAAGCTAGTCATTGAGGTTCAATACACTGCCTCCCAAACTGCTGTATTTCTAATAGCCACAAACCTCAGATTTTTGGAGGTAATTTGATCACATTTCACATTGAATCCAAGTAAGGCCTTTGAACTAACCTGCCTAGGGAATGTTACCCTTTTCTATTAAGTAATAGTGAAAAATATAAATTTCTTTCAGATTTTCCATATCTTTTATCACAAATCTATGCAACTCCCTTGTCCCTAAACCCCAAGAATTTATAATACAGTTTAACTGCAGAGATCCCAATTCTGGCCACCCATAACTTACCAGATGAAATTATATTTATGTTTTGTTGTTCCTATGCCATCAGTTCTTTCATTTACTTAGTGAACCAGATATTATATTCTTAGTATGTACAAACATAAAGAATTTGTGAGAAATAGGGGACAGAAGTGAAGTAAGTAGGAAGTATCCATTTGAGTATTATGCTCAGCTGCTGGCTGCTCTTGGAGAGACTAAGAGCAGCTGAAGACTGAGGAGGGCTGATCCTTAGAGCTAATGCTACATTTTAGTATACTGTCACTGACCACATCCATACCCATCCCATGTTGAGACACACTGGCACCCAACGTATCTTCATTTCAATGTTTCTAACTTGATAAAAACAGAACAAAAGCCTCAAGCAGACAGCCTGGAGTACAGGTACTAACAAAGGTGATACTTCTCTGTTTGCACTTGTGTGAAAGAGGATTTGTTCTGATGTTCACTTTTCCCTTTCCCACATCCATCACTGCCTTTTTTTCTCAAATGATGGCTGCATTGTGACCAAGCTCTGTGTGCTCATCTAACTCCTTCCAGCAATTCTTATAATGGGCTGAGCAGAAATGGCACAGGAACAAAAGACAGTCAAAAAGCAGGAGATACTACCCAAAAGCAAGAAGTCGGGCATTTCTCTACTGTTTCTAAGGCTCATTATTCTTTCTGTCCACTACATTTCTTGCTATGGTGTTTAGGAATTTCAACCCTGGATTCCCAAATGAACTATTTCTATGAAGTGCTGTATAGAGGCAGAACAAAGAGATAGGACTTCCTTTAAGATGTCACCATGGGCAACAGCAGATGGTGATGAGCAGACAGAGGGGGAGTACAGGAAAACAACAAGACAACTGTGAGTCTAATTAAGATTGTAAAACTCTGGACAAGTCTGGTCACAATAGAAATATTAGTGGGTTTGGAGGGTACATTATTCCAGCTTTACTATCAAAGAAGCAGCAACCAGAATAAATCTACAGGCAATATTTTTCATATGTCTTTGTTTCTGAGAAGGGAAAATCTAGTAGAAAACACCTCGAGTCAGTATGGATGCACTCAAAATATGCAACCTCTCTATGAAATGAACACTTTTATTTCCCTCTTTTTGTTGCCCTTGCATTATTGCAAACAAGCCAAAATACAACTCTGTTTTATTCTACACTTAAGAACTGTCCTTTCCATGAATTCAGATATCCTGCAGGGGACAAATGAATGCCCCAATTTTCCCTTTTCTCATATGTGACAACTGTGCTTTTTTGTTGGCATGCTGCTCACATTTAATACCAATTTTTACCATTCCTGGGAGAGTATTTACTTCTTAAAATCCACAATGTCACTCTGATAATGATACTTAATTTTAAAAAAAGGAAACAAGCACTACTGTTTTTCAGTTTAGAAATTAAAAACGCTGCTTTCCTTCCCATCACCATTTTATTTCTCTCTGAGACATCCACACATACTGTCATTGTCTCCATATTAGTCACATCTCAGAGATGGCAGAATCAGCTGAGAATTTATAAACTGCCTTTATATCTTTGAGTGGTTGGGCTTCAGATTCCTTCTTGGTTCTCCTACACTGTGTATTTTGCTGGTGCTATCAGTCACTCATGCTCCTTGCTGTTATCGTTGACAGAGAACTTTTCATTAGAAACATCCCTTCCTGCACCTTTCTCTGCATTCCTGACTCGCTCCAAGTCATTAGTCTATATAAAGTAATGCAGTGCTTTTCTGTGATTTATCTCAGCAGACCTTGGAACCACACTAATCGCCAAGTTATGACTGCCTGTGTATCGGGCAAAGGAATGTGTGGGTAGCATTTGTCTCTGCAAGGAGGGAGTCCAAGAGCCAGCCATTAGGATATTATTAACTTTGTGTCTTAGGTTGAAATATTAACATGTCTCTTCAATGCACTGAAGAATGCTCCTGAGGATTTTGCCTAATATTCCAGGCTCCAGCAGAAAAATACCCCAAAACCCAAACTCCAGCTTGATTCTACAGCCCCCAAGACAAGCCAAAACTGCCATGATGTGAAATTATTTCTGAGGTAAAATGCAGAGTACATAATGACAAGTGTGTTAATTCCCACATGCTCTTTCCATTCAAGATGATGTCCCAGCCAAGGTGAGCAGGAGTCTGTGTAATAGACGTGAAAGACAAAATGCCACCTTCCCCACACTGGGGAGTGGGAGACAGTGCTTGCCCTGCCTGGGAAATAATGCTTAACATCTCTGCAGCCCTTTGTAAAGCCAGTTAGCACTAGTTAACCTTTATCTTATTTATTATTTTAATTCTAGTTACCAAGTAACTTTCTGCAGATCAAAAAAAAAGTCAGGGAAAAAAAATGTGGAACACCATTAAATGTGTGTTACAAGTTTTGCCAGGTGTATTGCAGTAATATGCCACAGTGAAAATGGCTTCTTATATGGATTTCAGTAAACGCTGAAACACATGTGTATAAGATTTATATAATAAAAATTTGTTAGTACATATATAATATGAAACATCTATATAGAAGATAAAACTGCTATACATATACATATATATAAATATACACATACATACATACACACACACATAGATATATATTTTCCAGTTTTGGACACCCAAATGTTAGCTGTCTAATTCAAAATTATTGCCTAAGATGTCTCTATAGTCGATGACCATGGGTGACATCCCCAACAGACTAGACAGGACTAGGTTCCTTACTTTTAGAGAGCATGGTAAATGCTCAAGTAGTACCATCTGAGAAGCTCAAACAAAATGTATAATACAGAAGATTCCAGAGGAATTAATATGTTAATATACTTTATCACATAGGGCTCTAAAATTTTTACACAGGACCAGATCTTTTCAGATCAGCTGCAATGATCCATGTTGCACTGGGAACATCCTCGCCAAACTTAGTGATACTTGTAAATAGAGTAAGGTGCTGCCTGGCACTGGTCCACAGTGTTGGCACAGAGTAAAGCCCCATACTGAGGGTTTGAATACATGCTGTAAACTATGTAATATATATTGTGATCTTGGCATCCTCCTGTTCTGTTGAATACTTTTGTGCACAAGCAGGTTACTAGTCAGCATGAGAAAGTCTGGCACCACACTCTCCAGATGTCATGATTACAGTAAAGACTGAAAGAGCTTTCTTAAGAAAAGGAACATGTGAGAAACACTTTGTGTTATCATCGGTTGTAAAAAGTTGTAAAAAGAGAAGATGCTCAGGGCAGAGCCAGAGACCTTTCACTGGGCCTGAATATCAACCATTCAGTGGAATGAATCAGAATGGCCACTCGTGAATACTCACTTTTACCACCTTTGGGTTCTTCAGGAGCCAGTCTGCGTTTCTATCAGAAGAGACCATACCCAAATTAGATAATAGCACAAAGCTGCAGCAGAGGATGTTCAGTCTGGACATCAGGAGACATTTTTTTTGCTGAGAGAGTGGTCATACACTGGAACCAGCTTCCTAGAGAGGTGGTTAATGCCCAAAGCCCATCAGTGTTTTAGAATCAGTTGGAGAGTGCCCTTAACAAAGAGCTTTAACTTGGTCAGCCCTGAATTGATCAGGTAGTTGGACTGCATAGGTGATGTAGATCCCATCCAAATAGTCTGCTCTATTCTGTTCTATTCTGAACAGTAAAAGCTTAAGAAGGGTTCCATTCACCCTGCCATTTTCTCCAGCACTCTGTTTCCTGAAGAATGAGTCAGCCTGTTCAGTACTTCTGAAAATGTGCCTTCTGCTTGAGCCTTGGCTGGGAAGGAAATATTTTATCATGAATGGGCATATACTAGTGGCTTTTTTCCCACACACCTTAGAAATATATTATTTTGTAGTCAAAGACCTGAACAAAAGTTGTCTGCAAAGGAATTTATGGGAAACTAATAGGAATTTAATCTTGTAATATCTTTAAAACTAACTACCTTTGGATACACCAGCAGGGGTAATAAATAGAAGCATGGTGTGCAACTGCCTTCCTTTTACATGGATATTTTTCATACATATTTGTAACAGTCAATTGCAAATTTTCAATGAACAGTAATGAGTATTGCTGTGGATTACTTCCTGAATATTTTGGTAAATGATTTTCTAGCCTTGAAGAACCTGAAGGAGAAACGTTTTTGGCGATGACTAAAAGGAAGTACTGTGCTCCCATTTTTTTTTTTTTTTAGGGGAGGGGGATTTTCTCCACTCTTTTTACAAGAAGCTGTTTTTATGAATAATTACTTGCCTTAGTGCTGCATGTAACACTACTGTATACAAAGCATTACTGTCTGACCTCCTTGTTAATTACGCTAAGCAGTACAGCTGCTTTCCACCAACAGTTGGAATACAACAAAATAGCTTGCCTGCCTGAGGACATTGGCTTTCTGAGTCAAGAAAAAGGCAGAAGCAAAGTTTGACCTTTATTCTAAAGTTTAGATACGTGCTAAGGGTTGCTGGAGACAGGGCTTCCACACATGCTCGGACACTGCTGACTCCAGCATCAGCATGGCTGCACAGCACATCAGTAGCCAGGACTGAAGTCCTCACTTCTCCTTCACTGAAATGGAAAGTGCATGTGATGTAAGGAAGTGAGAATACGGCTTGAGCATTAACAACAGCTCTCAATAAGGTTGATAAGCTGCTTTATTCTGAATGCTGCTTCCTAGGCACTTAAGGAACCTGTGGAGAGAACATAAATTCATGGATGATACCCTATGGAAAAAAATTTCATCACAGTCTGAAATAAGCATTTTTGAAGAATGGCTAAGTAAAGCTAAAAAAGGCAACTCCTTTGATGCCATCTGTTGCTGCCCATTAATCAGACAACTATTCTCTTTTATTTAGAGATCATCCCTGGTACACTTTATTATATCACTATCACCACCAATACAGATACAGAGAGCTTTCTGTGTTCTTAATTTCCACTCTGTCTCCTACTACACAATAATTTTAAAGGGAATTAATTTTTCACCAGGGGTGTTAAATGATTTCAATCCTTTGTTGTTGTTGCTGTTATCCTTATTCCAGGTAGACTTCAGTAAAATAAAGTGCTTCTCTGTAGCAGTAAGCTCAATGCTGGACATTGTAGCTACAAGAACACATTAAAAATTGGTGTGCAGATTTACTTTCCATGTTTACATATGATGGACGTGAGGCACAGAGGAATTGTGTTCCCCAAATTCACAGTGATTGGAAAATGTATGTCTCAAGTTCTGCTTTTTGTCTCTGAAAATGTGTTGTTGGAAAACATCCCTGCCTCTGGTGGGAAATGGGGACAATTCTTTCTTTCCCTCTTAAATTAAAGAAAAGAAAAAAAATTGAACCAGAATCAAAATCCTTGTTGTCATGATGATTACCTGGGAATATTCCATCACCTAGATACAACAGCTCTGATATTTTGTGGGCTTTTCTTTGTCATTGTGGTGTCAGAGAACTTTCAGCAGACTGGGGGAAAGACCCTTCCTGGGTCCATTTTCCAGATGCATCTCAGATGAAGAGGATGATTTTCTTTCTTGGCCCTTTGCCACTCTGTTAACTGGGCTGCAGTGAGCCATGTTTATAGTTCACATGGCTGAAGATAATCCCAACAATACACACAGTATGAGGAGAGTACAGCTGGACTGCTGGGAAAATAAAACATCGGAGGATGAAAAAGCAGAGAAGGTGGGGGTTTGGGAGCTTCAAGCTTTTCCCCCTTCAGCCAGGGTAATCAACAGAGTCATAAATTAAAAATTTATTCCAAGACAACACATAAGTTACTCAGAAGTCATCATCACAGGACTCCTGTTCACAGCGTCCACATAGAGTTGGAGGGGAAAAAACGAGTCTGCAAACGGAATTGTTATTTTTATCAGTAGTTGGTCATTATTTGTGGTCTTTCCAGATAAAAAGGCAGAACATATTACAGTACTTATCACCAACATTATCTGCCATTAGACACAACAGAACTGTATTGTTGCTTCTATTTTTTATTTGTTTTCAATTTTCAGTCTCAGAGATGTTACAAAGAACTCAGCTCCATAGCCTCCCTTTTTTGTCTTTATAACTGTGCAGAAATAATTTTCTATGCCATAGCTTTTTCAGAAATCAAAGTTCATTGTTGACAAGTGTGTGAGGTTTTCGTAGCATTAAATGTAACACTGGTCTTGTGCAGCAAGAAAATCCTTTTAAATTTGTCAGGTATAAAATAACATTGATACATGTTCCTCATTAATCCAGAATTGAACTTTATTATATAAAACACTGTTGTATCCATTAATATTATTTTTCAATGACAGAATATAAATTTTATAAGGTAAAGAATGTACTTGATGGCTTCTTTGTTCTACTTTAAGGCCAAGTTCAATAAACAGTGTATAAATAACATATATTGGAAGAAAAGTATCATTGAAGATCATTGAAGCCAACATTGAATAAATTTCTGTGATATTCTGTCATTTCTCTGGACTATTCACCAGTCATGAAATCTTTCCTACATTTGCCTATAAATATCATTTGTTGAAAAAATTTGCTGATTGGTTTGGGTAACTGGTTTGTCTACCTGTAGGTGTTCTGCAAGTTGTTTGCTCTGGTTTTTTATCATGCTGTGCTATATTGCATAATTATAGCACCTGGACTAGATGGCTGAAAATGTTTAACTGGATAATGTTAAAGGGTAATTAGGAAAAAAAAAAGAACAAAAGCCAGTTAACCAACCACTTCTTGCAATTTCAGATCAGATAAATATTTTAAGGGAACAAATATTGTGATGCTACAAATAGCTCAAATAACAAAAGCTGTAAGATTATTTATTCACACATACATTTGTAAATCTTCTTTTCATCATTCAGCTGACCCCTGGGATATTCCAAAACAGTGTTTATCAGGTCCCTATAATTGTAAAAATCCCTGAGAGTCTGTCCTGGAACTGAGCCAAACAAGCCCTGATCAGCTTCAAATGCCAAGTCTTGTTAACTTCTCCTTCCAAATCTCTACAAAACTTGTTTTTCCAACAGTGGAAGTTCCTCTTTCCCTTCTATTCCCACAAACTGATTAGTCTGTGACCATAACCCAATATAAACTGTATAAAGGAAAAGATTAGAGACTAGACAGGTATACTTTCTCATATTACTTCCTTTTAAGGATTGTTAGAATGTATGGGAAACCTACTGCAGCTCTTGTCTATTCAGAACTTACCCACCACAATTTTTTTCTGCTCCCTCAAGGTGTGTATGGTAGATGCACGGTAGGAGGAATGTCTGAATTCATCACAGATTCATTCAAGTGACAAATAGAACTTATATAAAATAGAGATTTCTGAATTATTTCTAAAAGTTGCTCCTTTCCTTTCCTTTCCTTTCCTTTCCTTTCCTTTCCTTTCCTTTCCTTTCCTTTCCTTTCCTTTCCTTTCCTTTCCTTTCCTTTCCTTTCCTTTCCTTTCCTTTCCTTTCCTTTCCTTTCCTTTCCTTTCCTTTCCTTTCCTTTCCTTTCCTTTCCTTTCCTTTCCTTTCCTTTCCTTTCCTTTCCTTTCCTTTCCTTTCCTTTCCTTTCCTTTCCTTTCCTTTCCTTCCTTTCCTTTCCTTTCCTTTCCTTTCCTTTCCTTTCCTTTCCTTTCCTTTCCTTTCCTTTCCTTTCCTTTCCTTTCCTTTCCTTTCCTTTCCTTTCCTTTCCTTTCCTTTCCTTTCCTTTCCTTTCCTTTCCTTTTCCTTTCCTTTCCTTTCCTTTCCTTTCCTTTCCTTTCCTTTCCTTTCCTTTCCTTTCCTTTCCTTTCCTTTCCTTTCCTTTCCTTTCCTTTCCTTTCCTTTCCTTTCCTTTCCTTTCCTTTCCTTTCCTTTCCTTTCCTTTCCTTTCCTTTCCTTTCCTTTCCTTTCCTTTCCTTTCCTTTCCTTTCCTTTCCTTTCCTTTCCTTTCCTTTCCTTTCCTTTCCTTTCCTTTCCTTTCCTTTCCTTTCCTTTCCTTTCCTTTCCTTTCCTTTCCTTTCCTTCCTTTCCTTTCCTTTCCTTTCCTTTCCTTTCCTTTCCTTTCCTTTCCTTTCCTTTCCTTTCCTTTCCTTTCCTTCCCTTTCCTTTCCTTTCCTTTCCTTTCCTTTCCTTTCCTTTCCTTTCCTTTCCTTTCCTTTCCTTTCCTTTCCTTTCCATACAGAGGATGTATGAAGGTACTGTATAGCTAAGATTCTATTGCTAAGGGGCTATTTTATAAGTTTTTTTCTGGCTTATGACCTCACAAATTTCAACTGAAGTCTCAGTTTCCCAGCTCAGTGTTTACTGTGTTTCAGGCCACACCATTTGGATACCACTGGTGAGAACAGAACACATTAAGGATGGTTTAATCTGAAAAGCTTTGCTTTCAGGAATTCTGAAAAACATGAAGAAACATCAAAACTGAGTCATCACTGGTTTTCGGTCTCTCTTGTCTACAGCATTAGTTACCAATCTGGGTCCACAACAGTAGGATGAAACATTTATTTGCTTGAGTGTTTTAAAGAAATTGCTGTACAAAGGACTAAAGCTGGGTGAAAGGCAGTGTCTGGCTTTTGAGCATAAAGTGGCCGAGTCTCAGAGAAGGCCCACAAGCTAGAAATGTGCAGGAGTTGTGATGAGAATCAAATTTGACTTTTTTATTAGTTCCAGGAAAATCTTATTCATCTGCCAAAATGTTCCCCGAGCTGCTTTTGTTTCAGCAAGGGTCGGAAACAGGAATACAGCAGTGGCAGGACAAAAGCTATTCTTGCAGATTTCCCAGCTCAGCTAAACCCAAGACAAACTGGAAAGCCCCTGATAAAGCCTGGAGACTCCCAACACAATCCGGAGGCTTCAGGAGACTTGTCCACAGGGAACAGGAATGGGAAGGTCAAGCTTGGAAAGCAGCAGGAATAGCCTTCAGTGTGGTATTTCTGTACTGCCACTTCCTGCCTGGGCTGAATCAGAGAAGAATGAAGTACATGACATTTTTAAGGAAGGTTCTCAGAGCCCCTGTTTGGTGCACTCTGCCCACAAAGGTCAGGAGCCAGGCAGCAGAGCTAAGGAGATTGTGTGGGATATAAGTCGCTGGTAGACGTGGCAGACTGTCCCTTATATAGCAAGCGCAGCTAAGGGGATAAGAGAGGGTGCCAGGGAGCAGCATCAGTGTGGCAGCCCTGTTTCTGCAGTGCTCGTCTTGCAGCTCATGCAGCTGGCTTCAGGTGGTTGTACCTGGCTTTCCTCTGCTACAAGCACCCTGCAAAGGTCCTTTGCAGTCTTAAGCAAAGGCTTTGTTATCTACTGATAAAAGATACTTTAGAAGCGATAAACATTACCAGTTCTATAGCGCAGCACTGAAGGATGAACACTCGTTACCTGTGCAAAAAGGATGTGCTGATGTCTAAATCACATCAGTCTGCAATTTTTCATGTATTCCATGTTTTCCTACTTTCTTCCTGTTTGTTGATATCTGCAGTACACTTTAATAAGATTTACCCAAATACAATAACACTACTACAGTTAATTTCTATGGTGCTGCTGTTAATATTTAATGGAAAATGAGACAGGTGCCCCATTTTATGAGGCAATAATATGTTTCCTGACTGGGCAAACTATGAATGCTGAAGACTGAATAGTTTTGCCCTATGTGGGAAGGAGATTATTGCTAAGGGAAATAGAATGTCTACTGTATTCTCCTATTCTCCAGTGTTGTCCCATTTTAGGAAAGAATAACATCCCCCAGCCTGCCTGCCAATCCAGTTTGCTGTGACCAGCTACCATCTTCCATGTCTCAGAAACCATCCTATGGGACTTCAGCTGCTTAGCAAATAAGCAAAGATTGGCTACCAGATCTAGAGTGAGAATGAAATTGTGTTGTTCACTCCTTCCCACGTCAAAATTTATCTTTCCTAACACTACAGCAGGGAGAACAAAAAAAGTTGTGTGCAGTTTTGTTCAGTGTGAAGGAGGTTGCTGCTCTGCAGGGTCAGAACATCATCTGCATCTGACACAAGTCAGTAGAGCTCTACTGCTGGGATATGTTGGGTAAGAGTTTGCATAATTGCATGGTGCGCTCAAAATCTCCTGAAATGAAGCCAAAATGAGCATCTGTGCTAGAAATTCAACCCCATGATCAGTGTCTTCTTTGTTCTGCCTCTTGCAGAATATGAGCTTTCATTTTAGGTTTTAACCCAAAGGCTTTTGCATTTGTTCTAGGATTTTGCAGATAGTGTAACAGAAAATGATTAATCTTTGGACATTTTGTAGCTGAATATCTATAACATACAAATGTGGAGATACTCAGTGACCCTTCTTGTCCTGAGTACTCATATCTATATCCTTCAGAACTATAAAAAACAAAGCCATCAAAGTTTATGGTGATATAATCCTATGTCACATGTGAACATAAGACTCAGAGCATGCCCTCCTGCTGTGTGCATTTCAGCCCAGACAGTACGTCATGCTCGTGTGATGGGACCCTCTTGTTTCTCTCTCCATGTCAGACAGATCTGTTCAGTCTGACTTGTTTCCCTCAGGTGCTAAGATGTTTCAGTGAATGAGTCTCTCATGGAGGCATGTCTTTGCAATCCTTCTTTGTGAGGTCAGCAGGAGAAGCTGTGTATCCTCCAAGGAAACCCAGGGGTGCAAGAGGCCAGCCTTTTTACATGGTCAGCTTTTCTTTCACCAAGTTGGTTCCTATCTTCCTGTTATGATGATGGTCATGACAAGTCTAAGACTGTTAACATTTCAACAAAAAACTGAATGAGTAGCCAGACCGCAGCAAGTTTACATGGTTCTACCCAAAATAGGTCCTGAAGAAAGAGACAAACTAGGAATGTGGAGACTGACTTGGTCACACTAGTACGGGCAACATGGCTGAGCACCAGAGAGTCCATTTATCGGGACATAGTAAAATGGCAATGCCTCTGCCAGAATTTTCCTTCTCAGGGTAATTTTCTTATGATTTTGGGAAATCCTTGAGGGTGATTGCATCAGTGGAGAAGGCATCCAGGTCTCAGCACCTGCTGCTGCTATGGCTCCATTTTTCCTGGTCTATATTTGATTTCCAAATACGTAAGCAACTCTGAGCATCACATCCTAAATGACAAAGGTCTTTGGTACACAGAATACTAGAATGTGTGGCTTCCCATTTAAAAATATTTTAAACTTCAGCAGTTAAAAGTTATGTTTTAAACTGACTATGGGATGAAATATTTGCAGTGAAATTAAATCCTTCTCTCAGGATCCTCAGTTATGCTTAATAGTTTTTATGTTATTTGAAAATGAAGTTTTAGGTTATCTTCTCAGAAAATTTTTACTAATTGCCCATTATTCAGGCTGGGGAGGGGAAACAACCACATACTCTATATGGTTAGATAATGGCCTGGGAGAAGTCAGACAAATGGACATGTGAAAGGGGGCACATCATCAGACACTACATTTAGATTTCAGGCAGCTCATAATCTGATAAATTACCTCATCAATGTTCTCTATCCAACACATTTTGACCACGTCTTTTTTTTTTATGAGCAGCAAGTTACTGCCTGTGTCAGCATTTTGAAGACTGTCCTGTTATTTTCTTTACTTTATAGGGAGATGGAGTTTCCTCTGGTCTTGTCTCTGTAACTCTCCCATCTCTGCAAGGTGAATGCTCGGTGTTGTGGAGCTATTGCTTAATTATTTCATGACTGATAGGAAGACTTGCTGTGAAGTTGCTGTGTGATGCCTTCTCTCAAGTTTCCTGGCCTCATCTTTCCTGTCTCCTCTCAAAACAGAGCTGTCTTCCACCCAAAATGAAAATTAGAAAGAATAACCACAAACTGCAGCTTCAAAAATCACAATAACAATGACAGCAAAATGTACTCTGAGCAGTACCAGTTTTTAATTAAACCATTTTGTTTTTGTTTTTGTTTTTGTTTTTGTTTTTGTTTTTGTTTTTGTTTTTGTTTTTGTTTTGTTTTTTGTGGTTTTTTTGTGTTTTTTTTGTTTTTTGTTTTTTGTTTTCTTTCAGATTTCTTTTCTATTGCAGAACTAAGTATTTAAAACAGTCAGTAGCAGCAAATAATATCCTTCTACTACCACTTCTAGCTGGTGCATTTGGGACTTTGGCAGACTGCACTGTTCTTTCAGCTAATGGCTAAAATCATCAATACATGCAAATGTTCCTCATAAATAGCTCCAGGATCTGCCTCTGCAAGGTGCTGAGCAGCCTCAGCCCTTTTCAGTATAAACTGGGAGTCTGGCAGTCATCTCATCTCTTGGGATCAAAGGAGAGGAAAGGCCGAATACTGAGCTTTGGGCATGATTTCTTTTTCCTGCAGTTGACGTATTCATCAAGTTACAAAGCAGTTCATAGTTTGAATGGTGTCAATGTGAAATTGCTATTCATCTGTTCTTAGTTTTTCTAAGATCCAGTGACTCAGCAATCAAAGTCCACCATATTAGAGGTTATGGGACCCTCCAGTGGGCATTTTACATTATCTGTCACTTTGCCTGGCTTCAGCAGGGTGCCACTCTTCCATTCTTCTTTTGGCTCTTATAAGGACTAAGAAATTATCACAGAAAAATTCTCAGTCCATCTGACCCCATGGGTCAGAGACTCTGGGTGGTGTACTTCAGCATAGTCCCATCAAGGCCACACAGAGAAGACATGGACAATGGCTTGGAGATAAATCAGTGCATCAGTGCTTTCTGCTCTCCAAAACCATTCCATTCTATCCACCTCAGACCTTGCCCTGTCTTTGTTTTTCATCTGTTGTCTCTCTGTCTCCTCAAAAGTTATGAAAAGTGTTTTGCCATGTTCTCTTCCCTTCTATAGCCAGCACTTCCTAAGCATCCAAGAGCCTTGCATTTTCCACAGCTGGCCTCTAAGACAGTTGCAGCCTCGGGCACAAGGCTAGGTATATTGGCTATGGTCATGATTTATTTTTGGTATGCAGGGCTATGCCCACATCTCAGCAGCTGTGAATGCTGGCATGTGCTGGGGACAGGAAAGGTTTACATTGCCTGGATTCCAGGGGACTGATTTAGAGCGACTCATTTTGAGGCAGTTGGTCAAATACCCATGCTGACTCCCCCTGGAGAGCTACCATCTAAAACCAATATGGTCTCATCTTCAGCTCTAGGGCAGTGCCCTCAAGTAAACCAGCCTTCTCTTTGGTTCCCCTTTCTGTTGCACCCCCACTCCTTGGTGGGCAGAGGACAATGGGCAAATGCTGGGATTGCGTGCTTATCTTTTGTGTATCTCTCTTACGTGTATGTCTTTTCGTAGGAATGCTGGGATGCCAAGCTCACCTCCCCTACCAGCACATGGGGAATCAGAGCTGCACTGCTTAGCTGCCAAGTGTTTTGATGGAGAGGTGATTTGGGTTTGGTTTTTTGTTTTGCTTTGAGTCAGCCTCGCCAGACCACAATGAGACAGCAGGTGATTAATTTCTGTCACTTTTTGGAACTGTGAACAGCCTGTAAAACATTTTGTCCTAACACAAACAAGATATGATGCAATGATTAGGAGAACAATTAAAACTCTTAACAACTTCTATTTAATGACCACAGTAATGACAGTTATGGCAGGACAGTTCACCCTCTCTGAGCATGCATTTCTTAGTAACATAATACATTTTAAGCTTTAAAGCATCCTTGTGGTTGTGATAAATGAAATTATTCAATAAATTAAATTGTTTGGTTTGGAGAGAGAGAAAGAGTTGGTGAGTGCTGGATGATACCTGGTTCATGTAAAAATAAAGCAGCAGCAATCCTGAAGCTTTGCTTTGTGCAAGGCTCTTCTTCTTGTGGTTAGGCTTGCTCATGGTGCAGTGTGTGGTGCTGTAACCTGTTTAAGTTGCCTTGCAGGAATCAGCTCTGTCTCATTTGGCCCTGATTTGCTGCATGACAAATGCTATCTCCCCTGCACTGCTGGGAATAGAGCCATGTCCTCAGATCGCAGCTCATGAAAAATCTGGGTGGGACAGCATATATTTTAGAAATGCCTGATGCAAGTAAATTGCTAAAGCAGCCCCTTTTTATATGATGGTTTAATTAACAACCATCATGTTACTGCATTTAATATGATTCACAGTGCTTAACAGAGGATTCTTTTTCTGAGGCAGGGACCACCCCTTCCCTTTATGATTTACCAGGTTTCTCCTCACTGGTATAAGGAGCAGAACAAGTCCCTTGTCCCTGAGCCAGCAAACTCCAGCACTCCAATGTGTGAGGACTGGAGACAAGGTAAATCACAACCAAAATCACTTTTGTCCAGATCTGGAGCCCATCAGCAATAGGTTGAGGGTGCCTGAATCTTCCAGACAGAGTGGAAGGTAACCCTATGCAACACTACCGACCACAACAGAGAGCACTTTGAGCAAAAGGTGCACAGTCAGCTTGCTACTGTTGAAGGAAATTTCTGGAAACCATTGCGATCCTTAACATTTTAAAAAGAAGATTGTGTCCTGAGCATTTAAACTGTGAGGGAATTGAACCATGTCTCTCTTTCTAGACTGTGAATAATTTGCAGTGAGAGCTGTTTCTTTCCACTGTGCTTCAAACAACACTCAGCATATTGCTGGAACCAATTATATAAATAAATTATATAATATGCCTTTGGGTAACTTAAATACCATGCTGAGTAGTTGAAAACTGAAAGATGCCCAAGCCGAACTGAAAAATAAGGAGATAAAACATTAGATAATTTAGTCATATTTAGTATAGTTTTTTATTAACTGTAGCAGCCTGGTAATATAGACAGATATTTGCATTAAAATATCATTGTTCCTCCAAACTGATGTTTTTATATTACTTTCTTTATTGTGTTTAATAACACATTATGAGACCTGCTGTAGTCATAACACATTGTTAAAAATTTTCTGTAGATGCAACATTTACTTCTGATTAAACAAATGTCCTGGGAGTTTACGGTATCTCAGTGTAATTTCATGTTATTACTCTGCTATTTTGGTGTAGTTAATTGAATTGCAGAATGGGCTACTTCAAGAAAATATGAAGAATATCTTTCTTTGTTTCTAAAACTTTAGGTAATCAAATTTAATCCTACATAGTTTAGTGATTAATATCTTGTTCTGTTGAAGTTCAAAATAAGTCATATTTCCCTAGTTAAACATAGTTTCTTGATAATGGCAAAATGCTAGTTCTTAAAATAGATTACAAAGCGAAGACCCAGATGAGCAAAGTCAGCAGATAGGAGATATGTTGTGCTGGACACACCATGAGTATAAAGAGATTAAAATCCATGGAGCTAGAAAAATAGAAGGTCAAGCTTTTTAGTCCTTTCTTATTCACAGATTCTCTCCTGAACATAAAATAGAGGTAAGTTTCTCTATACTAGAAGACTGTGCGTACAAGAAAAAAAAAAAAAAGGAAAAAAAAGGAGGGTAACAGCAAGATCAACTGCTTTCAAAGAAAATTATGCCAGTGAAGGATGAAAGTGGGAGAGCAGCGAACATTAAATTATCAAGGGTAGAGAAGGGAAGGCAATAGCCCTCATGGCAAAAGGTCATTAGTGGTTGGGAAAGGCACCACTTCCTCCTTACCTTTGATTTTCAAACACATTGATGCCTCTGTGTAGAAGAGATTACAGAGGTTAGTCTCTGCTACATTTTGTCAGGACGCTGGATTTGCTATGCACATTCTGCATACTTTGAATCTTGATACCCAGAAGGCATTTGACTAATACAGTGGAGGGTGATGACCAAGATTTTGCTGCAGGAAGTGAAGGAAAAATAGAAATATCTGGGCAAAACACTACTTTAATATTATTAGTCACTATCACATAAGCACAGTCCTCTGCATCTGCCTACAGTAAAAGGGAAGCTGTCCCTGTTCAGCTTACCAGGTCAAGGTGTCCTTGACATAGATAACTTGATCATTAGCTTCTTAGCACAAAGTTTGAGCTTTAATATGTATTACTTAGCTGCATATCATATAACCTCAGTGAATCTGTGTTGCAGACTATCCTTATCTAAATGATTAACATTAGATCATGAGTGGTGGCTAAAAAAAGGTGCAGGAAAGATCAAAACAAGTGCCCTAATTAAGCATCATCCCCTTGAACACATTTACTGTCTCAAGGTGACTCCTCTGTGCTCCTCAGCCCAGCAACAGGATTGTTTGCCAAAGTTCAGAGGAGAGAAGTTGAAAGACAACAATCTGCTCAGGGCCTGATTTCTGAACAGGGGAGAGAGGAAATTCTTACTTGCAAAAACCAGCATGCAGAGAATCTGAGCCCAAAATGTAACCAGGGCTCAGTTCACCAGTTGAGTTATGCACCCCCAAGGCATGAATTTAATTTCTGATGGAGGTCCCACAACATGTAAAAGACATTGTGCTCTGTTGGCACTGAGGTATGTCCTGCAGATTGAAGTAAGGAGACATTAGTTCATTACACCAAGAAAGAAGTGAAGGGCCCTGACTTCTTCTTGGGAAGGGTGGCCTTAGGGAGCTGGGAGAGATCTTAGGAAAAGCAAGATAGGTGACAGCTAGGGTCAGGGAAATGTGAACTGCATCTACAGCTCATTTGAGGAACATAAGGTCACATTGATAGTATTTGCTTATGAATTGCAAAGTTTTACTGTACATCCTGGACAGTCTATCCTGTGCTGTTAGAAATCATAAAGTAATTCAATATGTGATAAGGGTGTAGCTTGATACTCATCAAGTCTGAAATCTCCGTTTCTGCAAAGAGTCATCCCCCTCTGCTTTGATGAACTGTTGAATAATAAAAACCTTTGGACTTGGCATTCCATGAAATGTGAATTTGAGGTTAAATGCCAGTTCTTCAGTCCAAACACTTGGGGCTGGTTGAGGTGAGGCAACCAGTCACTGCAAGGACATAGGGATGCCTCACAGAACCAGCTATTTCTTCCCTGTTTTTTGAACCAACTTCAAGGATTTTCAGGCAAAAAATTCCTTCTTGGGTAGAAACTTCTCTCTCTTATTTTGTTTACCCTATTCAAAAACCTTGAATTGTACTTGAAAATAGTTGACAATGTGTAACCTTAGGAAACTACGTTCCCAGTGTTCAAACATATTTTGGGACTTTGCTAATATGATATTAAAGTGTATGAGACGCACTGGCTACCATTTGGTCTGAAGGAAACAACAGATGCCAGGTAAAATAAGAATCCAGTGCTGCCAGTTGCAGAGCCTGGAGGAAATACCAGAGATGTCAATGGAGTAGAGGGTGGTGATAATTCTAGGCTATGTCTACACAGCTTGTCAAGCACAAAAAGGGAAACTCTGGTGCACCCTCTGACCCCACGCTCTGCATTCATGCCACTAACTCTACACTATTTCTCAGTCAGCCTGTTGGTATGAACATTGCATAAGAAACTGAGCTATAAATTTGGTTTGCTTCTAGGTGAAGCAACCTCAGGAGCCATGTAAGAAGGACTGCTTAGATGTAATTTTTGTCAGATACGATATACGGTAGTTGCCAAGGCAGTAAAATTTCACCTGTCCTGTCTGCACAACAAAACATCTGTCTCACATCTGAATTCACCCAACTGCCTGCATGTCCCCCCATTCTTCCTTTGAGTCTCACCTGAACACAAGTGTCAGAGGATTGTTTGTGAATGTGGACTGCACTGTACCCCTGGACCACTCTACACAGATGGTATTTGTTCTCAAGAGTACTGTTTCCTGTGAGACTTTGCATGGAGAAATCGAGTCTCAGGCCAGATTTCTCCCCAGGCCCTGGTAGAAAGCAAGTTCCAGTGATGTTCTCCATCAGCAGAAGAGCACACACAAGAAAGCCGTAAATATTTTCTCCACCTCTAGGATGCATTATAGTATTTGGCCTTTCCTCTTTATTCCTGCTAGTTAATTCTTGCAGAGGAGGGCTTTTATCTCTCCTTATCCAAGCTTTCCTCACTTTAAATTCTTAAATTCAAAGGTGTTGAAATTCAAAGACCTTTTGTTCTCTCTTGTACCTAAGTGAAGCTTAATTGTCCTCAGATAAAGGTCCTTACTGTTTCACAAGAGGAGAATGAAACAGAAACTTCTGTGGTCTTAAATGCAAGATACACACGAATGCAAAAACTGTGGATAAACTCTTTCAGATGATAGAATAGGAAGGCTGTTCAGAACTCTGGCTTTATGGAAAAAATAGCCAGAACTGGGGTAGCTATAGCAACGTGCATATAGCTACCTTTGAGGGAAATCTAGCCCTCATAATGGGTAATCCAATGAAGTAAACAAAGCAGATACCTAAGTAAATCTAATAAAACTATTAAAATTAATTTAAGATTAATATAACAATATAAAAATCCTTTGTACAACATGTGACAACTCTTCAGCCTTAGCAAGCAGTCAAGCTTATCACATCCTTAAATTGTGTTAGAAACAAACTGTTTCTTAGAAACCAACTTTAATTGTCAATCTGATGCTTTATGCACACATGTGCACGCACACACACCTACATTCCATGGGCATTCCATCATTCCTGCTACCTGTATTCATGGTGCCTGTGTATGTGTACATATTCTGTAATGCTTTAAAAGCCATGCTCTTCCTTGATCTCTGTGATAGTATCAGCAGTGAAATCCTTGCAGGTCATGCTGGTGCAGAATTTGTTCCCTTCTCCTCAAGAAGCAAAGGCCTTTGGCCTTGCACTGGAGCCCCTCCTAGGCCTGTCAGCAGCATGGGACCTCAGGCACAGCCAGAGCTCAGCAATGACAAGGCAGCAGATGCTGGGGCTGGAGCTGCTTCTTTATGATATCCATTGTCTTCCCATTAAACTCACAACCTCCCTTTCTCCCAGAGCTGGAGACAAGCTTCTCAGTGAGTGAAGGGTAAGCGGTTCCCTTTGTCTGAAAGGTAGAGAACAATTCCTTAAAGCACAAATTTACATTTTATGATTTTGGCCCTTTTTTCTGCAGTTTCTCATTCTTGCAACTCCTTTCCTCTTTTATGGTCTAAGCAGCCACCCATTTTCATTTAAATCATTCCTTGAAACACTTTCTCTGCAAAGCCTCTGGCTACAGATGACTGGATATGGCAGAAACAGTGTTTGAATTCAGAACAAGGGTTTTGTTTGAGCAAATTGTTTGGGGCATAGCCACTTTTTATACCACACCTGATATTCCACAGAGTATTAGCATGCAAACAAAGATTTATTATTCACTAGTCATCATTTCACTATGCTTCTGTTTAAAAGATATCCACTCATCTAATCACAGCACCAAGGGAATAGAAACATATCACATCATTTAGTGTATCAAATACAGGCCTTAAATGAGGATAAGCAAATAGTTATGGTGAGCGGTTTGCCATTTTACCTGTTCTCTAGGGTGAAGAATGAGGTTCTGTCTGCAAGCAAACAAACAAGTGAGCACTTTTGGGTAATTGTTTGCAATCAGTGGGTGAAGTGAATATTTTTTCCAGCAGAACTCATGAAGAAAAACTGATTTTAAAATGGTGAAAAAAAAAAGTACTTAACTGTATTGTTTTGATACACCTCCTTTACTTGACTTATGGAGGGTCGTTTGTATCTATATGTTCTCTAAAGTTAGTTTACAGTGCTGTAGAGGAAGGGCTGCTTTTCACAGTAACTGTCAATGTTAATATTCTTAACAACTTTCAGCCAACAGTGCAAAATCAGATTTTCTTGAGCTGCAGTGAAGTGCAGGGGCAGAGGAGGGGAAGAGTCTCCAGGAAGCATTTGGGACAGAACGTCTCCATGCACTCCTTCTCCCATATGCCTGTGCGTGCTGGCACACACAGGCCTGTGTGCACACCATGGTGCCAAGTGCTTTGCCAATGCCACCCAAAGCTGAGCACCTCAGAGGAGGAGGAGCAGGCCAGGAAAATGACCACTACAAGCCCTTTTGGTCCTGTGTGCTTTGGTCCTGAGATTCCTTGCACAGAATACCAGCAGAAGATTTATATGTTACATGCAGCAGGCCAAATAATACAGTCATGGGAGGAATGCCCAGTTGTCTATGTGGGTGCAGAGTCTCATCTCTGAGTACCATAAATTCCTTCTAAGATCAGCCAAAATTGTGTCAGTTCAATCCAAGACATCATTAACCTCAATAATTTTCTTGTCCCTTTGGTCTCAAGGCTCTATGATTTTTTCATCTACTTTCTCTGTCTGGAGGCCCAGAAAATAGGCTGGACCATGCTGACTAAACTGCTCCATCAAGGACTCAGTGGATGGGAACAGCCATCCTTCCCTGAGAAGAACCCAGCTGAATAAAGTTAACTGAAACATTTGACACTAAATAATCAGGTAAATGATGATAAGTGCCCTGTGGTGAGGCAGGAATATGACGCAAAACAAACCAAAGGCTCTTGCTAAACATTTGTGTTCACAGCTAAATATTGTGTGGCCACAGGCTGTCCATTCATAGGGTGGAACCAGGAGGTCACTGTGCTGAGCATGGCCATTCCCCTTGGTGTTCCTTTCCCACGGATACCACAGGGGCCAGCTCCTGAACTTGGCCAGGGCTGTTCTTGGGGAGTATCATCCCACACTGTCCTGAATCACAAAAAGCTGTTTAAGAATTGTGACTATCCCATTTTTCCAAACAGTAAATATACCCTGCAGGTTGTTCCCTTGCTTCCCTCTGAGGAGATGAATATTGCCACCACTTTTGCTTGTGCAGCATGGGTGATGTCTGTGCTCCATTGAGCATTGCCTTATTAGCACATCCTGCAAAGTGATAACCGGTGGTGTAAAGTCCTTGCCTAACATTTATAAACACTTTCTCAGAAGAAACGCCAGGCACTCCAGTGCATTTAATTTTAGGGAAGCAGCTGGTCGAAAGCAGTGGAGACTGTATTATTAGTCTCTCTCTGGGGCAGGACTGATCACACTTTCCCATAGAGACAAGGGGAAGATGTGGGTTAGGAGAAGCTTTGGTGTCATCCAGGAGTCTGGTTTTACTGTACCAGCAATGTGACTGCCCAGAGAAGAGGAGATGACCAAACTTGGTTTCAGCCAGCTATATCCTGCTCTGGTGGCAAACTGAGTTGAGCAAAGGGTTAGGGATACTCAGAAGGGTGAGGTGTTGCATTTCAGGGGGTGATGTGGTGAGGGGAAACAGAGAAGTAATGCAATTGTCTTTTCTTCAAAAATGAAGGCAGTTCAATTTTCCAGAATTGTCACAGGAAAAACTCTATTACTATAAAGGACTATGCTTGCTGAAAGCCCACGGAGATGCCCAGCAGAGCTGAGTGGTACCAGAATAACCACTGGTCTGCACAGACAGACCTAAGCTACAAAACCTCTTACCCAAGCACATCAAGGGCAGTGAGGTGGTGCAGCCTGAGCTCCGCTTAATTACTGAGTAAGTAGAAAACATATGGAAAACCTCAGGATGGGGAAGCAGCACAAAATGTCTTTGTAGAGCATCTGTGCCAGTAACACTGACCTGCATCCTGCTAGGAAGCAAGCCAGGGAACGTTGCCTCAGTGAGAGGAGCTCTGAAAGCCTTGATTCAATTTGTACCCAGCTCAGCTCCATGACTGTCTCTTAGCTGCTTCAAATTACTTTCTTTTTGGCAGCTTAGAAATTAAATGTTAACTATATTAATCTCTATTAGGAAGGAGCTGGAGTCTAAATAACTCAAACCTAGGCTTTCTGGTGTGTCAACTGAAGCAACATATATTTATCCAATCTATAAATCAGTTTGTCTGGCAGACCAGCCAAAATTAGGTGCCACAAAAATACAATAGTCTAAGCAAAATGTTTCTCTTGAATTTTTTATGACCTCCATAAAAATGTCCAAAACAAATAAGACAATAAAAGTATGACAAAAACTAAGAACTAATCTGGGAAAGATAAAATAATTTAAAATTTATTTATTTTAAGCTCTTTTCCCAACACCTCAGAATACAATGGCATACTGCAGGTGTTCTGCCACTATTTTACTGTTTATATAAGGGAGATTCCCTTTTAAGTAATTCTTATTTAAGAGAAGATGCTGAAATTCTTCACTGTAATACATTATGCAGAGAAAATGTCTGCTTGCCATCAAAACTAATTTCTCTTCTTGAGTCAGTGGCCAAGCACCACACATTCAGGGAAAAAAAGGGCAAGAAGTGCTAAAATGAACAATTACCAAGGAACCTCCCCCTAGCAAAAGCTGCCTTCTAATCACTGGGAAATTTATTATTATTTAAGTTCTAAAGCATGGCGATTTATATCCCTTGTAATTTGTTATTCTACTGAGTGCAACACTTGGTGTTTTTTATTATTCATGGGCCTTTTTAAATCTTATGTCTTTGCTGACCTCAATAATAGCAGCTTGGGCAGTAAGTTTCACAAGTTAATTATTGGTTGTGTATAAAGGCCCTTCCTTAAAAGAATTGTATTTTACTTACATTTGCCTCTTAATTTGTTTGATCATCTCTGTTCCTGGATTCTGACTATGAAAACTTCTTCTATAAGTTATTCTGCTTTAAATACATCCTCAAAAATTACTGTTCTTTTGTCTTGTTTTTGTCAGCTCCAAGTCTGTGCATACCTTTCTGTGCAGACAGAACCTTTGTGTGATCATTTGTACCATGAATACTTTCTCCATCAGCTGTCCTCCAGCAGGTTTTACCAAATATGTCCTGGCTGCAGAATTACTTTGCCCTAGCAAGGTGACCACCAGGATGTTGGTAAACAACAGCAAAAATTCAGGAACTCTTCCCAAATTCTCTTCCTAATTAGGAAGTGAGCCCCTGAGCAGGGCTTTGGACCAGCCACGCTTGCCACTGTCTGCCAGAGCTGTCACAGTGGGGAAATATATTGTCTCTGAACAAATCCTGCCTGATAGTGCAGACTGAAAATAGTGTTTTGCTGGGACTTGCCTCCTTCCATGGCCCTCACTGGAGTCTCTCTCCTCCCGCTGCCTCCCCTGACCTTCCCACAGACCCCTTGGGCCAGGGCTCCTGTCTGCTTCCCCTAAGGCACAATTGTCAGGCCAGAGGGCTGGTGTCACTGAGACCCAGTGCCAAAACTGCCAATCCATTTCCTCCCCTCTCCTTGCATTTCCCAAGGAAGAAAGGGAGGATCACTTAGGGCTGAGGCACGGTCAGTGACTTCCTAGTCCTGCTTTATCCCAGAATTACTCTGCTCTTCCTCATCTCACATGGGAGTTTAATTTCTCACTTAACTGTTGTGGGAGTGGAAAACCTTCCTACTTCATTTAACCCCTGTGCCTGACCCCAAGTCCTCTCACACACTGCATACCCAGCCCCTTCTGATGCATGCCTCCAACCTCCTCCTGATGTAGAAATGCCTCACCTACCCCAGAGCATCTCCCTTCTTTTTGTAGTCTTGAAGAAGGGGCAGTAGAGCAGAGCTGGGATGCCAGAGAGCACTGTGTTTCTTGGGTGGTGACTTTTTCCATTGATGCTTTTAAACTGTATGGTCCTGCCATGAGGAGTAAGTCTGGACAGATGCTCCATGTAACAGAACTCCAGAGCAATCACCATTTCTTGTTCCAATGCACAGGCAACAACACCAAGATGCATCCAAACTGTTTTAGCTGCAAAATGGTTATCTGGTTACCAAAGATCAGAAAAGTGCCACTGAAAGATGATGGGAACAGTATTTCCTGACTTGCATTGTGCTCCCTGGTGGTTTCTCTCTTGGAAGTCAACAAAGAGAAGGAGTTCCCAACCCCAGCCCCAGCACAACAGTATCTCTGCCTGCAGTTGCTACTGTCTCTACCCTGCTTTGGAAGCAGGGATTAAATGACACATGAATATATGTTTGTGGTGTTATGAAGTAAATCAAATATCCATTTGTGCAAGTCATGTTTGGTCTTCTAATTATCTTGAAGTGTTTGATGTTTACAGTTCGGGATCTCATCACAAGTTTTGCATTATGTTAGTTTTCTTATTATGCTAGTTTTGTATTATGTTCTCAGTCTGTTGCCTGGATGTAGTGATATCATTTGAAGGTTGATAGTCATTTTTGAAATAGTAGTTCTGAGTGTTCCCAATTGCACTGAAAGGACTTAAACCAGAAAACAACAACAAAAAAGTAATCTAAAGTACACATTTTATGGAGATTTAAATTAACCTTATTAATTTGGTTGGAAAAAATCCAAATGTGCTTTTTATTTACTTGGGCTGGTAGGAGGATCTTTACATCTCAACCTCATTTCCGGAGCTCAGTTATTTTCCTGGTCTGACTGAATCATGCAAGAAATAAGAGTATTCATTTAACATTACTAGAAACCATTTCAGCAGTCCTGGGGAAAGTGAGATAGTAGGAGTCAGGGCACATTGGTGAGATGAGAGGTGACCCAGCCACCAGGGTAGCCACAGGCAGGAGGTGTGGGTGGATTCAAGGGTAGACCTCTTCCACAGGCCCTGGAACTCATACAGAGAGGGAAGGACAGTGAGCAGAGGGTGGGTGTGCAGGGGCATGAGATGGGTTTGCATGTTCCTATGCATGTGTGTGTGGCAGGAACTGTGACCTTACAAGGGAACATGCCCCTAAGTGCAAGAGGACACAGAGGAAAGCACTATTCTTTGAGTATGGGGGGAAGGAAAACTGGCAAATCTCATTTTACTGCAGCTAACTGCCAAGGACTCCAAGAAAAAGCCAGGAGGTTTTGATATACTATATTAAACAGGGAGGTTTTATTTCTGCATGAGACATTCCTGTTGGTTTGTCTGGCAGGGGAGGACCAGTGCAGGGTTTTGCAGAATAGCAGACACAGGTTGCTGAGATGGGAAGGATGGGAGAGTGGGGGACACTGTCTGAAGAAAGTAGTAGAAATAGTCTGTGGACCGGATTTCTGAGCCTGAGAGAAATTTCAGCCTGTCAGGGGCTTGTCTGTTCACAGGGAACAATTCCTGGGAACAGTTCTCTCTCCAGAATTGTGTTGTTGTAAAGAGATAATATTTCTCATAACAATACGAACAAATACCCTTGATGTGTTTTCTCTGGTCTCACCAATGGGACAAAAGGGGGTGTTGTTCCTTCTACCAATCAGGGTAGCCTGGTTGGAAAACTATAAAAGGGTTGACAAGACCCCGAAATAAAAGCTCTTGCCTCACAAAAGCGGCATCGGTGTAGATTATTTTCCTCGCTAAATACTCTGTGTCCTCTAGTGACAATAGTCAATATGCCCTGGACAAAAGAGTGACATGACTGTAAGAAGTGATGTGACGTCTGAAGGCAGATGAGACAAGAGACACAGATCTATGCAGCTCTTCCCTCACTGTACCACATCTCCTAAGCTGAAAATTTGTCTTGTGTTGGGTAAATACCTGTTAGGGCTGTGTGATCTCTCCAGAGTCATGAGACTGATAGGTCATCCCATGGTGCTGGGTCAGGCTTGAAAGGGCACAGCAAATCATGGCAATCCTGACAGCCCTGCCCAGCTTGGCCCTGTCAGTAGCATCTTCTGGCTTTCAGACATCTTATAGCCCCCTTGAACAAACACCTTACAGCTTCTTGGGGTGCATCTAAGCTGCTATGGAGATGGGCACTAGAGAACCTGGCTCTAGTTTCTGCCTCCTCCTCAAGCTCTCTCGAGAAACAGCCTCTTTCTCCACCTTTCTAAACCAGCTAGCTGTGCCTCCAACAATGTACCACTGTAAGGGGGTCCAGCAAGGCAGCTACAGACACTGGGGCTACACACACAGGCTGAGCTCTGTTTGCAGAGCTGCCTCATGGAGCAGTGGGCAGTGGTGCACCACATGGACCAGCTGGGTGAGAGAGAGAGCTGCCAGGGCTTTGCTGGGGTGGCCCAAGAGCTTGTGGACAAAACCCATCATGCTCCAAGAAGTCCTTTCCTGTAACCAGCACAGCCATGGATGGGGGCATGCTGAATATATGTTAAAAGACTGTCTTGGAGGTACGAGTTATAAAGCAGTGTAAAGGATACCCAGGGAAAATCCAGGAAAGCTCTGGTCCTACAGTGCTACAGGGAAACAGTGAGTTTGAAGATGTTACAGTTTTCCTTCTCCTGATACAGTTCCTTGTTCAGTGTTAGGAAGGACCCCACCACTTCCTTCACCTCACTTCCTCCACCTAGAAGGAGATCCTACTTTAGTTTAGCTGGTGTCACACATATAATTGAGAAGTATATCAGAAAGAAAATCTCAGACTGTTGGATTCGGTCTCAGAACAAGAGAGCTATGAGCCCTGACTCAGCAGGAGCCGCCTTGACTCTAGAAGGAGAGGATTTGTCCAGAACCATCAAGTAAAATGTTATCTCTATTTGATACAAAAATCACCCTTGCAAATACTCTGCAGAGTAATATTTCCCTACAAATGCACCTCAATTCTATTAATGAAATTGTGAGACATTTTTGCAATATTCAGTGCAAGACAGGACCTGTATAGCATGGAGGGTGACAGCACCCAGCCTTTTCCCATCTAAAAAAATACCCAGAAATGCTGTACAATGACAGCAAGCCTGACCTTTTTCTAGGCAGCAGCATCAAATTATCAAGCCAAAAAAAAAAAAAGGGAAGGAGTCCTTCTAAGAAGGAAAGTGAGCTCTTTCTGTAAAAGTAAACCAAGTAATTTAGTGTCTTTTAATGTCTTCAGCCAAGCTGCATATCACTTGGAGAAGTAGGGAGGAAAAAAAAAGAAAGTGGCAAAAAAATCAAACCAACTTTCATTGCCATGAGGAGGTCACAGAATTAATCATGTCCAAAGGCTTGCAGCCTGGCCCAGGGGCTACAAAAGCCAGCAGGAAGCATTCCCTCAGATCCCCTTCTGTCAGGATTTTGCTTCTCTAATCAGATAAACCCACATATTATATTCAGTATCCTTAGAAAGGAAAGATAGGAGATGGTGCCTTTTATTCAACTCCTTTAAGGTCTTAAAGAGAACCATAACAAAAAGTCCAGTCTACCTTCCTGACCGCTTCTCTCATCTCAGAAAAGATAGGAAAGCTGTTTATGTATTTTCTTTAAACTTCAGCTCAGAAATTCAGGTTCTCTCTCTCTCTCTGTCTCTCTTTTTTCTTCTTCCAGCTCAGACTTTCAGGCATGTCTCTTGCTGTCATACTTGATGTGAACCTGACGACTGAGAGAAAACCATCCACCTATGCCATGTAGCCAGAGAGCCTGTGGAGTACCACTACCACTAGGAAAGCAACCATGCAGGTGAACCCAAATATGCTCAGCTCTTTGTTTCTACACATTGAACTCCCAGCAGTAGAGAGAGACAGTTTCTCAAACGGTAGAGAAATCTCACAATCCACTTTATTAGTCCTCTTGGCAGACATGAACAAGGCTATCAGAAAACTACCTTACAGGTCAAATAAATTAAGTAAACACTTAAGGACTTCTTTATGCACTTTTAGAGTAATAACAGAGAAAAAAACTTGTCTTAAACAGAAGCTGCTATCGCAGAGACATCAAAGCTTTTAAACTAGGGCTATTGTAATACAAGATGATCCTAAAAATTGCCCCGCAACAGCAGCTTGTTAAGCAGGCAGGTACTTACCGGTAAGACTGTGCAGGCTACAGAGCCCATTTCTACCACAATAGCTACCAGTAATTTTGCTGTGCAAATACACACTTCAGCTAGGTGACTGCAAGCAGGCTCATATCTCAGCAGAAGGGAGAAAACAACCTTTTGGTCCCGCTAGAGCAGCTGCCTGACATGGGGATGCGCTTTGAACTTGCAGAGGAGAAAGAGGCAGGACTATACCTAAGAGCTCACTGTGGTTGAACATGAGGTCAGTGAAAGTCAATGTTTAGCCCCTTTTTTCACAGGTTTTACAGCATTTCTCTAACATTTCCAAAGGAAGAACTCTAAATTTCCCAGGAATACATGTTGACTAAGCTGAAATAAGGGACAGGACTGCAATTGCCCTTCAGCTGCTATTAAGGCTCCAAACCCTAGAGCTGGAAAACTGATGATCTCTGAAGAGGATAAGTGTGGCTTGCAGCAGCATCATTTTTTCCTGTATGGTAATTTTCTTTCTTAAGCCTGCTAGTTTATCCTAAACCCTTGGACTTGAAAAAAAAAATAAAAAAAAAAAAATGAAAGGATTTTTTTTTTCTTTCAGCAGTAAAAAGGTAATTGAAAAGGGAAACAATCTACTCCTCTCATGAATAAGTCTACGACCATGCTGTGATCAGCGGTTTGTTGACTACTACTACTGACCACAGGTCTGGCTATGCTGGCTGTGAGGAGACTCTGAATTCTGAAAACCTCTGACATCAAACAGTGATGCCATGAGCTCCATCCCAGCTCCCAAAGTCTGCTCTTGCCCCCGGCACCACAGCTGGAAATTGGGCCTGGGAGATGGTGGGAGCAAAATATGTTATGATAGAGCTCAGTGCTGCAGTGGGTGCCTGGGACACCTGTCCAGGTGGGAGAAGCAACCTGTCTGAAGAGCACAATTAGCCCAAACTGGAGGATGAATGAGATTACTTGTGTTAAACTGTCATGTGGTTGCACTTGCTAGACCATCCCCCACGGCTTAGTTAATTCCCTGTAAAGGTCCTTTGTGATCTCCTCACTTCTTACTGAAAGGTACTGTAAGGGGCAGCAGAGAAGAGGCATAGCAGCTTTGAGCATCACAGAAAACTTAATTAGCTGGACAAAATGTACCATGGGTATAACTAGGGGGGAAAGCATGACACTTCTGCAAGTGCTACTCATTCAACACTCTACATTTAAACATGCACTTCTGTAGTTATTTTGTGCCTAAATTGTCATTGCTGAGAGGGGCCCTGGTACTGCCCAAGTTATTGTGGTCAAAGATAACACGAAGCATGTGGGCTTTGGAAATCTTTCTTATAAACTAGCTTTGGAAATCTTTCTTATAAACTAGCTTTGGAGTTCAATCATCTGTCTATCTGAATTTATAGGTGACTATTTTTTTAGTTATTTAAAGATGCCATGGGAATATAGTGCATTTGCTTGCCAAATTTTTGTCTAATTCTTTCTTGTATTGTGATTGAGGTCCTGCTTCTGCTTGTGCTAAAACTAATAAGAGTTGTAGCATTTAGTTTGATACTTCTGTGCCCAGTGCATTCATATGAGCACTTGCTGGGACCTGGCAGTAAAGACAATTTAGCACCTTTAATCTAAGAAGTACCTCACAAACATTACCCATACCACCTTTCTGAGGTGGCCACCCACCAAAAAAATATCTGCAGTTCAACAGCCAGGGAAGCTAGATGGGGTCAATAATCACATTATTATGATAGTCATATGTTAGGGGGACCACAACTGCTGCCTAAGATCTGGACCTCCCCAGTGCTTAACAAATGCACAACAATTCAGTCCCCTCTTCATCCTCTGGCAGGTTTCCTTTGAAGCAGACAGGACAGGGGAGGCCAGCAGAGAGGATATCCTGTATGAACACAGGCCTGGAAACTGGGACATGGAAGAACAGAGTGATTTGCCCAGGGTCATAGAGGAAGTCTGTGAAGGAAGCAAAAATGTAACCCAGGCGTACTGGGTCTCAGGATCCAGGAAATCATGGCCAGAAACTGCATAGAAACCAGGAAGTCTTAGCTACTGGACACATACTGATATTGTGAAACTCTGCTTTGTTTTGGTGGCTGTTCCAGTTTTCCTAAAATTGCTGTAAGTATTTTGGAAGTTGGACTGCTAGCCTTTCAGCAAAACCCATCCAAGCCTGGGAAAGGGCCGACAGAGGAGCTGAGGGCTCATTATGGCAGGATACTGTACTACAGGGAAGGTGCATCTCACTGTAGTCTGAAACCACAGATTTACAAGTCCCTTGCAAATTCCCAGCAAACCTTTGCCCTCTATGGGTCCCCCATTTCCTCTGAATCCTGAATCAGTTTTTTGTTCCTCTGATAGAGTCATTATCTTTCTTTCTTTCTTTGACAACATTGAGCACCCTGACCTTGCAAAAATGAGATAAAATACCACACAGGGACCTAATGATTTAAATATGAGACTGCACATTTCATCTTGAAATTCAGAGGATCTTATTAACGTGTGGAGGGAAAACAGAAAGAAGTACAGCCTTTTGTGTTTGGTTGGGTACATGTATTATTTATGATGCAGAATGAATGACTGATTACCTTGAATATTGATATGTGAGGCAAATGAAGAAACGTTACCTCTTTATATGCAATGCTACTGGAAAGTAGTTTCTTCAAGCCTCTGATGTGGGAAAAGCTGGATTATGGCACATTTCATATGTTTAATCTGTAGCTGAAAGGTAAACAGGCAGAGTTGAATTAACAACAAGGACCTACAGTCATTTGTGGGGCAAATTCCATTGTATTTAACAGTATGGTACCAGAGCTGTATCTGCCCAGTATTTGCTGATTAAAACTTCATGTAATGGCAATGTGATTACTGGCAGAGCAGTGACCTTCACCCTTGCAACTCAGCTTCAAGGGCCACAGAGCTCTGCAGCTGAATAATAGGCTCGTGTCTGCAAAAGATTTCAGTTGTAAAAATCAAGGCACTTCCCTGACTTTGTGATTTTCCCATAATGGCCATCAGGATAGCAGATTAATTAATCCATTTTTCACACTGCCAAAACAACCTTTAAATTATTACAGACAAAGAGAGGAACACTGTGAATTTGTACTTAGTGGGAAAAGACTTGGGTCACCAACTTGCAAACTCTATCTATAATGCCGTAAGTAATCATACTGTCAGCAGGTATTTAAAAATCATTTCCATCCCATTCTTTAAATTACTTTTCCTATCACCTAAATGGAGAGGCTGACTCCATTTCTGAGCACAACTAGAAGCTGAGAGAAACAAAGTCCTTCCCTTCCCTTCCCTTCCCTTCCCTTCCCTTCCCTTCCCTTCCCTTCCCTTCCCTTCCCTTCCCTTCCCTTCCCTTCCCTTCCCTTCCCTTCCCTTCCCTTCCCTTCCCTTCCCTTCCCTTCCCTTCCCTTCCCTTCCCTTCCCTTCCCTTCCCTTCCCTTCCCTTCCCTTCCCTTCCCTTCCCTTCCCTTCCCTTCCCCTTCCCTTCCCTTCCCTTCCCTTCCCTTCCCTTCCCTTCCCTTCCCTTCCCTTCCCTTCCCTTCCCTTCCCTTCCCTTCCCCTTCCCGCACCTTCCCTTCCCGCACCTTCCCGCACCTTCCCTTCCCGCACCTTCCCGCACCTTCCCGCACCTTCCCTTCCCGCACCTTCCCTTCCCCTCACAGGCTTTCTGCAGATTTTTGGCACAGTGAGGCACTGGCTGCCATGAGGGCTTTTCTACACAGAAGTTTACTACTGCAAAGACTTGGCTACACACAAAATTGTAACTACACTAGTATAGTAAAAATGGTTTAATTTCCCCAGGGTAGAAACAGTTATGCCAGTATAAAGACGCTTATTTGTGCTTAAACTTCTATTTCCATGCAAGCAGGTGAATAAGCTGTATAAGTATAAAGCATTATTATGCCACTACAAGTGTCTCTAGCTAGTGGTTATATTGCTTTCTCTATTTCAGTAAAATATATCACACCTTGAATGGTACCAGTACAAAACCTGAGTCGAACAGGCCTGAACAAAAACTTTAAAGACAGACTCTTTTTTTTCCCCTCACAGTACTATAAAAACTGTCATAATAAGTAATCTGACTGGATATTTTTTGAGCACTGTCTTGAACTACCTTTCACTACTCACTGGCAAATGTAGGTCAAATATTCAGTAGTCTGATAGCATGAATTACAGTGCTTGCAGGCAATATTACACTTTCATCCTTCTTATTCTCATTATTTTCCTTTTTAAGAAGCAATTAATGCCCTGTGTAGAGATATTGGTGTGGACAGGGGCTGAGTGAGAAGCTGTGCTCACTAGGGCTGCCTGAGCACTGTGCTGACTCAACATCCCTTCTCCTGGAGCTGCTCATTGCCTTTGGGGACACTTTGGGTTTCCCTGCCTGACCCCGCAGCACAGCTGGGGGGACAGAGTAGGAGAGGATGGTGTGGACAGCTCTACCCACACACCACAGACAGACAAAGGAGTTTCAGAAATCAGGCAAACCAAACCACATGGCAGAACCTGTTCCCTTAGAAAAATGCAACCCTCATCATACTGGATACTGGTCTCATGATTTTGTGGGTCTGACTCATCATTCTTCATCTCTGAAAATTCTGCCTCACACACTGAAAAATAAAATCTCCTCCTAGGCACAGGTCAGGTAGAGCTGGGATGTATTTTTTTTATAAAACCAGCTTTACATCTTCCATATGGTATTTCACTGGCAGATTTCAGTGCTGGACTGGTTTGCTGCTGTGGAGAATAATGTTACCTGCTCTTGGGAAAAACCTCCCTTGGCACACTAAACCCATTTTTTCTAATGCTACCTTTGATTATTGGTGACAATTTACTGTCCTGAGCATATGAGGCAAAAATGCATCTTTTCCATTTTCAGAAACAGTGGAAAACTTTATTTTGGTAAAAGGTAAGAAAAGGGAGCTGGTTGAAATGAGTTTTGAAATATCATTTGCATTGCAACTCTAGACATGTTACATGGGACCTGCATTCTGAGGAAAACAAGAAATCCTCACATTTTGTTTACAGTTTTGGGAACATGCAGCACATTATTGCCCTGGGTTGGGAACTATGCTGTCAGTTAGTGCCAGGAAAAACACTCTGGAAATAAGGTACTGCATCTTGCCGTAGATCACATAAGCCTAAGAAGAGCTCTTCTGAATCAAGGCAAAAAAAAGTGGGGGATGAAGGGATGTACAAGTTGTCCCCAACTCCTTTATTTTTGTCTGTGTAATTATTGTACTCACAAAGTTTTGACTTGTTTTAGAATAAGCATTAAAATCTTCAGTCTTTCCACTGTGAAAAGAAGGGTAAGTTGTGAGCCTGTGCTTATTTAGGGTTTTTCCTTGAGAAGGAGGACTCCTCCTGTGCCGGGTCATTTGTTGTGAATTTTATTAGCTGGAAATAGTCTTCATTGTCTTCCAAGTGCAGTATGTAACACAAGATCCACTCTTCACAGGTTGTGACCAGTGATTTAGAACATGTAACTGATTTAAAATGATCTGTGTTCCCTCCACCTAATGTTGTCTGCCTGGGCTGCCATCCTGTGTTTACAGAGGGGCAAATAGAAAGATCCTGGTTAAGGCACTCAGGCACTGCTGAGGCGGCAGAATCAGGAACCTTCTCTTCTTGGATCTTCCTTGGGGATAGTGGGCAGTACAGCTGCAGGTGGGCAGGAGGCTGTGATGGACATATTCATTATTTAACTATCAGGGAACTTCTACCACACAGAAAATCTGTTTTCAATTTAGCAGGTGGATTCCAAATCCCTCTTGTATTATGTGTTTGTTGGAGATGTGTCTCATTATAGACACAAGTACCTAGGAGCATTATCTAATATTTCATACCTAATGCATTTGAAAGAACAGATAAAAACACAAAGGCATATTAAGGTATCTGGTATAAAAGCCAGGGGAACACCTGTTTTCTCTGCTTCTCTGAAGTTAGAATGATACCAAGAGAGGTTGAGTTTGTTATATATGTTATATATGATCCATACTTACTGTATTTAGTATATAGACCGGGAAGCTGTATGACTTGGAACACAAGGCCAAAGAATGGCACAGGAATCCCAGGCTCCTGTTCTGCCTCTGCCACTAACAACTTGAGTTACCTCAGGCAAGTCACACAACTGCTTTGCTCCCATCCTCCTCTTCTGACTTTCCTAGTCAGAAACAAACAGACCTTTCTAGTTTGTCCCTTTGGGGCAGGGACAGTCACTTATGTGGTGCTTGCTGAGTACCAAACACAGCAGGAGTCAGGAACTCAATTAAGGTTTGTATTTACAAATATAAGTAAATAGTAATATAAATAGAAGGCATTCTGCCTGCTCAGCACACTGCTGCTGCAAAGGATTAACCCATTCCAGAAGTCCAATGTCTTCTTGACCGCTTTGATGCTTGGACAAGATGAATAAAACATGCTACTCATTACTTTTAAAAAGCATTTGCATAAAATATATTGCTATATTTTACTACATTTTCCTGTTATGCAAGCCCACCTTTATGTGGTAAGATTTATTGCATGTTAAGAATTATTGACTTATTTCAGCATGGAAATGACTGTTAAGATTGACCTGTCAGCAGTTTTTAATTTAATTGCTCTTTGATCCTTCAGCCTTGAACGTATTTGCATTTGCAACTAAGCATCTCTTGGCAACACGCGTAGAATATGGCAGAAGCAGTTGCTGAGATGCAGAGTCCTAAGGAAGTCTGTGAGCTTCTCCATTTCTGGATGTGGACCATATTGAGTTACTGTAGGTTTTCAATCTCACTTTACCCTTACAAGCATGCTTTTGGGTGACAATAATACTCCTTTTTCCCCTAATATTTTAATCCTACTCTGAGTATAGAATAGGTGGAATCTCAAAGGAACAATTTCCAACCTGAAACCAAAACCAGATATATCTGTGTCTGCCCATATTCTGTGTTCCCTGCCCACATTAAGTGCACTTCATCCAAAGGGAAGGGGGACATATGTGTTAGGTTGCCCTGTAATATTAAGCAAATGTCTGGAGGATTGATGATTTCCATGGTGTTTATATGGAAATGTATTTCATAGCATCCTCCTCTGTGGAGAAAACCAGCACTACTGCACAACCTATTGCAAGACTGACCATTTGAAAATAGATAGGATGATCAGGACTATAAAGGAGAGTGAGGATGTGGAACTTCCCTCCCCTGGAATGAAAGACCTGCTCTGCTTCCCAGTTTGAACCTGGAAAAATTATCTCTAATGACAGATGCATAGGATAAAACTAGCAAGCTTTAACTTGTATAACTGGGCTTAGAACACTGTACGAACATTGGCCCCAGTAGCAGTAAAGCAGTAATTTTACATAACACAGAATTGTTGCTAAATTATTCATCAACACATAAAAATATAACTCTTTGCAGTTCTGCAGCACTGGCTGCCTGCAAATTGCCTCTGACAGTTCCTTCCATAAGTCGGGAAGTTTGGAGCATTAGCAGTGAGGCTAATGAATGAGGAGGCATGCACTGTGCAGGCAGCCAAACCACTGCTCTGTGGTGCTGCTGGTTGGGAACATGCCAGGTACACCCACCTCCTGAGCTGACTGAAGGACTGAGGGCTGGATTTTATCAGGAAAGGGTCTATACTGGGGAGAATTTTAGTCTGGTCTTGAGCATGTTAACCCACCAGGTAGCTGTATCAGCAGAGATATGTGCAGTTTCAGGATCTTGTTGGTAAAATTCAGATCTATCAGAACATTTGGTGGACCCGCTGCTTACTGAGGCACCTCCTGCATGTCCTTTGCACTGTTAGATGCTGCTGGGGCAGGGAGGGCTGCAGCTCTTTGAATTACATGTGGCTTATTCCTAGGTTCTATCAGAAGGCAGATGCATCCATTTCCCTCTCCCTTCACCCTTATCATTACTTCTGGCTTAAGAAGATGAGATTGCATTGGCTACTGGCATCTGGGTGCTGTGTTTGGCACACACACTGGATCATGGATCACTCTCCACCTCAAATGCAGTCCACATGTGGAGCCTTTGCTCATTGCTGCAGCACAGGCATTTGGTTTGCAGTCTCACTGCCAGATCACTTGCTAAATCAAACCACCTTTTGGCTTATCACAAGGCAAAGAAAGCCCAAACCAGTGACACAACCCATCAGTGGTGCCACCCAAATCAGTACCCTCAAGTTGTGACCCACTGACCCGTGCCAAGCACTACTAGTGACAGTTGCCATTGCTTCTGACAGAAACCCCTCTGTTGAATGGAACAAGACAAAGGAAGCCCATGCCTATTTGCACTGTGTTTGCTTTGTTGCGGTTACAGTAAACACAGGTCCTGATGTAGAAGACAATGATGTTCCACAGTCTTGTTCTTTCAATAAGGTTTCCTTTTCCAGCTCCTGACTTGCAAACTGGACAGTGGTGTTTGTGTATGAATAAATGTTCTCTTTCAGTCTGGTGTTCAACTGCAACACCACTATGCTTTGTTCAGGGGAAAACCTTATAGGGCTTCAAGCACAATAATGACCTCAGAAAAGAGACATGGCATGTACATGTTTTCATCACTTCACAGACAAAAAAAGGGAAGAAGAAATAAAACCCAGAAGAAAAGAAATTGGCTGAAGATAGCATTAGATGGAGCTGGATTTGACATTACTTCCAGCAGTGATGGTGTATAGCTGCTGTGACTGCACCAAAACTTAGTCCCTGACTTTCTGGAAGTTCCTATTTTACAGGACAAAAAAAAAGCTAGTGTTAAATATAGAAAAGGATCCCGTGGTAAAGATGCTTTTTTAACTATTCCTGACCTTCTGAAATGACGGAGACTGTGCGCGCGTGCTCCTGTACATATGGAATGAGTGATGGGAGGGAACAGACTATGGAAGTGAGCTTGTTCCTAAACTCCTTAAGTGTGAAAACCACAATATTCCTGTTAACTAGTTCTATTTTCTCTCTCTTTTTGAAGTCTCCAATATTGCAATAAATCAGAAACTGTTTAAACAAGAACAAAAAGTTGGTAGACAAACAGAGGATAGTGGGACTTTGGTATCTGGCGCAGCATCATGTAACCTGCTTGTATTTAAGCAAATTATATTTATTTAACAAATAATTATATTTGGTAACAATAACAAAAAAAACCCCCAACATTTCTGCTCTTAGAAGTGGTCATCCATCTGACCATATTTTGATGAACAACCCTGACAATGCAACTGCAGGGAAGCTTTCTCCAGCCATCCACTATGAATCAAACTCCATGCCATACTCAGCAACAAAAAAACCCCCCAAAAAACCCAAAACCAAAAAAAAGCAAAAAGCAAAGCAGATCAAAACAGTGATGCACAAAATCTGGGTGAACACTACTGAAAATCAGGATTTTGTTTCACTTTATGCTTAAAAAAGAACTTTATCATTGCAAAGGTCATTTTCTGCAAGTGGGGAAATACACCATTATGTCAGCTAAAGCTATATCGTAGGGGCATGGAGTATTTTGTTGTGTGCACTGAGCAGCAACAAATGGAGTAGCAATGGGAATAGTCTAATAAATCTTAACAGAAGTCTCACAGGCAAAGCACCTTGGTACACATAATGCATATGTAATCCAACGGGGGATTAGAGATGAGAAGCAATACACACAAATAAATACTTTACATATGTAAAAGTTGCTAATTAACGGTTGCAGAAGACAACTATTTTTCATATTGTACCAACAAAGAACCGATTTATAAGCACTTCATTCAGACAAACTGATCCAAACCAAGATTTGTGCAAATCCTTGGATTCAAATTAAACCTTGCATTAATGTTAAGCAGCACTCAACAACAGAACTGCTTCTTTCTTTTCTGAAGATGTTAGAGGGAAAACTATCTCAGAGTGTCATTTCCCATTGTTTCATAAATGCATCTCTTGTTCTCTTTCTTTCTCCTACATGCTGAAGAAGTACCAATTTTTGGCTGTGGCAAATGTAGCATAAATAGTGCAAGTCACTTGTATGAGCTGGATAAGTTGAACCCTGCCATGTTTGAAACTCTTTAGATTAATGTGCATGTCAAGGAGTCTTTTGGTTCAATATGTTGCATGACTAATGTTAACAGGCTGTCTTTACCAAAAAAAAAAAAAAAATCTACAATGAACTCCTCTAAGTCAAATAGCTCATGCAGACAACCAGTATTGTTTAAAATTAAATATCTAATCAGAGAGATCTAATGCTGACTTAATGGTTGAGTAATACTCTAAACTCAAGTTTAAAAAAAACCCAAACAATAAAAAACACGTAAAAAAAAGGGGAGGAAAGAAACAGAAATTTTTATTTGAGACATGAGATTAGATTTGTTTAAGTTCTGAATATTGAATTATACTTGTACAATAAATAAACATATCAAATCCAAATTCTCCATTCAATTTCTTTGGTGATACCATTTTTTCACTTAATTTAGATCGCTTACTAAAAAAGAAAATTTAAAGGGCTGGATGGATCAGGCATATATCTGAGTCTTTCCTCTGGTTGACCTGAGGCAAGAGCATGTGGGGACAATCTAGGTGGAGAGACACTATGGAACAGGGGAGTGTCCTTCTTGCAGTCCTTCAAAAAAGAAAGGAAGCTGCAGACTGTGCCATGACAGGACACGTCAGAGCGTAACTTGGGCAACATATACATCTCTAGACACAGGCTGTGTCTGCATTAGCAAACAGTGTGGGACAGTAAGAGCAGCCATATAGATGAAAATACTTGGTACTGAGAAAGCCATGTCTTTACCAGACACATTTCAGGCTTTTTATTTTAATTCAGGATGAACTAATCATTATTACTACTAAAAGCATGAACAGAAAGTTACTGTATGGAAGGGTCGTACCCGTAACTAGACTTCATTATAAATGGGTTTACAGTAAAATCTGCATTCATCTGGGGTTAAATAGAGCTGCTACCAAGAGATTAACAGCACCTGGATGACAGTTTAAGAGCAGATGCAACTCCCATTGACATGAGCAGGGGATGAATATCCAGCCTAGGCTACTGTGGGTAGCTGAACTCCCCCTCCATTTTTAGTTTGAGTTGTGACTGAGCCATCAGGGGTTTTGTAATTTTGTTTTGCTGTAAAATGAAGGTGACATCTTAACTTGTAGCTGTTTTTATAGCTTTTATTCAGAAGTTTGTCTATGAATAAAACTTAGAAACAGGTCTATACAGTGCCAGCACCCAGAACCAGAACCTTTGCCTTGTGAAACCCAGAGAACGTTATTGTCAAAAAGTCCAGTTTTGAATCTCTTACACTGAAAATAAAGTATTCATATAACTTAGCACTATAAGACTAAAAGGGTGTTAGAAAGAAGGACTGTGCACCCAGGGCCTTCAAGCAACACTAAGAACAAGAAGAAGGAGAGGTGCACTGAAATTTGCCTTGCAGCAACCAGCCAAGGAAGGAGCACATACCTACAGAATCAAACTTATGACTGACTGAATCTTTTCCTGTCATAGCATTTTAAATGTTAGTGCTTCTGATCTCCAGCACACCTAGAGGATTTTAAAGACAAAAGAAGGATAATCACGATCAAGAGAGGTGATCTTATTTATCCTAGGGTGCAACAGACCACCTTAGTTCTGAATGTAAAAGCTTCCTAATAAGGAAATGGAACATTACCAGTACTCTATCATTGCTGAAATGTATATAACTCACATATTGATCCTAGCTGGTGATGTCTACTGCACTTCTAAACTGTTAGTTGTGAGCACTTTCCTGGCTTGAGATATCTTACATTTGACTCGAGATACTGAGCACAGAATACAGGTTTACTAAAGTCCATTGCTAGTTCCAATTCCTTTCAGCAAATGGAAAATATTTGACCAAAAAAAGAGCCTTTAAAATCAAGTCAGGTTTTGATTTTGTTTTTATTTGTGGCACTAACAGACATCAATATTTTACAATATATAATATATAGTCATATTAAATGCAGATGGCTAAATATGCTTGTGCTTTCAACAGTCCATACCTATACATTTTAAATTCCAGCTTAAAGAAAAAATTTGATACCACTGTAGTCTCTGATTATAAAAATGTAAATGTACAAACTTCCTCTTTTTTAGTTTCATTACAATATAGGAAATATGAAAAAGCATTTTCATTTGTCCTTTTTAAGTTAATCAATTTAATGAAATATTTTCAAAATATGTACAACAAGAACAACTACCAAAGTAGTTAACATTTGAAAAAGATGCTGCTATAAATACTTGTGAGACAACATACAACAGCCATACAAATTAGAAACCAAGGGCCAATTTATGCATGACCTAAACAATAGACCACAAAAGTCACGGTTACTGATAGATACAAACCAGCTCCACTTCATTTTACGGTGCAGAATGAATTCTACATCTTGGACCTCTGTGCTCTGAATTTATTCATAATCTTCACAGTTTGTTGCAAATAGAGATCCTTTAAGGTGGCTCAATATTCAAACAAGTGCCATGTTTGTTACCAGGGTTCAGCATATCTCTGCACATTAGCATTCTATACATCATATCCCATAAGTAACTTTTAAATAGACACTGTCTCACATTCACTGATTTCCTGCTTTCTCAGAGCTCCAGCAGAGATACAAAGTTAATTTGATTTTAAAAACCAATGACCCCAGCACATGACAATTTAGGTATCATAACGTTTTTCTTGTGATTGTTTTTTATAGATCTTTACTCTTGTTTTCAGCCTAATTGCTTACCCTTCTTGAAATCAAAATCCTTAGCCCTTCTTGAAATCAAAAAAAAAGCAAGTAAATACTTTGAAATAGTTACATATTTTTAACAGCTGGAAATGAGTATTATTTTTCAGATAGCTAGCAAAGTTTTTAGTTTTGCCCATAAACACAATTACCACAGGACTGCACAGTGTTTATAGTCTTATTAACCTGCCAACAAGAATAGTTTATTGGCAACCTTAAATATTCAGAGGCAAAACACAATTCCTTGGCACAGAAGCTTTACAGCCGAGCAACAATTTTCCCCTTAGAACCATTATGCAGGAACACACAGAAAATTAACTACAACTTATTTTGGCTTGTAGTCAAGAGAATAAACTAAACTTCTTGATGTTTTTTGCCACTTCAGACTTTGAACGATGATTATGGGTGCATACAGGGTTAGATTTTCCAGTTACCTATTCTTTTTACATGATTCAAACAAGCAGAGGGACCTGTAACAAAGAAAAGCACATGATCATTCAAGATATTTTTAAACCTCCAACTGCTGACATTGTTAACCAAACATTCTCCTGTGGGGCTGTTTTCAAGCTTAGTCTCTTCATCTGCTCCTTGAGACTACTTAAGCTTATCTGCTTTTTACCTAGCTTTATCACTTCTTCTAATGAATAGTGCTATTCTTCCCTAAAAAACTCACACCTCATGCACCCTTAGATATCATGATTGCAATTGTGTTATTTCTGGAGGATAGGTGATGCATTTTTCTGAGAAATTCCTTCATTTTGTAGAATGAACAGAAGCCCAAGCTGCAAGTATGCAACATCTGTCAGTTGAAGTATGTTCTATATTGGTTAGCTGTCACTGGCCATAAAAATCAATTGATGGGTACTTTGCTTCCTGATTGAAGGAAACTCCCAGTGGCTTTGGTTCAGGAAAACACTTAAACAACAAATGCTTATCTTCCTTCCCAGTCCTTGGGTCATCTAAGCATATGCTTAATTTTAAATACATATGCCAAGGTGCTCCTCCAAATTCAAAGTTACCGAGCTTTGATTCTATCAGAGAGATACACATTAAGGTCAGCACAAAAGCTTAACAGGAATAATGCATTTGATCAAGTCTAAATTTTCCATTTTGACCCTTATCCTTAAGGAAAAAAATAGGTCATGGTATAAATTATTAGCAAGGTGAAGAGTTCGAATTATGTTTTATCTTCCAATTCGAGTAACAGCATGCAAAAGTCTGCCTCTCACAGTGCATGGGAACTAGAATCACTTTATAGGCTCATTTGACTACCTGTATATCAAGCTTGGCCAACCTTATCATTGGGCCTCCTGCCCCATTTCCAGCACACCAAAGCCTACATCAACTGTAGCTTTGAGTCTGTAATTTCTTTCATTGCACCCACAGACACTCATGATAAGAAACAGTATTTGTTCATTCACAATTATAATTCTCTGCTTATGTGAGAAAAATAGTCCACTGCTTGACTGAAAAGGTATGGAACTAGGCCACGCTTCCTAGAAGACACTCAACATGCCATAATTTTGATCAACTTGTTGACAACCATCTCCAAATTATCCCAGAGAACACAAGGACTCATTTCAATTGGTGCAGTAATTATCTTACCTGGCTCCTTTGATTGCCAACAGAATGTTACACTGCACGTATCAAGAGCTGACCTAATGCTGATTCCAAACATCACCATGAATGCTTGTGGGAACTGTGATGGAGCCAAATTAATTTTTAAAATCTCAGTGAACAAACAGAAAAGGCTGCTTTGGTGCAACTGCAATCTTTATTGGAAAATATTGGAACCTGCAGAATCTCCCTTGCACACCCCATTACAAAGTGGTCTAAAGCAATCACCTTACCAAGAGCCTGTTCTTCAGAGCCATAACTTGCTTTTCTCACTGTGTGCAGACACATTCTCCTGCAATATTTCTACCAAATCCCTGGGTACAATTCTACCTAAAATGGCATATAAGCTAAAGCAACTTTTATTGCTTCCCTTTGTTAAGATTTTTAATCCTGCATGGACTTGTGCTGGAACTATACCTACAGCTAGACATCTAATGGGTTATCTGCATATGTAACTATGGTTTTGTTTCCACAAATAATCATGGTAAATCCCAAGGCAAGTTGCATAAACACAAAAATACACAGGCATTGATATAGTGAATTTCAGACATCTAGCTATGTTATTTTGCATTTTATGAGATGGCAAACAGGAAGTTAAAAACTGCACATATAGATCTTAACTATATGATACTTTTTCAGGAAAACACTAGTTCACTTTTAAAATCAGAACATTGACCTGAGTTTTGTCCACCAGAATCAGCCAAAATTTGGTCTCAGATGAGCTTCCTAGATCAACTGATTCTCCTTTGCATGTGCAGCAGACCCCATGGCTGGGACAGACTCCTCGCTAGTAAGATGTTAATTTCTCGTAAGTAACCACCAAAGGCACTGGGGACCCATCATGGCTGGTGGCTTTACTTGATGCCACCTCCCTGACTTTCTGTTATACTTTGTTATTTGTACTGTTGAACACCTGTCAGGTTCCTTGACAGACCATTTCAAAAACTGAAGAAAAGGGTTACTTCCTTGCACATTGTCAGGTCTTTCCAGGTTGAGAAATTCCCTTTCTTTTGGGAAGGACCTGTAGTGTAACCACTTTCTGGCAGGCCTCTGAACTGCCCTGCACTGGGGATGAACCATTTGACTGAGCAGGATCAACTGGGCTTGGCACCTGCAAGAATTTTCCTTCAGGAGTCTCTGGACAGCAACAGTGTGCAATAAAACAGAAGCCATTTCTCAAAACAAAGAGTGATTTAATTACCAAAAAAGGCACAGTACTCCAACAAATGGATTAAGGAAGTGTAAGGAGAGCTATGCATATACCATCTTACCTATACTTGGCATTTCCTTCAAGCATCTATTTCTGCTCTGGTTTCTTTTGGCTGACCCAATTAGAGACTGCGCTGTGCAGACCCTGACTCTCAGCTAAGCAAGGTCAGCCTGCAGCAAGTTCTCTCCTCATTTCCTGCACAGCAGTCTTTTAACCTTAATGTTCATGACTTTAGCAAACAGCTGTGTAATCAGGGGAAGAGTGGAGGAGCTGCCTTTTCACAGATATTACTTGAGCTCAAATGCTTGTTGGGATGCTCCTTATCTAGGCAATTGGTTGCTTTTTACATTTGCTTCTTCTGACAGCTATGTTTGATCCACTTCCAGTGCAGCTAACCCCACACAAATAAGCAACAAGTCACACATAATTATGCAGCACAGATTTACCACTTCTCCACAATATTAGCTAAATAAATGACTTTGCTGTCAGAAGCCTTTGCCCCAGAAGACTTTGAGAAGACAATGGAAGAGAAACAGATGCCAGTACTGAACTACCTACTCTGCTGTCTAGCTGCTGCAACCAAAATCTTCCAGAAAGCAAAGCCAAAACCAGAGCTGTGCTCACATCTCCAAATCACAACATCATAGAACTTTGACAGAGGAGACAAAACAAAGAAAAAGGCTTCATCCCTGGCACAAAGCAACCTCTCAGCTACTGTCTACAAAAAACTCAGTTTTCCTTAGACACGGGTAAAGGAAGAAAACCCTGATATTCAGCTATTATGTATTCTTTTTCCTCTATGGATTCAACTTTTGCTATCACAAATTGTCCAACTGCAGGGAATGATCAGAATTTGGCTCTCAATATAACACATAAAACTAGAAGAGATATTAAATACACTGGATAAAAAGCCTTTTCAGAAATCTGACAACATTTTTACTAAAGCCTTTTCAGAAATCTGACAACTTTTTTTACTTTAATCAGTTGTCAAGGGCATGAGATCTCAGACACCAAAGTCTTATGATGACTTTGGCATACATAAGACTAGCTTGCATATCCAGTATCTGGAAGGACAGCACAATAATAAGAAAATCATACTCTGTCTTGGACAAAACAGTGCTCTCTTTTATTTTCATAAGAGACCTATATAATGAGATGTACTCTTCTGTTGTTTCAATGTCAAAAGCAAAAATTACTCTGTCTTGGAAATGAGACAAGACAGGCACAGTATTTAGCAGAATATACCACTCTATCTGGTGTACTTTCATGACCTGCACTGGTTATCCAAGTGTTTTGAAATAAATCCCCAAAGATATGATAAAGACTTGTTTTCTTGAGTAGAGCTATGGATCCCCTCAGAGATTGCAAGAGCAATGAAGTTGGAAGAATAAGAAATTTGAAAATATCTAGAAAACAACTGCATGAAGTACCCTTGAATATCTATTTTCTCATATTGGAAGGGACCCATAAAGATCACTGAGTCCAACTCCCTGCTCCTCCCAGGACTGCCTAAAACTAAACCATATGACTAGGAGCATTGTCCAGCTGCTCCTTGAACTCTGTCAAGCTTGGTGCTGTGACCACTTCCCTGGGGAGCCTGTTTCACTGACTAACCATCCTCTTAGTGAAGACCCTTTTCCTACTGTCCTATGAACTTCTCCTGACACAGCTGCTTTGCATTCCATTCCCTTGGGATCTACTGCTGACCACCACAGAGAGGAGACTGTGCCTGCCCCTCAGCTTCCCTCCTCAAGGAAAGCACTGACTGCAATGAGGTTGCTCCTCAGCTTTCTCCAAGCTGAACAAACCAAGTGTGAACTCAGCTGCTCCTCATAATTGTATGCATAACATAGATATAATATTTCACATGAAAAATTAACTGCACATCCAGATTCCTGATGTAATAAAAACATGCTGATGTAGTTTTCCCTGAAACATTGATTTGTTTGTGCCATTTGTATGATTCTGTGATACTTCTGGTTTATCAGAAACCAGATATTCGGACAACTTTTGAAGGTTCAAAGTTGAGTGCATTTTAAAATTATTTAAAAGAGGACAAGGGAGCAAGGTTTAAGTCAATTTACACATTTATGAGTGGCATCAGCTAACTCACGTGTTAGGAAAACTACATCTGCTTTTCTACATTCGCTTAAGTCCTTGGATCAATGTCTATTCATGGATACTGCAGGATATTGGGATGCCTCCACTCAGGACAACTGATCTGCTTCTCTTTACCAAGAAGCACAAAGTAACCTGAGATTGGGAAGAACAAACTTTGATCAAAGAGATAAGTGAAGTTACTCCAAAAATCACACTTAGCCATCTGGGAGCTGACAGATTCATATAACCGCAAAAGTGAAACACACATCATTCAATTAATAAAGTTTAGGCAGACATTAAATTAACCTCACAGTTTTACCAACAGCTCTCAGCACATGTGATCAAGGTTTAAGTGTTGGGAATCAAGGTCTAAGACCCACTACTGAAATTAGGAGGGAATATTTATATATAAATTTGTTTCAGGGTCTCATATCTGATCTTCCTTAGGCTCACCTTGTCCAAAGGACATCCAGTATTATCTCAGAGAATATAGAATGAAAAGGTCATGAAAATGCTTTTTGAAATTATAGTCATACTCTTGGTGGTCTTTTTAATAAAACACATTGTCTGTTCATATGGTTGTATATATGCACGGGTGTGTTTCATTAGCTGTTCAAAGGCTTCCAATACATTCCCAATCTTTGATTCAGTTAGAGGTAATAGTGCATGTACCTTCTTCTGATGGAAGAATGAAATTTGTGCCCAGAACAGCTAAAAAATGGTTCTGAAAACACAGCAAGCATAGGTTGTTTCATCCCCAGTAAAATATGAAAGTATATTTACCTTTCTTAACTTTGCTGCTCCAGCACCAGAGCGAATAGCCTCCAATAGGGCTTGCCTTGCCTCAGTTGGATTACCTGAAGCAGTGGCAGAAGATTTAGGAGCTGCTGCTGACAGCTGAATGGGAGGCGGTGGTGGTGGTGGCTGGGCAGGGGCAGGTGGGATACACAGCTGCTCTTCCTGAAGGTCTTCTGCCTTCTGCAAGGACTGTTCTGTGTCCCTAAAACGCTGCAGCTCTTGGGAGGCCAATGAGGAAATCTGCTCATCATGCAGTTGAAAGAAAGTGGTTAATATCAAGCATGGATAACTGTAATTATTTGACATTTGATGCCCTTTCAGTACCCTGATTTCATTTTTCTTAGATGATGTAAAACCCATAGTCCTTTTGTTTCCTTGTGGCATTGAACATCTGTTGCTATTCACTCACATCACTCAGCTGGGCTGATTACCAGCATCGAGGACTTGGCATTGAGTCTGTCTCAGAAACTCAATCTTTATTTATTGTGAGCTTCAGCATCCTGGAACTCTTATTGGCATGTAAGGTAAGAGAGAAAGTTGGACTTGGTATTAATTTGGAAACAACCGCAAGGGTTTTGGAATCAGGAAGATATATTAAGGCTGCAGTAGCCACCCAGGAATATGATTACTTTTTATGGTCTGGGCTGCATAGAAATAATCTCAGATGACAGAAAAGCTCTTCCAGATCTGAGCTCTCAGACATAGCTTCATTGAAAAAAAAGCCATTAAACCTAAAGTTTCCAGCCATACTTAAAAAACAAACAAACAAACAAAAAAAACCAGAGAGAGCCATGTGAAAGCACTGAGAACAAAATCAATTGATTATTCTTCCAAGTGTGTTTCTGTGGAATTTCAGAAACTAAAATTTCTGCACAAATTACCAGCTTGGAAACTCATCCTATTTTAAATGCATGCAGGCGAAGAAGACAATCTTTCAGACTAGGTCAGCTTTTCCATCAACTGTGTCATGAGATACTTTTGTCATTAACACCATTACAAGTAATAATCATGATGAATTGTTAATAATTACAATGATCCAGCAATTATTAGGAAATTCAGTACTATGGGCCAAATAGGAGGTTTCCAAGCAGATCCATTATAATTAATTTCTCAGACAAACTGCAGCATAGAGCTGCTGTGGTGAAAAATTAAAGGATTAATCTCCCCTAAAATAATCCACAGAGAGCTCCTGTATTATATTCCTTCCCTATACATATATATACGTAACAAGATATATATATATATATATATAGATGTATGAGCATCATGTTGTGTTAGATGAAAGATGAAAGGTGAACATTTGAGACAACATGAAAGGGTTAGCACATCTGTATTGGGCCCTGTACAGACTCAAACACACTGCTTTAATTAGCACAGGTGACATGGTGTGAAAAAGCATATGGTTTCTAGGCAACTTCCTTTAAAACCATGGCAAAAACTTCTCTGCTTCTCTGCAAGAGGAAAGTATTCCAAAAAGTCTCTGTGATGACTTCATTAACAGAGCCTCTTTTACACAAATTGCTATTTATTTCTAATGAGTGCAGAATGCAGTTAAATATGTGGGCAGATTGCTGCTGCTTAGCACATCCTGCTTACAGAAAGCTGCGCCCTACCTGCAGCAAGGGCAGTAGGATATATGAGGGGTGAAGTAATTCCCTAACACAGGCAAGAGAACTTTTCTATCTCATGCCAGCTATCTGGATATGTGCTAATGAACTGAGTCATTGCTCGAGGGAAATGGGAACTTCCTTGCCAAGGACACATCTTTGACTGGATTAGTCAACTGAGTGAAAACTAAGGCTAGAACAATGCAGGTTTTGGCTATTAGGAATAAGGGATGCTTTAATTATTAGATAAATCTTTCAGAGAGAAGGAATCATCCTGCTGCGGTGAATGTTGATGAAACATCAACATCAATTACTTGAATACAACTTGCACCATGTTAGCAGATAAACAGCATGTATGAAGAAGCCCTAGTGTGTTTTCAGGAAGTCAGGACTGAATATATATGGTAGGTAATGCAAATATATTAATCCAACTGTAAACTCCTAAAGTACAGCTTCTCTGTGCAGAGAAGCTGCGGATGCCCCATCCCTGTAGGTGTTCAAGGGCTGGTTGCATGGGGTCTTAAGCAACCTGGTCTAATGGGAGATGTCCCTCCTCAAAGCAGAGGGGTTGGACCTAGATAATGCTTAAGTCCTCTCCAACCAAAACCATTCTAAAGAAAGACCTCATTTAAACGTGAAAATGATGAATATTTGATGTCTTCTATGAAGACTCCCTGTAATTGGTTTGGATTTCTACTTGCTTCTTTCTAAGCCAAATGCACACAGTTTGAAAGACTTTTAAGTTTTATAGCAGAGAATAGGATTGAACCTTGTATGCTCTCTGCTTAAGTCAGATCTGGTCGTCTGTCATATGGCTACCCCTTCAACTTCTCTCTTTGCAGCACAATGTTTCATTTGTGGGATATTTAGGTTTATTCAAAACACTCAGAAGGAAAAGACTGCACTTCAAAGATCACTTACCATCTTGATTTCTTACCTTTTTTAGCTTTGAGGTGCCACTGTGGCCTCTAATTGCTGCTAGTAGGGCTGAGCGCTCGTTCTCTGGTTCAGTGTATGAGGGTTTCCTGTGACTGCTATTTAGTGCACTATTTGAAACCTGGAATATGGAGAGAACAAACCTCACATTGTTATTAGATATTTACTTAGAGATAGCTTGGAAACACTTTTTGGCACTTGTACCGGAATGCAAACTATGAAGACTAATCAGTTTATCTTTTTTTTGAGCCTGCTTGTAAAACCTTACTCACACTGAACAGTAGGGATATGTATAGATAGTAATGCTGTACTTGGAGATGCAGTCCATATCCCCTGAGCAAGAAGCCAATGGCATACTATTATCCTCCAGTAAAAAAAAATTACAATTTTCTTTCACTGCAGGTATTTACAAGTTTTTTCCACACTGTGTGTTCCTGTTTTTACATGATACACTGAAATGAGGGTTTGGCTCTTAGACTAACCTCAATTACCTCTCCTTTATTGGTGTCTATGCACCCCCTGCCTCCTCTAGCTAGTGCAGCAGCCATGATGTTGCATAATATACAGGATGTGCAGAATAAGCAGCAGCTTGGTCTGCATTTTGCCATTATAAATTTTTCAAATGCCTTGTGTTCTCTGGCTCACCGCGAACTGTACAGATTACCAAATCTCTGGTGTCTGACAGGGTGAGTACAGGGCTCGACAGTCTGATCAGGTTAAAAAAGGTTTCACTTTACCTTTCTGAGTTTCTCCTTTCCCCCTCCTGTTTGAATGGCTTCCATTAGGGCACTGTGCAATGATGTGTCTTTCGGAACTGGCTTTTGGATGACAGGCTTGAATTTCTTCTTTGGTCCGAAAATATTGGTCTGTACATTAGCATCCAGTTCACCAACAGTATTAACATCTGAATCAACAGGTTTCTCCTCCTGTTCTGACTCTGCATTTGCTGCTGCACCATTTAGCTCAGGTGAAGCTTTAAGTGGACTAACTTGTACACCATTAGCGGGATGCCATTTAGTGACTCGCAAAGATGAGCTGAAAGAGGATGGGACTCCTTGGAGATCAGGAGACTTGAGAGATGAGGCTGAATTAGTATGGGTCAAAGTCTCATATTTCTGGTCAAACACAGTCTTTTTCTCTGCTACACTTTGTTTGCTGTTTAAATCATGATCATCTTCTGCATTGTTGTTATCCTTTGAAGAGGATTTAGTAAGTGGGACGCTGGCATTCTTTTTATAAAAACTCACAGGATATGCTTGATTTGGTGCCCTGATATTAACTACTTTGTTTTCCATGCCAGAATTATCACCAGGTGTAAATCTGTGGCATGCTTTCTGACTACAAGCAAAAATACTTGAAAGCGTTTCTCTTGTTTCTGTTGATTCTGTTTCCACAGGGCTATATTTGGCCACAATAATACATCTTTTTGGTGAAACTTCTGCTTCATTCTTAACCTCTCCTGCCCCTTGCTTGTTTTCATCTTTCTCATTATATTCCATAGCGTCAGATTTAAAGGTAGTTGCATTGATGTGTCTTGCAATGGCAGAAGCAACATACTGACTTGATGTTCTCCTGTGTGGCTTTACGAATGGGAGTTCCAGCTTGTCCTTACTAACAGCTGGGGCTGCTAATGGTGTTACCTGGGACTGTGTAACTGAAAGAGCTGGTTTGGCTCTTTCATTCTCAGGTTGTCTTTCAGCTACCTGGATACTAACAGTTTGTGGTGCTGCAGGTTTTGGAGCTGCAAGACAGACAGGTTTGTGCTCATGTTTTATAGTAAATGGCTTAGAGTTTGTGGTGACTGCTGACTTTTTAGGAAAATGCTCAGCAGAGTCGTCACTTTGCTTTTCCATAGAACTTGACCTCCAGAATGCCTTCACTCTCCCAATATGAATTTCCTCACTTTCATCAGAAGAACCTTGTACATGCTTACTAACACTGGTGTTTGGGCCTATGAGATTGCCTAGTTCATCTATTTTAATGGCACCAGTGGAGAGTGAAACTCCTCTATCAAAATGTCTTACTTCGGGTTTGGGAGGGACAACTTTAAAGGTTGTCAAACCCATTTTAGGTTCGTAGGTTGATCCTGAATTCTGGGCACGATGACACCATGTGGGTGTTGATGGGACTTCTGCTTCAGTTTTTTTTGCTGGTGGCCATTTGATTTCCAACTCTGATTTGCTTTTTTTCAGAGATCTCTCCCTGCTACTACATTCATTAACTGGATTCAGCTTCTCTTTTGCTGTACTGATTTCAGTCGTGGCTTTGCAGTGAGATGGACTCAGCTTGGATTTACATTCCTCAGACTTCACACCATGTTTAGGAGAGGGTTCCAGTCTTAAGTTCTTTTCATTTCTTTTTTCAAAGGAGGATGTGAGAGATTCAAACATATCTCTCCTCTGTTCCACAGGCAAGTGAATGAATTCATTTTCAGATGGTTGCTGATATATTAGGTCCTTGCATACAGCTCCACCATCTGTGTGTCCCTTATCAAAGGAACCTGCATTGTTGTTTCTATTTGTAAAGTTTCTTGCATTAACAGAGTCAGCTGAGATATTGTGTGAAACCTTTATCTCCATCTCTTGATTTTCATCTGAGTTAGAGGTGCTAACTTCTGGAGCATCATCTATGATTGTTACTGGAACAGAAATGGAAACATCTTGGGCGGCCTCAAATTTTCTTACATGTGGGTTCAAGGCTTCGCTAGTGTAGTCAGAGTCAGAGTTACTGACACCATCCACTGCTGCAAAATACACATAGAATGCTATATATAGGCAGTATTTAGGCAATATGTCTATAAATTACAGAAACAGCCTATATATGTTTAAGCAAACCAGGTATTTCAGTTACACTCAAAGTAACAGGCTCTTTTTTATGCCAGTATTACAAAAAAGGGAGACGTCTGGGTCCTGCTTATTGTCTGGTTGCTTATTAGGATTATTAGCAAAATATTCCTGCAGTTCTCCTGCTTCAGCCAGTGGGAAACACACAAATGCAGCTGAAAGCAGAATTTCATCTATTGTTCATACCTTATCTTTGACTAACTTATCTAAGTGATAAACATTTCACCACATGACTCCAAAGGAGAAACATTTCTAAGAAACAGCATGCAACTCCAAATTATGTTTCCCAGACCTGGTTAGTAATAACAGCCCAGCTGAAGGATTTCCTTGAGCAAGCAAACAAAGAAACAGTACTTTTATTTTTTCTCCATTCTTCTCACCCTTTATTACCAGTGACTCCAGAAGCCTCATTGTGCAGGAGGGCTATATATCCTCTCAAATTTGCTGGTATAAATCAAAGCTTACAACACAAGCTAAGGAATGGCTGTGTCTGAGAACTCACAAGAAAACAAATCAGACACAAGTCCATTGCAGAAGTATTAAAATGAAGATGTGAAGTTAAAAAAAAAAGTGTTCAATGTCATTTGTTGACAAACCAATAGTAAAGAAGTATTTTAATTCACAGTAGGAAAAAGAGGAGCACAATATGACATTTTATCTCTTCCCACTGTTTAATGTTTTTCTATTTTTAATTTTTAAATATGCCTGTTAACAGAGAGGGGACACTGGGTATAAAAACGTTCCATCCTTTTCCACTTTATAATGATAAAATATAAACAGAGGCATTCTTCATTAAACAAAGAGCTAAATTCACAACGGATTTAGCTTCACTGAAGTTAATGAAATTATACTAAATTTGGCCTATGTGTCCATTGACTGCTGTTCATCTCTTTTTGGTAGAAGACACGGAAATACAATGATAATCTGATAAGCAGTTTGAAAAATATTCAGTGGGAGCCTATAAAGGGTGTCTGCTCCTGAAGCAAAGGAGACACTTTGGAAGGACCACATTCTACCTCATACTCATGAGTTGTTCCCTGTGATCTTAGTGAGAAACATGCAGAACGTCTCAAGAGTATAGCTTGATTTTGCATCCACTGGCTGTGTCTCTGTCTTTTGCACTTCAGTGTTAACACACATCTCCCTACCTTCTAAATCTTCATCCAGGTCAGCCAAAGTCTGCTGGAGCCGTGCTGCAATTAATGTATCTTCATTCCCATGATTAGCCAAAGCCATTGCTTCATCTTGCTTGCTAAAGAAAAATAGAAAAAAATCATTTGGTCTCTCCCCTTTCTTTCACTTTGCATTGTAGCTCTGAAACATACTATAGTTTTACCCCCTCTTCTCCACTGGGGTTCTGAAACTCATTCCCCAAAATATGAAAAATGTGTAGCCTTACACACTAACCACTATACTGACTCATCCGCATCTAGGAAAGATCTCACCAGTGCTTGAGCATACCTAGTGTGCTGGTAATCAAAAGATTTCGATTAATAAAGCCTGCAAAGACATTTTCTGGATTCAGTGTGAAGTAGGCATTTCAGCTGGACTGCAGAAACACAACATATGCCAGGACAAAGGTTTTGCATATCCATACAATTTTAAGGTAGACAGCTAACCATCCTGTGCACCTGCTGTAACAATATATGTACACCTTAATTAAATAAAAATTGCATGGTAATGAAAAATAAATACACTCAAAGTACTGCTAGACAATCACTCTGCATCTTGAGGTGTGGGAGGGAGTGTTTCTAATGAAACATATCAAGGGACCTGATTTTGCCAGAAAACTGATGAAGCTGTACAATGACCTGAGACAAGTCTAAAATCAGAATGACTGCCAGGTGTTGATTTGGCTTATTAAAAGAAGACAATAAAAAGAAAATTAAATAAAAAAATCCTTAAAAAACCCACCTAAAATGAAAAAAAACCCAAAACAACCCCAAAAAACCCCAACAACAAACCAACAAAAAATTCACTTGTATGGCAACCTGGTACACAACAGTCCTCCATTTTCTTAGAGGAAAATCTTGATCAGCAGAACTTTTTTATCTATTTTATCTATTATTGAAACTAGAATTTCACATTGGACAATTTGTTTCTTTTGGTTACTTGACCGAAATTTAAGACATTGTGGTCTGAGACACTGTATCTAAGTTTTGCCCTTGTGATTAGCCTATTGAAAAAGTAGCTTTCCATTCTAGCCACACTTTAACTAACTCTAGCTGGGTGAAACAGATTTGCCCTTTTCAAGATCATACCCTTAATTGCACAGATACAGTAACAGATGACAGATTTTTTTTTGTTTTTTGTTAGTTTACCAAACACTACCTAAAAAATGCCATTTTTCTTCTTCCCTTTAAGATAGTAATCTGAATAAAAATTCAGGGGTGTTTCCTGACATTGATTTAAATTTTGTCCAAAAATGTAGCTTCAATTTTTGCTACTTTGTTGTTTGATTTTTCCCTTGCTCATGCCAGGAGCAACTGAAAGGACATGTTGAAGCATCAGGTATTTTATTTTATTTTACTTCATTATTTATTTAGCATTCCCCTCTCCTTTACACCTTTTGTAGTAGTCCTGCAGCTTGATCCTTCTACTTTTACCTAAACTGCCTTGCACTTACAAAGCTGACTTCATATATGTGGTATCAATGAAAACAACAGCATACACCTCCAAGGAAACCTTCCAAAACTGTCATGCACATATTCTTGTGTATCTGAATACACAGATGGGATCAATTCAAGACAGCAAGACTTGATATATGACTAAGAGGTTTTCTAAACTGGAATCCAAGACAGAAATCAGAATTGCTTGTTTTAAATACAGAGGAAGAGACAGGGTGTTCTATGACTGGAATAAAATTTCTTCCAACATCTGCCACTCACCTGAGCTTTGAAATGCCCTGAACATCCTCACAAGCCACTGTGATCTAATGATGTTCAGGCTCAACATTCACACTGCAAGGTGCATGGTGAACTGAGTTTTCCCCCTGACAGATTACAAGGATGGTGGAGCGAATAAGTTAAAGTCTTTAGTGCAAGCACCTGGCACTGTAGGACTGCAATCCCTCTGTATCCTGTGGCACATGTGCACAGAAACACACACACACACACATACACACACATCTATAAATCAATGAGATTACTCATCTGAGCAATCTGACATAAAGATTTACACTTATTGTACCGTTCTATTTGGGAGAGAAGACTGGCAAACAAAACTCTCAATGTTAAGATGGCAGAAAGAATTTCATATTGTTCTTGCAGTGGAAAGTTTCATAAAATTATTAAAAAACACTCTCCTCTGAGTGTATTTTAAAACAATTTATTTCCATACTGAGAGAGATAATTTCTAATGGGAGAACCATTCAAGCTGTTCACCAGCTAACCGACTGGTCTATTCATCATGGAAAGCAAATTACCACTTTCTTCTTTACAAAGCTGGTCTTGCAGAATAGTTGCACACAGCTGGGGGCAAGTGACACACACAGAGACTCATGCTCTGACCTACTGTGGAGAAGTTTTTTTCCAAAGCCTTGGAATAAAAATCTGTAAACTCATGAGACCTAATTTCATGAAGGCTATGCCAGCTCACTACCTTTTTGGTTCATATTTTCCTGTCTATTGCTTGACTCTTCTACAATACAGCCAAAATGTGTGTTACTAAGGTTGTCCTTGCTGGAATTGCTACAGGAAACAATAAGGTTGAGGATTCTATGGGAAATTTATATTGAAAAACGTATTTGGAATGGGAACAATCATTCCTGGGCTTCAAACACAGACTGTAGGTCCATTGCACGGCACCGACCAGTTCTTTTCTCATGTCTATCAGTGGGAATCTTTCAATGATTCCTCATAGCAAAATTATCCTTTCCTTGCTGGGCACAACAGTCAGGAGTGGTCTCTTTCATTATCCTCTGTGTACTTATGCAGTGACTACACATAATTTGCCTCTCAATCTCTGCTTCAATCTCTTTTCTTAGACAACTGGAATAATATTATCCAATTCACAGAATTTTTCTGAAGGAAAAGGAACATACACTGAAAATTAAAGTATTCTTATTTGCTGCTTCAGAGGGAGCTTCAGAAAAGCAGATCTTTTCTTTTGCATTTCTAAATCTCTAAAAGAGCTACTGTTCGATGCATCTCCAAACTCACCTACAAAGCAAGCCAGAAGGTGTAGATTAGTCACAGGGGCTTTTCTTAAAATTCTTACCACTTAGAATGGGCTATATGTTTTGTGAGGTGAAGGTCTGGTAGTTTCCAGTAGCTCACATGACTTACAAATATGCTTAAGAAGACTCTTTCTCACAGGAAAAGGAAAACAAAAGGGCCTCAATTTTTTTTTTTCCATAGCCTTCTTCCCTTCTGACCCTATACACTTTTCTTTTGTTGACAGCTGTTCTGGCCAGAAGCCAAGAAAAACATTACTTATTTTGATACCATGTTTTACATTCTGTTTTTTTTTTTCTTTTTTGGCGCAGGGAAGAACTTGATAACCTTTATGCTGCCTTCCTGGTTAAAACATGAGGTGCCAAAAATATAGCACTGGTGAGCATTTAGCCCAAGCTCAAAATGGCAAATGTGCATGATTCCTGGAAGCCTGCACACATATTACTTATGTAGATTAGCAGAGATTTGTGTAAGAGCATAGAACGAAGCAAAGTGACTACTAAACTACAGCATTTAATGTTCCACTGAGCTCAGGCTACAATGCCTGATTACTCCTTGGCAGTCATTTGCACAGCTGGAGACAAAATGAAACTTACAGCAACATTTTACCAAATTAGTGCCATGGGAGACATACATTTATGAGAAGGTTTACAATCTAAGAAAGTGAGAAATTTCTCTGATAAAACTAGCTGGAAACAGTGCATAAAAATAAACCCAAACTGGTGGTCAGGCAAGGAATTTGCAATGAGAGAAGTTGCTGTCAAAGCAGCTTTACCTGTGGGTCTGCAAATGATAAATCTGACCCAAGTTTCTCTGAGCACTTCTTGGGAGTTCTGGTGAGCTTCATGTATGTCACTAGAGGTAAAGACCACACCTCCCGCCACAACTGCTTAAATACAGCACCGACCTATGTAAATTGCAGAGAAGTGATGAAGGAAGACATTCAATTATCCAAATGCAGATACTTGGTGCCATTTAAATGCTGTAGGATATTCAAGACATCTGTCTGGGGCTTTTAGACTTAATAGGGAAGACAGGGAAACTTGCATCCCAACTGAATGACAGCAGCTAAGAAGTGGACATACCTTAGGTTAACCAAATGTGATTTGCAATCTCACTCATTTTGCACAATATTTGCTATACCAAAAGCCCTGAGAACATGGCCCCCGCGAACCTGTTAATAGGTGGGGTAGGAAGACAGAGCCATTGCAAATACATGAAATCCATAGAGGCACAATGTGCAGTAGGATATGCAGGGATGTAGTGACAACTGTGAGGCATGTTGAGAGCATTCAGCTTCTCACACGAGCCTTAGTTAGCTAAGAGGGACTGACCTACGTGGAAAACTGACATGGTTACTCCAGTTCCAAAGACTGGACTTTGGAATGTTCAGGCTCCCCTCCCAGCTCTGACAGTTGTCCCAGTCTGGTACTGGGGAATTACATTAAACTATCTTTATGTATCCAAATTTATACTCCTTAAAATGAATCTGATATTCACCTCTTACACAAATGCTGCAAAGACAAATGCTTCTACTTTGTGTATATGTCAAGGTGTGGGTTAAGGATGCTGAAGTTGTAGGAAGTATGGTTGAAGCATTTTGAAAACAATTTATGAATCAATCAGAAAGATGGCATTAAATAAACTCAGGGTTTTTATATATTAATTTTTGTGAGTGATGTGACAAAGTACTCTTCAAAAGTGGAGGTAACCATTTTCTGGATTAACCAATGGTTTCCACAATCTAAAGAGATCATTTTTCCATTATTTGCATTTCTTAGGCTAGGTAACTTTTTTTCACTTCTTTTCAAGGAAGTAATATAACTGCAGCAGGAGAGCAGCTAGTGTAAGTGCTGGGCTTTCTAGTCACCTAAGCCATGACCTGATAAGCAATATCTTCCATTTCTATTGTCTCCTGTGAACTGTTGTGAGAATGAATTTTAAACCAAAGTCTATTAAAATTCCTAAGTTGTAGACTGAACAACCAATTCAGAACTGGTTACATAGCAAAGTCGTCACTTGTGTTTGACACAAGATTTCTGAAATTGGCAGACAACTAGGAAAGGGGAAAAGCACATGGAAGATAACCTTCTTTTTTACATTCTTAGGCAATAAAAAAAAGCTGCACATATTTTTGAGAGCAAGGTACAGGCATCACTTCCATTCCATTTTTAGTTTGTGTTTTCTTTCTAGTTCTGTGGGACTACATCAGACAAAGGTCTTTATACTGCATTTATATCTGTGCTGAACAAAAGTCATTGGAGAATGAATTTAACTATTTTTCAATCCTATAACACATGGGTCCAGTAGTTTCTTCAGATATACTGCCACCCAATTAACAATAAGAAGTTGAAAACAGAGACGAGGAGGAAAATGAAGCAATTTTTCAACAGCAACTGGGCTTATGGTCCTTTTACAATTCTCCTCCATGGTTACTAGTCAAGAATCTAAACAGAAAGCAAATGCTCCTGCATAGTATAATTTTGTGTTCTAATGCTAGAAATCTCTAAGCTTGTTACATACTAGGGCAATTTAAACTTCCAGAGTATCCGACATATGTAATTTCCAGGGTCCTGCTGCATAAGCAGGAGCTTGTAGTTGCTATACAGCTGGATGCACCCCCACTCCCCCTCCTCTGGTAACAGCTTCTGAACAGGAAAGCCCATAGGCAGAAAGAATTGCCAGAAATAGTCAAGGAAGTGGACTAGCATGATTTAGATCTTAATACAGCCGCATTACCTGTGCAATGTAAGACTGCAAGTTAAAAGATGGTACGGTCAAATCACTTCTCTTGATTTACACAGAAAAATAGAAACAGAAAAGGACCAGAGCCTTCCTCTTCTGTAAGCCCACACCAGGCCCTTAGCAACCCAAGCTGCCCCCTAATATTTAAAATATTCTACAGCTACAAAGCAGATAGTATTTTTCCAGTGGATGAGTTTAACAGAAGGCTAATCAGTATTCTTGCCCTAGAATGACTGTATCTATTACTTAACCATAATATCCATATTGTCTTTCTTCCATGAAGATCTGCCAGCAAAAAAGTATACAAAAGTTTCCAAATTTGAAGTTTTCTGGAGCAAGGGGAAAGGGAAAGCCAGAGATAAGGAAGGAAAACTATGTAAGAAGCAGAGCCTTGCAAATCTGTTAGACATCTGGGTTTTAATTAAAAAATTTTTCTTCCCTGAGGTTCTCCCTGTCACTTTAACCCTTTCTCTACTTTCCTACCCCTTAAAACTGTTTTCAAAACAGTAAAACAGGCCTACCCAGTTAAAATAAAACCTATTCTATAGAGAAATAACAGAACTAAACTTTCTCCTTTTTCTCAGAGACAGTTACAATTGACTAGTAATTACACTGAATGTGTTTGCACACAGAGGAGTATATATAATCATACACATACTGCTATTTTTCATTGCAGTTTTTATCTTTCCTTCCTGCATTCTGCCACTCATTATTTTTATTTCTTCTGACCAGCATCCATGCTGAATTTTCTCCAGCTGCTGACTTCTTCTGTCCTGTCCTTCCCAATACAAAACACTGTAACATTTGAATGTGAATGGACTGAAAATTAAGCAGAACAGGTTTACCCACCCCTATGGTTTCAAGCTTTTGTTTTAAACTAACTCATCAAAACCCAAACAGCAAGTATTTCTCAGGCTGGTAACTAAGACGACTGTCCTCCAAGATGCTTCAGCTACCCTGACCAGAGCCAAAGGTAATAAATTCTTCCAAGAGAAAGGGAGGAAATGGGATTATCTCTGTCCAAACCCACAGCACAAACTGATCTCTGGAGGGTTCCCCAACCCCCACCCTATGTCCTGTACTAGCTGCACATGATAAAATATTCCTCTCTCATGGTTACTGAAGCAGACACTTAAGGGAGGGGAAAATCCCTTTCAGACATTTAGAAGGTATTTTGTCTTTTTGTCACACACAAGCCTGTATTTATTTATACCTTTATAACTACAGAGTTCCCTTCACATTTTAAAATACTTTTATTTCTTAAATATTTCAATACATTTAAAATATTTTCAAAATTAAAAACAAAGTGTCTGGGATTTTAAAGTGTTTTTCCTTCTCTGAGACAGGCCATTAGAACCATACTTAAGAGTGACCCCCTTTAAAACAATGATCTCAGTTGCTTATAAAATTGAGAAACTACACACCTCTGTGAGGTGACAGGCCACATGACAATTTATATCATGGCCATAAAATTATACTATTATTTTTTTAAACAAAATGTTTAAATGCCTTCCAAGAACAGAGTTTGGAGGAAAAGGAGAGCTGCATTCTGATACATGAAATTCTTTTTTATACTCAGCCCTCTGAAAAAAAGGTGGTCCTGGCATGGTCTATCTGTTCACCACTCTGCCTTGACTCTCTGCTCATCAGCTCTCCTTCCCGAAAACAGGAAAATGCCACCTCTTCATATCACATGAGCACTGTGCAGAGTAATGAATTAAAGTCTGCATAGCATGTGAATACCAGCACAATGAGTAAGATAAAAAGAGCCAAAGGAAATTGAGTAGTCCTGTTTCCAGAAGAGAATTTGAACTGAGTAAACAGTGGTATATCTGTTTTATTAATTAATTATAAATTTTATTAATTGCTTTATTAATTGAATACTGAAACTTAGAAAGATAATAAAATCAAGTCCCATCACTGTAACCAGAGATGTTATCATGCTATACAAAAGGGGGGGAATTGACTTTAAAAAGGCAGAATCTAAGATTACATACAGAGTCTTAATATCGAAATTACCTAACTTTGAGCGCATGACCTAGCATCCCTAATAATATTATTTTAACATAATTTTTAATGTATAATTATTTATAAAGCTCCAGACAGTAGGTGTGCATGATGCTTTATAGGCGTATAAAATTGCCTGTTCCCTGCCCCTAGGAGCTTGCGTGATGACACCACACAAGGGATGGGAAAAGAGGGGGTATGGGAGGACAGGGTTGCAACACTGTGAGATCATGAGATGTACTTACTGCTACATAAGCAACATTTCAGCTTCTCTGTGGTTTTCTTGTTACTCATTTAACACTATATATTAAAATTTGGTGAACAGATACATAACACAAAGACATCAACCGTAAGAAAGGATATGAATAAAGAGAACTATGTAGTACAATGTTCAGACTCAGCAGTTAATATTAAAACATTCACAGACAAACATTGCATGTAGTCAATTATTTATATGGGTTTAGCCCTTGGCAACTGCAGCTGAGGTCTGGATTCTGCTCCACCAGGCACTGTACAAATGTATCATGAGATATGATAGCTGTGTTATGGTTTTTACCATAAAAAAACAGTGTCTGAAGGGGATCTCCCAGGCAGAGAGACCAAAATGGTTTAACAAGTTAGAAGCCGAGTGAAGAGTAGAACTAGTGTTTTGACATTTGTTTTGATATTCCAATTGCTAATTAGTATGTGTATTTAGATTATGATTGCTTGAACAAGAGCCCCCAAACCAAACAAAAAAGAGTGCATTTGCAAGTTGCTACCATGAACAGAAAATTAAAATCATAAAGACCTCAGCTTGGAAACCCTGGAACCCATGTGCCTTCTTTTAGAAATTTCTGTTTCTGTGCTCTTGGAACTGAAGTAGATTGGAGCTCTGCTGTACTGTCATATTTGTTTGTGCAAAGCCCATGGTTGGTGCAATTTCTGACCTGGCCACAATCTTACCCTGCTATGTGCTGACAAATGTATCCCATGTCAGAGATGGTTCCCCTAAATGCTCATAAGTTTCCTTGCAGATGAAGACCCTGCTGTGTTATTCTAATGCTATCAGGCATTATAGCCACACAGAGACCATCTAGTAAACAACTCCAGAAACCCTAAGAAAAATTAATTTAAAACAAAACATACAGCTAATTAAAGGAAGCAACATGGCAAAATATTCTTGATCTGGAGCACAGGTTAACTATTTGGAGCAAACCTAGGTAAGAACTGTGGATTTGGTTCTGCTCTTCATTGCAGCTCTTCATAATGGATAGGCAAAATACTACCTGGACTTTTTTTAGTCCTTCACACTCCAAATATAATTTACTTCCACTTTAAGGGTACTTTTCACAATCCACAGAGTACAAAATTATTTTAGTACATAGCACTATTAATTCTTAGGAATTTGTTATTTCTGTGGGTGAAAAGCCCAATTTTTAGTCAGCTTTAAAATTTAAAAAGACAAACTAAATATTTCCACTATTCTTGTTAACCTTTTTTCCCAAGCCTTAGCCAAATTAGTCACTAAATAAAATTTCTGGCTTCAGTAGAGCTCAGACTCAAGCAGAACTCAGTCCCACTGCTGCTAACCCCTACTACTTTACAGTAGCAACACGTTCTTCCAATTTCTTTGTTCTTATCTTCCCTTTAAAATTGAGTTTAGATCACTAGTGTACAAAGTAGAAGATAGAAAGGAATAAGTAAACTCTGTAAAATTTTCCTTTATATTTTGTAGCTTATGAAATGTACTTAAAACTCTGTATAGTTTGGTTCATATGAAGTTCATTTTGACTTGTCTGGGGATTTAAGCGGCTGGTTTGGTCCTGAAAATAGCCTATTCATCAAAGAGCAATGTAGAATTTCTGTGTTCTTACTCAGAACATCTTACTAGTGGGATGGCAGTTGTTCTAACATTGAAAACGGAAATTAATATTCTCCAAATTTGACTGTACTCAAAATTGTACTAATAACTGATTTATATCTGATTAAAACAAGAATTTCATGCAAATAGTTTAAAAAAACTACTTTTTTTCTCTTTCCTCTACACTTAGGAAGTGGCTTTTAAAAACTTAGCAGCTTAACCCCAAAAGGATTTAGAGCACAATTTTCAAAGCTGTTTAGTTTACAAAGACAGGTTATGAGTGGAATTGGATTTACCTTCAAATATTACTGGCACATTCACAGCATAACGTTTTAAAAGATATTACTCTCAGCATCACTGTTATGTCAGTCTAAATGGTTGCTGACATAAGATTAAAATACATCACAAATGTTAAGATTTGCTATATCCCTAAGATGATCTGGAGCAATTTTGCTGTCCCAGAACCTAAAAAGTAAATGGTATTTATGAAAAATAACTGCATTCCCTAAACAACTGTCTCCTATTTTAGTCTCATACCACACTGTTTTTAAATTACAGATATATTAGAATAATAGAGAATATTTAGCATTATAAAATCACAGGAAAAAAAGCAAGTTGGAAGCCTAACCCAATCTCCTGCTCCAAGCAGGGCTAATTTCAAAGCCAGAACAGGCTGCCCAAGGCTTTGCCTGGCTGAGTTCTGAGAGTCTCCAGACATGGAGATTCCTCAACTTCTCTAGGGAACCTCTTCCACTGCTCAGTGATTCCTACTTTGAGGAATTCCCTCATATTTAATTTTTGCTTCCTTTAGAGCAGCTGGTGACAGTTGCTTCTTGTCCTTTCATGTGTCCTTTTTGCCCCTTTGTGTATGCCTGAGAAGCCTCATAATCCTCCTTTTGTTAGGGAAAAACTGTGACCAGGTGCCTCCTTACCAACATCACTTTCCCAATATGAGCAACCATTTCCCTCATACCTCGTGTGCTCCAGTGCCACAGCCCCTCAGTGGCTCTCCATTGGATTCTCTCCAACATTCCAGTCTCTCTCTTGAACTGGGGGCCCAAGACAGGATACTGCAGCACAGCACCTTCCTGACTGCAGTGGCAGTACATCACACTATCCTTCCAGCTTCCACTCCTTTGGCTCAGAAAGACCCCTGGACTCATGTTCTGCTGGACAGCTTATGAAACATCCCACTGTTTCTCCTCTGTGCAGTCTTTCCAAACAGTAAAAATTATGTGGGTTTGTGGGCTAAAGGTAAATCTAAATGTCATGGACAAAATATGTATCTTTGGTTGAGGTGAAAGATGGAAGGAATACTGACTTTCAAGAGGGAGTGTGTCACAATGACCTGTGGTTAATCTTTCATTTGATTAAAAAACCAGAAGAAGTTCCCCCCAAACTGAAACTGATTAGTATTGTTATTACAGGGCTTTGCTTTGATGTCTTTGGCCAACAAAATGCTAACTTCTTCCTCCCCCACTGAACATGTGTGTGTGTTTTTCAAACCACTTTATATCCTGCATTTTGAAGAAGGTTGGGATAGCCTATTTACCTCAAAAGTACCAACCTAAACCTAATGAAATTAATGGGTTGCTTTTTTGGATCAGGTCTGGAATGTTAATTGTAGTTATTAAACCAGCCTATCTAATTCTTCCAATAGAAACGGCATCAGGACTTAAGACACTGCAAAAGGAAAAAAGAAAATCACAAGAAAAATGTATTGTTAAGCAAGAATCTAAGTGAGGCTTTACTTTGTCCCCATTGATACTGATGGATAAAGAAAAACCCCAAGATCATTCCAGTATGTTAAATACTGACTTTGGTCTAATTTATCCCTAAGTTATCACTGTAAGATCCAAGGTGAAGTTCTCACTCAGAAATGTGTGGATGGAAATAACTAGGTCATGATACATGCTTTTATGAAGAGGGTACAGATTAGCAGCTGAATGGAGAGTGACCAGAAAAGCACAGACTTGGTGTCAACTGAGAATTCAGAGGAATTTCTGGCCCTTGTCCCATGACTCTGCAGCATCACACAGAGTGAATCCCCTACAGTATTACCAGGCCACCCTCCTTGCTGGAGGCACAGCTTCCTATTTACCCAGTTTGTATTTGCAGAAGTCCTATAAATTTTGGGTTCCCTTTGCAGCCCTGTCACTAACTATGTGAGTTTTGGCAAACAAACAGTGTCAGTCATTTGTGCTTGAAGGCAGTTTCTAGTTAAACTTTAGGTTCTCTTATTTTCTTGCAAAAACTGCAGAAAAATTTATATCATTAAAAAAAAAAGGAAGAAAAAGGAAATATGCTGAACAAAACCTGACCCCAAAGTGCAACACCAGTGGAGGTTAGCATTAAGTGAACAAATATATATATATATAAATATATATATATACACAAACAAATAAATAAATAAATAAATATGTATGCAAACTTTTACAAACCAATATCCAAAGTCACTGCATACAGTCCTTTTCCACCTGGCTTTTGGTGGCTTGAATTTTCCACTATATGACCTGCATGTAATTTTTCTGGATTAATATATGGTAATACTTTTTTAAAAACTTTAGGTGCTATCAGAAGTACAAAATAACCCAAACTTCAACAGAATTATTTCAGACTCCTTGAATAAATCAACTCTGGAGGGCAGCAGTCTTTTGCAAGAAATGTAACTACAAGTTCAAACAAAAAATTGACCTTTGCCTGTTGCTACAAGTATGTCGCTCAAGGGGACTTGGCAGTGAGCTTTTCACTGGGAGGAGTCACTTGGCACTGGAACTGGTTTATGAAAGAGCAGAAGAAAGTATAAGTTGGTTTTCTTAAATGAGTCCCTACCAGGAGGACAAGTGCTGGTGGCAAGTAAATATTTACCTCAGATGAGCAGTGTCAGGTCCCACGCTGCCACAGTAGGCGTTCTGCACAGGGCACGTGTCTGTGTCACACATTGCATCTGCCTCAGCTGGGTCCATGTAGCCATTGACCAGCTTGATGTCTCTCAACTTCATACTGTCATTTTGTGAATCCAGAGATACAATATCTGATGGGGAGCTCACAACACCCGAGTCCTCTGTGGTGTCCTCTGATGCAAAACAGCTGCTTTCTGATGCTGTTTCTTCCACCTCCGATAGCTCCAGAACTGTGTCATCCACTACATAAACATTATCATGTGTAGACAGCAGGCTCTCTAAATGAAATATAACAAGGAAAGTTAGCTGGAAGCCATCAGTACATAAATCAGAGAGCTGTCCCTTTGTAACTGGAAAAACCCACATGAAATGCATTAGAAATGTGAGGGAGGGTGCTTAGTATTTGTATATAAGATAAAGATTATTTGAAAAGTGACAAAAATTATGTTCTTTGCTTTTAGAGATGTGGTTTGCTATGCTGGTCCTGTGGGGTTTGGGTCTTACAAATTCCATAGCAAATCAGTTTCCTTTATTCTCTGAAGAAACAATTTTCCAGAGGTAGTTTCCTAAGGAATTAGACTGAAGTTTAAATGACGTGATTTAGGAAATCACTCCTGTTGCTCCTTATGGCAACATAATCTCATTATTTCTCTTCTATTCTATGCCAAACAGATGACATTTCCAATAAGAAATCTATGTATAGGTAAAAATGGACAGAATTTCCCAGTCAGGACACTTAATTGGGAAACTAGATCTACTGCTGGCCCAGTGGGTGTCACTGATTTTATCAGCCTTCAATTTTTCTTTTTTTCAAAGCATACAGAATCTCCTAATATGTTTACAGAAAAGTAGACAGTACCATACATAAAATAGAAACTTTTTCAATGTTTAGTTATTTATAAAGGAGATCAAGGGATACATCCTTTGCATGTTTAATTCTACTAAAAGCTTCAAATTTTGAGAGGAGATTAGACACAGTATAATTTATTGTACCCTGTTTTATTTCGCTTCCTATAAGCTACCCCTTTTTTGTGTTTTTTGGCAAAAAACACAATTTTCTCTTAAGAAATGTACTCAATTTCAGCCTGCAATTATGCCACTAAAGGAGAGCTCCCAACCAGGTCAATAATTTCAACAACTGAAATTACTGAATGACGAAACACAGAATCAAGCCCAAACACACTTCTCCTGATCAAAAGGAATCAATAAAGACTAATCTAAATGTTTAATTTGGAATTATGTGTGCTCCATTCTCTTCTTGAACCTCAGTAAGCAAAAGGAAGATTAAACAACAGTTTATGGTCTGATCTTCCGGACACTTGTGGTGGATGTTAATTACATGAGAAGTCACAGGTCTGCAAGAGTGACTAAAATTAAACATACACTTTGCTGTATTTTAGGCTCAGAATCAAAAACTTTTGAAGAATACATGAAGCTATAGCTCAAAAATGATCAACAGAGGGAAATATTTCTGAATTATGTTGTATACACAAAAGCATTTTCTTTAAGTCTGAGAACTGAAAACAACTGTGCCAAAGAATGTCACAGAAATAGTTTTGTCAGGGTATAGCTTAGCAGTGAAGCTTCGAGTAAAACTAGAATAAAAATCAAGCCAACATTCTCCTTGACTGAGGTTACAAGATGCCATTAAATACTGAAATTGATTTCCGACAGTAGAAGCAATAAAATTCAGGGGGTTACAAATCATGATTAAACTTTTAAGTGCTGTCAAGTGCTGATATTAATGATGGAAGATGATCCAAAAACTCTATTGCAACTTTAGAAACAATGTTATTTGATTTCTTTGACCTTATTTTCCGTAACATTAGTTCTAGGTTCTGAATATAGTCTCAGACATTGTTCCATTTTAAAATGGTAATTAAAGGAACAAAGTATGTGCCACTGAATGGATTTGAGTATGCCTGTCATAGAACTACAGTTAGGAAAATACCAACATGAAGGATAAATGTGAATAGTTTGACACTGAACATCAAATAATAAAACCCCACAAAAACTAATAGTGAACAAACAGTATATGGCTTTTTGGCTTTTAGATAAACAAAAAAAGCCCAGTAACAAACATTAGTAAAAGTTACAATATGTTAAAACCAGGACAAAGAAGGATAACAAATCAATTTATAGAGTAGAAGTTGAAGAGTGAAAGCACACGGGAAGATTTCGAAGTAATGCACAATGCAGTATATATACCTTGATGCAAAGAGACCTCTCCATAATACATGACAAATTTATTGTCACATGGATGCCATAAATGACCTCCACCCTATAGCTGGCACAGCAATTTATAGCTAAATACCTACTCTCAGATCCTGACATGAGGGGTACAGACTTTTCCTTTCTGTGTCCCTGGAATTTCCTCATCCTCTTCTTGCCTGCCTGCTACTATTTCCTGCATCTTTCTGCTCAGGGATTTAGATCCTTTTGGTCATAGAGCCCACTTCCCTACTGCAGTAACAACAACACTCAAGTCTCTCCCTGCTCTGCAGCAGGATCTCCACTCCCAGCCCACTGTCCCCACACGTTGCCAAAAAAATGAAAACAATCACTTATTATCAGAGTCCATGGGTGAATTGATCCCTGTTACATCTGCATCTTGGCAGCTGAATCACCCAGGCCAGAATAAGAACCTCCTCATTCAACAGCAGTTTTATCCTGAAGCACTGAAATACAAATAGGCATCTTTCCACTCAGTGATTAAATTCCCAAAGCAAAACTAAAATGTTCCCCTCTCTTCAAGCCTATCAGTTTGACAAAGTGCTTCCCGATTTTTTATCTTCACAGAGAAGATTCATGAATTTTTAACACTGTTAACGCATGGCACTGAACAGAATTATTGGCTGAGACAAACCATTTTGATTGCCACTACTACTTGTCTGAACGTAAAAGCACACATATAAAACACAACTGTGATGGTTCTGTGTCATGTTAACAACCTTGTTTCAGCTAAGATCAGCACTAAAACACCCCTGTTTCAAATCTGAGCCATTTGTGGATGGATTAAGTAAGAACTATTCTTATTCTATCTCCTACATGCTTGATTAAGTCTTCAGTGGTGCAAATTGAAGATGGGATGGACATTACTGGGTAATGACACATGACATGAAGAAAGCATACCTCAACATTACTGAGGGGTCTTGTCTTCAGGACACAGAAAATACTTTATAAAATTTTCTAATTCTACAAGGCGAATAGGGTAACATTTAGTAATAGATGTGATTCTGTCTTGCAACCTTTGCATTTCTTTTATCTAAGGGGATGCAGAAAACCACCTCACACTAACAAAGTGTGACCACAAGGATGGCACTACTGAGGTTTTTTGTTGGTTCAATAAAAAAAATATCTCAACATTTTCTTCTCTTTCTTCTGTCATAACACTAAGACAAATCCAGGCTCTGAACCTCAGGGCAGACATATCCAGGTTAAGAAGGAGTATTCAACAAGAACTTCAGGACTGAACACACAAATAACAACTTCCAGAGATAATATAGTATTGAAAGATTTCTTTACAGAAGACTGAGTTTTCAAATATATAACAATTTTCAGTAAAGTGGCCGCATTCACTGGCATCAGGTGGGGTGCGATATAGAAAAGTGTGTAGAAGTTCTCTAAACTGTTCTAAAATCTGTGTGGGACATCTCACCCCCACATGAAGCTGGAGAGAATCCTTCAAAGCCTTGTGTTGTTGCTTACCTATGTCCTGTTTCAGGCTGTAGACACTGCTAAGCCCACATGAGCGCTGTACCAGGGATCTCCCCAGATTCACAGCAGCAGTGCTGTCGCTGCACAATTAGGTCAACCACAAGTTACAAAGGCTTTCTTGCAGAGGGGGATGGCCTGGGATGTCTGTTTGTGAGAATGTTGCCCATGACCATCAACAGAGAAAGAGGAGAGTAGCTCATGAGTAAAGAATGTGAGCTTCTTGTTTAATACAAAAGAGATCTTGTTGCTTTAATCTCAATAGCCTGTATGTAATTAGGAAAACACTGAACTCTGAGTTTAGAAGAGTCATATCTGCACTTGTGCAGTTTGATGTTGCATGTATGTACACATTACTCATCCAGAATGCCAATGATGGGGAGACAGATAAACCTCACCTGGTTTAAATGCAAATCAGCACTTTCAGAAATGAAGATTTAATTCAATATGTAAAGATTTCCATGGGTAAAACACTTACTTTGATTACTGCTATGAAAACAATCACTGTCAAATTTGAATTAGATTAGAATTGGACATAAGTGTTCAAAAGATGCCATCTGGACTTACAAAAGTAGTCACCAAAGCCCAAGTCATCACTCCTTCTGAGTCCAATGGGCACAGGGTATAACTGTTCAGGAAGTGCTGTGACCTTCTGCCTTTACAGCACCGCTGATGTTTTGTCATTACATTCAATAAGGACAGACAGAAGATGTAACAGTTGATTCAACCCTTACATGGCGAGTAACTTGAACTTCACAATCGTTTTAGAGATGCAGAGTTTCTCTAACTCATCTAACTCTTGCTAACAGGTTGGTAATACTTTTACAACTTCTTTCACCATTTGTTTCATTGCCAAAGAACTTTCCTTTAATGGACTAAAATTGCTTTGCTGTAGTTCAAGTGGTCTATTATAATGAAGTTGTAAAAAATTACCACAAACTTCATGATGTTAAAGAATATTAATTCTTATAATGATTCCCAAATTAGAATATAATTCTTTCACTGACAGTACTTAAAACTTCCAGTGGGAGAAAGAAACACTGCTCTAATTATTTGTCCTGGCAGTAAAAAAAGTTAAGACAATCACAAAAGACCAGTATTAAAATACTGTGCATTTTTTTTCATACCCTTGGAAGAAGGCTGATGGAAGAAACAGCAAAAGAAAACATTTGTTATGGCAATTATTTACAGAGATTATGAAAATGGAGAACACAGGATTATCTTAGGTTTTCACACCGGTACAATGTGTTCTTGTTGCATTTTACTCATTTTGCTCATGGACCAAAAACCTGTATGTAGAGATAAGTGTTAAAGATCACTCAATAAGCAGATAAAGCAGTAGACAGAATGGGTGGTCTTCTCCCTGTCATAATTAAAATTACTTTAATTCAACATGCTTCTTAGCATACTTGAGCCTACATGTATACTTTATTAAAAAAAATAAAATTAAAATAGACAGAAAATAAATGTCCACTGTTATACTTCAACAATAGTATTAGAGGAGTGGGGGAATGGATCAATTCCAAAGCACTCCTCTTCCAGCTTTTGGAACTGCCTTGCAGAAACTCAAAAAGAGGCCAGGAAATACTGAGCTGGGATACCATGCTCTGCAGCTCCAGCCCTCCTCCAAAATGAAGATGTAGAGCAGCTTAATGCTGGCTTAGTTAATTTAGATCACAGAATCACAGAACAGTTTCACTTGGAAAGAGCCTCTGGAGGTCACCTAGCTCAATGTCCTCCCCAAAGCAGGGCTATCTTCCAGCTTTGACAAAGTAGCTCAGGGCCTTGAACAGTTTAGCCTTGAAAATCTCCAAGCATGAAGACCCAACAGCTTCTCTGAAAAAAATCATGGATCATTCCCATTCCCTGGGCAGTGTCTAATGCTTCTCCCACTTAAAAATATTATTTTAATGTCAACCTAAAAAATTTGTAGCTGCAGCTTATCACTGTTACAGTCTTTTTGCAGAGAATCTCAGAAAAGAGTCTGTCTCAGTCATTCCTCTTCATTTAGATGCAAGAGAACATTCAAACTCTCCTTACCCTTCCCTTCTGCTGAACAAGCCCTGTTGTCTAAGCACCTTAATGTACATCCTTGACACTTCCTGCGAGACTCTGTTGCCTCTGCTCTGGTGTGTCAGTGTCTTGTTACACAGAACTCACAACTGGACTCACTTTTGGACAATGGACTCCCATGTGGCCTCATGGTAACCACCTGGCTACCATTATTCCCAAAGGGGAATAATAATTTCCTGTGATCTGCTGGCTGTGCTCTTGCTAGTGCAGCCCAGCCTCTGGTTAGTACTTCATCACTGAAAGGGCATGTTGCTGACTCACACAGCCCTGCATGCGACTTCCAGTCTCACATAATGAGATATTTTCAATCTCCTTCCTAGTCTTATGCCCCATCCTAATGTTTTCCAATAGACTCTTTAATTGAAGTCATTCTCACTGTAAACCCTGCAAACAGAAGTAAATCCACTCCTTTATATGCTAGCCAATAACAAAAATTAAAAGACTCACAAAGGACATGTCTCACCAGACTTATCATCAGAAATGTACAAATGGAGTGTTATTAGTTACACCCTGTGAATCTTCAGCATTATCATAGTCAATTCCAAACTAATGACAGTTAACTTAGTTGCCTAGGTCTACTTTCCTATGATTGAAAAATAAATGCAATGTGGACTCATTTAACCTGCCTTATGAATTTGAGGTAGTTAAGCACTTCCCTTGGGGTTAAACTTGTTTGTTGTTAGTTGGTATCATAACAGAAAAGTATTGTAACTTCCACAAAAGCTTTTTTTTTGGCAATGGAGGTTCCTAAAGCAAAGGCAATGCAAGATAGGATCAAGCCGGGGAATGAGAACTGAAGAGTGTTCCAGTCCCTCCAGTGTTTTTTCCATGTACAAGCAGCTGTGAAGATCTGTGCACTAATGTTTGTTTTTCCTTCCAAATATATAGTGAAAACAATTGTGAAGTCTCTCTCTCTCAAAAAAACACTACCTAAAATGTCTGTTGGCTCTTGAAAGACTCAGGAAGCTACCTCTGCAAATAAATGTCTGCTACCCTCTCCCATTTCGAAACTTTATTTTTGCCACCTGCCAAACAAGCAAAGAAATATTTCTGAATTAATGCAGCACAGATTTTCAAAAAGGGGAAAATCAACGTACTGGACTTTATTATTCCTATTTCTTTCCCACAATCCTTTCTTCAATGACTGAAAAAGACTCTGTGACCCCTGCAAAGCCCATTTGACCTAGAATGCTGCTGCTATTGCTGAACTGCTTTTCATCCTCTCCTTTTTGGCACCTCTTGAACCCAACAGCTCCTTGCTTTTTATAAAAGCCTTGTCTGGACTCTCTGACAACTCTCCATCATAGCCAGTAACTAGCCTTCCTTATTCAAAGGGATCAGATGTCATAAAAGTGACACAAAGAGTAAAATGCTCTTTGACAGAAAAAGGATCATGTGTCAAAGTAGATCTTTCCTTGATTAACCGGAGAACATTGTCACTTGGCTTTGGGAAGGACAGATTTTAGAAAATGAATCAGTAGTGAGAGTTGTTAATTTCCTTTTATACACAATGAAGGGGAGAGTTTCACAAAAGTTCCTGGTGTTCACTTTATGAGGTTAACAGCAAGCTAGAATGATTCACAAGATGATTTCAGGGCTCTAGACGGTCCCTTTTACTTCAGATGAGGATAGGGGCAAGGCGCCTAATCTGTGCAGTTCAAAAGGACTACCAACAAGTAGACAATGTAGGTTATAGGAGGAAGATAACACAGAAATATATTTAAGAGCAATTATAGATAGCTTCAAACTTGCACTTCATAAATCACCAAATGTAACACTGGCAATATGTTGTGTTAAACAACAGGGCTCTTTGGGGGTGTTTGCAGGACAGGAAAATCTAGATCCTAAACCAGAGACTGCCCAGTATAATGAGTCTCATGAAGAAATAACCCACTCTCCCCGATTACTGGGAACTATTAGTCTTAAATGATAGATCTGGGCAATCTGCATCCTTTTCAGAGGTTGTGGACTTTCACTCAGGCATGCTGCAGCATCTAAACAAATAGATGGTGAAGGTGATTTTCATGAGCCACCTTAGTGAACACACTCTATAAAATTGCTTGAAAAGCATATGCAGTGTAATGATTAAAAAAACCCAGAAATTATTAGTGTACCTATGGAATAAAACAGTGTATTATTAGGAGATTTTTAAGATCACAGAAAGGAGGCCATTTGCTCTACTTTCCTTTTTAAACTTCACTATGTTTTTCCCTTTGTGCACTCTGCATCAGTTCATTCTCTTCCTTAGTTTGTTAACAGTTCCATAAAATCTCTACTGCAGTTTTGTATTTATAGCATCATCCACAGGAGAAAAACATAGAACACTTTTGCATTGTAATTATCTTTTCCTTCCCCAGTAACTGGCTGCCAACAAACTCAGCAGAGAAGAGACACAAAAACACAACTCTAAACCAAGCACACATATACATATGTACAGACACCCTTGTGGAATTTAAGACATCTTTCCATAGTACAGAGACACCACTCTACTAACAGTTGTGTACTTATTTTCTAATTAAAAGTGTTTTAAAAGTTAGAAAGGGTGAAAGAAAATCAGGTCAATCTGTAATAATATATTATTGAAACTATTAGATATTACACACATACAAATAAAAAAAATTGAACAGCTGCCTTCTAATTTTGAGGACAAAGTATACTTGGGCACAGAAGCAGCTCTATTGAGAACTGTTGCACAATTGAGAAAAAAACCTTCCTATCAATGCAGACTTACTAGGAAGTAACAGCAACAAACACTGGTTTTGCTTAATACCAAAACCTAATAGTGAACTACAGGCTGGAATGACCATTAACAAAAAGGGATTTCATCACTCTTGCAGAGCCCTCCCGTTCCCCCATCAGTGCATCCTTCATTTTCCCTTACATCTCTTTCTCTTTTTATAGAATAGTACCTTAGTATAATCTGAAGTCAGACAGAGCCCTGAGAAAATTGTTTTGTGAACAAACCACCTAACTTACAATGAAAGTGGCATAAAATGACTCCATTTAATTGCCCAAGACATACTTCAGCCAAACCACCAATCATGTAAATACCTACACAGATTTTCAACAGCTAGGTCCAAATTTAGATATGAAAACATTTTCATACACATCCATAGTATAAAGACAAATGTCTACTCTGACCTCTCTTGATGTACATTAACTGACTCCTCTTGGACTTCTTGATCAGTGGAATATGTGCTTCTGGTTCCAAGAGATCTTTGCAATATACTTGGGCTGGTGGTTTACTTTGGCAATTATATTTCCAGAAATATTTTAACCTAGTAAAATGTTTCCTTTCTGAGTTGTAACACATTTTACTGCACTTATGCACTGGATTACTCTGCTATCATACTTCTCAGAGCTGTAAGACATCCAATTATGTCAGCAAAAGTATATACCTGGTGAGACACTACTGTATGTGAACACTTGTCAGTAAACAGTCTGCCCTCTGAAACTGCCCAGTAAAGAAATAATTACTCTTGCAGGGAATGTCAGACCATAGATTTTTAAGGTCCCCTCCTATCCAAACCATTTTATGGTTCTTTGAAACTATGACCACACAGTACCAATGAAGTTATCTTTTCCAGCAGTGCACCCTGAAGCCCTTCCTGGGAGGCTAGAAAGAAGAGGAATACTGGACAAGTAGAGAACAAAGTGTTCACAGAGGAGCACTGCTCTCATGCCACCACTCCTCTTTGGCAGCAGATGGACTACATCAGATTATTTCAGGCATAAGCAGAGTTAGAAATACTCAAGTCAGAGCTGAATTTGGCCTGCTCTTCCACAGTCCTCCTATGAAGTCAATTATCTCATCAATCATGCTTTGCCCTGAGGCTCTCCTTCTGTATTAACTTGAAGAAATGCAAACATGCAAGAGTGGTAACTGGATGTTACGCTTTGTACTGATTTGTGGATAGTAAAATGTTAATGGCAGTGCCATCTCTGGTGCTCTGGTGAACAATAGCCTGATGCAAGAAATGGGTCATCATCTGAACATCCACTTGGAAAAAATTTTCCCCTTTCATGATACTAACACACTGTTAGTATCAGATCCTGCTTCCACTGCAGCAGTTAGGTTTTGCCCCTGACTTCAACAGCAGCAGGATCAGACTGTTCACTGATTAAAATGCAAAGCTGCAGATATCTCCTGCATGGGATGAATCCCCACAGGGAAAATTTGTCTGCATTTTTATTCATGTGAAGCATTTTAAGGCTTTAATTTACACAGTTCATTCAATAATAATGTGCATGCTGTATAATGGGGTACCTGATTAAGCATGCTTGAGTGCTTTGCTGGAGCAGGGCCATTTCTAGAATTTGACGGTTTGCTATGATCATATATATCCTCAAAACAGGCAAGCTAGTTTGGGGAATTTTTCACCTGAGTTAATGTGCTTAAATAGGATCAGCATAAAAGGGGGAATTTTGGAAATGCATTTGAGTTTCTTTTTTTTAGCATCAGTTCCTCCTCAAATTAGGCTGAGAAGGTCACCCTATTGTAGGTTTTAAGGTTGTCTATGAAACCCTCCAGTAAATTTTAAGCTGGCTACTGGCTTCTCCTGAATGAGTCAGGAAGGATAGCAGTCTGAAGTTCAGTCACAAAAGTTTAATAAAGAGATAGAAGGCAGAGCAGAGACTTTTTTCATGTACCTGTTGACATAAAAGTTTATTTTCTATTATCTATCAGGAATACTGAGGGAAGTGTGCTAGAAACAATAGCAAAACTTCAGCCCCAAGTGTGGTAGGGTTTAGATATCAGAGAGCTCAGTCATTAATACAGAAGTTCAAAAGAAATGGTTAAGAAATTACTTGGTGGGGTCCTGGGGAAGAAAATAAAAAAACAAAGAAGAAAAAAAGAAAGGGAAAATTCTCAAATATTTTTGGTTTTTAAAAGCAAGAACCTCAAGGTCCTGGGATTTTAATCTCCATCATTTTTTCCCCTTTTTATTCATTAATATCCTCTCTCTTTCCTGTTCTTATCCCTAATTAAAAAAATAAAAAGACTATTAAAAAAATACACCTTCTCTTTTAAACTCCAAAGAGCCAGTCAATTTTTTTTCCTAAAACCATTACCCAAGAAGTGTGTTGGAAAATTTTTTAGCAGGTGGCCACCGTTACACTTTGTACAGTACAGTTTGTACAGTAATGCTCAAACACTACCTTAATTCTCCTGCTTGCTCATAATTTCAGCATGGTATTATAGAACCCTCCACTCACCTAAGAGTGGCCTCTATCAAACCAGCACAGAATCAAGCTGGTGGTTTGTTATTATTCTTCCCATTACCGCATGAAAGTTTAAAGACTTCTGTCTCAATTGCTTTCAGCCTGCTAATTTTCTCACAGGCACTAATTTAAGTCTGTGGAAAAAACCACAAGGAGTTTCCCTGTGCAAGGATTTTTTGTGTAAAAGAAAGCAATCGATACATTGCCAAAGCCTTGTATTATGAACAGTGGCATGCATTAAATGTACTCTGAAAGTGAAGAAAAGACTTTCCAGCACAGTCTGTGTCCTTTGTAAGAGCAGACTGAAGACAAATTATTTTATTTCAGGAACATCTGAATCCCATTGATTAGCATGATGAATACAGAACAGGAAAGCTGCCAGGTACAGAGGAAGCTGGGCATGTCCACAAGGGAGTGGAGCAAACAATGAAATTACAGTATATGCATGCTTTTTTTTTTTTTTTTACCAAAATGTTTTCATTTGGAAAACTTGGACACTTAAACCTCTGAGTTTCTTTTACTGACTGGTCAGTTAATCAGCATATTGTTCTAATTCTCTCAAGGCAAACAGACGAGGGTTTTAGAAGTGAAAAATACAGTTTTAACCTGCAAGGAATCAATAAAATATTCATATACATTGAATTTAATTGGAGTAGGATCTCTTCTGGAAAAAAGAAAAAATATGTTTCTTATTACTGGGAGAACAGAGGAGTAAGTTTCACTTGGTAAAAAATAATAGCGTCACTCCTAAGCATTGATTCAACACATCTGAGACTGGTAGTACCCAAAAAGGGTTTCAGAACAAAACCAAGGTACCAATGCATTCATGCAGTAGATCCCAAACTGTCATCTACTTCCAGCCACACCAAGAAATTATACAGGGTGGCCCTTCTACAGTCCTTGGCAGTCCACTGTGAGCCTTTCTGGAGAACAAGTTTATAAGAGTTTGTTTGCCTTCCAAAATGCTCCATCTCTTACAAGTAAAAGTGAAGTAAACAAAACTCTTATCTTGAACTTAAAGCCAGTAATTATATTTTCTTACAATCTTTACAAATCTTTTATAATTTGTCATAATTCTTATGTTTTAAGAAATATATTCATTCAAACCTTGACTGCTTCATCCATAGACACCATAAAAACAGATCTCTTGTGTTTCCACATAGTTTAGAAAAAAATGTTGAAACTATTTCCTCAGTGAGTTTTATGCTTTTACAAACTGTAAAATATTTTCCCTTTTTTACCTTGTCAAGAAATTGAGAAAAAAACCAAACCATTGAAGAGAAAAGAAAAATGCTTACCTTCATGTTTTAAAAAGCAGAAAACAATAATAATTTTTATTAGATGCTTAAAGTGGAAAAATTAGTTGCTTTGTTTGCTCTAACAAACAAGCAGATAATCCCCTACCAGTCTTTCACTGTTTATGGGAGAGCACCATATATTTAGCAACCTTATTTTTACCTTTTAATCACTATAGTCTTTAAAGAAAAAATGGTATTTGTCTGTCATAGTCCTCCTTTCTCATTCTTTTCTCCATCTTCTTTTGTTTTAGGTCTTTGCTCTCCATTACACCCCACCTTTACTTATGGTAGTAGGTTAGAAAGTAATTATTTTATCCATCCCAGGAACCAATTATGGAATCCACAAAAGCATCTGACAAAAGAGAAGCTGTCTCTGCTCTCAGCCTTTTGCTCCCTCATGCCCAAAAACCCAGAAGTGAATGTGCATGGCCAGAATACTCAATTTCTTAGAAGAAAGTAGGTAGGCATGTTAGTCAGTGTTTACTGACTTAGAAGCGGTAATAGGAAAAGCTGAGTATGAGCATCTCTAAGGATGGGAAAGCACTTGGGTAGTAGAATCACCACCTACTGGAACAGAGAAAAAAATTCAGGTTGGTTTACTGCAACTCCATGAGCATTTCCTGTATTTGATTGTAGGATCTTCCACTATAAATGCCATTTAAAGCACCAGCCTTCAAGTTTGATTTGGCCCAGACCTTATGTGTAAACCTGGCTCAAATTCACACCCAGGATGAAAGTTCTTACACACACTCTTGCACCACATGCACATATTTGGTTGAACACAGACGTTTAGTCCCACTTGTTACTGATAAAGTTTAGAGCTATGTGTACGGCTGTGAGAACTCCTCACATTCCACCATTCAAGGGCAGCAGAGTATGTCTAAGATGCCACTCAGTTATTAAAGGTACAGCTCCTGTAGTTAAAACTGCTCTTCTTTTGACAAAGAAAGAGGACAACAGAGAATTTGGTTTCACTTGGAAGAACATTCACAGTTATCCACAGACCACTTGGATTGCAAAGCTGGTCTGCAAGGGAATTAAGAGGAGAAATGCCATGACATTTAGTCAGGATGGGAAAAAGGAAAGCTCAGGTTTATTCCACACTGCAGGAAATAGGTAAGTAGCCAGTTAAAAATCTGACACCGGGAAATGTGTCTAGAAAGACTATTTGATTCACGGGGGTCCAATCCCATACTTATGTAACCAGAAAATATTTTCTTCAATTATTCAAAGTGATTGTGCTCCCTTACAGTCACACTGACTTCTGGCTCAAAGTCTGCAAAATTACAACTTTTATGTCCAATACAAGTAGGCAGCATAAGCAGGGGATTATAAGGGAATATGAAATTACTCACGCTTTCCAACAGTGTTTGTACCCAGGACTCAGCCTCCTTCCTTAGAACTTTCTCAAGGCATGAGAAAATGAAGCAGATCTAGTGACCCAAATTTACTATTTTCTTATTAGAAGTGAACAGAAAGAAAAATCTTTCATGTTCAAGGTACATTCAAGGAATAGAAAGGACTTATTAGTTGATACCAATTCAGTATGTTGCTAGCTTCTAGAGTCATTCATTCTTTCTTTGGACTTGATGCTTTCAACAGTCATTTACCACTAGTAAATGGTGCCAAAGCATACACAAGAATATGCAGTAAAAAAGGAATAAAGCAGGGCATTCTTGCAGGGAAATATGCAAGATCACCTTTCTCCTTACTCATCTCAGCAAAAATCAGCATTTATTACCTGTAAACTCTTCTGGATAAACAAAGAATTAATTATGCCACTTTTTGTTTTGTCAATTTCTTATGCATTTTAACAGTGGACTTCTCTAGCCACAGAGCTGCTATAGCAGAAGCTTATGAATAAGAAGTGTAAACAGAGACATCAATTTTGTTTCACTGTCCTTGAGGGGGGAGTCCATAGTTTTACAATGTAATCAGAAAACAACATGGCTGTAATTTTCGAGGGATGGAGTAAGTTCCATTCTGTCTTCTAAAATAACATGTATTTTTGTATGGAACGTTAAGTGGTGCCTACTATATGCAGTAAATATATATTGAGAGCCATGGTAGTGACTGGAAGCCAAGCTCTGAAGACAGAACTGCTGTCATACATACACACACAGAGCCCAGCTCTCAAAAAGAGGCACTTTTAAACTGGGAGAGAACAATAAGGGGGGGATTAAACTGGCTGTAAACATAAATGATGAGGCTATGAGAATTATGACCACAGAGTTCACTTCAAAAAAGCAGAATAAAGGGACAGATGATGGGGATATGATAGATTGGATGTTTAATAAACAAATGCATCATAAGTTTTTGCAACTCATCATACAATTCAAACTGGATGATTTTTCTTCCAGTCATTCTCCTGTGGAGGATCCTACTGGATCATTGAAAAACAGCAAGATGAGAAATATTTCCTTTATCTACTTATATATTTAGAATACTTTTCTCCATATTTTACCTGCCCAGAATAATTTTCAATGCTGGATCAGTAGCACATTTTCTAAATATAAAATTGGAATGAGTTAAATGTTTAGTATTATTCTACAGTCTTGTGACTAGAAAAGGAAAAAAAAAATCCATCTGCCCAGTGAGAAAGACAACATTCATTTTGTTCCTCAAAGATTCCAATGGCAAGGAAAAATCCCAGAAGTATTACATGTAGAAAAGATATTTAAGGATGTTTTGAAAATTGGAGATTTCAGTCTCTAAGTGACTGAATTGCTGGTATTGAAATTATTTGTCTATGAAAGAAGATGGATACTAAACTGATCTGGTCATGATTTTTAAATTCTAAAACTCAAGCTGATAAGATCCACCTAGTGGAACACAGTCTTTCTATACTGGCACTAGACCTGACCTACTTCTATGCACTTATGCATGCTTTATGAACGTACACCAACCATTTGTACTAATTAGCACACTTTGGACACAGCTGCTATAGATACAGAGGCAATATCTATGCAATATAATAGCCAACTCAATATGCCACCATATTTTGAGAAAGCTTAGAGCAAAAAATGTGAGCTTGTATCTGGAAGATGCCATCACAGTGGCATCACCTGAAAATATAATTTTTTCTTCATTTTCATATTTGTGATGAAACTGATCTAAAAAAAATCAGAAACAAAATTATTTTTTTTGTTTTTAGTTGCAGAGAAAAAACTCCTTCAAAAACTAAAAACTTGAAAACTTTATGCAAGTGTGGGATCTATCAGGTTGAAATTAACTTTTAGTGTTATTCTTTCTTGTTCTCCTACTGTGACTCTAGGACAACACCGGCTCCCTCTGGTGGTCAAAAGTACAAAAGCATGTCAGTAAAATCTTGTGCACCACGAAGCTTAATCTGTTTCTAATTCAATGGATTTCGTATGGGTTGAGATCATTCATAAGAATAGGTTTAGTCATAAATTATACATACCTAAGAGCACTGAATGTCACTGACAGTGGAGTTGTAAGACAGGAATTTGTTTTGATTTATAAGTTATCTAGGCATATATTTGTTCTCTATAAAGGGCTCAATGATATTTTCCTTTTTTTTAATTGCTTATTTGATTTTCATCCCAGATATCTTAACAAGAAGATCAGCATTTGAACAAGGATGTTTGGTAGTACAGATAAACCCTGAGTATATTAAATGTGTTTCTTACTAACTCTGGTAATAGCATTTTATAAAAAAATTATTATAGTGGTCAATTTGTTGTAAACTTCTCCACGTCATTCTCACTATACTTCCAAAGTCTTCAAGGTTAAAATAAAAGGAGTAAAACCATGCTAATGGCCCTTCATATCACTGCTGACCTAAGACTCCATCTGAGACCTAAACTGATACTCCTTCCTGTTATTGAAAATGACAGAAAAACTCATTCCCTTTCAGAAGCCAAGTTGAGGAGCCCTTACAAATCCTGAGCTGAAGCTTGGAACAAACAGGAACTTCGCAACAGTACCTCAGGGCTGAGCTATGTTCATGAACCAGTAAGTTCCCAGCCCTTCAATCACACTTTGCTTAAACTCCTCTGTGCATACACTCTATTATGAAATAACAGTTCTGAGACAGAATATCTGTGCAATTCCACTCAACAGATCTGGACGTCATGAGTGTCACTGAAAGATTTTTCTGATACCATATACAGTACTGGGGGGTTTCAAACTAATGTCATAGTATAATTTCTGATAACTAGGATGATTTCTTGTAAAGACACAGAAATCTTTCCTCTATATTTTTTTGTAAGTTCAGTTTAGTATTTATGTATCTGTAACTTCTGAAATCATAATAAACAAATATGAGTGAACATAAGCAATGATCCTTTTTAAATCCTGAAAGGCAGAGCTGGCTAGCTTAAGCTGGTCTTTAAAATATTTAACCTAGGAATTTCACAAAAACTGTTCATTCCCCGGAATGTATTTTAGAGGTAAATTTTGCATTTTAATAAAGGTAAATTAAGTGTAAATAATGAACTTTTTGAGATTTCACTTACAGCTTTTAAGAGCCGGAGGAGGTTACCTGAAAAGTCACTGCTATTTGTAGGAAACATGCCAGCTATGTGAAGAGGGGCCATAGCTGTATCCTTTCAAAGCAAGGAGATTTTTTTCATTAAAAATGTGATTTTGTTGAAAACTTGTACCACCTTTAAGTGAAAATTGTGTAAATGGAAAGAACTGCTTAGATCATACACAGTACCTTGTACTCAATATAAAACACTTTGTTTTACCACTTCATTATTTTAACACTACTTAGGACTCCAAGAGCCATTTAAGTCTGTGGAGCGGAGGATGCAAATAGAGTAATGAGAATGGGTAAATTAGGTTTTAAATCTTCACATTATGAACAACTACTTTATGTAGGTTTTTTGGGGTTTTTTTTTAGCAAAGAGTTACAATTAAACTATTGTCCTGCCTTAAGAAGATATTACAAAGTACCTGGCAGCTCAGAGAGTTAAAATCCACTTCACTTTTATTAGAAGACCCTTAGGGTACTAAGTTTACTTTCTAAAGAATCACTTACTTACTACATGTCATATTTGTATTAAAAACTGTCAAACAGCATTTTAGTCACATTTTATATTATCTGTAGGAATGCTTTGCTTTCTTACTCTCCATTTTGCCTACCTGGAAAGAAGTCAAGATTAACATGATTATTTGCTTGAGGGCGAGACAATAATTTTTCATCATTTAAATTAGAGTTATGTATTGCAAGTCACTCATTTAAATAACATGAACGTTTTAAAGCACAGTACATGTGAGGTCAGAATAGTTCTGGGTGTGTGCATCATTACATTACAACTCATAAACCCTGTGTTTGTAGTTCAGGATTATTAAAAATATATGTCTTATGGGCTGTTCTCATGAAGAACTTCCTTTAGCACAAAGATGTTTTTGCTAAGTACAAACCTATAGATGATATTTTAGTTAGAACTCACTGACTATTCCTAGTACAAGTGAAAAAAGGAGACTTGTGGAACAAGATGTATCTTGAGCAAACAGTGTTTGCATCTTTTGTTACAGAAATAGAACACACCTTGATTTCTACACCATGTCTCCAGCATCCAGACAAAATTACTCATATTAAGTATCAGGATGAAAGCAGAAGTAAAGAATATGAATCAGTGCACTTGGTATTGGTTCTTGGTATTCCTTTTAAGCCCCTTATAGATCCTGTTTCTTTTTTCTTGACAGCTTGATTGATTGCCAAGATACAGAAATAATCTTGCACTTCAACTTGACTAGGTCATGCCCAGTTCTAGTTTTGCTCCAAAGGAACAAAACAGATGTAATAAAAGGAAAATAGAACAGATAGAGAATACAAAATTTTATACCTAGAGTAACAGAAAGAAAAAGTTTTTAGAAACTTTTCATTAAAACCTTAAACAATGTGGAAAGTAACATACCCTGTCCCAAGAACACACTCCTCTGCAACACCAAATCAAATTGAACAATGGCTCAAAATAAAGAGAATCTTTTTGAAAAGAACGACAGGTAATCTTTCTGAGGCTGATATATAGATTTATGTAACACACCATTCAGTTCTGGAGCATACATTTCACAAATGAGTATGAACCACAGCCAGAAATAATCAAAAGTAACATGAGAGATTAATGTGAGAATGTGAGAATAGAGAATGTGCAAGTTAAAAAAGAAAAGAAGCCAAAATCTCAGTCAAAAAAAAGTTGTTTTTCTTTCCAGCAGGGGAGGAAGGAAGGCAACAGAAGAATCAGGATAGCAGAGGCAACAGGATGAAGGTCATAGGAAGAGGTAAGGTCTGTCAGACACGCTTGGAGTATGAAGGAAATGATGCACAACAGTAAACTGTCAGGGGAAGAGAGTAAAGAAATAAAATTATAAGTATTGTGTAGGTCAGTCAGCAGAATGGCTAGCATGCTCAGTATCATAAAAGAAACAAATGCCCAAAGGAGGTGTAGGTGCATGGGCACATGTGTTAAAATTTGGAATCCTGTAGATGCACTGAGACTAATTACCTGGGTTCATGTATAAGCTAACTCAATCCTAACAGCACAATACTTACTGATATGTCAGTATGTCTATGAATTCTGCTTTACTTGGCCTGAACTTTAATTCTTCAGAAGGAGTAAGATAGATGATATTGGAGATTCAACTTCATTATTTAGCCTCAGATTGCCTGAATGAGTAAGAGTAGTGGTGGCAATAAAAGCCTCCTAAGCCACACCTGCAGGCATTCTGCTTTAAGGACCACTTCTGAGAAAGAAAAGGCTGGGTCACTTGAAGTAGTGGGTACCTTATGAAGCAGTGTACCATGACAAGCCAGCAAAGCTCCCTGCACAGTAGCCCTCAGTTCTCAGTTGACTTAGAGCCATGTGTAAGAGAGTGAAGCTTCCTCTGTGTTTCTACCCATTTTTGCTTCAAGCTAACAAAACCCATCTCTTAGAATCTAGCCCTGTGAAAGACTATATATATGTATGGTGACTGAAGAAATAGGACTGAACTCTTTGTGAAACTGTCATTGCCTTTGTCAACTGGCTTGTATTACCTATCCATATATCAGTGATATAATGAAAAAAAATTAAAAATTAGAGGGACAAGGCTCTTTTCTGTTCTCATAATATGTTAAGATTAACCTGGTTTTATTCATCAAACAGTAGTACACATGCTATCTACAGAAAATTAAATGGTATACCCACTCCTTCACCTCTTAAAAAACTTTGAATTAAGTGATGTTTGATTATTTTGATCTCTAGTTAAAAACAAGGACGGGTTCAAACCATAATTTAATTTCTTCAAAGACAGACCACTTTCTGAAATTTACAAATCAATCAGTTGTCAAGCCCTTACCCAGTGTGAGCCCTGAGTTCATGAGTACTCTATCCAATGCCAGAGTGAAAAACTTAACTTCAGGATCTCACTCTGCAGGAAGGGGAATTGTATATTCTTTCCCATAGAGCTTTTAATTTCTTACTGCATATCTTAATGATAGTTCATAACTAGCCAAATAAAGGGCTAATGAGGAGTTTCGCAGGAATACTGGATTTACTCTAATGAGCTGGCTGACATTTCAAGGCAGCATGTTTCAGTTGCTTGTCTAGGTGGAGCAGTCTTTCACTATGCGAAAGATTTCTTTACCTCTGGTAAGTAGCACAGAGTTTACCACCAACTCACACATTTGGAATTTCACAAGCAATGTGACATAACCAAACACCATCCAACAATCTCCATCTCTGCATTCCCAAAGTACAATCAATCTTAGAATCAGGCTGTGAACAATCCGATTAGTAAGATAAGGAAGAAGGAAGGATCCCATAAACACATCAATTTAAATGCACACAACATGCAGTTAAGGTTCTACCAGACCAAATGTTAGAGAAAACATCATGTAATCAGAAAAAAAATATTTAAGAGCAAAAACTGTGAGGAAATTTTGTACCCTTACTTGTGGAAGAGACTCTTACCATTTGATACAGAAAAGCTCAAGTATATATACATACATATATATTTATATATACACACACATGAATCACTTAGACTTCACATAAATTTGGAAAACTCAGTGAAAAGTGATTGCCACCACTCTCTAGGATATGAAAATCCCTCAACTTGTGTCTCCCAGAGCACAAGGAGACAGAAGGTGGGAAGGCGGGAAGGCAGGAAGGCAGAAAGGCAGGAAGGCAGGAAGGCAGGCAAGAAGGCAGGCAGGCAGGAAGGCAGGAAGGCAGGCAGGCAGGCAGGAAGGCAGGAAGGCAGGAAGGCAGGCAAGAAGGCAGGCAGGCAGGAAGGCAGGCAGGCAGGAAGGAAGGCAGGCAGGCAGGAAGGCAGGCAGAAAGGAAGGCAGGAAGGAAGGCATGCAGGAAGGCAGGCAAGAAGGCAGGAAACTTCACAGAAAGTTTCAAAAGCTTCAAAGAAAGAAACAGTGGCAGATCATAAGAAGTGAGAATTTAAACTCCACAGGATCACAGAATTTTAACTTCTAAGTGGAAATTTTTTCTTGTGGAACACATACTGCTGTTGACAGTCACCCACTCAGCAAAGGAAGACCACAGTTGTTATCAGAGAAAGCTGCTTTGAGAGTGATTTAAAAAAACCCCATGCCTTTTATCAACAGCTGGCATCACCAGTTTATCCTCCTCCCCACCTTATTCTATGAGAAAACACATTTACTGAGGTTAGAGTTAGGAAGATTGAAAATTTTGTTGTTCTTTGAATCTACCGCCCAAATCTTATTTGAACTGCTTGAGGCATTCTCAGGCAATATAACACATCATTGCAAAATGTTGTTCTTACACAGCTCAATTGCTATGGTATCTAAGCACCTTTTAGAATGGCATTAGGCAATGTAATCAGCATCTGTCCTATGTGCTGCTGTCTCTCATAGGTACATCTATACATGCTTGTCCTGTGAAAATCCACACACTTATGTTTATCTACATAGGACACAGCATAATTACAGAGCTAAAACTTGTCTCTCTCCAACACTGATGCTTTAAGTCTAAAATAAATACCCACTAAGCTCTTGCTCTCAGTAAGTTGAGGACAATAAAAACTCATGTTATGTTTCTATGTACAAGCTTAATCAAATCCTTTTGGCTGAGATACTGTGTTTGTTTAAGAGCAAATGATCACACTGATTACATGAGGGTTGCATTGATTAAAGGGTATTTGATCAGCAAGGTAGATCAGGAAAGCATTGCAAAATAACAGTGATAGAAATGCAAATAAAGCAGAAATATTAATGCAAAGAAGGCCACAATGGATTTTTAATAATGAAAACATTGTAGGCAAGCTGATGGTATCTTGAATAAAATGAAGATTTTAAGTACGATACGATTTCTGTGCATGTGTTGGTAAAGAAGTCAGCATTAATCCTCAGTAAGATTCAGGTTTTCTGCTAGTATGATCTCCTTAATTTCCATCATTAGCTCCCAATAAAACTTACCAATTTTTATCTTCTCAGCAGATACAGGCAGATTTGAAAAGATTTGAAAAACAGTGCTTTAGATTTGGCTGGTAATCACCAGCAAACACATTCACATTAATGTATCAGAGTAACTGCAACCTCCAGAATACTTTTGGTAAACATAAGGTCCTGGAAAGAGACCTTCTGTCAAATTAGTAGCCAATAGAGACAGTTGTCTATCCTATAGTTAGGAGACACCCTCCTAGTCTTCAAAGGAAGTGCATCCATGAGATGTCATAATGTGCAGAGCTTTGCTGCTTTTACCAGCTCTACATGGGTGTGCAGGGCAAGCCCACAGGGAACATAATACATGATCAAAGACTTGGATTGTGTACAAAGATTTAAAGGCAGTCAATGGATAAGCATGAAAAAGCAGCATGAAACATGTTTTTCACAAGTACACGGGGATGTGAAAAATATTGTACTTCTTTGTCTGAAAACTGTTATGCCCCAAGGTGAAGAACACACAAAGAACTACCCAGAGATGCCAAGAAGGAGGTACCCATTAGGACAGGAAGGCCCTTAACAATATACAGCTCCTGTAATTGGTTTAATTTTCCTAAGAAAGACACTGCAGTTTTTGACCTAGATTGATAGACCCATTGACTCTCAAAAGAACTCATCTCTGGGGAGGCAAAAAATTTGTTAAGCACAGAAAAATAAACTTGGGGAATTAATACAAGACCACAGATTTTTTCTTTTTTCAAAATGTTGAACAAAGCAACAAAGCTTGATGGTTATTTAAAAATGCTTTTGTACAATGACTAGGTATCACATGCAAAACTCTCTCCAAACAAGTGTTTTGTTTATTTTATATTAGTTAGTTATACTGCATTGGACATTTTGAAAGACAACAGGCTGGAAAAAGGGGGAAAAACACACACGGATGTTTAAAGAGCAGAGAGGAAAGTCTGGAAAAGCTACCCCTGAGAGCAATCATCCAAAGAATGGAAACGCAAATACATTTTCAAACATACGTTTAGGTACCAGCTCTGTTGGTGCTGTAACATCTGCTTCTCTGTAACACACTGTTGGATCCACAATGTCACTGCCAGGAGGAGGGTAAGGTGGGGGTGGGGGGATCACTAACTGGGGGGGACCACGAGTGGTGCCCCTAGGAGGCTTTTGTGGCACCTGCCGTCCATCACCTACAGGGGGATCAATTGACTTGTTACTTCATTGCAAGATAATGATTGCTCTGTTCATCGTTTAAAAACACATTGATTTTCCCTTACCCACATCCAGAGCCTTTCTGGATCTAATTCTGTTCTTATTTACATCCAAATAATTAGCGGAGAAGGAAAAAGTGGGTTTTAAACCAACAGCAGTGGGACCAGAATTGAGCCCAGCACATACATCTACATTACAACTAACAAAATCACCGGTTTTGGCAGGCATAAGAATGGAGAAAAAACAGTTAGGCAAAATAAAAAAAATTGAAAAATACTGTGTAAGAAAATGTGAAAAATGTGTTTTATTGTATCTTCTGCAGTGTTAAACTGCCTGAATTTGTTGATCTCTAAGATACTTTACATGACTATTTCTTGGCTCTTCCTGAGAGAAAGAGGTAAATGAGTTAGGTCACTATTTTGTCACTATCTTATAGGCTTTTTTTTTCTTCTTTTTGAGTCAATTTCATTATTTTGACATTGTAGAGAAGCAGATGATTAAGTTGTTTTTTTGCAAAATAATGTTTGAAGCTATCAAAGGAAATGCCCATAACTTTGTCTGGGGGATTATTTCAACACTATGTGCAATAACTAAATAAATACATGTGTCTTTGCACCGTACTCTGTGAACCACTTTCAATGTTAAAATGACAGTTTGCAGTGTACAGAACTTGAGCTACTGTTATTTGGAATGCCCTTAGAGGTTGAAAGTGCACTGAGGAACCATGACTACCTGCTCATTCTGCTTTCATACCCTGCCTGAAGCATGTGCTGTGGTCATTGCTGCAGATGGATGCTGGCAGAGACAGATGTTTGGTCTCATCCATTCCTACACTCTCCAGCTTGAGCTTTGGGGTTGCTGAGAAGGGAAGCAGCACCAAGGGGGACAAAAAATGATTTAACCATTATGATTTTTAATTCAGGAGTCACTAGCTTCTGGAGGAGTATCTTCCAGAGACTCAATTTAATGCTGGCAAATGTGCAAGCCCTTTTTTACTGCTTTGAGGAAATCTGGCACAATATTTTGGTGTCACAATAAATGATTCAGTATTGAATACTATGGGGAATTTGCCAGTTTGAGAAACTGGATCTCTTGCTTTGATTCACATGGCTAACTTGTGAGCCACACAGGTATCTTTAATACTTTTTCCATCATGTGGCTGACTATTTATTGCAGCACGTTTTTCCCCTCACTACAGTCTTGCTTTTTTCACAGCTTTTCTCTCATGCTTTCAGAGCCATCTGTGCTTTCTCATTGTTTTCTTGCAAGGGCCCCGAAGAGAGGCTGTTTTACCAACCCTCTCTGGCTGTAACATTTTTTTCTTGTTAATGAACACATTCATTGAAGAAAGTAGCAGAAAACAAAAAGCACTGAAGACAGGGCTTCTGTGGGACGAGTTCTTTGTCAGTGTAAAATAATAAGGCTCCATTAAAGCAAACGATACTACGGAATCCTACATGAGCAGAGTCTGGCCCTCAAGCACTTATGTACACAGTACTGAATAGACCAAGAAGTAGCTCTGCTCTGCTATATCTCATCTGTAAAATTTGACCAGCAATACAAAAAAGGAACACTCATAAAAAGTTAAAGCAACAAATGTCATCAGAAAGTGACCAATAGTAGGGCAAAGCATGAGAAGCAGTAGAGTGTGACATCTGTACTGATTAAAAGTAAGCCAGTTTTCTGAAAACTCCTGTGTTATATGGCCCAGCAATAACCCTGCCCTTAGAGAGTTTAAATAAGAGATGTCAATGGAGTCAAATATATCACATGATAATGGACTCCTGCTGCTACATAAATGCTGAGGCATTAAATGTGAAGCATTTACTGAAAATAAATGTTGGTGCAAAGCCAAGAGGTTTCATTCTAAACTGTGAGGCATTTGTAATGTAAGCAATTATGTATAACTGAATGTCATATCTGTATGTCTTAGGCATTTTATGAAACATGAGGTCAAAGGCATGAACTGAAGTGCACTGAGTGCATTATGGCACTTGAAGAACGATTCTCTTAATGTACTGAAAAATGAGTTCCAATATGTGGGGTCATTATCTCATAATTTGACCCATTATAAAATCACTTTGCTTGCTAGAAGCATAATCCTGGTGTCCTCACTCAGGCAAAGCTCTCACCAATCTCAACAAGCTACCAGGCAGACAACAACAGAGGTCTGGGAGAATGTTGTTCAGTTTTCCTGTACGAGTAAATGTGGTGCCACGTGCAGCTGAAGCTACAGTTTCTTTTGTTGAGTGTAGGTACATATGGCATTCCTTTGAGAGCATCAGTTCTTTTCTTCTACTGATTAGTAAAGACGCATCAGATACTGATTTATAATAAAAGTGAGGACAAAATTTAAAAAAATCCCAACTTTATTTTATATGGACAGTTGATGTCAAACTGATGGAGGACTATATGAAAATAAATTTTTTTCAGGCTTTAGAAACATGAGGAAACACTAAACCAAGTTGACTGTACTTTGGTTCTAGCAGAACTTCATGGCTTCAGGTGCATTCAGTATTGGCCTATCTCCATTTATTAGCATCTCCATTTACTATTTTTGTATTTCTATTTACTAGCAAACCAATCATGACCTTCAAGACACAGAATAGGCACAGGGCTAGTGCTTCTGTATATAAGGTGCCAAATATTCAAATATTCTGATGAGGGTTATCTACATTTTACTACCCTGTGGTACTCTGAATGGTGCCATTTAAAAAAAAAAAAAAAAAAAAGAGGTAATATACAAACACTTATTTCCAGACTTTCATTCTGCAGAGAAATGTAGTTTTTTCCCCCAAGTTACAAAGGTTTCCAAACTCACAGCATAACAGAATTAAGGCAACTTCAAACAGTGAGCATTGAAAGCACATGAATAGGGTCATTCAGGAGAAAAGAACGCCTCTCACCCATTGTGCTCTTCCTCTTGTCTTCCCTGTCTTCAGTCCTGTTTGGCATGGTGGGAGTGGGTGGAGCAGACACAGCTGGTGGAAGAGGGGCACGCCTCTTCTTTTTCCTCAAATCATTCAGGGATACTCCTTGTGATATCTAACAAAATTGAAAAATAAGCACAGTAAAAACACATATTTTGTTGATGTTGTAAATTTTCAATAACCAAAAAAAAAGTGTTTGCCATATGACCTAATTTCTCAGCACAGTATATTTATAATGAGCGTTTATAGTGACAACCAGAGATTAAAGTATTACTGTAACATTACACTCAGAAAAGGAAAGAGACAAGAACTGCAGACACTCACAGCAAAATACCAGTCTGATAGGCATTTGATGGTTTTGGAAAAAAGAGAACTAGAGAGCCCAACACTCAGCAAAACAGAGTACAACACTACGTGTGTTGTTAAGCTTGAGCTGTAATATGATTTTCCTTTTCCATTTGTTTCTTCAAACCTTAAGTTATGGTTAAATACCCCAATTGGCATGTAGAGTGAATAAATGCTTTCTCATTTCTTTTATTTTCCTCTCAAATTCTTGTCTAAGGACTTCTGAGAGAAGAATCAGAATTGACTGTTTGCTTGCATAATGATATGAGATCACACTGTACCCTATTCATGCCTACTGGACTTCACAGACATGCTTCTGAAGATCTGCAACAGCTTGGCTTCCAATAACTGCAACATGCTGATATGTCCAGACTTCATTACTGTTTATGAACAGTTCTTCTTAATTTCATTTTCATCTTGTTTATGAAGTTCTTCTTCATTACTGTTTATTACTTTTAAAAATATGAAAATACAAATGACTTGAGTTTCATTGGGTTGCATAGAATTTTCTGTAGCTTGCTGGAACTTAGGTCTACTTCCTTTTTCCAGAAAAACAATAACAATAAAATTGTATAGGAAAATCTGTGGAATTTTTATATTTGAAAGGTACTGACAACACTAGTCTGTACCAGGCTTTGCTGAGGCAGAGAGTAATGTTGGCTGCCCACATATGACATACTGCTGACATTCCTCCAAAGTCTTCACTTCTTTGATTTAACTGCTCTGTCTGTCCCAATACTACTGTATGTAATATAGAGAATATAGGTTTTCTACTATTTCAAAGGCTTAACAAATAAAAATAAAAATGACAACAATCATATGCATAATATTTCCTTTAATCCAGAGGACTGATGGATCCTTAAAATACAATTGTTGTGGGAGATTTCATTAAACAAATAGTAGCTTCACACTGCTTAAATCTACCACCAGAATTCAGAGGAAAAGCACTAATTTACAGTTTTCCTTTCTTACGTTGAGTAAAAAAATCTGAGACTAAATGAATTTTACAAAGATTAAGATATGAAAAGCGGCTCCTTCATTTAGCCTTCCTTTTTAAAAGCACTCAGGAGGGCCCTATATTTTAAAAAAGGAACCCTTTTGTTCCCACCTTTGAGGATTATGCTTTAACCACTACGCCACATGACAATCGGATACTCTCCACCCCTTGATGAACCTGCATTCTGCATGGGAGAAACTTGGTAGTAACTACATTGGACACAGCACAGCAGCCAGGATGAGCTGCACCTTCACACCAAACAAAGTGGGAAAGAAAACTGTCCTGGTCCTAATTCCTGCTATTATGGATTATGTCAGCATTTATATTAAATTTCCACCAGATATAGTGCATGACTAAAGACAGTGAGGTTAATCTATACAAAGTTAGGCATTGTAAATGGGCAATAATATTAGGAGTAATTTGCAGTTTTGTGGACTTAAATTTTGGTCACCAAATTTCACAGAATTTGAAAAACATTGGACTTATGCCCACTGTTGAGCTGAACATGGGAAACCCTGTTCAGTGAAACAGACTCATCAGGCTTTGGTTCCAAGGGGAATTACACCAAGGACAGCCATCTAATGCTGCATTCTTGTCTATTGAAGAAATTGGCAAATACTTTGAAAAAAAAAATCCCATTCTTCTCCCCTGCATCTTAAATAACTAACAACATGTAGGCACTTAACACTGCATCTTGATTCTTCAGGATATTACCTTATAAAAAAAAAAAAAGAAAATTATCAAAGTGGGGATTTTGAGTACTACAAAGACTGCAAAATTCAGTAGCTATGGAGAACTTAAATCCAGGCACCATCTGAACTTTCCCAACACTTCACAAGCTTGACTTTTGCAGCTCTTTAATGGCATTTTGCATCTTCCAGCTTCACTCCTCCCTCTCCAGACAGAAAGGTCATTTTAGTTTAGGATAAAAAATAGTTGGACTGGTGATTTAAAAGAGAAAGCTAGGAAATCTTGAGAACCAAGGCAGAAAGTAAGGAAATGTGTCTTCCCATTTAAAATTACACAGGCCACTAATCACACTTCTCCAACTACCAGATGAGTGAAGGATGTTAGCTTGGTATAGTCAAATCCCACAAAGACACCTAACTGCATTCCTATGAAGAAAGGATCCTTGTTAGAGCTCAGCTTATCCTTTTCAGCTCTATGTATTCTTACTTAGTCAAATCTTCTGAGGAACATTAGATAAATGTATGGATGATCACGCTGCTACAGTTAAAGAGGATAGGAAATAGCAAGTGCACGACTGCAATAATGAAAGTTTGCTGAAATGCGCACACAAAAATGCTTTTATTATACTGTCAGCTAAGCGCAGTATTCTTCACAAACACCATAAAAAAGATGAAAAGCTTGTTTAAAACCAGTCATGCTACAATGTATATAAGAAGTGTCTAGTTCAAGAGGAAGGTCAAAAAATTGTTAAAAGTATATTTTCTTTAATCCAACTTTCAGTAAACCTATGAGGCTAAACATAAATGGAAAAAACACAAAGAACATTCTGTTTCTTTCTTCCAATTGTACATACAAAACCAATAGAACTCAAAAATAATTTGTTATGGCTGGCTGCTTCTTTTATAAAGAAATCAAGCCTTAACAACATTATTTGGAGTAATTTCCCATTGAAATTTTGTTACACAAGCCCCTCTGAGTCTAACAGAATATTTTCTAGTCTTAGCTTAGTTTTATGCTTCACCTATATTTATTAACAAGGAATTATTAGATCAGCTCCTTTTATAACAAATACATAATTTGAAAAGATGTTCATTAAGTTCTGACTATAATTCATACCGTGAACTCAGCTAGAGATGAATAAAAGAAGTCAAAAATGACCCAAATCTAAAAAATACTCTAATTTCTCTTCCCCTACTGATAAAACCATATACAATAATAAACTAAAAAAAAAAAAAACAAAAACCAAAACCCATCACATTCAGGGCTCACATGCTCTTTGAAAAATACTTCCAATATTGCAGACAAAATATCTGAGCAATGTGTTGAATGTATTTTCCTACTGTGAAAGCTCAACATACTTACCAAAATTTGAGGGCTCTAGATAAGATCTGAGAATATATTTAGAGCATAACAACAACATCATGGGGATGTTACTCAACAAAATTGTGTGGAAAAGGATCCTACAAGGCCAATGCTTGAAATTTTCAATCAGTAGCATTTCACAGTCACCCTACTTGCAAACAATCTGTTAAGAATGCATGTATAAATTGAGTTTAAGTTTCCTCAGGAGTAAAAGTCTAGTCTTTTTTTTGGGTCAGGTTGCAATGAATATGAAATAATCGAAAATATTAAAGGAGGCCCAAGGAAACAGAAGTCACCACTACTGAAAGTTCATCAAGCATTCAAAGACAAGGAGATTCTCAGATCAATTTCCAGTGTGAGCTCCACTCCTTTGCTTTGCCTATCCTCTACTTACAGACCAGACATTGGTTTTGTATTTGTCAGCCCTTCCCTTTTAAACTTTCTAACAGAAACGTTTATTTACAAAAGTACTAAGTCATCTGGTAAATGCCAACTCTCTTTCATCCACAGACCCAACTAGGCCCAAATTCACTGCAGGTTTATGGCTTCCAAAACTGAGCCTCCTTCTGTAAGCCAGAAAGCGTACCATTAAGTTGCATAGTTTGTGTTTCAAAATCCAAACCAATCTTTCCAATATTTTTATAAACATTGTTAGAAACATTTGTCTTATGGCAACTGAATTTTCCTTTTTCTATCACTTCTATCATTTTGCCATAGAAAAGGAAAAATCTTGAAACCCCAAGAATTTTTCAGTCTTCATATTTAACAAAATTCTCCTTAAAGCAATTTTCTTCCTGCTCAAACAACACAGCTACAGATAATATAGATATATCAGCAATAGAATCATGTTTGGAACAAGGATTGCTTTTAAGGGATGTCAGATGATAGTTGAGCATATGCAAATAAAAAATTGTATAGCATATGATATAAGCTGTGGAAAGAAAGTCCTTCTACTTTCTTGCATCTTTTTCCTTTTTATACAGTGTTACAAATGAGAATGTTTTATAATTTTATAGAGAAATTGACTAATTTGTATACAAATTGTCTTATTCATGGAAACAGTGAATGACTGTAGAAATTATTTTTAGAAGTAAAGAAAACTAATTGGAAAAAGGGCACATGGATTCAACCACAGTACACCCTCATTACAAAGTGGTTCCATCATCCCACACTGACTAGACACACACTGATGTAATCAAGCCAGATTATGACACACCTCCTAGTGACAATATCATGTGGGGTCAGAATGCCTATTGAATTTCAAAAATGTTTAAATGCAATCCAAAGGGAAAAAGAAAATAGAACTAACCTTTAACTGAACAAATGACAGTATCATCCCAAACTATGTGTGGGACCATCTCAAACCTTACAAAAAATTTAAGAAATCTTGAAATAATTAAGAGCCATTTTACAAGAAGCTTTAAAGAAAATAGACAAATGTTTCATTAATCTGCTTTAAACTCTTGATATAACTATAACTGCACTAATCCTTTATAATATTCTATGCAAGACAAGTGGTAGATTGGTACATTAGTAAGATTTATGGGTTTAGATTTAAAGACATATTCCTATGACATAACTTAAAACAGTTGAGAAGAAAATGTTTTGATCCAAGAGGAGTCATTCTAGGAAAATCAGACAGATAAATCTTTCAGCTGCAGAATGGAGACATAAATCTGTCCACTAAACTTAATGATATAAAAGTTATTCTGCCCAGCTGATTCTGCATTTTCACAGGGCAACAGATGCTTCAACATGCCTACCACTAGAAACCACAAGAAGTCCCAGCTGAACATTAATGTGTCTTACAGAACATTTATTCATGTGCCTAATATTCCTTGGACAGGTCATACATCATTAGTCTTCACTGGGATATATTGACAAAGGAAAATTCAGTGAGCTCTCAAAACTGGGTGTATGAGCAACTCATGATGCTGACCACTGTAAACTACGTTGAATAAAATTGTCTATTCAGCACTGAACTTCTCTACCTTCTTTCCTTATTGGGTACTGTCCTGATTAATTTGATTAAAAGATTCATGTTTAATCCACAAGTACATGAGTGCGCTAAAACACAAGTATATTAGAAACTGCATTCAAAGACAGCAGCCTGATGTCTGCTAGAAGCATGTCCTTACATTGCAGAATGCATCTGTATGGGTTATTTAAAATACTTACTAGGATACCATGCAATACAACATCATATTACCAAAACAACAGACACAGAGATAATAAAAAACCTAGCACACTGAAACAATTTTAAAGAGGATATTATTTAGGAAACTTGTCATTTTGGTAAAATGCATAGAGATAACTACACTTTAGAAATTAGCAAACTGTTTCTCTGTATTGGTCATTTTAATTCCATTATGTTGATGCGCTGGATCTCACAAGTCTGGAAATAAAATAAATAATAAAAAGCTTAGCTTTAAGTAAGCCACATGAATAAGTATGCAGGGATAGCAGGACTGATGTTTGGACTGACCAGACATGACAGTCCATGTAACTCGGGACACAGCACTCTCCTGGGGAAGAGATTTAGATGGGAGACTCCCAAGCTACTGCCAACTTAAGACGACAATAATAGCAAGCAACTCTTGGAATAGGATAACCATGTTTCAGTCCTCACAGCACAACATTAGGTGGCTTTCTCCTGACTTTGAAACTCTGCACCATGCTTTCCTGTACTGTGCAGGTGTCAGTCTCTCCTGATGGCTGCATCCTAGCTGTACTCCCTGCCTCAGCTGTACCCTGCTGCTGGAAGCGGTCAGGCACTGTGGGAAATCTGTCTTAGAACTAGAGTGTAAACTGCATCTGCCTTCTGAAAATACCCCTACCAGTAATATTTTAATCAAATATCACAATATTTTGCATAATTTTGCCTATAATGCTTAATTCAGATTAATTTTTTGTTATATAACTTTGGTGTTAAACGGAATTTTCTAACAAAATTTAATATTGATTATCAAGAATCAGACTCTGGCTGTAAAAACATCTTTGTTCAATAACAGATAAAAGCTTAGTATTACTGGATTTTACAGAAATTGCTATGATCTTGTGCTATTTTATTCACAAAATGAAGAAGACAAAAGCCAAGTATGTCCTTGAATACTCGGCTGATTGGTGACAGAAAGCTAAATCAGTTAACACAAGAAAGCCAGTATAGGTGAAGGGGCAAGCTCATTTTTCCAACTGTTTTTATAGAACACACCCTTGTGAAATGTCACGGTCAAGGACAGTTAAAAATTAATGTCGTTCTAATCTTTAAACCCTTTAACTTGTTCAGTTAAATGTGTCAGAGAGGAAACTATCCATAAACAAATCTGAGATGTTAAATTACTAAGATAGCTGTGATTTCCTTCTTTGCAAAATCTCATTTCTTAGCTAGAGTATTATTTCCACTCAAGGAAATCACTCTACAACACCAAATATTTTCACATGCATTGAAACATGTAGACTACACAAGTCTGCGGATGTTTGCTTTGGCAAAGAATTGAACTTCCTCTGTTTCTCAGAATACAATGTAATTCTCCTCATTTATGTCTTCATTTGGGGGGGAACAAAACCCCCTCAAACACTTAAAAATCACATTCTAAAACCACCACAAACTGATCTGCTACCAATATTCATTTCTCCTCTAGAGAAGTTAAACAAAAAAGGCAAAATCATCCTCCAGATTTTAATCTCATATTTTTGCACACATTTTTGGTTAGAACTCTACAATTAACAGAACAAATGAACATAAATAAGACTGTAAGATGCATAGTAGTAGTGCAGTTCATATTTCTTCTGACAATTTTCTCAATGAATTTGATATGATCAATGTCATCTTTTTAAGTGACTGCTTTTTGGAAAGGCACTAGTCCAAGAATTTTATATATTATCTTTTCTTTCTCAGTCTCACATCCTGGATTATAGGCTGGATGATGGGCAGATCTTTCAGTTTTTTGCCAAAACGATGTGCTGTAGCCTAAAATCTGTTAGGGCTAGAACATTGAAGGGAATTCCCACAAGTATATGACAAGGGGAAAGGAGAAGAGTATCCTTTCTACTTCCAGTAAGTGACATTCTTCCCTGGAGCTTTTATGTTTTCCTCTAGACTTAGAATTTTCTTTTGTAGACATAGCCAAGTTAAATTTATAATGCTTAGCACTAAGTCCTAGGCAATTACCTTGGCAGTCTTCTCAATTTAGAGAAAAACATATCTGATTTCCAGTGTTCTACCCCCTTCTATCAGCCTGCTCCTTCCACAGGCACATAGAATGCCTGGGAAACATGGTTTAGGCAGTATGTCAAGTGATAGTTTCTGATTCCTTTCCGATTTGATAGGTCCATAGAATGGTTTGTTTTAGAAGGGACCCTTAACAGTCAACTTGTTTTCAACATGCCTTCCCACTGCTCCCTTCAAATTCCCACTCAAGCCTAGCTCTTTCCAGCACTTATGAATGCCAGCCAAAAGCCCCTGTATTTCCAAAGAGGGGAGAATAGCAAACTGGTACCACAGTGTCAATATATTACTTGGACTATAGGATAACATGGCTCCACATCAAGCTACCCCCCACAAGTGTAAAATTTTATTATCCAAAATTACAGATAGATTCTGCTATGAAAACTAGTTTGAGGAACCTATCATGGCACACTTGTTAGCCACACTTGGAAGTGTCAGCAGGGCTCAGGGGCTGTCTGTTAGGTCTCAGGAGGTAAGAAATTATATTCTCAATAAGACAGGCATACTGGAAACAAAATGGGGTGCCTATTTCTCTAAGTGACCTGTGGCAACTTAAAGAGGATGGTGCCAGATTCTTTACTGTGTTGCCCTGTGACAGGATGAGGAGCAATGGCCATAAACTAAAACACACGAAATTACACCTCAACATGAGGGAGAGCTTCTTTACCTTGAGAGTGGCAGAGCACTGGAACAGGTTGCTCAGGGAGGTTGTGGAGTCTCCCTGTCTGGGATAGAACCCCTCTGGAAGTGTTCCTGTGTAACCTGCTCTAGGGGACCCTGCCCGGGCAGGGGGGTTGGACTTGATGATCTCCAAATGTCCCTTCCATCCCTAAGAATTCCACAATTCTGTGAAAAATAGCTTGAAGTAGCAGAGAACAATTTTTTTTTATATTATACCTGTGATATTTTCCCTTACTTTCTTATTTGGCTAAACAATGACTACGCTATTAAGCCATAAAATTAAACTCGATTGACACAGCACACATTTACTTTGTAAATTTTTCTATTCTGTAATTTTTTACTCTTTTAATTTAGGTTCTATGTAAGGTGGAGTTAGAAGGAAAGTCTGAAAAGTGATGCAAACCCAGTTTCCAAATTAAGCACAGTGCTAGGGTAATTTTTCATCACTCGTTGAATGTCAGCTCTTCAGAAGTCTCTCTGCTCAAAATAATCTTTGTCTATTAACTTCCCTTAAATACTGCACCCAACAAAGCCTCATAATTACTTGACACATACTTTCTTCTTTAATGAGAGTTAAAGCTTACAATGACATCAGCCTGTTCTATTTGTCTGAGACTTGCAAGCCAGATGAAGTTTACTTACTGAGCATTGCAACCCAGCCAAAATTCAGGGCTGCATAGAACAGTATGTTCTGGCCCTAATGCCTTGCCAGTTTTCAATGAAGTGCTTGACAGAGACCAGATGTGGAGGTCAAGTGATGCTATCATGATCTCACCAGATGGTAAGTTGTGGTATCATTCCCGAGGCAGGTAGTATAGTCTGTTCAGAAACAGTTGGCAGGTGAACCACAAACTCACAGCCAGAAGCAACTGGATTATTCCAAAAGATCAAGAACACTATTGATGCTGGCAAAAAGACTATTCCAAGATTTTTTCTTGCACATAATTCAAGGATTCAAGTCTCAAGACATATGTTTTCTTGAAAAAAAAGGAAGTCCTCCTGCTGAACAAATCTTGCATTTTTGCATGATTATTATGCTATGTATGTTAAATTGTAATATAGAGACACTGTAAGCTCACCTTGCTTGTGTTCTTGCATATATATTAACCATCACCAGATCACTCCAACTTTGATGTCAATTCAGAAGTTATAGCTACAAAGGTTATAGTGCAGGACTAGACTATTTTTGAAAAAACAACAAAAAAGGAGACCATGGAGGAAGCTTACAAAATTTTATAATTACATTCTCCAGCCCCTCTAAAGTAACAGCTTATCCAAATCAAACTGTGAAGCACTCAGCATTTCACAAAAATCCAACCTTCATTTAAAGCAGGTAAACAATTTAAATCACCACTGAACTGACATTGCTTCTACTTCCCAGACAAAGTTGCAAAACCCCTATTTCTGAAACTGCAAAAAAGCAACACAGTGGATTCTTCTTACAATGTAATAAGACATAATTTTACAGCAGACCTCAAAATTTTAAATTCTTCTGATGCAAAACCTATTAATTGCCTGTGAACATTATCTGAGTAAAGATATTCTCAAAACGGTGTTGCAAAATGAGTCCCATCTCCAGCTGCACTTCTGAGAGGCTGTACATTCTTGTTAAAAACCTCTACTGAAATTCTGAACTACCATCTAGTTTCAACTGGCCAAGCTTCAGGAAAAAATATAACCAATTGTTGTTAATTGCTTCTTGACTGAGAAATCTCAGATTCCTTTTAAATTATTCATCACACTGTGACACCTTAGTCTATTTAAAATTACAGGAAAAAAAAGTTGAAAGAAAAGGAGGGACAAAAAAGGCTGCTGGAAAACAAGTTGGCTGCCTAAAAAGAGAGCTACCTAAAGTTATTAAAATGTTTTCTGCCACTTTTTTTTATTATTTTTTAATGAGACACATGGTGCTAGTAAATAAATGTGCAGCAACATGAAGTTGAGCATTAGGAGCAATAAAGAGGATGGGTAGCAATTTGGACTGAAACAACAGAATTTCTTTAGAGGCACAGAGAAGAAAATTCTGTAATACAGTAGTAAATACAACATACCCTGTACTCTGATACTCTTTGAAGATGTTGAGCAAGTAGACACTACCCTGTATGTATCATTTAAGCTGTAGTTTTTAATAACTACTTTAAAAGAAATAATGTTTTTAAGTGTGCATACACCAGAATTAAATTTTGGAGTTTTTCCTATAATAAAAAGAAGTATTAATTACTCCCTTTCTCTAGCAGCTTTTTTTAGCCTTCCTAAATTTCATGCTTTACATGATAGCAAGATAAGCCTTCAGCCATCATTGCACTTTACTCTTTTCTTTTAATTTGGGCCTGCATCATTTATCCAAACCAAAGTGCAGCTGTTAGCTAAATTAAGCATCCAAACTGCACAGCAAACATTATCTGATGTGCTGTCTGCTGGCTTCACGTTTGCCATCTGATTATTGTTTTGTAAGACATGAACAAGTCTGGATATCTCTTTCTGAGAATGAACTGAATGACATTTTTAAAGCTCTTTAAAAATAAACAAAACACCTTAAAAGTGGAAATGAATTGCTGAGTTTTAATTTCTTAGTCATTTACCGTGGTATAGGGCATTTTAAAGACCACAGATTTCTTTTATTACTCACTCTTGTTTCTACTAATTTCTAAATTCTACTAAAGGTTCTGTACACCCTTGGTAATGGTCTCTACTAGGATAGGATAGAAATAGCCAGGTTCAGTTCCAGTGGAAATATGAAATATATAAAACTTTTCAGGTATATGATTGGCTACAGAGACAATTGTTTCTATAAAAATTAATGTAAGTCATCACAAAATTTTGTCTGTGAAGGCAACAGTTTGTACTTGGCTTTTTTGACCAGGCCATTATGTGAAAGTCATTAGGAAAAGCTCTATCCTTAACTCCTAAAAAAAATATTGTGTGGTCCTTCAAGCAAAAGTAGATAGACAGAGGGAACACCCAAAGACATTGACTTTCTATCTCCTGAAAGGTAGAAATATCATCCTTTTCTGAGTAAAACAATAGCCCTGTCACTGCCCAAGGCAAAAGTGTCTTAATAGTTCCTTCCTCAGAGGACCTGCAACCTAGAGAATATATCTGGCATGCACCTGGATCTGATACAGATTTGAAATGCAAAGGGATCACATCTTTCATGCTGCTTTGTATTTTATCAGTGAAAGGCACATGTCCTGTCCACTGGACATCACCCATACATCTCCCAGCCACCTGCAATATGAGCTGCATAAGTACATCTCAGTATCTTGAGATGCAGACCAAGGGGCCTGCAAATATAACCCTCAGAGTCCTGTGGGGCTCTTTGATACTGAAGTTACACTGCCAAGTCATAAAATGCATACCAGGCAATTTGCTTTAGGCCTTATGGTGCAAAATTCTTATTGGTCCTATGATTTACTGGCAAAACTTCTAGCTTCATTCTGCAAATGCAGTTTTACACTTAGGAGCACAAAAAAGAGACTGATGAATGAGAATAGCAATCAGACAGCTGTTTCTGTTTTTAATGACAAACATGTTTTTCTGGTCATCAAATTACCACTGATAAGAAGACCTAGTGAAGTCATTGTGAATGCTGCCAGTGACTTTTCTGGAGTGACATCAGATCATATGAGACAATTACTTGGGTACGACTCTCTTCAGTATTCTCCAAAAATAGCTGCATGTGTTAGATCAAGGGCTCTGCTCAGGCTTCTTTATTAGACTGTGGCAGGTACCTACAGGACAGCAGAAGAGGAAAGGTATGTTCAATACGACCTTCTTCCAAATACTTCTGTGATCAACAACCATCTTCATTTTAGGGACTTCCTGGTGTGATTTATCCTTCAAAATTCATAATGGATTTGTCTTCCTTGCAGCATTTGTTCAGTCTCCTCTTAAGCTCATGACTTTTAGTGTCCATAACAACCTTGGTGGACGAGTTCAATGAAGACCCACATGCTTTGACTTTGGGAGTTTGCCTGTTTCCTATTAGCTCCAAATGCTCCTGTAATGGCTGGATGAAAAGTCAAATCCTTATCCATAGGCTTCAGTCACTTTTTCAAGATGAAGAATCATAGTTTAGTTAAGTTGCACCATCAACCCTGTACTAAACTACTCCACACCTTTGATCACCCTTGATGTCCTTCCATGAGTCTCATCCTATTCTGTAATATCCTTAATGTAATTATTATGTATATATATTTATACATATACAGCAATATTATATATATATATGTACTGTAATATATTATTATTATATATATAACTCTGTAATATATTGTTTTAGTATTTAAGATGGCATAAAAAAGCTCACAATGTAGAGGTGATAATAAAGCTATCTTCTTACCCTTTTTACCTCTCCTAAAATACTCTGAATCTGATTTGCTTTTTTGATTGCATTGAACTTTCAGATGACATTTTTCAAATAAAAATGTCTTCTGATTCGAAGATCTTCCAAGTCAGTTATTGCCAGCCGAGAGAGAGATAAGTATCTTAAAAGGTCTTAGGGAAAATTCAGAGTGGCCTTTTCTCATGAATACCACTTCACCCTTCCCCCACACTGAATTTAACTATTTTCATCTGCAAGTGCTCCCAGCACTCTCCATCTCATAAGGTCTTTCATCTCTTGCTCTTCGTACTCAGTCTTATTCATTGCTATCTAGATAACTCAAGTAGGAGCAACAACATTCCTCACTTCATTGTTTCTTTTTCAGGTCACTTCTTAATGTGATCAACAGGGATGGTCAAATACTCCAAGGCTGCTGCAACATTTCACCACTAGATGAGAAGATAATAGTCCTAACCTGCAATCTCTCTTTTCTTTTCTTTAGTGCCTGCTATTTAAGAGTAAGATGACCTTATTTATTATGGAAGTTAGACTTGGTTTCCTTATGAAATTCTTGATGAGGGAACTTGGAAGCTTTTTGTGGAAACCCAGACAGACTGTATCAGGCAGATCACACCCATCTGTTTGCTGAAAGCATCAAGAGCACTGTAAGGGAGTTGTAAAGCAGTGTTTCTCTTTTACTAAAGCTACATTTACCCTATTCGCTATCTTTATAAAGATGTAAACTGGTTAAATTCTCTATTATATTTGTTGTAACTTTTTCAGCATATAAACCACCTAAGGAAGCTTGGGGTTTTTTTATTTCACTTACACTTTCCAAACAGCAACTACATCTTTCACCTATTTTCTCTGAATTTCTTCATGGAAACCCAGTATGTGGCATTGGCAGCACTTAGCAGTATTATTCAGTAATTTCTCTGTTTCTTTGCTACACATAGAAGAAAGAGACTTACTACAGAGACAGTTATTCTATACAATCTTTCCCATTTCAGATAGCATCGCAGTGTCTGGTGAATTATCTTGAGAATACTTCAGAATACAGCTGCTGCTCAGACAAAGGAACTACAGCGCGCTCCTTAGACAAAGAACTGAAATGCACTCATTTTCTCTGTTATTGGACAAGCTTGATGATCATTATCTGTCTGTGCCAGCAACCTTAACCTGTGAAAAATGTAAAGCCAAGTTCAAGTGTTTTACCATCCCAGACTTACAGGCAACTCTCTGGCCAAAGAGTAAGACAAAATAAAATATTTCTATATGGTTCCATGAACAGAGTAAAAAGACCCCATGATAACCATAAACACTCAACATCCATAGATAATCCTAAATGAAATAAATCAGTTTCTAACTAAAATGTCAGGCAGAATGACAGAAAAAAGACAAAAAATAGATACTAAAAGCCTAATGGAAATTTTTTGTAGTTACCATGAAGTATTTATAGCCAAAATAAGCAATTGCTACATGAATTTGATGTGAAACACAGAAGCAAATAAAACAAATATAATCTCCATTATTAATTGGTTTATCAATAATTATTCATCTGTATCAACAAAGAGAGACACACAGCTACACTTTGACCTTATCAAAATACTGCCCCATGCCAATTGTCTAAATAGTCCTCAGCCTCTTGATTTGGGATCATACAGCAGTAAAATATGCACTCCAGCACCCAGTATCCAAACTTTAATACAAAAAACTAGCTTCCTTCTTTAAGGCTTACATAACTTGGACATTCGAACAGTGTTCTAGAGAAAGAGCATCTTTAATAAAGATTCGATATCCCTGCTTTCATCACAAAATGTTGTTGAGACATATCACATATTGCCTGAAAATTCTAACAAGTCTGCCACAAAGACTGGAGAATATCACAGCTAACACTCATGACATACTCAGTTAATGAACAAAGGCAAAGACACTTCTAAAAATAACATGCAGCATTCACATTTCAGGCCTCTGAGCACAAAAAGAAAATCTAAATCAGAGCAATTGAAAAGGCATATAAACTCAGTCATTAATTAACTTTAAATCAACATTTTGAACAAATTAAAAAGTCAGTTAAGTGTTCTCTCTCCTCCTGAATAAATCCTGCTTTCATGTCCTCAGGGAACTTATAAAAAAATGAGAAGCGACCTGGAAGATACAATAGGTTGTAGAAATAAAAGACACATTTTGAAAAACAGCTTTTTCCTACAACAAAATCTGATTCATTGCATCCTTCCTCAGAATGTGAAAAAATGTATCTGTTATTCTCAAAGGAGATTTCTGGATGCCCCACAGAAAAAAAAAAACCCACAAAGCAAAATGAAAATACATTCACAGAACACTTAAGGGAGAAAGGAAATGTGTCATAAGAAAAAGGTTGAGAAGACCTCACCCAGAAGACCTTTGAATCAAGAGAAACCTCCCTTCCTCTCTAAAATATGATAAAAAAAGCATGCATTCATATCTTGTTGACTTCTAGTGGACATTTCTGGTTTAGGTGTAACCTATGAAAGGAAGATAAGTAATCTGAAGTCATCCACCCTTTTGTTGGATTCTGGGCTTCCTATTAAAACAGAATGCATCTGTCACATGCCCCCCATGAACTGCTCATTACATTGCATCTTATACACAAGCCGTGAAATAAAGTACAAGGTAGAAGGAATGAAAATACCTATAGCATAAACATATCCTCCTGTAGTACAAAAAACTAACCCCTCCTTCAATTATGACTTCAATTATGACCGCAATACTTTCTTAAAAAAATAGGATCTACCGACCAGGTAAAACTAAACTAATTTGAAACTTTTCCTCTTGGGACTCAGGACTCTGATCAGAGTGAAATTTAGACAACAGTAAGTTACAGGAGATGCACAAAAGAAGAAAAGAAGCCCGTATGAGCTCCTTCTAGAGGTGTTGTTAATTAAGTGGGTTTTAGACAGATGTCTGCAATAAATCTCAGTTCTGTAAGAAGCCATGGTTTCAGCTATGATTCTTCTGTCCCTCAGCTTCCCAAAACTGCAGTGCCTGCTGGTATCACGCTTCTCTTACAGGATGACGATTCTCATGGCCCAAGAAAATTTGTGAGGAAAAAAAGGCTGTCATCCACACACAGGTTCTTACTCAAGAAGAAAAAACAGCTCTTTCTCAGACAGAAAGCCAAATGCAGGAGTATTACTGCTTAAAATATCAGATTTATTATAAATATCCAGAGAAAAAGCAGATTCAAGACTCAGAGGGCACACACAGAGAGCTCTGCTGGTGGCATCCATACTGACACAGATGTACATGGGAAGAACTTACTCTACACTGTTCTACAGGATGTGTGTTCATGGCTTTAAGGCTTAATTTGCAGCCACAGGGAAATAGGTTCTTTTGAAAACCTGAGGAGAACAACAGTAGCAGTGTGATTTCATATCAGTCAAGATTATCCTTGCAGCCAGCTAACCACAAATCCATGGCATTAGATTATAAAGAAGTAAGGCGGATGAGAGGTTATAACTTTGTGCAAGCATGCATGAAAGATAACTGTGCAAAAACCCTGCTCCGCTGGGGAGACATTAGTGGAAGAAATGCTTGCTTTGCTCAGATTTTTTTGTATAAGCAACCTCAATTTAAACTCCTTTGGTGACAGAAGGTGGCACACTGAAAAATAATACGATATTAAAATCACAGTGGCCAGATACTGAGTTGCTGAGCAACCAGACGTAGCTTCTGACATCTTAAAAGTTCAGAAACCATCAAGCTCCAAAATCAGCTTCCTAATTATGGACAGCTGAGCTAACCATTTCTAAAAATCTTGGCCACTGTTTTAAAATACATCTTACTTCTAAGGAAGATTATGAGTCACAGGTCCAAGTAGTTTCCAAGTCCACACCTGTAGCATACACATATACAGATGGGAAATTTAAGAACTGAAAATTCAGAGACTGATTGTAAAGATTTGGCTAAGTTTACAGTTTAATAACAATTTGAAAAAAAATAGAATGTTATTATTTCACTATTAAATTATTAATATATTTCTTTTAATGCCTTTCCTTTATTTTTACTGCTTAAACATTATTCTGTGGTTCTTGCTGGCAGAATGAATTCCAGGTATGTTTTCACTATATACTGTGCCCATTTGCAGTGTCATTTCAAGTGTTTCAGGGTTGCCTGTAGAGGGGTACAAATTCAATGGCTTCCAGAAAGGACATTTCACTGGAGTATTTTTCCTCCTTTTGACACACTTGCTAATATGCTCAACCAAACAGGGAGGACCTAAGGTTTCAATCCCTGTTGTATTCTATTTATTTGGTTTACATATAAAAGAACAGTAAATAATACTGTAACATGAATTCTGCTGTGAGAAAGGCAACCCTACCAAAAGCATGAAAATGTTACTAAATGGACAGGATGCCTAACCCAGGGTCCTGCCAGCTCTGTATCGGAGAGGAGAGATCATCCTGTGTGGTGGTCAGTATAAGAGAACATGCCATAAAACGCCAAAAACATAGCAATTACTGAAAATGTCTTCTAGATAAGCAAGACATTTGGCAAATTTTTAGTGTATTGTATTTTCTCCTGGAAAAATATGAAAATTTAATTTATGCTTGCTCGCATTATAATGATTGTCTTAAAGCCAAACTTTTCATTGAGGCGTAGAATTGGTTTATTTTAACTGTGGACAACGTGAAAGAAAACTGACAGAAATTATGAGAGTAAGCCTGTGGCTCTTTTGCCTTTTTGTTCAGGTGAGTAAGACTCTTCAATGAATAAGCTATAATTGGTGAGAACATACCAGCCTTGATCAAACACAGGGTACAAGAATTCTGCTCTAAAACATGGTTTGGCCAATAATTCAGAGTCAATAACCATCCTCAGAAACCCAACTTTGAGATCTAAATGGAGAAGAGAGGAATGTAAGAGGCAGGGCAAACCCTGTATGCCCTGATAAGATATATATGCAGTATGCTATATATCTTAGTTTGTTTATAGCAACATACAGGAGACTACATAAACAAGTAAATAAACCTGAAAGTTATGTTGGTACATAACAACATTCTAAATGTGTGAGTCCAATTCTTCATCTGTACTAAAAACATCAATACTTTTTTTTTTCTTTTATTTAAGCCACTGTCTTGCCACATAACAACTACAATTAAAGTCTGTGGCACAAATGGTAGAATACTGTGTCTGGTACATCGTTCTATCATTCTATTAGTACAGGAATTTGACTGGCTAGTAAAAAAATCCCTGATGCCTCCTTTTACATTTACAGTGCTTCTGTTCTGAAAAGGGTAGCAGCTGAAATAACACACGGCTCCTTTATCACAGTCTACAAGTTGTATTTCTGACATTTGAAATTGATGCCAGAGCTTTTTTACTCATGAAGGCACTGAAGAGTCACCATCTAACTCTATGTTGTCTCCAAAAAACTCCATGAACCTCTTCTGAATAAACCACTGCATTTCATAGACAAAGCTCTTGAAGAAATGCTCAAGGGCCAACTTTATCCCATCTCTCACTTCAGTTTCTGTATTTCCACATACATGTTAAAAAACAAAAAAAGTTTACTTCCATAAACTAATCTTCCAGTGCACAATACTCTTGACTTCCTAGAGACTCAAATAACTCTATTTCACAGTTCTTTCAGGTTCTTCCAAAAGATTACTTTTTCCAAGAAAAACACACTTCCTTTACTCATTTCTTTTAGGGAGAGATCACTGAATAAGCCTCTAAGGAGATGCCTGTAACTCTGTCAGATTTCACATGTGGCTTTTCTCTGTGTACTCTATCTACAACATCACACTCCTACAGGTCTTCTATTTTGTCAATACGGTGTATGCTTTTCTGGGGGATGGGGAAGGACAGAAATTCTGCTAGCACATCTTCTGTAGTGCTGTGACAGATAACAGAGACTGCATAGGGTGTTCAGTTTTAACTCACCCCTACATTGTTCTGCTCTGCTCTTTGAATTGTGTGGGCTTTGTGTTGCAACTTAAGAAAGCAGAGGACCTCCTTGCTTTGTTAGCATCAAACCTCCTGGATTTTGTCCTGGAATTGTTATACACCCTAGCATTTTGAAGATTATTTTTCCAACTGACTTCTCATTATTATAAATAGCATAATATGGAAGATATTTAAGAAAACCAGGGCTGAAGTCTCCAGGGAAGAAATCTGTAGACTACTTTCTTTGACTCCAAATTTCTTTGCAAACTACTTAGTGCATGTTCAACACACTCTGAACAGACATGAATATTTTCTAGGGTAGATTTAAAACAATTACAGAGGGAAAAATACCTATAAATAGACACAGAAAACTACTGCTGTTGCACTAAAATGTAAATAAAGTTACTGCAGGGGCCTTATCCATGAGGAGATAAATTACCCTAAGCCCTACAGGAACAAAAGCTGTAAGATTGTAAAGTTATATTGCAATAAGCCACCTATGCAGAAAAGTGAGTAGAGAAATCTAAATGTAAAGCATAAACTAAAACATCACAGTCCTCATACACATGGAAATTTGGGACCACTAGGCAGGGAGATGAGATACATATAACCCTAAAGAATCATCTATGCCTGGAACATAACAATGGGTTAAAAATAACAGGCTTACTGGGTTGGAAAATTACAGGTGTTCATAACAGTTACAGTACTTTATTTCCTACACAATTTTATGGAACCAGACAGCTAAAAAAGAAAAAAATTCTGAAAGTTCAGAATACCACCTTTTCATTTTCTATTAATGTGCTAGCTTCACTGGAAATAAACATGTTCCCCTTTCGCAGGATCTTCCTGTTAGTAACAGTTGCACATAAATAAAGTTTTCTAAACAAACATCTTATCTTTTTATGGAAGGAAGTCCATTAATAAGGAATTGACGTCCTTCCTTGAAAAAAAAGATCAGTGCTAATTCTTTCCCATAAACTAAAGAAATAAACTTACACCCTGAGATTTTTTACTCTATTTTCACAGCAAACTGGCTTGTCTGCACACAGATAAAATGGAACTATTTGGGTTTTCTTATAAACAATATCTCTGTTGCTACTTTGCCCCATAATACTGAATAATTAATTTCTTCCCTCAGTTTTTGATTGCTTCACGGAACTTGTGCTTTGTTTCAATTCTACTCCATTCCTGTTAAAAGTACATGGCAGCCTTTTAGCAACACTCAGCCTAGGAGCTTCAGAAACACACCGTAATTTTCTAACATTTTGACCTAAGCCATCACTTCCAGAAATATGTCCTTTACTGAACAAATGCAGCCAAATGTACTCTAGCAGCTTTACTGTGGTCTCCACTGACTTTGTCAGTTACACAGAACATTTCCTTTACTCAAAATGAACTTTGTTATGGAAAATTCTCTGACACAGCCTTCATCTGCTTCCTTTCTTCAACATAACTTTTCTTTCAGACTAAGAGAATTCAAAGTTGATACTGTACTGTATATTACTAGCAAAAAAGAAAATACAGACTTTTCTACCAATGGCTTCAGAAAACCAGCACTTTAACCTATTTGCAACAATGCTGAAAATAGAAATATTAGTATGTTTAGGGAAAGTTTAGATTCGCAGTGTTATTGTACATCAAAATTTAGAATCTCAATGCCATACTGCAGGGAGATTAGCCAAAGAGAATGGCAGAATAATGTAGTCTGTGGTTATCATACTTGTATAAACTTATAATAAGTTATATTTATATATTATATATATATATTTTATTTTATATATTTTTATTTTTATTTTATTTATATTTTATTTTATATATTTTATTTTATATATTTATATATATGTTATAACTTATAAAGTGATAATGTCATAGTATTTTGGTATGAAAAGATCTACCTTAAATATTTTGTATGAAAAGATTTACCTTAAACACATTAACTCTGGGGGACTCAAGAAACCTCATAAAAGTATTTACATAGAAATTTCAAAAGGAAATTTTAAGGAAAAAAGTGCACAAGTGTTGCTAGAAAAATGCTGTTATTTCTCTTCAGCTGTCTCTATAAATGAGTGCTATTTCAAAGGCATCTATTCCAATTCTGAAAGATGAAATGCGACTACATTCCAGCAATCACACTTAGATAACCTAAGAATGGGAAAATAAAAATCTGTAGTCCTTTATCAAGAGTGTGCATTAACTTTTCTTACAGAATGCTTCACTTGAGAAGGCATTTAACATATGTGTTTATGCAGATAAATAAGAGTGTGACAGGGACAAAGCAACAGGCTCCTTTTCCTCTGTTGTGAACTCAAAGACTCCTTTCTGACTCCATTTTGCACTAGGACAGTTTGCTTTCCAAAGGTCAGTCTGCTGCAGAGGTGACAAGCCCACAGCTGGTAAGAGTCAGTCCACATTACACAGCTTTGGTGATATTGGCTCTTTGCACTCTTCTTTGGCATCCATATGTAACTTTATATGCTGATTTCTAGAGTTTACATTTAGAACATAAAATGGTCTATATTAGTTGCTGGTGGAACCAGAAGACTTCATGTACTTGTGCAGGTTCAGTAACACACATCTGAGTGTCACTAAAAAAGCAAGAACAATTTCCTCTTCCTTTAGCTCTATTCTTTTCAAAGGCTTGGGTCCTCGGAAAGGTTTCCCCCCCATTTCTGTTTAATTTTCAATAATGTGCTGCGGAACAGTGATCTTTCATAAAAGCAAAACCAGAGCACTGCTTTAAAAGGTCACATGGCACAACTCAGAAAACAGAGCAGATATTCTGGTATCCCATGGCAGCACTGGAAACAGGGAAACAGGCGATAGCCTAGTAAGTATTTGGACAAAATGGAACACTGAAGGTTTCTGTCTCTTGTTAGAACTTCCACCTGTTCTCCAGGACTTCCCCAGTCAGTAAGGATACCCTATACAATTTCCAGCTTTTCTGCCTTACTTTTTCTTTACCCTCCTTCTCTTAGCATATTGCTTCACAAAACGCTTCTGATTTAGAATGATTCATAACATGGCAGAAAGCTCAGGGCAGTCTCGACAGAGCTCAGTAAATGTGTACAAAAAACTAAGACTTTTGATAATATTATCTTGTAAGATGATGTTTTGGTTAGCTGTAGCTAACAGCTAAATAAAATACCTGTGAATGGCTTTAGGACTGCTGAATGAATGGACGGTACCTAGTACACCAAACAAAGGAGCCCACTCAGTGGTGTCACTGTTACCTGTGCTGCTGTTCTCTCTTGTCCCCTCACCTCTGCGTTCGGCAATACTGGTGTTGCCACTGGTGGAGGAGGTGCTCTGCGCTTTTTCACTTCTGGGTTTGCTGTCATTCCAGAGATGTTACCAAGGGACAGTGACGAACCCAGGCTACTTGAACGAGAATTCACCGAAGGGGAATTTGGTGCTGTGGAAAAACCCTGTAAATGAATGAACATCTTGGATTAACATCACTCTTTAAAAACAATGGGAAAGAAAGAAGAAAAACAAGACACATCTGGTTACCGTTTAAACAATGATATGAATAATCATGTATATTCCTCTGCCAAACCTGCTGAATTGCAAACTCTAACTTTTGGAAACTTCCAAAGGTCAACTGGAACAAAGCTTGCAGGCAGTATTAATAAGACAGGAGGCATGATAAGCACCTACTGCGTATTGATGGGAACACTGCTGTTGCTTGCTATTTAAAATATAAAGTTCACATCAAGACATATAATTACAGTTATCCAAATGCATTTGTGGTTGCATTTAAATTACAAGTGTTACACATTTCTGGAAGCAAGATTTACTCTTAAATGAGAACACCGTATTAATACAATGCTGCCAAGTGTCTCGGGGTTTTCTATTTTGTTATCAATCTGCCTGATTTACCTGAGTCTTCTCCACAGATTTACATAAGAGAAATTCTGCTACCATTAAACTATTTCCAATTTACATGCAGAATCACGCATAATCACTTACAACTTACTGCAAACAACCATTTAACTTGGTGAAAAGAAGTCCTACTGACAGGCACCACTCTGGATTCTAATTGGCTCAGATTAAAGGAAAAACAGAAGACTAATTCAGTAATTCCTTACTGTTAAAAATTACTTTAGTTCTCATTGAAAACTTAATAAAATCAATGGAAAAAGTTTAATGGATTTCAGAATCTTAATACACTTTTATATTAATATACAAACAGAAACATGCAGTCACATAGTAGCAAATCTACAAATAAAAAAGATTAGAACTAGGATTGCTTGAAAATGGGCTTTTTAATTTTAGGTTTTACTCTTAAATTCAATTCTTCTTCCTTTACTCTGCTAATAAAAATCTTGCAAAAACTTTTCCCTCTAAATCTGAGTCACTTTCTCCTTTTTTTTAATTAAGAGAACCTTCCATATTAAATTGAAGATTTTACTTCTTAATTAAATTATTTGACTGTAACTTCTTCCCAAAAATATCTTCTGTGGAATCAGTACCGATACCACTTCACCATGACCTTGAGCTGAATAGCTCTTCTGGAAATACAGGCTGATGAGCATGGTTGATAATGCTGTTCTTATCATAACAGAACAAGCTACAATTGCAAAACTCTCCCATCGAGGACATAAAGCTCTCTGGTGGAATTTTATCCAAAACCGCAGAATACATACTGGCAGGAAACTTAAAGGCCACCCCAAATGCCATTAGTTTAAAAAAAAAAAAAAAAAGATCATTTATTTCCACAAGTACCAAATGCAAGCTTAGGTAAAAACTAAAAAAACAGGGCAGCAACCTTAAAACCACAATTAATTTAGTTTTAGAACCATTGAGGAAGCACCGATAAAGCATAAAGAGCTAAAAAGTAGAGCAATGCAAAAATATATATAACATACAGTAAGACTCCTTTACTGCCTGGTAAAGTTCCATGTTCTGTAGATTCCTTTTTACCTTGTCCTGCATTTACTGTGCATGTGATACCAATTACTGACCAAGATGATTTTGTAAATTTTATGTTGCACACTGCACAGCACACTTCATCTTGGAATAATGTATTTAGCACAAGTGGAGTATGATACCAGTCTTCTCTGACTGAAAGCAGTGTTTGCCACATCTTTTTCATCACCAGTTCTTCTCAATTGAATGGCATCAATAGAATCTTTACCCTTCTAGGAAATTAAGAAGAAAGCTTGAAGTAGATGGTGTTGTTCAAAAGATTAGGTATAATCTTACAGAGAAATAGTCTTGTCTTGGCCCTGTATATTGGGCAGAGGAAAAAGTAATGATCTCATCTGTAAGTTTAAAGTCATTATCAGTGCATACTGTATCAGGTCCTATCAAATAGTTTTTTTACTCCTACAGAAATAATGGGTTCACAGAGTGAAATACAAAGTAGTATCCTCTTTTCACACATTTCTAAAACAACTGAACAAAACAATTTCAAAGTGGATTCTGCAGGTATGTTTTTAATGCTATTAATTCTTTAGGCTTCTAGATAAAAGGGTGCAGAAATTTTAGACAAAGATGTATGAAAATAATAAAAAAGCCCTAAGACCTCCCTCCTAACACTACAAATACAGAGTACTGGTAAGACAATAGGCCATAACCATTGATCTTGAATGTTCAATTTTATCTCAAGGCTTGAGATAAATTTTATCTTGAGGCTGGAGGGCTATGAGAATCCTTTTCCAAGCTACAGGTCATTGGGAAGGAATACAGTGATAAACAACTAAACAGTTTAAAGCTGGTTTGTTCTGTTTTTAAGCGTGGATTTCCTAACAGAAGATACGGGGTGGGGGGAAGGTAATACTTCCATGACACTTTAAGTAGTTTTTATTACAAAGACTTGAATGATAGAAAAAAACCCACCAACCTTGCAAATTCATCTATGTCTTCTTTTCCAAGTCCAACATTTATATCAAGCCCATTATTCCTTTACTGAGCATTTCAAGAATGTAAAAACACTTGCCCTAAATCAAAAACTCACCACAGCTTCCAGGGAAATGGAAAGAGGGCAGTTTTGAACTAGTTTTGAAAGCCCTCTCATGCAGCAACAAGAACTTTGCCTAACTGGAGGCAGACCTTCAAATTCTTGCATGTGTGTAGTGAGATTCATCAGCTTTAAGATAAAAAAGCAACCATGAACACAAAACACTGATACAAGTGATTACGGCATGACTTGTCTTTTGTTGTGAAACTATACAGAGAGACAACACCTAACCCAGCTTTTATATTTTATGTTGGGTTAGATACAATGCAGTTTCTTTATAAATCACAGGATTCTGGAGGTTTTTCAGGCAGTTTAGCAAGGCAACTATTTAGAGCATACAACATTAATCAAGCAAAATTGCAGGGACATGATATCTACATGCCAAATACTCCAAACATCTCTCATTTCTTGTTTTTCTAATTTGTTATCAAAGAACTGATTGAATTACTCAAATTACAGCAGTGTAAATGAGGAAAGCCAAATTCAGGAACTGAAGCCAATGTTGCCGGCTAAAACAAGCTGGCCCTTATGCTCTGTTTCATTTGACAAACAGGTTAGCAAGAATACTCTGCTCAGAATAAAAATCAGTTCACAGAGTCCATGTGTTCTATAAGAAAAAAAAAAAAGGAAAAAAGAAAAATAAATTCATAAAAGAAAGTTCATGGAAACTAATTACATAAAGAGCTTTCAAAAACATCTCTCAATGTGCAAAATCAGTCTTTGTTGAACCACTAGTGTTCAGATTAACTTTTTGCAGTTTAAACAGCAATTAATTAATGAAAACTAGCAAGAAAAAAACCATTTTGGTTTGGGGTTGTTTTTTCCCCTGAATTGAAGCATACCCAATACAAAACCAGACAGACCAGCATAGGTCAGCAGTCAGGTTAGAAACTAGATGACCATAGGTTTGGAATATGTATTGAAGCACAACCATGGATTAGAGTCCATTTCAATTTCATGACGTAGATGCTGGAAGGAGGCAAGAAACAATTTCCATACTAACCTATGGTGCCATCATGTGTCATCACCATTTCATGTTAAAATTGCCAGCTAGTTTTTTTCCTTCTCATTAAATTTCTGAAATCCCAGGAACTTCCTGTTTTTTCCCTAATGTACCAGGTGTTTTCTTTGGGTTTCAGCAATTTAATTTTAAGATTTTTTTCCTACTAGTTCTTCTAACTGAAATTTAGCAATCAAAGACATTTTTGAACGGCAAATAGCAACTGCTAAAACCACAGAAGTATGAAGGCTAAGAGTAACCTGGTGAAGTATGCATACCACTCTTATTTAAGAATTTAAAAGCAGTCAGCTTTCTACAAGACTCCTAAAGTCCCATAGCCTGCTGAACTCAACACATGATAGATTAAGAGCCTAAAGCTGAGACCAGTCTCTGTTCCAAGGTCATCAACCAAGAACGCAATTGTAAAATACCTTTTTCAAACTACCTCCTTTTTAAGAATAAACAGAAGTTCTGGTATCTTATGGATACTTTGGAAATTTTAAAGTCATATATAAATAAAGGTATGAGTAATTAATTAAAAATATAACTGTACTGCGGTGAGAATTCTGTTTTACAAAAACAGATGTGTATAAAAATGGAAATCAGATTACAATTGTTTTAAAAAGACATCCCTTATATATAACTTCTTTACCCAAAGCCCTGTTATTAACATTTCCTTGACTTTCTGATGACAGTAAGTGGCATTTAAAGGTCAGCAAGGAAGAGGCTGCAGATTGCCTGTGAGTGACTTGACTTCCTGTTCCCTGTTCACACTGGTCAATAAAAATTTTTCAAAATGTCAAGTTCTTTTCTTGTGAGGTTGCTACAGACAAGCCTTTCTTCCACAGCTCTTTGCCAAAACTCACATATTTGAGCTCCCAGTCTTGTTATGCAACTTCCTCCTCAGAAGTCTTTAAATCAGAAGTAATCAATTCAGCTGTTTTTAAGCACTCAAAGTACCAGATATATTAGCAAAAATTAAGGGGTTTATTTTTCCCAAACTAGAGACGAAAAAATAAAAGTATCATAAAGGATATATTTTTTTTTGCAAGTGAATACAAAAGAGTGAATACAAAGGTAAGATTTACAGCAGGCAAACAAATACATCTATTCAGTGACAGCAAGAATATTTATGCCTGTTAGATATTTAAACTCCATTAATGCCAACTTTTATTGATTAGCTGAATGATACCACAGCAGATTACAACTGGCCATATAAGGTTATGTCAGACCTACTGCAGAAATTGAACTTAGAGACTGCATTCCCTGATACGGTGCTGATATTACTTACACTAAATTTGCAATAAATTGACAACACAGAAACTGAATTAATCTAAGCTCCTGCTTCAAAACTAAAGCATTATACTGCAATCATGAGATTGCTGGGAGACACAGTTAAAAAACCCAACAAAACAAACCAAAAAATTGTGACTACTCAGATTTTCCTTTCTAACCAGATACACTGAATACAGTTTATTTTTCTGTACTCCCTGAAGCAGTTGTGCTGACAGTCTGCAGTCAGAAGGAAAGAAAAGTTAACCTTTTCCTGTTCTGAACTGAAAAAAAGCATTTTATGAAATTTACTTTATGCTGCTTTATTGTCTTGCTGCATTTTGCTGTTGGTAGGAAAATATCTGCTCACACATCACAATAATAAAAGAGAAGCAACTATTTCATTCACACAACAATTATTTACACAGGCTGTACTGTGTTGATTTATATGCCTGGAAAGTAGGCCCTCAAGTTCTTACTGTAAAAGTTTTGAGCTATTTTTTGAAATCTGTACAACTAGTGCTTCCTTATGAGTCTATCAGAGCATCTAGATAGCAGTTCCCAGTCTTGTGGAGAGGGCCAATTTGGTAGACACCAGAACTCACACAGCCAGAACCAGAGATGTCTGAGAACATTCTGTCTCCTGTGCCCCTGCCAGTTCTCCCTCACAGTGGATGACCACATTCCTCTTGTTTTAGTACAGAGTTTTTTGACCAGAAATCCTAGCAATGCCAGGACCAAGGCAATCACCTTCCAAACAAAATAATCTATTTTATCTCCCATTGCTAAAGTGATCAATCTGCCAATCTGTCACTGCAGAGGTTACTAAAATTTTCCTATGACATAGGTCCACACCATTTGTAATAATACTGTTTTTTTCTTAATTGTCTTTATCATAATTTTTTTTTTTTCTTGTACCGTAACCATAACTTCCTTTTCTAGAAGCTTATCTGATTACTTCTCATCTTCACTTAGGGAAGCTCATGTGATGGAAAGTGTCTTCACAGCTAAGAGTACAGCCTTGCTTTCCAGCTCCAACTGATTTGTGTTCACTTTGCAACTCCTGTGGTATCCAACCTCTTTTCCAGCTGAAAAGCTAAAAGAACAACCATCCAAGGAAAAGAACTAGAAATATGGAAGCCTCCAGGAAAAAGGTTTTCCAAAACACACCAAGGGGTTTAGATTCACTGTGAATTTCTCAGTAGGGAACAAGTATGACTATTGACTCTGGCCCCTTCCACAACACTGAGGCTAGCAAGGGGCACAACCAGAGAGAGCTTCCAAGAACCCTTCTTTAGATTTTGTTATACTTCTTGTGCCTCATATATATAAAAGAAGCGAAGCAACATTCAAAACCCATTTTCCATTTAAAAATCACATGGAAACTGAACAAATATGGCAAAACCCACAAGTAAGAACCCACACATAAGCTGCTTATTTCTTTTAATGAATTGTCAAATATTATATTTTGAAGTTTAGGAATATAAGCATTTTATTCGTATCGTTAAGAGGTTAGAAAACATGGATTGAGAATACATGAATTCCACTTAAACATAAGCATGTCTGTGAACTCTTGCAATTAAAAGGAAACAGATGCAGTATCACCCACTACTACCACCTCCCTCAGTATTCTGTCAGTCTGAGATCACAAATTTAATCTGAGTTCTCCAAAACTAAAGGAAGTACCACGGCAAATATAAAGCAGTGGAATACAAGTCTAGGAATTCAACAATGTGTATTAACCAAGTAGCACAGAGATTGTCAAGCCAGTTACATTTTTTTAAGATTTTATGACAGATAAATGCTTTGAGAATTGAAACTTTAAAATCACTTCTTGTGATTTAAAATTCAATGCATTTCCTCCAAATAAATTCTCCTGTTTCTGTTTTACTTTTCAGATTTTCTCAAGTCAGAATACCCATCATGCTTAATAAAATCTTTGTCTATTACTGCTGCCCAAATTAATTCATGTCAATCTGAAGAAGTCAATTGGTATTAAGAGAAATGGACACAATTTCTTTTCCATTGCAGCAAAAGATGTATAAAAAGGAAGACAAGCTAACTTGATCTACATTTTTTTTTTTTTGTATCATCTCTTCTATCATCTCATCTACACTCAGAAGATGCTATGTCTCAACAATTCAGAAGGTGGGAGCAGAGACAATGCTGCCTGGTACTAATGGGAAGACCCAGTTGTATAAATGGGTGTTTGGTAGGCACACACATATAAATCCTTTGTGCCCTCTCCTATCAGTCTGGACACTGAACTCATTGCTGTAGCCAGCAAACTCATATCCTGTGGACCATGTGAATCACAGCTGAGGAACTTGTTAAAAATGAGATAAATAATTTCTTTGATTCAAAGCTGTTAGCATTGACAAGTCACTCTCAACTGGATATAGTGAAAACACACTTGCTACAAACCTTCATAATGAATTATTGATTTAATATCTGTCACTGTGTGTTCTGTGAAGGAGAAAAAATTATTTTGCTGAAATCTGAAGATATTTAGCCACAAAAGAAAGAAACTTAGACTGCTAAAAAATCTTTTCTGAAGAAATGTGGTCAGCAAAGCAAAGAATGGAATGTTCGAAACCTCAGCTCAACATCACACAAACCAACATATTTTACAGTTAATATTCCACTAGTCTCCAGATTCTCAATTTACAAAAATGCAACTAAAGATGATAAGACAACAAATTATTGGGACATACTTCAACATTGGTATAAATCCAATGACATCCATGAAACAGCCACAGGCTTCAGCATGTGTCCATTACAGGTATCTTTATAAGAAGATTTACTAAAACCAGCATGCTTTTTTAAAAAAAAGAGACATGTGTGTTCAGTCCCTTAAAATGCCACTTTATAGTGCCATACATGTTACAGAGAAAACATGGACATCTATGCAAAAGCTTCTAAAACATGCCAACCTCCTTTCTGCCCTTATGGTGCTCTGCAGCTGAGACCATCAGGCTGAGTGGCAGTACATAAAGCATGTGGGTTCTTTTTTAACTTTCTGGATGTGAGACATATTTTAAAAACCCCTAAAATGCAAATGCTTTTGCTTTTGTTTTGCGTATACAAACTCTAGTGAGAAAAAAACATCATTACCACAGCATGGAAAACATTTTGGGATCAAATGTTCCTATGCTCCTTGACAGTTTAAAGGAAACATTTCTACCCATCACTCAGGTGGGAGGTATGGAGTACAGGCTGTAGGCACAATCTGAAGTGAACTCCAAAATCAAGCTGAACTGCAGATGACAGTCTGGAATGCCACCAGATGCTTTGGGTAAGGTTTGTTTGCATTCCATAAAAGTGTAAAATGATTTATCTTGACTTTCAAAAGTGCATAGACAACTTTGTGTCTTATTTGATAGAATATTCTTTTTCTTTTCTTTCTTTCTTTTAATATAATTTTGAGGAAATACCAGAATCAATTTACATCTAAAATGCACCCTTTCTGGGGGTGATTTACACCTTTCTGGCTAGACTGCTCAAAACTTATCTTCCACAAGTCCAACACTTTTTGCCACAATGCACTGTCAAAATATGTCAGCCTATAAAAAAACACAGTATTTTGAAAATAGATTTTTCATAACTGTCAAAAATACCAGTATGTAAAGCCACTATGGGAAGAAATAATAATCTCAAAAGATTCCCAGAAAGGAATATCCAACAAAAGATAGAGAGTCAGCAAATTCAGCTACTCACAAATTTTTTTTTTGATAGCTACGTGCTTCTAGTGAGAGATGTGCAGGAAATTATAAAATAATTGGTGAATCATAAAAGGAAATAAGAAAAAATGTGGAAAACATTACAAATCTCTTTTTGGGTGTCTGTCCAAGTGGAATAAAAGCAGACATGAAAGAAGGAGGAAAGAAAACATGAAGTGAGAATGGGAACAAAAACAGTAATTGTGGCAAAAATTAAGTGAACATGTTCATGAAATTTGACCAGAAATTAAGTCCTTGAAGAAATTCAGGGATAAAAGATTGGAAAAGGAAAGGAGCATTGCAAAAAGCAGAAGAGTTCAGTGAATGTGATGATAAGAGTACTGACTTATATCCTGGGGAAGGAACAATGAACTAAGGCTGTGCAGGACAGAAATCATATTTTGGCTCAGAAAGATGGTGATGTTCATATTCACTTGTCATGAGGGCAGTGGGGGAAAAGTCAAGTGAACAGTACTCAGACCAGGAAAGATTTAGCGCTGAAAGAAAAGGGGATTGATATATACAGATTTGTGAATGTGTGACAAATATTTCTGTGAGAGGGATTTAATGCATAGTACGATGTGGAAATGAGGCAGAATGGAAGAGAATAACAAAAGAAACATTTTGAAACCTACAAAGAAAGGTCCAAAAGCCAATGACAGACTCAAATAGAAAAACACATTTTAAAGGAACCTGAAGAAAGAATTACAGAGGAAAATTCACATGGAATCCAAAATTCAGTTCAATCCCAATATAGAAAGAAGACAGGAAAATATTAAGCTGGAAGGAAAACAAGTGAACATTAAAAAAGAGGCTATTTACACTTCGTCTTAGAAGGGCATTAGCAGATAGAGGAAGAGTAATCTTGGAAGACTGAAGATGGAAAAAGCCACATATTTGTAAGCTTGAAAAAGTTGGTTTCTCCTTTCACTTATACTTTTGCACTATATGAAAATAGATTAACTCAATCCAATAGTGTTAAAGAACCAAGCCTAAAATCAAAATCTGCCTTAACTAATGGTCTGGAAACTGACTTCAGGAGACAGGGAGTTCAAAAGGTCAAAGTCTGACAACAAAAAGAAAAAAAAATACATTTTTCCACTGGTATTTAAACATTCATCAATCATAAATAACCACAATACAGATCAGAAGTCTTGAGCCAAATTAATTCATCATTGCAATATGAATTGATTTTCTCTAGAATTAATAATTATTTTTAATGAATCAGCCTATGTTTTTAGTTCATGGAAGACAGGAGTTATTCATCTGCAATATATGTCCTCCTGAAATTCAAACTATTTTAAAAACTAATGCAGAAGTTCTTCTCTGCAAATTCTTTTAACATATAGAAACTATTAAACCACTAGAGATGATCATCTTCAATATATTTTCATTGTAGATATGCCAATTTATATTGGAGGAGAAGATGGAAACTTTACATAAAACATACAATTTTAAAAATATCTGCTTTAATGTCTGCATAGTCAATTTTTATGGCAACCAGAATTATGAATGAAATAGTTCCCTGGAATGTGGTTTTTAGTTGTGTATTTGTTTAGTTTTGGAGAATTAATTTCTGGGTTTTACTGAAAGTATTTTTATTCCACTTGAATTAGAAAGTGTTTTCTCTACATTTTAATAAAAGTGTTGTCCTTATGCAAGTTTTTTGGAGGCAAGAAACATGGATGATCAATCCTCAAAATTTTCACCAAGATCTGCAGAACCTCTCTGAAGTCAAAGGTGTTGCTCTGATCTATTCAAGCTCAGGGATCTGGCTTCCAGCTCCAGCCCTCATAATCCAATTCCGATACAAATATTATTGATATACAATTATTATACAAATATATTATTAACTTAGAGTGCATTTCCGCAACAACTTTTCCCTTTGAAGTATGTGGTGGCTCTAGGTGGTTAGCCAGAGCGAGGCAAATGCAATCATCCAACTGTCAAAGCAAATTTTCGAAAATGAAACTTTACACTTCGTAATGACAAACCAGTGGCAAAGATATTACTGAAAAACAATATAACCTCTGAAGACTTTAAAACATAAATTAGAAGAACAAATAAGCTTTTGAACTCTAAAATAAGTGCAAATCTTAAAACAAATTCTAATTAGAGAGTCACTAAGATGATTCTAGCAACATGAATCAGAAGGCTGCAGCCAGAATTTTAAAGTTTCAATTAGCTCTTCCAGATGTCTGGATGTGCAGGTGTGTGTGTACATAACCTCTGTGCATACATACATGGATCTACGTGCAAACACAGGGATGTATGCACACACAGCTTATCACTTCAATTAGCTCTTCCTAATATCTGCACGCATGTTTGTGCCTCAATGAACACATACTTACTACATAGTGAGTAAAATGTGCTGAGTCTGAAGCCCTAAGGGCTGGCATAAGCAAGCTCCCTAACTCTCTGCATCTTTCACGCTTTCAGGAATTTCAGGAGTTTCATGAGAATATCTGACTGCAAACTATAGTACTGGAACAAACCAACTCTTTAATGACATATGACAGCTTTCTTGCAGAAGACAAAATCAAAAGACAAACTCACATCATGCTTACAGCTGGATTGTCAGGTACTGATGCCAAAGAAACAGTTTGAATTATAACAGCTAAATATTTAGTTCCAGATCAGCATTAGTGGTCAGGAGTGAAAAGAAGGAGTCGGGAGAACGTCATGTGAGAGTACAGGGGTGAGGAGAAGGTTTAAATACAACACTTTCCTTCTGGATAACGGATAGAGCACATCCAGGTGTGGTACACAGCCACCTTCTGTTTCATAACACCCACAGATTGATACTTGCAGAAATTAAGTTTGTCTCATTAAAGGAGGTGATCAGTTTGGATAGAAAAATACATATACTTATATTTTGAAGAAGTCAAGTGAATTAATTTCAGGATCTGAATCTTCCAAGACCATGAAATTCAAATCCAAACTTCCTCTCCATCCTGAATGATGGTCCAAAGACTATGCCCTTTGGAGAAAAATCAATACCTTAATCATGCTGGCAAAACCCATGTAAATTCATTAACTGAGTTCAGAGGACCAGGCTAAGAATAAAGAAGCAGACCCTCCCTTTGAATTTTCTTTAAAGTAATGCTTGAACACTATTTTAATATGCTTGGCCTTTAAGTCTTTTCCTACTGTGGACATTTTTTTTGCTATTCTTTCAACACTAACTTTGTCTAGACCACTCCATCTTCTAAATAAACGTGAAGTGATAATATCGGATACTGCAAAGGGACTGGAAGTACAGATGTGCTGGAGACCAGGAAGCTTCAGCCTTTCCCCACTTTATATAAATAAATAAATAAATACATACATACATACATAAATAAATACATTTATATATATATATAAATTCATAATTTTATCTTCCTTTGCAGTATACTGTAGCCTGTGAGGTTTCTCCAATTCAAAAAAATAAGTGATATATCCTTAGAAAGCCAGAACTTGACTTGTGAATGTTTATTATTCCCAAGAAACGAATTTTCCTACTGTGTATAGCCTTGCTTCTTTGTGAATTTAGTGTGAAATAATAAGAAATCACATCTCTCCAATCTATTTCTTTCCAAAGAATGGTGCACTCCAATTCATTGGAGTGAACTTCCCTCTGCTCAGTTTTGACAGAAACTTTCCAAGCACAGTCCCAAATTTAACTGACACAAAAGTTAAAAACCTGTGGAAACAGATACAACAAATACCGACACTAGGACTTCAACTGGTACAATTACACCTTAAATAGGGCAACCAATGCTGGGAATTCTGCTCATTTGTGGGTATTCACTGCTTCAGATATCAAAGAAAAACCTGCTTTTGCAACAAATTATTGGTTGGTGAAAGCCACTCCCTTCCTTTGCCACTGTTTGCAATTCATCTTCTACAAGACTTAACATGTTTACTCTGGGGTTTTCTCCTTCCCCAGTGAGAAAACACTCTATAAATTAAGCAACTTCAAGGGGTTTAGCTGTGCCAACTGTCCATCAAAAAGGAATGAAGGTCTTATGTTTTAAGAGATTATAGTGAAAGTGTCAGAAGACTTTTGAGAACCTGAAGTAGGAAAAAAAGGAATGATTCTAAAATGGACTAGTGTAGATAATGCCTAGCGACTCATAAAAAACATGGTGCAAAGCCAGTTAAAACCAGCAGATATTTTCCCATTGGCTCTAGTTAGTTCTGCATTGAGTCTTGAGTCTCTGATGGTCTGTAATAACTGTATGATGCTGAAAGAAAATAATACTCTAAATTATGCTGCCACTGTCATTTCTCCAGAAAATCTTTTTCTTCAGTATACTTTCAAGCTCAATGAAAATCATAACAATGCCAGCTGAGAAAGCATAGCTCTGATTTTTTAAACATAAAATTTGGTTCCAGATATCCACACTTCGATCTCTTCTGTTAAAGAAATTAAGAAAGTAAAGGATCTCCAACAAAACACATGTGAACTGGATCCAAACAAATAGGCAAGGAGTTGTTTTAAAACCATGATCAAAACAGATTAAAAACCAAGGTCCATAGAACCCAATGCATGATCAGATATCCTACAGATACACAACTAGTTGCGTAACTAATTGGCAAGAGTTTAAAAAGCATAAATACATGATGTTAAACAGCATATGAACATGTCTACAAAGTTAGAACACCAATACTTTCAACCCTTAGCATGATGCTGTCTTTGCTGTAATTTGCAAAAAATGCAGGAAATTAAAAATAGAACAATAAAATAAGTTCACAATCAAAACCAAAAACATTAAGAAGTCCTAAAGTACTGACTTTCCATAGATGGGGAATAAAGTGGGGTTTTTTCCCTAGCTCAAAGTTACATAGGATATATTTTCCCATCTCCCTTTTTCCCTTCTCCCCCCTTTTGGGTGAGGGGGGAAGAAGGTGTGAGAATTCTGGATGGGCAAGTTGCTTTTAATTAAATAGTAGTTAATAACTTTGTCTGACCTGTACAACTGACAGTATTTTTTGTTGATACTGTCTTTCTGACCTTTTTTCTTTAAAACCCTTAAACTAGAACAAGAACCTTGTTTAACATTTGTTAAATTTAGACAGCACCACTATCTACTATTACACCCCTCCTACTGCTGCTGCCCTAATCTCCCATGCCAGCTGCTCAAATGTTTACATCTGAAGGGCTTTCTCTGTGCAGAAACAGGCTCTGCACAGTATCTCTCATCTGTACATTTGCCAGAATAAGGGGAAGAAAAGCCTCCCTGCTGGAATTCTTGATTAATAAATAGTCTTAAATGTTTCTTCTTCCCTTCTCCCTTCTGTCAAATCCATTGCCATTAGGTTTTTACAAGGCAAACCTCCACAGCGACCTTTACTGGCCTCACTCTTGTCTTGTGCAAACAATTGTAAACAGAACAAGCTCCATTTAGAGTCAATGAAATCACACCATCTCTGTGCTGAAACTGGGAGAGACTGAAGTCAAGATGCATACCCGAGCATTTGCCGGGATGGAAAGAAGAAATTGTTACAATCAGAGAAGGGGGGTGTGGGGAATTTAAAAACATAAATCTACTGGTAATCTCTCCATCTCATAATGCCAGTGCACTTTAGAGGCTGCCTGCACAATTCATAACCTACACACCAGCCACACCTGGCTCCCAGCAAGTCACCGAGGTACTGAACCAACAAAACACCTAAACACATGCTTGGTATGGCACTGAAAAAGTCAGTGGGGCCAATGCTTACAGCTTACAGCTATTCTCCTATTTAAGACCCCTGTAGGGTTATATCTTGCTATTTGCCTTGATTTGCTTTCTCTTCTGCCCTTTCAGCTGACCACCTCCAAAACCAGAAATAATTTCCTTAGTTAGCCCAAGTGTTTTGAGATCTGCTTAAAAGTGCAAATGACACTGAAAAAATAACTCAAGAATGTGGAACTGACTACTTCATACTGTTGAAAAGCCTTTAAAAAGACTGACTACTATTTGCCACACTCTTTCCCTGCTTCAGCTTGCATCACAAAATATTTCTTAGATTTCAAATAAACTATTATACACTTTAGACAGAGTAAGAGAAAAAGCAATGGCTGAAATTATTTGTAGTCCTTTCTGCTAAGCTCACAGGGGAAGAACAGTATTGCAGCTGCACGTAAAAGACTTAGAAAACCTAATTCAACAGTTGTCTATTAAAAAAAAGAAAGAAAACAGCTACACAGACTATTTTTTGTAGTGATGAACAACTAGGAAGCAGCACTGAGAAGCACACTCAGTGCTATACAGTCTGCCTCGTGCAGACAACTCTTTGAGTCAAAGGAAGATCTGTAAGGGCCACTAAGCTTCATGTAAGTCTGACTTTGCATGAGAGAACTAAGCCATAAAATTCATTTAGGAAAACTTCCCCATCAAAGTAAAATGCATTGTGTCCTGTCAGCAAGTGTTTTGCAAATCCTCCCTCACCTGCCATAAGATGTTATTGAGACATACGGTTTCACACGCTACCAAGCAGCTCAGTTTTGCCAACGAACAATAATGCACAGAACAAATATGTGTAGAAATCATGAGATCATCTAATTAAAAGAAATGTTATTGTATGCCACTACTTTTAATGAAATCCAGTCTTCACTGTCCACAGAAAGGACTGGAAAGAAACCAAATCCTATTAGCGCTCATGCCTCAGAAATTGTTTGAAAAAGAAAAGAAATTATACCTCAACTAGTGCTGAAAATTTTTGCTGTATCTAAAATCTACATATGCTAATTGGATATTTTAGACTAATATAATGAATCTATGGTTACATGGGATTCAGATTATGCCACTTTGCAAAACAGGTTTTACTGTCTAAAATAATTTCCATTGTATATTAGAAATACGGAATCAATGACATACTATTATATGACATTGCCATTTCTGATTTCATCTAGTGTGCACACTAATCCCTTCACTACAGTAGTTACCACTGGAAAGCCTGACAAGAAATTCCAATTGTGAAAAGCCTGATCCTGGTATAAACTTATGTTTAAAGGTGGTATTTTCCAGACCACTACATGCTTTCCACTAAGAACAATATGCTGAATGTGTTATGACCAAATGTGAATTACAAGGCTATTACAGACTATTAAGGGGTTCTGGTAACATTAATTACCAAGAAAGCAAAGCCTGGGTGGTTGACATGTCACTAGAAAAATCTCAAATGGAATTTTGAATTTTTCTTTGGTATTTTTTAATGTACTTTTATTAATGCAAATTAAAAGCTATTGGTCTTATTAGCTGTTGCTTTATTATATTTTTTTTCAGTGGGTTGACTTCATAATTTTTCAGTGAAATCAGTAACAAAAGATGAATCAGACATAAAAGGATTTGAGCGGTTAAGGGTGTGTCACCAGGTCTTGATTGAACATCCAAGGGAGATATCTGAGCCAACTTACGCCACACTCACTGGGTACATGACCGTGTAGACAATGATGCCATTCAGCCCAGATCTGGAATTGCCACATGCAAGCCCAACTTAGCGTGCTCCTGTTGTGCCTCCCTTAATCACAATGGTTTGCACTTTCCCATCAATAAGCCTGACACATATCCCTCTGATCCCTCGGGCTAATTTTGGTGCCTGAATTCTGCTTCTGGGCATGCTGAACATAGAAACTGTGAAGAAACTATGCTTCTAAGCTCCTGCCTAAATTCCAATAGGATTTGGACAAGAAAATGCAAAACGCAAAACTGCAGAAAACATGCAAATCTCCTTCTTTGTCAGCCAAGGGGCCTGATCCAATAGGTATGTTTAAAGCACGACTAAGCAACTGGGCTTCACAAAAATGCAACTGCCTGGAAAAGCAGCTATGGCATTTACCTCTTGTCCTGTCCAAACCCCTGCCCCAAGTTTGATAATTCAGTAAGGCTATGGTAAATCCAGGTCCAAAACCTTTATCTAGTTGAGAAATAAAAGTTTCCCCTCTTGTGAGGAAAGCAGGACTATTCTCTGTTCTAGGACATGAACATGAGTTTAGCTAAAAAGATACTGAGATTAAGGCATTCATCTGGGCATGAAGCCATTTGGCTCCTTCAGTTCTAGCTTTAGTGACTACTTACTTGCTGGATGTAACATCTGCTTAGCATAAAACACAGGAAAACACCTCTGGTACTGGCACTGGAATCCAGATCTACCACCACACTTAAGTTAGTTCATTACTGGTCTGAGTAGTTAAGTTTGCTCTTGATCTCCAAGTCACTGAATATTTGGGTATTTTTACAAAAGGGTGCTCCCCACATAAAGAATACCTCACAGCTTTCTTCCAGGCAGTCTCCTGGACCCATTAAGTATTTTGTTTGGGTTTTTTTTTTCATCCTTTTTAAAAGGATGAAATAGTTCTCTGATGCTGGTATCTCTAAAGGCAAAAAAGAAACCTTTGTTCATTCACGTTTTGGATAACGGTGATAGGTGGTAATGTTCTAGAGTAAAAGCTTTAAATATCTGAGTCTAACAGCTGATTTGAGATTTGAATCTTGAGCAGACACAGATGGGCAGAGTTTAACAAGCAACTCCTGCTTGTGAAGATTTCAGTGGATTCAAAAGCTGGGAAATCTGACTCTTGGCTGCTTAGATTCAGAGTCCAGACACCCACACTGTCAGGTATTTAAAACAGGCACTGCCAGGCATAGCTGTACCAAATTTGCTTCGTAAATATGACCCTACTCAAACCCTTTCAATTTGACTTAATCCATTTTTCTGTGTTCATCTCAGAACATTTCTTGACAACATTTCCTTCAAAATGTCCTGCTAAAATGACTGCAGGAACTGAAGATTATGAGCTATCTTTTTGAAAGCAGCAACATGAATATCATGAGTTGTGATGATTTAACTCTGAACCATGCAGTTCTAAATAAAGATCCAGTTTCTGGCAACCACTGACCACCTGATAATATTTTTTTTAAAAAAATAAAATCTTTGTGGTCACAAGAAAGAAGCTTAAATGCAACTTCTACAAACCCAATGCTCAGAAGTCAAATTGAGGGAAGTCCCCCCTTGATGATTTCTTTTCAAATCTCATGATTTTAAGCCACTTTTGTATGGTGAGCGCAAGAGCTGACAAGTGATTTTTGAATGCATGAAGCCAGAAAGTTCAAGTTAAGCAGCACAAACGGAACAGGGCTGACATGTCTCTTCACCAGATACTGTTTTTAATAGCTTGAAACTTCACCATACTTTAACTACGGATGCTGAGACTTTCCATTCCAGGTGTCTGCCTTGGGCTAATTTTCTTTTTTTTCTTTTTTTCTCCACTAACTCCAAGGACCTTTTGTTTGAAGAGGTCTATTAACACCCCATTGTGGAGCAAAAATTTGAAGTCTGGTGGTGGCAGTCAGCCACTGCTTCAAGCTCTTGCTTTCTACTATCAAATTCTGTAAGAAAAATCTAAAGATACTATAATAGGCAAAGCCATCTATGATTCACATAAGCAAAGACAGTTAATATCCTGTAAGTGCAGACCACAAAAAGAGGTGGGTACAGCTGCATCTCTCCAGAAGCCACAGTTTGGCTGAAAAGCACTTCCATGGTCTGCTTAATCTATAACACTGCTCTGAGACAGAATAAAGGACATGTAGCTCATCCTCTAGATATTTTTGGAGGTTTTGCAGATTAGGGGATGATAAGGATTTCACAGTCATTTTAATATCATGCTCCCCTGTGAAATTTCCATGCAAATTTTTCTCCCTCTTGTATTCAAGTTAAATATCTGTTGTGATATATAAAGCACATTGGTTCCTGTCCAGTCCTCAGTAGACAAGGACAAATAAAGTTGATCATTGGTATCTTTACTACCTACTGAAATTCTCTCAATGCCAGCTTAAGCCTTGGGCAAACCTTTTGTCTTACAGTGGCAAGTTAACAGTAATGATTTTTTTTTCCACAGTGTATCACAGGCTATCAAAATAAAACTAACTCTACTGTGATGGTGAACCTTATGCTGAGATATATGGTATTTATTAGATCTCTTTTTCTTCTAATCATGTGAACAGCTGCACAAATGAAAATATTTATAACTGTATCTTCCCTAGTGTCATCCTCTGGCATCTAACTACTGGCTTACAGGCACCCTTTAATGAAAGACTGAGGCTAACAGACCTGTCTGCTGCAGTATTTAGACAACTTTCCATACTCAGTTTTTTGAGTTTTGTATTTTGCAAAAAAAATCACGCTAGGAAACATTGTTTCAAGGCCAGATCACAACCTACATCTTGGACAGTGCATAGATAGCTTTATTTATACAAAATGCAACATAACTGCGGCAGGATTTATCCCTGCTAATAACAAATAAACACACTCTAAGTATTGTCAGGAGACCAAGAAGGGAGAACATGAAACCAGCAAATGTGATTGCCAAACACAAGGAAATATTAAAAGTGGATGGCTGTTAACATCCATTTAGATGACATGCACAGTATTCTCATTCCTATTGCCCTGAACAGTACCTGCCTATGTGACATGAAATCCTTGACAGGAAAGGATATTACCTGATCACCTGAGACCTGACATGGTTGAAGAGAAACAACAATCACCTAACTGTACCTGATACTTCCTTCCACCCATTCTGAACTGAGAAAGTGTATCATGAATGGTGTAACTCCTGCCATCAAAGAGGGCATAGAAATTACAGTTAGAGCACAAGGTCCTGAAAAGATAAATCATATATGTTTTTAAAGCTTTTATATGGAAAAGAGCTGTTGCTGCCACTTAAGTGATTGCCAGGATTACTAATGCACCAAAATTCTTGATTACTTTTATCAAATATTAGCACAGAACTTCTGGAGAACAATCTTGCAATTATTCAGGTACTATGAAATAAATACAAAGCCAAGATCCCCCACACATATCCTAAAAGATATCTGGTAACTGCTTGGTATTTTAAATGACACATTTCTTTTTCTCTTGTAGTTTTGCATATGAACATATATAATCATAGTATGACAGACTCATCAGGCAGAGAACTACTGGAGTATTTGCTTCATTTAATTAATTGATTCTATTATGGTCAAAACTTATATATGACATACACTTAACACTAGGTTTTTTAAAAATGGTGTTGATGAAGGGCTGATGAAGATCCTCCAATGTTGCACTGCTGCAGAGCTGTTTGAACTAGAGAAACCTTGTGAGATAAGACTTTGCACTGAAGTTTCAAAACCTCTGATAAGTGTTCCTGGCTGTACTTCTAAATATTTGTTCCCAAGCTGATGTATTACATAAACAAAGTCCACATCAGAGCTACACATCGTTCAGCACTTGGGATGTGTTTTTTCACTTTTGATTTATGAAAACATGAAGGCTCCAAAAATAAAACCAGCTAATTTTAGTACTGTGTTCCAACACTGTGTTTTATCTTGATCAACTGTTTATGTGAAGACAGTGACACCAAGCGGCAGAGGACTCAAGTTCCCTTTTTTCCCAGCTGTTCTGAACTCCACCTCTGACAGCCTGCCTTTGCCACAGAAAAAGCTGAATATAGTAACTGTGCTTGTACTTCCAACTGCTTTACCTGTACGTTGTGTATTTCAATAGCATTTCTTTTGTGAAAAGTTAACCTGGATATAAAACTCATCTGATTAGCATAAAACTGATTTGTTTTTCTTCCCAGACTAAGGGAAAGGATTTCTGCTTCATTTACAATACACTGCTGGATTTCATGTCCTTTACTGGTGTGTGGTCTAATGAACTGCTGCGCTTCGAGGATTTTCATGGAGAAGTCTTTTCTTGCATTTTTACACCCTCTCTCAGAGCTGTTAACAAATTATTTTCACCTTTATTTTTACTGATAATGTGAAAAAGTGTCGTTTCACCTCAAGCATAAGTGTTGACTTTACCGTCTTGACTTTGAAAATTTGCTTCCTCATCAACAACTCAAAGTATTTTTAGAGGCATTAATAATTCCAATAATAATTAGATAAATACGGCACGGAGAATGGTTTGGTGGTTAAAAAGTGAATATAACTTGTGCTTGAATAAACACCTAAGGGTCTCTTATTTATTACACTTTTATTCCATTACTTCATATTGCCCATTTTAAACAAAGAAACAAACCAACTCCAAATCAATACCCAGAAGAGAATCATTACATTGTCTTTCCTACAATTCAGTGCACATCCATCACATCAGAGTGAGAAAAGGGTTTAAACTAAGCATATGAAAGTTCATGAATTTACCTTGGTAGTACTTCATGAGTTAACTATTTCTTTATAGGCAAGAAAAATTTTCTTGATCCAGTCAGTGTTAACTCCTGGTACTGTACCAAAAGCAATGGCAAGATATTTTTCTTCCAGAAATAAAACTGAAACTGCCTTTTTTTCCCACACAGCAAAACCAAAATACTTTCAGATGACCCAAAACAGACAGCAGACCTGAGGTAACTGCAAAAGAGGAAGCCTCTGCTGGCTGATATTTTGCCAACAGTCCTATCCAGCAATGAAACTTCTATATAATGATCTCTAAATACATATTTCACATATATGGCCATGTAAGATACCACTTAGTTGTAATAGGGATACTTAATTCCACTGAAGTAAATGAGGTGTCTTTTGAACAAGCAGAATAATAAATTACTCAGAATGACTGAGGGTCTCAAATCTAGTCCATAAGGAACTGCTAAGCTGAACTTTTAAAATTATGAACTGTTTCTGCTGGTATTTCCATTTCAATTTTATCTTAATACAAGTTTTCTACACCAAGTATCTGTGCCAAGTCTGCAACATTTTTGAATTTTTCACCTAAGGCATCACATTGTTGAACTTCTTCTTGAAGCCTATCTAGCCTTTTGAAAAATGGACCTTCTGTGCTGCTGAGTGAATCTGTTAGACTTATTTAATACACCTTCAACAAGCTTGAACAGACTACTACCAAATTCAATGCAACATGGTAAACATATTTCTTTATGTGCTCATGTCTTAGCAGGATCGGTGCTCATATAAATACGGGTGTCCAACCAGAAGAGAAAGACATAAACCCTGAACAAGTGCCACCTTGCTCTTCAAGATTAATTCGTCTTAAGAAGAAAGTGAGAAAAAGTTTGAGTCCCTGACATGCTCATTTAACTGAATAAAAAGAAAACATTTTTACCTCTTCAAGAGCTCTTTCCTCCCTAGAAACTGGTAACATTAGAAGGCATTTCCATGTTCAAAATGGTCTTGAAAACTTTTTTCATCAATGCCAGAGGGAAAAAAATGTATTAATTTACAATTTTCCCTATAAAATTCCCTAGAAAAATAAGGTGATGTTTCTCTTCCGTGGAAAGCACCAAAACCTTTATCATCATATTGTTGCTTGTAATTTCTACTCTTCCTCCTCATTTTTTTTTTTAGTACTTGTGTATCAAGATATTGAGATAAATTTATAATGTAAATGAATACAAACAAAAAAATTATTTTATTTTGGTGGAGCTTGTGATGCTTTTTCTATGCTTTTACTTAGTTAGTTTCAATTACACATGATCACCCTCTTCTAGAACTTTCATTTAGTAAGAGAGGTCTATTAATCTATTCATACGTATACTGTTGCCCAATTTTTTAGTATCACAAGCAGCTTTCCCATTTCAGTAATATTTTATTATGAAGTCTTCACAGATTTTCAGAGTTTGGCTTTTTACACTTTACAGCCAATCAATTTTCTATCTATTTCTCCTTTTGGACTCCTTTTATACTACTCTTTTCATCTGGGATTTGTTCTCTTATTCAATTTTTTACACAATTTCCTGTCACTCTTTTCTGTGGCTAGTGAGTTTTGCAGATCCACACTCCTTTTCCAAAAATCTGTTTATGAAAGGGGGATTCAGAGCTGAAACTTGTATTTCAAACTTCTATCACATCATCAGTCTTCTCTAGGTTTTGAAAATATGATTAAAAAGTCAATTAATTTTAAAAAGTAATAAAAAGATATGCCATTTATTATAATTATATACCACCAGAACCATCTTAGAAAATATTTAGGATTCACACTTCCCAATCTGATACCTTCCTATTTAGATTCTCATAAATCGGTAGGCTGTCAGTCACTTAAAAATGTTTCTAAATGTGGTTCACAGATTTTAGCACCCCAAACCCTACTGAGGTACTTAAAAAAAGTCGTATCTGTTTTTTCCAGTGATTGCTCTTCACCCACAATCTCCTCATGAAACAAATAGAATGCTGCCATGCTGCAGAAGTCAGATACAGGGATGAAAAGGAAAAGCTTGGTTTTATAAGAAAACCCCCCTGTAAATAGCACTGGTAAGGCAAACAGTCTCTTGCAGGACTGTCACTGCATGTCACAACACCTATGTTCTTCTTTCTCACAACTGCTTAGAATTAAACATTGAAAAAAACTTTATTCATAGTGAAGCTAACAAATTTCATTTGAAGACAACATATTACATTTTAATCTCATGAAGATATGCAAACTGTGCACTCACGTAACAAAACCTGCTAAAGCATAAGCTATTTCTACTTCTACTTGGCTAAGCATCAGGAATAGCAGTGGTTTCTGGTTAATTCAAACTGCAGGGTCTAATAAGAATGCAATAGCATCTACAAGCTGTGTTAGTACTTACATCCAAGCTTCCTTCACTTGTAGATGCAGAACTAATTGCATCCTCCTCACAACAATCTCTGTTCATCCTCAAGTATTCTTCTGTCTGCAACAAAAAAAGTGTCCTGCACAGCAGCAGCAAAGGAAACAAAACTGCAAAAACATGCCAGAGCAAAATACCAAACCCCATCATGGAACAAAGGCAACTGTCTCAGTAGTGCTGGACCTGATTGCTGAGAAACTCTGCAAAATCCTCTAATGTAGGAGAGGAGCTAAGAAAGCCATCAGCAAAAAGATTTAAAAATACAATGATGAAATTCTTAGGCAAAGATAAAAATAGGGAGCAACTAATTCCTGTAATATCAGGGACCAGCCTGCTAGTCTCTGCTATACCCACAGACACAATGGAAAAAGCAGGGAGCCCCTTCCTTGCCATTTCTCCATGAAGGAACAGTTTCTGAGTGCTAACACATACCTTACTTAAGCCTAGACCCTTGATTGCCTGCATAGCACCTCTGCTCTACCAGATTGTTTTGCAGTGCCAATTTGATCTGGATTTAGCCTCAGGAAAATGACTACATTTAACATCAAAAAGAAATGGAGTTCATGCCACCTTTATGTTTTTTATGCCAGCTGCAGGAGAACAGAGGGTAACTGATCCAGCATAATACTAGAATGGAGAGAACAAGATGATACCTGATCTGGCATTAAGCCTGCCAGTACAAAGTTAACTGAAGAAATACTTTTAACAAATTTGTACCAGCCATGAGAATAGGACTTTGCTTTCGTTCTATGTCACAATATTTTCAATATGGCAGAAAGTTTTTTCTAAAAAAGTTAGATCTGGTGTGTTTTCATACCACAATTACCGCTCTCAGTGAGCTAGCTGAGAAAGCAAGCATGTGCATGGGCATGGAAATCTGAGCATAGGCCTGTAGTGTGCAGTGACACCTGATCCAGGAGAGTCTGTAATACAGGCTAACACTCTTCTTCTCTTGCAAAATAAATTGCCTTCCCCTTGCAAATGCCTGCAAGTCTGCAGTTGTACTACTGTGCAGGACTTTGAACAATTCTTCCTATCAAATAGTTCTAAAATGGAGACTATGCATGACCACATGCACACACACCTCACTGCTGCAAATCATAATGAAAATAAAAAAACAAAAAAATACACAGAACCAACTTAAGCCTTGTGGGGAAGTAAAAATGTAAAAAAAGCCATAAGGAGCAGGGTTTAGGCACCCTGGGGTTTTGATTCCAGTTCCCTTGATATCACAAGGCATCCCATCATCTAATCCATTCATAAACCTACCAAATCCTTTATTGAAAGAACTTTATTAATTTGCCCTCATCCTGCTAAGTCTGTTCAGTACTTTCACTGCTGTTTTGGTTGAAAAGCTTTCACAATAGCAAGTCAGCTATATTATGCCTAGTTAACACCTGCTTGCATCCTGTGTGCTGTTCTATTCTTCAGTTTTCAGTAATTCTTCCGTCTATTGCGTTTTAAGTTCCCAGGGGTTTATGAAGGCAATAGTGACTTCCTTGCTGAACTAAACAAAATGACTGATTTAGTTTCTTTTTCTACAGAGTTACTGCCATTTGAAAGTAAGTGTCCAATAAAGAAACAACCAAGAAAAATCAATTAACTTGTCAGAACAGCAAGAAAGTCTTAGACCTTTTCCTCAGACTTAAAAGCTGTTTCTCATACTTGCTTGTACAGTTCCTATTTTTTCCCAGGTCAAATACTATTTTGAATTCAATTCACCCTCAATATCCTTAGCATTTTTTTAAATTTCTATTTTAAAAAACTCAGAGTATCACTTCCTTTACTTTGATTAACAAACAAGATAAAGAAAACAGAAAAAAAGAGAGGAACTTGCAATCTTTGAACACATTTCCAACATTGCTGTGAGAAGTTCACTGCAGTAACCACTGAACTAGGATGCTTCACAGTAACATTTGCTAAGGTTGTAAGCATTAATACTTTAAAAGTTGAAACTGATCTGCTTCAGGAGTCAGAACTGCAAGAACACAGTTTTCACACCCAAGTTCAGTAAAATGGAATGAGAGGATAAAGTTTGATGCAGAAAATGCATGCTGTTATGTATTTCGTTCTTCCAGAAGAATAACAGCCCCACAGCATGCTCTAGAGGCTCAGGGTGAGCTCCCTTGTTTACTTGGTTCTTCTGAGCAGATACAATATTATCACTCCAGTAATAATTTTTTCCCTTCTAAATAGGAAGTATTTTCTTACAGTGGAAAAACACTTTGAAAGTAACTGGCTTCTTATCTCATAAAATAGCTCTCACATGTCTTAATAAGATATTAAGAATAGTTTAGTATCTATGAGAGAAATAATGTTTACCAACACAGTAATTCACAATGTCCATAAAGGAATCTATTCCTTAGCAAAAGCACCACAAATATGATCATGAACAAAAAGGCAGACAACTGTGAGAGATTTTGAAAAGCCTTCACAGTTTTGAGACTGTAACTGAGAAGACTGGACAAGTGCAAAACCAGTCCATTAATAAACAAATGTTTCTTTCTGCCAATTAATCAGATACACAGCCTTGGAGGATTTAAACTAGAAAAAAAATTCCCTTTTTCCTCTGACATCCTAGAGTATTAAGCACTTTATGTCCAAAATCATTTAACACTAATATTTTTAGTAAAGAATGCAAAAAGTATGAACTTAGAAGCCCGTTATTTTCTCTATGTTAAGTCAGAAAGTTATTCTGTATTTTATTCCTGTGATAAACGAAATATTCTTCATAAATGCATCTAAACAGAATTATCGTATACAAAATTTCTTCCCTATTCAGTTCAAGAATACAAACAAGGTTAAAAATGGCTAGTATGTACCCCAGCAGACACTGATCCTTCATTTCAGTATTGGAAGTTATTTCTTCTATATCTGATTCATCACCTTTACGGACTTGGAGATAGCAATGGTATGACTGCACAGAGCTTCTGAGTGGTATAAATGCTTTAAAAGAGATTATCAACCATGCACAGAAGAGGTCATAAGACACATCTACTTGGTAATTAAATTGTTCTGTATTACATCAATCCTTTTATAAGTGCATTTTATAATGCAAGTACCACTAATAAGCAGTTTGAATAAGTTGCTTGAAACTACTGGTTTTTTTTAACACCTACTGAACTCTTAGTATTGAAAAAAAATAAAAACGTAAATGGTCAAAATGATTGACTCCTTCAATAAGCAGGTGATGTCTCCATCAGGCTGCACTGATCACACATAGTCTATGCCCCTGTTAACAGATTACTCTCTGGAAGGAAAAGGAAGGCAGGACAAACAAATGCTACCACCCACAAATATAACAGATCTGGAAAGAAATAAATTCTCTTTAATGAGCAGTACACTGCTGTACACTTACCTTACTGCTTCGTCTATCAGCATTAAACAATCCCAAAAGTCTTGTCTTTTCTTGCTCTATTGCATCACTGCTTACTGAAGCCTTTCGATTTGGTTCTGAAAAAATTTTAATGGAATAATTATTAAATTTTTAAAATATTCACGAAATGAGTACTTTAAAAAACCCTGGATTAATGCTGGATTCTTACAAACTGAAGATATTATGTACTGGATTATCTAAGTAGCAGCCAGATCCTGCACTTACTTTGTCCTCAAAGTTTCATGTGTTCTGAGTATATTCCAAAATCTAATGAAGACAAATGGAATAATTTAATAAAGTGCACTACGTTGTCAATTACAATCCAGCAACTGTTCTTAAAAAGCAAAACACAAGCAAATTGCTTTTGACTTCAGAAATGCTTACTAGATGTACCACTTACATTTCATAGAGTATAATAATACTAAAACTACTAAATAATACTAAAAAACCCCAAACACTTAAGAAAAGATATACTGGTGAGTATCTTTAGCAATTCATAGGTCTGACTTAATACTGTGAACTTAAATGAGAGATTCTCAATGTGTAATTTGGATAAAGCTCTATAAAGAGGAAAAAGACCTTCCTCTTGGAAACAGGGCTCTGGAACTTAAACTAGGTGGTTGTGGTCATCTTTCTTATCTTAGTGCTTTTACTTCAGGTAGGAAAAGAAGGGAGTTAATACTTATTTCAGGCTGTAAGAGCTCATATGTGTCTTTCTTGAACATGTTTCAGAAATCATATGAGTTCTCATACCACTTATTATCCCCTTCAATTTCGCCCTTCAGTTTCTCATCCACAAGCTGCATGAGCACAATTACACACTCATGCATTACAGGAAACAACATTACCCATTTAATACACAGACAATGAAACACTCTTACTTCTTCACTTTTTAAAATGGACTCTGTATAATGCCATAAATCTTTTCTCCTGATTCCAAGCACATCAGATTATTCCAGTAGCACTCAAGAAGTTTAAAGAGAAAAAAATACTTTCTCTTGTAAATATTTGCTTAACAATTAAAATTCAAATTCAAAATTACTTACCTGTTGACACAAAATAAAGGTTTACTTCACCATAAAAACCTCATCCCAGTACAGTTGTAAATTATTTGCATAACGTACAAAGTGATTTTCACACAGATCACTTTTGCATATAAACAATATCATGTGTCAGAAGGTGTTAAACACATACAGTGAACACAAAGGACAACAGGGAGAAACTACCCTTAAGAAAGGCTGCAACTGCATTGCAAACAAACAGAATAATGAATTAATACTTTTTTTACATCCTAAACACTTTCTATGCTAGTTTCTTGCTTGGGGCTGGGCTGCAACTAGATACGAATTATGATTCCTTTGCATAGTCTTCAACTATAAACAATGCTGTGAAAAGGCTAATGTAGCAGCTGATCATCAACACTGTCATTGAATATTGTGTAATCCGAATAAATTAGGATTTAAATAATGCATATAAAGATCAAAATAATGAGTATTTATTAATCTGTATAACTTTTTTCTTAAATAGAAACAGTAGATATTTAATCTAGTATTGATCTCCATATAAAAGGAAGACACAGCAAGTAATGACAGAGGATTAGGGGGAATAGTGCTGCCATTAGTGAAGCCAAGAGGCCATGAGCTAAGATTTGCATGATGTCTGTCACCTACTGGAGGTGGACTTTCTTTATAAAAATTTAAATAAGTTATCCAGTTTTATTTTGGTTATGCTACTAGTAATGCAAAGAAGTAAAGCTCATTAGAAAATAACCATACCTTTCTTGAGGATAATTAATTTAAGCAATGTATTAAAACAGACTCAATAGGGAAAAGGACATACTAAATACACACATTTTCTATTTTACTGGAAGCAAAAGCACCAATACAATCTAATCCAACCCCAACTACTGTAAAAACTCAGAAGTCAGTATCTATTCAGTTACCCAATGTGTATGTATACATTTGATATTAAAGTGTTTTGCTGCATGTAAATTGAAATTGGTGGAAGATCTCACAGACATCAAGATTTTCCGCCTTTGCTACTAAATAAATTCTGAACCCAAGAGACCTTGGAAATGTTAGTAATTCTAAAATTTACCTAATCTTGATTTAGGTAAACTGAACAGGCTTGGAATTCATAGAGAGACACCACACCACAAAACAGTTAAACAGCAGAATTTGTTACTTGCTGGAGTAACAAATTGATGGCTATTACTGAGGAGATGGTACGCACAGAATGTATTTGTTCTTAGCACAAGCACAAGACATGTAAGCAACACTTTGGAAAGACAAAACAGATCAAAAATAGCTTGTTTCTCTTTGGTATTTTACTCGACATTCTTAAAGATCTATCTACCAAACCCACATTAAACATAGAGTGAAGTGGAAGAGTTAAACACAGAGTGAAGCTTCCCCTCAGCAGCATTGTACAGTACCTCTATAGTTCAGAGAAGGTTCAGACTGAGTTTTTGATGGAGGAACTGGAAAAGTCAGGCAATGAAAGGATAAGAGAAAACACATTAAAGTTCTAATACAGCCCTGTAAAGCAAAATATTCATTAATAAGTCCTAGCAGCTTTTTTCCTAAGCATTACAGAAAAATGTTGATTGACAACAGACATGCAGAGCTGCTACTGAAGCAGTTCAGCTGCATTTGTATTAATTCCTAATTCAGCCATCAAGCTGCTTCAACTGCTAAATAGAATTAAGTAAGCAGGTGGCAGCAGAGCTTCTCTTTTAAAAATCCTTCGGTTCTTGGTGTTTTCAGCTTCAGGCAAGGGAAGAATGAGGAGTTTTTCTAGAATCTGCTCTTACAAGCACAGCCTATGGCTTTCAGCACCTGTGATACATTGCTTGTTAGTGAGAATGTGTTTAAAAACTCTGTTTTCTGTTAAGTAAACAGGCTAAATACCCACTCAATGCACAAGTCACAGACCAACTGCTACTGAAACCAATGGGTTTATTACTCTTAGGAGATTACAAATGAGAACATTGAAGAAGAAATTTGCTGAAACCAAGGAAAAATTCTTGTAAATTTTATGTGCATTTACAGGTTTTGTCAGGCACCATGGTGCAGAGTAGAGGAAAGCATAAAAGATTGAAATATACTCAGGATCAGAGGGATTTTATCATAATGAAAAGAAAGGAATACTGAAAGGTTAAAAAATAATAGAATTTAAAAAAAAAAAAAAGCTGATATAGAGAGCAGCCCACTATGTTGTGTAGATTTTTGTGGATCCTTTCGACTCAATATATTCTGTGATTCTGTGATAATTTTCTGCTATAATCCCAGCCCTGTAGTAAAGTCTTGGTTTTGACTGTACAGGCTGCAACTAAATTCAAAGACCAACACTGCACCAGCATACACACCACTACTTTCATTTGACAGGAAAGATTTTACTGAAGGCTTATGATAATTACTCTCTAAGTTGTCCCTGAAGTATGGTGAATGAAACCTGTTGAATACACTCTATGTTAAATATGTTGCTCCAAAATGGTTAAATTACAGTGAACATGTCTTGAAAAAAACAAATATGCATTTGAGTTATGACATGTTGTCAGCCTCCTTTGGAACATCCCAGTAATTCAAAAGAAAAGGAGATATTTAGTTTACTTAGAAGTCTAAACTCACTGAAATTTGACTCACACAGAGGTAGAACTGTCACTTATCAAAGAGTTAGAAAGAAGAGACAGAATGTCAACATAAATAAATAATTTTATAAATAAAAAATAAGCCTACAGCTCAGCACCTACAAGAATGACGTTATCTCAACAATAAATAAGGACATTTACTGTGCTAGAAGTGATAATGATTGAGAAAAACTGCAGGATACAATTTTAATGAATATCACTTTCTGACCTCAAAGGAAGTAGTGCTTGTCAATGTGCATTTTTAAAGCAGATATATTTTAAAGCACATCACAGAATTATGTTATTTGAATACATAATCTGGCTGATAAAACTCAACTCCAAGAAGGTGCTACTACAATTTTGTCTATGAGGACAGAAAGTAAGAGGATAGGTAAACACGAGAACAAAATTCTAAATACAAATACCTCTTAGCTCCTCTTCACTAAACTGTCAATAACTGTGCTCTTTGGAGGAACCGTCTCTGATCCTGTCCAGTCTCTTTCTCATAAGCCCTGGTCTGTTGCCTCTGCCTCTCAGCTTTCACAGCTGCCATGACTATGGCATGTCTCTGCTTTCCTTCTCTCCAACCCACAGCACAGGTAGGTGACAGACTCTGCCCGGACAAGGCTTCTTGTATTACGCACACCTCTACTGACAGCAGCTCTGGAACATAGCAAAGCTCCTCCTTTTGCCCTGCCCTAGGCCATCCTGCACCCTGCCAGAGTCCAGCCCAGCCTGGCGCAAGGCCCAAGTGCAACCAAGGATAGCTGGGCACGTTGCTGACCTGGCTGCTGCTCTGGGCACAGCTCACTGAACAAACCCACGCTGCTCTCCGGACTGAGATCTCACTCTGCTCTTTCAGCTGGACCCCAAAAGAACGGCAGCATGAATGCTTTTAATTGCCCATAATACGGTTGTCACGTCATATAATCCTGCAGGGGCTGCTTTCAGTCTTGGCTCACCTTTTTTTCTGTCCCAGGCATACAGCTCCTTTATCCCTAGCTCCTCCAAAGACTTGGTAAGCTCCAGCTCTTCCCCAGTTATGCCATCCCGCAGAAGAACAATGTGCTCTTGACTGACTTCACACTTCTCACAAATAGCTGGGATGATGCTGTGGAGTGGCACCTCTGGACTAACCCGAACCACAGCCTTCTGTGTCTTCAGATAGTTCACTACCAGCCTCACAGATTTCTGCAGAAACAAACACAAACTGTCAGTCTCCCTGCTGTGATGGATTGGTCCTCTTACAATGAGAAAAACACTGGGGATTTCCATATTGTCCTGACTGTTCCTAGGCAAACTTACCCCATGCTGCCAAAAAATATTTGAAAGAATAAAATCTCAGACCTCCCTTTGCACTAAGGAGACATTCACAAGAACATGCAAAGAAAAAAGGAATCAGAAGCAGATGTAATGTAAATATTTACAAGTCCCACTCTGAAAGGTGGAAGAGTATAATCATAAATAGCTATTAGAGTAATAAAAAATTTCAGCAAACATTTGGAAAATGACTACTTATTAATCTTCACTGTATTGTGAAACACATTTATTAATGATCAACCTTCTCCCATATCTTCAATGAAGATGGTACACAAAATATCACCAAAACATTATCTCCACACAACACCCCAACTCCTGCAACACTAATTTCAGCCATTACTACAATTTCCAACCACCCCAATCTTCAGATTTCCACTTATTCAACCAAATTCAACTTACCATTTTTTCTACATGTCTAGACTAGCCTCTGCCAATCTACATGAAAAAGAGTTAAGCTAGTAAAGCAGGTTATAGTCTATCCCAAGTCTTTCCCATCTGGCCTAAAGATGGAAAGATTGGAAGAACTGAATAGGAATGGAATGATGTTTCGTGGCATCATTTTAGCCCTACAGAGTACTGACCTCAGGGACCCTTGGCAGAGGTCGCTTTGCCTTCTCTTCAGGAATCTTCTCTTTCAGAAGTACTGTCTGTACATCCAGTGCTCCTATCAAAGTGTTTGGCTTGTAACTCAGAACTTGTTGAGATCCCGAAGACTTCAGTTCAAGACTATGTTGGGATGGATTTAAGCGATACTGGCTGCATAAGTCAACCAATACATCCATCACAGCTTTGCTACAAGGAAGAAGAATTCACTGTTAGGATGAGAAAAAAAATTGTTGCTAGAAAATTTACTTCAGTTTTAAGATGGGGGATAAAAGACAATGCAAGCTGTGGATGTACCACTTGTTAACCATCTCTGGGAGGGAACAATGTAAGTGCTTTGAAATGTTAAACAGATCAGATAAAACAATAGGAATTAAATATATTCACACTTCAGTGTCTGTTTCTGGGCTCAGAACTAACAATTCAGTATCAGGCAGACAGCAGTGCCAATCATAGCACTAACAAACATAAACCAAGAGCAGACAAAGTGCATCTTTATTTATTTCTAGACCACAGATCACAGAATATTCTGAGTTGGAAGTGACTTAAAGGATCTAACAAGTCCAACTCCTAAGTGAAAAGTCCACATGGGGACTGAATCCACAGCCCTGGTGCTTTTAGCACCATGCTCTGACCAACTGAGCTAACATAAGGGTCATAATGTACTAAATCCGTACATTAAATGCTGCAGTTCAAACTATGTTCTTTAACGTGAAGACAAGATATGAATAAATTATGAACTCACAGTCTGGTAAGCTCCACCTAGATTTGAACAATCACATCACCCAAAATGGAGCACTTAAATCTGGAACAAATAGTAGATAGGGCTTATTTTTCCAGTTTGCTACTTTGAGTTCTCCACATCTATTTGACACCAGCAGCATTTTCCAGTACAAGAGGACCTGTCCAAATTTATTATGGTGAAGATATTAACCCTCTACAAAACCATCTGGTTTTGAATGTCCCCATTGTCAGCAGCTATTACTTCAATATGATTCTTATAACATGAGATTTTAAAATCATGTTGCTGATTTGAAAAAGGGCAGCTGTCCCTTTTCATCTTGTACCTCCACACAGAGGTACTCCATTCAAGAACTCAATATTTACTGGAGCTTGATACTGCCTAATACAGCAAATATGAACTGTGCCTCCCCACACTCCAGAAATTCTCTACCATGATAATGAAGGTTTCTTTTATTTTCCCAGCCTTCTCCCCAAAAATTCTGTACAGGACCAGAGAAAATAGGTTTATTTAAACTAGTTATTTTTCTAAAAATTTTTTGGTTTCATAAACTAGTGTCTGACCCCAGTAAAACAGTGTAAGCTAAAAAAAAAAATATCTGCTGTAGCTGGAACCTGTCATATACAGTGGGATACTTGTCTTCTAGCAGAAGTGAAAATAAATGCACAGACAGCAAATTTGCAAAAAGAACTGGGACTTCTTTTAATGTTTTAACTGGAAAAAAATTATACAGATTAAAAATGCAAGCAAATTCAAAGAAAATAAAATCTTCCATAGGCTCTTAGCCAGCACCACTACATCTATAGCTCAAGAATTACCCTTTAAACTGCAAGCTGTTCGCATTTGGGAAATTATCTTGTGGATGACCACCAATCTTCTTTCTGTGTAGAATGTATGTTGTTGGCCAACAACTGCTCAAGAAGTTGGTGAATGGAGGGCTTATGGCAAAAACAACAAAAATGGAAAACTAGAGAAATTCCTTATTACCTGGTAGGTGAGAGCTCTTCCCATGCAAGAGAAGAGGAAGGACCTTCTTTACAGTAACCTTTTTCAAGTTTAACTGAGTTACACAGTGTGAGCTGGAAAATTGGGAAGTGTGGAACATTTTAAATACATGATCTCACTGAAAAGGAAAGAATTCAGAAGATCAAATAAGAAAAACAGATGCCTTTAATATGTATAGGAGGCTTCAGAACAAAGAATGTAGTGTGGCAACTGCTAAAATAGAGAGTTCCAGTACAAATGGGTAGCACCCAAATCGAAACTGTAACAGGTAATTTCATGATGACTCATTCTGACACTGTCCCCAAGTTGAAAACATCTTTGTTTCACAACCATGTTCAATTCACCTGCTACACACCACAAACCAACAGACATTTACAGCTACTAAGTCCAAACTACAGGACACCAATATGTACACTTACATGAATATTCATTAAAATGTGCAGCAGTGAACACTTTTTTTAAAGTGTTTATCAGTTCTCCTGATACACATCTCAACTTGTCTGTTTACAGACTTATTTCTTTTAAACTAAAATTTGCATGTGGTTTTTTTTTCCCCCTCAGCCTTCTTACTATTGCTCCAGAGAAAACTAAATAACCTGGCAGAATCACAATACATGGTGTCCTATGTGTTTGACATTTATATTTAAATTAGAACTGTAATATATTTCTGTAGTGCATAATACTGTGATAATTCATTCAAATTTAGACAGTTATCTTGTCTCTTGAAAAAGTACTTGTAAAAAGAAGATAGTTCATCAAAATAAGAGTTTATGATTCCACACATATACCACTGAAATTATAAAATATATTCAGCAGCAACAGTACCACAGCTATAACAAGATCAGAATCAACAGCAGACATCAGAGAAAATAAGTTATAGACAATCATGAACTTGAACAGATTTGTCTGGACAATGGACAATTCAAAAATCCAGTCAAATCTGACATTTCACCTTATTGCTGATTATGAACAGGCATGCATTAAGCATAACACTTAAGGAAGTCAGAAACATTCTAACCTGTACCATGCTGCTCAGAATACACAACTGTTCCATGGAAAGCATCCCTAGCCTTCAACTGTACCATTTGAAAATACAGCTGAAGCTTTTGAAAAAGCTTCAAAGCAAATTGTATGCTCTTTAAAAAATGTAAATTTGGGGAGAAGTTTTCACAAAACTTCTGAAGTGTAAACAAAAAAAAAGAGATGAGAGAGGAAAGGAGGAAAGCAGGAAAGGAGAGGAATTCCACAAACAAAGTTCAAAATTCATGTGTTACAAGTGAAGTAAAAGAGCTGGGAAATCCTTGCAATGAAGTTATTCTTATATCAGATTTCAATGGCACCAACTTGAAAAAATTTCCTTCTAAACCATAATACAGTTCAACTTGATTTTAAATGGGACTTCATTTTGTTTCCACAGAAAAGAGTCAAAAAACACAGCAAGAGAATGTTAATCTACTAATCTAGACCAACCTTTCTTTCTAACCTTGGGTTGAGTATGGCTCTTGGAAGATGCAATGAGTCAATTCTTCCTTTTCTTCCATCTTGTTCCAAAGATCTCCGCTTTCTTTTAACCTGCTTGGGTATCTGGTCTCTACATGAAATACTACTGGTCTATTTCTATTGTCTGTTTTGAAATTCAGGCAGGTCTTAAATCTAAAGCTGAAATAAAGTTAAATATGTCCTGCCTTTCCAACTACTCAGCTAAGAAACACCTTACTTTTTCATTCTAGTAAGATGTTGCTGAAATTTTTAGCAAGTGACCAGACACTGCAGAATAGACTCCAAAGGTTAATGACTGACAAGCAAAGACTAGAGCATGGAAGAAAAACTGGAGAATGAACACAATTTAAGACTCAGACATGAAGGTCCATATGACTATATGACTATTCTTAGCAGAGTACTTTGGCTCTGTTATGATATTCCATTACTAAGCTGTTTGATATTTAATGCCAATTCTGGACAGTAAAGAATAACTACTTTGTCAGCTGAACACTGATGCTGAAGTTCTGATCAAGTTTAAGCAGAGTGCTTGTTTCCTGTTTTCTCCAGTAAAATGCAGCAAAGGCCTATGGTTTTTAGGAAGTATAAAACAACTGAGATGTTTTGGGTGTGGTTTGGCATAACCTCCTTGGATCACACAGAGAAATCCATTTTAAAATGTAGCCTTGTACATCTAAAAGGAAGTGTGCAGGGTAAAGTTGTATTCTATCAATCAAAATAGCTTTCTTTTTACCTTCTACTTTCATGCTACAAATGTCTTCCAGTACCTAAATGGGCCTACAAGAAAGTTGGAGATGGACCTTTCACAAGAGCATGTGATGATAGAACCAGGAGTAATAGCTTCAAACTGAGAGTAAGCTTAGATTAGATATTAGGAAGAAATTCTTCACTGTGAGGATGGTGAAGCACAGGAGCAGATGCAGAGAAGCTGTGGATGCACCATTCTTTGAAGCATGAGAGGCCAGGATGGGCCTTTGAGCAAGTCCCTGGAGCATGGGGATTGGAACTAGATGGTCTTTAAGGTCCTTTCCAGCCCAAACTATTCTGTGATTCCACGATTTTTTTTTTAAAAAATAATATTTAAAAAAAAAATCTCAAACCGTAAGAAAGACTCTTCTTTATTTAGATCAATGTCAAATACGCATGAAGAATCTACAGTAGCAATTGATGGAAAAGAAACATAATAGTGTAAAGGAGGTGGATGACCCAAAGTCTCTAATTCTTTCGGTATTTGCCTTTAAACCAGAAAATAGCATTAGCCATTATTTTCTCATGCTCCAAAGTACAACAGGTACTTCATAAAAAGATTACAACTTTTTCTACACAAACAAAAATGTACACACTAAGTAGCAAGCTGTATCCAAATGAGTTCAGTAAGCGTGATAAATATGACACTCATAAATGTTTTTGTTTCTTTTCTTAGTTTGCTTCTGTATATTTGGCTCTTATTTTCCTTAACTGAGCAAGTCCACGGAAGGAACATCAAGATGACACACAAGAAGAGACAGAGGACTGTGCTTTTGAGCCTTAGGACAAGCAAAGTGAAAAGAGACCTTGCTGAAGTCTGAAACTATGAACTGTAAGGTTGCAGAGACAGACTCTTCTTGCCAGTATACAGCAAGATGACAAGTAGCAAGAGACAAGTGCTGAATAGAAAACTCCATTTAGGTACTAGTAAACATATTGTCTCCATAAAGATGGTTCCAGCCCTGGAACAGAGGTGCAGAGAACTCCAGAAACCTCCTCCCTGAAGGTATTCAAACTTGCCTAGAGATTGTGTGGTCCAGTGGCCCCTCCCAACATAAATTCTAGTACAACTTTTTTTTTTCCCTTAGCCTACACTGAACTACTGTAGTTTTGACCTGACTCATATTCAGTATTTTGTTAAACTAATTTTTTAGTCTTTTTGCCATGTGCCCTGTTCATCTTCTAACAACACCTTTAATGTTTTACCAGCCTGGGTTGATTTCATACCTTCAATCTCTCCTGAGACACTGTTGTGTATGTTGAGCTATAAAACCACAATAAAGAGTCTATTACTGAGAATATGTGAGAATATTCTTTCTGTGATGACATTAGCTTTATGCACCATATAATGTGTACTCTGTACTGAACTCTGTCCTCCAGTATTTGCGGAATTGGACTCCAGCTTCGTCTAGTTTATTATTTCTTCTAGTGTTCTGCTCTCTGTGCATCATATGTATGAGAGAATTTGTGTAACATGTAAGACAACAGCAAGAGCAACAACTGTCCAGTTTCCTTTTCTGCGTATTGGTCATCCACATGTTAACAACTCCAAACCAAACCACACTTAGCTTTGAACATCCCAATTTTTCTGCAATGTATTTCAAAAACTACTGAGTTGCAACCTGCTGACATTTAATGTCTGTATCTGTGTTAAGAAGGATGTCCTCCTCAGTGCCACCCAGTGTGAACAGAGACAGATGCACGATCCCTTTATTTACAGGTTACCCACTGAAAGTACTACCACTGAGAATCACAAACAGAAAACTGGTAACTTGGGAGCTTTTCCACTTGTTTTCCACCTAAATGTCTACTCATCACCTCTCTCAGACCTGTTTACAGTTTGTGTGGATGTGCTACAGATCTACATGCATAAAATGTGTAAGTGGCCAATGCTTTACCTATCTTTCAGCCCATCAGTTAGTGCTCATACACAAGTACAAACACAGAATAGTGTTTCCCTCCTTTTCAAGGGGAAGTAGGCTAACAATTTTTCATGAATACTTCTACATGTTTTACAGTAGAGTTCCTAGGGATCAATTCTTTAAAAAAGAAAACTATTTGTTAATACTATTCTATTGCTGCACAAACTCCCTAAGGACTCAGCTTTGTACTAAAATCTGCGCTACATATTTCCAAATTCTCAAACACATTGTGTTACAAGATGGCAACAAACCATTAGAGAGATACTGTCAGCTTGAGTTAACTTTTATAAATAAAACAATTTCAAGGTTTCAGATTACAGTAAAATATCTTTAAATAGCACACAGTTCTTTTCTTAAAGTGTTTTTTCAAGAAAACTTAATGGGAATTTTCTGCCCTCTTGCTGATATTTACAGCAAATTTTTACATAGAGAACAAAGTTAAATTACATGTTGCTTTACATACATACAATGAAATTAAAAGATGCAATTTTTAGTTTTAGTTCATTGGTAATAATCTTAAGTGATACTAATTAACTACATATTTATATTTTCAAATATAATCTAGTAGACTTAATTGTGCTGTGAACTGCTTTCCTGAAATTACAGAATCATTTTTCATTATAAATATGCCCAGGGCAATGATTTGCAAATTTTTTTGAAACAGAAAAGCTATTTCCCGAGGGTAGCCAAAAAGCAATTTTGCAGAATACAGTTTTAATGCAAAAATACTGAAGATTTATAGCAGTATAAACAACAGCAGATTTTCCTGAAATGTCCTCCCATGATATCATCACAGATAAAAAGAGTGAACGGGGAAAATAATTCATTACCTGCACTGGCTCTTGCACTTGCCTCAAATTAAAAAAAAAGCAAAAAAACCCAAAAAAACCAAAAAAACAACCACCACATTTTTTAAAATCCAGTAACATCATCATTTAATGTTTACCCCTTAGTATCATTGTATTTCATAGCTGTTTAGTTCACAATACCAAAACATGCAAAGTTGAAAAAACTTGGGCTCCCCAAACCTGGGGACTTAGGACAATTCCCTCACTAAAAGTTTCAGATAATCCTGACACTATTATTTTTCACTATTCCACATGCCTAAAAACATCACCAAGGCTAACATACAGAAAATTGATTAGAAGGAACAGCAGCACACATGATTCACAGACTGATACCACTGCAATACTTATTACAGAATATCCTTTTCTTATTTCAAAGCTTGTTAGGATAATTAATTTCCCTTCCTCAGTTTTTATCATCTTCTACTTCCCACAGCTGGCTATCAGTGTCACTAAATTCTCCACTCCAAGTCTTCAGGATAGCACTGAGGGAGAACAGCCACTGCTTAGGTTAGGCACTAGCGATGTGCAGATTAGCACATTAACACAAGCAGGAATTTAATTGCCACCTAAATCAGAGGCCTAAACCTGTCATGAAGACCCTGGAGAGAAATGTGCACCTTCACAGACAACAGAGAATACTTTGGTTGCTTAGAATGCTTAATGCAGATGATATAGATAACCTCACAGAAATGCATGAAGTTTCATATTTGCCATTTCTTTCAGGTTTGGTTTTTGTCCACAGACTAAAGACTAATAAACAAAACACTCAGTCTAAGTGTATATGATACATAATGATAAGCATCTGTGTGAGACACAGAATACTTACTGTTCTTTCTACTTGTTCTTTACTACTGTAGCTTTTATTTAAAAAAAAAAAAAAAAAGCTCTTCAAAAAGTGACATTAGACGACCACTCTTAAAGTGCTCTTGTACTGCTTGCTTTTGAGGGAAAAGTTTCTATTCATATGGAAATTATCTACATCTCAATACAAAATGTTGCATGAATATTAACCTCTTGTCAGCTCCCAGGTGGCTTGCATTTGCCAATGAAATACCACCTTTCTTTGGGATCCAATGGCCAATGAGTTTCATGTACTTTTTCCGCTTACCAGGCCTGTTCTCTTTCTCTCATTAAATCCAGACCTCCCTATAAAACTCTATCACTACACATCTTATCTTAGAGCTCTGATAAGCACTGCTTTCCTTTCAAACCTTTAACATCACTCTGGCTTTGGGGTGGACACCCGCAAGTTGCACATGTCTCCCGAGAGTGGATAAGTGAATGTTAGTTTCTACAAGAAAAGTAGGGGGAAGAAAGAAGTTCCAGACACCAAACACCAGTTTACACACCCTACTCGGCCATCAAAATGCACTACGAGGGTAACAGTCAACACAGGTTAATATTTTGGACCAGAAAGTAGTTCTGCTGGAATGCAGACTAACTACTGAAAACATCAACTGTAAAATAAACACAGAATCTGATTTATCAACAGGTACCTTTTCAATGTGGTGTTAACATTTTCTACGGTTTCTTGACTACTCCTGACCACAACATTGTTTGCTATGGTTTCATCATAGTATTGTTTATATTTCTGAAACTTCTCCATATTATTTCATTAAGTAATGTCTCTTTCTTTCAAAACAATTTACACAGAGAGAATGAAGATAAAGAAGAGTTCCCACAGTGAAGAGAATTATCTCAAAATTACCTTTCCAATACAATTTGCTCTTGATTTTACCCAGTAAGTAACAAGGAAAATCCCTCTCTCTTTCAGTGTAAAAAAAATAAATACACTTTTATATATCAAAGGCATCCTAAATACGAGCAGATGCTTTGCTGTCTACACAACTGCACTGTATTTGTGAAGGCAGGATATCTGAATGCGATGAATCATCCATCTTCCGAGCCGAGCCTGCTTCCTGGAATGCCTCCAGGCACTCATACTGTCAGGACTGTTTGCCAGCAGCACCTACTTCCACTGCAGCGAGCCCACTCTGGATTATGAGATGTGATACAACCTAAGCACAGTGACACTACACGAAAGGGATACATCCATAGACATGTTGATCAATGGGGAAAACAGTGACACAATAGCTGCTAAATCCTTCCTGCCTCAGAAAACAGGGTCATTTGTACATGGCTCTCAGGACTCTGGTGCAAAAGCTGCTTAAAATCCGGAAAAAATCATGAGAGAGAAGCCCCATAAACTCAGAAAGACAGCATCAGCAAGTATCCCATAGGGAACAAAAGGCTTCAAAAAGTAGGAATCAAAGTCTTACCTTCCTTGCACTGTGCACTTCTGCTCCACCCCACTGGGTAAAACGACTGTCAAGTTCACCAGTCTGTTTATCATGTTCTCTTTCATGCTCATGAGGTTCTGATCAGAAATCACAGCTGTCTCTGCAGGTGACTTGTGCTCACTGTGAATTCTACTTGCTGCAGAAGATTGATTTGGTGGAGGGGGAGCACGAGCTTTCATTCTTTTCCTTGAGAAGAAAGGCAAGAAGAAAATTTAAAATTTCTTGCAAGAAAATCCAAACACATTACTAAGAAGTATATGTTCTTTTGACCATAATCTCAGAATGTTTTAAGAAGTTCCTTTAATGGAAGTATTTTTTTTTTTCATCATTAACCTTTTCAGTGGAGTTGCACTTTTGTTTCTAGCTGCCCTCTAAAAATACGCTAATTTTTTAATGAGTGCTCTCATTCCTACTGTTTGCTTTATAAGCCCCAGAGGATAAATCAGTTCCATAATTAGGATATGATATAACAGTTTTTCTGTCGAGTATGAAGCATACTGCTATGAAGTGAGAAACAGAAATGCTGGATCCAGTCCAGACCTGACTCAAGAAAGAGTTGTATTTATGTACATGAATGTTTCCTCCAAGTCAGAATGGCAGCAGTGGAAGCAGGGTGAGGTTTCATTCAGCTATATTTGGGTTCCACAGTATTACTCTACTTGAAATATTGTCTCTTCCTCTGCTCTAAGTTAGTAGCATTAAATCTGGCTCATCGTACTTCATAGGGAAGCACCATGAAAAGGTCAACTGTGAATGATATCACTTCTTACCATGCAACACCAACACTACAGCTCTTTGAAAGCACCCTGAAAGGAACTCATTCTTCAGTAGCAGGCTATGCACCATGTGTGATGTACAGAAAAGCTGCATCAGCTTGCACCAAACAAGCAGCATACTTTACAGAGATATAAACCCACCACAGAAGTTTACTTCTTTGGCAAACTGCCAGACAGATAAGCAACATATGTGTGCTGTTCAACTTCTGAATAGCTGGCCTCATACCAAACACATGTCTAAGAGGATTAACTCAGATGATTAATACCCCAGTGACCTCTTCTGACTAGATTTATGCTTAGTTTAAGTCAGATTTTAGTGTAACAGATGGAAAAAGCAGTAAAATACTTAGTCAGAAATTATTACGGAGGCCTACTGCCTGTATTTTTTAATCTGCCTGTTTTTAGGGTGCAGGAAGAGATTATGATTCTTCATATGATTTTCACCCTGCAAACAACATGAACTGAGGTTCAGAAGGGAAGAGTACAGAAAAAGCACTCTAACCCTTAAAAGCCGGAAAAGCTTAGTGCGCAAATCAGCCAAGGGCAAACCTGTGTTTAGGGAAAAAAAAACCAAAACAAAACAGAACTGAAATACCAAATCAAACTCTTCTTTAAAAAGAGATAACCTCTATTCTACAGATAAAAGGACTAAACATAGTGTTTTGATTACCACTGTAAGCTCCTGACAGAAGAAAAAAGTAATAGCTTTATCATATGAATAAAAAAAACCCAACCCAAACCAACCAACCAAGAAAAAAATAGAAATGTTTAGAGGCAATCCAAACCCTCCATACTTTGTAATCAGTATTTGCATTTGACCAACAATCTCTATGACATGTCTCAACTTGCAAAAATTCTTTACACCTCCTTGAAAATTATCATTTCAGTGAGATCTCAGAGAGGGAGCATTAAATCACCAGTGATGAAGATACTGCCTTTCCTTCCCTGTGTGCATACCAAATAGCATTCTCTATAGATGTGCAGGGAGAGGTACTGCCTTATTTACTAGTATAGAGAAATTTCTCTTTCATCAGAAATTTCCTTCAACATTCATTTTTTTATCCTATATACTCTGAGGCATGAAGTCATCATCTTGCTTGCAGCTAACTTGCAGCTCCTATGCTCCTCCCCATCGAGGTGATGAGAAGTTCAGAGCATTGACAAGTAATTAACTACCTTGATTCTCCATGAAGCATGAAGCTCTTAATTTATTTGGCTATTGAAGAAAAATAAAAAGAAATTTGGATTCATCTTCTGCTCAGATCCTTTTGTGCTTAGCTACAGTAGTTATTTGTAAGCAGGTGGTGAGAGACATGGGAATTTTGCTTACATCCAAATTGATGCCAACACAGCCTTACAATCATGCAGTTTAAGAACTTCATATCAATTTACAAATCATGTAATTCTTGCCCTTCATAATATCAACTGCATCAATAGAAGTCGCTATAGAGTTTAACTTGTTTCTTAAAACAAGCTTTTATTTTTTTGTTTTTGAAGTTTGTTCTATAATGTTAAAGATAATTCTAACACAGTGCTCCTGACAAATTGCCAAAAGGGGTAGAAAGAAAAGAAACAGGCAAGTGTTCTGAGCCTGGCAGAGCTAGCTGCAATTATGATTTACCTTATAAATTCCAGATCTCACCATGAACAAATAGAAGAAATAAAGCAATAGTAATAAAATAATCATGAAATTGAAATCAGCTGAGGATGTAGTCACTTGAAATTTCAGGGAAGAAGCAAAAAAGACTGAGTTTTGGAGCTAGTGAAGGAGCTGAATGTAAATCAGGAGTATGCTACACAAGGTGTCTGTTCCCTGGTGATAACATAAATCTGCCTGAGGTTTTCTATGGGAACAGACAAACAAGGTCAGACACCTTAATGAGAGCGTGATTTTTATCTTTTTAATGTATTTTTAAAATCTTTTAAGTACTCCTCAGCCAAACCTGCAGTTAGCAACCTTGTATAAAACTACTTGAGGCCGGGGGTGAGATGGGAGCAGTGTGAGCAATGTGTCAGCAAATCAGGCATCACATCAACAAAAGCATCAGCCATACATTGACCAGCAATGTTCACTTTAACTCCATATAACATCTAACAATGCATATTCTTTTGGGCATTATTCAGACAGGGCCTTTTAGATACTACAATCCTCCTTTTCTTTTGTCCAGAAAGGAGAGGGCAGGTCTGTTTCCTTCAGAGACATTCGAGAAAGGAAAATGGAAAACATTCCCACTGCAGTCTCTCTAACCTAGCAACAGTTCAGGTGACCTCATAGGAACTTTTCCACAATAGTGACTTACATATTCTCACTTGACTGCTTGAAATTTCTGGTTTTCAACATTTTCCTAATGACAGATCTCAAACTATTTCAGTGGAAGCAGATGCCTTTGCAGTTCACATTTAAGGAGTAATATGTGGCACAGATTTGCATTTTCTAGCCAACTTTCTGAAACATCTCTGTAGTAGAATGTAGCTCCACAAATTGCAGACTGAAATCCACAGATCTAGCTCTGCCTTGGATCTGACATGAGCAGCTGCTTTTTCTGACAGGCTCTAGCAACTGCAGTCAGAAGGCGCCTAGAAGCCTGTTAATACTATTGAATGTGAGCGAGAAAAATAATTAATCTTTCTCTGTCAGAGCAACAATGGTTATGAAGGACAATACAAAAGCACTCTGTAATAAAAGCCTTATTGTTACCCCACTAAAATAACGCACAAAGAAAGTGAGTGATTTAAAAGCCTGTTTTAAGCACGGGAAGCAAGGGTATTTTCCATGCTTTAACCACAACATACTATAAAAAAGTTGCATACCATTCTTCAGTGTGAGATAAATTCAGCCTAAATTTAGTTCAACAGCCGTCTTCTCTCCACAAACATCTTTCACTGTACTCACTACTGAGATACCTGTTAAGACCTGTACCAGCTCCTAGTCTGCAGGAGAAGTTACAAGTGGGAACACTTCAGGTCTATGATCAGGTTTAACTGATGGTTACATGAATGCTTTCATCCAGTCCTTGTGACAGAGACAGTGAAAATAAGCAGCTGATTCTAATACATAAATGTACAGTGGCTTTTACTGGGGCTTGAACAACTTATTCTCACTTAAATGTAAATGAAAAAAAATGCATATAGTCATGAAATAAATAAGCAGAATATATAAATGACCTACCAGCACTGTTCTCAGTAAAAGCACCAGGTTTCTCAAGATGGAAAAGGAAAAACAAGGAAACTGACCAATAAGATCAGTGTTTCTGTAGTTCAGCACAGAAGAAATGCAAGAGAAATGAAAAGAAGTTTCATCAAATTATGAACTTCAAGACAAGATAACCCAAGGCCTTTTGACCTACCATTCATTAATATATAACTATCAAGCAACAGGATGTAACCTGGACTTTACATTGCCATCCTAGAAAAACATGATCTCTCTTTTGATCAGCAGTGGTGCTGGGACTTCCACACCCATGGCAAAACTGTGCAGAGATTGCCTTTCTTCAGATAAGGTTTAGCACAAACACACACAAAAAAAAGAAGAAACTGAAACAGTGAAGTACTATCCATTTCCACCATTCCCAATAAATTATCCTCTCTGCCCTGTAAAACAAAGGCAACTTAACAGGTACGGGACGGACTTCATTCCATGCATGTCAGCAGGACTTTGGCAAGTGCTCCATAATTCAACAGTTTGTAGAATCTTGTCCTTTCTATGCCAAGTCTCTCTCTAACCATTCATTTTAAACAAGCAAGAACAACAACAAAAGCACAAAAACACAAACACACACACACAGAAACTTCAGGAAAAAAAATGAAGAATATTAATAAGACGGGGGAAAAAAATCACCAAGAAACCTTAAAAACCTCACCCAACAACAAAACCAAGAAAAATCCAACTCAAAACAAAACAAAAAGTCAACCATCTCTGATCATAGCAGAATTATAGGAAACACTCATTTTTTTATGTAATGGCCAACTAGAATAGTCTGGTCAAGTCAGTCTGGTCAAAAGGCTCAAACAGGTGCAAGGGGTTTTTCTGTGACAGTTGTATACACCTCATCCCATAATGAGGAGAAATAAACAAACATGTGAGTTCTCAGTGATGAGCAAACAGAGATACAGCATCCCTTGTGTGAAAACCAGGAAACGTGGGAACAAACATTCTCGATTTTCAGGTGATTGGACTCCTACAGTCTTTTGAGAGGAAATCTGTGCACACAGACAAGAAAAAAATGCAGATGAGTATGTTCACACACGTGCTCCCCTTCCCCTGGCAACTTGCACAGTAAAGTCAGAAGCCCAGCAATGAGACACACACCTCATATTCCAAACCAGCAAGACACAGCAGGGTAGAAGTCATTCATGCTCAGCGATCTAACTTGTGAAGAAGATACCTTTCAGAGAACATTTACTTTTCATTCTTTGTTTGTTGCTTATGACAAAGCAAAGAAAACCCAGATCACTGGCTATGAAAGAGACAATCACTATATCAGAAAAACAGCACGCCAAGTTCCCTCTTTGTAAGTAAAATCCTTTCAGCTTCTGATGAAGCGGCTCAGAAAAACTGTAACACAACACAAATGTAAAGGAAGTACAGACAGAAGCAAGATAAAGGAACCTCAAGAATTCTGAAAATGGAAACTAAAAGTCAAATCTCAGAGAGATTGAGAAGACACCAGGGCAGCATGATAACTTCCAAAACTACTAAAGAGGCACAAATTCATCCATATGGCCTTACAGTATAAACTAGAACTCCATTTGACTTTGCCATCTATAACATTTAAATTAACCAATTAAATTAAAATCAAAACAAAAATATCAAATAACATACTCTAGTTTTCTTTTTCTACCACAGGGTAAATATTCGTTAAATTCAATTAAATATTTGTTACAATTCTGTGCAACACAGGTAATGTAAACCTTTAAATATCTCATACAGGTTACAGGTCTAGAATGCATTACTATTGTAGTAACTTGTTTCCAATATTATTTTAAAGTATTTTGTAAAATTAATAATATTGCACAAATATTACACTTTCTAAAGAGCTGAAATCTTCAGCAGACATGAAGATGGAATAAACTAGATTATTAGTGGATATGGCTCAAGCAACAATTGGGGTTCTCTACTTTATTTTTTTAAATAAGTTGCTGTTTTGTTTTAGCAGTCCAGTCTTTACTCTGAATTTCATAGATATTATAGTATGCAATTATTTTATGCTTTTGTTTTTTCAAACATTTTTTTGAATTTCATATTACATGTAAAAGATCATTCAATTTTTGAGGCAGGATCACATAGACAGGCACAATGAAAATTATTTCCTTGCGGGCATGATAAAGTCACCCAAAGCAGACAAGAAAAAATAATTTGTTTCTGTCAAAGAAATGGAAGTTATTAAATTATATTTTTGATCTTCCATTTGATTCTACTGATGAGAAACCCTACAGCTTTATGTATATTACAAATAAAGTTTCTTTGCCAGAAGAAAAAAAGAAATAAAGACCAGAAGCAAATAGAATGAGCACATCTGTAGAAGAGGAAGCAGGGATGGAAGTACACAAGCGTGGTTGCCCAAGGGTGAAGTTAACGAAAAATAAACAGAAGTCAAGGTGAGATGATACAGTTCAATGGAAGAAGTAATATCATCTCTCTAATTTCAAATTTTTCACAAACTTAACCAATCAGTCATTTAAATGTGTTGGGCTGCTGCTTCCCAGTCTTGGATGTGCCAGTGAATAACAGTTATAAAATTTGCTACCGGGGCATCTCCTTATTTCATGAGAGGCTGATATGCGTCCCAAAACACAGCAGAGACCTGGCCACTCTGGTCCTTGTGAAACATTGCATAGCTACCAAAGAAGATTAAACAGTCTTCTGCCCAGCAGGGACTCAGACTCCTGCACTGACACAATGTAGCTGAACTACTGAGACCACACCCTCTGACAAGAAGGCCAAATGATTTGTTTGCCTGTGGCTGGTATCCTTAAATAGTCGTGTTTTTATACATCACCCCCGCTTTTGATTAAGAATCATAGTGTATTATCTTCCAACAAAAGCCTAATTCTCCTTGCAGGCATTAAGGCATTCCCTCAAGATCTGGTACAGAGCAGCTGACATACCAGTTTCACAAGAGTCATTTTTAGGGCCAGAAGAAGCCAGAAGCACGCTGACCCGACCTCCTGTAGTGCGTGGGCCATGCAGGCAGGGATGGACCTGAACATGGGGTGGGCTTTATCTGATTAAAGAGTAACACTGGAGCCTACAAATGCTTTTACACTTAGTAACCACAGCCATGCTAGGGAGACTGATAGGTCTACCTGTATCAGTTCCCAAAACAAAGTAGAAGACAAGCCCTAAAGAAAATCTTTTAAAAAGCAGCCAAATCCCAGCATTTGGGTACATGCCCACTGCAGTTAATGAAAAAAACTGCCTGAAAAAGCACAAGGTCTGTATCACTAATATCTATATCATAGGACTATTAAAGTACCACCCACATATTCAGTGTGTGGCAAAGACCACACTACAAGCTGGTGCCATGCTATACAACTCCAATGGGTTGCATATCAGTAAAGAGGAATGAAATGGCAGAGCAGTTAACATAATTTAATTATTTACCTAATCTGCTGAATCACATGCTGAAGAAAAACAGAAGTCTTAGGTGGTTAAAGGCAAAAAAACACAGATAAATTCTATTTTGGAAAGGTAAAATTCTGCAATCTAAAGTGATATCACATCTCTCAGTCAGAAACAGACAGTTTTAACTCTTTAGCTTGGGAGATGTGCTCCAAGCAAAATCTCACAAACAATTCATGCTGGAGGATGGGTAAGAATCTTCACCTTCAAAAAAAAATGTGGTCTGGAAAAGCAAAGTAGAAAAACAGCACTCTAGGTAGGGATGGTGAAACCTTGCTCTTTTCACAATGACATCTGCCAGAAGAGAAGTTGCAGATGAACCAAAACATGAATACAAAAAATAGACATTTAAGCTTTAGGACTCAAATATGTTTAACCATCACCACCTCAGCTGACCAAAATCAAAAGATTGATGTTAAACTGACTTTCAGAGAAAACAGTGAAGCAGTAGTGCAAAGCATTCAGTGAACAGCCATCCAAACCTATCCCCACCAATATTTTTGACTTCTTCCTTCATTATCCACAAACTTACAAAGTTTTTTCCCCATTTATCAAGTATTGAGCTATTAGTCTCACTCCATTCCAAGCAACAATAATACTAAAATAAAGAAAACACTTAAGAAAAACATCACATTGCTTGCGCTCAACTGAAATGTCATCCAGTTCCTTCATCTGTGACTAAATCAGGCTGCTGTGCATGGTATGCTTCAACAGGAAAAGAGAACTCTACTATTTTTATGTTATTGATAAATTAGCATAATGGCACTGGTTAGTTAAAAAAACAAACCAAACCAACAAAATTCCAAAGCCATCAAGTGTTTTAATGATTTTTATATGCCAGCACACCCCATCTTTTAGTTAGTTTCCATTTAAAATTCTGTTTAATGTATCCTGTAGGCATATGCATTACTTAATGGATTTTAAATCTCTCAAAACCAAAAAGGATATAGGCTTCATGTAGTGCAAACTAGAGCACATTATTAAGAAAATCTTGATAAATCAGACAGCTGTCAACACACCCAGACAGTATCAAATGAGAGAGGAAGGAGCCAAATACCCTCCCTCTTTATCACACACATTCAAATCAGGGATGATTATTGTGGGCATTTTACTGTTGTGTGGCACTGGCTCAGGACACAGGAAAAAGGCAGGAGTCAGGACCATTATGGGCTTTACAAACTAAAACCAAGCCCTTCCTGTCAGCAGACTGGAAGCCACAGGAATGGCATTACATGCTATCCATGAGAAAACATCACTGAGAAACAGGAGGCATTTGCTGCTGAGGAGCTTTAAATGCTGCTCAGTACAAACATGCTTGAGGCTGCCCTGTGAGTACTGATGGGGCATCACAGCAGTGATTGTAAGATTTTGTAGACATGCCTGAGCCAGATGCACACTCAGCAGAGCCTACAACACCCACACAGGAAGATATCCAAACAGGATATATTAGACTACCTTATAACATGAACTGCAATAGTTATACTAGAAGTTGCAATAGTTATACTAGAAGTTGCACAAATCTTTAAATGCAAGCAACAAAAAGTAGTGATTTAGAGCTGGTCTTTTAACCAAGAGAAAAAAACTTACATCTCCTTGTCAAAAACAAAGAAAGAGCAGCATTAATGACATCAAATTTCCTCCAGGCTCCTTGTCTTGCCTGAACTGCTTTTCATATCAAAAAGGGTGACAAGTCTCACAAGCTCTTTTCAGTGCTGGAGCACTTAATGGCTGTCTTCAACTCTGGACCTTATCCTGCAGCTGTCACCTCACTGGTTACAAGGTGCTTACAAGGCCTCTTCTCCCTACCAGACACCCACTTTCCAGACACTTATAAAAAGCTAGTACATTAGACTTTTCTTTCTCTCTTGTCAATTATACTGAAACTAAACTGACTGGTGAAAAAACAAATAAATATTTTTCAAAAAAATACAGGCAAAGAGCATCATGAAATAAACTTCATCTTATATTTAGCACTGCAGGGCCACACAAGCTGTTGGCAGACTCTGCTGAAATAAAGGTGTCTGTCCCATCTGAAAGATCCCACCTGGCAACAATGAATGAAAACATGGGTTTGGAAGTGTCTGACTACAGAGTTTCTCCTCACAACTGATGAAAACCACAACAAAGGTATCCTGGACTCAGAGAACTCAGTAAGTCTTTTGCCACTGATGTTGCAGAAGGCAAGTTTTCTTTCTGGCAGAACCTCAGCAGAGCTGCTCTGCTTTTCAACAGTTTCACCTCTGTGCTGACAGTCCCACTTGCTGGCTCCCCCAGTGAGAATGCAACTTTCAGGTACCAGGAGAACACACAGCATCACCAGCATGACACCTAGAGAAGCTTTGGGAAGTGGACAGTGACTCTGTGGTACTGCCCTGGGCATCCAACCAGCTATCTTTGAGCTGTGCAAAGGCACAGTTCTTTTAGATGTTCTTACTACATCTTATGGAAAACCAGAAGAATACAACTAATGTCTTAAAAAAATAAAAGGGCAGAGAGGAAAATAAAAACAATTTAAAAAGCAAACAAGGCTATCTTCATGTATTACCACCCTGACTATTCACTGTTTCTGGTTCTAAAATGAGTCAGAGAGGTCAAGGAAATCTGAGGATGCCAGATAAAGTCAGACCCGCCACAATTTCTCTGGTCAGCTCCTCTGAAGTAAGAAAGCCAGTGGCATAGTGCTAATTGGTGAAATTACCAGCATAGAGAGAGCACTCCCTGAGCCAGGGCCTAACACGTGACATGTGTTGGCACTGTGCTTACCCAGGAGTGATGAGAACACTCAATGGTTAGCAAGCACACCTAGCATCCTCTCTATTTTTTGTTTGACTACCCAGACAGGAAAATCCTGCATGCAGCTTACAGAGTCATGTTCCTCCATATAATTCTCTTCTGAGCCCAACATAAACTGCAAATCAATAATGAAAACAACAAGGCAGAAGAAACTTGGAGTTACACCTACCAAAACAAAAGTGGAAGGGACTTGTCTCCCTTGTTTTTTAATTCTAGCCCGGAAGAAACAACAGTGGTGCAATCCAAGTTACTGCTGAAAGCTCACCTGACCCATGTACTTCAGGTTAAATGCTGCTGAATTAGCATGGGCTACTCACAGCAGCATGGGAAGGAAGGGTGCATTCTTCTGCCATGAACACAAAAGCATTTCCACAGCCACAGCTGCTGCACATGATAATTGACAAAAGCATGGGCCTCCTTCACACGACACAGCACGTAAAAGCTGTTCTCCCCTTACCCAAATGCATATCATGCACATATATCTGATGTAGAGCGAGTGCTATCTGGCTGTATGCCATCATTTCTGCTTCTAAGTCAGTAATATATAAGAAGTAGGACTAAACAGTATATAAATTATATTCACTGTTTAGATTCAGCTGCTTCTGTACAGAATTGCTTTCCCTTCTATGAACTTCCTCTATAACAATATGAATAAAGAAATTATTACGGACTATACTGACACAGGCACAAGCAGATCTGGTTGATCACTCCTTGTTGCTTGACAAAAGGATGCCACAAAATGCTGACTTCAAAGCAAGTACATTTCCAACTCAGATTGCAGTCGCTCCAGGCCCCCTAGCAAGCTAAATTCAATCTCACAGCATCTGGGAACAAATCAGCCTCAGCCAGCAAAAGATGAGTATGTTTAAGGAACTGCTTGACCAAACTTTTTTCCCTCACCCTGAGTAGGAGGTGACAAAATTATATGACAAAAATATTACTATGCAATAATGGAAGACATGAGAGATCGTAAACACTTGTGAATCATCACTATCCATGTTCAGAGCCAGAGAAACAGACATGGAGGCATTCATGCATCCAGACACAGAGGCGTTTGTGCATCAGGGTCTTAAGCTGTGCCAGGGGAAGTTCAGGCTAGACATTAGAAAAAAATTCTTCACAGAATGAGAAGCCCATTTCAATGGCTGGACACACCTCGCCCAGGGAGGTGGTGGAGTCACTGTCCCTGGAGGTGTTTAAAAAAAGACTGGGCGTGGCACTCAGTGCCCATGGTTTAGTTGATAAGGTGGTGTCAGGCCTTAGGTTGGACTTGATCTCCAAGGTCTTTTCCAACCTAGTTCATTCTGTGATTCTGATTTACAAACATTCATTTGTTGGCTATAATGTAAATATCACATCCTCACAAGAGGATGCACTAGATTTGACAGAGCAGTTGGTCTGCTAGGCTCAGAATCACAGTAACAGAGTACACTGAAGGTTTTGCCTGGCATGTAAGTGTCAAAAACCATGCTCACTGGTATCAAAAAATCACATATCCTTTGTGCTTTCTATGAAGCAGCAAACAAATGCCCAGAAGCAGAGGCCTCCGAACATATGCTTGAGATAAGCATCAAAAAGTTCACCTTGAGTAAATCAAACACTTCCATGTACTCAAGCCCTGCATACAAGCCTTAATGAAAGTACTATTTGCACACAGTCCCATTTCCCAGTTAATATCCAAAGACTTATTAATGAATCAACCTTGTCATGGAGTTACTTTACCTTTAAGAAAGTTTAAGTTGCTGGGATCTGCCTGGCGTCTTTTCTCCTGACCAATTATCGGTCATTGCTGAGAATTGACAGCAGTTTAGGCCATTGAAAAGTGAGATCAACTTGTGAACCCTACCTTAAAGTGTAAAACCAGAGCTCTCTTGGCTCTCTTTGTTTCCTGGCTGGGAAGGGCGGCAGAGCCCCAGGCTTCCCGCTCCCTGCCCAGGCCATGCGGCCGGGCGGGGACTGGGCTGGGCCCAGCGTCTCCCGGCCGGGGGATGCGGGCCCTGTGGAGGGGGTTTTCTCCGGGCTCCGGCCGGGCCGGGCCGAGCCGATCTCTGGCTCGGCTGCAGGTTTTTTGCTGTGGCTGGATTCACTGGAGACTGCTGAGTGAAGAAGGAGAGAGGGCTCTGGGCCTGCAGCGGGCTGGGCGCGGCGCCTACACTCTTCAGAGCAGCCATGAGGAACTTTCCATCGCAGACGGCTCCAGCTCCTGCACCGGCCGAGGCCACAGAACTACCTACAACAGCCTGGGCAAGATTTTAACTCTTTCATTTCCCAGATGAGACTTGCGGATCAATCTTTTTATCCAGACAGAGAAAAGAGAGTGATCAACATGAAAAGAGACTTTATAAACTACTAGTGACAGGAAAGAAAAAAAAGGTAGAGAATTAAGAAGATGCTTTAATTAAGCTGAAATATCTTTCTGTTAAAACTATGGAAATGGACAATAAGGTCTTGAAAACGCTCCTTTAATTCATGACAGTAAATAGGGAGGAATAGAGTGTTCAAAGTGTAAATTTTGAGTAAAAAGTAGAGTAATTATGGTACAGTGAAGTGCTGGAAGATTTGAAGCCTTGAGAGGCAATGAGAAAACTGTTTTCTGGTGAAGCTCACGGAAACAGATGAAGAAGACTTTTTGCCTTTGAATAACTTATCCTTAAAAATCCCATCCCTAGACTCATGGCCCATACACACTTGGGATGTGAAAATGGGAGGAGTGGGCTCTAATAACAGCAGCTCTGGGCAGCTAACATTAGAGCAATGGAAAACTATAAGAAAAATAGTTTTTCTTGTGAGAAACTCCATAAATTAACAGGAAGAAACTTCTGTTTCTCTATAAAGACTGGTGAAAAGACTGTAGCAAGAATTGGGACTGTTTTAACCATCAAAGTTCTAAAGGTTTTGTCTCTTTTGTCATGTGAACAAGGGAATAGTGGGTAGACAGGGGATGAAAAGGTTTTTCTGGAAGTTTATTCTGGTGTTCTTATTGTAGTTTGTCAATAAACTTTCTTTCTTTTTCCCTTTTAAGTTTTATGCCTGTTTTGCTCTTGTTCTAATCCATATCTCACAGCAAGAAATAAGTAATTTTCTTAGTTATTGGTTTAAAACCACGACAACCTTATTCAAATTATCCTGACCATGCTGTTGTTAAAAGCAAGCTATGCTGTATCACACATGTCCTTGACCACAGGATTAGGTCCAGAGAGACAGGGTAGGAAGAGTGAGAATTTAATTTCACTACAGCTTCTTCTCGCAAAGCAAACTATGATTTAAAAGTTTAATCTTCCACTGAATGAATACCTGGCATGTTTATAGTCCTGGCAAATGACAGCTAATTTAAACATATATGACTTGTGTCAATAATAAGTTTAGCTGCTTATTTTAAACTTGGAAGAGTCTGAACAATTGAAAATATCTGGGTTGGGCTTATGAATTCCTCACACCTTTTTTGTGCACTCAGTCTGCTGGTAGAAGTAGGTGGCATGAAATGATGAAAAGAAATCTGAAGATTCAGAAGAAATTTGAAACAGAAAGAAAAAAAGAAGCCAAAGAAGAAAAGGAGGGACTTTCTATACTAGCAATATTAATGAGAAAATAGAACGTAGCATAATATTGCTTTTCTTTTCTGATGCAGAGCAGGATGGAACAGCCTTAGGATGGAAAAAAACCCTCTATGTATGATATTAATACTGAAAAATTAGTGCTAGCATGAATAGAAAAAACATATAATAAAAAAATAAATAGCCTAACCATAACCTTACTTAGCAGTTTCTCCCTTGAATCAGCAAACTCATAACCACAAAGAACTGCTGTCATGTAGTCAGGCAATTTGGTTTTGCATTTTCATTACATATATATAAAAAAGGAAACTTCTGTCAATCCCTAAACATCTTTATTGTCAAAAGAAGAAAAAAGTAATATGAAATGAAATCTTATTCTGACTTCATTGGTATTAGCAAGTAACTTTTGCAGGTTATCATTTCCATCACTTAGCAGTCTCTTCTTCAGGTAGTCTGAAGAAAAGCCACAGACATACAGAGCCCCAACACAGCTACATACTGCCAAGTATTTTCCTAGACAGTCTCTTGATATAAACTGAGGAAGGGGGGAGGGAGATGAGGCACGAGAAAGATTATTTAAAGGACAGGTACACAGGTTTGCAGCACTTCTAACAAGAAAGATGGATGTTCCTCCCAGTGCCCAACTGGCAGCAGCCAGCTGGGTTCATCCTGGTCCTGCACAGGGGCTCAATCATGCCCTGGTGTGGAGCCAGCTGGAAAGGCTGTGTTATTCCTCACTGGGGCTGCCCCACCACCCTGCCAGTGATGCACAATACAGTTAAAAATCAACAACACCAGCAAAAGTGAAGATGCTGAGAAGAAATGTAACTTCATGTTTGACTTCTCCAGTTCATGAACGTTGCCTGTAAATCCGTAGTGAGGCACAAGCAGGGGTGAGGAACAGGAAGGTTTCATTCATTCCTCTGCTGCAGGCAGATCTCTCTACAACAAAGACAGATCCCTCCAAAACACAGACAGACCCCTCCACCTCTTCAAACTCATCCAGTTTGTCCTTCTCTGGAAATATGTGTACTACAGAAAAGTGCTCAGACACCATGGAAGAGAAGTGTCTTGACAACATGCTCAGTGACCGAGACCCAAAAGCGACTTAAGCATCACACTGAGCGCAAGAAGCCTTGTGTGAGGAAAATTCAGCCTCTGCTACAGAAGAACACTAACCAACAGGGTGTGGAAGCCAACACCAGCAGATCTTGCTAAACTCCAGGCTGATGCCAGACCCAAGAAAGCGACTCAAAAAAAGTAAAGATGCAAAACTCTCAGGCCAATACATCTCTCCCTGCCCTGAGCCACCCAGGTCACTTCACCCCATGTCAAACACAGGCTGTGCCTTATGAAACTACACAAGAAAACTATGAAGGCAAATGAGAAGCTTCACCTGCAGCACGGAGATGGCAGAACTCCTTGTTGTAAGGCCAGAAACACGGGATCCCATGCTGCCTCAAGTTTTGGCAAGAGGGCTTCAGTCTTACCTTTGCCCTGCAGCTTTGCCTGACAGTACACCAGAAGAAGCTTCAATCAAATTGTGAAAGTCTACCATTTAAACAATCTAGACCTCTTCTTTAATTAAAATGAACTCACAAAAATTCCATGAATACAAAGATAAACCACACAAACATCCAGTAAAATCAAATATTTAAAGAAATAAACAGCAGTTTCTTAAATCCAGCTCAGGGAATGCTCCTTCAATGTCAAATGCCATAGCAAAGCAACTGCAGCTTCCTTTTACATTATCACCACACAGGGATGCAGCGACACATATGGATGGTGGCAGACAAGCTGTGTGTACTGTCTGAAACACAAAACCCCATCCCTGCATTTTTACTTCAGGTTTTCAATCACCTTGTCACTCAATACATGCCAGTAAGCCAAGGATTGCAATCACTGAAACACTAGTTTTTCACACAGATTACATTAGCACCAACTGTCTTAAAAACAAAGAGCCTAATTTGCCAAATTCTAATAGTCCTAGTAAACATAGGATTTTCAAAAACATAACTCTTTCAAAAAAAAGCAAAAACAAAGCATGTAATAGGGATGCCTGTCATTGTTAGTAAGACATCTGCACTGTTGCAGACTTTCTTCTGCTCCCACCTGGACACCCTTTTCTGAGAACTACAGTGGTGTGAACAGAACTTTGAGATCAAGAGCTTCCCGGTCATTTGCTGTGGCCACCTTTTGGTAAAATGGGCATGTAAAATGTCATCAAAAAATATGCATCTGTTTAAATGATTGACATGTAGAAGCATAGAATGGTTTAGAGTTGGAAGGGACTTACAGCTAGTCTTCTTGTCTTCTGCCATGACTACAGGAAAAATAAAAGAGGAAATAGCCTTAAGATGAGACAGGAGAGATTAAAATTAAAGATTGACTGTTAGGGTGGTCAGGCACTGGAATAGGTTGCCCAGGGAGGTGGTGGAGTCCCCATCTCTGAAGGTGTTCAAGGGGTGTCTGGGTCTGGTGCTGGGTGATGTGTTTTAGGGGTTACAGTGATAGGACTGGGTGGATGGCTGGATTGGCTGAGCTTGAAGGTCTCTTCCAAACCTGATGAGTCTATGATTCTTCCAACCCTCGTGCCATGGGCAGGGACACCTTCCACTAAATCAGATTGCTCAGCGCTCCATCCAGCCTTGCCTTCAACACTTCAGGTATGGGGCATTCCTAACTTCTTTGGGCAACCTGTTCCAGTACCACACCACCCCCACAGCAAAGAATTTTTCCTAATATCCAATCTAAACCTACTCTTTTTCAGTTTGAATACATTCTTCCTTGTACTATGACTACATGGCCTTGCAAACAGTCCTTCTCCAGGTCTCCTCTAAACCCTCTTTAGGTACCGAAGGTGCTGTAAGGTCTCCCTGGAGCCATCTCCTCCCTAGGCTAACCCCATCTCTCTCTGCCGGGAATACACAGGGGAGGCGCTCCAGCCCTCTAATGCTCAGTTTACAGCATCGCTTCTGTTTTCGAATCCTTAAAACCTGGGACGGAAGAAAAGCAGAGCTGGAGGGGAAAAAAGGTCCTTTTTCATATGGATACCAAACGCTTGTTTGGGGATGCCGGTATTTTTAAGCGAGGTCGGTGCTTGCCCGCAGCGCTCAGCGAGGGAGCAGAGGGGCCGAGAGGTCCAGGCGCCGCCCGGGGGAGCTCTGCTGCCCTCGGCTGCCGGAGCCTCTCTCCTCCTCCTCCTCCTCCTCCTCTCCCTCGCCTTCCCTCAACCTGAGCCCAGCCCGAACTGCAGCAGCTGCTGGCCCCCCGAGCTACTCCAGCGTCACAGAGGGGACGCTCCTACTGCTTTTTTAAATAGTCCTTTTAAACATTATTTTTAGCTCTTGCCTTCTTATTGTTCACGATGGAAAACAAATACAGGAGCCAAAAGAGAAATCCCCTTTCCTCCGGCAAAACTGCGCTAATTACGCCATCATTAGAGAATTAACTTCGTCGAATCACAAAAGTGTGGGCCTGGGGGAACAACTGTCTGGCTGATTTGGTAGCAGTCCTCAGAGTTATAAAACTGATAAATGTTTAATTCCCTTGGTTTGCGAATCAGCATTGTCCATGACATTCAAGGGATAACCCTTCCTTAACCAATGAAATAATCTGCTTCCAAGACGTCTTTAACATAGATATCTTATTACCAAAGTTTATTCCTAAGCAACGTCTGTGTGGCAAACTATCAGTGAAACTGAGAACTTTTATATTTTTCTATTTAAAAAAAAAGAAATCACACAAAATTTATGGGAGAAAACCATGCATAAGGCATGGAGATCTTAAAATATTTTGACTTACCATTACAACAATAGACCTAAAACAGTCTGTAATTTAAAAAACTAAGCAAATATATAAGTACTTATAGTGTTAAACTTAGAAAATGGAAACGTGTAGATGATTTTTCTTATAATCATTTCCTAATTTTACAGTAAATCCAAGAAACAACAGCAGTAATGTTACTTTTCTAAAATCTAGCCTGAGACAGAATAGTAGTAGCACATTAATTGCATCTTCAGGGTAGAAGGCATCAGGAGAAAAAGAATGAATGTGAAAGCCATACTTGTACAAACTGGGAAAAAAAACCCAAAACAAAAGAAGAAAAAAAAATAACTTGTAGAAACAAAGAAAATAAAAATTCAAGAAAGAAACAAAAAAAAAAAGAGAAGGATGTGACCTGCCAGATTGATCCTATCTTGGCAACCGTTGGTAAGAAGCTATGCTTAAAAATTGGAGTACTACAAAGCTAAAACACTGATAAAAGGATAAAAAAGCCTAAATCCACTTGGGAAACAAGGAAGAGGATTTTCTTCTGAAAAAAGTCATTATTTTACGCTATCCAATGGTCCTGAACCACACATGACACTTTACTTGTATTATCTGTGTCATAATAAGGAGTCACATTTTACATTTTCAACAAAATTCACAACCATTAATAACATGTAGGGAATTTGTTTAGAAATTGAGAAGAGCAGGGAGGAAATGCCTACTCCCTCCAAAAAGAAACAGCAAGGCTGCTGAAAGAATTAGATGCATGAACTACTAGATTTGCTGCTTTGTGCATGCAGAGGGATTCAGAATTGGGGTTTTCTGAACCTAACCTACAGATATTTTCATTATTTAATACTGAGAATGTCATTCTGCAACTCAGCCCTCAGTTTAAAACAAGTCACTAATGTTTTTAATAGTTTTTTAAGAATGGCATTAACACTCTACCCAGACTTATCCAAAGGCTGTCTAAAGGGCCATGCTTTCCAGCTGTAAAGGGTCTGCAGAGAAATCCAGTACTGTCAGATACCCAGTATATCTGTTCTTTTTTTTTCACTAAAACGTTGAAAGCTAATCCTCATTGAAAGCTAATCTTCAGTATCACAAGTAAGGCATTGTCTACAAAAAAAAAAGACTACTGTCTCTACTCCTGTTGCATATACAATAAATTTTCTACAGTACCTCATTTTGGAGCAAGAAAGAAAAGCGGAAGCAGGTTTTTTACAGTCACTATAGTGGGATTATGCATCATGTAACAGAAAATAATAAAGTCATGGAATAAAACCAGATGCCTTAGGCATATTTGACTTCCTGACAGAAATATGTTTACTATTACATCAATCATTCTACAGTTTGATCCAGAGTTTCCAAAGCAGTGGCTGTTTTCGCCACATTAGATTTCCTCATATAAATTTGAATTAAGCTGCAGTTTGGAGTGATTTCATATAAATCCCTACCTAGTTAGATCACATGGTGTATTATATCTATCTGAAAATGAAAATACTTTTATAGAATAATTGTCATAAATATACAATTTCATATAGGTAGTTTTAGAAAATAGATTTTTTTTTCATCACATCAATTTATTCATCCCTATTAAATACTTCACGATATATCCTGAACTCCTTTTCTGTTCTGCTCTAGATGAGCAGAACATCCTGGCTGTGCCAGTGGTTGACCTGAATCAGTAGCATATTCCATGATTTCTCACAATCTCTCTATCTGATGCTAACTACAATGACAAAAAAACTAAGTGAACACTAGGGTTTGAATATGAGCTTCAAAGAAGAGGGAAAAAAATATGCACATTAATACTTTTTGCCTTCAGAATACTCTTTCCTATTCTACTGTTAGATATTGTATTTAAGAAAACTTAGACATTGCACTAGCAGAGGGGCTGAAAGATTGACTAATAGAAGGGAAGAGATCTGACATCTGTCCAGGATGAGACAATGTTCTTGAAAACTCAAGAACCTTGTTGGCATGTTGCAGTATTCATTAAAAATAAAAGGCAGTAATGGCTTTTTCATAGTAACAGCTATTGGATTGTACATTCACCAAGAAAACACATAGCAAGTGAAGCAAATGCAAGCACCTAAGGATACTATATGCTAAAATCATATCATATCCCAGATCATAATGAGGTAATGAATGAGCTATTGCTGAAAGCAAAAAGGAATCCCACTGAAGTGTGTTTTTAATATACATTATATCGTTATAAATTTACTACAGAATAGACACTGATATTCTGCTACAGGCAAAGTAACCTTGCTCCTATTAGTCTGATTTAATCCTTGGAAATGAGCTCCACATTCCATCCCATTATCAGTTCAGTCTAAACTAAACTAGACTAAATAGAAAAAACTGCCACTTTAGAAAATCTCCCAAAGTTTGTGTTTCTGTATAAAGTTTATGGTCCCCAGATGTCATAATCTCAAAGATAATCTTCAGTATTTCATTATGATAGTTTGGCATTACGGACAGACAGCTCAATAGCATACATTACTAAACACACAGAACACATACTTTGATTTTTTGAAGTGAAAACAACACATAGCTAAAAAAGAAAAGTATTTATGTTGCCTCATAAAAAGATTCAACACCAAAAAATAAAATCCCTAGCTTTTCATAGCAGTGTCACCAAGACACATTGGACAAAAATTACCTCTCTGTTTTGTGCTAGTGCACAGTCTCTAGTGCTAACTATCCATCTGCTTTATCCATCATCCCATGAAATCAAGACTGTCAAGTGATACCGCCTGTAAAGTCTCTGCTTTTACCTATCCTTTCCAGTCAGAGGATCAAATCAAAATTCCACATACTTCGAGGATCTAAGATGTACAAGGCACGTGCGTTTTTACAAGCAGCAGCCTGCTTTTGAGCCCCTCCCTTCATGCCTTCACCACTTTATTTCAACATGAACCTGCAAGTCAGCAACTGTACCCACCTATCTGCCACATAAACTGGCACAAAAAGCAGTAGGAATCTGAAAGCTGAAAATCACAACTGAGCTGTGAGTGAAAAAGTAGAAACAGCCTTCTCTTATTACCTTGGTTGTATCACTACATGTTTCTCCTAATATAAAATCCAGACAGTTATGCTGCCTTTCTTTTCTAAAACAACCTATATGAAGTGGTATATTTATTACACTCACTCTGTAATAGTATTTTTATTTTCAGACAGAAAATATGTGAGCTGCCTAAGGAGAGTTTTGTGTAAAATCACTCCAAACAACAGCATAATTCAAACTACTACGTGTCTCACCTCCTTCATTTATTCTCCTAAGACAATAAAGGAGAAACAATTTCTGTAGATTTTTGTTTTGTTTTTCTTGATCTTGGATTTGTATTTGCAGCTGATCATCAGTAAGTACTGGTAGCTAAATTAAACAGATCCTCTGTATGCAGTCAGCAAGGGTATGAAAGGAAAATGGCCCCACTTCCTCCCCACTGCCAAAAAAAAAAAAGAAAGAAAGAAAGAAAAGAAAAAAGGAATTCTCTCTCAGAGCCAAACCACAGCTTACACAACATGAATCAATGCTTCTCTTTTGGTCAGGTTTCATGGGATCCCAATGCCCCAGAAATGCACAGGATTTGCCTTGCTTATGCTCTGTTTCTTTTAAACCTGCTCATGCCCTCCCCTCTGAAGTGGGTTTATAAGTGGGAACACCTGTGTTATCTTTAAAGCACTTTGGCCAAGAATAATCCAGCACGCAGAATCAGATGCTTTTTACACCTACCTGCTCAGCACAGACGCACATGTAAGCTGGCTGAGCGGTCTGGAGCCAGCAGCAATGGGCTTTCCTATCAGGCAGCTGAGTCAAAGCAGTGACTTGGCAGGGCCTGACAGACACAGCTCGGCACAAGAGGGACAGAGGCTTAAGAGTTGGTGTAGCCAGCAGGAGAAACACAGTGGAAAAGTCAGACTTGACAGGGTATGAAACACATTGACAGGAGCAGGGGAGGAGGAGAAAGGCTCCATCGTACTTGATCTGTGTTAAAACATGCAGTGGAACACCATTAAAGAGGGGCTATCTTCAGGGCCTCCCTTACAGATCAAAGGCATACAACACCTTTCAACAAGCAATCCTTTATATCCTTCCTCCTCACCAAGGCTCTTTGTCCTATGCCATGAAAACCCAAACAGAACTCAAACTCTCAGAGCATAAACTCTCCAGTTTTTTACTTCGGTCTTCAATACCTCCACTCACGTGGCTTAAAAAAAACAAAAGGATTTTGCCTGAATGCTTAATCCATATTTCCCAATAGCTGGATCTGTTGGAAAAATCCACTGTCAATGTCAAAAATATCAACTTTGCTTATCTGTTACCAATGCCTACTGTGTGGTCAGGGTTCAGGACAATACTATAATGAAAGGAATATATAAACCAAAAGACATGCAGTGAGAAACTGTTTCTCCTTTTTTGTAGCAGGGGTGGACTGGACTAAATTTTGCTTGGTATTATTGTGTTTTAATTTAGCCTTGCAGTCACAGAACTGTGTGACAGCATCACCCATGTCCCATCCACAACCAGAAAGATACAACACAGAGGAAAGAGGTGCAGGACCTGACTTCACACAGTTACAATCTGCAGTTACACCTTCATTTGCAGATTTTACCTGTCACAGGGACATGAACTGACTGCACTTCTGAGTCTAATAATTCTGGTCTGCAAAAAAGTTTTATAAAGATATGTTAGGCCATACACTAAGGGAAGATATTTCTCACTGCAAATCCAACACAAATGGTTTGCTGACAAAAAATTAAAAAAGAAGATTGAAATATATTAAGTTTGGATACACAAATAAAGTTTTTCAAGGGGCTCCTCTATACTTGTACCTGAGGTATTTTAGCTTCTGCAGGAGCAAAGGAACTAGAATAAGGATATAGGAGACATCAAACCACACATTTGCAATGATTTCTGGGCTGCTTCTGTCCCAGAAGATGCTGCACTGAAGCAGCCTCCAGGTCTTTACATAGAAATCCAAAGAGATACTTTACTTCAGCAGCTTCAGAGTCTGTTTTAACCACAGTTTCAAAGGACATAAAATTTGACAGAATATGCATACGCCTAAGTAAACAATTTAATCCCAAATGCTTTTAAAGGTCATGCCTACATGATCTTAAAAGGTCTGTTCTTCAGACTCCTTAGCTGACCTCACTGGCTCTTGTACACAGCGCCAGCGCAGGGTTGGAGACCAAAGCCACAGACAGGTTAACCCTTCCAGGCTAACTCCCACAATCCCCACAGATATTAAGTTATCATAAACATTTTCTCTGCATTAATGGGTTTTTTAAAAAATTACTATACAATTAACATTCAAATGCTGTATTAAAGGTTCACATCTCACAAAAAACAGTGGCTACATGTCTCAGAAATCACCAATTTAGACTGAAATGCTCCTGATTTACAACTACATAATTAGCAATGAGTGAAGCTTATGGTTGCTTTCTTCCCTATGTATGCTATGGACAGGAATCTGCCACAAAATTACAGGAGAGTGATCTGAAGCTTTGCAGATCATTCATGTTGTCATTACCAGACACTGCCCACACTATCAGGAAGCACTGGAAAATGAGGCACACTAGTGCAAACAAGTTGAGGAGAACTAGACCAAATAGGTCCCAAATACCTAAGTCCTATTTACAAGGAGATCATAATTGTTAGACAAGCTAGTGATTTTGATGTGACAAAGGCTCACAGTAAACTCCTGAATAGGGGAGACACTGATTTATTTTTAAAATGTGTTACATTACGTAACAGATTTTTTTAAAATTAAAAAATATCCTAAAAACCAAACCTGTAGCTGGTCTTTGCCTGGTGATAGCAAAAAATTTCTTATCTTCCTTTTCTAACCCAGCTGCTATGCAACAGCAGTCTCAACCCAAGCATCAGCTATGCAGCAGAACATTTTTAAATCCCTACTAGAATGCGATGTACTGTCTGGAGGATTTACACCAAACTACCCTGTTTTTCCATTAATGCTAAATTACAGTTGTGTACAAAGATGGAAAAGCAATTCCTTGCCAAAAGACAACTAAAGAATCACACTTCTTAATTTCCCTGAAAAAAAAGCCACCAGAGGGTAACCTCTGTTTTTACTTTTCCCAAAATAAATGCTTGCTTTGCTTGTACTTGGAACTGGGTAACATTATATGGTCTTCACATGCATGCACTATTCTACCAAGGCATTAACATGTCAATTAAAACTTGATAATATGACGTCTGTATACACATACACATGCAAATACAAGCAATATATCTGTCTTTTTCTGACAAGTTATATGAAGTCAACATTTTTCCATATTTAGGCTAATATAGACAGCCACTATACAATCCAAAACTGGCTATACTTTTTGGGGGATTGGGGCAGGGCACTTCTGTACTCACACAGAACTGCACTGGCTGTAACTTTTTCCCTGTCTTTCACACAGATACTTGACTCTTCAGGAAAAAAAAGGAGAAAAGATCTAGTCTATCTGCTGGGTTGTTGAGCAGAAAAGGATTCTCAAATGAAAACAGTTGTTTGAAAGTTTCTTCATCCTTTCCCAGGAAAAGAGTCAGAGCTGTAGACCTGTCTTTGGCCTGAAATGGCCAAGAAGTTTGTGCCTAGAGGGGGCCTTCCATTAGAATCGTCTTTCTGATCCTTCCCGACACCTAACTGAAAACCTCACTGCCACCCCAAAGCCTTAACTTTTGACTGACCTTCAGTTAGACCTGATACTGGAGTGGAATTACCAGAGGAGGATAACTGAGTAGGATACAGAACCTTCATACGTTAAATCACTGCTGCGTGGGTGTCCAGACATGAGTCTGGAAGAGGTCCATCTGGGGAGTTTTTTTGCTTGTTTGTTTTCTGGGGGGTTAGATCATAGTCACTGCCTCCAAACACCACAAACTCAGTTTGTGCTCATGATAAGGCTGTCACTAGTATGCAGAATACCACTTATCAACTGGAAGGCTTGTTTCCCTTCCAATATAAGGCTTTTTCCCCCCAGTCAACAACAACAACAAAAAAAAAATCACAAAACCTTTTGGTGACATAGGACCATGGTATGCATATATCATGTTTCTATCTGTCTATATCATTTTTGTGTCTGTTTATACCACAAAATTGAATCATCCTCAGTGAATAGATAAGCTTAAAAAAAACCAATCCAAACATGCTCTTCAATGTGGAGAAATGGTGACCTGCAAAGCACATATTTACATAATTATTAGCTTGAGATAAAAATAAATACACTGATTTTCAATATGAAGTAAAGCCAGACTCCTCAGCACTTTTCTTACAGCTCTCTTACTTACCTTGTTTCCTCATGATCTTTTATTTGGATTTTCCTGCTTGGCTACCACTTAAATCACATTATCTGATAGTCCCTGGTCACATTTTAGAGTCCCATCCAGTTGTAATCTCAACTACTTCTGACTACAGTTAATGGTTGATATCTATTTATATTAAAGGTGACAATGAATGTAACATTGGTATTATTAATGATTCCCTTATAATGCTATTTGCTTTTCCACAGACCTTTTGTAGTTTAACTCTGTAACTAAATACTGCCAGCAATCTCCTTGCCATTAGAATCATTTTTGAATTGCATGTCCAAGTAGAAAATGCTGCACAATAATGACAATTTATAGATGCAGCAAGTACTTCCAATAAAAACAATCTGCCAGTCGCTTCACAAATAAAAATCCTCATGGCTCCATGACTTTCCTTTGAGTCATGGGTAAAGAGCAACTAGATGCTAGAAACTCTGAATAACCCACACACCCACGCTACATGCACCCAAAGAAGATCATTTCCCAGCAGACACTTGTGGACTCCTTACTAACGATCCAGCTGCTAATTTAGCATCTGCTCTTGCTCTCAGGTTACCAGCAGGTCCCTCCCTACCCTACAACCCAGCTCTGAATGGGTCATACTCACGCACAGCTTTGCTTCTTTAAAATGCACGGGTATATTTAGCAACAGTAAGAGACTTTACACGATAAGAAAGAAGCATGGTTCAGATTAAGTAGGTAAATAAAACCCAATCAACTTAATCAAAAGCAGGTTTCATAAAACAAAAGTCTTTTTGTTCTGGTCATTTCAGGGAAAATTTGAAAGAGGGAAAAAAGCTATAAAACTTTATCTGTAAAAAAAAAATTTTTTTTTTACTGTCCCCCTTCCTTAATAAACAACTTGCTGCAGATTATTTAAACTAGAATTTTTTTCACTAAGACGACAAAATTTTAAAGATATTACAGGGTTTTTTTAGTATATAGTGAAAAATCTCATATTTTCACAAAAGTATTTTTTTCAAAACTGGATTCAGTCATAAATTTTCCAGAAAAGTTGAAAATAAACTGCCAGCAGTAAAGTTCTGAACTTCCACTCTAGACTAAGTCGGTTTTATAGATAAAAAGGTCCCTGCTGATTGCATATTACATTTAATTCCATTATTAAAAATGAACTTCCTGACTTATATAACCATATCATAAAGTTACACAACATTCACTTGTTTTATTAGGAAGTTTTGAGATGGGCTGAAAAAGGTAAGATACTGAAATACTAAACCAATAGACCAATAAACTCTGTCTGCTCAATCTGTACATACATATTTTTTCACATTTTGACAGTGTACATGCAAATGTCACTTTGTGATAGAAATAACTTAATGAAATGAAGTATTAAATGCAAATATTAAAATGAAAATTAAAAATGAAAATATTTTTGATGTAAAAAATAAATTCTTTATCACATACTCAGGTCTCTCATTTAAGTGTACATTGATGTACTGTTCCACTACAATACATTTCTTTATGTAAAAAGTAATAAAGATGACACATTATGAATTACAGGCTGATCTAAGCACAGAGATACATTCAGACAATAAATGAATTTATAGCAGTATTTAGATCTGGATGCAGAGGTCATATGGCTTGTTATCAGTTTTATGTAATTACAAAGGTATACAGTAGACAATACACTGGTATTGTCTGAGCTTGAAAATAGCTGGAATTAGATTAAGTGAGAAAAAAATAGTAATTCTATTCCTGTCTATATACTACCTATAAGCATAAATCAATGGAGTTTAGCTATTTCTTATAACACAATGGTTGTAAAATTTATATCTAAACATTCAAAACTTTATGATTATTACTACGCCCACACAATTTAACTTGCTATTTCATGAATAACATTTTTCCCCTTTCTTCTTCTGCAGGATAGTAATGCTCAGTGAAAGAAGAAAGAGAGAACTGAAAGGTGTCAGGGAACAAATACCAAAAAACAAGTGGCTTGAGGAAAGGAATTTATGTAGCTGTGGACTTCTGAAACTTTCCTTTACCATATGCCCTGCTGTGTCTTTACACGTACTCCCTGGGTCTGCTCAGATTGTGACTTACTGGCCTGCTGTCATTGTAAGGACAGTTTTAGAAGACCAAAGTGCTGCTTCAACCACGGGGAATCAGAGCTTTGCCGAGAGATCCAAGCTTGCAAACAAGACCTGGAAGGACGGAGGAGCACAAGATCAAGCAGAGCATGGCTGTCAGATGACAAACATGGCAAAGGAAACTCCTTCCAATGCTTGTATAATGCAGCCCCCAAGAAACGATAACTTTACTCCAGATACAAGTTCAAGGACGCTGTTCTCCTCTTCTGTCATGCCACAAAATTAGAAACTCGCTAGAGAGAATTAATAAAAAAGGCCAGGAAGAATAGACTTCACTATCAAGGGACAGTTTTGTTTTTTCCAAGTGTTTTTCCTAGTGAGATCTATTTACCCTGAGCTCCCAGGAATGTGCATGTACTTTCCAACAATTTAAAAAAAAACCATGAAGACCCGAACTCCACCACTTGTGAAATCAGCAGGCAGCACTGCCAAACCACACGAACACGCTGACTCTGCTATACAAGCCAGTGGAGAATTTCAGGCAATTTTGAGTTTGCATCAGGTGTCAACATGCCTGCACCTTACTGTGCAGCAATAAAAGTTATATTCCTCGCCTCTCATCTTCTGCATGTATTTTGAGGAACACAACAGTACCACTCCTCTAGGTAAAGAGAGTTTAATTGATGAACACATGACTTCCCTGTGTACAGAAAATTTTATAATCTATAAGGTTGCATGGTCTGTCAGATCATTATCCTCATAAATCTATGCATGACTGCAACATTTGTTCGACGTAAATAGATTGCAGAACAATTCTGGAAGGAACGGCACAGCTGTGTGACTCGGTGGACATGCTGGCTTCAGAAGCAAGGTCCCATAGGATAGCATTTATTTCCAGTATTAATCAACATATGTTGCCCAAACCACACTTTTGAATCTTCCAACCATAACTCGGTGAGAAATAAGAACGCATTAATTCAGAGATATGCTGCCATTTTCTAAGATTCCTAAAATAGTTACACATTTCCTTTTAAATACCAAGAGAGCCTACCAAACCAGCAGAGTAAAAGAAAAATCTGTTTCTTTCTACAGGCAGCAAGCCACGTGCTTGCTCCCCTTTGTGCTACCCATCAGTAAGAAGGTTTGCTACCCAGATCACCTGCATGCAAAGACTAGAGCTGTGAAGGAGCATCTGCAGCCTAATCCTTCCTGACATCACTCCCAAGCAGTTGTACAAGTGCTTCTCACAAACATCACGCAAAAAAAGCCCCCAAAACTGCTTCCCGTGTGGACTCTTCTACACCCACACAATTTAATGATGAAAAATTGAGGTATTTTCTGATAAGCACGATGGAATAAATCACAGGTACCTTAGCAGGCACAAAAGGAACACAGTCTCCAATTCTCCAATTCCTGAATTTTGTAAGAAAATCTATGTCATTGCTGAAAGATAAAGCAATACTATTTTTAGTCTCTTAACTGTACCCATATAGTACAGCTGAATGCCACTGAACTTCCTTTTTGTTTTTTTTCCTACACACATTAATGGGGAATGGCCTTTAAAAGAGAAGCAAGAGAATATATTTCCCCTCGTCAGCTGTCTGGATCATTTGCTTGAAGGGTTGATCTGTACTTCAGGCTGATATGCATGTCCTCTCAAATAATGGCAGAAGAGAGCTCTCTGCTCCCAGCCATTGCATGTAGCCTCCTATTCAAATCTGGCACCAAAGTTTTGCACAGGGACACTACTTACATGACGACAGCTTAATATTGCATATACAGCACTGAGTTGTTTGTCCTGTAACAATAGAGGTGAGTGGTAACTTACATTAAAAAAAAGACTCAAAACTCTTCACAGATACACCACTTTAATTAAAAGATAAACTCATACCTTTAAAAAATAAATAAAATGAAATTTAAAAAAAATAATAAATCAATATTGTCAGTTTCTTTCCAGGCAAATTTAAGTCCTTCTATACTACTAGTACTTCTATACTTTACTACTGCAAAGAATGAAGTAGTTTCAGACATTTTTTCCTCACTATAACTTCAATATCAAACAGAATTTAAAAATCTGAAATTGTTCTCAGGTAGCAAATTGCTATATAAATAATTGGCAACTCACTGCAAGCAATATTTCTTTTCAAGTAACTCCTTATGAAAATGAAGCAGCGTGGGGAATTTACGGTGTTTTTTATGGCAAGAAACCCATGGTATCTGTATAAACAGGTTTTATACTTCAGGCAGTTTTATATGTGTAAAATATTTTCCAGTAGACCTGGATCTCGTTTTTAATAGGAGAAAGTGTAGTATTTAACCACATGAATGCAAAGACATTTCTTTCCAAAATAACTATGGCTAATTTCAGAATGCTCAATAATAAACAACAAACAACTATATACCTGAGCAGTACTCTTAAACACGACTGGTGCAATGGCAAGACAAGCTGTAGGCTTTATAAAAAAATAAAACCAATATTGATCTTGCAAAAAGAACAAATGAGAACAGAAACAAGTGACCTCTGTATCCTTAACCAGTATGACCAATATATTGTTAGTGAACAAGAGGTCTTTAGCTGTAGAATACTGGTGGAAAGATGGCACTTTGAAGTTTACCATCATGTAAAGAAAATCAACTACGGAAGGACAGAAGGAACACATAGAGGAATGGACAGACAACACTCCTCCATCTTTACCTAAACACCCCACCTCCTTTGTTATCTCATCTATAATGAGATACCAAATTTTTGTTACTTTAATATAAAACATAAAACTGAATCTCTGTAAGGCAAGATCAGTGTGCACCCGCAAGTATTTCCCTATCTGTCCAACTGAAGACCACGTTGGTCCCTCTCATACCTGTCTGATGCAGGAGCAGACCCAGAGATTTCAGCCAAGCTGCTTGGGATTTGTATATCTCAGCCTGGCAAATGAAGCAGAGCAAGTCCAAACCCAAAGGGCTCTTCAGCTCAAAACATGAATATTATGGCATTGGGAGCATAGCCATGCCCAGTCTTCTCCATGCTGAACAGGTCAAATAAATTCATGCTGCTTCAGAGCAGCTGATCAAAGTTCCATTTCCAATTTTGCATTAAACAATTAGTCATTGCTTTTGCTGCTCTTCATTCTCTGAAAAGTACAGAGAGACTCTCTGACTCTGTCCCATAGAGTCTAATAGACCGTGGGGACAGACAGGCTCCTAGTCTGCTCAGTCCTTAGCAGTCATTTTGTACACTGCTACACTAACAGCCTTAATAAAAATTTAAGGGGAAGAAAAAAAAAAGAAGGGGGAAAAAAAAGGGTGATTCTAAGAAAAAATTAAACTCCTGGTTTGTCTTATATAGGGCTGGAAGCGGAAGATAGTAAATGTTACAAGAAATAGAAAGAAACATTACATCTGAGCCAGGAGAGGGAAGACCCTGTATTTTGATCCTGGTATCAAGGTAAAATCACCTGAGACATTATTATTTGTGAAATATAACTACTAAAAGCAAAGAAAATCAAAGAACAGCTTGCACCCACTGGTACTCAAATAGTCCCAAAATTCACAATTTGTCTTCTTCAGAAAGAATTCTACACCACAATTATAATCAATGTTGTCTAGAAGAGTAATGTTTCCTGATACCTGCAAAGTTGAAAACCAAGTAAATACTTGTTGCAGAATAATTAATTGCACTTTCAGGAAGGTGTTCTCTTGTTTCTTACAAATCCATATAGAAGTTGGAAGGGGAATTCAAGTATTTGCTAGGAAGTTAGGAAGAAAAGCAACTTTACTGTCATCATGACATGGTTTAATCATCAACAGGGCTGTGCTTAGGTAGTCTTTCCTGAACTATTTTACAAAGTTAGTACAATCTATAGGACTTGAGGTGAAGGAAAAAAAAAAAAGCAAATTAAATTGATTATTTAAAACTGCAGTGTAAATTTTTATCCTTCTCCTACCTACACAGGTAATTTGGAAAATCCAGAAATCTCTGCACTTAAAATTCTGTTAAGTAATGACTCATGTAAAAGGTGACTTCTTTCAATTTTACATTTGATCCTGGATCCTCTATTCATCACATACAACATCTGTGTTTTTCTTGTAACAGAAAAGGTAGGTTTAATAATAAGAAGCAATTCCACACCAACACATATTTAGGAATAATAAACTTGACCAGAAGATAGCAATCCTTGACGTGCTTGTGTAAGAGCAGGAATAAAAACATCTTCTGGTTTACAGAAGATATGATGGAGTTGGAGAACAATTTCCTCCCACACTCTGGTTGCTCCCTATGATCCCTATGTCAGCCTGGGCTCAGGCAAGTCTACTTTGACACACAGCCCACTGTTGGACAATTTGCAGAGCTGATTTTGAATTTGAAGAGTTGGGGGACTTACTAAGCAGACAGTGGCCCCAGTTTGTCACCCTCAGAACAAGTCACTACCCAGGGAATGAAGCTGCACAACAGACCTTAAGAAGCCATAAAATAAGACAACAAAAAGACTCCATGTCTCAGAAAGCACAAGGCTGTGCACATCTGACAATACAACATTATTTTAACATGCGATGCTGCTCTGTGTTGTGTGACATGACCAAGTGACTCTCCAGATCATCAGAGGAAAAGAAACAGGTTATTAAAAACAACCAAAATAAATAACTGTGTTAATTACTACACTGTCAGTTTAGCAACATGATCTGACCTAATTGTAGCTGTATTTAATTAATTGGGAGAGTCAGTCTTAGCAGCACCTGAAGGTGTCACAGTAGTAAGATTTTAATCATGGCAAAAGCCAAAGGGTGGCCTCCTTCCCAAGAAGAAATCCTTGTCCCAGCAGTAAGCGTTCCTCAGAATGACCACAAGCAGCACAACCAGCCCCCTTAGAGCAGAAAAACCTATGTTGACACTGAAACGTGAGCTGTACCCCCAGGGAAACCAGTAGCAATTTATTTATTATCCATAAAAAATGTAGGCTTGGTTCCAAAAGTGCCATGAGAAGTTATTCAAAAGAAAAAAAAAAAACAAACAGAAAAATAAAACCTAACTCAAAGCTACAAAAAGAAACAGAAGGAATCTGGATTTGCACCAAGATATTGCCTCCTCAACACCCTGAACCATTGTTGAGATTCAGAAATAAAGCACTGCCACAGGAGCAGATATTGAGGAAAAGCATAGAAAATGTTTTTTCATCCCATTTGTCTGAAACTGTTTATTGATTTTGGAGACTGCCCTCCTGACAAACTCAGACAAAAACAGAGGAGAAAATATATGTCCTGTGCACAGTAACAGCAGTTGTGCCATACTTGATGTATTTATCTAAGAGGTATTTTTGCTGCCTATGCAAGATACCGACCTTAAACATAAAAAGTAAAGAAAGGAAAGTAATCTAAGCACAGAAGTAAGAAAAAAAATGAAAGAATATGGTTTTTTTTTGTAAACTAACTTCTAGTTTTATTTATCTTTTCAAACCTACTAATGCAGGGAAAAAGTTGTTATCACAAACAATAACTCTACATAACAAAAGATGTCTGTTTTAAAGGGTTTGAGCAGAATTTACTAGTTAATTTTTCTCTTACATCAGAAAACTGCTGCTGTAGCACCCAACAAATCTCCAGGGTGAACACTGGAGAATGCCCACCTGTGGGATGCATGGAGCAAGAAGGAATAAATGAGCTTTTAAAGCAAAATCATCTAGATAATCTAAAACAGAGCTTTCCTCTTGTGTCCCTGGAGATATCAGCCTTGACTGAGATGATTCTGTGACTGGTGAATTTACATATACTAGAGCATGGGGACCTCCACACAACCTCAGAGGACAAACTCCTGCTCAAGCCACCACCACCACACCATCTCTCAGCATCATGTAACACAAACACAAAGGAGAAACATCATGTGTCCTTCCCGCCACCCCAAAAAAACAACAAACCACAACCAAAACAAGAACCCTGCCTTTTCAGAGAAAAGGGGACCAGCAGACTAAGAGGAATGATCATCAGACTTTGGAGATGGCAACAGCTCATCATCAGTGGTACATTTGTACTCAGGCCCTTGAATTTTATTGTTCTTTAGTTTAACTAAGCCACTGAAATATTACTGAAAAGCAGTAATGTTTTTAAAAACGTTAAATTAACATGAAACATTAAAACATTTTAGAAAAGGTTTTATATCATCTTACTTATGAATAGTACCAAGAATGTTTATTGAAACAACATTTGAAAATTCAGAAAGCATCTCATCAACCACTAATGTTACCCATTTTAAATCTCTATTTGTGTGGTCTTAAAAAAAAAAAATGTCATTAACCCCTGATTACTGAAAACCAACAGTTTTAGCTCCACAATAACACCCAGAAACAGTCAATGAGCCCAACACACGAAAGGAAAGAAGGCACAGCAAACAGAGAATCACACTGATTGTTAGTCACTCTTGGTGAAAACGTGAAGTAACACTTAAGTACTTTTGGATAGGTACTTGTTGTTGGAACCTTAACAGTATGACTATATTCAGAACATTGATAATACAAAATGTAATTTTCTTGCTCAAGCTCCATGTCAGCGGGATGATTTTGCATGTTACCTATTTATTTTTTTGAAGAAAGGAAGTTTTCGCTGCTAGTGCCACAACACCAGTGCAGCTGAGGAAGACTGTCTTTTCTCTGGCCTTTGAGACACTAGTAAGAGCTTGTTACAGAAGCACCAACTAAATACAACAGCTTCAGGAATACTGAGGCTCACATCTGTCTGGCTTCCCACTCAAAGGAAAAAGGACTTCAGGCTGCAGTGTGGTCCTAGCTATTCAGTGTAGTAAAAGCTACTGCAAGATTAATCCTCAGCCCTTCTTTGCCAAGTAGATCCTTGAATGTGGGTTCTCTATAAGAGAGTTCCCTAATTACCTGATTGATGATTACTTAGGAGAGGGATTCTCCATCACACTCTACTGAGCTGTTCCATTTTGCACACACCACAGAGACATTGAGAGAGAAGGAGGCAGAAAAGCTCATAGACCAGCCTTAAACACTTATGCACAGGTCAACCACCTTTAATAAAAACAAGACACTGAAGAACACAGAACCAAACCCAAAAATGCAGTCTGTCTACTGCACATCTGCAAGTACCTCAGGCCAGACTGCACCACTGAATTTCCACCTTTCCTACCTGCTTTAATGATGCTCACCATGTCTAAAAAAAAAGAATACCCAGTTTGCATAATTTTTTGACTACTAAAGAAAGCTTTGTAACTCACATTTCATCACTGAAACTATAGAGACTGACAACTCTCTTCCATACTTTCAACATTGCAAGGAACATACAAAACACAGCTTAACATACAAATACCATGCTGAATTTGCAGGAAGAAGAAATTAATTTTATGGTCCCACAGACACTCTGAGTTTGGAAGCTATAGTAAGAATAAAAGAACCTCCCCAATCCTTTTTTTTTTCCCCCTTTCTCTAGTTATGACAACTCCTCTGCACAAATGCACAGCACTTGAGGCAAGCTAATTAGCTGAGGGATTAATGAAACTGAAAAGACATATTTCCTGGTATGAGGGGACTAAAGTGGGTATGAGATGCTGTGCATCAGTGCCCTTAGAGCACAGCCCTGCCATACAGCTTTGTGACTTGTTCCTTAGGCTGGGTCAAGTCCCTGCCTCATCACTGACACTCTCATGCTGCAACTCTGACAACAGTACACTATTCCCAGCATCACTTCTTTAATGATAAGCAGTCTGGCTCACTGGGAGACTAACAGCTCTGGAAAAACTCTCTCTATTAAGATGATTCATATCTTAATAAGCATTGTAATTTCCATGACCTGGAAATGCAGACATTTTTCAAAGATCCTTAAATCATAATTTTAGCTGGAAACATGGATTGGAAGTCTTTTCAAGGTCCCAGTTTCTCATGCATAAACTGGCTTAACCCGCTATGGAAAAAAGCAATTTCTAAAGGCCAGTCATTCTCTTAGAAGCAGCATTAAAGTATGAAAACTGAAACTTTTCATGGAAATCACAATGCCAGAGCAATACAAAAAGCTGCAGTATGGAGAACACAGTTGTTGCCAGAAAATCAAGCGTTTGCTAATGCTAACAGAGGAGCTAAAGCCCAGGGGAACACTTGTCAAGGCACTGAATTGTTATTCAGGACAAGTGAGGTACTTCCTTAACTCTGTCATAGGCCTCCTGGCTGCTTTTGGAGTTGGTCATGTAAATGTGTTCACACTTTTGCCTATATAAATTATATGGAGTCTTCTACATGTATTTCTTTAAGCCAAATGAACATGTTTAGGAAGTCTTCATAAACGCTTGTGAGATAATTTAAGTCTGTGACAACAGAAGTCTACATGAGGACAGATGATTAAGAATAAATGCATGTATTGAGGAGATCACACATTCCTTTGAAGGAGAAAAAAATTCTTTCGTTCTGGCCATAAGCATGCATTGGGATCTGAATTACTTGGCAAAAAGAAATATACTAGTTCTCTTGCAAGATTAACTACACACAAAGCAGCCATGTATTTATCGAAGTGACTTCATTATAAATATTTAGTAAGTTGCTTTTCTTTAAGGACCAGTATATTCTCAAAGTGTACCCATGAGAGCACTTGAAACTGTAATTAATGCCCCGTTCTCTAGTGCAGCCTCCTGAAATTGACTGTTACTGGTGTAGCCAGCCCAGACAGAGTGGTAAGTAAAATCTGTCCTAACAAAATGTTCCTGCAGAGCAGTGAAATGATTCCATGAAGACTAGCAATTTGAGCAAGATGTAAATTTACAGGAGCAAAACCTGAAGAAAAATGAAACTGAAATTCTAAGGGAAAGAACATGAACAACAACTAAGACAGGTGACAGTAACAAAGAGAAGGTTCAATTTCATCTAATAGTGGCAGGAGTGGCATAAAATAGCAAGGTAAAAGAATATAAAAGATTACATAGGAAGAAAATAATGAGAGACAATTGGGAGATGTGGAAAGTCAAAACAAATCCAAAATATTCTAGACAGTAGAGATGAAAGAGATTTTATAACCCCTTCATTCTCTAATGTGGCAGGTTTCTGAAAGAAAAGAAAAGGGAAAAAAAATAAAGGAAAAATAAGATATGAGAAATAGGGGCCTGGACTTCAGAAAGAACTGCTGTCAGGACTGGATTGCATTGCATTTTTGTTGCCATTTGTTTTACTCTTACAATTAGTATTCTTATCTTCAGCAATGCTGAGATATTAGTCATGACTGAAAATACAGATCTGTTACAGTATATTAGCTTAACAGTTTCATTCATATTGAGGTACCAAACACAGAAAAAATTGCCCTGTTTCATTCTATGCAATAGCAAGCACAATTCTTCTGTCATTACTACCAGAGTTTTATTTAATGTGATGTATCTCCACTGACACATAAATACTTTGGGCCCAGACTGAGAGGAAGACTGGGTTAGTGTTGATGGTGGTGCCAGAAAAATGCATCACAGGGAAGCTCCCTGTCTCAGATGGACACATAAGAAGTGAAGTGAATCAACTGAACTGTGCAGGAGTGGTGCAGATACAAATAATGGAACAATGTGAAGGCCAATGCCAAAAGCACGAGTGCCAGTTTAGCAGCTGGTCAAGGCAGCAATCTTGAAAGTTTCTACCATGCAGGGATAGAACAAGGGCAAATGGCTTTAAGCTAAAAGAGAGGCGTTTTAGATGAGATATTAGGAATAAATTTTTTGCCATATGATGAGACACAGGTTTCCCAGGGAAGCTGTGCATATCCTAACCCTGTCAGTGTTCAGGGCCAGACTGGATGGGACTTTGAGGAACCTGGTCTACTGGAAGGTGTCCCTGACTACAGCAGGAGAGCTGCAACGAGATGATCTTTATGGTCCCTTTCAACCCAAACCACTCTGTGATTTTAATGCACTGCTACTCTACATTTCTTGCAGTCATTGTAATCCTTTGCCATCCAAAACTCTGCACACTACACAGAAATCTCATATAAATACAAAACACAGAAAACATATACAAATTGCTCAGGTATGCAATTAAAAACTAATTACATGTTTCTTTTTACCCTAAATTGTGCAATACCTGGAGGTGAGCTAGAGTATGATATAACTACTGTTACACAGACTAATAGATGTTCTGTGCACAACAGTGCTCTCCAGGCTCTTCTAGACAAGAAAATAAAACCTTAAACACAACAATAATATATTTTTAAAGCTGTTTGTGCAGTTTCACAAAGTAATCTGTTTAACTATGTGTAGTAGTTATAAAATAGCAAGAACAGGTTTCAACTTGTTGAAAGTTTAGATGCGCAACTCGCTGTGTAGCTGGGGGTTCACTTTCCCCGGTTCTGCATGTAAAAATTACTGATGTTTCACATACTTATCTGACTTCCAGGGACACTTCAATCCAACAGGGAAGTCAATCCAAAACAGGTGTGCTAAGATTTGCCTGTATTTGTTAGTACTACAGGGCCCTGTGAGATAGGGAAAGAAATTGAAGCACAGAAAATAAAGTTCCTACTTAAAGAAAACACTCATACATCCCAATTAATACAAAGGCTTTCCCTACATTTGCCAGACTCCAGAAGAAGCTTTTCTGTGCTCAGACACAGGCATGAAGATGGATCCATAAACTGCTGGCTTCTGTGGGAGATGAAGATGCCTTCAGTGGCCAGGGAAGATTCTTTGTTCTTTCCAAGGCTCCTAACAGAGCAGAACAGAACTGATACTTGAGCTTGCAGTGCCATTTATGACCAAATAAATTATGTTATGCCAAATTACAGTGAAAAAAGAAACCAACTGAAACACCCAGTGAAGATTCTCTCTGCTCTCCCTAGTGAAAAACGGGCAGATACAAAAGAAAGATACTTTAAAAAGTGTATTTGTCTTTTAGTATCCATTGCATAATCACAGAGTAAATCATAACTTCTGCTGTTGCTACTGATTGTCTTAAATTCACTTTCATAAACCAAAATAAATGTTCATTACATAAAAGCATTATGAACTTAGTAAAGCTTTTAAAAAACTTATATAGCAATCAGTAATAACAAAATTATCGGTTCTGAAGTCTACATTTATTTTTGAAACCAAAAAATTAGAAAAACCCTGCAACACCGGCACAAAGTGCACTTTTTCCTTTGCCATTTAATAAAAAAAAACCCCAAACCAACAGTATTCTACATTTAAATGCATAATTCTCAAGGAGCTGTGCCATGGAATGCACATATCGATTTAGCTGTGTAAGCACGCAGCAGAGCTGCTCTACCTTACACAAAATGATACATTAAAATTTGTTCACTGTTTAACAAGGGAGGGTAACAATGTCACTGTTAATGATTTACATTGAGACAAAACAGCTCTGCCTAAATTTTTTTTTTAAAATTGTGAAGCTACCTTCATTTTAATCTCTCTTTCATAATTGCAAGCTAAGCCAATCAATAAGCTGGAAACGTGTATAGCATGTCTTCTGCCATGAAAAGAAGGTATTTCTGTCACAATGGCCTTAACAGCCAGAGGTCCTCAGCCACGCTCCACAGGTGCAGCTAACGTCTGGATTTGTATGGAAACCAAAAAGGACAAAGCTGTGCTCTTGCTGCACTTTCCTGACCCTAACAGATTTCATCACTGAGTAAAATCTGATTAAGGATCAAACATCCACCAGTGTCCAGTATGGATGATAGCAACTCTGGGAATTACTCAGTGACGTCCCCTGCTAACAGCACGGACACATCCAGGCTGGTAAGGTCAAACTTTAAAGAAAAGGCAACACAAAGTAATTCAAGGATGAAATGAGCACAGATAAAACAGGCAGTCTCCCCATGGTGCACACCACAGTGTTGCCATCAGCTTCCACATGACCATATTAGCACCCACACACTTTGTTACATAATATCACAAGTGCATCTGCACCCTATGATTGGATTCATCTCCTTGAGCCATGTCAGCAGCAATATGACTGAAGCTAATGCAGTTACTGTAATTTCTGTTCATGAACATGATATCTGAGTCTGGCTGTGGACAAGTTTACACAGATGAAACTGGTTGCAAAGGATTCAGGAGTTTTATTCAGATATGCCCCCAGGCCCCTCTCTGAGATGCACCAATGACATGCATTCCCATTGCTAATTAAACTTTTAAAATTAATCTTTGGATACCTAGCTGTCCACTAGCAGTTGAGACAAATTTTTAGTCAGCACTGCATCTGAATTACTCTTCAAAGTACACATGTAAATTGGCACCATAGATCTCCTCTCTTCATCAGGATTTTAGAAAGCAGCTATACTGTTACATCAACTAAATACAGAAAGGGGAGGCACCTTACATCTACCACTCTTCCTGAAAGGCTAGCCTAAAAGGTCATGATGAAACAGGTTCATTTTCAGCTGGAATTAAGTATTTTGTTTACAAAAAGAGCAGCAAGCTATGTACTACTCTGCAAGTCAAAGAGACATGGCACACACTGTTTCATTACTGCAGCACTAGCAATGGCATCTTTTCTTCGCTCACGGCTCCCTGTACTACTTTCTGTGTAGAGTGCATGGTTCCCTATTAAACACAAACTAAGGAAACTAAACTGAACAAAACTACTATAGCCGACTAGCACATACTTTAGAGCTGTTTCCTACTTTGCTGAAAATAAATATATGATATAAACATTTGAACTAAAACTAAAAAACCTGCTGAAGCAATCAGTGTCTTTCAGTCTGCGCAGACAGTGTGAAGTAGAGCAGTAAATTGCTGTGAGCAGACAGCGCAGCTCTTAAAACTTGCCCAGCTTTTGCTCTGACAAAAGAGATCACTTAGGACCTCATCGTGCTGCTACTCTCGTCGTTTAATTAACGGACTAATAAATTCCACTGATGGTATATCTTCTACTTGTCTGTTCTCTTGAACAACCCCTGACCCTCCCGCGGTCTGCACTCGGGCTGACCGCTACTTAGTAATAGTGCTGCGAGAGCGGTGCCTGTCACTAAAGGCAAGAGGCACCGGTGGGAGCAGTCTCTCCGGCACCGGGGGGTTGTCTCTCACCGACCTCGGACATTTTTGGTCACGTTAATTCGCGGTTGGCAGTGCTCTTCCTTCCTCTGCCGCGGCCGTGCGATGGGGCTGAGACCAACGGCTGAATAAACCTTTCAAAGCCTTTTGGCAGCTGCGTCCTGGCGCTCGGGCAGACGGGCGTATGGGCGAGACCTTCTGCGGCCGCGGGGGCTCCCCGCACCCTCAGCCGGACGGGTCCTCCCCGAGCCCCGCCGTGGCCCCGGCTCCGGCTCCCTCCCTGCCAGCGTCCCTTCCAGCCCCGGTGGCGCGGGTCGGGAGCTGCAAGCAGCGGCTGCCCTTTGTCCCGCAGGGCAGCCCGGAGCCACCCTCTGAAGGAAACAAGCCCCGAACCGAACCGGCTCTCCGGTCTCGCAGCCAGAGGGGCAGCGCCGGCAGCCGGGCCGGGGAGCCCCTCCCGCAGGGCAAAGGCGAAACAGGCACTTTCTCCTGCTCCTGACCTTTTTGCACCCGAGCTCACCGCGCTGCCGCCCCCTGCTCTCCGCTGTGCCCCCTCCGTCCCCGGGCCGTGCTCCGAGCGGGCCGGACGCCGACACCTGCTCGGCGCCCCAGAGGGAAGCGGGACGGAGGGAATGCACCGCGGCCCGCCGGCCAGCACGGCCGCCGTCGCCGTCCGGAGCCACTCCCGCCCGTGGAGAGGAGTGGCGGCCGGTCCGACCCGGGTCCCGGCGGAGCTTACCCGGTAGGGGGTTTGCTGGCCCCGGGGCGCACGAGGGTCTCCATGGCCGGGCCGCCCTCGCCACTTCTCGGAGGACAGGCCGGTGCAAGACACGATCCCGGCAGCGGCGAAGGTCGGAGGCGGGGGTACCGAGAAGGAGATAAGAGAGGAGAGTACAGGAGTGAGAGCCGCCCTCGCCCCCTCCCTCGCCCGCACCTTCCCCGCTCCCCGCCCCGCTGCCGGGCGGCACTGCCCGGGCCGCCGCCGCCCACGGCTGCCCAGCCCGGCCGCGTGCTGCGGGCATGGATGCGCTGCCGGGGCCGCCCCCGCCCGCCTTACCCGGCCGGCCGGGAAGCGGCGCCGCGCCGCGAGCCCTGACACTCGGGCTGTCCGGCCAGACCGCAGCCGGGCACGGCGGGGCCAGAGGCAGGCGGCGGAGCTCCCGGCGCGGCAGGGCTCGGCCGGCCGCTGCCCGGGCAGCTCGGGAGTGCGGGGGCGCTGCGAGCCGGTTTCCATGTGACTGCCCGGCACAAACGCAAACACGGCGGTCTCCCCCGCGGGCGCTGCCGGGGCGGCCGCCCACGCCGCCCACACCACGGCGTGGGAGTGGAGGCGATGGGGTAACAGGCGGCGGAGAGGAGCGGCAAAGCCACAAATCCCCACCAGCGCTTGCTCCCAGGATCCTCCTTTGTCTCTTTTCCCACGAACTTGGCAAACCCAGCGCTTGTCGGGCGACTGTGCCCGACACTGAGCCCCGCGAGGAGCAGAGGCTTTTCCTGAGCTTCACACCCTGGCTCTGCCGCTTACGGCCTGTTCTCGGCACCTCTGTTACAGACATTTTTTTTCTTTTTTTTTTCTCTCGGAGGCGGCACAAACAACTTTTAAAATTAGCAGTGGCTATGATCAGGAAGAAGGGCTGGACGGCTGTGGCTGTCCCTGGGTTTTCCTCCTGCGGAACAAGCCCAGCATGGGGAAGGCAGCCCCACTCCCCGGGCGGTGCGGGGTGCACAGCGGCAAGTCTTCGTGGAAACGTGGGCATCGCGTTAAAATCTGTATTTTTTGTTTCAGGAATATCCCCCCCCACGCCTTTTTCCCAGAATATCGACTGCTACACCTGTGTGCGAAAGCAAAACCAGGCTGGAGGCAGGGAGTCTGACAAGCACTACTGTTGTGTGTGTACTCAGCCCGGCACGCCTCGCGTTGGGCAGCCTACCTTCTCCAGGTATTTCAGGAGTTTCTCTGCTCCTCTCCTTTTGTGTCACGTTGCTTTCCCGCCCACAGTGGGAGGATGGCAGAGACAACAGACAGGTCAGGCCACCAGCTAACACCGGGACCAGGAGCAGGCTACGGTGAAGTTAAAGTTACAGTAAGAAATCCGAATGAGGAACTGAGCTGCTGCTTTACTTGTCTTTTCACCTGGCTGCCTTGGTGATAGTCACCCGATTCCCCAAACCCTTCCATCCCTTCAGTCTTGAGCCTGTATTTTTGTATACTCTGTCCATCAGAAAGTGTCTTGCCCAGGTCAGTAGCCACACAGAGTAAATGCAAGCAGCTTCTCTGGCTCCAAAGTGAGAGCTGCTTCCTCAGCTAGCAAGACTTGGCAAACAGGGGTCAGAAGCTGCATGTGACTGATGGCGTTGCCATATGCAAGAAAACCCCACCTCAGGGAGATTGAAAATGCTTTGAAACATTCAGACATTGGATTAATTTGCAAGTAACAGAGAAATGAAAGGCGTGTTCATGCTTTCTGTAGTACATGACTGGGAGATCATTGTAAATGTCCACCTTTGTCTACCAAGGCTTTTGCATTATGGTGAAAATACCAGTTTCTATATATTTACCCCAGTGTATAACAGAACATTTCTTGTGCTATAGTCATCCTTAACGTTGTCTTCTCTTACTTTGACAACTTGAAGTCTCCCCTTAATTCCCGTCTCCTCAGCAGAGATTTAAGAGTGCTGGCTTCCAGTCCCTTCTCTCCAACCCCACATGTGCAGATGGCCTATAGGAGGCAGCTGCCTGTCCTAGCTGTATGTAGAGAAACAAAACACAGATTTGCAGAAGCAAAACATTGATCTCTAATTTCCCTGTTACCATGGGTAGAAGTTGACCAAGTCACCAGCTCAGTAATTACCCTGGTCATCTGAGCCACATGCTGTGGTAATGAGCCACATTTATGATCTTAATTTGCACCTTTATGAAAATAAATAGGCTAGGCTACATACTTTATTTTGCAAGTGGATTGGTTCAGTCACTGCACACTGTCAATTTTCATAGCTCCAGGACTGAATGGTCATCTATTAACTCATGGGAACTTGATTTCACAGCTCTGCTCATCATCTGTTCAGTCATTTTTCATCTCCCGTTTTTACTCCTACATCTTAATGAACTCTTCCCTATTCTAGAACAATTGCTAAAGCTGCACAGGCACAAAAACCTCTGCAGAAAGACCCAAACTTTTCCACATCTGCATCATTAGCAAACTACACCAAAAGAACTTCCCTTGTCTCAGCTGTAGCTGAGCAGGATGTAAAGGACAAAACATCAAACTAGTATTTGCTTATTGTATTCCCTTCATTTTGTACAGCATATCAAAAGAGTGAAAGCCTATTAATTACCAAATTCATGATCTTGTGTCTCCAGAGCACCAGTGGGGCCAAGTGCCCATGTCCCCCATTCTTTAGTCCCGTGTAGCTGATGGAAATCTGAGTGAAATGTGAGGAATACACTGTGTGATGCAACATGGGAATCTGTTTTTCGCTAGGCTGTTTGGCACTGTGTGTCCCTCTTAAAAAGGGCAAAGGGGCTGTTTCTAGTGTGCATTGTAATCCCCACAATCAGGGTGCTATGCTCCTTTGTTTAGGCAAAGGGCATTAATTTGGAGTGGGGCTATATGAGTATTTGCCAGTGTCATAAAATTGTGAGACTGGCATGTTCAGCACTCCCAGTTTGTTTAACCCTTTCCTGTTGGTAGAGCTTCATCTCTGTTTTGATGGACCTCTTCAATATATTTCCTAAGCAAATCAGTTCACTCAGATGACAAAATTCCTGCTGTAAAATAGCTTACGCCTTTACAAATAAAATATAAAATCAATTATTCACTAGTGCAATTTTCCATTTCTGCCTTTGTACAGTTTTCAAGACCTTATTCCTATTTTCTTCACCTTCACTGCTAGTAGTATTACTGAATCAACCCTTAAAGGCTACATTTTTCTTCTGCTAAAACTGGCCTGCAATATTTCAGGAATTTGAGTTTGTAGTATAAACGTAACTGAACATGTAAGGAATCTAGTAAGACAAGTCTAATACCGAAGGATTTGTTTATATAGCAAAAAGAGCTTTAAATTAGCTCAGCATTAGCTAACATACACCAGTTAACCAAGCCTTTTTTCTAGTCAAACACATAATCTCTTTTTATTATTTAGCTGTTTGAGGATCATCCTAGAATTGAAAACCAGTTTTGAGCCTAAAAACCAAAGTAAAAATAACAAACCCAAATTTATAGCAGGAAGAAATTTTGAATAGAAGTTAGTTATTGTGCTTAGGTTCAGTTAATAGCAAACTTTTTTAACCACATTAGTCTTTTTCCCATTTTAAGCAATCTAGAAGTTGTAATTTTTATTACAAATTTATTTGTAATAAAAAAAAATTATTACAAATATTTATTACAAATTACAAAATTTATTGTAAATTAGTCCCTGTAAGAGGGTTGACTTACTGTGCAATCATAAAATTCGTGGCTATTTAATTATAGTAATTGGAGTTGTGTAGCCTCAAGCTTACAAAATTCTTTTATTTTGCTATCCATAGTGAAAAGGAAAAAAATAGACAGGAAGTTTGATTTTCAGGGCTTGATAGGTCTTTTCCTTAAGTCTCAGAGCACCCATTCTTCAGAAATTTGTTTTGGGAGTTGGTCCTACATGCCCTATTGTTTTTGTTAGCTGAGAGCAAATGATATGCATTTTTAGAGGAATGAGTCAAAATAACAAATAAAACCATTTACTAGTTTTGAAGAAGTATAGTGTCATTGCTGGTCCATAACAGCCTAATACATTATCTGAACACCACTGAAGAGGTTGAATTTGCTTCAGAAAGGCACCATGGCTTGATGAGTGAGGCACTCAAGGGGGAACAAGGAACAAGGGTGCTTGGATCTGCCATTAGTCACATAGCAAATTGCCAACAAGTTTCTGCTTTATCTTTTGTTCTTTTTATTTGTCTTGTGTGGGGCTGAGAAGCCTCCTTTGGGACTCAGTGCTAAATTGCACTTGCACAGCATCTGCAAGAGAGCAAAGATGGTTCTTGCCCTGGACAACCTGGGGGTTTTGGAACAGCATTTTGGTTTTCTTCATCTTTTAGACACTTATGTCTAAACTGTCTGTGAAGTCAATTGAGGATCACAAAGAAAGAACTAAAAAACATACTAATCATATGAAAATATGACATGCCATCTGAAAGAGCACATGGATATAGATACAGATAGAGGTTTTTGTAGCTTTTGCTGAGATAGTTCATGCTATTTCTAAATTATCAGATAATTGTCTTCTGTGTATGTAGAAATACTGAAGTTTGTCCTTCATCTTGTTATCTCTCAACCCATTCTGTTTTGGATGACAGGGATCCCTTTAGATCCCTTTTAGCTCCCAAAACTTACTGAAGTCAGTGAAAAGTTTAGTGGGTTTTTGGGATTAAGACCTAGAAAAAAGTATCACTGAGTGTGGTGAAGAAAACTAGAGGCTCTTGCCTCTCCATTCCGGCATGGAAAAGGCTCCTCAAGAAACCCATGCTTGACCATTCACTCCTGCCTTAAAACTGTGGTGTGATCTGGAAAGCAGTGGAGAGAGGGATGGAGCAGCACTGAAGACAAGAGGTTGTGTCATGCAGTCCTGGCCAAACGCTGACGTTTAGGAGCTGCAGGGCAGATTGAGCACCATTGTGTCATGTAAAAATACTCTGGAAAGGGGGCGGGGGTCGTTTCTCTTAAGAGAATATTTCAGAATATGTATGCAGGGCAGGGAACGTGATGTACATTAAAAGAGATGGGGAAATGATTTAAACCCATTATGTGAATAAAGCAAGAGGAATTTCTATGAACAGTGCAGCCATCAGGACATTGAAACTGGGTTATTTTAAATGTGGCTAAAAATGGACACAGCAGACAACCACATAACCCAGACTGAAGCTGATCTCTATAACACACTGACACAGTCTTGAGTGTAAGAATGGTAGAACTTTGGGGATTTTGTTTTAAAGATTGGTGTGCTGGTATGGATTTCATGCTTATTCTTCCATGTATTCTTTATTTCCCCTAACATTTGTTTTCCCTACCATTTTGTTCTATATGTTTTGGGCAAGTAGCCTTCAATTTCATCTCTTTTCTACTGTTCCTCGTATGTGAACTTTTTTTCAAGATTTGAAACCTGAGGCCAAGTCTACAATTGAACTGACATTAATGAAAATATATTTACTGGGACAGACCCAGTGGGCCAAAACTCATGTTCTTGGTCCCAGCTGTGGTGAGAACCTTTCTAGGCAACATGATAATATGAGATGCTTCCTAAAATGAATAGTTGCATGACTCATACTCATCTGAACAGCGAGAACATACTTCTCTGAACAGTGTCAGAGTAGGCAATAGTACTATCCAGGGAAAATCCAAAATTAATTTTCAAGTCCATGTCATATTATATAACTGAAAACAGCCTTTGGGAAATCTTGGCTATCTAACAAAACAAATTTGAATCAAAACACTAGCTAATTTATGTAAAATTATCTTCATTGTACTGAGCTGGGTAATCCTGTTTGGCCTACTGGTCAGAGTGACCCAGCTACAGCCATTCCTCTCTGGGAGGTTTTTGCTCTTTGTTTGCCATGCCAAAGAGAGAAGTTGTGAAAGTACCATTTCAGAGATGTGACTCACTGCCTCACAGATGCTGGTGTCACTGAAATTCACTTCATCCTTACCTCTTCCTGTAATGCAAGTAATTTTTACTCCTGAAAGTACTCCTTACTCACTGTTTCAGAATTTTTGTGGAACAGAAGCAAAGGTCTAGGGCCATCCAGCCCATCAGAACTATCAGAAAGGGAAACTTTATGAGCCTCCTGTGTAAATAACTTTCTACAGATCCAAAACAGTTCATTTAGAAGTGGTGTGAAATTGTAGCACTTCACTTGACTGATGTTTTTCCAACAGGCCAAGCTTTTGTAGAGTTGGGCAGGATTGAGAAGAAGACTGCAGAAGGGATGCTCCATGCATGGTCTAGTGACACAACAAAACAGAAAACTCCTCTTTGTAAGCTGTGGATGTGGCACATTCCCAGTGTTTCCTGTGCAGCACACTGCATACACAAAATCACGTTCACCACTGCAAGCAGCCTGCGCCCCACCCATGCATCACACCCAGCTCTCCAGCCAGCAGCATGGTTGGAGCTGGGAGTGATGGCAGTGAGGAGCACCTGCTGCCTTTGAAACCCTGACTGCCAGGTGGAGCTTCAACTACTAACTCCTGGAGTCATTCTTGGAGTAAGTCAGTCCCAAATGTCCTTAGAAAACAATTTTCCTGAGCCATGTCTATAGTGAATACTCAGTACCAGGGTTTCTATTTCAAGAAGGCCATTTCTATTTTGATATTAAAAAACATAGTCATGCTATAATCAGAAGAATTATATACACTCACAGTCCTCTATGTAAATATTTAACACTGTATGGAAGAAGTTTTATTAATATTTTCCACAACTATATTTTAGCTCACAGACTGGGGAAAATTTCTACTACATTTAATTTTTTTTTTTTTTTTTTTTAGGATAGTAATTTACTGAAATTTAGAATTTTTCCATGGTTAAGAGGTAGTAGTATCTCCAGGTTTCATTTTCAAGTTTCAGAATGGATAAATGACAACATAAATTTAATAGAATTTCATAGTTACATACATAATTCTCATTTCATACCTGCATCCTCTGATGCACCTTTCAGTTAATCCTGATTGATAGCAAGATAAATGAAAAGAGGTGTTGGTTCTATGCTTATGTCAAAACTAATACACTACAGATAAAGACAAATACACACGCACTTACACAAAGATACAAAAGTAACAGTCTCGGTGCTGCTGCTGTTTCTATTGAGTTACATAATTTGTGATTGCCTTAGTTCAATAATTCAAAGCACACAAAGATTTAAGAAGAAAGACAATATTATATCACCATATTACTTAATTCTTTAGGAAAAAAAAGACCTTTGACATATCATATAATCTCTACAAATTCTCCATAAATTGAGCAGAATTGAAATAGAATTGAAAGAGAAACAGAAATTGAATAGCTGCATCCTGTTAAATTACTACATACACTCCCTACCTTTTACTCACTCCTGCCCCAAATACAGACCTCATGAACCTGCTGAAATCATGAAGTTGTATTAATGTGAGACTCATAGCCCTGAAAGAGTGGGCCTTAACAGATGCTCTTGTCAGGAAAACATCTGAAGAAGGCAGATGAACTCTGGCATACATAAAGCCTTATTCAGACTTACGTTACAAGTACAAGGGGGTAAATGAAAAAATAAGTTGCCTCCTTACTTGAGGAATTCTCTGTGAGCTTATCTAGATTGACATCAGGTACAATAATTTTTTTTAGTCACCATCATGTCATGATATGATCAGTGGTGCAAAGGGTGACTTTGCCATCACCTGACTCTGAGGCCAGCAAAGGCTTCTTAACTCTCCCATTGTAGATTTCATGAAGTTTACACCTCAATACCAATAGATGAAAAAACAGTAATACTTTTATTTTTGCTAACATACCTTGAGACCAATCCTGCTGCTTATGTCTTTGTCCAGAAGATTTGGGTTACCTAGGAATGGCTAAAGAAGGGCTGTTTTCCAAAGATGTCTGGTGGTACAAAAACAGGAGATCTTGGTCTGAGATGAAGAACAGAGTTGTTTCACCACACTGTCACTGAACTGAGGTGGTCATGCAGTGACAAGACATGGTAGAGCTTCTCTTTTTATGAAAGGTTGCAGTCACCTTCCTCACTCTGTTCCTGTGAGCAATATGCAGAATTAGAAACCAGAAAAACTGTCCTTGAATTACCAAGGAAGGGATTGGTGAGTCAAAGACGGGTGGAGGAAGTATGGATTATCTGGACAAGATCACTGTAATGATCTGAAGCTGACTGATATTGAGAGGTTTTCTACTGATTCCACCTGCATTTACCAAACCTTTCATATCACTTGCAAACACAGGCAGTAATGACTATCTGTTCTACAGAACTTCTCTCATTTGTTCCCCTCTTTCTTTTGAATGTGAAGTTAATCATGTAATTCCACCTCTCATGAGTTGTACTGGTGCTATGTGAATCTTCTCAAGAATCTGCTGTTTACTGTCCCCTAAAAGACAACATGAAGATAAAATGTCTGCCACATTCTTTAAACACCCTTTAAATACCCTGTACCTGACATGGTGTGGTTGATGAACCTTTGGAACTTTTTTATTTCTCTGTCTTCTCCTGGCTTTCCCAGCTCTTGTTACACTGCAATATCATTCTAAGGGTGTGGCATAAATTATTACATAATTAAATTAAATGACATTCCATTTTTTTTCAGATGAGTCATCTGCAGGTATCCAGAAAATGTACAGCATGAGAGTTACCTCATGTTCAAGGCATTATGAATACAAAAGTAGCTCATTAGATATTCTTAGGAAAAATAAATAAGGAGAACCTCTAACTTAAAAATGGAGAGAATACTTTCTTGCTGTTCACAGTGGCAAACTAGGAAAAATTCCAAGACTTCCTGTGAATTTACTACTCAGGATGGTGCACTATTATGTGGCTTCAGGGACCTCCCAGAAAACAAACTGTGATGACAAGATCTGTGCTTGGCTCCTCCTTTGCCCCATGGCAAGAGCTCTACTGTCAGCAGCTGGTGTCTGGATCAGCAGCTGCTTGCTGCCCAGCCCGTTGGCACAGTTTACCTTTTCAGCAGAGTGGGCGGAGAGCCAGAGCCCCACCTTTTCTCCACCTTCTGCTCTCTCAGCAGAGGTGGATGACAAAGGAGGAAAACAATAATCCCACATAGACTCGTCTTTTCTCTGTCTATCACAGAAAGGCCTTAGTGGCCATGAAGGTCTAGGAAGAAGACCACAAACTTCAGGAAGTAGGAAAATGTCCATATAAATTTGAAGGAATAGATTGGTTTTATACTTGTTCATAATCTGATGCAATATTAAAGGAACCCGTAGATTTACATGCAATTTTTTCTTTTACTAGAAGGTGAGAAATGAAGGTTTAAATCTTCTTAAAATGCATTAGACTAACACCTGCAATAACTATGGAGGTGTTTTCACAGCACTGTGTTTAGATCTGTCACAAAAGCCACATTAACTTTCTTGATCAGTACTGAACCAAAATGCACATGGAAATCTTTACAAACTTTCACTGATAGTGTATTTTGAAACCTGTCTACAGCTTACATGGGAAAACTAAAAGTCAGAGACTGACATTTTTATTGTTCATGTACACTTTGAAGTGCCAAATCACTCCAGTGGTTCATAGAATCACAGAATATGCTGATATGGAGGGGACCCACAAAGACCATCAAGTCAAACTCCTGGCTCTGCACTGGACATGCAGAATCACATCATGTGTCTGAGAGCATTGTCCAAACACTTGAACTTAAAGGAAGTGTCTGCTTGAGTCAGACCATGTGTGCACACAAGAGTAACCAGCTGGGAGTCTTGCACCAACCTCTGCAGCCTAGAAGGTTTTTCAGAGTGCTTGGTGTGGCAGCCCCTGCTTTTTCCTGTCCTTGCACATACAGAAGATACCCTTGTGTCCTACTCCAGTGTGGGAACTGGACTGGCTCCTGCCTGCAGATACTCTGCCACAGACAGAATGCTCTCCCCTCATGGCTACTGAAACCACCTCTGTCAGGTTGCCCAGTCCGAGCTGAACTATTACCAAGGCCACAGCACATTTTAAACAGCAGGTGCAGCTCCCCTGAACAGTCATCTCTGTGCTGGTATAATCATCCCCTTTATGTAGATTTCCATGTCATGACATAGAAGAATATTTATGCAACTTGAGGAGTGGCATTTTTAACCCTTTGGAAAAGAGTGGTATGGGCAAGAGTGACACTGAAAATCAACAGTACTTTGCTACCATGCTTCCAATTTTAAAGTGATTTCCTATAAAATTACAAAATATGGTTCATTTATGCATTTCCAAACCATTGTCTAATACAGATCTTGATAATTACATTTGCTACCCTACTGGTTTATGAATTCCTCATTCCTTCCTGATTGATGAAAATTAAGAAAGGCTAAACCTGGAATTTTCAGATGGATGTAACATAGACTCTTAAATATATATATATATTTATCCACACATATGCGATTGCATGATTCTAGAGTTTTGCTTCCTTTGTGGTAGGGTTTTATGTTTTGGGGTTTTATTTTTGCATACAGACTTACTTGGAAGCTCCAGATGCCTGTGGCTTCTTCTGAGACCCCACCTGAAGAATGGCATCCATCTCCAGGGCCCTCACCACAAGAAAGCCATGGAACTATTGGGGTGGGTCTAGGGGAGAGCCACAAAAAATCATCAGAGAACTGCAACACCTCCCTTATGAAGAAAGGCTGAGAGAATTTGTGTTGTTTAGCGTGGAGAAGTGATGTTTCCTGCAGTCCTTCAACAGTTAAAGGGGGCATATAAGAAAGATGTGGGCAGACTTTTTACCAGGGCCATAGTGATGGAAGAAAGGGGTAACAGTTTTAACTACAAGTGAGTAGATTTAGATTGGACATAAGGAAGAGGTTCCTTACAATAAGAGTGGTGAGAGGCTGGAACAGGTTGCCCAGAGAAATAGTGGATGCCTCATCATTGGGAATGTTCAAGGTTAGATTAGATGGGGGGAAGAATAACCTGGTTTAGTTAGAAATGTCCTTGCCAATGCTGTGGGGGTTGGACTACAGATGATCTTTAAAGGCTCTTCCCAGCCCAAACCATTTTTTGATTTTGAGTGCCCAAGTGAGGATTCAGGTATCTGATTCTTTTTCCTTCCAGAGGGGTTAGATGGAGATAAACAGAACACCCAAACAGATGTGCTCTAAACATTTATTTTGTACATTGTGTTACTATGCTTGAAAGACATTGCTAAGAAATGGAGTTTAAAAACTGGGGAAAAGTCCGCAGCTATAACAATGAAATTTATAGTCTTCAAATTTATTTGAAGCTTTGTGAAATGTATCTGGGCAAACGGCTGTCCCAGCCTAAGGCAACAGCTAATATTGTGCTTTGAGTGGAAAGTTTGTGGTCATGCTTAGACAGCCTGGGCAGGGAGTTCACAAGATTTTGTGCTGCAGACTGTATATGCATAGGTGGGAGAAAAGAACATTTCCCCGCCTCCTTGAAGATCCATGCCCAGCTCCTCATTTGGTTCAGTTCAGACAGCTGTAGGTAATTCTGAGCATTAAAGCACTGGAAGTCCAGCAGCCACAGGAGACAAACAGCTGGCTGTGCCAGGTTGGGAGCAGCCAGCCAAGAGAAAAGGTGCTGCTTTCATCAGAGCTGCCAAGGCCCGTGAATGAAGGTGGAGCAGCCAGAGACACAACCATCAGGGAGCCAAGCAGCTACCAAAGCATTGCTTCACACAGCACTTTATTGCCAAACAAATCTTAGTTTTCACTTACTTTCACTTAGATGATGGGAAAAATTCTACCCTGGAAATTACTTCCTTATAAACAGAAGACTCTGAACAGTTAAAGAATAACTGTAACAGTCAGTTACTATCACTGTTTATTTACCTGGTCATATTTTTGTTCTCTCTTAGCAAAAAAAATGCAACCCAACAAAATCTCTTTGAGCTGGTTGATTCATGTTTGCCTCTTAGTTATGCCTCTGCTTTTGAAATATTAGAGTTCAGTATAGTTTTTCCAGCTGTCCAGGTGTGGCCTCAAGTCACCACATTTGGGGAAACTCCCTTCAGTTTGAACCCAGACCTTGTTGCTGCCAGTCACATCCTGGCAGGAGGGTTACTTTGGAACAACAGCAGCAGTGTTTCAATGAAATGACTCAGTTTTCTTTTTTCCAGAGGATCCCTGCTACCACTGGTATGTAGGATGGAGGATGTGAAGTCTGAGGATATACTAAGGCAGTGTAGTCTATCTCATTAGTTTGAAAATGAAGCGAACAAAAACATTCTAGCAAGAAAAAAGGACAGTGTATTAAAACAACTAAATACCACCCCAGACTCAACAGACTCCTTGTCTCTGAGCAATTATGAATAAAGCTGGGTACATGGGATGAAACTTAATTTAGACTGCAGTTTCATAGTCACTTCAAGCTAATCTAAATTGGCACAGATTATGAAAGGAGGAATCTTGCCTGCCTGTCTGTCCCCAGCAAAGCTATTCCCTCTTTTTCCCTCCCCCCCTTCCCACCCCTTTGCACACAGAACAGCTTTATTTGTCTCTGTGTGGCATGGAGTGGGGCAAGCAGCTTGTCCAGAGGGACAACCCTGCTGCTCCCAAACACACTTTCAACCTCCCCATTCCCCCATCCAAGTTACAGCCATCCTGACTACAACTGGGAAATACTCCATGAATGACAGGGAAAAATTTTGCTAAGCCAGATAGGTTTCCTGGTTTGGGGTGGGGTGGGAGGGTGGTGCAGTGATGTCTCTAGCTGTGATGACAGTACAGTGACATACCTTGAGTACTGTGAAACAGGGCAGCAGTCAAGACACGTGGACTTGAAATGCTTAGAGTAGGCACTAATTCCAGCACTTGCTACTTTAACACTGATTTATATTATTGCTGTGTAACATATTAACTTCTAGAGGTCACACAGCTCAGCAGCCCTGATCTGGTGACTTTTCCATGTAACTATAAGCAAGCAAAACACTGTTTATTCTAGCCATGGAGGAGAAAAAGGTTCTTTTTCCATATACATATTTTTTAAAATTGTTTTTCCCATTAAGATTTCAACACCCTTCTATCACTATTTGTCTTTGAATACTATAATGAGACGTTTGCATCAATTAATACTTTGGAGTTGTTAATCTTGTATCAGGGAGACCAAGCTGAATGCAGCAAACATAGCCACATTATGTGCTGTCATGTGTACACCAAATTCTACTTTTCCTGAAGTGCAACATCAATGCCACAGTTGAACTATGCTTGTTTAAAGGTAATTGCCCAAGATAAAATACAATTCAAATGCAGCAGCCTCATTTGGAATTCTTAAAAACAAATTACAAATAGGGGAGCAGCGGACAAAATGTCCCCTGGGATAATTTCTAAGGTCATGTGCTCATTTTGCAGGAAGCTAGCTTTTTCCTTCATTAGAGGAATTGAACGACTCTAAGTCAGTCACTCAGGTGCAAACTTTTTGAGATCTGCTCTTCACCAACAGAGATATCCCAAGGGTTCTCAGATAAACAAGCACTATTTACAGATACCTTCTCAGCAGTGGCACTTGATCGTTAAACATTAATTCTTAGATGTATGTTGTGCAATATTTACACATGCTATTTGACTCTGTTAGCAATTTGAAAGGACACTTTCAGTAATTTAGGAGAAAAACACAGGTTTGGGAGAGTTTCCTGCACAAAATATAGGAATAAATACCTTAATGAGTGAGCAATTTTTATTTGCTTTATTTATTTATTTAATAAAAGAACCCTGAGATTTGTTTTACAGCCAGTGAATATTTAAAGGAGAGCAGAAAAGACCTTAACCGTCGGTCCCACCTGGTATACTTGCATTCTGACAGTGGAAGAGAACAGGCACACAAGTGGTAAAAGTGAGTTGGCAAAATAGGTTAGGGAAATAACCTCAAGATTTGGAATAATTTTTGGGGAGACCAGTAAGTAAGTGCTCTGTGTTTACTACAAGGTTCCTGTAGGGAGTGGCAGAGGTGAGACGTCTCTGCTCCACCTGTAGGTGGAGAAGAAAAAGGAAAATTCAGCAGAGAGAACAGAGAGAGAACACAACACCCCTGTTTGTCAGGGAGCCTGCAGCTACAGTCACAATTTCACAGGGTTTTCTCTGTGTCTCAGAGGATAAGGAAGTGAATCATAAACTCCAAAAGGGACTCAAGCAGGAAAACAAAAGTATTTTCCTGCTTGTCAGCAGGCAATTCTGTCTGGCCTACAGTGACAGCTTGGGAGAGATGCTTGAACAAATGCACCTCATTGTACATACCATACACAGAGTTTTTGGGTGGTGGCTTTATTGGGGTGGGGATGATTTTGCAGTTTGATCAAGCTATCTTTAGAGTGTTTTCATAGAATCATAAAATAGTTTGGGTTGAAAATGACATTTACATCTGATCCAACATACCTGCAATAAGCAGGGATACTAACTAGAGCAGGTTGCACAGAGCCCGGTCCAGCCTGGCCTTGAATGTTTCCAGGGATGGGACATCTATCACTTCTCTGGGCATCCTGTTCCAGTGTTTCACTGCTGTAATTATAAAACCCATTAGTTGTGAAGTGAGCCCACCAAGACTGTCAGTAGGGTACAATATCCTCTAGCAACTGTGAGGACTTACTTCTTGCTATTTTATGGTATGTTCTGCTTTTTGCTTACCTGAGGTAACCACTAAGAAAAACTTCCAATTTGCTGTCTTTAGCTATTTGTCAGTATAATCCTGGGTTGCTCTGTTCACTATCTAGATGATTTCAGGCAGAAATCCTCTAGCAGAGTTATCTGTCAGGAAGTATTACATCAGGTATCATTACCTCTTGGTGAAAGGTTTAAGGTATTTTTATTTCTCAGGATAATGGGGATACAATTAGATCTTGTCCGTGGGAAAACAAGTAAGTGACCATGAGAAAGCACACATACACACAGAGTACAGAAATGACAATAATTGTTAAACCAGTCATATAAGGAGATTCAAACTGACCCTAGTAGGCAGAGGTATCTAGAATATGCACTTGGAGTATCTCACTCAGAGAAGGACAGCACACAGAGCAGAGAATTCAGCATGTGCCCTGAAGTCAGAGCTGGTCTGTATTTAGACTCTAAATCAGAGTGTGCCTGTACAATGGTGCCATTTCAGTAACCCATTAATAGCCTGTTCTGTTACTGGGGACATTTTTCAAAATGCCTGTGGTAGGGATAAATCACCTACCTATATCTAAAGTCAGGAAAAATTCCTCTGGGAGTCACAGTGACTCAGGAGCAGCCAAGCTCTGCCAAACTGGAAAAAGTTCAAAGCGAGAACTGCATATGATCAATTCATTACATAAACCTCAGATAAGGGCGTGGTAAGAAACTTTCCTGCCACCAACCATGAAAACAGTTAAGGGAAACAAGCCATCCACCACCTGGATTTTAACAATCTACACAATCTTGGTAGTGTAAGGGCCCCAATGAGTCTGGTGGTACACACAGAAGAAATCAAAACCAGACTAAGCTGCTGTTCTGAACTATAATGCCATTTTTTCTATTATCTCCAGGCACAGACAGCAGCTGCAGTTAAGTAGATAGCCTTAGGAAATAACTTCTTAATACAAGAAAGCAGGAGAAAAGTCATTTTATTTCCTCACATTCTTTTTCCAGGCTCTGTTGCTCAAGTTACAAGAATCCTGTGAAATGTACCAATAAAAAACAACCCTATGTAGCAAGGGCCTAAAGAAGTTTAAAAAACCCCAAAACTGGATCTTCAAAAAAGTCCTACACAGTCTTCCATGAACTGATGAGTTTCTTTAGGCATCAAACTACTGGGTACACATGCAGAATCCTACTGCCTCAGGGATGGTAAAGCCTCTGAGCACAGATCTCAGCAGAAACTAAGTGCAAAACAAAATTTGAAGCTGTGTCTCATACTAAATCTGTTAAAATTCAGTACTTGGTCATGCGTATGTAATGATGTATATGACCAGGACCCACACACAGTTACTCTGCATGCTGTGCAAGAAAAAAAACTAAAATCCATGTGGGAGAAGAAAAAAGCTTATGGCCGTGGTTTAAGCACAACTCTTGTAACACTTCAGCATGTCCTGAAAAATGTCTGGTTGGAGTAATTAGCAGAAAGCAATTATTTGTTAAAATATGTTCACATTTGGCAAGCTTTTGTAGACCACATACCAAAATGATCCAAAAAGTTTTTTCAACAGCCAAAAACATGAGAAAAACTAAAGTAACCCCTGTCCTGGTCAGTGTGTGAAGGGAATATAAAGAGAAAAAAAAAAAAAAATCATAGAAATGCTTAAGCAGGTGTCTTCATAAAACAATTACTTATGCTTCTGCTGTTGAAATACTAGAGACTAAAACTTCCTGAGGATTAAATGGGAACTTCTGGAATACATCTAGAATTAAACTATGGAAAGCTAATGAAAAGCAATTTGATAACATCCCCAAATTCTTAAACCTTCCAGGGAGAAACTTTAGCCTCTTTTAGGAATTCATAAAAGAGGTTGGATGGGAGCCATTTCTCCTGCCAAGATTGTCATTTTTCACAGCAAGAACAATTAATTACATTTTGCTCCATTTTCTCTAGGGACTGGGTTGTTGCAGAAAGCAACACATCCAGCTCTGGGCAGGAGAGCTCTTCAGGACAAAGGCTGTGCCCAGCAGCTTCCCAAGAGGCCAAAGTGGCACCACATGAAATCCAGGGCTGTCCTGTTTAGCAGCTCAGTAAAAGGAGAATGAGAACTTTTATAACTTTTTGACAACAATTTAACTCTTATATGTATCTCTTCTCTGATAGGAAAACATCTTTTATTATTTGAATTCAAGTCTTTTTCTCACATGTCTCACAAGATGCATATTTTGCTCAACCACGTAAGAAATCCCACCCTAAGGCAAACCCACTTGCACAGGGAACATCCAGTTCCATTCAGTGTCTGCACCAGGAAAAATATACAGACCTCATCCAGAGGGAAAAGAAATTTTGTGTGCAAACAGAACCTGAATAGGATCTTCCTAAAGAGGTTGGTTGAGAAATCTGAATAACCAGCAAAATGTTTCCTCATAGACAACACAGACAGCATTCTGTATGTGGGAAATGACCCAACAATTTCCCATATTATCATGTAATTTTTCATCATCCATATCAACATCCCTCATCACCATCACATCAGTGGTCAGAAGTGGCATTTAAATTGCAAAACATATTAAATTTTTTTCATAAATCTCAATTAGATACAAAATACTTTAAAAACCAAAACCATGGCTCCTTTCTCCTGTGTTAGTTAGACTAGAAGATTATAAGAGTCTCACATGCCCTAGAAATAATTAATCTGGCAATGTCTTTATTCTGTCTTTGTGATTCCTTCACAGCCAGGTTCAGGCTGGACAACAGACAGGGCTTAGCTTGACATAAAAGAATTCTCCACTTAAATTATCTAAGTCAGATCAACAACAACCTAAAGACCCAAACAAAACCTCCTAACATACTAAAAACCAACCAACAAACCAAACAAAACCCTCAAGCCCCACAATTTTGTCAGAACAGCCAGATTACCTCCAACTAAAAGTCCACCTACAGTGACCATCTGGAAAATTAAGATCAGAATGAAAGGCAAAAGGATAATTTCAGGTGCCTTAATAATTTTTCAGCTAGATAATGTTTCATTTGTTTTTAATTGAAGTTTACAGTCTTTATAGCAGCATGATTTTTCTTAAAGTGAAGGAATAAGTAGAGAGGAGGAAATTTAGCAGCACCATAATTAACTACTTAGGGCAAATCCTCCCATCAGATTCATGAGACAGATTTCAGATAAGCAGCTCAAATGAAGGATTATCTTATGAGCAATGCGGAAATGTTGATCAGCTTGATATTTCCATTCTGCAGACTAGAGTTCATGCTGCTGCTCACTATTTTCTGCCAGGAGGTAAATCTCCACAAAGGTGGCAAGTCTGATCCAAAGGGAATTTTGTTATTAAAACTCCTGCACATGACCATCTTGTACCTGTCTGTTTTCAGGCAGAAATGAGATCTAAATTTACATGCTGCTCAGCTGCCCCCTTTGAGAAGGGTTACCAGGCAGATGGATGCCCTGATGGTATGATGGATGGGTTGGAGCACATTGTATTTGTGTTAATACGGTATCTTTACACAAACATTAGCACTTGAGAGCATCACAGAATACTAAAGCATCCTGAAAATATTAAGTTCAATTAAAAAGATAGTCTCTTATGACTGATAACGTTCTCAGCATATGTTTAATGACATTTAAAGATAAATGGAACCCATTTAGCCAGGAGATTTAAATTTCAAGGAAAAATGTCCTGTCAATCACCAAGAATACTCTGAAAAAAACCCCCACAAAATTTAAACTGGAACCTTATTATAATAGTCTTGCATATACCAGTCTTGTCTGGTGTGTGGGCATCCAATGCAACTGAAAAAGTGAGATGCTTGCCTTTCACTATGCACTTTGCAGTATTTTTGCCTCATTCAAAAGCTGCAGTGATGGCTAGAACAAATTCCTTATTTCAGTTTCAGGATCTAAAAGCTGTTTGCTGGATGGGGTTCAAGGGTTTCTATCTCTTCTTTCTCTACATACTAGAAAAAGACAGGCACACACTTCAGTAATTTATGCTTTGAACAAGAGACGACCAGAAGCAAATGGGGGGGAAAACCCAAAGATAATACAAAATATTAAGTATTGCTGTACTCACGGAAGTGAGTATTCAATCTCCTTAAATATGTCCTTGAATATGGAATCATATATATAAGATATTTTATATGTCCAGTGGAAATACTTCCATTTCCATCATTTGACTTATACAAACAGGTTACATGTTTTGCCCCCTGGCAAAATAAAACATTGTCCATTATGAGAAAAGAAAAGGTACTATGGTCACGCCACTTGCTTTTCCCATGTCCACAAGATAAGTAGCCTTCTGTTATAACAGGCATCAGAATTCTTCAGAGAGGCACCTGTTTATTTAAAGTACATTAAAATGCATTTCTTTACATTTTCTAGTAAGTAGAGTGAATCTATGAAAACATTAAAAAAAAATCTGTTTGAAACTTGGAACCTAGCCCTCTCCCATCCTTCAAATCCCACCCCAAAACCCCCCAAACAAAAATAATTTTTACTGAATGCATGCCTAAACAGATAAGCCTCACATTAAGATTTCCAACAAATACTTATGAGACTTCACTATCAAATTCCCATCAACTCAAAAAAATCCCCCTTTCTTTCCAAGAGCATCAAGATAAGATCATGTACAGACATCACATCATACTCTGCTCATGTCTGTGTGTTTAGCTCTGAATTCATATTGCTTCTGAAATTATTCATCCTTGAGTTCCCAGGCATGTTAGCTGAGTCCAAGAGTTACACTCTCTTGGAAACTGGTTCTTCTCCTTCAATTTTTCTCTGAACAAGCAAACCCTTAAGTCTGAACTAAAGGATATCAGTAGGGCACTGCCCTAGTAGGTAGGGAGGCTGCCCATACTGTCAAATCACTTCAAGCTCTACAACTCAAATTCACCGCTATCATCTTTATGGAGGCAGCTGCTGTCTGTCAAGGAGAAGCAGCTTCTTGTGCTCATAGATAATAAGACAACTCTCTTTTTTCTTCCATTGGGGAAACCTATACTGGGGAAAACAGTCAATTAACAATTAAAAACCCAGTAAGCCCTCTGTAACAGGTTCACAGTAACAATGGTAATGCCATTGTGTGCCTCTAGGAATATGACTGCTTACTGAATGCAGAAATCACATGTACAGGTAAGCTGTTGATCAGCTCTCAGACATCAGGGTGGGATCATTTGCATTACCACCCTAAACCTCATTTTCAGTGATTAATTATAGATTCACAGAATGGTTTATGTTGGAAAGGGCCTAAAAGATTGTCTATAGTCCAACCTTTCTGCCACAGGCAGGGACACTTTCTGTTAGACCAGGTTACTCAAAGTCCCATCCGGCCTGGCTTTACACACTTTCAGGAAATGGGATATCCACAGCTTCTTTGAGCAACCTATTCCAGTACTCTATCACCTTCACAGTAAAGAAATTTTCTCTAATATCAATTCTAAACCTACTCTCAGTTTGAAGCCATTCCCCCTTGTCCCATCACTACATGATCTTTTGAAAAGTCCGTCTTCTCTCTTGTAACATAATAAGAATTCAATAACAGAATGAAGCCAAATATGTCACTTTTAGGCAATATTTTTTTAAAAAATGTTTTGCTCACAGGATTAATTTTTATAAAAACTATAAAATACTGTTTTAATTTTCCTTTGCTTGCTGCTACTCTTTCAGGCACTCTGCATGGCTCAGTTTTGCATACAATCCCATTTTGCTCCTGTTCCTCCTGCAAACATAAAAAATCCTTTAGAAAGTGATAGGTAAGGTAAAAATCACGGTAGATGTTAAGAACAGTTTTAAACAGTAAAGTCTGTAAAATGGTCTGTAGCCCATTAAAAATCCAATAGACTGTATTGCAATAAGCCTTTCCACAGTTACTGCATAAGAGAGAAGGGAAAAACAGAGAGAAGCAATGCTTTCAAGTGACCTTCCCCTGTAACAATACATGTGGCTTGACAGTGACTGCAGAGCTAATACTTGGTTGCCTTGGCCTTTCATTAAATCTAGCTTGTGTTGCTCTTATTTAATAAGTTGAGTTCCCATAGAAAAAGAACATATCTGTAAATCACAAGTGCTCTGAAAGTGAGTCTTGTTTGCTTTGTTTGCTGTAGGGTAGCTGCTGGTTATTCAATAGCAGATGGAGGTCTCAAAGACTTGAATGCTTCTTTGGTGCTAATTAATACTCTCAACTGGGATGTTACCTTCAGGCATTTAACTTGAGTATCTAAATTCATCTGCTCTTGCTTTAGACATTGCCTCCAGGAGAGCTGAGATCAGAGCACTCCAGTTTCTTGATTTGTAGAGAAATATGAATCCCTCTTTTCTTCTCCCTTAAGTATAAAGGGAACTATTCTGATAGCTGAGGTGTATGTCAGACCAGGTGGAAACCTGCATCAAGACCTCTATGTAGTTGACAAATAAAATTTAGTCCACATAATAATGATGTAGAGTGTGAAGAGCAGAGAAAAGTTCTTGGCAAGTCACTTGCAGCAGTTTCTAATGTCCTTCGAATTGCAATCATATCAAATGGAAAGGAAGATAAGACAAATACTGCAAGATAAATGAAGGACAAAAATTTTTTTTAGACCATTAGAAAGAGAAGCAAGTTGCTTCAAGTCTACAACCTGAATGTTGCAGTCTTTTACCTCAACTCCTTGTCTTTTAACTAATTCCATTCCTTGCTGTTAGATTGTGGGTTTCCTTGACAAAAGACACTCTTCGTCAGCTGGCCTGATTTGCAAGTAAATCACACTTATAAATATATGAATCATGTTTTAAAACACTTGAAAAAATGGAATTATTAACCAAATCTGATGTTTAGCAAATGTCAATGTTTCATAATGAGTTCAACGAGTGCTAATTCAAGGATGACTATCAGAAGTTCTGCAATAGAAAAAGGGAATACATAAATACCAAAACGTAAATTTGTGCCTCTCCACAAAGTTAACTGGTTATTGCTGAGTATGAAGATCTGCAGAACATCAGACCTATCCTATTGGGTTTCTATTCAAATAACACAAAAGAAGAAATGTCTGTACAGCAATTGTTGAAAATACTCAAGCAGGGGAAAAAAAAAAAAAAAGAAAGCAGAACAAAAGAGTTTTCTAATGCAAATTCACAAAGGCGGAAATTCTAGATGCCACGTCCCAGAATCACAGAATTATTTATACTGGAAAAGACCTCTGAGGTCAAGTTCAACCTTTGACTGACCACCACCTTGTCAACAAGACCATGGCACTATGTGCCACGTCCAGTTGTTTTTTGAACACCTCCAAGGATGGTGACTCCACCACCTTCTTGGACAGTGCATTCCAATGTTTAAGTCACTGAGTGAAGGAATGCCTCCTGATGTCTAGCCTGAACCTCCCCGAGTGCAACTTGAGGCTGTATCCTCTTATGCTGTCACTGTTTTCCTGGGAGAGACCAACCCCTACAACCTCAGGGAGTTATAGAGAGCTATAAGGTTTCCTTTGAGCCTCCTTTTCTCCAGGTGAAACAACTCCAGCTCCTTCAGCTGCTCCTCATAGGACTTATCCTCTGGAACCTTCAACATCTCCGTTGCCCTTCTCTGGACACTCTCTGGCACCTCAATGTCCTTCTTGTAGGGCTCAGAAATGAACACAGGATTTGAGATGTAGCCTCACCCATGAGGGCAGGGGGACAATCTTCCCTGGGCACACTATTTCTGATAAAGGCCACAGTGCCGTTGGACTTCTTGGCCACCTGGGCTCATGCTCAGCTGGACATCAACAGCACCCCAAGACCCCTTTTTGATGGGCAGCTTTCCAGCCTCTCTGCCCCCAGCCCAGTAGCACTGCATGGGGTTGTTGTGGCTGAAGAGCAGGACGTGGCACTTGGACCTTGCTAATATTCACTGACATCCCGGATGCACATTTCAGGAAATGGGTCCAAGCCCCAAAACTTTCCACTGCTCTCAAGCCAATCTTTACAAAGTTTATGTATTAAATACATATAGAGGTATTATTGTTATTCACACAATGGAAGTAGATTAATTTCCAGCTTCTTGTCATAACATATTATATAGGAGTTAGACATCTATCTTATATATCTGGAATTCTCAGATCTAAGGACATATAATGTATATGCAACATGTTAATACCATTCAAATTTTACTGCTGTGTGGATGAGATGAGATGGATGCTTCAGTTGCATGTCTTTCTGGTAAACTGTGACATTTCAGATCAAAAGCTAAAGAGTATTTAAAAACTGATTATTTGAGCAGAAATATCACTCAATTCCTGCTGAGAATCAAAATAGACTTAATTTTAGTGCACAAAGCTTCAGACTGGACATTTGCAAGAGCATAGCACACAATTCTTTGGTCCTCAATGCAGTGTTAGAGATTAAATATTTCTATTTTATTCTTATTCATGTATCAAAGGTGTTCATGTTCTACATTAGTGAGGAACTTAATCCTTTCTGACTTGGGAAAAAAAATCTTCAAAAAGGGACATATTCCAACATATAATTAACCTGCTTATTGCTTGAGGCAGCATAGTAAGGTAGGAAACCTTGACAGTAAGATAAAATCTACTCAAATTAAGTCTACTTTTTCACTCCCAAAAAACTAGATCTGTTTTTTCTTTTTTTTTTACATTCCATCTGGCATTGGTTTTGTCAGCCTTTCATGGCAAGTTTAATTTATATAGGCCATTCTACAGCCAAGAGGTTATTTCATTTTCTTGTCTCAAAACCAGTACAAAATTTCTTTCCTCGTCAACATTTTCCAGCAGCAGCTAATTTCCTAACAGGTCAAGAATAAATGCTGTGGATAATATCACTCTTCACTGCAATGCTGTTAACAGATTCCTTAGGTAATGTAATTTATGTAATAGATAAAATCAGCATGGTGCATCTTGTATTATTTATTTTCCACTAAATATTGTGTGAACAAAAACCTTTGAACTCAAACACAGGGCATAATTTACCAATATCTTTATATCATCCAGATTTTCCTGAAACTTGGCAATATTTCCATTGTTCTCTTAGCATTCTTAAAGCTTACTACTATTCCTACTGATATTTTCATGTCACTTACTGAAAGAGTTTTCTTTGAGGAATGTCCCCTAAATGATAGATGTACTTACATGCTATATTATTTGTGTGAACTTTATATATATCATTACTGTTAAGCAAGGAGGAGTTTACAGATGCCTTAGGAAGTTTCTCCTCATTCATATCCCTTTTGTTGAAACCTCAGGCTTCAAATACATCTTTTAGTTGCTGAACTAGTCCAGTATTTGTTTGCATGTGTGGTTGTGTGGCCACTTTGTTCTCTTTTCAAAACAAAGACCCTGTTTCCATCAGCTGTAGTTTTCTGTAGCAGGAGCTCAGTGATTAAGGATGTTAGTGGGCTTGATGCCAAACTCTCTTAACCCACATTTGATATGAAAAAGATGGTGTTACACATTCAAAGTATCACCCTACTCAATGAATAACCACAGTGTCCCCAAGAACCTTACTGAGCAGGCTTCTATTCAGAGTAAATGCAATTTATGTCTTGAATGAACAGAAAATAAGTCCTAGCCAAAAACCTGCAAACCCGTTTCCTGATTATCTTCAGAGTTAGAATAGAAATTTGATATGGATTGCTGTCAATGCAAAATGTTTCAATTCAAATACATCTTGGTAAGCTATCAAATTCTGGCATAGGGCGTAACAAAACTCTTGATCAGCTGCAATGTAGAATGTCACATTCCAGTGCATTCAGGTTCATCCTTTGAATGGTCAGGTACGTCACTGTCTCTGTTACATTTCCTTACTGCACTCTGTAGGAGCTTTGGTACTTCCTTTCGTTTCATACCGAAGAATAAAACTGAAGGAATACACTGCACAGAAGAAGTTACACTGCCTGTTTACTAATTACAACATGAACACATGCTCTTTCTCATAGCCAGAGAACAACTCACAAGCAAGAGGCAGGAAAGAATTGTTGTTCCCACTTTCATAGCAAATCAATTCTACAGCAATCAAGGCTTTATTTTTATCAATGTTGTTATTAAGAGTCACACTAATTAATTTCTCATTACTGTTGGTATAGGACACTGGCATGAAGCATTCATACAGGTAACCTCAGATGTTATGTTGTATTAAACTTCGCAAAATCATATATATACAACATGACTTCTCTTTGGTTTCACTAAACAGCAATAAACTAGATTTCCAGGAGCTAAGCTTTTTACATTGATTTTGTGCTTTTCAGCTTCTCCATAATAACAATGCAAGTTAAAGTATGCGTAGCAGGACAAGCCATCCTTTTGCATAGCAAGATTTCAGTTTCCAATATAGGAACAGAATATGCAAGTCAAAGCCATTCAGAACAGGCTGCAGTAGTTTGAGACTTCAAAGAGAAAAGGTTCGATACCACCACCACAGGTGAAAGTGAGATTACTTCTTCATCAATTTAGAATTCAATGTGAATTCTTTGCAGGACATTAGAGAATCTTAGAAATCAAATGCCACAAATTCAGCAACTCTAAGTCAGTGCAGTACTTTCACAGAGTTTAAAGAAGTGTATATTCAAAGCTCAAGATCTACTAAAATTAGCCTGAAATTAATCAAAGGATAAAACTAAAAAGCCTATTTTCTTCAGGAGAAGAAACACTCCTCCTGTTTGATTCACCTGAAATAACTCCCAGTTTTGGGGCTGCTGAACCAAGTATATGTGGTACATAGAGTACACTGATAAAAAGAATGCACCTTAATCAAAAAGGCCATATACATTGCTTGACACCATATAAAGAGCAAAACCAAACAGCAGCACTTGAAAAGCAGTCTCTAAAGTTATCCCTCCCCCTCCATTATAGCATACTTGACAGTGTCTTTAGACAATCTGGTATGATAATCATAAGTAAAAATTACATTTGATGAGAACTATTTTTACAGAATAAGTGGAGAGACTGAGCAGAAAAAACATTAGTTTTTCTTTTAAAATGAAATGATTGAATTGTTTGTGTGAAACAGAAAAAACAGGCTTATAAGAAACTCCAAATTGTACAAAACCAAGGTCAGCTCTGTAACAGTATAAGATTCAGTTTAGACATCTTATTGCCATAAATTCCTCTATTTCCCTCATTAGTTGCAACTGCTAAATCATTTCTTTGTGGTTCTGCAACATGCTTTGATTTACCGATGGTTTCATGTCAGCTCATGGCATCAAGTAATCAGGTATATGAAACACATAGCATATGTGCAAACGTTTTGCAATCATCCAAGAAAGTGATGAACATGAAGGTTTGCTTTGCTACTGCTGATACAGAAATCACTGTATCACATTCCAGGCTTAGTGGCAGGCCAGAAGTGAGGGACCAAGTAGACAGGGCTGTTCATTACCAGCTGTGCAAACCATGGTTGTGCACAAGTATTTTCCTTGACCTTGCAGTAAGTAAATCATTACCTGGATGCATGTCCTCCTCTGCTGCTTCAATCCAACAATGAAATTGATCAATGAGATAGTATTAACTGAGGACAATGGCACATGGGTCTTTATTTCTTTTGCTAGGGGAGAAGGAACATGCAGGTGAGTATCAAAAGGATAGATGGAAAAGAGAAACTTCCCTGATGCCCTCAGTAGCTCCTGCACCATATTATCACATGTAACAAGGTCACAGTTTACCTGATATAAGGCATTAATTTTTGCACCCATAGAAGGAAAAGAGCTTGCTGCTGTTAAAATATGAAACATCTTTCTTTTCTTTTAATTCACTTTAAGTCAGTTCCCAAGTGGCATGTTGGGACAAAGAAGGGGAAAATTAAGGTAGCACACAGCCATGTACGTACCTCACGGTCTGCCAGCCAACTTACAAAAACCTTTTGTTCTGCATGGGCTGTCTGAAGATGACAAATGCTTGTGTCCCAAATGATTGCTACAGCAATGCCACTTATGGGCAAGGGTCATGTTCTGGCTCTTAACACCAAATCAGATTAAAGTTATGTTGGGCATTGCATTACTGTGTCAGGTACTCAACTGCACAGCAAATTAGGGTTACAAGGGTTAGCAAAGTATCATGAACCTTCTCCAGCTGACGATGTGGAGTTTTATTATGTGGAACATGTGCATAATAGATTCTGAGCAAGATGCCACAGCCATTAGAAAGCTGTCTGGTGCATTGAATGCCTAAGGGCATGCAGATGACTCACTGAAATTCTGCTCAAACACAAGTCATCTGCTTCAGTATGTTTCCTGACAGTCCTTTTGCATGGCTGGAAATAATAGGCTAGAGATTCTCTCCTACTCCACCAGTCCTGGCATCAAATGAGTGGAAAACTGCTGTAAGCCAGAATCTGGGATTCCCCTTTGAGTGATGTGAGCTGCCACTTGGCTCTGGACAGTAAAATGACCCTCTCTCTCTCTCACAATCTTGAGTGAGCATGGCAGGGAGCATCTCTGTGCTACTCTGGCAGCCCCAGTGGTTCATTACCCCAGTGCTCCAGCCATGCTGACTCCCCGGGGCTATAAACTACTGCAAATACTTTGGTATTACCTCACTCTGCCTCCCAGAACCTTGGAAATTACCTTATGCCATCGTACCTACCATTGTGACATCAGTCTTATGCACAGAAACAACAGCAATTATTTCAAAGACACTGTGATGTCACACAAAAATTAAGGAGATAATTTCATATTAAAACCAAAAAATTTTCTTCAAGAAGGAGACTGTAAACTAGAATAAGAAACACTTTCAAAACCCCCATAAACAGTTTGCCGAAGATTTTGATGAGATTTGGTTCTGAAGATGCAATTCTCACGACACAATCTGACTTCAAAGGAAATTTTAGCATATAAGATACATAGATCTGCACAAATGTGATGAATAACAAAGCAAAGTCACTGGCTTGCCTGCAGCAGGTCTACCTTAAAACTGTGTGTCATCATACCTTTTTCTCTTTCTGCTGAAGGATCAGACCTAATTGCATTGCTTTGAGAAGACAGTACTTCAGCTACAAAGGAGCCCTCACAACTATTTCATGTTAAAAATAAACTTTAAAGTGAAGCGGCAGATGCTGCCATGGAACATTCCTTAGAGATTTCATGTGACGGTCATATCTGTTCAGCTGGAAGAGTGACTGTTTCAAACCAGCTGTTGGTTTTTAAGTGGTGACAAAAAAAGGAAGAAAAAAAAAAAAACCAACCCACCAAAAAAACCCAAACCAAACCAAACCAAACCAAACCACCACCACCACCAACAAAAAAACAAAAAAAGCCCCTAAAACTGTAGAAGACTATGGGAAAAAAGTTAACTTGCAGTTCTGTATTGAAATAATAGCACTCACATAAAATTTTGGATGGAAACCTGAGTCACAAACAGCAACAGTTTAAAACTGCCAGAAATGCAAGCAATTATTTCCTGGTAAAGTGGCAAGAAGGGAACTACAATTCACCCAGACAGAAATACAGTTTTAGAGGAAAAGATCCATCTCATCTCATGGCAACTTAATTTTTCCTACAATCTTATAAAATGTTACAATTTTTGCTGCAAAGTTATCCTAATAATAGAAGTTGTAAGTAGATGTTGCTATCTAGTGAAACACTAGGGAATGATAATTCCAGTTTTATCTGTTTGCTTTAGTTGTTTTATTCCTTTCTACTCATTTATAGACAAACACATGTCAATGGGACCTCTGTTCCTAGTTTTTAATCTTCATCTCACTAGCTTGTTACCTTAGTAAGGTAGTCTTCAAAATGTTAGCATGAATATAGCACTTCTAAGTGGTAAATCTATGCTTTACAAGTCACCTCAATTAACCCTTTACCCAAGTTTTAGAACATCTTTATGGAATAGTACAGGCATTGAGAATTATGGCCATTTTGCAGAAATGGAGAGTGACCCAGCAAAAATAGGTTCATCACACCAGGCCACAAGAAATACCAGCAAGGATAGGATCAAGAAATATGAATTCTTAGCTTAGTTTCTCTTAGGATGGGCAATTAGAACATTTCCCAAACAGAAGTGGCAGAAGAATGGAAAAAAATTGCAATTTAAGAAGTGTGGTACTGGGAGTAAATATCTTGTTTCCTGAAATTGAAATAGAACTGTGGAAGGAATGCATGTACCTCAAGCAACTCCAAGTCAGAGAGAAAAAAACCCAAATATGCTGCTTTTCACAGTCAATCTTGCGACTCCAGTTATATTTCTCTTATGTACTGGCCAGAAAACCAATTCTGACTGCATACAACATTCATACTTAACTACCTCTGAAAAGCAGGTCTCTGGTAAGGATTTTCTGAGCCAGCAGCTTTCAAGGAAAGTAAATGATCTTAAATTATGGTTTAACTGAGTCTGGCATCTAAACCCCTGGGAGGTTTGTAAGCTTTCAAGTATTGATCCAAAAGACTTGCACCTGGTTTTATCTGATTGAGTGTTCTGTAGTCTTCCCCAGCATCAGCATCTGAAAACAATAACCTACTTTTTTGTATTGCTTTAATTGTTATAGTTACCAATGCTACCAGCAAAGGAGAACTCTGTAGGCCAGTAGGAAAAAAAAAAAAATCAGAAAGGTTTTTTTTTTTGGGTGCAGTGGTTTTAGTTTGGGATTTTGTTTCACATTTGGGGGTTTTGGACTGGCAGGAGGCTTCTGTAGACACATATTAATTTTTTTTTTTCTTTAAGCATCAAGAAAATATCATGTACTGAAAGTGATGATTTTTGAAAAGATCAGTATTGTATGGGCTTCTGTTAGCTACTCTGCAAGCAAGGAGAAAACTACTAAAAGATTTAAGTGTCTTCTGCCTCCACCTAACAAAAAAGTTGCATCCTCTCAAACAGTGTACTGTTGCTATTTCATCCTTTTCATCCTGAGCTGTTCACATCAGCTGCAAAGAAATGCCAAAGAGAAACTAATACAGCTCCTGGTCTTAAGAAACTTTTTTGGTCTATTAGTAACCAGTCAAGAGTGCCAAGAAAAAACATTCTTATCTCTTCAATACACTCTTAGACAATTTAGCACAAGCCATTAGTAAATCAGCTGGTAAGCAGTGCCCGAACAAGACACTGAAACAGTCACTTCAGTCTTTATATAGTATCTTCCAGCCTTCTCTTTATAATTTAAAACCCAATCACAGCAAGAGATAAATTTTTAATGGCACCATACAATTTGGGTAGGGTACAGAAGGAGTTTATGTCATCAAAAGACTATCATGTATGGAGGTTAAAGCAGATTTTCATACTGAGTTTTATCGCCATTATTCTGTTATTCATTGGTAGAATTTATTAATGTAGTGTTCTATTAACTCAATCACATACTTTGAGCAAAATCTCATTATAGTAGTTGCTCAATTTTCTGCTCCAACTTTCTCTTCAGGGTTGTATTTGTCATAAAAGTTAAAGTAAAAATAAACATACAGGTCAAATGCATGTTTCTGAGCTCTTTGTCTAAAGGTGACTGATGAATCAGGAATTAGGAGATAATAGTCATGCTTCCCACATAGCTTTGGAGTATTTTATCAATACTTCTTTTCCCTTGCTTTACCAGCTTCTTCATTCTTTTTGCCATTCTCTCTAATTGCTAAGAAATTTTGATCAACAATACTTGCACTTCAATGCACATTATGATTTACTGTTGTCATAAGAGGAGACAATTTGATCTTTTCCAGTCCTGTCACAAGTTTCACCCTAAACTTTTCTGGTAGTTTTTCTAGAATAAGATAACCTCATTGATAATGGGTCCTGCCTAGAAGGTGGCTGTTTACTGGAAAATTTGGTCAGACTGTGCGCACTGGATTACTGCAGCATTTGTTTTCAACAGATGCTTTCAAACACTGCCAGGAGCTCTATGTATTGGAAGACTATTTCATCTCAAGGTAGGGGTGAATTCACATGCTATGCTGGCATCAGGTCCAGTTGGAAGGGTTTTTGGAGTATTTTTGCTTTGTTTTGGGTTTGTGTTTTTTTGGGTTTTTTTTACTCTCTCTATTGAAGTAATATGCTTTGAAATAATATTTGAAGTAATAATCTTTGAAAAGTTTGCAGGGAAATATATGTACATATTCCTATTTTCCCAGTATAACAGCTGTTTTGACAGATATTTTCATTTCTTCTAGATACAGTACAGATTACAGAGACATTGTAATTTGGACTACAAATAACCTTTATGTTTGTAATCTATTAAGTGCCCTTAATAAACCCAGTCCCTGAGTAAGAACATTTCCTCCTTTTGCCAGGAAGTGGTCTCTACTTGAGAGGTGGCAGAAGTTTTAAAGTGATTTGTTACTGTACTCAGTGTTCATCCAGAGTTAGAACACGTAACAGGAGCTGTATCAAGACTACTAAGGCACAGCTCATTCTTTCAATCTCATTTTTATCACCAAAACTACTAATCAATTAATAGGAAACAGCTAAGTTCAGATAAGAAGGCTGCTTTTGAGATGGAAATTTCGTTTGGAGATTTTTTTTTCCACTCAGCACCATTGTGCTAATATACAATACAAGTTGTTTTCACTGAGTCAACATCAGGAACCTAGTTAGTGAACAAAGAGCTGGAATAATTGTAAAGCCTTCAATTCAATTTAAAAAGTCACTTTTTTTTTTCCCCAAGGCATACTAATTCATCTCTAGTCAGGGAGGTGATAAAATATGGTGTTTAGTGAACTCCTGCACCCTTTTGGGAACAAACTGGGAGCTATGGTAAAGCTAAGTTTGGAGGTGGATCACAATTTGTCACTTAGAGCTCAGCCCTCAAGGCTCTACACTTTTCTCAAAGGTGTTTTTATCATGATGTTCAAAACTGCTTTTTACTTTGTTTATTCAATGGACAATGAGTCACTGTCTAGGTTGAAGAGTAATTGACAATTCCAGGGGATTTCTTGTGGAAAGACAAGACATCTCTACATTTAACCTGCCCAACTGGTTTAAAGAAATGGTGTTTGACTCTTGTAGATCCCACAAAGAGTCTTTGTTTTCCACTGATTCCCCCCAGTCCTCCCTCACACCATTTTACTTCTTACAGTTAGCAATTCTTTTGCTGCATGTAAATTTTTCAGTTACTAGGATTTGTAAATTGATACAATTTCACAAAGATCAACATTTTTTACACCACTGCCTCCCCTATCACATTGACCAAGGTATAGAAATTCTGATGAAAATTCCCAGCCTCCTCTTTCCAAGAACAAAAAAAAGCCATCACTGTTTCCCTCTCTCTCCCCACAATATATTCTAGCGATAAGGTTCAATTAATCTACACTTTTTTTTTAAAATGCGAAGAACTCAGAAAAAATTGCCTCTTAACATGTGAAGGCCTATATTTTAACTGTTATTTTTTAAAAGATCTTATGACTAGATTAAGCAAAATCCAATCTAAACCAAAAAGCCAACTGAATTGTTTTCTTTAAGAGAAAGCTTAGTCAGATTCTTTCTGGAGCCAGGATCCTCATCAACAAATTTACAGAAAAAGGAAAAAATTATGAAAATCTATGAGATACATGGAAATTCAAAAATTCTTTTGAGATCTCAGGCTATTTTTCGACAGTTTCCATTCAAAATAATTCAACCAAATGATGTTCAGATAGAAAATAAGAATAACTTCTGAATTCTTTGAAAATAATACATCCTTTCAGGAAATGCAGTGATTTGGAATCCAAACACTTTAAAAAAAAAAAAAAAAAGAAAAAGTAAGAGGTCTAAAACAGTGTTTAAGGCAGAAAATTAGCTGAAATCTGGACCAACCTAGAGGGTAAACCCACCTTCAATTATGTATTCATTTTTGTTCCAAGTCTGCTCCCATGCTGGGAGTGTGAATAGAATACACTGTTCATTTGAACTCATTTTACTAATTTTCCACTTGAAAATTAAAGCATAACTGAATATTTCTCCAATTAGACACTTTCGTCAGTAGTTTCAGTGGTTGTCACTGGAACTGTAAATGGATCTGGAAGTATAGGTGGGCAGTCTGAAAAAATACTCTTTTTAGGTGAATTGCTAATGGAGAAAGAGTTTAATCTTATCCCAAAGAAACATGCACTGCTCTGTAGTTTTTGGAATGGATACTGAGTAAGGAATCATCCAAATCCCAGCTCCCTGTACAAGCTATGCAGAAGTGTTGCCCTCTCGTGGCTTTTGTTGCACTGATGTCTTGGAATGATAATTACAACTATATCAAACTGCTACTAATGTATAAGAACAGATATTTAGCTTATGCAGAGGTAGTTTTTCTCACATGGGGAAAATGACATTGATATTTCAAGATATTCATTTATTAAACTGTGGATTTCATAACTATATGGATAATTTAAGATCAATATCTTCTTGTCCATTTCTTCTCTGTAGATTTTTTACATGTAAAGTAATTTTTAAACTAAAATAATGTATAATAGTTTTCTAGCCATTATTTCAGGAGCCTTACTTAAAATAACAAGTATTTTGAAAATGCACAGAAGCACAAGTTGATTAACCTTTTTTTTAACTTCATAAATCTTGCATTTCTGAGCTCAAGTCTTGCTTTCTGTGAACTTTTTCCAATCACTGCTTTAAAATAAAAGCTTCCAAGTAATACTGCTAGCTTGAGTGCCTGCTGGAAGGAAACACAAACAGAACTCGAGCACAAAGCCCCCAAGTACTCAGAACAGTATTTGTGGAAAGATTTGTTTGTCAGGCTGCGTGTTCTACAATCAAGAACTGTCCAAGTCACATCATAAGGCTTAAGAAAGATGTGCTTCTTCATCAATACAATGAAGTTCAGGTGTCCAAAGGTAGCACCTCCCTTCTGTCTTGGTACTCAAAACCGTGACTCTGCCTTTAAATGTTAAACTGAAGAAATTATGGGGCATTATCTCTGCTGGAAGAGAAAAAGAAAGAAAAAACCCTAACCAAAAAGTCCACAGGAGAAGATTCCCAGAAGGCCTGAACCAGAGAACTTTTCTTGGCCCTAAGAGGGAAGGTCAGTTTGGGATAGGGAAAACGGTCAGTGGCAACAGATGGAGGAGTCACCATTTTCCCTCAGTGTCTGCAGCACACTGGCATGTTCAAGCCATTGAGCACTGGCACCTGTGGAGAAACTTTTAAGTTGTGGGGTAGGGTCTCAAACATGTGAAATGTGCTAGGCTATGTAGCTTTTTGCTTTCACAGAATCATTAGGGTTGGAAAAAATCTCCAAGGTCATTGAGTCCAACCTTTGACTAAACATCACCACTCCCACTAAATCATATCAAAGAGTGCCACATCTACTTGGTTTTTTGAACAGTTCCAGGCAAGGCAACTGTATCATCTCCCTGGGCAACACATTCCAATGCCTGGCCACCCTCTCAGTGAAGATATTCTTCCTGAAGAAGATTTAATTGGAACATTACTAATTTGGCTAATAGCATAAGCTTGAAAAGCTGTCAAAGGTATTCTGCATTTTCAATCCAAGAGGCAAGCTTGTTACTGTTAGTACCTCACCTATACTATACCTATTACTATATTTATTCTGAAGATTTTGTGCCAAGAAAAAAACAAATTCAGGGCAAGAGAATATAATCCACAGAGAAGCATATATCCCCATTTCCCAGATTTAATATATGTGACTACTGGCTTATACAAAAGGCCTCAATAGACCAGAAGTTAAAAAAAAACCCAAACTTTAAAAAAATAAAATCAATATTTGTGAAATAAAAATTCCTACTATATTGTAACACTTATCTCCCTTCAGAAACACTGACTGGTATCCATTGGAATGTACTGTGATTTTCACATGTCCTCTGAAGACAAAATGTGACAATCCCTCACAGGTACAAAAGCAATACTGAAAATGGGTTATTTGGTGGTATCTTGCATAAAGGAGCCTATCTATATTAATCCAAATAATTCACCAGCTATAAGTAAGAAAAATTTTGTTTAATTTGCATGGTATTTTGATCTCATCATGTCTAGCAATTTCATTCATGTCTCGGTTTTGCTTTTATTCTTATCTGGATCATTTCTTCCCTACTACTGTGCCAATGATCAACTGTTCAGGTTATTCCAAATCCTGTCCATGCACTATGTGAATAGATATTTGAAGAACAACTAGCAATTTGTTGAATTTTCATAGTCTCTTAAACATTTGGATGCAGACAGTTTAATACTCCTTAGTACAGTTTTCCTAAGACTGTCTCAATCAGGGGTCAAAACCAAGGTTTTTCAAATAGAAAGTTATCCTTTAAAATTTTAACAGCTTTTTCCATTTAATTTGTTAGCTTCTACTTTCTAGAAGTCACCTTCATAAAAGTTACCCATACTAGTACAACCTCAAAGTCAGGTTTTGTTGTTTTTCTTTTAAATGTGTAAATTTTAATGAAATAAAATATTACCTTGTTATTTCAGTGGGTACTTAACTTTGGGCTCTAGACATAGTTGTTCTAAATAACAAAACTTGTTAAAATGACAATCTGTATTTATGATTCAATAGATGATTATGTAAGCATTGTCAGAACAGAAATTGGTTAAATAGTGAGGAAAAAATAAGGGACGCCAGAGTCAGAGAAAAAGATGAAATTCCCTTTAGGCAGCAAACTGGGAGTTTGTCGAGACCATTAACTCTTGGTGTCATTGCTTCAAGACTCCAGAGCTCTCAATGCAAACCTTTTTGACAGCTCATGCAGGCACATGGTGGTCTTTCCCAAATTTCAATGGTGATATTATCTAATTTGTTGACAAGAGCTGCCCATTCACATTTTCACTGTTGGCCCTGGCAGATGAGTACCAGTCTGCCAACACTGCTGTTCAGCACTGCTGGCAGGCTACAGGAGCAGGCAGTGACCCAAGGGGGACACCTCCTTAGCAGCAGGATGCTCTCAATTCCTGATTGAAAAAGTGTGGAGTCCATTCTTATGAACAGCTCTGAAGTTCTAAAATATGTATCAAGGTAACTAGACCATAGTGACTCCCCAAAGCAGCATTTTTTGTTGTTGTTTACTTGTTTTTAAAGAATAGTTGTCTATTAAGGTACATTTTCTGTCTTACTTGAATATACATTTTCCACAACTTGTTTCTGAATCTTTTCCCTGTTCCCTTTTAAACTTTGCAGCCAACATGAAGTGGTGCATGAGCTCACATAATCTTTTGTCTTTTGTGCTTATACTAGTACCTGACCGCTAACTGTCAGCCAGCATGCTTTGGCAAAGATACTGAAAACAAATCTCTGGTATCTTCTGAGCATGGAAGATTACTGAAGTCCTGCTTTCAAAGGAAATTAAGTATCTAGTACAAATGCTTAGGGAGTAGAAGACTTGTTTAAACATCTGTGGAGCAAGAGTGACAGAGAAGAGGCTCAAGACTTTCACATGTGTTTTATTCTCTGTATTTGTCCTGTACCTGTTGGCAGGAGAGAAACAATGAAGAACCTGCCTCTTCTCTTCCTCCTTCTTCCCAGGGGCCTCTCTGCCCGTATGTTTGAACATATCACCTGACCAGAACCTGTCCTTCAAGCCAAGATTGATTAAACACTGTAAGTTAATCAAAAGACAGACATCAGCAAGGGCATAAAGCAGAACTTGTCCTAGACACAATACCTTGTCCCAAGGCTTAACAAGATACAACAGCAACAAATTACTGCACAGAGTAACTTATGAGAAAACTCATGACTGCTAATAAAGTTTGTTGACAAACAACCTTCCAGTATATTATTTATGTATTGCCTGACCAGCAGTCTTGTAAGCTTACAGTGTTCTTCTGGGTTAAGGAGGAAAACTCTGCTTGATTTTCCATAGCATATTTAACTCATTAGATTTAAAAAACCCAGAAAATATTAAGACACAGTGATTCCAAATTAGATCCACTTGATAGCCTGGAAGGCTATCTACATAAAAGAGCTGTTTAATAGAAAAAGAGTGAAAAAAACCCCAGAGATCCTCTCAGGATGTCTTTCATGCTGTGTCTTCTGTACACTTCTGTGTATAGAAATGATGAAATAGCTTTATTCCTAAACCAGCACAGGTGTATAGATATCTGAAACTGTGACACTATGCTCACAGCATAGGACAACTATAAAATATGCAAATCTAGTCAGCCAAGATGAAACATCAGGCTGCTATCAGGCCTCAACCTACCTTGTATACACAGCACAAGATTCTGATGGAAAGTGCACCCCAACAAGGCTAGCCTGAGAAGCTTAATATCATAAGCCATTCTACCCTAGAACTCACACAAAGGCTATTTTGACTTTTCATAAGACTTACCGTAGTTTTTGTTTCTATTTCCCTGACTTCAATAATCATGTCTTGCTACCTGCAAAGGCTTTTTAAATTATCATGCTTATCACATATATTTCCTACCAAAAGACTTGAAAAGAAAATTAAACTATGTCTTTTTAATACGTTTGAACCAATAAGCTTAGGAGTTGGAAAGCAGCACAAACAGTGCCTTTTACTTTGTGTTGTGATCATCCTTACTATTATTTATACCAACTTAAAAAGGACATGGACCTGCTGGAGCTAGTCCAGAGGAGGGCCATGAGGCCTGGAGCACCTTGGACCTATGTAGATAGGCTGAGAAGGTCGAGGCTGTTCAGAAAAAAGAAGGCTCCAGGAAGACCTTATGAGAGCACCTTGTAGTACTTAAAGGGAGGACAAGAAAGCTGGAAAGAGACTTCACAAAGGCATGTAGTGGTAGAACAAGGGAGAAAGGCTTTAAATGGAAAGAGGGCAGATTTAGATTAGATACTAGTAAGCAGCTCTTTAACGCAAGTACTGTGAGGGTGGAGAGGCACTGGAGCAGATTGCTCAGAGAAATTGTGGGCACCCAATCCCTGCAAATATTCAAGGTCAAGCTGGCCTTTAAGCAACCTTTTCTAATGGAAGGTGTCCCTGCCCATGACATGGGGTGTGTTAGGAGATGATCCGTAGAGTCACTTCCGACTAAAACCATTGTACAATTGTATTCTAACTGCTAACTAAAAGCCCTTGGCTTACTACTGCCCTGAATAATTATCTGTTATTTGTTATATGGACACCTTAGAAAATGCATTGAATGCCTTCTGGTCTCAGAGTACTTTGTACTCTCTCACTCACATTAAGAGAAAGTGAGGCTATGAACTTTGCTAGAGATTCAGTTTTCAAAAACTCATGAGGTTCAAGCACGTAAATATTTGGTTCAGGTACAGATGACAATAGCACCTGGACTTGCTGAATGATGAATTTCCAGACAAATTCAATTAAGCTAAACTTTTCACAATTAGACTTTTGGGAGTGAAATGACTGCTGAGGCTTATAAATATAATATACAAACTGTTTTTTAAAATATATGCAGAGACTCACTTTTCCTTAGAAAGGGGCCAACATAATTTCACAGTTTCCAATATGGGCAGCTGCTTCAATGCAGGTAAGCTGCTCATAATACACAATTTCAAAAGGCAAAGGCAAATGTTCAAGTATAAAATCACTACCTCTTACAAACTGTCCTTTTAATTACAATTTTTCATTGAATTCCAGCTCTAGGCTTAATACAAAAGGGCTGCATAACTAGCTAATGGAATACTATATTTGCTAATATTACTCTTAATCTCACCATTTATTTTGGCTCTGAAAATCAGAATTTAGACAAGAATGCATAGTCCTACACAACCTAATACACCATTTTCAGAAAATGCTGTATGAAAAGTTCAGAGCAGCTGTTGGTGGATGCAGTTGGCAAATGTCCTATTTCTGTGATAATAAAAGACCTTTCTCTAAATGCATTTTGAACATTCTAGAAGAGCTTTTATTTTTATTTCATGACAGAAAGACATATTGGCAGTGCCTTAGTAACAGGGTTACCGCAAGGACCACTTCCAGAAGTAATGGAATGGTTAGTGTTGGAATGGGACTTAAACATCATCTGGTCAAATACACTAAAATTTTTCAGAGGATGGGACAGATTTATTATTTTGGTCCAAGGCTGAGACTCTACAATAATGCAAATAAGGATGCACTTAATACAAGAACAGTTACTAACAAATGCTATGATGAAAAGTTTCACCTTCAAATTCCACTTGCTTCCACCTGAAATAAAGATTGGCCTTGAAGACATGCACAGTATAAGCAGATTATCAAAATTCAAATATTAGCTGAGTTCTAAATTTAATTCTTAGATTTTTAATTACCTGGAGATCATTTATCTAGACATACATACAGTGTCTTCCAGAAAGGCTGAGTGTAACACTGAAGCCCAAAGACAGCAGAAATCAAGTGATGGTAAATATCTCCCATCATTATGTCTTCCTTTCAGTGAATAGTAAAGAAGCAGTTTCTAACACATTTCAGTGGCACAGGTGCCATTGCAGTCAGAAACCAAAAAAAAAAAAAAACCCAAAACAAAACCAAAACAAAACAAACCACCCTCCCCCAAAAAACCAAAGAAACCCAACAAAAAAACCCCAAAACAACTAGAAACCCCACCATGCAGCTTGGTCTAATAAATAAGGCAATGCACAAAGAGCTTCAAAGACCCAGGACTTACATTGTACTCCAGGCACATTTGCCAAGAAGTGGGATAACATATAATAGGTGCTAAAAAAAAAAATCTTTCTTTCTCTCCCATACTTCTCCTACAAATCATTTAGCTCATGGCTTTTCAAACATATTCCCAAGTTGAGCTCACTCTGTACTGCAAGGGCTTCTGATACAACACCTGGATCTAGCTGATCTCATGGGTGAGATTCAGCCTGGGAAGAAACATATGAAGAATTCAGCCTTTAACCTTTGGTTTCCAGAGTGCCATGGAGAACAAAGACATCTTTTCACAGGACAGCAAAGTGATCAGCATTACATCATCGTTTGGATTTCAAGAGGAGATGAATTTACAAGTTTCATTTTATAAAACAATCTCATTTTCACAGCTTTCTTTCTTGCTATTATGTGCCATTATAAATGAATGAATGCGTGTGTAAACTGGGGGAAGAGGGGGAGCAGGGGAAGAGAGAGGATGATATCCTTGTCTGTGCTTCAGATATCAAAGCTGGAACAACAGATTTTTGATTTCTCCCCTTTCAGAGAAGTCCACAGGACTGAAGCAGGCAAAGCAAGTCAAGTCCTTCCCCAGTACAAGGTCTCCTGCTGAGACATCTCCACACTTTCTCCTCTTCAGTTCATGTTACCCTTTATCTAAGATCACTTTGAACCAAAGCCTACCACACTGAAAAAGACTGAGATGCGTGGGTAGAGCAGAGTCTAATTTGACCCAGTCTCTCCCTGTAAGGCAATCTTACAATGAAAAAAGAAATTGAAGTATCTTAAAATTTAGAGATGCAGCAGGAATCTCAAAAAAGATAGATTTTCTGTTCAAAAGTAAATTGCTCTGAGAAGATTGTTTACCTTTGTTATTTTTGGTCTAATGATTTGATAAAATTGCTGTATCATCAGCCTTCAGTAACCAAACCAATAAAGGTGACAGCAGTGTGTATTTTGACCACTTCCTCTTGAGAGGTGATAATTAGAACATCAATCCTGAGGTTTTCTGGTGATGTGATTTGGTGATGCTCCAAACTGTCTCAGCTCTGTCATTCTTGTAAAGGTGCAGTTTAAAGAGAGAAACAACATACACCAACCCAAAACCACAAGAAAGCAGCAGGTGCTATTAAAAAAACAGAAAAACAAAAACAAGAAAGCGCCTTTCACTGAGGTGTACAAATATATTTTTAAAATAGATTACATGGGTTCAGTCAAAATGAGCCTGCTCTCATACATAATAAATATCTGAAGTGGCAAGTTTGAATGACAGAAGTATTAACTACTTTCTTATTTCCCCTAGAGACTGGCAAAACTTGTTATGTCTTAGCTTTAAATTAAAAGAAATTAAAGCACTTATATGGTGAAACAAAAACCTTCATCCATGTAGGACTACTCCCTGTCTCTGGAGAGTGCAGCTGCATAATGAACCACATGCAGAGCAGCTGACACTTCTCAAGGCACGGCTAATTTCATTCTTTGTAGTTGTGATGAGTAACACAACTCTTCCCGTGCCTGCTGACAGACAGGTCTTGTGACACTTACCTGTCCCAATTTTTAGAGCTCCACAAAAAAAAAAAAGGATGATAAAATAAGGCAGTAGGCACGGTCAGGCCACCCTATTTTAAGATTATCACTGGTCACTTCCACTGGCAGTAGAAAATGTGCTAGCTGTACTAATGACATTAAAAAGAGATTAAAAGTAATTAAGGAATTGCAGTGTGTTGTGCCAAAAGAGGTCAGTAAGGTAACGTGCTGTCATAAGGCATCATGACAATGCCAACTACTCAAAGTATACAAGAAATAAAGGCAATTCTTGAAATATGTACCACAGTTGCAGCCTGGGCAGTGGTCCAGGTGCTGTGAGCTTCCCAGAGAAGCATCCTTGGGAGGACACTCTCAGGCACACGGTCAATCCCTGCCCTGCCAAGAGTGGTCTCAGCTCTGAGCCCTAAAAAGGGCTGTTGAGTGATTGTAGCTCTTTGGGTGACACAGCAGAGAAGAGATGGAGCCTTCGTATGGAGTTCCTCAGGAGGCTTCATTCAGCTTCTTCCTTGGAGGGGTCCAGGGACAAAGAGCCTGGGAGTCAGAGCGAGTAGGGATTTATATAGGAGGATCAGGACTAGTCAACTGAAGGTTCAGGGGCAGAGCAAAGGGGAAGGACCAATGGGATACATAGAATCTGCATGGGGTGCATAAAATTTGCATGGGCTGCAAGGCATGCTGGGGGGTGACTCCTTTCTGCTTGTCACAAGTGAAGGCTATTACCTAGGGTTTCTAGTCTCAGGGAGAGTGTGGAAAACTGGTGCATAAGGGCCTTCTCTCCAGGGGAGAGGGGTTACATTATCAGCCAACTCACTGGTCTCCATATATACCACTAATCTGAATTAATGACAAAGACAGGATATTGCTCCCAAGGATTGTTCTTTGTTCATGTGCGAGAGCATAAAAAAAAATGGATAGGAATTGTTTAATTTTCCTGTAAACTGGATATTTTAATGGTCCTAGTAATGGAATCAAAGAATATAAAAGTATATTGAAACTCGTGAAAGAAAGTAGGTGCTTCAGCTTACAATGTTCACAAGAACTTTGGTCAAGTATTTTTTCGCCTTTAGATGAGATAACTAATTTTTTTTTTATGAGGAATGTTTTGGTAAGGATTTGTAATTCTAGACATAGATGTGACCCTCTTTTTAGTAGGTTTCAATTCAAAGCCCCAAAGATACCTGTCTGGGGAAATGCAAAGATAGGTTTGACACTTAGCCATGTCCATTGTAGTAGAATTTAAAACTATTCCTTCTGCATTTCTGCAAGTACCCTAATGACCAGAAGAATTAGCAATTTTTGGGTAAGAAAACTGAAAGTGAAGAGCAGTCTGACCTGACCTACACTGTAGTATCTCAGGTTTCTAACCATGGAATGGCACTGTTTCAGCTGTAATATTTTAGCCACTGAGATGAGATGAGATGTGGGTTTGTTATGACGTTTACAGACTAGTGACAATTATAACATTATAGAGGGTATTGAGGAAAGTCACTTTCCCCAAATTTTATTTTCTTAGCAGAAGAGGACTTGTTTGATAGGAAATCAGTTCAAATCAAATATAGCTGAATGGGATCTGAGGCCTAGGACTTAAAAGCCTCTGTAAGAGAGGATGTTAAGTAGACAAAAAAATTGTTATGCTGACAGTAAAAAAAATCAACCAATAACCAACCTAGCTAAAACTTCATTGACAGAATTACTAAGATCCTCAAGCATTTGAGGAAAAAAATAAATAATGAAGATCAATAATTGTCAAAACCCATAACCTTAAGCAAATCTGCCACCATTTTAGCTGTACAAATCAGAGATTTGCCTCAATAGTTATTTCTCAACCTCAGTTTATTTCTCAGTTGCCAAATGTGAATGTCACTACAAGCTGTGGAAGGAGTCTACCACTCCACCCCAAATCCAGGCCCAGGGGAAAATGTAATTAGCTATATCATGCATGCACTCCTGACAGGGGGAAAAAACTTATTTAAAAATTCAGGTCTTGAACTGTAGCCCAGAACAGGATGATCAAGGACAAATACAAAAACAGTGCACACCATGAGTAGTTCCTATTTTTTCTCCTCCTTGATTAAGTTATGCCCAGGTGTTCAGAGACTACACCATTCTCCTCAGAATTCATATTACAAGAGCAAATCAAGGTGACTCTGTTCTCTGTTCCTCAAAGACAAATCTTAGTCAAACATCAAAAGCCTATTTTTTTCCCTTCAAGCCATGAGGGTACAAGAAGATTTGGTTTGTGGATCCTGTCAAAGCTCCTCTTGGCACAAATGAATTCACTTCACCTGCGATGTCTCTGTGATTTAGCTTACTTCTTTGCATCAGATCAGGTTTAAACTGGATCTTCTTGTAGACCGGCTTATAAAAGAAAACTACCATAAGAAAAGCCAGCTTGCTATGTTAGGGTAAACAGCAAATGTTAAATAGCACTGAAAACAAATACATGGTGCTATGACATCTGCTCTGATTCAAGGTCATCACCTGACTGCTTTGTGTACAACAGACCTCATGGAAATAGGATACCACAATTGCTGTAAAGCAAGGACTCCTGCTTTATCAGGGTTGAAGAAGAGAAAGTAAGCAAACATCTTCTGGCATTTAATTGTTCTTTATGTGGAAAGGAAGAGGCCTGATATCTCATGGCTTGTCTGTGGGTACACAACAGACATGCAAAATGTTAAGCCCTCAGAAGGGGGAAGAATCCGGGCCTTACCAAAAAGCAGCTCTGTTTATTTTGTATTAGAGCTAATTAACTTAAAAGCATTTGGCCAGAGGAACAGCTTTCCTTCATCTCCCGATACTCCTGTTGGGGGGACCAGGCAGAAGTAACTGGTGAGCAGGGACATGACCTGCAATATATCTTGACATGGTTGTGTCTCACCAGTGAAATAATTGTCCATAAAGTTCACTGGATAAATGCCCATTTCATGTATATACCAAAAAGAAACCTGTACCTTATGACTATATTGGAAGTTGTCTTTCCCCAAACATGGCTCTCCAGCCAAGCTAAGTATTTAGAAAAGAACATATTCAAAAAGAAAAAAAGCTAAAGAAAACCACAGTGTTTTCTCTCTTACCCTCCACAGTGATGGTGCACCCAGAGTGGCCCAGTGTAAGGATGAGCTTACAAGGTGTGAGCTTTGGGAATCCCACCGTAATGGTCAGCACAAAGTCACCAGATCTTTTGGCTAGTGATGCAGTATGGTACCTTAGGGAGAAAATACCAGCAAACCCACATATCCAAACTCATCTTTCTTGGATAACAACTGTGAGCTTGTCACTGCTATTTTTCTGATTTAGAAGGTTTCAACAATGGCTCTTAATGCTGACATCAAAATAAATTTTCTTGAAAAGCTCTAAAGATTACAGATTTTCCATTCCATTTAGGGGAACTGGAGGGTAGAAAAAATATATCTTCTCAAGTGAGCATTTGACAGCCTAACCTTTCAGTTCCTTGTTTAGGATAATGGGCAACACAAGAAATAAAACCCTTGCCTGAATTCCTGATGGGTTCTGCAACAGTGTACTCTCAATCCTCAAATGGTGACAAAAACTCTGAGATAGTTGAGTACAATTTCCAACTCAGATACCTCCCTAACTTCTGAGGAGTTTAACTAAAAATGAAAAAAAGGACTGCAGCTGTGGAAACCTGAGTGCCAACACTTCTACCTTTGCAGTATGACATTTTTTTCCTCAAAATAAAACTAATTGTAGACAAGTGACAAATCTTACTAGAAGCCAAGTTCATCCCAGCCATAGGAAATTACATTAAATTTTTCCATAAATGGCTCATCAGGAGCTCCTATCTTGTCCAGCCCAGCCCCTTTAACAGTTGGCTTTTGTGTCCGTGAAACATGGTGTTGCACAGGTTATGTTCATGCTGCTCCTGAGGTCTGCTCGAAAGACCAAATGTTGCCCTTAAATGGTGACAGAAAAGGACTAAAACTGCTGGAGTTTTGGTGTTTTTCTAGCTGTGTGCTTGTTTTATTTCACAGCACTGTACTTCATGTTATTCTGATACAACAGCTTTTTCTGTAAAGTGCCAGAAGGTGTTCATAGCAATTAAGAAACAATAGTTGTGTGTACAGATCACTACAATTAGCATGATCTGTTGCTTTACCCACCCACTGCACATTACCAGCTGGGTCAGACATGTGCAAAAGTTATTTACTGAGTTCATTGGAAAAAAGCAGGAACTTATGTAATTAAAATATTAACCCATTTATGTTTCAGTAACTTAAAGGAAAAGTAATTAGAAAAAAGAACCATGCAAGCCTTGAGGGGAAAAAATAAAAAGCCAGGAGATACCACAGGAAAAGAAATATTTAAGCAAAGCTCAACAAGAAAAGCACTCATAAAAATGACACATCATCTTCTGTGAATCTCCAGTAAAACTCCAGGCAGAGTTCTCCTAGCCATTTCCCAAATTCTTGTATTTTCTTATCAGCGTTATCATACATATATAACAACTAATCAGAAAGTTCAGAGCCACAACAGCAGCAAGCCGAGTTGGATCAACCGCAACCCGCAGTGCTACCTGTCGGTTCCTTTGGAGGGACAAAAATTCCTAAAACTCTGGATGTGCATCGCCCTCCAGTGATTGTCACCTGCCACTACACCTGGTTTGATCAAAGCTTGGTGCTGCCACGGGGGCAAAGCTTTAGGGCCAGGAAAGTCTGTTAAAAACACAAACGTGAAGCACAAAGAGCCAGTCATGGCACACCAGCTTCAGCAAGAGACCAGAGACAACTGAGAACTGCAAAAGGGTTTAAAAATCCAGCTCATCCGTCTACCCATGCAAAGCTTTTGTATAACATGTACTGAAAAACTAAGTTGTAACTCAGTGCATTTACTCTGCTTAGGCTCTCAACTTTTCCTGAAAAATTAGGTTTAAGGAATCCTGGAAAATAAAGTTCTCATTAATCAGGCCACCTGGCTTCCTTGAAGTCTATGATTTTTAGTGTCAATTCGGTTAAATTCAAATTTTCACTGCTTTCAATCAAATCACTTCAGAAAATATGAACATTATGCTTGAAATTTAAATTATAAAACTTATATTTATTTGTTCCTCCAGAAAAGGTTTTCATATAAATCAGTATGTCTTCATTTATGCGTTATTTACAAAGAAGCTTTCTCAGTGGGAATACACTAACTTGTGAATTATGCATTCCCAGATTGATACTCTGAGAGTAAAAAAAACCTAAAACAACACAACACAACACAAAACAAAACAAAACAAATCAACCTTACAATAAAAAAAATTAAATTAATTCCAATTTAGCATGGAAAAGATTAGACATGAAAGATCAGCACGAGACTGAAAAAAGTTGAAAACCAAACTAGTCTTCTTAGACATCTTAGGATGTTATTGTAATACAGACACAAAATTTGTCAAGTACCCTTACTAAATCTCACAGTACCTTGGCAAGACATGCCTTCAATTAATTAATAAAAGCATGCTTCTTCCAAAAGTAATTTCTTTTAATCTCAAATACTTGAATGCAATGCAGTCTAAAGAGGTAAGTGAGAAGCTTCCCATAAGGTTAGTGCTTCCCTGACTGTATTTCTGGCTGCCTCTCCCTCCTGCAGATGTCTAGAGAGTTACAGCAGTCGCCACTGCCTCTGGCCATTTGGGTTGTCCAATCATTATGCCCTTAATTTAGAGTCAAATAAGGCCCTGTAACATATACCAGCAAGGAATAAGGTTATTCTGATAAATTACATACCTATGGCATTACTATAGAGAAAGATATCCCCCTAAAAGTGTGAGTAAAATAAGACAAAAAGGGTTTTCAAATGAGTTCTCCAGAGCTGGATAGAGTCTAAGTCTGCTGACTTGCTCGTGGGGTTGCACTGCTTTGAAGAGAATTTTGGTGAGATTTCATAATAGTCAGCAATATTAAGAGATGCACATCTACATGAGCACAGAGAATGTTTAAACATTTGGGATGCATCAATGAGTTGATCATTATAGAAATGGCATAAACAGCTCCATAGTTATACACTGTTACTCAAATCCCATGAGCCTTTCCATTGCATTTTGGAGCTGCCATTAGCTTCTGTGGCCAAAACCTTCAGAACACATTCAGAAATAAAAATTATTAATTCTCTTCCTCAGCTATGAGCTACAATATATATACTATTTTTATATAAGTTTTGCTGAAAAAGAGATATTCATACATTACCATAAATCAACGAACTTGAGAACTTAGGAGCACTTTAGCACTTGATTTGTAGATTGGACTGCTCTTCTTTTGCATTCCCCAGCAGCATATCATTTGTGTTAATGCCCCAGTAGGATTTAGAATCTTACCAGATTTAGCATGCTGCTTTGACTTTCTGACCTTCAGTTTTTAAATGCAAAGTCACTGGCAAGACATCTCAACTACGCTCACTCCAAAGCTTGTGGGGATTACCTTCAGTCAATGCTGTAGAGCTCTGCAGAAGTGATCAAAGTTTAATCTGTTTCTAATTAAAAGCTGATCTGCTTGACCCCATGCTCTAAAAATATCAAGCTGTTTATATAAACTGGTTTTTCTTTTTTTTTTTTTTAATCCCCACTATTTCATAACACAGCCAATAATACAACATAAGGCATTGCATTAGAAACAGTTTTTTTAAATGGGTACAAGAGGTTATGCTTCAGAATAATCAACAAAAGACATTTCAAGAACAATTAGAAGTGCTAGAAGTGAAAAGAATGAAGAGGCAAATAAGTCAGTGAACTCAGATAAATATGACCATTTTTTCACTACAGAGAGCAAAGGCAATTAAAAAACAGCAATAGAGATACTAGAAATAATCACTGCCTGTGTGATGTAATTAAGAGATTTTAGGGTTGGATTATGCAAAAATTAAGAGATAAATAGAATTCTATATGCTACCCACAAGGCAGACCGTGCAAATAAATGGCACTGTTGTTAGGTTTTATTATGTAGCATTTTCTAGACAATATTAAGAAACAGGCACCTGAAATCCTGGCCTACAAAGTACTTGAGAACAAAGACTCAACACTTTTTTTAAACTGGTTTCTCTAAAACACCCTTCTCTTTAAATTTTTTTCCAATTAGACTTTTTTCCTATTTTCTATTCAGGTGGAACAAGCAAGTCCTCTAGATTATTTTATAAAGTTTTCAACAATAAATAAATAAAAAAATTTAAAAAATTAATAAGAGAACATCTTATTTTTAAAGTAATATTCTTTTTTACATAAAAGATTGAGATTTTCTTGCCTTCAAATTATAGACTTTTGAATCACTGTGGTACAGAACAAAAAAATAAGTTTCTCCAGAATATCACATTTCTAAGACCTTTTTCAAATGCATCTCATCATTTTCTAGATAATTTGTGGAGTTTCACTGTGTACTGTAATATATAAACTCCAGAAACCCATATACTGAGATTAAAAGGTGTCACTATCAGGTGCTGAGTGCCCTATTTGACTCTGTATTTTCCTTTTTAATCTACTTACAGCTGTTATGCTGTTGTGGTGCACTGTATTTGAGGCTGTGACTTATTATGACAAAGAAAACATGATTTTAAATGCATGAGATATTGACTCATTTGTTAAACAATCTACTAGCAAACAAACTTGCTTCAGTGCTTCATAATTCATATTGACTGGTGTTTGCTGCTCAGAAAGAGCTTAGGATCTTGGTCATCTCAGTCAGAGCCAATTGTCCTAATTAATAGCATTAACTTTTGGAGTGTGTTTAAACAAAGATCGACTGCTGCCCACTCCAGCCATCTGAGAATGCCCACAGATTTGAAGCAATATAATTTTAACTGCCAAAAATTCCCTTCTTCATGTTGTAGATGTCACTCAGTAAACCATATACTACTGTGCATCATCTTTCCCATTTTGCAGGAAATACAAACAGCTTACTGTTTGAGGAAGGAATATTACATTAAAAAATATTTTCCCCATCACCAAATGCTAAGTTGTTAATATATTGTAAATAGCAAGTCATATGTAAGGTATTTCTTTTTATATGTTAAAGCTTGGGTTTTTTAATATATATAGCAACTGTGTTGTTAGAAGAGATTTTTCAGGTAATGGTTGGTGTGTGTTTGCATACAGAACCTAAAATTCCTAAGTCTTTTTCTGCCCAGAGGAATGTGAGGTTTGTAAGATTTACATTAGCACTGGAAAGTAGGTGAAGTTGTAAAGGAGTGATGGTGAATTGCCTGACAATATTGGGTTTTTTGTCTTTTCAGGACATGCACTTGTATTCTGTTTTAATCTATTTTCTTGCAAGCATACAATAAGGTAAGAATTGAATGTCAGTGCAGTTGTCTTACAGAAGTAAAGTCTGTATGAATAATGAATGCTAACTTGAAAGCAGTACTGCTAGTGATCATCCTAATTATATACATGTTATATTCTAAAATGATACATCAATTCTCAAATATTCACATTTAAAGGAAGGAGAAACTATATTGCAGAAAATATGGAGAATATTTTATTGGTCATGAATTATGAATGGCCTGGAAGGGATCTTAAAGACCATCTCATTCCTACCCCATGCCCCTGGACAGGGACACCTTCCACTAGACCAGGTTTCTCAGAGCTCCATCCAACCTGGCTTTGAACATTTCCAGGGGTGGGGCATCCAAAACTTCTCTGGGAAACCTGTTCCAGTGCCTCAACACCCTCATAGTGAAAATTTTTTTCCATATAATTTATCTAAACCCACTCTCAGTTTGAATCCATTCCCCTTTGTCCTGTCCCTACAAGTTCTTGTAAAAAGTTCCTTTCTGGTTTTCCTGTAGGCTACCTTCAGGTACTGGAAGGCTGCAACTGCATAAATATCTAAGCTTTCTCATGAAACTTCAGAAAAAATGGTCTTAACCGTATCTTTATCTCGCTGAGTCTTTTCAGTGGCAGCATTTCATATTGTAACCTGAGAAGACATCAAATGAAATTGATGTGCAGCCTGGGTTTAAGCAGGAGAAATTCTGGTGATTACAGCTGGTTTTATACTTTGCTGATTCCACGGCTTGCTGGCTATTTAGTCTTTTTCACAGCACTATTTCCAAGTCACTTCCATTAGAAAGCTGTGCAGATCAAGATCACATTTGCTGCGCTGTGTTTTGTTAAAATAAACATCTGCATTTTCATCCTACAGTTGTGCCCACGAGTTATAGAAAAATGTGTACCAGCAATATTTACTTTTTAGTTATTAGTGTCTGCTATGCTGGTATTTCCCTGGCTTCATCCCTAGAGAAAATACATTCTCTCCACTTGAAAGCAAATTTTTTTGATGGGGAAATAGAAAAAGCAAGTCACTTGGGAAACTCTGGAAATATCATGGACTGTCTAATAGGAACAAGCTCGAGGGCCAAAAATGCTACAAAAACTGTCTGTCCTAGAACAGCTGCATGCATATAAAGATATTTTGAACTACCGCAAAAGAGACGCAATTATGAACTGTGGTTTGGGGATTTTTTTACCTAACTCTATCTAAGGACCTGGCTTTTGATGCACATACTCATGGAGTGACCAGACTGTGAGTAAACACTTGAGAGTGCCAGGTACTTGGCAGTTGCTGTGGATCGTGCTACTATAGATATTGTGAAGGGCCTCAAGCTCTTGCTGTTAGATAACTGAGCTCACACAAATGGTTGTATTAGATAAATGATACTGGGGCAGGGGGTGGATTAGCAATGAGAGATGGGATCAATAAAATGTCTCTGTGAAGTCTTTCTCCAAGATGCTTGTTCATGAAGATTTAGGCAGAGGGCACTGATGCTTTGCTTACAGGGTTACAAATTCTGTCTTACTCTTATGGTGGAAGAGCACTCCTGAACACAGGGAAAAGCTTTCACTTTCTCTGAGCCAAACTGATTTTCCCTAAAAGCAGTGTTTGCACAACAATCCCCCCCCTTTGTAGAATTAATACAGTTGAAAATATAGATACAATTACAGAAATACCTGCTTCCCTCTTTGCTCCATGCTCTGTTTGGTCATCACTTGTAGTTTTCCCATATGACTTTTTACTCCAAATATCCAGTCACTACAGGTAATGAAAATAGTAGCGATCTCCAGCATAAAAACTAGTGTCTATTAAAAAGAGGCAAAACTTTAACAGGAAGAGTTGCCCACTTGTAATGACTTAACATTGTATAAAAGACACGATAGTAAGTCCCATGCCAGCAGGTTTGGCATTGTTTTTGGAACATAAGGGACAGCTGGCACCTCAGTATAAAACAAGTCATAGCAGCATCTGTTGTCCGAAGGAAATACTTCACTCTGTATTTTAAATAAGAAAAATTAGAAAAGGGTGAAATATTCTGAGAAAAACCTCAGCAATGGCTCTTTTATTCAGACCTCCATCTTGGGAGTTGTTATGAATCTCTAAGTAGATGTAAGTACTCCGTCCCGTTGCTATCCAGGTGCCACCAAAGTTGCTTCTGGACTCAGTTTTGGCCAGTAGTGGGTCTGTCTTGGAGCCAGTTTATTCTGGCTCTGTCCAGCATGGGGGCAAGCTGTTGGTGTATTCTCACCTGCAGCTCCCCAGGTACCAAAACCTTGCTACAGAAAGACAATCCAATCTCCTCTACCATTTCACAGAATCAAAAAATGGGTAAGATTGAAAGGGACCACTGAAGTTCAACTATGCAACTAAGCATGATTCCTTAGAGCACATTATGCAGGATTGTCTCCAAAGAGCTTTCGGACATCTCCAGAGACAGAGACTCCATAACCTTCCTTGGCAATCTGTTCCAGTGCTCTGTTACCTGTACAGTAAAGAAGTTCTTCCTCATATCCAGGTGGAACCTCCTGTCCATCAGTTTCTGCCTGTTGAATTTCATCCTACTGCTTGTCACAAACGAGCAGAACCTGGCTCAATCCTCCTGACTCCCTCCCTTTAAATACTTAGACACATCCATAAGGCCCTCTTTCAGTCTTCTCCATGATAAACAGGCCCAGCTCCCTCAGCCTTTAGCTATGAGAAAAGGAGAAAGAAGGGTGCAGTCAGCAAATGGTTTCTTTAGCCTGAAACATCTCTGACCTTGGAGCTATTATCCAACAAGTCCCTGAGTGCTTCTACTGTTTTTCCATGCCTTATTGTAACTAAAATTGTTTATTGTCCAATTTTGAAAAGAACTCTGAATGAAGTAATTATAGGGGGGGGGAAATCTTGGTGTTGAAGGCCAGCTCTTCCTGGCAGAATTGTAGTTTCCTCCTTTTCCAGAGGAACAGCTCTCTCTCTGACTTCCTTTCTTCATCTGTTGCTGCTTCTCATGTACTGCCATGTAGGGCCTGGCTGGATCTGCAGTGACACCTTGGCTTGGGAGTTATTATGAATTTCTAAGTAGATGCCACTACACCCTCCCACTGCTGTGGGAGTACAGATCATAACAGCTGTTTACAGAATTTCCACTGAAACAGACATATGTTGATGTTTTCAGGAATGATGTGGTGCATGCCTGTCTTGCATCATCTTTTGCAGTGGGCAGTCAACCACAATCTGAGGGAATGCTGAGATGTATGAGACTGATGGACATGGACTTCTGTATCTTCTTCCTGAGCTTGGTTAACAAAACTTGTGTTAAATTTTAGAGCCTTTATGCTGAAATAGCTATAAAGCATTTCTATGCTCTCTTTATTCCCATACATGCAACTGGTCACACTGAACTGGTAGAGAAGCACAACAAGGAATTCTGCTAGGGCTCTTCTGCAGTATCTGCAAGACTGGCAGAAACATACCCTGAGAATGGCTTTTGAAACATTTTAAAAGGTTGCGTGAGCTGATTTAATGGTCATTAGTACTCTGTGACTGCTTTTCTTGTTTTGATAAACAAAGTTATCGAATTAAAACTCAAAACTGTCAATTTTTTTTATCTCTGAGACAGCAGCTAGAAAATGAGACTTCTTGCATTCACTCCTTATGTTGGGCAGAATTTCTTTTCAAGATATGCCTCTGAGGAAATTGTATTTCAGTCATGTTTGATAGGAAAAATTGTTTTGGCAGAATTTTGATTTACTTTGCAGTTTAAATTCCAGGCAACTTTGAGAATGTCAAGCTGTCATCCCAAAGCCAATACTAACATCACCTCCTATTTATTTTTCCTAATATCATAAATATTAATAGAATTTTTTATTAGAACATTGTTTTTCATTCATGAATTTCAAAGGCTTTAAAAATGGTTAAAAATACTCTTTCTTTCTGACAACTAAAGGATTTTAAGTGTAGAATTTTGTACCCTTGAGTAATGGTTTAGATTTGCCAATTTGAGTTTCTCGTCCAATGCACCAAATAATGTGGTGGGTTTAGTGCTGGCTAAAATCACCAGTGCACTTACTCATTTCTTGCTGTGAGGTATGGATTAGGAGAAAGGCAAAACAGGCTCAAAACTTAAAAGGTATGCAGAATACTTTATTAACAGAACTAAAAGAATAAGAAGCATCAGGATAAAACCTTCAGAACACCTTTCCTCCCCCTGTCTGACTTATTTTCTTTCCCAACTGACAATGCAGAGACAAAACCTGAGATTTTAGATCAGTTACCAACTCTACAATAGTCTTTCATCAGTTCTTGTAGAAAGAGGACCTTTCTATTGCCATGCCAAGGAGACTTCTCCACAATAAACAGTTCTCTCATGGCTTTTAATTTCCACGAATAGCAGCTGCCTGGGAAAATCTGCAATCATGAAACTCCTTCCATTTTCACAGCACTCCTACAGCTGTGTTTATGGGCCATATCAAATTATGGGGTATTATTTTAGGGATGAGCTGTTCAAAGGCAAAGGTTCTCTTCATCTGTCTCTATGATCATATTAATCTCTAGGAAAAGAGGTCTTCTCTCCCTGGGGGCAAAGGGTCTTCATCACTCTCTCTCAGTTCAAGCTTCTAAGGAGATCACACTTTCTTCAGCATCTATTTTGCTTTATCGTGGATGCCTCTGCTCACATCTACAGTTTGAACACTCTATCCCTCCATACTTTCTCATGAATTAAAGGGGGTGTTTTAGTGTATCATTGTTCATCTCCATGGTCTTACCAAAGGAACTTTCAGCCTCCATACTAAGGCATCTTCTCATTCTCCTTCCATCTGGGGCTTGACTCCTTTACTGACCTTGGTGTTTTCATGTTGTCTTTCTATGTGTCGATCACTCTTTTTCTCTCCCTGGAGAGAGGACTGAGGCTTGCAGGTCTCAGCTGTGTAGTGAAAGGGTTAAATCTTGCCCAGGCCTGTGGATGCTCATGTGATCTCTGCCAGGGGCAGCAGCTGGAGCTGTTTATGCCGGATGATTTTTTGGTGGCTGCACTGAGATCTCAGAAGCCAGGCCAGCCCGGTGGCACTGCTGGAAAAGGCTCAGTGGGCTCCTTGGGAAGGGCCTGGCCACCCTGGGAAGGGGCCCCAGCTACCCCGCCAGAACGGGACCTGGAGGGCTTCCTGGGAGGGCCCAGAGCCGCAGCAGAGCCTGGCCCGTCCCCACCAGGCCACATGGGCCGAGCAGGGGCCGGCCCCCAGTTACCTGTTCAAGGCAGGAAACTAAGAGAGAGCCAGTTCCTGGGCTTGTGGTTTTTAAAATGTGGTATTCACAGAGGTGGATCTAAATGATCCAATTAGTTGTCAATTCTCAGCTAGCCAGCTATTGTTTTTTATCAGGCACAGAGGAAACTCTCAGCAGCTTCTCTCAGGAAAATAATTTCTGTGGGTGGTTGCTTCCCTCTTACTAAATATCAGTGCGAAACCAGCACTCCTTGATTGTTAAAAGGCTAACTTAATTGCTTATTTGGAGAGTTTATTTCAATGCATTTCTTGAGTAACTCATTGAATACACAAAGCTGACTAATATCCATACTGGTGGTAGTTAAATCATTTAATCTAGAGTTCACTAGTGAGGTGGAGAGGTCTGGATTTCCATGGATCACTACTGGATTCTGACTACCTCTTCAACAGGAAATTATTTACCAATTTTGAGTAACACTGGATTTGAAACCAAGGATAAACAAAATATTTCTCTGCAATAGATAGTGAAAACAGAATTCTGAAACCACTGGGTGTCACTGCTTGACTGCACTTTGGTGTTATAAATATTTAAGGAGGTCTGAGAGAACTAAGAATGATTTGCAACAGCTCAGAGTAGTTGCAGTATTTTCACTGGGAAAATATTTAATTGCTGTTCAAGAAACAGCATTTGTTATTAATATCACAAGTTCCAAGAAAACCTTTCTACTTTGCTTGCAAAATGATATCCTTGAAATATCTAATTTGTTTAGACTGGCTTATTTTTCTGGCAGTTTATAAAATATAAAATGTTATTTTGTCATAAGTCATCAGGAGAGTTTTTGAATACAATGACACTGAGGCAGGAGAGAAAAAAAAAAGAAATATGTTTCTGTTAACTGAAATAATTTGCCCTTTCTTGTTGTTTTCAACCCTCTTCAGATTGTCAGCTTAATAGGGCACAAATATTTTGAAAAAAGGATAGAAGTTCTGAACAAAACTAAATGAAAATGTAAAAGCCCTAAAGATACTTGGTATTGTTGTTTCCATTTATGGACTCTGATTATTTGAAAGCATAATTCAAACACTTGCCAGAGAATGGGGACTGATGCTTCAACCTGAAAGCAAAATCTGCAATTACCGTGGTAGTTTGAACCGAGCCAGACTGTATAATTTCACCTACTCAATGGACTTATTGCACATAATACCCATGACAGAAAAGACATACTAAGAATAATGTTAATTGTCAATTTAAAGGGCTGTGCATCAACACATTACAACAGCACTCCTTCATGATCTTGGGTTATTTAAAGTTCTGATGATGATATAGGTATAATTAAGAAAAAAGCAGTAACACTCTCCCTGCCTGCACACCCCCCCCCAATTTCTCATTGTCATATACTTTTCTTTTTAATTTTTTATTTATTTCAGAATTTAAAATTTAATTGGAATGAAATAAATTTTGTAAACATGAAATCCTGCTCAAAAGAAATAAATCTCTTTTCATATTGATAGTCTTTCTAGAATTCCAGTCAGTACATAAGCAACAGCCTGTGTCACATTACTGAAGGTTTGGAACTAGCAGTATTATAACCAATTCCAGTTCCTTTCTTGATGGTCTGCATCAGTGGCAAAGCAGCCCATTCAGTTACTGGAACAGCACAGTGGAGCACCGTTGCTCACTTTTAAAACTGGGCAATGAGTTTTCTGCCCTTTTTGTGTCCTGTTTTATGTTGTATGATGTCCTGATTCAGCGCTAAAGACAGCATAATACTCCATATTCTAATAGTAGGACCAATTGCTCCAGAAAAGTCAGCTGTGGTTTCTCTGAGCCCCTTTAATTTAATTCCATTTTCCTCTTGTACACATATTTCAGTATTCAGCACAGCTGCTTTGCTGAGAAAGTTGCAGACCCTAGGTCACAAAGCCCCAGGAACCTCCATAGTTGTGATTGCTTAAATCTAAACTCACATAAAGCTAACAGAGTGTTTCTGTACATCTCAGAGAGGGTGCAGTCTTTTTTCCAGAAGGCTTCTCTACCAGCTCATTCAAAGACTTTTAAACAGAAGAGGAATAAGCTTCTACTTGGATAGCAAGTAATTGACAGGGAACAGCTGTTGTGACCCTTCTGTTAGATTCTGTCCTAAAAAGGCAAATCCACAGATATTTGTACCTGAACATCTGGAAAAGAACTAGCAGGAAAATCAGTGTAAAACATAACAAGACTCAAATATTATTTGGAATATAAATTGCTTTTATAAATTGAACTTGAAACCTAAATATAATCAAGCTCAACTGTGCAGAACCTAACATAAATTTTCTCTAAAGAGCATCTAGATCTGGGAATCTGATAAAAATCAAGAGTTCACCTGAATCTGGTTGTGTTACTGTGGGTGCGTACTTTGCTGTGGAAGAGAGAAACTTATTTTAACAAGAAACAGCACAAACTGCAAAGATATAGTGGATGGACAACAAATATGGAGTAAGCCTCTGAACTCCAGCACATAAACTAGAGACCAAGTAAAAAGATGAGGTTAGCAGAAAGCATATGATCAATTACATTTTTAGAAAATCACAGAATCTGCTGACATGATAGAAATCTCTAAAATAAGTAAAAGAGAAAGTGCCAAGATTTCTATGGTGAAGTAAGAGAGAACCCCCAAGAAAGGAAATTCCCCACAATAATTATAGGCTGAGATTATGTATTCATCAGGAAAATATTTGAATGTATTGGGGACTGAAAATCCTAATCCTTCAAATAGGCTTCCCTCCATTAATCCTTGCAAATACAATAGATATGGATGAGGTTATATTGAATAAATTAGAAGAATATCTCTTAAGACCAACAGATCCAGCATCCTAAAGCTGTAGGTATAGTGCAAACATACTTGAAATTACTCTTGCAAGTGTTAGTGCACCAATAAATACAACACAAGTGCAGAGAAGATACATTCTTTCAATATGTAATGGATGACTGCTTCACTTTGGTCCTAAAAATCTGTATTTCAAAATGTCTTCAGTATACAGCTTTTAATGGATATTTCCTTCAAAGGGCTTATCAAAACCAGAGAAACAAACACTATTTTCACAGAAAGTTTAAAATTTTCAGCAATTTTACTTTGTAAATACAAAGAATTCAAGTCAAGAACAAAGAGATTTCTTGAAAAACATTTGCTAAAAAAACAATTCACCTTAAATGCTTCCAGTTCAGGCTTTTTGGCACTACATGTATTTAAGGAATACTATTTGAAACAGCAGATACCACAATGAGCCAGAGGACACTGTATGAAGCAGAATAGAAGGTATAGTAAACACTTACAATCTTGATGGAAAAACCTGCCAGTAAAAGGCTGCACTACAATCTCAATAATATTTAATTTAAGATTAATTATAATCTGTATGTTTATTGAGTTACACTACATATGGTCTTGATTCTCTATATTGTTAAACTCGTAAAAAGAACCCCTTGAGCTGCCACTTTTGGGCTTTGCTTGTTTCACTACCTAAGTTTTCCCACATGCATCTGATATTTGACCACTTGAATTTCTTAGTATGAATCAGTTTACCAACTCATACAATATTTTCGTGTAAGTTTGTTTAGTTTTTTTCCTTAAAGTCCTTTCTTGAACTGTGGACTCCAAAACCAGATACAAGATATCTGCCACAACCACAGTGAAATGTTTTATAGTTTCTAGTGTAACCTTTTCCTCTCCTGTTCTATTCTACTGTGATCTTTCAAAGAATACGTTCACTTATTTTCCTTATTACAACATTCACCCTCAATGAATACTTAAAGGCTTGGTTGTATCAGATTTGAAAAGTCCCAAGGCATTTCAATGTTGACAAAATTGCTTTTGTCAGAGAAAAAATATTCCACAAAATACTTGACTAGCTTTCAAAGTAATTTAAAAAATGAGTGGTCAGTGATTAAAATAAAAATAATTGTCTGTATTTACAAAATTTATGTAATTACTTGAGGTTCAAACAGCATGCTTTATCAATAAAATAATCGCAGAACTACAGGTTCACAAAACAAGAACTATTCAAAGACAGAGCCATTTGACTTTGTTTTTTCTCTTTAATGAACAAGTAAAGGAAAAAAAAGGATGCTAAAGACTGGCCAATTCAAAATAGGAACAAGGCATACATAAGTAGCAAGAAAATATAGCCATTGGAACAAAATGCTGAAAGAATTGAAGACTAGAAGATATGCTGCAGCCCAACACAAAGCACACTGCTATACAGTGTAGGTATAGCACACTACCTACAGTCAATCCTTCCTGATTCTTCAATGAGAGCATTACCTCACTACAGGTAAAGATGACTCAAGATCAGTGGGAATGTAATGAAGTGGGAATTACTGCTAGCAACAGCAGCTATTTTTCCATCTGTGTTTAGAAAAAGAATATATTTTGTAAAACTTATTTAGAATTAGTACCATTCCTTAAAAAAAACTCTAGTTTACCTCATATTTAGAAACAAAGTAGAAATATCTCCCTCTCTTCTTTATTTTTTTAAGGCATTATAAGACACTCTCTTGTCTATCTAACTTTCCCTACTTCCACTCTGAAACAAGGTGAAAAATATCAGCCTTCCTATTTGTAGAGGTTAGTATCAGCACAGCTGTGGTGGTGCCTGAAACTGGGAGGAGCTGTCAGTGAAACACAGGGTTCAGTGTTTTGTCTTAGCACCCCTTCATTTTCTTTGCTGAGCTGGAGACTCTTTCAAGCAGGCATGTTCTTACTCTATTATTAAATTCAGAAAAATCAGCCAGTGGTATTACATTTGGTACAACAACATATATAAAACTTCGGTGCTTCAGAATGTGTCCCTTTACATAATCTGTCCATTAAGCAGGGATCTGCTTTTAAAAGCACTTAAATCAGTACCATCTTATCTTAAGCAATTTTTTACTCTATAAAAGTAGTTTTGTTCTACATATAATACGACAAAGGTTATTTCTTCCACCCTCCCAATTCTATCTGGCTCCTATAAATAAAACAGAATGGTTCTTTAGTTTTCCATAGACTCCTGCAATTTCAAAGTTTGTTTTGTATTAAACAAAACTTCACTTAGACCTTCCCAATTGCATTGTCTTTGGAATTTATGCTAAGTGATATCTATGAAAAAGTTGTAGTTTTTTTCCTAGTTTTGCACCAAAATGAGAGACAGCCAGCAATTTGAAGACTGGTGGGTCTGATGTGGTACAACAGCTGCTATGAATTTATATATGGTTAGATGAAGATGATGGTTCTCAGTTTCTAGGCCAAAATTTGATTTATTTATTTTTCACAGCCTGCACATATGCAGAGGCAATTCTGTTTCAGGCAACATGCATGTACATACAACACCCATTGCTAAGCCTGCTTAGGCAGTAAGAAGTCATCCCTGGCCATGGCGGGGCAGCCAGTTATAGCCACACAGTGCCATACAGGAGGAGGTGTTAGCTCTCCCTCTTGCTTTTTTTAGTCATATCACTACCATTCTGTGTCCTTGGTTACAGGCTTTGACACTGTCTTGGTTTTGGAAGACAGGTGTCTGCTAGGGAGGGCAGGAGCCTCCCCTGGAATGAAAAATGTAGAACCCCTCCCTCTGAATTATTATAATTCTGAAATCAAGGGGCTCTCAGGCAGAGATCTGGGGACAGGAATAACAGTTCTTTACTACTATTTATAACCAGGCAAACAAAGAACAATAACTACAGCGTTAGCAAGAAAACAGAACCAGGGACTCTGTGACAGCCTTCTCAGCTGAGACAGGAAGGGATGGAGGAGAGGCTTTGTTTTCACAAACCCCTCGGGCAGTCAGTCCCGGTGCTCCTGCAGGGCTCTGAGGAACACTCAGCTGGAACAGCAGGGATGAGCTGAGATCCTGGGCTGGTGGCTGAGGTGTATAAGTAGCTCCGCGGCGGTGGCTGGCACTGCCACACATCCCGGCAGGACAGGGGGTGTGAGGCCCATCAAAGAAGAAGGGAGAAGGAGAAGAAGAAGCAGCAGCTCCATCGGGGTGATGGTGAATTCCCTTCTCCCAGCCACAACAGCTCCCAGCAAGAGTTCTGTTCTGAAGCTGAAGAGACCAGCCAGCCCCCAGCTGCCCTTGCCCTCTCTTTTTCCTGCCTCCCTTCTACTCTGGGCCCAGCTGAACTCTTTGTGTTTCTCAAGCACCCAACAAGTACCAACAGTCAGATTTCTCCACCTATGGGTAAAAATTCCACAGGTGAGACAGAACAAAAGGAAGGACACCTAACCCCCAACAGACATAGAGGTTCACATCCCGTCCCACCTGTTGATGGAAACTGATGTGCTCAGTAAAGAGCCTTTTACTTGAAAATCAATTTTGATGTCAGCACATGACTCCACATTCAAATGTGGGGGAAGAAACAGGATTTGAAAATGCATGCTCAGCTAATTGTAGTGAAGGTAAGTAAAACAAATTGAATTGTTTTGGGAAAAAAGATTTATGAGTGGAATTTCAGCTGCAGCCTTAATTGGATAAGGGAAATAATTATGGGATGCCAGTGCCAACAGGTCAAGTATGATTGTTTACAAAGTAGCAGAGATGAACAGTAGGTGCCTTCCTTCTTCTAACATAAAAAGCACCATCTCTGGGTGAATTTAAAATTGGTTTGGTTGTCAGCTCAGATTCCTAAACCTTTATTAGCCCATTTCCCCTTTTAAATTCCACTTCTGTAAGGCATTTAAATACGTGCCTACTTTTAAGCATAGCTGCTGGTGGAGGCTATCTGAATTCCAAATTAGCTATATATATTTTATTACTCTGCCAAACAGGAGCTTTGAATAACAGGATCAAAGAATTTGGTATTTTATTCCCTTTACATTGATTAACCTGCGATGACTGTATGTCTCAAAGCTGCAGCAGTGGCTGGTCCATTTTTCACACCAACTATTGACTATCTTGTGTTCTTTAGGGATGGTAGCTAGCAATAATATGACATCAGGAAGATTGATTTATTTTATAATTTTTCTGATTTGTGGAAGCCTCAGTCATTCAGAGCCAGGATTGATAAAAGCTCTACTTTAGTGGTTCCCTGTGTTTATGGTGCAGTATACCCAGAAGGGTTACAGTTGCCATCATGTTACCTAGTGCATTTTTCCTTTTGACTTTGAAATATATTATTTTGCTTGATATAGATGGAAAGACCTGACTTAGTGAAGGTATGGTGCCATAGCTATGGCATGTTGCTACTTAATTACAAAACTCACTAAGGAAAATGAAGTGCTCATGAAAGGGGAATGCTTGAAGTCCCTGCACATGGACATCCTTCAGTATTTTCCTTGACAGAGTCATTTCTGCACATACGGTATAAGGATGAGAGAACTTTCTCCCACTGCCTCTCTACCATCCTTTTGCCCATATGTACCCATGGCACCTTTGCAACAAGAAGGTTTGTTCTGGTTTTTCTATCTTTAATTCTTGCCCTTTTATTGAGGCTGCAACCAAGTGAATTAGTTTTATGTTGGGTTTCTTTTCCTTGTGAAAGCTGTCTACAAAGCTGGAGATTGAAACCAGGAACTCTTCCTATATAAGAGAGGGATTACAAAGGGCTTCTTAGCAGGAAGGTTTGCAAAGATTGATAGTCAACACATTTTTTTAACTCCCTGGATGGCAAGCAGCTTTAAGGTAACCTGCCCTTTCTCACATTCTATTTCAGCCCAGGGTAGTAGATAATCTTTTGACCAATTGAAGTATCACTGATAAAAACATCATTCTTCCTGTGTCTGGGGACAGGAGGGACTCACAAACCCAAAGGAGAGGTCTCTAAATGCTTTGCAAAAATCTCTTCTGAATGGCATGTACACGTCTGTAAAGCATTGACCTGTGCCTATGGTCCTGTCTATACTGTCTCATTTACATTGCCATGATTATTTTCACAGTGGACACAAATTTTCAATGGTGGTTGCTTTTAAATTTACTAATATAGAAATTACATGAGATTAAGGGATATGAAATGCAGTAAAACCTGCTTGGTTCAGTAAAGAAAAAAACCTGGGAAACTTGAGAGATTCTGTGTCCTGGATGTCACAGAAAGATTAAGAATGGCACCACTGAATCTGCAACTATGTGGAGTCACTCTACTCCTCCCAAAAATCCTACGGTTTCTGGGAGCAGCTTTGGTGATCTACACTAAGGTCACACCTGCTGGTACAAGGGACTTGAACTTAGTCTCCACAGAAAATTATTTCTTGGTTGTCAATGGGGTCTGTCTGCAGTTTGCAACTTTTGGACAAGAATTTAACTTTTGACCTTCATGGAGAAGGTGGAAAAGGAAGCTGGCTGTAATTAATATAGCAAAAGTAGAGAGTGTACAACCAGCGAGACCAATCAATAGCATACTTTTCTTTATGTTCTGTTAAAAATATTACCTCTGTACCTTTTCCCCAAGAGATATCAAACATGTTAAAGGCTATATTGGATTGCTACATACTACACTTCTGCTTACTGAAAAGTGCCAGATAACTTTTATGGACTTCTACCTACCATGGTATTTTGTATTCACACATTTGCAAATGTCAGTTTTCCATCCTTTAGAGTCTGTAATACAGTTAACTAATATTTTGTTTACTTCATTAATCTAGATTTCTTTTCATAGGTTTTGTTTAAGGATTTTTTCTACTCTTATGCATAATTGTTCTGGGTTCCAAATAAATTTTGTCTACTCATAGCAGTAAAGATATAAGGATCAGTCCTTATGTTTTATTTTAATGAACATTCAGATGATACTTCCTCTGTCTACTGCAGAAAGTTGAACACCTCCAGACTTTGCTTCTGGAAAGTGGTGGTTTGAATTTAAATCCCATATACTACCTGCTGTGCTTAGTGCATCTACAAAGTTAATGACTGCTATTTTTTCCCAATTGCTTTCTGCTTGTGTACTATGTGGAAAGAGTTGCAGAATGATTGTAAATATTTAAAGGAATGGGAAGACAGCATATTATTTAATAAAATTGCTATGCCTACTAAAATACCTGCATTTTCATTACATCTGCAGTCTTGTTGTACCTTGTTCTTAAATAAAAGAAGCTGTTAACAAAGTTTTACTTTCAAGTAAAACTTAGTAGGTTTTGGACAACCCTTTCCCTTGCTAAGGTTAAAGTAAATGCCCTAGATAGAAAGAACTCTGGGTAGTGTGGAGAACGGTATGGAAAGAGTATGTTACAATGAGAAGAAAGCATTACAAATAATGCATAAGGCAGAAGGAAATGAGAGGGAATAGAAAACAAGATGTATAAGTTGGGGAGTGGTTGTCATAGACTCATAAAATTATTTGGGTTAGAGAAGGCCTTACAGTTTATCTTCTTCCAACCCTCCAGGGTAGGAACTCCTTCCACTATACCAGGGACTCATCCAATTTGGCCTTGAACACTCCCAGAGATAGGGCATCCACAACTTCCCTGAACCAGTTCCACTGTCTCATCACTTCACAGTAAAGAATGTCTTTCTAATACCTAATCTGAACTCATCTTCTTCCAGTTAAAAGACATTCTCCCCTGTCCTATCATTACAGGCCCTTGCAGTGCTCTCCAGCTCTCACATAGGCCCCCTTTAGTTACTGGAAGGCTGCAGAGCCTGCCTTTCTCCAGAGGAGAGAAGCAGAGCAGAGAGCAGAGCAGCCCCAACTCTCTCAGCCTGTCTTTACTGGAACATAGTGAAACCAATCTTGGCCGTCACAAATCTCATTATTTTCCATACCCCTTAAAGTAGTTTTCAGTAACATCTGCTTCATGACCTAGATGGGCACTGAGGCAGATGGTCCAGCCTATAGTTTCCTGGTTCTTCCTTTTTTTTTTCCTTTTTAGAAAATGGGGTTTGTATTTCCCCTTTTCCAATCATTGGGAACTTCACCAGACTTCTACAACTTCTCAAATGTAATGAACAGTGGCTTAGCCACTTCATCCATTTCCATCAGGATTCATGGATGCATCTCATCAGATCCCATGGATTTGTGCACCTTCAGGTTCCATAAATAGACTTGGAACTGATCTTGTTCTTACAGCAGGCAGTTCTTCATTCTCCCATTCCCTGTCTTCTGCATCTTCAATGCTGTGGCTGGAACACTTCTCAGAGAAGACAGACAAAAATGTCATTGAGTACCTCAGCCTTCTCTATATTCTGGTTTACCAGGTCTGCTGCTCTCTTCCAGAGAGGATCCACATTTTTTCTAACCTTCCTTTTATCAGCAATGTACCTATAGAATCTTTTCTTGTTGCCTTGACATTCCTGACTGTATTCAATTCTATCCGGGCTTTAGGTTTCCTAATCTCATCACTGTCTTTTTGGATAATTTATCTGTATTCTTACCTGTCCTTGCTTCTGCCCTCTGTAGGATCCTTCTTCATGTTTGAGTTTGTCCAGGATCTCCTTATTTATTCACAGGCCTTCTGACATTTTTGCCTGACTTCCTCTTTGCTATCATTGCTTCTGAGCTTGGAGATGATCCTTGATTATTAACCTGTTTTTTTTGGACCTCTATTTCCTTCATAGGAATGGAGGCTGTTTTCCATGGTAGTCTACCAGGCAGATCTCTGAAGAGTCTACTTTTCTGAAGTCCAGGGTCGGGAGCTTGCTGAGTGCCATCCTTGCTGCTCTTAAGATCTTGAACTCCATCATGTCATGGCCACTGCCGTCCAGGCTGCCCTTGAGCTTCACATTTGTCACCAGACCCTCCCTGTTGGTGAAAAGGAGGCCCAGCACAGTGCCTCTTCTCATTGGCTCCTCTCACTTGCAGAAGAAAATTAACACCGGGGAATTCCGGGAACCTCCTGGATTGTTTCAACAGTCCCCCAGGAGGATCAGGACCTGTGAATGTGAAATTCCTCCTATCTGTCTATATCCATCATCTGCTCAGTTTTCCTGTTTGGGTGACCTGTAGCAGAGCCCCAGTATAATGTCATCTGTTCCTGACCCCTAAGTTCTCAGTCAGCTCATCATCCATCTCTATGCACTCCAGGCGGTCACTGATGTCCTCTCCTTCTCTGCCCAGGCTGTCCTTGTTAAAGAGCCTGCAACGTTCCATTCTAACACTTCAGTCATAGGAGCCCTCCCACCACATCTTCCCAAGGTCAATGAGATGGCAGCTCTGCATGTGTGTGCATGTCTCTAAACTTCTCTCGTTTACTCTCCATTCTGCATTCTGCATAGAGGCATTGGAGTTGGGTCCCCCATGAGGCTGACCTAGTAATTGTAATTCCTTTGTGTCGTTCCTCAGGTGCTCTCCTCCTGAAATGTGGTCCTTCTCCATGCTCCAGGCATCTCTTTCTGAGAGTGGTATGGAATGAGGTTCCCCTCCTCCAGCAACTTTAGTTTAAAGGCCACTTTCATTATGTACAGAAAGGATTTTCTACTTTGCACTGGAGAGAAGACTGAGATCAGAAAACAAAATAAAACTGTAACATCAAAGAGAAAGATGCTGAGTCAACAGGAGAGTGTGAAAATACTAGGCAATGAAACAGAAGACTTATGATAGAAAAAGGAAACTTCAGCAAAAAGCTAATAATGGAGAGTGAAAAGTTAGAAGAAAAATAACAAACCTGGAGAAAGAAATTGTCAAGCAGGAGAAAGTTGTTCTGAGGGTGAAAGAGTCTCTTCATTCCTAGAAAAAAGGACAACTTTTGCCATGCTCTATTGGTGGTAGCAGCGAGGTATCTTTCCTGCTGATAGGAAAAATAAATTTTTGTGGCTTAGGCTGCTGGTGGAGAAGTGAGAGAGACTGTGTGGTAGTTGCCAGCTGGGGTTAAACCATGACATGAGTGCAAGGATCACTTTTCCCTTTTTTTCCTTAATATGATATATGCCTGTGATGACATAATGAAAAAAAATTTTCTATCAGGTAATGAAAAAAATTTTTCCTAGCTTTACTCTCTTTTTGATATTTCTAATTCCCTGTATTTTAGGCTAATGTTTGCCTCCCAAGAAGCTCCAGATGTTATGCTTCTATTTAATAATTCCCCTTAGATTAAGCAATTGTGATTGCTTTCTGCAGCAACCTGATTATGATCTAGCCCATAAAAATAGCCATTCTAATTAAAAGTTTCACTAATTGACTTGATTTTGTAGAGCGAGAAGAGCCACACAATCTAGACTGGTGAACTAAAGATGGCACCACTTTTCCTTATACTGAATGGGAGTCACTTTCAGGTAGTTTAATTTCATGAGAGATCTCTGCACCCAGGAAAGCCCTTTTAAGTTCAGCAACTCTTGACAGTTTTCATTAGAAAGAACCTCACTCTGAACTCATGGCTTTGTAACCAGGTCTAAGGAGCTGCATACACTCTTTGGCTCTGTCCCTATTCTACAAGTTGTGTATTCATTAAGACCATTTATTTATGTCCTTAAAAAGATTATACTTCATTGACATTCTTGTTCTCATCACACTGGGAAACAAAATTTAACCCTTAGACTACACTAGGAGGATATTAATCTGCAATACTGACACCATGTTGAAGTTGTCCAATGTAGTGAAGATTTTGGTACCAGAAGCTAAGATTTACACTCACTGTTCCCTGCATGAACATCAGAATGTGCTACCTGAAGGACACAAATGAGTTATTGGTTACAATGGGCACAGTTTTCCTGTGTCCAAGAAGCTTTTGTGCTGATCCACAGTGAAATGAATTTCTGAATGGGCATCTGGACTCAATTGTTTCCATTTTTCTGCACCAGGCTTTAGAGTAAAGCAGGTGGAAGAAACAGCTGGAAACCTTCTGGAGTGTCTTTAATAAACATTTCCACCAGGCTCAGCTGCACAGACCCTCTCTGTCTGCTAAATTCCTTTCACTTGAAATTTATATAAAGGATTAGCAGCTGCCAAATAAGCATAAGACAACTGCAACAGGTGATGAGTCTTTAATTTTTAGCAAGAAAATCCTAATCAACCTGTTCCTGAGATGAAGACTCACCACAATTCACTTCTAACACTAGAACAAGATGTGTGGATTATGTCCGAGATCTGCAATTACTTTCTGAGTACTATTTAGCATTTGCAGAACATAAGTATGCTGAAACCTCTCCTTTCTAGTGATGGTTTGCATATTTCAGTCTCTGCTTTGTTAACAATCTGTTGGAATATGCTAATACCTTGATTAATAAGGTTCACGATTCTGCTGCTGATAGTCTGCAGTTTGCTTGAAATCTCACAGGAATGAAAGGCCAAGACAAAGCTGAACTATGTCTCTTTGTAAGACTTTTAATTGACTGCCAGTAAAATTCTTCACTGACTACAGAATTATATGAAGGCTTTAGTTAAATGTGTTTTGTACCTATTGTAAGTTTTTCTCATAAAGGTTTTAAAATTACTTTTGATATTTATATTCCAGTTGAATTCAATGCCTCAATGAGAATCAGGTCCTATAAAGAGCCAGCTTTAGATTTAAAATCCAGGCAAAGATATATAGCAAAAGGGGTAGAGGAGAATAGAGCTATGCTTTCAAGTTGTTACTACCCTGGAGCAATCAATATGGTTTTAAGCTGTCATACATCAGAAGCTGCACAGCTGTGCACCTCCCCAGTTGCATCACTACTGCTACTCTGAGCTCATAGCAGTTACTGGGCTTTGGCATACCATGGTGTAGTACAGGAACTTGTCAGAGAAAAAGAAGCTCTCATATGTCTGTCAGGTACATCACTGTTAGCCTGGAGCAGCTATCATGGCAATATTTGATAGTCTTGGCGTAACAGAGGGTTTGGGTCCATGGTTTGCAATAATGACTTTGCAATCATAATAAAATAGTAGTTGGAGTGGTCATTTTGTAGTTTAGCCTTGCTGAAATTGCTTCATAAATACATCACGTGCTGCTATAACAACACTTTCAGGACTTAGGACAGTTATTTCATCCTACATTGTATGTATTGACATCTGTATGTATATGCACAATGAACAAGTATTTAATCTGAAGAATGGATTTACATGAGCATGGTTACTTACTAATAAATATTTCATTGCTGCAGATATAGTACTTTTGCCTCTAATTGTCACTGAAGCAAAAATGATTATTCCCTTTTAGTTACTGGGATGCTGACTGCATGTATTATTGATTAACCTGCAAAGGAGTTTATAAAAGACAGCCAATCTGCTCCTCTTAACCAGTTGATAAAATTCAAGTGTTCTCAAATATTTTCTTGTTGGAATTGGCAAGGAAGAAAAAAGTGGACAGAGAAGTAGCCTTGGCACACCTGCACTGGAACATGGGGAACAAGAGAAAACCAGTGCAGTATTTTGTTCTGCTGAGCCCTCTGCATTATCTTTCCCTGTCTTGATGTTGCATAGTTTAATACCAGCCTTTAAATGTGCACTGGAGCACCCTTCTCTCTGGTTACTCAGAAGTGCTCGCTCTTATAACAAGGTTTAATTTCTTATACTAATCACAAGCTCCTGTGATGTATTTTATGGCCTTGTTGGAAAAATGTAGCAAGTTTCATAGAATAAGTCTGAGCTGAGCCTTCCCAATACTGCCATTCAATTTTGTCTGCATCCTCTCCATTCCTCTCCCATTTAATACAATCACCAAGGCTTTCTGAAGTTTTCGCGCATTTCCTCCTCAGTCAATTTGCTATGATGGAATATCATCTTTTTTGAGCTGAAAATATTCAATCAATTCAGTGTAATATCACAAATATGTGTAGAATATCTGAGCTTTATTTTCCAAAAAAATTATTATTTGTTACTCTCTATATATGAAAATGTAGTAATCAAGGAATATTGTATATTAACACTTGCATTAAAACTTAAAGAATAGATATTACTCCTAGTAAATGTATAGGTCATAAACATGTATTTGAAAACAAAGCTGAAGGTTTTAGAGAAACTGGATATACAGGCTCTATTCATTTCAGTGATATGAAACTCTCTTCAGTTTGTAGACTCTCTATGGTATCTAAGCATTTTCAACTTAGCAAAACAATTACTTCTATTTACAACATCACTGCATGCAAAATGTTTGTGTTATCATCAATGTGTTGTGGTTGCCAGTAGATGAGGATGTGCCCAGAGCAAAGGGGAAACAAAGCATCCATAACACCACGTCTACACTACAATGCATTCTATGCTGTTGTTCACATTCCTCTCTGGTAATTCTGTCAGTTCTTCCTTATTAAAACAACTAGAGGTGTGTTTCAAGAAAACTGCTGCTTCCAGATTTCTACATACTGTGTTTGAGCACACACATCATCACATGCTTGCTTGTAACATCCTGATAGCAACTACAGCTGATATTTTATAGGTAAATTGATACTTGGTATACACGCATATGTGCTCTACAGATACTCGTTTGCCCCTGCTATGTCACCTGTTGTGCTTTGGTATTATGTTGCTGTTCAGCTGTACTTAAACAGTTATGAGTGCAATCTTAAGTGCATTTGACAACAGACCAAAGGTACAGAAAATGAACAAAGGCTTTTTGAAATAATGGACTAGGTGCCCAGTTCAAGTGCTTTGATTTATTCTATCTGAAGTCCTGTTCCAATATCATCAGTGTATTCAATCAATCTTTATTGCTACAACTTTTTCACAGGAAGTTAATAAAAGTCCTAGCCCTATAGTCACTAAAAAATCACTGCACTTATGTGGCCCTCTGAATGCAGGTGTTCTCCTGTTAATGGTCTGTAACCATCCAAAATTCAAATTCTGTGCTTATTCTTGAAAAAGAATAAAAAGAAAAGAAAGGGAGAAGGTGTGGGAAGGTGTGGGAAGGTGTAGGAAGGAGGGAGGGAGGGAGGGAGGGAGGGAGGGAGGGAGGGAGGAAGGAAGGGAGGAAGGAAGGAAGGAAGGAAGGAAGGAAGGAAGGAAGGAAGGAAGCAAGGAAGGGAGGAAGGAAGGAAGGAAGGAAGGAAGGAAGGAAGGAAGGAAGGAAGGAAGGAAGGAAGGAAGGAAGGAAGGAAGGAAGGAAGGAAGGAAGGAAGGAAGGAAGGAAGGAAGGAAGGAAGGAAGGAAGGAAGGAAGGAAGGAAGGAAGGAAGGAAGGAAGGAAGGAAAAGAAAGAAAGAAAGAAAGAAAGAAAGAAAGAAAGAAAGAAAGAAAGAAAGAAAGAAAGAAAGAAAGAAAGAAAGAAAGAAAGAAAGAAAGAAAGAAAGAAAGAAAGAAAGAAAGAAAGAAAGAAAGAAAGAAAGAAAGAAAGAAAGAAAGAAAGAAAGAGAAAACAATGTCTCTGATATAGATACTGAAAACAATTTCTTGCATCTTTACCATTTTAATATCAGAATGAATATTTCAGAAGTAAACTTATCGGCTCAGTCTAATATCTGGAACATTTTGATCTATCATTTATTTAAGGGTCAGTTTTCCTTTAAGTGGCTAATTAGTGAAGATGCATGATTGCAAATGGATGCTCTTTCCTTGTGTCTGCCTAAATCTAGTATTTTTACTGTGAAGATCTTAAACTTTTATGAAAATTTTCCCCTTGTGAGGATAGTTATGATACCACAAACAAAAAATTACATTCATAGGAAGTTCAGGTCCTATGTAAAAGAAAATTCTTTCTGATACACAAGTATTAGAAAGAGCAAAACCATACAAAACAGAAGGCAGGCTAATGCAGTGAGGCTATTGCACTGAATGGAGAGTTTGCTATCATTACTGATGACAGTAAACAAAACCAGCAAGCAGTTACATCAGTAGCAAAAGAAGTGGTTAGCAGCTTTCACAGAAGTAATAAATAACAGAAATAATTGTAGCTGCTCCTACAGCTCTTACAGCTCCCATATGTTTTATGAAAAACAAATCTCTGTTTGATGTAAAAAATAAATAAGCAACAACTTTTTCATGCTCCTTTGATCATTCAAAAGACTCAACGTCTAACTTCAGATTGCATAATTCAAGAGTAATTCTAACCAGAGGAACACAGTAAAACATATATATGCATACTTCTATATTATATTATGTTAAATATTTTAAAGATGGAATTTTATTTTAAAGTATGGTACTTCAAACTATATATAATTTAGTTTATGAATTATATAATTTGTATATTTTATATATACATATATATGTATATATTATAAATAATATGTATATTATATAATTTTTATAATTTAAACTACTATGCATAATTTTAATACTCCCTATCTCTCACATAAACATTTATATGCACATGTGCATACATATATAAATAGGAATTGGTGAGATTCGGGTTTGTAATACAAGCACACAGCTTGTCTGCTGCGTGACTTTTTTTTCCTGTGACAATATAATCTCTGAAGTTATAATCTCTGAAGTTGTGTGTGAAGCAACTAAGATGATGGGAGGTTCAAAATAAGGAAATGGAAAAGCATTCTTTCAATCTGTACTTAACCTTTTGGACGAGTCTCAAGGGTTTCTTACATCACATGCCTTTCTGCAGTAAAAGAAGCAAGAGTGGGATTATGCTATGTCTCATTACAGTTCTTAACTGATATTTCAGCTTCTTTGTGTGCAGCACAATCCTTACCTACCAAACTCTGTATTAATCCAATTGCTTATAGGAAATTGTGGAAGATTTATCTATATATTTTGGACTTTCATAAGTAATGGGTAATAACGAGTGTATTGTTTTGAAATTCTTGGATTAATATTAATCTAAAAGGAGAGGAGCTCAAGGAGAGATTGGCCAGCATACTCTTAAAACACTTTCTGAAAGGACATGGTATTAGTTAGAAGTATTATCACTTCTAAAAACCTTCTTCTGCTTTAATTTATAAAGCAGCTGTTTCACACACTTTCCCAGTTAAATGAACTCATTAGGGTAGCTGGAATTCAAGGACACTTGGACTACTGTCCTATTGCTAACTCTATGTTCACCAGGCTGACTCCAGAAGTGCAACAGTGTTGAGTTGTTCATGGGGGTCTCCAGGTCTCAAGGAGTCAAGAGCAGTTGTTGGTTTCTATAAAGATGTTTGTTGTATGAATGCATCAGTCTCAAAGGCAAAAAGTTCAGAGAATTAAAGTCCATGCCAAAAGCTTTTGGTATAAAGTTCTGGTGGTCCGGGCAGCAGCAGCAGAAGCAGTTGCAGTGGTTCTTCTTCTTCAGCTGCTGCTGATGATACTGCTGCTGTTCTTTCTTGTGTGTGTGTGTGTCTCCCAATACAGGGGATTAAATTAGTAAATCATTCAGTCAGCTAAAAACATGATTCTACAACATTCTTTCTAGACCAATCTAAGCTTAATTCTCATATGTGAAAGCAGTGTCAGTCCTTACCTAAATCCTACTTATGTATATAGTTCTATCTAGAAATGTAAGTTACATTCTTACTATGTTTTCATTATGTCTGGAACTAAGCTAAATCTGTAAAATGAATTATCATTGAACTTTAAGCTAGGCTTTAGGGCTTTTTACTAGCTAACACAGTCTCTTAAGGGACTTGAGCTATATTTTTACTTACTTAAAACTTAAACCTACACTATTATTTCATGTCTATGTGGTTTAATATATTTTATTTCTTTTCTCTCTGAGGGACTCAGAGAGGCTTTTATTTTAGATTCCAACACAACAGGTCACTTCTACCACATCAAATTCCATGTTTATTATCTCTCTGATCCACTGTGGTGGAGCTGCCCGTTGGATCTGTTGGAGTGCTCTACAGCACTGCTTTCCTGTCCAATGTCCTGATACAAGGACCATTGACCTGTCAGAATGGGCACTCTCATGTTGCTGGGACCTTGAAATCATTTGCAGCCCAAGTTGGATTAAGTTAAATAGACAATAAAAGTTGGCTACAAATTCCAAATATGGACATTCTTAGATGGAACATACAGAAGAGTCATATTACATCTAGCTATGTCAATATTTAAACCAGCAGGTCTCTCCTCCCTTTTCTTAAGAGGGCTTGTTCCTCAAGATATGCAAAAAGTAATTGGATATTCCTGTGTTCTGGCTATCATATATTATCTCCTTCTGCAATTACTATGGACCCTTTTTAATGCCTCCATGACTAACTGATTTATCAAATCATTAACCTGTAGAAAGGTAAGTGTATTTTCTGTATTGGCAAAAAGATGTTTGTCACAGTATGAAGCCCATACACACGTTTAACTTTACATTCCATGTTATTGGTGCCTCACATCATATACACACACAGCTTCTCATGATAAATGCAGCTCATTGCTGACTCTTGAATCAGGCCAGCTTCACAGCAATCAGTCATTTTGATGATGATAATAGATTTGTGGAGACTGACCTTCAGCCATGCTGTAAAATAAACACCTTGACAAATCACAGACAGATAATGCAGCTGAAAAAACCCGTGATTTTAAAGCAGTGACAAAAAGATGAGTGCAGATCTGTTGGCTCTTGTGGATTTGGCAAATGTGTCTGTGGTTACATGATTGACATTTGTGTTCTATCACCTAAGAAAAATTGTTTCCCAACCTTTCTGCCCAGAAGCTGGGACATCTGTGCACTGTCTTATACTTGCCTACCAGTATTATACATTCTTGCTCCTGAGTGTATGGCCAGACCATATAATGAGATATAACAAAATGTGCCTGTTGTAGATATCTTGTGTTTTGTGTCATGCTTCCCTGATTCAGTGTTCAGCACTGAGAAACTTTGGTATGCCTTTCAACACATTTTTATGCCAATTTGAAATACTTTTGATTAAATCTCTATGAAAAAAATACCTTTTTTATTCTACAATTAATTTAAAATATTAGGTATTAAATACCAAACATTACACAGCAATAGATGCAGTAAAGGACAATCTGTGAGAACAGAGTGAGTTAAGAAAGATTTCTCTCCTTAGCCTGGAGGGTTAAGATACTTCACTGACTATCACCTTGAACGAATATTATTTTTTTTTTTTCATATTTGAAATATAAGACAGCATCAGCAAAACAACACAGAGTATATCTCTGACCTCTTTCCCCATTTGTCAACTCAGCATACTGGAAAAATGGCTCTTTCGAGAAAAGACAATTCAATGAGCAAAGGATTTACTAGGAGGTAGAGTGTGACATCTTTCCATTTGTGTTAGATATGTCCCATGATGTCTTATTACCTGCTCAGCTTTGTAGCTGAAACCAGTCACGGGTTTCAAGGGTTTATCAGTAGAGGAAGGGATTTCCCAGCATTGTGGTGTCTCCCATAATTTAGGCTTTTGACTCAAAATGATTGGAATAAAGGGGTTTCTTTTCCTCACTTTGTCCAATCAGATCTCAAATTATGTTCTATTAAATATGTGAATGAAAGAACTTGGAATCAAAATGGAATTTTGGTGACTAAAATATTTACAAGGGTAAAAATCAGGTCTACTATGAACTGACACCTTAATAAAATTTGTTGTTGTAAGTTAATGGCAACAGAAGGAAAGGGTAAAAGAAAAATGTACCTGCCAAACTGTATGTTTTTTAAGTAGTATCCACAAAATCAAATATATTGGATGAAATGCTTCCTCCATAGTGTAAATCTATATAACTTGTCAGAGATGTTACTTGGTCTTCAGATGACCAGTGTAAAAGAAAATCCTGGACTACATTTCTGCCACCTGCTGATTACACTGATTATTTTGACAGGTCTATAGAATGTTAAATTCAGTCCAACTAAGAAAAAAATGTGGCTTCATTGGAAAGGTAAATTGGTAGTATTATGCAGACCCCAGCAATGGAAATCAGTCCAATGTAATCAGCTGGCATAAAAAAAATCTATAATTCAAAGTTGAATTCAATTCAGAGCAAACACCTGCCTTTTTCTCCAGACTTTTCATAACAGCTAAGCTGCAAGCTTTTTCTGGTAGCTGAGAATTCAAAAGCAAGTTTTACTAATTTGAAGCTCAGGAAAGTTGAGTCACTATATCCACTATATCCAAAGCCACAAATTATTTATTTATTTTAGATACAACTTTCTAAAACTGCTAACAATATACAGTTAGCAAACAACAATTTTTTAAACGCCCTACACAGGTTAGAATCTTCACATGGAAGACTAATCTTGCACATTATTAAAATCAATCCCAAATTAGCAAATCTATCTAATTGTCTGTTCTTCTCTCTGATCTGTATTCTACGTAATGAAGGAGACATGGTTATCTCAGATTCATGTCCACTTCTCATCTCTCTAACTCATTTTAATGTCCCCTAGACCTTGCTCTTCGTTTATTTCCCTCTGATCAAGCACATCCCATTTAATTCAAACAGGAGCCACTCTTATAAGCGGAATGACACTGCATTTATTAATATGCCACTGCATTTATTAATACCTGCTCTGTGTGTACAGCATCAAAGATACTTAGGAGCTTAATTTCTTTATGTTAGGTGCCTGAATGGTCTGTGGATGAGTGCCCAAGTGTCCAATTAAGAAACACAAGCTTCTCAGAATCCAAATAACCATTGCATTTGCCTCACATATTCTGAGATATTCTTGCCCTCAGGTGGGCCTATCTTGTCACATTTATTCAAGATTTAAGGTCTATTGTAAGACTTTGAAATCCATCTGAGCAGCAGACCAGAGAACATATGTTTACTCATTCTCCCTGACTTTTGATTTACAAGGAGAACTAATGATTTCATACAATCTTTTTTTCCCCAAGTATCTTACTCCCTACCATACACAGAGGCAGTAGGAAGTATAGGACCATTGCTGAAATTTTATTCCATATAGTTTTTTAGTGGACCTTTATTTCCCTTTATATTTAGAGGTGCCAATGCTGGTCTATGCCCTACTTTCACAAAACTATGTTGACCTTCCCACTGGAAGCTGCAGACAGAAGTTTTTTTCCTGTGCTTTGCTGTTATTCTTCTCTATATTAAAATCTCAGAAAAAAGAGAATTCTTTCCTGTTGTAGTATGTTTATTCGGTTCTGTTAAAATTGTTCTCATTTCGTCTGTTTGGTATGTTCCCCCATTTACTGCTTTGGTTAGCCCCAGTTGTCCGTTATGTAAACCCCTCCCAGTTTTCCTGAATGTTCCCCGTCAATCACCTTTACCCTGCCCCATCTCCCCATCCATCATTGCAAACCCCACCTCTCCTTCCAGCTCCTTCCATGTATATCATCCCTTCCTCGACATGTTATTGGTTGTTATGTTATGTTCCCGCCTTCTTTGTATCCCCATTGGTCCCTGATGTTGTAACCTCCTCCCCTTACCCCTCCCTCCATGAGCTCCCATTGGACCCTGGACTGTGCCCGCCCCTGAGGTAAAAGCCAGTGCACAGAGGCGCTTTGGGATCTCTTCGGTCGTGATTTGTCCCAGCCCATGCCCTTGTGCTCTTCCCCTCTCCTGAATAAATCTGTTCCTGGGAAGTACAGCCGAGTGAGTCTCCTCCTTCCTTTTGCCACCAGCCACAATGCCTGATTTGGCAGAGCCTGGCAGGATTCGGTGCTCTGAAGGTTCTGCAGTGGGATTGCCTTTCCCCTACAGTTCCCCACTCCTGGCGACTGCCCATGTCGGAGTTGCACCGTAGAGCTAGCCCGGAGCTCCGGTGCGGCCAAGAGCAGCGTCACTTTCCCATAAGTACTGATTTTGAAAGGTTCTGTAAAATTGTGTACTGGGACACCTTCGCATGACAGTTATTATTAACACTGTACCGAAAATACTCTGACAATAACGAGCTAAATCAAACATAGTTTTCTGAAAATACAGACCTGAGTTACTGAAGCGCACAAGCACTTACTCTGTTTTTCCTGACATTTCCTGGAATTTCATGTTTAAGGCAGGTGTGACTACATTTGCTATAGATTGCCTCTATATAAATCTTCCCTACACAATAATTCCACAGTTCCGTGATCATACTGAATTATGGACGCATGTCTCTGGAGCATTCAAGAAGAACCTCTTCTAGCATGATCTTCTGTAACTACAAGGGTAACTAAAAGCTTTTCACGCTAATTAGGTAGTTTCAAGGAGAAAATTTTCTTTACTGCAGTTTAGCTGAGCTGTGGAATGAAACACACGGCACTAGACCTCTCATTTTTAAATGTCTGTATATATATGTATATATGCAAAAATCTGTGTTGCTCACATAAGTATTGGTGGAAGACGGGTACTAATACATGTGCAGGTACTGTTTTTTATCGGTGATTAGATTTCTTTTTTTATTGGTAAAAGTTGAGTAGGAATTCTTTAACATCTTATGGCAAAAGATAAATTCACATCACATTCTATAATGCTGTTTAGATTTTCTGGTGTTCTATGTAATTATGATGTCTCTATGTAAAACTGATATTGAATTTACTGGGAGATTTTTGGGGAAAACTTTTGATCGACCTGTATTCTCAACCCAATTGTCTCACACATATATGCTAAAAAACTAGCCTAGTGTAACAAAGAGTTTGTGACTGTACTTTATAACATGAAGTATAATAAACTACTTCAGATCTCATAAGGTCTTAAATTTTGAGAACTGCTGATTGCAGAACTAGTCATGTGAGTAATACTGTTCTCTTTCGTGGAGAGCAAATATAAAATAATGATTTTATATAATTCAATCACCTTGGGTCACACATATTAGAATAAAATTCTTGAGTATATACCAAAGTGGTACAGTGAGAAAGAGATGAATCTTAGGTTGCGCAAAGATGAACCAAAGGAGACAGAAAAAACAGAGTAAAATGATTACTAATTTCATCAAGCCCAAAGCAGGTAATTATTGAAACAGACATTTACAATTTGTTTGTTGTACAAAATGGAAAAAGAAGTGATTTAAAATGGGGGAAAAGTTGACAGCTGCAGGTAGCTTTGAAATTGTTTCTCAACAACCTGGTTGAGATGTGCTTTCAGTTCTTTGAAACGCATCCTGTGAACTTCAGAGAGACTACTGAGATTAATTTCTTGTCTGTAGAACATGCCATGAATATTGGGATTGGTGGGTAGAGGGCCTTAACGTCCTATTCAGCAAGCTCTGTCAAAAATGCACAAGAGGAGCGATGGAAAGGTATTACCACCTTAATGTTTTATGTCCTGCTAAGGATTCAAATATCGGTCTGTTTAGGCCTTCAATGGAGAATATTCTCTTTTGCAGTGTTTACAGAAGGACAAAACCCTGAATGGAAAAAGAGACTTAAGTCTTTTAGAGAGGTTATTTTATTAGACTCTGAAAACTGACACAGCCTTAATGGATGAACAAATTCTGTTGACTTCTATGAACCTAGAGAAAACTTGCAGAAGATGAAGATCATGCATTTGTCAGTTGATGGCAAAACACCAGCAACAAAGTCAAAATATTTTTTAAAATCAATTACTGAACTTTGAAAAAGCTTCAGATGGAGCTGGATATGTGACTGAATCTATATGTTATATAGATGTAATATATGTGTGTATATACATGTATACACATATGTGTATACATATATATATGCATGTGTATACACATGTATATACATACACATGTGAACATATGTGATGTAAATATATCTGAAAATCATCACTTCACTTTCTCAGTAGAAAAACAAATGTAACCAGGCTTCTATTGATTTGCTTCATACTTGGTCTTTGAACTGGATCTGAAAAGCAGAGAAACTATTTTATTCTACAGCAGCACTCCAAATGATGGTCCGAATGAGTTAAAAAATAAAAAGAACTTAGTGAAAAATATTATCCAATGCTAACCAATTCCTTATGCTAGAGAATGAATATGGCCATATTGATAGTAAATTATCTGAAAAGGGAAGCTGGTACTTTAAAAGTACGGAAAAGTAGAATGTGTCACCTTACATGGCACTTGATAACAATTTCTAGCCTATGGGCGTAACATATTATACTAGCTAGAGATAAATCATATTTTGCAGAATTTTCAGGGGGTTTTGATATCTGACAGACAAAAAATATTATTAAAATGAAAGAAAAAAGAAGAAATTAAAGTAATAAGGATTTATCTAGTTCAATAGGCCTGAGGATTACAATGAATCATACTTTTTGCTCTGTAATCTAATTTGTAATTAGGTTTACAGAGTCTTCAAATTCTACAGTGCAGCTAGATATAAAATTCCAAATGATTCGGAGAGTGTTAATACAGTGGAGATTTTAGGGGGTATGTTTTCTTTTTGTCTCTTATCTTTTTAATTTTTTTAAAGGCTTAAAGGAAATAGGTTTTTCTTTCAAGGTTTTACAAGGTGATTCTGGAGATAAGGTAGGAGTGTGAAAATTTAAGTAATTCTTTTCCTTTCCCATTGACATTTTCATGGGTTTTGATATGGTAGAACTACAGATGCCTAGGAAGGAACCTGCGGTTGCTGACTGCTCTAGGGCAACAGGTGGTCCCTTCTCGGAACCAACTACAGAATATTTTCTTTGGTGGCAGAAATAGAGAAAATGGAGAATCTGTGCAAAATAACATCTATGATGCATTATTGCAAGGGCTCTCACTACGCCTTTGGTGTGCAACTAGCCCAAGACAATGCAAATTAGCAGAGCTACTCAGGAGTTTTAAGCTACATCCTTTATATTACATTCTTTTAATCTTAGTAAAGATTAAAACCAGCTTAGTAAAGCCTTTTTGACTTTAATATATATGCATATTCTAACACTTTGCAATATATATTAATCTTCAAAGAATCTGAAGAGGTTCTCGAGGAGTCAACTCTTTCCTTTAATTTAGAGAAGGCTGAGAAAACTACCACAAAATTATGACATAATTAACACAGCGATAGATAAGTGAATCAGACAATAACTTTTTTTCCTAATAGAAAAACAACACAGAAAACAAATGGTCTCAGCTGGATGGAGTATTTCTGGGTAAAAATATTATACAATTTTTAATTTACAGATTATATTTTGGGTGATTAATATTGTCAAAAAGATAAATTATCTGTTCAAATATAAATATAGATTTAGAAAACAGTACTTAAGGGTTTTACCCAGTAGCAGTATATCATTGTCAAATGTAGAAAAAAACCTCAGTGGCTAAAGCCCCAAAGTTCTGCTACAGAGCAGCCAAGTACTGATTAATGTACAGTTTACTTGGAGACACATTGTTATTTTTTAATTGCAAATTAAGCTTCTGCATCTTTTGCGTTCCTGTGTTCCATGATCTCAAAGATAGAAATACTCTCTCCTCTTTCCCCTCCACTACTTCAATTTCCAACTTCTCTGCTTTCAAATGGTTGCCATGAGTATTAATTCCAGATGGGAAGAGTGTTGTGTGGTATTGATTACTTGTCTCCTCATTTGAGTCACTTCCTGTCAGTATAGTCTCTCATTTTTCTCAGGGGTCTGAAGAAGGTAATGGCAGCTGTTCCTCCTAATTTGTACCAGAGGCTATGATTTAGAAAAGCACTTGGACATGTTCTTTAAATGACTTGATGGAAGGGTAAGTTAGGCAGGGACAGGATTGAGGCCGGGAAGTTTTCTCTGCTGCAGTGGAGCAGCTAACTAGCTCTGCACTGTTCTGCCTCATACTGCCATTCTGGAAAAGGCTACTCAATTCTCTTTATTCTGTTTCACAAATGAAGATGTGAGGTATAGAGAGGCTAAATCCCAGAACTGCAAAGCAGTGAAAGACTACTCCTACTGAAACTTGTAGGAATTGGAGAGCTACGAATACTTTAAAGTATCTAGGCCCAATGACTTGCTCACATTAGTTTGAAAATCTGTACAGGGCAGGAGACATAAACATAGTACTACTGGGATATGTTCAGTCTTAATTTTTGTTGTTTGGAGAGGAACTTTGGGTTTTTCTATTAGCATCTGGACGACAGCACAGCCTCTTAGTGTGGGATATTTTCCTCCATTCACCTTATCTGTGACAGAGCAAACAGCCATTAGTTTCTCTGCTTAGATGATTCTGGAATATTTTTAAAAAAATGTAATAACATTCCACAGAAAGCCCTGGGAAAATGGTAATGCTGGTAAGAAAGAAGATTCTTTTGAAAACAGTCCTAACATGAAACTGCTGACTTGTTTATATTCCCTGAAATCTACCTGACTACCAACTTCACTGCTTAGTAACAGCAGAGGAGAAAAGGTGAATAACTTGATTCTGATTAAAGTGATCCCCTCTCTGACCTTCTTGGCTCTGACTGTCAACATTGCAGGTTGAGTCTGCAAGTAACTTCTGTTTTACACTGTCATCAGCTGTGAATTATGTGCAGTCTCAACCTTCTCTGACAGCATGCTTAAATATTTTGTTAGCTTCAGGCCTGTACACAGAATACATGTACAGCCAGGGACTAGAGGCACAGGGAATAGAGCAGACTATTTCAAACCCTACACAAAAGAAGCAGTAATTCTGTGCTGATTTGCCCTCTGTCTACAGTCTTCAAACTCAGCAGTTCTCATCAGTCCCTAGCTATTTCTACTCATGGTCCAGAATATCTGCAGCCCAGAAAACCTCCTAGTTAGCCCCTGGAGAAATTTTGCAAAGCCTTGACATGTGTGACTCATGAGTTTAAATCCAGGTAAGACTGAATCAAACAGTATTTCTGTGTTCCATGCAAAACAAATGGAAAACATTTCCTTTTTTGCTCAATCTAAAATGTAGCATTTTTAAAATATTTAACAATTTATAGAAAGTGACCTTGAAGGAAAGGTGAGTTAGCAGCACTATGATTAAAAAAACTATATTTTTAAATAGCATAATTGAGAGTAGAATATGTTCAGATTTGAAGTGCATGTCTGACAGTTTAGAGAACACAATTTCAGCATGTCCTACTGTGTTCCTTTGGTGAGTGGCATTCTGACTATTGGGGACTGCTGAAGAGATTTTCGTGCTTAGACTGCCATCATGGAAGTCCATTCTCCCCATTTTTGTGAACACAGAATTGACAGCCAGGATTCTAGCATCAGGCCCTAACTCAGTGCACATCATTGATCCCACTGTTTCGGAAGGGAGTTAATCTAAAACAGCTGACAAACATATCAGGATAGTCACTGAGATGATGTCCAATTTTAAGTGTAATTTAATATAAGGAAATAAGAGATCATAAAGGGTCAGTCTATTTTCCCAGGGAACTAGTGAAAGGACAAGGGTAAATGGATTCAAATTGCACCAGAGTCAAATAAATTTCATCACTGAAAGAGAGGTTGAGGATTGGAATGGGCTCCCCAGGGAAAGGGTGGATTCACCATTCGTGGAAATGAATGAAATTCTGAAAAATAATAGTTGTGACACACTGTGGTATAGTCTAGTGGGCATGGTGGCATTTGGTCAAAGGGCAACATTTGATCATCTTGGAGATTTTTCCAACTCCAATGATTTGGTGATCCAGTGACCAAGGCCACCAAATTTGAGCAACTAGACTTAAAATGGGTGTCTCCCAGAGGCAATTCAGTGAAGAAAACAGATTTTGGTACTCTCTTGTTGCTGGGAAAAGTGTTTGTCTCTCCTTTGAGTACCAGAATGATTTTCAGGAGATGGCCTGGCCAAGCTCAAAGTTGTCAGCTGAATAACTTGTTTTGTTCACTGCAGTAATATCACCTAGGCCTCAAAGAAGTAGGAAATTGATTCAACAGACCAATTATTTGTTTTTACAAACTGCATGACCAATGATTACATAATACTGTTTTCTACAGTAAACAATGTTGCTTATCATTCAGCTTCTCACTTGCTTAGTTAGGAAGCTGAAAAAATCCCTCTTCTAGATTCACTATAAATGGGATAAACTGATAAACTTCTATTGCTTGTTTTCTGTTATATGCCAGATCTGTGATGTGGCTGTTGCTCATCTGGTTTGTCTGTGTAAGGACATCAGAGCCCACAAAATTGGTGTCAATGATGCCATTGACAACTGTCTTGCAGCTAGACAAGATCATACTACATAGATAGTGTTAGCTCCTCTTGTGATTCAAAGGCTTTCTCCTGGATTGCTCCATGCCCTAACGTGTGCTAATGAGGCCCCTGGGGCTATGTGCTGACACAGCTGGGCTCTCACACACAGACTGCTGCAGAGTTTAAAGTGGCTATTAGTTCAAAGCAGGGTGATATTTTCAGGGAAAGCAATATCAATGGATTTTCTCTTTGACATATTTTCCAACAAGGCCTTAACATTTTAGGGACCAGCAGATGAGATGTTAAACCTACACTTCTTGAAAGGGCCAATGCAGTGGAAATAGTGTGTCTCTGTAAGCAGTCACACTGCATGTGTTTGTGGTCCTAATAAGCATGCTTGAATGGGCTGGAGTAGGTTGCCTTCACAGTGACTGGTATGGGGCTGTGTTTTGGATTTGTGCTGAAAAAAGTGTTGATAATACAGAGATGATTTTGTTATGTCTGAGCATGGCTTGCTCAGAGCCAAGACCTTTTTGTACGGCCATGCTGGCAAGGAAGTTGGGGGTGCATGGGGGGTTGGGAGGAGACACAACCAGGGAAGGTGACTCCAGCTGACCAAAGGGATATTTAAGACCATATGACATCATGGTCAGTACATAAATTGGGGGAAAGGAGGTGGTAGAAGGTTGTTTGGAGTGATGGTGTTTGTATTCCCAAATAACCGTTATGTGTGGGCCCTGGAGATGGATGAACACCTGCCTGACCATAAGAGGGAGTGAATTAATTCCTTGTTTTTATTTATTTTCATGCCAGACTTTTGCTTTCCCTATTAAACTGTCTTTAACTTCACACATGAGTTTTTTGTCTTTTATCCTTCTGATTCACTCCCTGACCCTGCTGGTGGGGGAGAGAGCAAATGGCTGTGTAGGGCTTCACTGCTGCATGGGGTTAAATCATGGCAATGAGTTAGATTCTCTTCTCCAGTGCAAGTGAACTCGCAGCATTCCACTCATCAGTGGATCTGAGGCCTGTATGCTCTTAAAACCATTAAAGTTCACACCCTGCCACACATTTTTCCTGCCAAACACAAAACTTTATCATCTTTTATATGTCTAATATAGCTATTTTTCAGAGTTAGATTTTAAAACATATGCATATGCATATTTCTGCATCTAACTCCTCTTTGTTAATTAGACTGTGCATATTTTAAATTCAAATAGCCCTTAGAAGTGGCAGGTACCTACAAATACCTGTTGCGTCCATGAACATGAAATACTAGAATTTTGCAAACTGTGTGAAAGGTAAGAGTTTAATGATACTCATCTAGCTGTAAGACTGAGGCTCAGGCTGTTTACTGGCAACAGCTGTGCCTGTAGTACAGCTCAGGAGCATAACAACCCACAACAAAGCACTGAGGCATAAAAACCCACTTCCTTCATATAGATAGGAAAACAAACAAACAAACCATGTTTTCTGATCTACATCTTGGGAATTTTGCCTATGTAGCACTCATATTTCCAGTACGAACCCAAACATACAATTTAGCTTTATTTCTTACTTGCCTTAGGGGACTTCTTTGCTCTACAAAGAGAGCTAAACCCAGAAAATTAGTTAGGCTTTCTGGGATAGGATCATTTAATCTTTGTCTTTCTTCCTAAATGAGAAGGATAAGCCACTGTCTCAGTCCCTGCTTGACATTTCTGAATAACATGATGTGTTAGTAAATACCTATTTCTAGAATAATAGGATGGATATTATTCCATAGTGAATCTCTGGAGAAAAGAGTTGCCCTGAGTGGTTATAAGGAATTTTCCTGCCCAGTTATCTATCCCAATAACTGTATCTGTCTATCACCTGCCTGAAGAGAGCTTAGTTGCTCCATTGAGTCCAATTGTTAAGCTTGATTTAAGCTTAAATTGACTCAATTTTTATCTGAAGAAAACATATAAGTCCATGCCCAGGTAAACTGCAGGTCATCTTTGTCTTGTAGTGTTTTTCAGTTAGAAAACTCAGTGAATAAAAAAACATTAGTGGTATGCCTATTTATTTCTCATTATAGGACTTGGCTGACACCATTCCCAAGCAGGCATATGTAGGTATCACAAAACTCAGTGCTGACACTTGAGTCTCTGATTTGCTAACCTCTTTGTACTTACTTCTAAACTTTTTATTTTATTTCTTATTTCTTCTGTTTTCTCCACTGGGACTACAGATACTTTTCCAGATGTCACACAAACTAGAGAGCTATTAAGAGCCCTTCTTCCCTTATTCTCTTTCTTCCTATTTCCTGTGAGGATCTTCTTTCTACTACTGTTAGAACATGAACACTTAGCTAATTTTGCAAGATGCCTACACATTCCTGGGTTTTCAGCTCTTAGACCATCTATCATAAACAAATCCACAGTCTTGTATGTGGATCCTTGTCCAAGTGTTCTGCTGTTCTATATGCCAGTTACCTACTCCCTAACACCAGACACTATCATTCACAACATCTTATTTATTTCTCTGGGTACATTCTTGCTGCCTTTTTTTTTTTTTTTAAATAAAGAAGGGATTGACTGGGTAAGTGAGGAGCTCTGACATTTCTCTCTCATTCCTGTTTTTGGGACTGTCTAAAGAAAGAGGCGAATATAATCTTAGATTCCACAATTTCCCCCTGAATTGAACCACTTTTTAGATTTGCTCTTATGTATACATGTCCTTGCATGACAATATCCTGGTTCTGATGGGGTTCTTGCTATGTGAAGTAAACGTTCAAATTATTTGTGTGGTTTAAATGTCTTCTTAAAAAGTCTTTAGCTGTTAGAAAGGATCATCATCTTTTTTGTATTTTTAATGTTCTAATAAATTAACATCATCCTGCTTTACACAGTTGCACTCTGGATGTTTTCCGGCATCAGAGCAAGATGTACAGTTTAAAACATTTTCAGTAGTTTTACGTTCCTCAGAGTGGGCTGCACCCCAATACCAAGCTGCTGTTGTCAAATTGCCAGAGAGAGATTCTGGTTCCTTTTCCCTTTCATTTTAGGGACTGGGAGAAGTTACTTTCTTTTTGAGAGGTCCCTTGTCAACTTTTTAAAAGAGCTTGAAGTGAACCTATAAGCTGTGAAATGCCTGGCTAGGAAGAAATATATTAATCAAGATCTAACAGCTGGATATCTTGCAAGATGCTATGACATCTTCCTGATTTATCACCTGTGCTTAAGCATGACTCAAAGCTGAATTGCTTTTAATTGGTTTTGGATCAGACACTTTTATTCACTGTATTAAAAGGATGTTCAGGGTCTCCAGTTCTGGAACTTTACCCTGCTGTGCAAGAAACCACAACACAAACCAGAAAGTATCTTTGTGACTGAAATTATGTATCACAACATGATTTATTTTTCTAAGAGTGATCTGAAAATCTTAGCGAATATTTCCAAACTAATTTCAAATTAAAGTATATAATTAGTAGAAACTAAAAGATGCCAATGTGCTAAAGGAAAGAAATAAAATTCTTATCTGCATGACTACTTACAAAATCCTATATATATGCCATGAAATTAAACATAATTCTGAGATCTACCTTACTGTATTTGCAACAATATAGAGGTGTTTGCTTGCAAACTCTATTGATATCTGCTGACTTAAGTGCTCTAAAAGAGCTTGAGAAAATTACTATTTTATTTTCAGTACTTTGTTAAAAAGACAGGCAGCTGAAACACACCAGAGTAATGTCCCCTAAGACATTTATGAACTACAGGACCTTGTAAATCAATGCACCTTTTATGTGGTTAGTAGATGGCAGGTCCTAATATGCGGAGCTAGTTAACTAAATTAACACAGAAACATGATCCTCAAATTGTGCATTGATACTATATCATGATAGAACTCTCACCACCAAAAAAGCCCACTACATTGTGGTGTTTCCTTTGGCTGTATATGTACTACAGACTAGTTTCTTTCAAAAGTTCTGATTAAGATTTATCAGTACAAGTTGCTGTTCTTGTTTACATGGGTAATTTCCTTACTTTGCTTATCAGTTTTAAAAAACTTTTGCCTACTGCTCAAAAATGCCCTGTAATATCATTTTAGATCTGTCCAGGGAAACAAACCTTTAATGAACTAGAAGTGTCAAGTATCACCCTATTTCATATAACAGTTTAATATTCAGAATGAATATTACAGGCAAATGGATTAGTTTTCCTTGATGTTTATGAAGTTGCTGTAAAAGCAGATGGATAATCACTATAGCAACTTAGCACATAAGGAGAGAGTCATTGAAAAGCATTCCATAATCAGCATTGTAACCTTGACAGCTCTCACTTCCAATTGCCTAAGCAATATTTTCATCTGTTGTAATCAGGCAAATTTCTTGCATACCAGTAAAGCTAGTTGGACTATCCCAAGACATACTCTGAGTTGGAGTGAACAAATCTGAAAAGGCCATGCATCTCAGTTCAAGATATCTTATTATATTTTCTCCTTTGGCATCTCATATACTTTTGTATTTCAAATTCATTACACTGAAATAATTAACAAGTAGATGTCATCTATCTCATATTTTGTAAGACACTGTCCCTCAAAGGCTCTTCATGGACAAACTGAGACAATCAGGCTAGATAAGTGGAGCACCAGGTGGGCTGAGGACTACCTGACTTGCCATGCTCAGAGGATTGTTACCACTGACTAGAACTCCAGCTGGAGGTTTCTCTAGTTGTGTACCCCAAGGGCTGGTGCTGGGACCAGTATTATTTAACAGCATCACTGACTACCTGAATAATGGGGATGAAGGTAGGTTTGTAGATGATATGAAACTTTAGCACAGTGACTGATGCGCTACATGGTTATATTGCCACTCAGAAAGACACTGACAGTATGCAGAAATGGGCTGAGAGAAGCCTCATGAAGTTCAACAAAATAAAATGCCCACTCCAGCTCCTGTGAGAATGGCCTTGTGCAACAATACAGGTTTGGACAGAGTAACTGTCAGTGTACTGATGGACAGAAACATGACCAAGCAATTCTCCCTTGGTGTAAAGGGTACCAGTACTATCCTGGCCTGTGACAGGAAAATTGTTGCCAGTAGGTCGAGAGAGGTGAGTCTCCCCTTCTACACAGCTCCAGTGAGACACATCTGGAATCTGGGTCCAGTTCAAGGAAGACATGGATGTACTGGGGAAAGCTGGAAAAGGGTCAGAAAGATTATTAAGGCACTGAAAATATCTTGTATGAGAAAAGGCAGAGTCAGCTGGAGCCTGATGTGGGAAGTGGTAAAAAAGGATGAAACTAGACAGAATCAGTGACAGGATAAAAGAAACAATAAGCACAAAAACAATTATAAAAATTCTAACTTAAGCATAAGGAAAAAATGTAAACACTGTACTGTGTGGTGGTTCAACACAGGAAAAACCTGTCTTCCATCCTTTAGGAGGTTCCCAAGTGGATACGGCCCTGAGCAACCTGCTTTTGGTGACCCTACTCAGCAGAGGGGTTGACTAGATCGTTTCCAGATGTGCCATTGAACCCTAGTGACTGATTACGTAGTAACGCATTGTGATAGGACTCAAATCAAAGGAGGTGATACCTGTTTTACTCCAATTTATCTACCCATCTGCAGCTGCCCAGAGATTTCCACCTTTCTCGTAGTAGACCAGTCTAATGTCAATACTGCGTCCTGTTCTGCTGCTCTTCTAATGATCTGGGATCATTATATAACTTTTTAATGGGAACAGAAATGAAAAAAATCTGTATCACAACATTATCAGTAAGATTTGTGGAAAGAAAAAAGGAAAAATAAGAAATGAGACCCTGAACAACTTTTCAATAACTGGTATGTGTATACCTCCCTTCTGGAAAGTACTATTTCCAGCTCCAGAGGAAGCAGGCAAGTACGCTCTGCTGTGGATCTACAGGCTGAGGACATGCTCTACTCTAACTTTACCATAATAAGATTACAAACCAGAAACTAAAAACTAGAGATATGACATTGGCTTGGCTGACTCCTCTACAAGTCATTTGGGCAAATAATGACCAGCTTCTGGGAAAATCTCAAAGGATTATATTTTCTCTGAATTTGTGGTTCTTAATATTCAGCTGAGGTGAAAGTATCACATGAACAGGCCTTGGAACATTTCACAGATTAACCAGGAAATCCTGAGTATTTATTTAGTGTGCAGAGATATTTATGTGCAAAGTGATGCAGGCTTTTCTCTTTCTTGCATAAACACAGCACTGAAAAATTAAGGGATTCAAGGTAAGGAAGGTGGCTGACAGCAGAGAGTGGCATGCCTTACTCCAGCAAACAGAATAAACCTCTCTCTCTAATTTTTTGTGTTTGTGCTCCAAGCTGAAAACAAAAATACTTTGGTGCACATTCAGACATTGAAAATTAATAACCTTGTCTTCATTTTAAAATCTTAGTATTAATGAGATCTTGGATAAGGTTTTTGTTTTACAGTCAGGCCAACAATGATAGACAACAAAAGCCCTTATTAAAACTGGCATCAAGAATTTCTTCATACCCCAGCCATTCTTCAAATAAAGATAAAATTTCTAGCTTGTTATACTGAGCTGACTAATGGAAACTTTACTGACTGACTATAAAGATGCACTGCTGTCACTTGTTTGTACATAGGGGATTTATTACCCTTCCTTCACAGCAGAAAGAAGAAGCACATGTTTTGTTTTCTTCTTAAAATAAACTTGTATTTTTTTACGGAAGTAAGAAGTCATTTAAAGCAGAATTTTTCATGCTGAGAAATTTATAACTCGTCCTTGAAAAGTGTCACAGTTTGATGCTACACCATGAATGTCCCTGGGATTTCCTGGAGTTAATTTTCATCTGAAAAGTCAAGAGGCTCCAAGATAATCTTATCACAGACAGCAACCTCCATGTATTCCTTTTGATTATGGTGAAACAAAAAAAAACACATGGGAGCAATATAACCATTCAAATACAATTTTGTATCTGAGTATCTGAGAATTGAAGTAATGAAAGGAACAACAGAGGCACAGGCCTTGTTTTTTGATACAGAGATGGGAAATAAGAAACTCAGCTCCCTGAATAGCTGCACAATGCACATTGCCGGTGGACAGTTCATCTCCAGGGTGCTTTCTTCAATGCTACTGAGTCCTCACTTTGCATGGGCCAGACTTGCTCATTTGCCTAAACCAATACAGAAATCACACACATAAACTGTCACAGAATGTCTTGTACCTGCAGCTTGTTTTATGTATAACAGACATGTATATGAGCATCTTCCAATGGTCCTGACCTTAGAAATATTTGGGTTTGAAATAGTGATTAAAAATGTATAGACAATGTGTAGATGAAGTTATTATACTTTACATTTATTTTAATCTTTTTCAGATCAGAAGAACACTTGTCTTGTAGTGAGCGTACACAGCCTTCAGAAGCATAACTAAATAAAAGTTTGCGTGTTCAAGCTGCTTGTGATTTGGAGGGGTGCACTGTTCCCTGGGTAAATACTGTCTGGAGGGAGGGGTCCAGAGAGTGATGGTGAACGGAATTAAATCCAGGTGTTGGTAGGTCACAAGTGATGTTCTCCAGGGTCCAGTTCTGTTTAATATCTTTATCAATGATCGGGACAAGGGGATCAAGTGCACCCTCAGTGAGCTTGCAGAATATACCAAGCTGGAAGGAAGTGTTGATTTGCTATAGGTTAGGAAGGCTCTGCAGAGGCATCTGGACAGGCTGGGTTGATGGGCTAAGGCTAATGGTGTGAGGTTCAACAAAGTCAACATTGGGTCCTGCCCTTGGGTCACAACAACCCAGGCTTTGGGAAGAGTACTTGTAAAGCTGCCCAGCAGAGAAGGATCTTGGGGTGCTGTTGATATCCAGCTTAATATGAGGCAGCATGTGCTCAGGTAACCAAGTAGGTCAATGGCATCCTGGCCTATATCAGAAATAGTATGACCAGAGTACCAGGGCAGTGACTGTTCTCCTGTACTCAGCACAGGTGAAACCATATGTCAAATACTGTTGTGATGAGCTGATCCTCCCCCTCCTTGGCAAGACAGGAGAACAAAATGTGACGGTAAAAAACTTGCAGGTCTATATACAGCAGTTTCCTAAAGAAAAGATGAAAAGCTGCATGTATGCAAGCTAAGGAAGGAACTGGAGATTTTATTCTCTAATTCCCATCAGCAGGTGATGTTCTGCCACTTCCTGGGAAGCACAGATTCAGGGCACATAATAACTGCTCCACAAAATGAACATGAAAAAATAATGCTCCCCCTTTCTCCCCCTTTTCTTTTATATCTGACCAGATGTTATATGGTATGGAATACCCCTTTGGTCAGTTTGGATTGGCTGGCCTAGCGGTGACCCCTCCCAAGACCTTGCCCACCCCCAGCCTACCGATGGAGAGGCAGTATGGCACACATCACCAATGCTTGCCAGCCCTTCTCAGCAGTACCCAAAACACTGGTGAGTCATCAACACCTTTATACATACCCATGCCAAGCACAGCACTGGGAGGACTTCTGTGGGAAGAATTAACTTCATCCCAGCTGGACCCAATACAAATGAGTTCTGTCTAGGGCCTCTCAATACAAGAGGCAAATGGCCTCAAGCTGTGCCATGGCAGGTTTAGATTAGGTACCAGGAAAAATTTCTTCACTGAAATGGTGGTCAGGCAATGGAACAGGCTGCTCAGGGAAGTGGTAGAGTCACTATTCCTAGAAATGTTCAAAATACATGTGGATGTGACACTTGGGGATATGATTTAGTGGTGAATATAGTGGTTCTGGGTTAATGGTTTGACTCTATAATGCTAGAAAGTATATTTCAACCTTAATGATTCTATGATCCTATGATCGGCCTACAAGCCATCCCCAGCATTGAGAGCTCCAGGATTTTGCTCCTGTCCCTGAGAGAGCTGACAGCTTGGGAGCCAGTTCCTTTCATCTTGACCGAGGGATACCAAAATCCCCCTCATGGAGACGCTCATCTTGATCACAGAAGAATCGCCTGCTGGTAGTTCCAGTTCTGTGGCTCGCTCCTCTACACTTGGCAGGGACATCAGGACAGTTTGCATTACACTGTCACCAGCAGTATAGGATTTTCTTCACAAGTATGTGATACCTACAGGTAGCAAAAACAGTCAGAGGTCTTAGCTAGCTGGCTAGCTTATATTATACCAATTTTATTGCCTCTAGTAGACTATGGTGCTTCATTAATTGGTAACTGTTAGTAAACATGGAGCATGGTAACTTGAGCTCTGAGTTTGATTTGAAATTCAGTGATTGCTGGCATATTTAAAAAGCAGGTCTCCAGATATACTCTGACTTTTTTTCATGACCTCACTGGCAACTGCAGAGCCACATACAATGAATGAATGTAAACCTTTGCAAAAACATATTTTCTAACTTCTCCCTGTTAATCCAGGCTGTTCTCTTTTTTCCCTATTATATATACAATTGGAGCAGACTAACAGCCTTACAGCTCAATGTTAATTCTTGCTTATTAATAAAGCTTGAAAATTTTATTATAGTGAGATCTTTATTAAAATAGCTTTTTGAACTAATTATGATGTAAAGATATTAATAAAAAACACACTCCTAAACAGCCACATGAATATATTCATCACCTTTAGAAACTCTTGAAAGAACCTTGGGTGTTTTATTTCCCTTTTACTGTTTGGAAAATAGCATTAAAAAGCTTAACTTGCTTTCTCAAGGTCACACATTGAAGTTACTGACAGAGGCAATTGCAGGGTAGAAAAGCCAAGGTACTGAATGCTAGCAACCACAGCACTGGCACTGGTGTCCTCAGTCTAATCAGTGCTTTCCTACTCTTGGGATAAATATAGCAGGTTGTTTTTTCCCTTTTCCCCTAAAGAAAGAGATGATCTGCAATTTCTGCTGGCTGCTGAGAATTTGGTTCACTGGAGCTTTGGTGGCTGAAAATTAACCAGCAGCAGGTGGCAGCAGTTTGTCACACTTCCAGCCTCCTCTGGGTTCACAGGCAACAATTTCTGGCCACATGAATGACTTTTTGCCTCCTGGATTTGTTCTGTATTTCTGCAGAATAGAGCTTTGACTCTTCTGGAAATGTTTTCTACTAGACTTCAAAGACAGCTTAGTACTGGGAAACTCCAGTAATGCCAGGTATGCCCAGCCAGATATTCTGGTTTCCTTGGAAGACTGCCTGCATGGATGCAGAGAATAGTAATATTCTAGGAATCTTTGGTACAATGAGGAAGAAAGGGGTATATACGTATTCTGTCAGTCTCTTGGTTACCACAAGTGTATCCTGAATTATGTGTGAAGATCAGAATCACTTAAGCAGATCTCTAAAGCAAGACTATAAAGCACTAAAATATTCCCTGTGAAGTGAACCTATTAATTGCTGTGCTTAAGTGCTACATTTTGCTGCATCCAAATAAATGCCAGTAATGTAATTTTTGTTTATTTCCAATTAACATGCATGGTTTCTTCCTTCTTAACTTGCGTTTTATAACACAAGCATTGTCTCAAGGATATGTAAACTAATTTTTTTAACCACTGAAATGGCCATGTTTTTCATCTGTTAGTTACAATTATTGTGTTCAGGAATGCTGTTAAAACCTTAGTAAACATTATTAGGCACAAAAAGAATGATGATAGTCAATGTGCACTAAGCTGTGGACTAATGGAATGATGCACAGTACAATGTAAGAACAAGGGGAAACAACAAAAGGAATTCCACACTTGCAAGCAAGCTGAGCTTTGTGAAATCTCTAAAGATAAATTCAGCAGAGTAAAGAGAGATTATGCACATGCTGCAAATTCTGCTTCTTAGTAGAAAAAGCTGGTTCTGAGAACCCTAGTTAAAATGCCTATTTTCATGTTCTTACCAGAGGAGCAAAAAGGGACTAAAGTCTTCAATACATACACATTATGATAAGTAGAAGAAAAGCATACATAAAACTATACATGTTCCTGGCTTCTACACTTTTTTACCATTTAATCCATGGAATGCTTACAGCTCCACTCAGGGAAATGGACAATAGAGCTGTGAGTCTAAAATCAATTTATTCTCAAATGTAGATAGTAAATAATGTCACTGTCTTTTGCATAGTATGGACAATATATTATGAGGTAGATGCATTATTTAAACACAGAACATTGTCATAGTCACCTTGAATAAGTGAATTTGTCAAACTTTTTATCTGAAAGGATTTTAATGAAAGGCAACATGGCTTGCTAAATAGGGAACATCTCTTCTACTAACCCAATATTCTATTCCTGTTTATTAGAGTGATTTCCAACATGAATTTTCTGATTGATTCACATCTCCTGATTTGTTTCCTCTGTTCCATGGATGACCATCTCCTGTTCAAAGTATTCAAACTGACAGAGAGCAAATGCTGTCTGATACGTTAGTAAAAATAAACTCATAGTGGTACAAACCAGAAATAATGCACTGGAGGGTTATATCTTATTTTGATTTTATCCTGGAACATCAAGGGGGCGAAGGATACGAATACTTGTATTTTGGTTTTTTATAATGCTAATGAGCATTTTCTACACTCTTCAAAACTGTCTTATCAGGCTGTTGTACCAATCTACATCACCAATATAGTTAGTCTGTGACATTGGAGCTAGAGATTTTGGAGCTAATTTTCAAATTCAAAATGACTATGTTGAAAGAGACTGTAGCTTTGCAGGACCCCACATGAAGTGAAATTCAGCAGGACAGTGAGTCACTGCTTTTCCTTTTTGTGACTTTGCTTTTGTGCCAGGCATATGAGGTGCTAGAGAAGGTAGGCTATTCAGTGGTGAAGATTTGAGTCCATATGAAAGCATCTCTGTAGAAGAGAGCTTGCAGGCTGGCCAATTACAGGATATGGAAAGGTGATACCATGAAGTTCTGGCTCCCTATTTTAATTTGTTATCTAGGAGAAAAGATAAAAATGAGTGGTTCAATTAGCCTGATTGTGCCTGAATTTGCATAGTTATAGAATGACAGAATCATAAAGTATCCTGAGATGGAAGGGTCATCGAGTCCAACTCCTAGCATGCTGTATTTAACAGTGTTTGTCCTAGACAAGCATTTTCTTTAGCAATTTGAACCCCATTATTTACATTCTCATATCCCTAGAATATTTATTAGATGTTTCTTTGAACCAAAATCCACTAGTCAGCAAAATATTAAAATTATTATATACAACTATGTAATATAACTGTCTTATTTCAGCCATCCATATGATATTTCTGACATGGGATTCTAATAGTTTTTGCTATTATTGGAACTAGAGAACACCAACACTTTTCTAGAAAGAATATTCTTAAAAATAAACACAAAGTAGGAACAATGACAATTATTGAGAAAAAGCATTACACAAGATTAAGAAATAAATCCAACTACAAAGTCTAGTTAATATTAAGACTATCACACCTATGTACACAGAGTGTAAATAATTGGCCTAGCTGACCCCTGTTTCAATCACTCTTATTTTCTTTACTTCATTTTACATATGGGAAGAGTTTAATTTCAGGTTTCTAGACATGTTTGAAGAGCCAGTATTACTATACACACACCTTAACTTAGAGTACAGTGTGGAATGTCTTAGCAGGAGAAGAGAATGGGTAGTTCCTGAGAAATGTTCTCGTTGCTGACCAGGACAATCTGTGGTTTGACTTCAGTTACAGGGCAGGGAATTGTCTGAAGGCTATTTTACAATTTCCCAGTATTGCCACGTCTTCTGTCATACAAATTTGTCTTTTCCTAAGAGATTGTGCTTTTTCATCAAGTTAGTGTAAGAGTGGGAGAGCAGTTGTATTTGCCATTCAGACTTTGTCCCTTAGGGCTGTGAAAAGTGACCTTCAAGCTTCTGCTTAAAATTCTTGAATAAGGATATTAATATCCCTGAATAATCTTCCCTGGCAGAGAAGATTACTTGAATTGTTTTCAGGAGGCTTATTTTTGCTAACTAGTGGAGAATTCCCACACATGTGTTTACTGCCTTTTTCCATTGTTGGGGTACTGCTTACTTTTAGGGAGGAATTATTGTAGTTCCTAAAGAACCTGGCACAATCCAGCATCTATAGAGAGATAAATTTGAGGTATCGAAGCTGCTGCTGTTTTGTCACATTGTACACATTCCTTCTCCACTTTCTGTTTTAACTATTTGGTATTAGAGAGATTGAGTTGCCTTATCTATCCTTCTGTTGTTAGGCAGACTTGCCTTTGACAGGTAAAGAAGAGAGTACCAGCTGAGCTGAACATGTTTGTGGCCCATGAAGAAAAAGATCAGTAACAACAGGCATGTCAGGAGCCAATTTTATTAGGTAACTCAGAAACTTGTTATGGTTTTAACAGCTTTTAATGTTTGATTGAACCCGTCCAACCATTCTTTGCACAACCCTGAATCAATGGGAGCAAGTGCAAGTTCATAAATGTTAAAGCTATTCTTTTTACAACCTGACTGTGAGGGAGAGATGGAGAGATAACAAGTGAATTCCAGGGCAACAAGTACCTTCCTAAGCCTGAAAGGATTACAGTCTGCAGAAAGGAGGACAACTGGCAATTAGTAAGAATTTCTTTGGGATACTTGTCTTGAACATAATATGTCCAGCTTAATTTGAATTTTCCTAGGTATTATTCTCCTAGCTATTTTTAAAATTTAAATTTGCTTTAATTAGCCTTTTAAAAAAACCCCAAAATAATGGAAACATTAATGTTCTTAGTATCAGTAGATTTTCAGTTACAGTATGCAATGCTTTGCTGAATTTGAGGAGAGGAAATCTGTTTTATTAAAGTTGGACTTGAAGCCTTTTCAGCTGAATGTGTATGTTTACATCAAGCCTGTAGGGATTTAAGTCTGTTCTTCAACAACCATGTGGTTACAGTAAAACTAGATCCCAAACAGGTTACTGAGCTGTAAGAGTTATTTGCATGAAGGGGTGCTGAAAACACTGCAATCTGAGTAATTGCAACAGTAATAAACCAAATAAACTCGCTCACATTTACTGGCAGTTCAGGGAGTTGCAAATTTCTCAGCAGAACAGGTCATAGCCTACCTTGTCTCAGACAGAAGTTTCACTGGTGTGATGGGAGGGGGGGGAGGGAAAACATTGCTAAAAGCATACCATGGCACTTCCAAGTGATGGAACACTTTTAAAGCACTGACATTTAAAGCAATCATAATCTCAGTTGAGAATTATTCTGTCATTCTCTGACTTACTTAGCCTTACTACTCTAAAATCCAGCTGTCATGCAGAGGACAACAGGCCCATTAACTCTATCAAATGATGGCTTTCTTATTTTCAAACATGGTAGGATATTAAGTATTCAGCCTCTGCTATCAACAGCTGAGTGTCATCTTGCAGCAGCAGGTTCAGGTCCCTCAACAGAGTGCCCAATAATTTACTGGGTTAAATACATCAGCATTTTTTACTGCATTCCCTACTCCTTCCTCCTAACCCAGCCAAGAGTTTTTCAGTGATATTTTAGGTGCATGTTAGTAAAACATACCCTTGTTCAGGCAGTTATTTACTGAAATAAATGTTTAGGCCATACAAGAGTGTCTTAAACCAACTCAGCACAAGTAACTCCCATAATCAGGATCAATCCATGGGAGGTGTTGTACTTTAAAGTTTTCTGCTTCACACTTGGTTTAAATTCTCTCTCGTTTGTATCCTTATTTCAAAGCATTTGTGCAGTGTTACTTTCCAGTACACTGTGATGTGTTTAACAGATTCTGATGCCTCTGCTTTGAAGGTGCAGACACATTACTGCTCTGAAGATGGAGCTAAAGATTTTTGCAAAGTTAAAAGGAACTAAACGCAAATAAAAAGAAGAGATAAAAAGTTTTTGGGTTTTCTTTTCCCTTGTAAAGAACTGATAAATAAACCATGTTTTCCTGACTGCAGCTTATAGAGTTGGACATCTGTAGCTCATTAGTTTACAACTGTCTTTCAAACCAATTAATTGAAAGAATTAGGTGCTTTCTAAAAGAGGGACAGAACAAAAATAACTTCAGTTTTTGAAGATTTCTTTTAAAAGTGTTTCTGACATTATTATCTGCAAAGCACAGACTAGCATACTGTTCCAAATCTATTATCTTTCTTTTTTTTCCCTCTTCTTTCTCCTTTGCATCATCTATAGCTTGGATGGTACGTCAAAAATACCCAATAGCTCCATTCCTACCCAGAATTTTAATTTTTGTAGAGGGACATTTTAGATTCCAGACCTGTGAAAAGACCTTCTGGATGCTTTGTTTCTCACCATACAGTGACCTAGTATTTGAGTACTAAATCCTCTACACGGTAGTTCTAGATCTGATTGAAATGATTATATTCTTTCGATGCTTAATGGTCTGAATTTCAAGGAGATTTTCCAGTATTTTAGGTCTCCTAACACTTTTCCTTTTGAAAGATTATTGCCAAATATTATGATTTTTTTTTTTTTTGCTTGACATGATTAAACTGCAATGGAATTATGTGGTGACCCAGGGTCTACTTCCTGAGTCAGATGGAGAATTCAACAGGACTTTTAGCTGAGTGATAAACCATCCCTAGTAAGCACACACTGAGGGTGATATCTAGTACTTCATGTTCTTAGGACTAAATTTGGCCAGCTTGTTGGGATTACAAATCATGTTACTATTTAGGTCCAATCCATGCTGAATCTTGAGTTTTCAGATCTGCTTTACATTATCAAGTCTATTGTGCCACTCAAATGTATTCAAAATGTAAAAATGTAAGCTTATCTAAATCTTGTATGTTCAACCCTGAAAACAATACATACTGGCATTGGAGCACCAGCTACAGGAACTTCTCAGACCCACAGTGCTTACAGTGTACCTTTCATGCTCACTTTCATGTTTCTATGGTTGCTTCTAGAAATTCCAGAGGAATCAGAAGTTTAGTGGTATTTTATGCTTCTTCAATTTTTCTGAGGAATTAGATTTTATCTGTTTCACAGAATCACATAACCAATAAGGTTGGAAAAGACCTCTGGGATAATTGAGTGCAACCTATGACTGAATACCATATTAGACCATGGCACTAAGTGTGACATCCAGTCTTCCCTTAAACACCTCCAGGGATGGTGAGTCAACAATTTCCCAGAGTACCCTGTTCCAATGCTTCCAATAACCCTACTGTCAAAGAAATTTTTCAGAATATGAATTCTAAAGCTCTTCTGGCACAACTTGAGACCATTTCCTCTTTTCCTGTCACTAGCTGGCTGGGAGAAGAGGCCAGCCCCCATCTATAAACGTCTTTCAGGTGGTTGTAGAGAGAGATAAGGTCACCCCTGAGACCTCCTTTTCCTCAGGCTAAACAACCTCAGCACTCCCAGACTTGTCGAAGGACATGCATAGTCTATGTCGAGTTTTGTGATTATAGATCTCAGAGAATGAAATAGTTCCTGAAGTTGTCAGATTTTTTATTGAAAAATCATCCCTCAGCACACCCTTGACCAGTGGCAGCTGGGAAGGCCACAAACCCATGCTTTCCCAAATCAATTTGCTCTCCAACAGACACTTGCATTAAAGTCCATTATTTTCTTTTCAGAATAGAGGGCTAAAGCCTTGTGTTACAATCTGTTTGCTAAAAACACTACATATAAAAAGAGTTCTCAGGACTATGTTTTTGAAACAATTGCCATTTTCATTAATAGAGGTGAGCCAATGGGCTCAAAAATACATTTTGAACACTTTCACCTAATAAAGATATTTTATGGAAGGGATTTCCCAACTTCCTGGAGCTGGTGATAGGGAGAAGGGAGGAAGAATATCAGACTAAACAGGTCCCATGATAACATCAACTTGTAATTCTGTTTAAGATGACTGCAGGTAAGTACCTTTTGGGACTCTAGGAGACCTAAGAAGCTTCACACTGAAAAGTTCAGTTGCCTGAGCTCTTGGGGAAAGGAGAGATTTTCTGTTAATTGTGAAGGACTGTGACTCCTTACAGTAGTCAAATGTTGTGAGCACTGAGATGCAGTTTAATCATCCCTGGCATACTCATTGCAGAGTATGAAATAGAGGGATAACACCGTAAGGTTAACTGAAGATAAAGATTTTCATAGAGAATACTACCAGGAATACGTGGATCTGAAGGAAGGCCATTGTAATTCATAGTTTCCCAGAGATTACATTTTTATGTCCTGTATTGTATAATTGTCCTCATTTTTTGTTAAAAATTAAATATAGACCCTTACTACTTCTTGACTTCATCTCCAAGCTGTTCCTTGATTTTGCCTGTTGGATGAAAGGATATCTCAGTGCCAGATTTGAAGCCATAAAGTGAAACATCAGATCACTCTGTTCTGTCTTCTGCCTGAGGAGTTTCCAACCCACTCACATGAGTGCACCAGCAGCATCAGCAGAGTAGAACTACAAAATCATTTAGGCTGGAAAAGACCTTAAGATCAAGTTGAACCATAAATCTAACACTGCTAAAAATATCACTAGACCATGTTCCCAAGTGCCATATCTATGCACCTTTTAAATACCTCCAGGGATGGTAACTCAACCATTTCTCTGGGCAGCTTGTTCCAATGCTCTGACTGTTTCAGTGTTGAAATTTTTCCTAATATCCAGACTAAACTTCCCTGCAGCCACTTCAGGCCATTTGCTCTTGTCTATCACTTTTTACTTAAGAAAAGAAACAAACACTTTTCCTCCCAGCTTGCAACCATTGGAAGGCTTGATCTCACTGTTCTAATCACAGTTTGCACCTAAAATCTCCAGTACAAAAGTGTTAGGAGTGGCTCACCCAAGTTTTGAAGAAATCCTGGTTCTTTACAGGAGTTCCCCCCTAAGACTGATCATAATTCTTATTAACACTTTGAACCTATGCTTTTAAAATATGCTCTTAGCTTTGCAGGCAGGGAAAGACTACCTCAGCCTTGAAATAATCACTGTACTGGAGTGCAAACAACTTTTACAGTAAAATGCAGTCACTATGACTTTTATGATTTTTAGCATGGAGTCTGAATGGTGTTTTCCTTGAAAGTGTATTTCGCAATGGTCAAAGCCTAATATTTTATAAATCACTTTTTATTTTTTCACTGATGATGTCATATTATTTCTGTAGGCTCAACTCACTCATATTCCTGCCTCTCACCATATCTATTTCCTATAAGAAAGGGTTCCTTAGCTTTCAAGAGAAATATGATGTTACTCTTGCCTCTGTGTCTGCCTGTTCATAGTGTGACTGTAAAACATTGTTCTTTGGGGAGAATTACCTAAGTTGGTCCATCCTAAGCTAAGACGAAAATTTTGTAAAATTTCAGTGCTGAAAGTTTTAGACCAATTGCTATGGTCTTCATGTTTATCCTTGAGTAAAGAGATGATAGAAAATACAGGGAAAAACAGCAGATAACTATTACTGTGTTACTGGCCATCTGAGAGACTTGCTAGAAATGTTACCAGCTCTCCACCTTTGTGAAATATTTTCTCTGGTAACTCTCTGTGGTATGAGTTTGCACCACGTGCCTTCTCTCAGCCATTTCTCCCAAACTGATTTTCCATGTTCTTCTATTTTGCTCCATGAAAAGACACTGTTCAGCAAGCAGCTGTGCTTAGTAAAGAAGTTGTGCATGTCTTACAATGCATGTGTTTTCAGCAGCCTCCTCCCTAGACATGGCAGTTGTCAATGACACAGATTTGGAAGTTGCCAGCACATAAAGGTGTGATATAAAATATTTGCAGTAAAAGGAACAAAGTAAAAAATAAAGCTGAATTTCCAGATTGTCGTGGGTTTAAAGTAGTAACTAAAAAAATTACTAGAAAACTTAATTATTTATTGCTGTGAGATATGGATTAGAACAAGAGCAAAACAGCTTAAAAGGAGTAAAGAAAGTTTATTAACAAAACTACAAGAATAAGAACACCAGAATAAACTTCCAGAAAACTCCTTTATCCCCCACTACCCAACCATTTCCTTGTTCACATGACAACATAGAGACAAAAAACCTTTGGAACTTTAGTGTTTAAACGGTCCCCAATTCCTGCTAGAATCAGTCTCTGTAGGGAAACAGAAGTCTTCTTCTGCTAATCTATGGAGTTTCTCACAAGAAAACTATTTCTGTTGCAGCTTTCTATTTCTCTGATGCCAGCTGCCCGGAAATCTGTCATCAGATTTTCTCCTTTCATTTCACATCACTCTGAGGTGTGTTATGGGCCATGAGTCTAGGGATATCATTTTTAAGGATGGGTTATTCAAAGGCAAAAGTTCTCTTCATCTGTCTCTGTGAGCTTCCCTGGAAAACAGAAGTTTTCTCTTTGCCTCTCAAGGCCCCAAATCTTCAACTATTACTTCTCCCCTTCTTCACTGTATCATAATTACTCCACCTTTTGCTCAAAATCCACACTTTGAACACTCCATTCCTCCCCATATCCTCTGTCATGAATTAAAGGAATTTTATCAGAACATTATTGTCCACCTCCATAGCTTTAACAGAAAAATATTTCAGCTTAATTAAAGCATCTCCTTATTCTCTACCTTTTCTGAAGCTTAATGCTTTTCTTTACTGTCTCTGATAGTTTATAAAGTCTCTTTACATGTTGATTACTCTCTTTTTCTTTCTCTGGAAAAAAGAATTAATCTGCAAGTCTCATCTGGGTAATGAAAGTGTTAAAATCTTACACAGGCTTTGTAGATAGTTCTGTGATCTCTGCCGGAGCAGCAGCTGGAGCTGTCTGCGATGGAAGATTCTTCATGGCTGCTCTGGAGAGTGTGGTCACTGTCTCAGCCCTCCGCAGGTCAAGAGCTTTTTTTTTTTCCTTTACTCGGCAGTCTGTGGTGAATTCAGTCACAGCAAAAACTGCAGCCGAGCCAGGGACCAGCCTGGCCCGGCCAGAGCCCGGGGCAAGCCCCGCAGGCCCCATCTCCCGGCTGGGAGCCGCGGCAGGCCCAGCCCAGACCCTGCCCGGGCTGCATGGCCTGGGCAGGGGACGGGAGCCAGCTGGAGCTCTGTTACCTTTCACAGCCAGGGAACAGAGACCAAGAAATTCCCAGGCTTAGGTCTTAAGGTGGTGTTCACAGGTTGATCTCACTTTTCAATGCTTAAAACTGCTGACAATTCTTAGAAATGGCCAGCTTTTGGCTAGGAGACAAACTCCCATCAGCCTTCAGCAGTGTTAACTTCCTTAGGTGTTTCTCTTTGTTTTCTTAAATGCCAATCTATCACACAGATGATACTTTTAGTTGAGATGGTTGCAAGCACATGTGAAGTCCATATAGTAATTAACTGTTCCAACACAGGAACCAGAACACCAGTGCAAAGGATGTTACTGTTAAAAACAGCTAAAGGTTAAGAATGCAATGATTAAGCATTGAGAATCAGAAATACTCTTCAAATAGGCTATATTCAAGATAATATAATTTTAATGTTGTTTTTTTTTTTTAGAACCAAATTGGGGAGAACCAGGTCAGAGCCACAGAAAACTGCTTTGGCTTAGCTTTTAGAAAAATAAGAAATTAATGCATGAAATTACGATAGTACACAATACTATTTTAAACAAATAAACTCATTTCTACTTATCATTTGCTGAAGCACTTGTGAAAATATCTACAGAGAAATCTCATAGTCAGGGAGATTCAATTGAAAATGAGTGCATCAATGACATGCTTGTGTGAGAGACACCAATAATATTTGACACAGAGAAAAAAATTACAGTTCATTCTGAAAATATTTCTTCTACATTGGCAGAGCTGACATTCTACGAAGAATAACTACAAATTCAATTTATGCAGTAGGAAGAATGGGTGTGATATTACAAATCTCTTTATCTTTTTCCGCTTAGCTATTATTTGTGGCAGTACTGACTTAGGAGTTATATTTTTATTTTTATTTCCTGTCTGGTTTTGTTTTCTCAGATTAAATATCTTGGTTTAGATAGAAAGGAAAACACTGAAGGTCAGTTTATATTATTCCACTTGCTTTAAGGGCAAGACAAGGATGAGCAAGAACAAGAACAGAATTCCACCCTGGAGTTATTTTTGTTTAGGGAAATTAGAACCCACTGAAATTAAGATTTTTGTTAAAATGAAAATGTTTTGTCTTTCTCCTCCTATAGTAAGTCATAGGTGCAAAGAAGTACCCTTTGTCACTGGTGGAAGGAGCCAGAGATATTCTGATTAGATGTTACTTGGATTATGTACACAAACCTAATTTTGGACTTTACAAGTTTTTTGGGCTTGTTTTTTTACTTATAAGTAAGCATCCAGAGCATGAAAAATAGAGTGTTTTATGAAATTTTAATGTTTGAATTTCTCCTGATTATTATGTATCGTCATTCTCTTTTGCTTATTGTTTTCACACTCTGTAATAATGGAAAGAGCTGTCACAGAAGAACTGTGGGAAACTAATTGGAAATCACTCAAAGTTTGATTAATTAACTGTAATTTACTTTTTGGCATTTTTGAAAGGAACAAATGCTTTAATAAAAAAGTGAAGTTGTGGAGTTTCCTTTTATCAGAGTTAAGCTGCTTTCTTCTGAAAATAAATGTTTCAATTCCCATATTTTTATCTAGCATAAAGTCACAATAAACTCTGCATAATCTTTGAGCCATATCCACTGCTACATTATATCAATTTAATGATATTATAATTCAGTGAAATAAAGAGAAACAAAAATTTACTGACTTAAACATACAGTACTGGTTATACCCTGGTAAATTAATCTTATAATATAATACCCATATATTTTGAGTCTGATGCTCGAAAAAGATGTTGCATATAGTGAATAAAGAAATCAATATAATATGGCATTATTTTACAGGTTTTAAGTATAAAAATATGCTAAATTATGTGCTTCTATTTAATAGGTTCACAAACCTGAAAAACATACATCTAAGAAATAAAACGCCAAATGCCATTTGCAGTATAATCCTAAAAATTAGCTAAATTTATGTTATCATTACTTTTTTGCAGTTAGTTCAGAGCCTGGCCTGAAATTCTTTCAGGGAAAGTTGCGTCTATACATTCAGACGGGTTTTGGATTAAGTACAAAGCAGACAAGCTACTGGAGTTAAAGAAAGAATAGGGTATCTTTGCTCCAGTAAAGTTCTTTTCCAGTGTCAGAAGTGAATTATTCCTGAAATTCCATATTAGGATCACCAAAAAAATAGAATAATGTTAGCAAATTCTTATTTCTTTCCCAGCTCCCTTGGTACAATTTACTTCCTGGTTGAACCTATTTGTATTGAAATCATGATGTAAATGTCTGTGGATTTGGAGGTTTATATATTTTACATTTCTTGCTTTGCCAGTCAACCACACATTCCTCTTTTTTGGTTATCCAAGGATGTCAAGATTGTAATTAATGCTAGACTTGTCAAATTCACAGGCAGTATAAAGTTTTGGCCTTTAACTAGCTTTTTTGGCTTACAAGTATGTGCTCTGACAGCAAATGTTCAAAATGTGTAGGAGAAAAAGTTTGTGAAGTCATGTATTTCAATTTCTTAAGAGAAGTTGAGTTGCTGTTACTGGGATTCATTAAACCCATTTCAGCACAAGGCTGTGCTGTCCCATATTAAAGTCACTTTAAAAAAATGCATGTATTAGATATTTTTAAATATAACTGATATGTGAAGAATGGATTTATTTTGATTTGTAGCATATGCATAGAGAGAAAATCCGCATGAACAAATTTGACCTGTTTTAGAAAAGGAGAATTTCATTAAAGTTAGTAAAATTCTGAAAATGTAGACAGTAAAGAGTAACGAATAGCAGATAGCGTAGATATATCAAGTCAGGCAGATGACCAACAGATGAAACAGCTAACTAAGAAACTGTCCTGCACACCTGGTGCTGCATACGCCTCATTTTTCAGGTGTTCACTTAAGTTTCTGCTTCTCAAATGGCAAATAGTTCCTAAGAAAGGGAAAAAAGCAACAGAAGAAATCTTTAGAATCACAAGCCTTTCATGTTTGCAAAAACATTTGTGCCTGTGTCATCAATTTACCACCACAAGGCAGACACTTAAAAATTGAAACCTTGGAAAAACAGCCGGCTCTCTGCCTGCTGCTACAAGTTACCGGGGGAACAAGTAGGGATGAAAGCGTGGCATCAACTGCTCTGTGGCATGTGTGCTTGTTCTTGTGATACACAGAGAGCACTGGAACACTCAAGGTAAACAATTCAGAGAAGATCAGTGAACCTACTCATGGTGTTTGGTGCTGTTGAATGTCAGCAAGGGTAGGAAAACCTTCCTCTACCTTTAAAATAAAGAAAAAATGAAAACTTCTACAACAAAACTTTTTGCTTTGAAGCAGATTTACACTTTCCATTAGTCTAAGTAACGGGTGTTAGTAGGTTTGTGGTTTATTTTCTCATTGAAATACAGTGGAACAGTTTTTGTTTAGTAAGGTAGCTTCATTGTTTTAATATTTGATACTTCATAAGCAAGCCTCTCTCCCACATAACAGTTTTTTCAGAATATTACTGCATTTAGTCTATTTCCCTACGGTGGGAGTAAACCTTAGGAAGATGGTACCTCTGAGAGAAAACTAATACAAGAATATCAGAAAGCAAAAGCTTGCATGTTTAATGTTGTCTTTCCTAAACTAAAGCATGTATCCAAATATGGAAACATCACACTTGTGGCAAAATCTGTAATGTGAAAATGAAGTTATACAAGAACAAATCATCCTTGTTAAAATCATAGAATACTGTGCACCAGAAGCATTTAGTTTAAAGTGTCAGGGAAACAAAAAAAATGGTTCTGAGAACTCTCTTAAGAACTTAGAAAAAAATAAATGTCACGATCACTGAGTTATAAAAACAAGCCCATTTCTTCAGAATTATACAACAAAACCCCCACAGATTATTACTTGCTTTGCAAAATAGACATAATAATATATATAATGTATAATATATAACCTTTCATCCCTGTTAAACCTGACAATTACTGTCACTGGCTCATATATGGATCTTTTTCTTTTGTCAGCCTTGTATTTTGCAGCTTGTTGATGCTCTGCTCAGACAGCAACATTTTAATAAAGCTTTGGTATGTGTGTGTTGAATTTTAATTTTAATTAAGCCAAATTACTGTTCCCAAAAAAAGGATAGGGAGGAGACCCCTGGCCAGGGGACTGCCAGAGAAGATCAATGTCTTATCTTCATCAGTGGATGGTGCACAAGATTGTGATGATAACGATGGTCCTTTAAAAAAACAATTGCTAAACATGCAGGTACTCTGAAAAGAAGTAAAAGAAGGTAAAGAGGAATATTGTCCTCTCTTTCACAGTCAGTACTTGGTAGTATAATTTTTCAGCTTAAATTGTTCTTGCAGTCTGCAGCTCACAGTTTTTGGATGGCCTCTGCTAGCCATAATTTTCTGATCAGCTGTTATTAGTCAGGTAGCTTGCTACATTAGATGGGTAGTGGCTTTGTCCTTTAGTGCTTTCTTTAGTTTTATTGAATATTTCTTCCATTTACAAGCCTCCGTCTCAAAAAACAATAGGAACATATACATTAAAATGTGTTATATGCAAGAATAGAGTCACTTTTCCCTCATAATGACAGCATCTCAGTGCTCTACAAAGATAGCCAGAATGCCACTGTACCTTCTGTGTGGTCTGTCAGGTGTCCTGCTTTTATGCTGCTCTTGTATTACCCCCTGCTAATGTTGCACTGCAGAATGTTCTACAATCACTGCACAGACAGAACAGTGACCAGCAATTGTCATTGCTTCTGCTCTTTAGCCATTCCTTGCTCCTCTAATGCAATTCCTAGTAGCTAGAATATCTTCTGAATGCCCTGAGCTACCAGCTAAATTTCACAGCAAAAAGGAAAATTCTCCCATTTTACCTAATAGGAGCAAAATGGGATATTCACCACCTGCTCTTGCAATCTTTCTTTATATTGCTTCTCAAAGTCATGATCTGGCAGCACCGGTTCCTTATTGATGATAAATCCCACCAGGGCACTTCTCAGACCTGCAGCTACCATCCCTTTACCAAGAGACAGCCTCTCCTCTCAGGGGCTGGCCATCTGTCAGGTAGCTGTGAGCAGTAACACTGCTGCTCCAAGATTAATGTCTGTTGAAGGGTCAAACAATGCTGTTTTGAGGCTTTTGTCCAAAGATATTTTTCTTAGAGGATGGGAGATGTGCCCTATCAGAAAGGCATAAGCACTGGTTCATTTTGTGGTTGGAGATTTTGAATGTACCAGTAGCCACTTGGATCATGAAAAGAGCATTCCTACCAGGAGTTAGAGGAACTGCATAGGCTAGCTTTGAAACAACTCAGCACAGTAATTTACTGCAAATACTCCTACCTGATACAATATAACTCTTCCTTAAAGACAAAATTAATAGCTTAACAATTCCATCATCGTAGCTTTAGTTTCTTAAATTGGAAACATTTTACTCTGCTCTTTAATTTAAAACAGTTTAAAATAGTCTGTAATGCTTCACTTAGGAAGCAATGGATTGCTCTCATCCTCAAAACAATTTCCGAGTTTTAATCTGCAGCTAAACTCTAAGGTCACTCTTCTTTCAATTTTAGAGATCACTTTTAATCTGTTTCGAATTCTGAATTTCCATTTTCTAAGGTCTTGCTTATCTTCCCAGAGAAATTCACTGATTTTCCTTATGACTTTGAAATCTGCCCTAAGTATCAACACCAGGCTTTACTGGGTTTAGATCTACGCTGCTGTCATACTTTCATTATCAATAGCATTTAATTTTTCATTTGCTCCATTGTATTTTGCTGACTAAACAATGGTTTTCATGTCCTGTAAAATTAATATAAATTCTTTTTGTACCCCAAAAATTGCAAACACTGGCTGAAATGCATAATTTTCTTCTGATTTTTTTCTGCTGGTGGTTTTTTAAATTCCTTCTCCTTGATCTTCAGCAGTTCTCAGCAATTCCATCAGAGTAAGGAGATACACAATCAGAAGAGCCTGTCTTGCCAGGAATCCAAAGGAGGCTGCATTCTTTAACAGCTGGCTCTCGATCTCCTTCATTGTTTTCTGCTGTTCAGTACCTCTTACAGGTCCTGCTGTTAACCCTGGAAAAATTGCCAGATTTTTCTGCCCATTTAGGAATTGCACTTCCTTTTACCAAAATACTTTCATTAAGTCAAGTTTTATTTGTTACAGAAGCTAAAGCTGCCTGAATGTTGTGCTTTGTAACTGTTTATTGTGTACAGTTTGCTCTGAGGAGATCAACTGTCTCTTAGAGGAAAAGCTGTAATTTCCATGTCTGAATATTGAATATATCTTATTACTAGTACTAATGTAAGCATGCATTTAAAGTGACTTCTACAACTATGATTTGGCAATGTAAGGTGTGTTAATAATGGGCTCTTTGCAGTAAGGTGCTTAAACCCTTGTTCTCATTCCTTTCTTTACAACTGCTGAGTGATGTTGAATCTGATGGGGGTTTTGCAACATCATTTTGGGAACTGTGCAGACCTCCTGGACTGATTTTTGTAGGTTAAAAAGTATACAGACATTAGTAGGCTCTACTATCCTTTCCTATCTCAGTTAGCTCAACAGGAACTAGACACAGTGAGGAGAAAACAGTTCTATCTGAAAGACTCATTCACCTGGCATGTAGTCTAAACTGGTAGAGGCTTCTAATACTGGCTGATATGTCTGTAGCAATCATATCCAGCATGCCAAAATCTGGATGAAATCTAGTGAATTTAGTATCTGTTGTGTCTAGGGTATTCAAAAGAGACAATGATGACCACACAATATTGTTGTATCAAACAGATATTTTTCTAAAGTAGGTCAAAAAGATGCCTTTCCGTTGCTCCCCCGCCAAGGAAGACATCAGTACCAACTCACAAGATACTTTCCGTCAGTCATCACTATCAGGGATGAACTGATAATGTACTGAGTCCTTTGTGTAAGATCCCAAATTGAATTTGATAATGAAAAATATTAAAATATCCTTGATCAAACTTGACTCAAAGAAGCAAGAAACCTCAGCTTTTTAAATTCAGTCTGAAAGAAATTATACCATGTGTCTTCTTGTAGTTGTCTCCTTCCAAAAATAAGTTTCCTACTGGGTTCTGGTTCTTTCCCAATAGTGGACTGCCTGAATTGCTGAAAAGTATTTTAATTGGATCAGACCCTTTTATTTAATTAATTGCTACTAAATTTATATGTGGGCACTTGTATTTATCAGTCTTTAGACATGACTCCTTGAACAGAAATGTGCTGGTCCCAAGGGTGTATATACTCAGGCTGTGAATTATCTGTCTGTGGATACATGTTAACTGTGCCTACACTGTGAAAAGCAAACAGGTTAGCAAATGACTAGCTACAGAAAATGAAAACAATAGGATTTCATACTAAACATTAATAATAAACAAAAATAAATTAACTTTTCCACAAAAACCTCTGGAGGCAATGTGCTCTCTCGAAAGGGAAGAGTTGGACAATGAGGTTCACACCAAGTCTTTTTTAAAAAACATTTTTCTCCACTAGATATATGTTTAAGAAACCAAAGTATGTAATTGGTTGGCTGCATTTAAGCATTACAAATATCTACCCCCTAACAATGACAAAAGTTTTCTTACAATGCCTGTTACCATTCTCTTTTTATCTCACTTAGATGATGACGCAATTAAAAAATTATTTCATCCTCACTTTAAAAATCCTCACCTACAATAGAAAGAGGCTGTTTTTAAAATAAATTGAATGTCTTGATGAGATGGAATTGGAAAGGCTTGAGGGGGAGAAAATACACAGCTGCTGGGTAATTCACCCTACCTGCCATCTACAGCTGACATTTATTAGCACCTTCAAGCCATTTGTGCAAAAACTCTGCAGTGGTTCCTCTGTTCCTGTTACTGAATTTCAATCAGTCCTATAGGGTTTACTCCTGAAGTGAATCAATACAGAGAGTTATTTTCAAAAAGCCTAAGACATCTATACCCTATTTGCATTTAGAACATTATTTCAGCTACTTTCCCACAGAGCAAATATCAGCAGCAGCAAGACCACATCTTTTCTTTCATATCTGTATAGGGAAAAGGACAGTTTGTCACTTTGGGCAAAGATATAAAGATATTATTGGCTTATGTATTTGAAGATTTATTTTTTAAAATCTGCCTGAAAAAAATACAAAAGAGAGAAATGGGAACTGTGGTCTTTGAATTTATGTAATGTTGATAATTTCAGAACAGACTACATGGTAATCCTTCAGAAGGATTCAGGAGGAACTCTGAAATAATGAAAAAAATACCTCAGTTTTAAAAAACGAGCAAAACTCCCTTACTATAAACACAAATTAGCTCAATATAGAAACAGATCACATAACACATTGCTTGGCATCACGAGTTTTTACCACTTCAAAGTATGAGGATGTCTACATGCTCGGGAGGGCTTATAATGTTTTAATTGAAACATTTGTCCAAATTTCAGATATAATTTTTTCTGCCCTTTTTTAATGGCTACTTATGTACTTAGGCACTAGTAGTGTGGACATATATCTAGAGTGGATATTGACACTGATGATAATTAGAGCATCACTTATGAACATGTTTTTATTGCATTGCTGAGAACCTCGTGTAACCCCACGTAAAAACACCGGCAAGCAAAGTTTGCTGGTTTTTTAATTCAGAATTCAGTCTGTGTGTATTATTTAATCACAGAAGCATAGAATATTCTGAGTTGGGACCCATGAAGATCAGCAAGACCAACTCTTCAGTGAATTGTGTATGCAAGCATCAAATCCACCACCTTGACATTGTTATCACCATTCTCTAACCAACTGAGCTAATCCCAGTTTAGACTTAACTCACATAGTAATGTATAACATGTAAACGTTGTAAAAAGCATAAAGTTCATATAAGAAAGTAAAAATCTTCAGATCGTTTTACTTTTTTTATAAAACCAGATGATTTTCTAAGTTCTCATCACAGCATTTACTCCAATTACCACATTTTCAGTGGTGAAAATGAAAAATTGATTCTGTACAGAATATTCTCTTTGTGAGAATAGCTCTTAATGTGCTCTCTCAATCAAGGATTGGACTTCAGTGATCCTTATGAGTCCCTTCCAACTCGGAAAATTCTATGATTCTATGAAATAACATTGACTTGGATTAGTAAAGACTGAAGATAAATGAAAATAGGATAAAAGAATAGAATGGTAGAAGTCAACACTTTATATTAACTCATAAATTTCACTTGAAAGTTGTGTTATACACAGTTTAGTAATTGTTTTAAATGACATGTTTGAGTTGAAGATGGAAACTACAAAGGTTTTTCATTGCCACATCCTTTGAGTTTTCAGATTGCCACATATATATCCCAGAATACTTTCTTTTAGGAAAAGTAGTAAATATATTTGTGATGCTGGAGTACTAGAGCAGAGGTAAAGCAGTCGTGTGCAAAAACCCACAGAAGGGTGGGTATTAAGGAGTTTTGGTCTGACAGGGATCCCTCAGATCCATCTGGCAGCTGACAAACACAGGAAGTGACAATGATATTCTGGGAAATTCTGGAACAGCACATAATAATTTGCTCTTCGGTCTGAACAATGTACTTGTTTATTTCTTTTAAGTCTGTTAAAGAAAGAAAAGTTTTAAGACCAACAGAACTGGGTTCCAGATAAACCAGTATATGATTTAAATTATCCAGTCCTGCATTTTAAGTATTTTAGGCTGGCAACTTCACCTTATACTGTTTAATTCTATGCTAATTTTTAATAAAGTGGTTCTCCTAGATTTAACTAACTGCTGGGATTACAATATCAGAATTTTATAATAAAAGTGTTAAGAAGCTAAGGGAATATCTCCATCATTGTTACTTGATTAAGATTATAACACACTTCATGACTCTGATTAGTTGCAAGGTATTGCTTTCAGCATTTGTTTCATTTGTGTCTAATGCAAAAAAAGCTTTGAGAAATGTTAAAAGTTAAATCTGTTAAAAACATTGTAGTCTATTGTTTTCCTAATCGTAAGGCTCACAATGGCAAATTAACCCTCTGAATTGCTTAATTCTAAGAATATAATTAATTTTCTTTCATGTGTGGAATGTTCAACTTGCTTGAGCTTGTAGCAAATATATATATTTTTTTAATTGGTTTAGTGTTGCCAAAACCTCAGAAAATATGCAGCAGCCTGAAGAGTCATGCAACAGAAATCTTCTTGCTCCATTTGCTTTATCAGACATATATCAATTATTTACCAGACAGAAGGTGCAATATTATTTAGGGTCATTGAATCTATGGAAAATAGCATCTGACATTTCTGGAAAGGAGTGATATTGGAAGAGCTTCCTGGTATTCATTTATCAAAGGTGAGTCGCTGAGTAACCTCCAAGTTAGTACAAAAAAGGTCAGTTTGGACAAATGCATTTCCCTTGCCCACAGAAAATGTGCCCTAAGACATGAATACTAAGGTAATACTCAGAAGTCTATAAGAACTATATAATTAATTCTAAAAATAAAAGAATACCATATCTATAGTTCAGTCAGTATGGCATTTTCTGGTGTCTGAGGTTTTTTGCCTCCAAAATTCTAGCTTGAGTCAGCTGGAGGCCAATATGACTTCTGTTAGTCTGAAGTGGAACAGTCAACCTCCCTCACACAAACATGTATTTTTTATTTCACAGGACAAAGGCCTGATCTCATGCCCCCTGTGGTCTGAGAAAACTCACACTGAAGTGCACAAAATGCAAGAATGCCCAAACTTGGTTTAGTGGGCTTAGCTGAACAGAAGTTGTGACAATTAGTCAAAACCTCTCAGATATCAGCTTGGCAAGATTAAAAGCACACTCTCTTTCCACATTCTTGTACCCAAAGCAGAGTTTAGGATAGCAGGCACAGGCAGTAAAAGGCAAATGGGCACATCTTACTGTCATCTAGCCTGAGGCAAGTGTGAACTGTTTCCAATAGAAATGGTAGAGTTTTTTTTTTAAATGCAACACCTGCAGAATCTGTACATATATTTTATATACTTGCAGTTACGGTGAATGTTTAATAATAAGCAGAAGAAATGTTTTAGCCTGTGGATTGCAAGATTAATAGTTTTTTCCCTGAGAATCCACACAGGCAATCCAGAGTAATGGCTAGAAATCAGAGCCTGTGCCAGGTTTCCAGCACCTGCACTGACTTTGAGAAGCAGCAGACAAATGCAGTCCAGCTATGGTACTCCTTAGTGACTTAAGTAGCCACTAGCAGCATTAAGACTAAGTATCCATGGGGACTGAGTTCGCTGCTATAGGACTGAAGATGAAGCCTAAAGCAAAGTTTTAACCCAACTCATCTTGAACAAGCTAAGTGGAACCCTAATTCTTCATCTCTATTTGATCAGGTGAGCCTACCTGCCCCTGAGGAGCACTGCTGAACACTACAGCTATGATGCTCACCTATCTGGGTAAATGAATGGGGGTGTGGGAGGATTTGGTGCAGAGAAGTAAAAATCCATTAAGTTCCATTAATCCGCTCCCTCTTCAGCTGGTATAGTGTGCCAAAACATTAACAGATACAGAACTAGCAATGGGCCTCACATGCTGGTCATTATGCTGGAGTCTATCAAACGGATGAGGTTTAAATGTGAGGGATATCATGCCATGTTAGGCTCCATCTGGTCTAGAAGAAATGCTAACCACTTGCCTTGAAGAATTTAATATAATGACACAGGACTAACTTCTGCTGACATTAAAGCTGACCCAAGCAGATGTTGTAAAGCTATTCAAAGACTGTGCAGCTCTAACTGACAGTCTTGGGAGAAGATTTGCACAAAACAGTAAGGGCTGGCTGCCCAGAATGAGAAATCTGTTGCCTTATGTTGTGAACAACTGAAGGCTGTGTATTGATAGGTGTTGTAACTTTTTTTTGACTGCTGATGCAGCACAGAATGTGTATTAAAATGATGAAATTAATATGTGTTCATATTACTTACAACCGTGATTATATATTTTTTTTACAAGTAGGTATTTTTTATACAAAAGTACTTTGTCGCCAGCTCAGATCCAGCATGCTGCTACTTTTAAGTCCCTTTTTAGAAGTCAAGGTATATTGGAAGTACAAACATTACTGCTGTGGCATGTGTTTACACGACCAAAGCCTGCAGAGTATTTTTGGGGAATTGGCTCAATAGTCTTCCAGTATAGTTCCTGACTGAGGCTTGATACTAAAAGAGGGATTTTTTTCACCTGTCATTCTAGACCCAGCTATCAATAGCTGGTGACTGAGGCAGTCTGGACTATCCTTATAGCAACTGCCCCATGTACACATATTCTGCCTTAGCACACAAATTTTTATTTTCTACAATTAATATTGCTGTCCAGTTTAGCTCAGTGGAAAAGTATAAATGCATGAGCTGATCTCAACCATTAGAATTTGAAATTGCAAGTTATTTAAGAAGGCCACAGGAATTGTGTTGTTTTTTCAAGTGTATATATATATATATAAGTACACACTCTCAGTAAAATTTGTTTTACTGCAGTGTGTTGTGTAAAGAAAAGAAGGAGGGGAACAAACACAATAAACATAATAAACATACAGTCTTCCCCCAACCAAGCAGTAAAAAAATCGCCTTTCTATTGTAATAGAACAGCTGGCTACCATCTGAGCTCCAGCTGTGAGTGGAATAGCTCTGTTGTGCCACACCAGGAAGCAATATGCTGAGATAGGAAATAGTAGGTTTGTGCAGAAGGTTGCCTCCAGAACGCAGGGACAGCATGGCTACTTCCTAAAGAAAGGCCAGTCAGGACCTAAGGGGCACCTCAAGGCTTGTAGAGCCTGCTTAGGCTTGTCCCACCACTCCCAGCATGGAAAGCAAGACAGACCTGAAAACAACAGCCAGACTGAAGCATAAGCCTGGACCATAAGAAAATACAGCAGCGATGAAGCCAGTGTGAGTCCAGCCTGGAAATCAATCCACAGGTCAGCATCTGGCCCTGCCATCCCCTGCAGGGCCACAGGGCCATGCTGAAGTGCAGGCAGGATCAAGGTGCTCCAAGGCCAGGCAAGGACTGTAGCTGAGCCAGACACATCAATCCTTGGATACAGCTCAGGCAAGCAGTGGAGGCTTCCTGGTAGAGGCCAAATAGAGCTCCAGGGCCCATAGGTGTCAGAGAAACCCTAGTTCCCTTACCTCACTTTGGTCAGAGCCATGCCATCTCTGGAGTTTGCTGAGTGGGACAGGGAAGTGGCAGTGCCCTGAGGGCATCCCCTGCCCGTACCATCCTTGTTTGGCCCCATTCCAGCTCCATCTGGGGCCTGGAGCCTGATCCAATAGTCAGGTCAGTGCCCAATGCCCCATTTTCCTCTGAATGCTGGCTGTAGGAGTAAACAACGGCAGTAATAAATGAAGAAATGTCACTGCAATTTTAATTTCCTCAAACCTGATAGGTTTGCAGGTGTTATTTTTTTTAAATACCAGATCATATGCTGCAGAGCTTGTTACCTAGTCCATGTCACTTTCAAGGAAGAAGACCTCAGCTGCATTAGGCTGGAGATCCTTGGATGTGGTCTCACTTCTCTTGTAACATTTTACTGCTATGCAAGAATGAAGAAATGAAAATGCGTTTCAGAGACTGCAAAAATTGAGTATACTTGTATGAATGTCCTGATGAGGAGGATGCCAAATGGAGAGACTCTCCCACTGCAACACTGCCTTGATCTAGTAGTGTGTTTTCTATTGACTCTTTTACTCAAACTGCATGACTCATTTATGGCCTCTTGTACAGCTATGCTTTTGGGACTGGGTGATAAGCTCCCCACGTAGACCAAAGATTGGTTTGCCTTCTCAAAAAACACAGGGAGGCTTTAAGTGTCTAATGTCAGGTTTTATTTGAGCAAAAACTGAGATAAAACTGAAAATGCAGAAACTGCATTTCTTCAGGGCAAGACAATAAAATAAAAAAGCAGTTTTATGTAAGCTCCTTTCAATGTATCATTTCTTTCAGACTCAGTCTGGCAATTTTTAAAAGAAAGAATAAATGCAACTCAGATCTCCAGAAAAAATTTCTTCTCCATAACCTCCAAGGTATAGCTTGGTGTTTCCTGGCCTCTCAGAAGCTACTTGGTCTCTTCTAATACTACAGGTGCCTGACCTCTTTGTCAAAAGTTAGGCTTTGAGCCCCATTCTTCACTCACAAAGGCTCCTTAAGCTTTGTATGATAAATTAAACTTGGGGCTACTATCTCCTGTATTCCTTTTGTCTCAAGGCACAGAGCACTGCACAAAGCAGTTAGTAAATTTCCTCACTACCTGCACAACCCTATTTAACACAGAATATTTTTTTTCTTTTTTTTTTTTTTTTTAGTGTTGAATAGGGAAAACCTGACTCTTCTGAAGCTGTAGCTTAAATGATTCTGGGCAGAAAAACGGAAAAATCTGATAAGTTTGTTGGGAATTGCACTGTCCAGGTTTTGTCTGACAAAGAATATACAATCTTTTCATTTTTAACTGAGTTATAAACCATCACCACAGGATGTTCGGTTTTGTTGACTGGACAGAGTAAATAAAAGTGACATTTGTTGGTAACTAATGGATGATGCATTTCATTGTTTATATTAGCAAAGAGAAATCTTCATTTAGAGTTGGTTTTCTTTGCTGCCCTGCATTTTTAAACTCATTTTGGGTAAACTCTTCTCCTTATTTTTTTGTATATTTCCATGTTTATACCATAACTAGCCAGTTGACTAATACGTACACAAATGTTTAGATGATAAGGGATGGTAGCATTCTGTATTATCCTTGTTAAATATGGAGCAGAACATAAACAAGGCACTTAACACTGTTGGCTGCTATTTCTGTAAGAGTAATGTGTTGTATACAGAAATGTAACAGTAATCTGTATGTAATAGGTCTCCAGTCTCCACGCATAGTCTCCAGCGGGAGAGATTGACCCATAAATACTAGATTTACTTCCTCTGGGGTGAGTATTTTGTTCATAGCCATATTTTAGAACAAAACCCAACTTTGTGATCAGTTTTGACACAGAAGCCCAGCTACAACCGTGGGTTGAAATTTCAGATATACTAAGTGCATTCTTTGTAGGTGATTGCTTTGGGTTGTTGTTATGAAAACTCAGGCGATATGAAAAATTCTACACTTCTGACTAGTCCAAATCGTGTCTTTTGTGTCTCTCCCTGTGCACTCCCCACCCCTGCAAGGATGAAGCGTGTCTTTCAGTCTGTTAAAGGTGTCATGAAGAAGAGAAGAAAGAATTAGAAAAGAAAGAGATCTTTGATGCCTTTGATGTAAATAATGTTGCCTTTGACACAATTTTGTGAGTCATTTTTTCAGACAATATCCTAGCTCACCTTTCATGAGTAAATCCTGTCTATTGTTATTATCAGTGGTTTCCTTTCTCATTGCAAAGCATTTTGGCACCAAATTGTTCTGAATTACAACAGCAAAACATTAACAAAAGAATTATAGCTGGATATTTTCTTGTCTACCTGATCACGCATACTAGATGCCCAGTGAGTGTATGAGTTAATGCTCCCTGCAATATTGTTTTTGTGCTCCTTTGTTTCACAATCTGAAATGCTGAGCTACTGACACTCTGGGAAATGCTATTGGATTTGTTTTCTGCCATTTAATTTCCTGTAGCTGAGACTATCAGATCTTGCAAACAGAATAGTGTCCTGTAAACCATAAATTGGGAAGAGATACACTGAGATCTCATGATGTGTTCTTTTTTTTTCTCCCAAATCTATCATGTGTTTTGTATTGAAATGTTGATATCAGCTTTATTAGATGAAGTAGAGGAAAATAAGTATTTGGAATACAGTAGTACAGTCTGCGGTAGCCAAATACAAATCTACTAGCCTTTTAAGAGGGTGACTCAGTATTTGTCTTGCATTTATATTAAAGAACTGAATTTTTCTAAAAGGCAGAAATATGCAAAACCTAAATGATTTTTTTTATTTATTTGTATATATTTACAACTTCTCTTGTGTACTTTTCTTTGAATCAAGTACTGCTGTTAAGATACCTCTAGAAAATGGTCTGCATGCATAACTTGATGCTGTCTCTGGGTGATACAGACAACAGCAATGTAACAGTTAGCTGTCTATGTCACACAATAGATAGCTGTTGTTCAAAAAGTCTGTATAGTCTGGCCAAACTTCAAGTTTGATAAAAATCCCATAAAGATTGGCCATATTTTCAGCTTACTTCAAATTTATTTATGTTTCTTTGTGTGGTAGTCAACATGGAAGAATACCCTACTTCAAATTAAGTACGAAAATAACCCCAAATTCCAATAATATTTCAGATTTTTTACAATATACCCAGTACATTTTGAATTGAAGGCTGTTCTTAATTTGGCTGTAATAACCTTTGTCCAAAACTGCTGATTTTTTTTTGTAACAGAAGGAGTGGAAAACACATTTTTGAAGCATGAATGTTCAAAGCTGGAAGCAAATTTTAAATTACATGCACACTATAAAAGTTTACAAGTAGGGCTCTGGTGGTTAGTTTTGCAAATCACTTTCCTCTTAAATTGATCATAATCTTGAAACTTGCAGCTCAATCTAAAACTGTAAGGTGAAAGTCAGATGTATACTTTGATCTCTATTGGACTAGTTAATATGCAAGTCAGATGATAGTTTCATTACTCCCATATGAATAAGATGGGTGACTGAGTAATGCAGCATGAATTTCAAGCCGTGTATTACACATGAATTTGAATAATTTGCAAATGATTGTGTGCTAGTCAATTTAATTTCTAATTTTTTGGAAAAGTTGATATTACTGTATCATATCTTTTAGAGCCACCCATAAAGAAGGGTAAGCTGAGACTTAAGACTGCAGTACCAGAAAAGATACCATACTGTAGGGCTTGGCTTTTGTGCCCCTGATGAATTTATCTTAATAACTTTGGAAGTCACAGATAATAGCAAGCAGGGAGGCTGTTCTGAGAAAATATTTTATAAAGTTAATCATCATCTGACTTATTTTAGAAAATTTATGAAATGAGAGTGTGACAGCAAGTTACAGAGCTGAGCTGGCACTCACCCCACAGGCAAGACAAGTTTGGATATGTGACATTTTAATTTGAGACATTATTTTTTCTACTTCATTTTACCATGATTTCAGAATCAAAACAGCAGGAAGGGTCAGGAAATACCAGTGCACAATGCATGAAGATACCTGACATATTTAGCATTTGTAACTCATTGGGAAAGGATGGGGAACCTGTATAATCTCATTCTTAAGTTTATTTTCTATATTAAAATAGGAAAGTATGCATATTTCTTCAAACAGAAGTTTCCCTTTCTTTGCTCTTGGCAGTCTGGTGTTTGGGAGGTGAGGGTTGTAGCATGCTCCAAGTGCCCCTGTACTGCTACCTCCTGTCCTACTGTTCTGCAAACATGCTGCCTCTCTGCTGGCTCTCATCCAAGTCCTGGGTCTGCTAGCATGACTTTGTGTTGCCTGTGACTGAAAGAAGGATGTAGCACAGGTAAAGCAGGTAGAGAAGGGTAGCTGAGTAGGTTTAAGAGCTTGGAAGAATTATGCAATAAGGAAAAGAGCACTTAGTTTAGAGTGTTCTGAGGTGAGGACATGTGGCTGAAGCTCAAAACCCACAAGGGCAGTGATGGATTCTGAACTGCAGTTAAAAAACTCCCACAGTACTACAGCCAGAGGTCACTGAGGAAACTAGCAGAGTAGCTCAAGATGGATAAGAGAAATTCTTGCTCCTATGTAGCAGTGAGTTTTGTGAATGTCATGTGACAGGAGGAACAACAGGCAGGTTGGATTGGCAGACTGGAGAAAAAAGGATAGATAATCACATACATTTGCAGGCTCCTAAACTGATAGAAGTAAGCAGGGAGGGTGCCCTTTAAACCTCACTTAAAAACCAAACCCACATCATGGATACTAGGAAAGTGTGGAAGGGACAGAAAACAGAAGGTGGGCAGGCTTACATGATTTTAGTATATCTGTATTATATGATTTTAGCATCTGCTCTGGCAGATGTAAGATGTGCTTACTGGAGAGCGAGCACAGGGTATGATGGACCGTAGGACCATAGGACTGATCCAGTACATAATTTTTAATGTTCTCTATCTTAAGTCTTGAGATTTTTCCAATTAACAGATATATTTTAATAAATGCTTGTCCTTTATAGAAAACTTGATTTTTACTCTTTGTCCAAGTAATTTTTTTTAATGCACACAAGAGGCTGATCAGTGCAAGATGAATGCTGGCTTAACATTCTTAAAGAAGATTAAATTGTCTGGAAATGACTTCATGATAGAAATATTTCATGGTAGAGACAAAAAGAGAAAATGCACTTTTGTGGCTCTGAATCTGTTCAGAACATTTTGATTTTTTTGCTTTCTTTTTGTCTTTAGTTGTCTCTTGTGAGGTATGTCTCATATTACATTTTTTTTTTGCTTTCCACAATATTTGAAGTCATCCAAATAACTTACATAATTTAAACACTAGCACATCTGAATAATTATTTTCTGTACTATATGGGACTTTTTTGAAAATAAAATTATGGGTTTGACAGATATGCCAAAGAAGGAAAGACTAGGTATTCTTTCTGCTATGGATTCAAGTAGAGCAATTTCTACACACATTCATTTTGTTAGGTGGCCATAGTTGTCACATGGCTGCTCGAAAAGGATGCCTTCTCTTGCATCTTGTGTCTAATTTCAGATATCTCAAGAATATTTCTGTGCACAGAATATTAAAAAGTGATTAATAGCTCAATGTGCTTTCATCACAAGGCTATTATTTTGAATGCTTTACTTGCACAAAGCACAGGCAGCTGTGTGCTATTCTTCTGTGAAGCATAAGTGCAGTGTCTGTTCATTATATCGTCCTAATGTGTTAAATTACACCAATATCATAAAGTGATAGCAATTAAAAAATATTTAAACTGCTCAATTAAAAAAATAAAACCCTTGACAACTCCCCAAACCTCTCAAATGAAGCAACAGATGTTGAGCTGAAACCATGAGCCTTTATAATTTAGTCAAATATTAATTTCCCAGGTCCTATCTAAAATTACAGCTTTTGATCAAAGGAAGGAGAGGGAAGGGAAGCACACCACTTCCTATCCTAGATCTTACTTTTCTTTTTCTTCCTAAACATTTATAAGGCTGCAATTTTAGGAAGCTATATTGCAAAACGGTCTGGAGTAAGCATGGATTTACATAGCAGTAAGGCTTTCCCTGTTTTATAAGTTCATCCACACTGTCTAAACTAGGAAGAGATGGATTCTGCTTTGACATGCTTTAACTGGCCTGGAGGTAATTACCCCCAGGAGGGAAATTAAAGTTTGCATGGGAAAGGATGGCTTGCAATCAAGTCCCAGGCTGTCTTCTGTGTGCCCAGCAGTTCTGATCCCATTGTCCTGCCCTCTCTGCCATGCCCCTGAGCTTTTTGCCTCAGCTTCTGTGCCATTCTGCCTAGAGTTCTTCTCCAAGTGGTCTTATCCTCTTGAAAAGTAATCTGATGAGATAATGTGACTGGAGCGCCTCAATATGCTCAGATATTACTTGAAACTTGCACTTTTTTGAGCCAACTGCACACTCTGTATACTTCCATGATAGAACATTGCTGTATTTTCCTTTCCAATGTGGAAAAGGAAGGCACAAAAGACTACAGGAAAGCCTCACGCTTGTACATGCAAAGGTGTTGTAATTTACAGACACATCAATACTTTAGCAATGAACTTTGTTGTGTTTGGTGCCAAATCACAATGAAACTAATGTTCCAGGTATGTTTCTAGTCAAAGCTATCGCACCTACCTGCATGAATGAAAAATTCAGCTTCTGTCACAAGGAACTCTCTGAAGAGTTAGATACAATCAATATGACTGGGGATATCCCAATCTAGTTTTTAGTTCAGCCAGAAACCAGTTATTCATTTTTAATGTAACCAGACAAGAAAACCAACCTGTCAGCTAAACAACAGCTTGGAACAACTTCACAATTTTCCAACTCCTGTCAGTTTGTCAAGTAATGAAGGAAAAAAAGCCACCCCAAGCAGTAGCACAAGTAAAGGTGTGTGTATGAAAGACAATTCACGTTACTGTTCATGATGCTGATAAGAGATGATTTTTTAAAATATATTTTTCCCTAATGGATGCATTCCTTAAAAATATTTGAATGTTCCTTTTTGACTACTTTACTAAGTTTAGGATGTAAAATTTATAGACACCTATGTCAGGTGCAAAATATTTTACTACTCATGTAATATAAACAGAGGGAAGTTGTTCTTTTGAAGAAATTTACAATTAGGCTTTTTAATAATAAAGTTTTTCCAAAAAGGTTGGCCATTCTAAACAGGTGCTAGAAATGACAGCATGTGTAATAGCTATAATTAGCAATTTTGCTATTTGGCAAAGCAACTGAATCACAAGGTTTCTGTATCTAGCAGATTTGCTATTCAATTTCAATTGAATTCAAGGAAATTGGTGTGAAAGAAAAGCAGTGAATAACTGCTCCCAGAAGTCCTGAAGAACTGTAGTATAAAACAAGCAGAAAAGATTCTGATAACTTCTCTGCAAGTGAGTCAGTTCTTCAGGGTACTATATGTGAAAACTTGCAAGAACAAAAAGATGGATTTGTATCCACAGCATTTGTGAATACTGACATATAAATGAAGAACATGTGTGTTGGATTATTTATTTCAAAATAATTCTTCAGGTCTTCTGCAACAAGGGATAAAATTGTACTGTGAATCAGAAATAATTTTGAAATGCCATGTTTTCATTATTAGGTATTGATTAATGTTAAAAGAGCAAAGAGAAAATGATTTGTGAAAATTAGTTTCCTGAATCAATGTTTTCTATGAAATGCTTGCTTTTTAAAAATTACTTTAAAGAACCGCTTGGAACACCATTAACATGCAATAATTTTTCCCTGCTTGTCCTATTTTGGAACAGGTTATTGAAGAAAGTAAAGCAAAGATTATATTCAGTAAGCAGAAACTAGCAATGACCTAGAGCATTTGCAGACTTCAAGGTGAAAAAAGTCAAGTCATCATCTTTTCTGTGATGTTCCCTTTGAGTTGACTGATACAGGTCAGTACTTCTATTTGTTCACTCACTAATGTGGTTTCTAATGGGGTCCCCCAGAAAGGATCAAAACCAGTGACATTGCTTCAGTACTTATTTAAAGGAATTGACTTAGCTGTAATCAAATGCAGGCTGCATACTGCTGACGGGAAAAAAAATTGTTTATTTCCAGCATTTTATGAAGGCAGTGTACATGGTTTTAATTGCTGCAAGTGTATTAGAACTCTGTTTTATGGCTGCTTGTAATGCTGAATTCCCCCTGATTACATATTACAACAATTATTTACAGGTAGCCTTTAGTACCAACATTTAGCTGTATTCCTCTTGTAATTAGAGTATGTTTGCAGGCTTCAGCTTTCTGGATTGATTGATTATACCACAGCACTCTTTCAGAGTTGTTCTTTTATCTTGGTGTACTTTAAATACTAAAATCTTAGGTTAGCTGAGGATTATCCCCTTTGAGATTCTTTCAAGAAGGAGATTTTTTGCTATTGGAAAGTATTCCTGCTATTTCCCTTCCATAGGAGGAAGATGTTGGCTTCTTGTTGGCTTCCACCCCAATCCCCTTGAGGGTCTGTCTCGATTATCTTTTTAAGTGTCAAAACTGACCCAGTAGCCTAGAAAGACACTTCCTACTCTTAGAAGCTTTTGCAAAAAAAGCTTTTGGCCTTAAAATAGGCTAGGGAACTTAGGGTGCTAGAGTTATTGCTTGGAATTTTCATAATATTTTCTTTTTTTTTTATTTTTTTGTTAGCAAATATTTCCAAAACCAGATATTTTGGGATCTCTTCAAGGACAAAAAACAGTTTCTTGCTTTATAGCAGCAGTGAAATACATTCCTTGAAATGAAAGTAGCATAGTTTTATAAACATAAGTGAACACCCTGTACGATGTATCTGTATCACAGAGAGTAAATACGATGTAGGAGCACAAATATTTAATCCCACACTAGGCAGAACAATTGTAATATGCAGTGGCCTGCAAAAATATGTGCAGTCTCTCTCCCTTTGGTGCTGTTGTTTGGGAAGGAACCCTAAAATTTCCCCACAATCCTTTGTTGGCTTGATTTATAAGTATTTTTAGCATACCTGCCTACCACATGAGTTTGATTTGTTAAGGGATACTGCTCTTCATGGGGTTATTTTGGTTTGTGGGTTCATTGTCTTGTGATCTATGTAAGAAGACAGAATTTCACCTTAAATGGACAGAGGAGCTTTGTTTAATAAAATCATATTTCAATTTTACTTTTAAGTTATGAAATAAACTTGATTCACAGATTTAGTTTTAAACAGATCACCAAAGTTATTAAAGGCATATGAAAACCATGAATAGGACAGTTTTTCCAAAGACCACATGGTTCTGGCAGAAAAAAATTATTCTTTTGCAGTCATTTTGTCAGTCTGGTATGCCTTCCAATCTAACGAGGAATACTTTGGAAATCACATGGACATCAGTATCTTTGTCTACACCTATAGAAGTGATAGCTTCTACCCCCTGTGAACAATTCAATATTGAAACTGCTCTCATAGGTCAAAATTCTCTAGAAGGATTCTGCTTCTGTACTTAACAAACACCCCTTGGGTGATAATGTGCTTCTGTCTGATTTTTCCTTGAAGATGGTGGCTTTTACTTGGAGCAAGTGGAATAAAGTTTAATTGCAATTGTCACCTGCAAACAGATTGCTAATATATCTTTCTGTGAGAGAATTTACTCTGGTACATCAGGATTACATTTTAATTCATTTACCTGCATACTGAAGATCTCTGCATACTTGCAGACAGGTTGTCACACCTGGTATCTCCTGGCAATTCTCAGCTATTCATAAATGTGATTAAGAAATCCTGGGTTTGTCCAGGAAATGTGGAGAGAAACCCACAGAAGAATTTCTTCTAAAAGAGAAGGGTTCTTTCTGATTAAGCCAAACTGCAAAGGCTTGTATCAGCTTCTAGTACACACAGTTTGATGGGAGTGGTACATAGAGTGTGATGACAGTGCCTGATTTAGCAGTGCTCACAGGATTACTACCAGTAATTTGTTGTTCCTATCAGAAGTATCAATGTCAGTAATGTAATTTAGAAAGCTAGGCTCAGTAGTGGGCAAAGAGAACAACCATCAAGAACTAAAACTTCATTAAAGGGGTCTGGAAAAATGAGTGGTACTTTCAAACCATATTCAGACCACATTTTGAGCTGCTGCAGCTGTCATTCTGCCCATTCTTGTACCAAACTTAGGGCAGATACCAACTTAGGGCGGAGTCTGAAGCATGCAGCCTAGGATGACACAAGATGGCATCAGAACAAGCATGTGTTTTCTTTCATGGAACTACTGATTTATTCTTTCATACTAGTGGCAACCTCATTGTCTGCAATTAAAAGTGCTGTATGATGTTCAGACCTTTAGTTGTGTGGGATGGGGAATGCTCCTTCGTCTTCTGGCAGTGATCAGAGGAGAATGAGTATGAAATGCATGGAGAATTGTAGAAAACGGTAAGTGCTGCATCATATAAATAATTATAAGAGGAGACTCAAAATGATTGGTTTGCCTGACAGAAAAAGTGAGGTGTGGGAACCGAATTAGCTAGGGATGGATAATGCTTTGGACTGGGTTCCTGATGTGGAAAGAGTGGACCTGGGGCCCTGGGAGGCAGGGTGCTAGGGGGATGCTGATGGAGTCATTCCATAATAGGTCGTGTCCCTGGTCCGCATTCATGATTGGACCCCTGCCCTCAGACACCCTCTTACACTGTGAAGCTCTCCATGCTCCTGGGTCTTTGGAAGCAGCCCCTCAGACCATGTGGTCTGTGTGAACATTAAAATCTATTTTCGGGCACTCGGTTGAACCCATCTTGATTTATTCTGCTGTGCTCGACCCAGCTGAACTGGGAAAGAGAGATCTTGGAATGCCACCGTGACATGAGGTGAGAGGCCAGAAAGAACTGCTGGTTCTAGCAGTGTGAAAGAAAGGAAGCTGGCTGTAGATACCCTCATTGTCAGGTTTGTTGCGGAGCTTCAGTACCGTGAAATGCATAAAAATGCCTGTGAGCAGAGTGGTGAACATGCCCAGCAGGGCCATAAAATCAACAAAGACAACTGAAAACATGGTATCATGCATTGCCCTCTGAGGCAAAGCTAAGAAAAGGTGTCACATGTAGGATTTATTGTCTTCTCCTTGAGATATGTAAGTGTCTTTTTTTAGGATGTGGCAGCACAAAACATTTAGAAAGGAAATAGACTCCTGGGAAGCTCTTAAAAAAAACTCATCTCAGTTGTCCAGTGTGCAGATGCATTACCCAGGCAAATAAAATGCTGGATGGCATCTGATGAAGACCAACAAATAGTGCAGCTTGAATACTGGCATGTGAATAGCCTTTCAGTATTTTTCCTTCGTATTTTCAGTACCCAGTAAAGTGAGGTAGGAATGAACTGGATAACACTAAAAAAGTTTCACACAGATAAATAAAAATAAATAAAACTGGGGTACGTGCCAGATCCATCTAAGAGGGGTCATTTAGTGGCCATGAGTAGACAGCTCTAACAGCTGCTCTGTTGCCTAAAGCAACTCAGTGGATATGGTAGAGGCTGAAAATCTCCATTTACTTATCTGAATGGTTTTTTTATTTCTGGACCATGGAATCTAGTTCTGTTTTGCAGGCTAGATAATCATGGCTAGTGAAAGACTGTGTCCACTTCTTGCATCTCTGAGCTGATACATGTATCAAAATTGAGCACTGTGTGTATAACATGTTGCTTTTTAAAATTAATGTTCTCCAGGGAAAAGGAAAGAAATAAAAGCTTTTAGATTTTTTTAGCACCATGGAGTTGTGTAACAATGTAATCTGTTCCTATCTTTGTCAGGATCATTTTGTTTAATATTCAGGGCACGAGTTTTATCAAGTATATTGGTCAATGTCTGAATTCAGTGGGCCCATTTTTACTTATTCAATGAATAAAACCAGAGGATGGGTCAGCAAAACAGATTTGTACTGGAATCTGTACAGATTTTTTTGTTTGAATATGAACACACAGAAGCTTTAAAATGGCTTTTTATTTTTTTCCGCATTCTCCTGCAACATGTATTACTCAGCTCTGAACTCATGAGATACCTGGGTACTCTGGTACAATTGTAGAAAAAAACTGTCTCTTTACAAAGCAATAAAATGTCTTACCAATCACAAGTACATATTGGTTGATAAGAGAAAGTAAAAAATCATTCAAGTAAATCCTAGCCAACAAGGTACTTTGAAATTCATGCTACCTCAGAAAATACTTCTCTGAGCCTACAGCTAGTGGTACATAGTGGGTTGTTTTTCTAGTTTAGGTATACATGCACATTTACTCTGCACATAGAATGTTGAAAAGTAGCCAAACCACTTTGTGACAGTCTGTAATTTTGTTGATTTTATGAAATTAATAACTTCTTGGAAAGTATTCTCTCATCTTGTATTTCATGTGTATTCTCTCCAAATTTTAGCTGTAATTTATGATAAATTGAAACAGTTTCACTGTCTTGCTATGGGCATTTATCCATTCCATTCTTCTAATCACAGTGTACTTACTTCAGGAGCTTACTGGAAGTTTTTATTCTGAAAAGGTGACCTGGAATAACATATATACAAACCAGCTGGCATACCAAGACTATCCGAGCTGTTGTAATCCTCCAGCTAGCTAAAAAGTGCCAAACCACTAAGTTTTCAACAGAAGTTTCTAAAATAAATTTATAATCTCAAACTGTGGTTTGTATTTAAGTAATTTATTCTTCTAGTTAAATTATTGAAATCAGAGTTGATGGATTTCACCATTAGAATAAAGAAAATCCCCAAAACATTGAATTATCAGGTGCATAGCAAATGAGATTAGTTTATCAGCCAACACTGTTACTCCTCTGCTAATGTAGATCACACGTGTCTCCCAGGTACTGCTTCAAAGAGCTATCATATCTGGAAGCAAAAGTAATTGTTACAACACAATACCAGGCTCTGCTCAAAAAACAAATTACTTGGCTCATGGGGACCTGGTACTGAGAAAGCTTTACTTCCCTTCCATTCACTTATTAATGAGATATAGTTCACCATAATGTTCAAATTCTTTTTGGGGAGAATGACAATGAAACTGTGTTATTACCAATATAAATGCTAAATTTGCCTTTTCAATTACAGGTTCATTCTTTTTAGGTGGGAGAAATTGAGCAAGAATAATGATCAATGGGCTCACAACAATGCTAGACAAAAATATTCAGTCAAAACCCAAGTGTTTTAAAATGGTTTGAGGAGCAAGTCAGTTACAAAAAACTAATTGGATAACTAGCTTAGCCCTGTGTATTTGAGTCAATTAGATGTCCAGGTCCTTTTTTCCAAATGTGGTAAGGCATTTAAGAGTTTAAACCTCTTTAAAACTCAATGACACTTTCTAGCAGTGCCATTGCTATAAATTAAAGGGGGTCTGGGTTTTTTGCAGAAACTTTAAGTGGGCTTTTGTGTTTGTTTGGATTGTCTTCCTGTTAATATAATAATTTCACCTCAGTCATGATAGAAAGAATGTTCTACCTGGTACAGGTAATCCACATGTTAGAAGAATTTTGAATACTCCTGCTGAGACTTTGCCTGATGAAATGATGTAAAAAAAAAGTATGAAAGAACTCTAGTTTCTGTTCACTGGAAAATGCTGATGTAACTGTTATGTTTCCTGTGCTCCCATATAGTTTGGAATTTTATCTGTTACATGAACTAGGGAAAAAATTTCTAGCCTTTGGCTGCAATTTTGGATTGAAGTTACAGGCATGCATTAGAGTTTGGAAGGTTATTTGCCCATCTCTATAAAAACAGACTCTCTCTGTAAAGCTGGATTTTACCTAAAAAGACTTTCTCTTGTGCTTTGTGATGCTGTCTCGCTGTTTCTCACCTGCAATCTTTCTCCTTTGAAAATATCTCAAATTCTGAAAGCTGCATGTTACAAGAGGCATATCTTCTGTTTCAACCAGGAGTTGCTTGCACTTCTAGACAAGAGAGAGTTTTGTGTGTTCATGGGAGACCAAAATCAGTTCAGCAAGGGATCTTGGTTGAAGGTTCTTCTGAGTATGAAATTAGAGGAGTCCTACTCTGGTTCCTGAAAGTCCTAAACACTGTTGTCAGAGGGGCTGTTCCTCATTCTCTCAGTGCTTTACATGTGCACCCAAACTAGATCTGTCAAGCTCATTGCTTTTCAGACTTGTCTCGTGTCTTCTCAGCAGTACAGGCAAACTGAATGTTGCTATACCAAAGATGAAGGGCATAAGACACTTGCCTCATGAAGGAAAATTACTGGGAAAAGAGATGGATTAGGGTGGGAGAATTCTTTTCTTACCATCCTTGTACACTTTCACTTAAGCATGAATTATTACAAAAATGTAGTACTTCATGCCATTCTAAGCTACTAATTCTAATTTCTAGAGCCCTTCACCTGGCAAAAAAGACTGAATTTAGAGATTTTTATAATTTCTACATTTAGCTTGATATCCTTCCAATTACATCTATTTTTAGGCCTTACAAACTTGTTCAAGCAATTACAGTAAATATTTTACATATTTGTTTCAGAAGATTTTGGAAAAAATGAGCAGTAACAAAATATTTTGAGAACTTGTAAAGAAAACAGGTTTCACAGCAAAGGTTATTTTCCTCTGCAGTAGTCATGATGGAGTGTTTTTTGGAAAGGAGTATGCTCCTTACTTGAGTGTTGCTTTTGAAGAAAAAGACTTAAAATCAGGTGTAGAGTATTTTCCTGTCTCTATAACAGGTTAAATACTTCATTGTCTGATTTGACTGAAGCAATGGCTGTAATAAGAATAATTTGTTGTGTTGAGTGCTTAGCTGAGTCCTTGATTTGTGTAAGTTTTAATATACCATATTTTGTTATGCATGTTTATATCTGTATAATGGGTTAAAAAGATGGCAGTTTCCAAGCATCAGACAGTACAGAATGTGGGCAGAGAAGTTGAGACCACCATGAAAGTTATTAGTTGCCATTTATGAATACATAAATTAATAAATTATGTTAAATTTCTGGCAGAATAAAATAATCATCTAGTTATATGATTTTGTTCCTTGTGTGGCAGTTTGTGGTGATATACTTGGAAGGACTTGTGAATAAGTTTGTGTGAAAAAACATACATTACAGAAGGAATGTTTTCCCATGCATCTTGGATGGCTTTTTCTAGATCCAGAACAAGGAATCTTATTCTTTATAAATTATCATGGGTTATCAACTCCCCACACATATGCTCCATCAAAGACATTCTAATGAAACCCAGCATTCTGATCAATTTTATTTGAAAACATTCTCACAGGTTTATCTTGTTACCATCAGTTGAGTATATCTATGAAAGAGCAATATTAACCTTAGGTTTTGGGTATCTTTTATATCATCACTTGTGTTCTAGAACACACTGGTCTGGATAGGGGGAAGAAGGAACTATGATGATTGTTGAGGAGTTGTGTGAATCAGCAGGTGAACTGCATATCAGGTTTTCATTGTACAAACTTCTTGCCAAGCACAAACAATGTACTACGTTATTTTGGGGTCGTGTTGTTTTCAAACTATGGCCTTAGTATTCAATACTACAGCATTTGCACCTGTTTATGGTATGACCAGCCATAAATACAGAAACTGTTAAGAAGAAAACCTCTTGCTCCCTGCTACTGGTGCAAGAAGACTGATTTCCTGTTAGGAGATCAGCTGTTTAGAATCTAAACTTTTTCCTGAGGACATTTGATCAACATTTTCTGAGGAAATTTTTGCAGTTAATTTTTGCTGCTCGAGACAGTATGCCTGTAAGGAGCCTCAACACATGGCTCAAGGACTCTGCTGGTGACTTAATTTCTGTGAATTCCAGACACTTCACTTCCTTTGGTCTCATCCTAGGCACAGCACTTAACAGGAGAGGTATAATTTAGAAGTTATAATAGAACAATATTATAGTAACGAATGTACTAATTGCACTGTACTATAGCTAGTGTAGCAACTATCCAGAAAAGTACACTCACACTTGTGTATTACCATAACCACCTGACAGATCTTTCTCTGGCACTATTAATGAATGTAAGCAGATTAATAAAATCTTATCTTAATATAGAAACTATTATAAAAAGTGTAAGGGAATTAGGAATCACATAACATACCTTATCTCAGTATTTTGTTGATTTTTATTTAAATATGCTTTATTATGATTGTGTCTTATGGTAGAACTTTCTTAAGACTATTTTTAGCATGAAATCTGCTAGAAAATGCCAGTGTTTCAAAATATTTTTGATGTATTGAATTTAAATACTTGTCCCAAAGTATTTAGAAAAGTCAGGATTTAAAAGTATATCATAGGGAAATCTAACTCCACAGTTAGTGGAGTGAAAATGCTAGTTCTCTTCTTAAACAGACACTCAGTGTCTTTATTTTTATTGAACTCCTGTCAGTCAAAAATATTCAGCTTTATTGCTCTTAATTTCTTACATAAAGATTGCTTTTTAAACTCAGTTTACTCAGTGTACCTCATACTATCTTATATATATATCTTTATATCACCTTGATTTTTCTTTACATGACATTATTTCTCTGGATTGGTTAGAGTCTTATCAAAATGTCTCTTTAATCACTGCAGTTTAGTTCATTATTTTCATATCACTCTGATGACTCCTCAGGGAAGCCAACACCTGTTAGGTTCTCACTTTTGCAAAATGTGCTTGTGTAATATTGCAGACATTAATTTTTTTAAGTGAGAAAATAGTGCTTCATTTCTGCATTTTCTGCTTTATAAGCAGAAGGCTTCATCCAAAATTTTACTTTATCATACCTAGTTTTGAACTCCTTTGATACTGAAGAAAGAGTTATGAAATGGTCAAGTATAAAGCAGAAGTCCTCCAGTGGAGTAATTATGTATAATAATTCTTTCAGTAATGCAGGGCACATACCTTCTTTAGGGAAACAAACTTTTTAAAAATCTGCTTAATTTATTTGAGCTCTGATTTAGGGTCTAGAAGGCTGAAGCAATACTTTCCAATGTAAAAAACTTTGGGACCAAGACAACAGTCTTCACACCACTCAGGTAATATGCTGGGCAGTCACCAACCATATGAAGTTCAACAAGGGGAAGTGCCAGATTCTGCAGCTGGGATGGATGACTACTAGATGTATGGACAGATTGTGAAATGAGATGCTGGAAAGCAGTGCCATGGAAAGGGACCTGGGGGTCCTGTACGAGGGAAAGTTGACCATGAGTCAGCAGTGCCCTGGCAGCCAGGAGGGCCAGCCCTGTCCTGGGGGACATCAGGCACAGCATGGCCAGCTGGGCAAGGGAGGGCATTGTCCTGCTCTGCTCTGACCTGGGGTGGCCTCACCTCGAGTGCTGGGGGCAGTTCTGGGCACCACAATATAAGAAATACAATAAACTGTTAGAGTGTACAAAGGGCAGAAATGAGGATGGTGAGGGGCCTTGAGGGGAAGTTCTGTGAGGAGCAGCTGAGGTCAGTTGGTCTATTCAGCCTGAAGGAGAGACTTCATTGCAGTTACAACTTCCTCATGAGGAGGAGGGACAGACACTGATCTCTCCTCTGTGGTGCCCAGGGACAGGACACGAGGGAATGGCCTGAAGCTCTGTCAGGGGAGGTTTGTGTCAGATACTAGGAAAAAGGTTCTTCACCCAGGGAGTGGTCAGGCATTGGAACAGACTTCCCAAGGAAGTGGTCACAGCACCAGCCTGACACAGTTTAAGAAGAATTTGGGCAATGTTCTTGGGCCCATGGTGTGACTCTTGGGGATGGTGCTGTGCAGGGCCTGGAGCTGGACTCGATCCTTGTGGGTCCCTTCCAACTAGGCACATTGTGTGGATTCATGATTTGTTCCATTGCCTTCATCTTTCAGAGCACTGACTTCAGTTGCTCTCTATTTGTGATGGGCGGAATAGCTCTCAGCCAAGGTTATTTGAACTCTAAAGGCTGAAAAAGGTTATTTTCCTGCACAGTCACGCACGCTCAGATACAGAAATGGGAAAGCTCACGTCCTAGGCACCCAAAGACAGCTATCTTAGTGATGTCACTGAAGCTCTTGGGCGGCCCCTTGTGTCCTTTCCTGTACAGTCACAGGCCTGGTGTGACATCCCCCGTGAAATGTTCCCTCTTTCTTGGGATGTGGCCATTACCAAAGTATCATTACCAGGACACTTTCAGCTCTGTGTACTTAGCACTTGTGAGCCTGGTTTTCCTCTCATTTTGACGAATACAATTTCACATGCCAAGGTGTGTGTACATGTGTTACAGATCACTTCCACTACACAGGAGAGAGGAGAACTAAACTTGATGGGAAGTACAAATTCAAAGGCATGCTGCATAAGAAATTTATCAAAATCAGTCATATCCTCTTTCATACTCTGTCAAATCCTAGCTATTAAATCTGTCATCAAGGAGTTGCTCAGCTTGCCAAAGGACGTCTTGAACTGAAGTCCAGAGAATGGAGCATATAATTGAATCACTACTGACCAGCTGTCACAACAACCCTCTTCTCCCCAAACATTAATGAAAGGAAGAAAATGAGACATCATGATTCAAACTTTTATTCCAACGACATCCCATTGTTATGCTCTAGCACTGAGCCAAGAGAAATCATCCTCCTCATTACATTTTCTAAAAGCTTATTATAAGCACTTGTATGCTGCTTATATTGCCCCAGGAGCTGACTGAAACTACAGAGATGAAGCTAATATGCTCTTTGAGATAACGGTAATGTATGCAGAACAGAAAAAGCAGCAGCAACAATAATGTCCTAGAAACCTGAAAAAGCTCACAATTTTAACACACCTGAAGAGTGAGATGGACATTATTGATGAAGTATTTGTGATTATCTTACTCTTTAGATGAAATGTAATTAAATACCAGTCACATCCTAGAACTGGTAGAGAATACAGACCTACTGTCAGACCTATCTACTTAGGATCCTCCCTGTGTATGAGGGAAGAAGCATACTTCCTGGAATGTCTTGTCACATCTATTTTGTTACTATATAATCCCAATTTCTTTAATGCAGTCTGGGTAGATGTTGTCATCATTATAAAAATGTTCTATAGCTACACAGAATTTTTTTTTTTCTCAAATGCAGTTATGCAACTAAGCAGAAATTACGACAGCATAATTTTGAAACAGGAGACATGAGGTATAGACATATCTTCAGAAAAGCCAGGATTTCTTGTCTGTCTCTGGGAAAGTCTTGCCTGCTGGGGGATGTTGCATGGCCTAAGTAGGCTCAGCCTTGGCTAGCCACAGCTCTGAAACAGCCTTGTATGAGCAAATAGTGTTTTATGGGGGAGAATTTACATTCCTTTCAGACTTTGAGATTATTAAAACAGAAGGGGGGAAAAGGGGAAGTTATAGAGAATAAAAAAAGGAGAGATTTTGGTCAAGGCATGTGGTACCTTAATTACTGCTTTATTTTTAAAAGAATTCATTGAAAATGGTATCATCAATACTAGTAAAGCTGAATAAACAGGGGAAAAAAGGCAATAAACTGTGGCCATTATTTCTGTTCTGTACAAGGCTGTAAGCATGAAGTTACATCAAGCTTTGATTGATCTTAACAAAACAAAGAACTCTGTCATAGCACTTAAGAAAAATGATTTGAGAAATATATAAGTGCAGAAATACACATCCTTTCTGTTTACATTTTTCTGAGACAGCATATTCTGAAGCACACCTGTTGTTGAGACCAGATAATGAAGGTAGATTGCTTTTAATGATTTATGTCAGTTGAATTAGAAATGACTTATCACTGTTTTCTCTAAAACATCTGACTTTAGAAGATGAAAAGAGTTCTCTTACTTTTTTTCTGTCAGAGAAAATTGTCATAGAGTTGTATTCATAGCACTCAGACCATCACAATGCTTTTATAAATCCAGCCACTTTGGGTTCTTTTGTGTGGAATTTTGGACTGGAATCAAATCAGCTTTAGAATGATGTATGTATAATGCAAATTCACCACATATCTGTATCTATGACATGCAGATGCAGAACAGAGCTATAAATAAGCTTGTTTTGTTTCAATCTGAATTTTGGTAGATTGAAGAACCGTATTCAAAATTCGCTATTAAATGATATATTCAGCTAATGAAAAAGCTCCTTCCTTCCCAAAAGAAAAAAAACCCAAACCAACAAAATACCCCTGAACACTACACTCCCCCCCCAAAAAAGCCCCACTAAAAAAACTAAAGAGGAAAAAAAAGAAATTAGATCTGAGTTCTTCCAGAGTATAAAATGTAGACACAAATTACTTGGTTCCCCCATTCTGCAGGTTATACTGTTCCACTAGACTTCCACTGCCATTTTTCCTTTTTTTTTTTCCTTCACCTGGAATGTTGCTTACTGTTAGAGGAAATTATTGCAACAATCTTTATTTGTGAGGTGAGAATTCAATTTCTGCAGAGGAATTTAAATAGTGAGCAAGGATAGTTTTCTTTCTGATATTTGATAAATGGAAAAAAGATTTAGTTATCTTGAGGTGAGATTACTTTTCAGAGAGGATGACATTTATTACCTCTAGGACATATTTCAGAAAATCCCTGTTCTTTATCCACAAGTGATAGTTCTGTTCATCAGAGAAGAAGGCAATTGGGAAACGAAAAGATTAATTATATTTTTATGTGTTTGAGCAGGGGATGCAATTGGTTTGTTTCTACAGAGGATATCACTGCAATAGTGAGTGTGTTCTGCAGAGAAGGAAAAGTTTATCCAGTAGAACTTCTCCCAAATTCTTTTTCAATTCTGTGGTAAACTTCCTGTGCTCATAATCTTCATCTGTTAATTCCTTAATAGATAAACATTGTTTCTATTTGGTAGTCAACTTGAGAATTAAATCAATTGCCCTCCTCAGCTTCCATAAAGCCCAAACCTTTCAAGAGCAGGAGAATTAATGACTTTTGTTGGATTTGTGTCCTGTCTATTGCTTCCCCCTTTATAACTCCAGTCACTTGTTTTGTCGTCCTTCAATCCTTCTTGGCATACCTACCAGTGTCTTTGCCATATGTCCTGCCACTACTGTTATTATTTCTCCTCCTTCCCACCAAGTTGCCTTCCCTGTCCAGTTGTACCGATGGCCAAAGATCCTGTCCCTGAATCTGTGCTACAGGGAGTGTTGCTGGGTGATGCTTCTGCCTGTCCTGCCTGCATTAAAGATGGGGAATTACAGAGCTCACATCTTCCCCTGCCCTTCCCTTTTCCTTAAGACATTAATTCAGTTCTCTCCCTTCTCTCTGTTTTTTATCCCCTGAGACTTCTGATTCAGTCACATTTATTAAAATTGGCCAAGGGAGTAAAAACTATTTGGAGAAAGCTGACATATGGATAAATAGTTCTGTTATATAAAGTTCCTCCTTCATAAGAGAATCAGCCTAAAAATACAAGAAAAAAGCTCCTCTATCTTAGAGAAATGTATTTCTTTGTTTGTATGTAGCAAGAAATCAAATTGACTTGTTTTCAAGATATAAGTGAATATAGTGGAGTAGATTATCATATCCCCTTTTAAAAGAGATGCTGTCTGCTTACATGTTATTCTGCTGGTTCATAGTAAACCCTTTGAATTCAGACATCTTGATTTTGTTATACCATGGCAGACACATCTCAGAGCTTTCTAGAAGACACGTTTCCCATGACACCTATGAGAAAAATACATATGGAAATCTGGAAGAGATGTATACTAACTCAGCACAAAAATTACTCTTTTGTCCTAATTCCAAAGGAAATGTTGCTTAGTTTTTGGGGTTAGCTGTCCACTGTATGATCTTAATCTGAGAAGAGGTAGCTCTCTCTTTCTGCTGAATGACTTCTGTGCATCAGATTTCTTGCTTTCAGAAAGTTTGATCTGTTTAGCCTAATTCTAAACACAACCTACGTGGCTGTCCTAGTGTCCCCAAGGCTTGCTGCCCTTTGGCATGTGACTGTGATTTCTTGCCTTGCAAACACAGCAAATGTGGTCCAGAACCAGCAAGAGTCATGCGCTGGGTGGTGTTTTTGCTGGGGTTGAGCAGTGCTGTAGCTACCTCAGCAACCTTGCTGCAGGCTGAGAAAGTAAAATAAATCAGATGTCTAATAATAAGGAATGTTCCTTGTGAGAATTGAAGCTATCAAAGATATTTTCATAAAGAGTCAGCAATTCTAAGAGAGGGGGTGAAAACTGAATAACATTGGATGGATCATTTCTGTACCAGCTCCTTTTCAATCCTCAGTGACAAACGTTCCTAGGGTAGACATGCAAGGAAGCACTTTTCCCTCCTTCATTCAGCTATAATGAGTGTCTTTATAGGACCAAGAAGAGAACTAATATATTTTTTCGGACTTCTCAGGAATTTAGGATTCTTTCAAAGCTACTAGTGAAACTAACCACTTCTCCAGATGTACTTAAAAAATGGCAAAAAATATTAAAAAAATGAGATTGTGCTAGATTTCCAAATTACTTAATTGATAATTTTCCTTGTAAATATTTTGTCAGTATAGATTGAGTTAGGATAATATTCATTATTTTTCTTCTAATATTTTGCCTATGTTTTAATATTGTGATGATAGTTAATTTTATCCTGCAAAAATTTGTCTTTGCAAGGCTTATGTAAGATTTGCTCTTTTTCTACTTTGGATATTGCATAATTGAGTATGATATTACAAAATGAGATTTTCAACCAGCTTTCAATAAGCTATATTTTGTTTGACAAAAACCAATACGACCATATATTTATTTGGCGCCTCTGAAAGTACTAAGAGTCATTCACACTGCTCTGGTATGATTTATTAAAAGGCCAAACATTGAATTCTGGCCTGCAGTTCCATACACAGAAGTTATTAAATATTCTACCACTCAGAAAATCACACCTCAAGGTTTTTTTATGCTGAAAAGTATTTCTTTTTATTGAAATGGAAGAAAATTAGATAACCATTTGCACAACAAGAAGAATTAACAGAATACATATAGCAGGGGATAATAATCAGAGCAAATGAATTAATTCTATCATGACACCTGCTTCTTCCAGAATAAATGATGATTGTTATGCTGTATGTCCTTTAGTTAGGATAAAATTTCTTCAGCAGCTTCATTCTCTCATTTTTAAAAGGTATATATTTTTTATTCTTCTTACTCTGAACAGATTATTTAACAGGCAGTATTTTTTTTATTATTTTAGGAAGCATTCAGAACATTTGGCGAGTGGTTTACAAGTAAAGGATGAAACTTTTGCTTGAAGAGAATAAAAATAATTACTTCTTTGTTATACTCTCGTATTTCTGTTCTGTCAATGAGGACAGTGGTAAGAATACCACTATCTATTAAATTATCACTTTTCCTTTCCCGGCCTAGCTTCATACTGTTTCCCCATTACTATGCTGTCAGAACAAGTTCTGTGTAAAAACAGCTGTTTAAAGTGGAATACCTTGCATGTCTTCAGCTGCAAGAGATGGGTTAAAGTATGGTTGTGGAAGAAATTCATTGGGCCATGGTTTTGATACGAAGAGGAACCTCATTGCCCTTCGTGAAGTTACAGATGACAGATCCAGGCCACGTTTGACCTTTCTCTATGACCTCCACAGCCTCTATAAAAGTCCTGAGTCAGTGTTTATAGAGACCTATAGGTATCACAGCCCCAAATGTCTTAAATGCCCTCTAGACAATGAGAACATGGCATAATTCTCTGCACAGAAAACCTGGTGTTTCTGTTCAGGAGCACAACTGCAGGTTCAGTGGGTCCTGGCAGAAGAGGAAAAGTCTGAGAGAGGATGAACAGATTCTGTGGATGACTGTTGGCTCTGACATGATTGTCTAAGATGAGATGCTGAAAACTTAGCTGGTTGCTCCAGGTTTCCTTTACAGATCCAGCAGCAGGTGCTTGCAGACAATGTATTTGACTACTCTGAAGGTCTTTCCACTTAGTTTCAAAGAAGAAGAGACCAGCTCGGATTTGGTAAATATGCTGAGAGATTGAACTGAGGACAAATGAATCTCATGCCTGGCACTGCATGCTCTTCTCCTTCACACTTGGGATTCAGCTACTTGCAGTATTTGAGTATAGTGTTTTGAAAACACAGTCTTTTGTCATTATACTGGCCCTTACACTGGCCATAATCCCTCTATAGGAATATATGGAAAGTGCCAGTAGTAGAAAGGAAAAAGGACAGAGCCATGCTTTAATTATTGGAAAGGTGATGCCATAAAAACACCATCTACTCAGAATCACAGAATCAAAAAATCATTTATGTTGGAAAAGACCTCCAAGACCACTGGATCCAACCTCTCAGTTATCTCCACCTTGTCAAGTAGAACATGGAACTATGTGTCACGTCCAGTCACTGCTTGAACACTTCCAGGGATGAGTATGCTAATTGCCTGGGAGAAGAGGCCAACACTCACCTAGTTACAGCCTTCTTTCAGGTAGACACCAGATGAGCTGGCCTCAGCACATGGATCTAGCCTGTCCAGATCCCTCTGCATAGCCTTCTGCTCCTCCAGCAGAACAACACTGCCACACAACTTGGTGTTGTCTGTGAACTTACAGAGGGTTCACATAATACTCTCATCCAGATCATCAATAAGGACTGGATCCCATACTGAGCCTTGGAGAAACCCAATAGTGACTGTGAAATAACTGGGGCACCACTCACCAGCAAAGTTGTGCTAATGCTCACAGTATATATATGTATATATATATACACACACACACACATATATATATATACTTATATAGATATAAAAAATATTCCTCTATGTTGGAAGAACTTATTAAGACTATATAGTAAATTAGAAATATGGAATTTATGCAGGGTAGGGTAAGGGAAGATGGCATAACTTCTTTTGAATGTTCTTCTCTTTTTTCTCTGAGAACAACGAACAATCCACAAGAAACTAAGGCTGTCACATTGCGGGTAGAGTTTTACCCTTTAATTTAGGGCATTATCTCTCCAGAAGTGGTGAGGACTGACAGTAGCTCAAGTCTGCCAGTTGCTCTAGTGAGGGAAATTTAGCATTTGGTTTGGATTTACCAACCATTTCAAACTGATCATTTTCACTTTAAATTAAGAGGGGAAAAAGGGAGGGGGAAGAAAGGAAAAATGCTGGCAGTCTAACCTTGTGTCTTCTGTGCACATGGTACTATTTCAGATAGCTAGTCCTGATGTATCCATGGAAAATTAATTTCTTTGCTCCCTTATGGCAGGCCTCCAAGCCTTACTACAATCTTTTTATTTTGGTTATATAATTACCTAGATAACTTTAGATAGATTAGTAGCAGAAGCAGCCTTGAAGGGAAAAAAACTGTGTGTATCAGTGACAGCTGATGATCACTGTGTGATCACAGCAACCTCTCCTTCAAAAAACCCCCCCTTTATCTTGTTTTCTGAAATGGCTTTAATAAGATGGATAGGAAAAGACATCTTTGGTTTTCATGTCATTCTACAGGTCTTTAGTGCCTAGAGCTTTTGAAGGACTTTTTGGAAGAGTCAAGAATGATTTAGAGTCCTTACAAAAGTCAAGACTAGAATTATACCTGGTGAGGTAGTCTTTATATGGTTTTTCTAATCCACTAGATTTACACAACAAAGTGTCACAACAAAATGATAAGGATGGCAATTTTTCATCTCGTCAGAAATTCTGAAATGTTAAAGTCAAAGTTAACTGTGACTTGTAGAGGCCTGTATAAAGCTTAGGACCCTGGTATGATCTTTTTCTTAGTGGTTAAAAACCTCTATATGTATAACAAGTCCCTTGAGAATTCTTATTTCACCTTCCTGTGAAGAAAGAATTGAGGAATCGGGTGTGGATGTGCTATTTAGTATGAGATCCAGACAGATTATTTCAAGACTTGATGGTGCTAATCATTCAAACTGCAGATTAGCCCAAAGAAAGACCAAGGACTGCTTATTACCTTTTAGAGGATACTTGCCACTGCTTAACACAGAATCATAGAGTATCCTGAGTTGGAGGAGACCCAAAATTATTACTGAAGTTAAACTCCTTGCCCTGCAAGGCACCATCCCCAGAGTGATGCCATGTGCCTGTGAGCATTGTCCAAGTTCTTCTTGAACTCTGTCAGTCTGGTGCTGTGACCACTTCCCCGGGAGCCTGTTCCAGTGTCCACCCACCCACTGGGAGAAGAACCCTTCTCTAACTTCCAACATAAACCTCCCCTGACAGAGCTCCGGGTCATTCACTTGAATCCTGTCACTGATCACAAGATCATAGAGACCATAGCCTAAACTTCCACTTCCCCTCAAAAAGGATTTGTAGACCACAATTAGTTCTCCCCTCAGTCTCCTCCAGGCTGAACAAGCCAAGAAGTCTCAGCTCTCGGTTTATTTTTTATACCTGCAGATATTTGCAGGTATTACATGTATTTTATCCATGGTTTCTAAACTCTTGGAAGTAGGAATACAAAAATTGTGGAGCTTTTGGTCAGATAGTTCCAGTTAAGAAATATGAATTATGTACTTTCTACAGTTAGTTTGGATTTTTCATCATCTTCAGTCATTTAATTTGTTTAATACTTTTTTATTATCACTTAACTTTATCCAGCATTCAGTAAAGCCTAATCTCAGACTGAAGGTCAGAAATAGCTAAATTTGGATTTTGAATATACTCTCTGTCTTTTATCTTAAAGCAGATAATCACGTTTGCTAAAGAGATTATTTTATATATATAAATATATATAGAGAGAGAGAGAGAGAAAAGAAAGTCTGACTAGTGAGTTTGCTTCAGCTCCCATGAGATTTAACAGGAAATAGTAGTTATTAAGGCTTTATCTGGGAATATCACCCACTGGGAACTATTTGGGAATAATAAACCCTGTATTCCTATTTTTTAACCTTTGTATGTGTTGCTGTGAAGACTGTGTTCTATTGAACTCCTTTAAGGTAAAAGTTTAGAAGACAAAAGATAATGACTTGTGGCTATATCTCAGCACAGCCCTTTCTCTCACAGAGCCCTTTCACCAACTTCACATTTGTTACTGTCAGAGTAACTGCTGGTTAGGGGAAAAAATGTGCAAAAAAAAAAAGGAGTGAAAAAATTTAAACTTTTACCAATGGAGCACTGAATTGGCAGTGATAGAATCACTCCAGTCCCCAGGCATGAATCAGGGAGGAGAGTATAAACCATCTAGTGCACAGCAAATAGCAATGGTCTAGGCAAAGAGGTCAGCCCAGTGATCTACAGAACAACATCATGAATGCCTTGATTTTCTTGTAAAACCTGTATCTAATCATGCTAGTTATTATTCATTAGTATGTAACCCATGCTCTTTGTCTAGCACAAGTAATGGGAATGACTTGTCCAGCTTTTTTCCCTGTTGAGAGTTATATCCATTTTGGAAGTCGAAGAGATTTAAAGTTATAGCTCAAAGGAAATTTCAGACTTACTGAGCACCAAAACAATTTGCTAATGAAAAATTATGCCAGAAACTCAAAGGCTGCTCTAAGACTTAGTTGAACTTGATTTTCGATGAGACTGCTGCACAGGAAGATTACTTATTTCTCTGTTGTGGTAGCTGGTAAAATGTTGTATGTTGTAACTGCATAGTACTGTGCAGGAAAGCGCTTGAGAGCAGAGACAGAATTTGTACATTTGAGAAAATGAGGTACTGATATCCTATTAACAGCAGATGATTATGAATGAGTGTATTCCCTAAGGCCTTGAGGAAAGTCAAGAATGAAAATGAGCAATAATTCTCCAGTTTGCTATGTTTGCTTTAAAGGGGATTCCAAGAGGAACTCTCACTGTTTCTTCAGCAATGACTAAAGGTATGGTTTTGTCATGAAGTAAATTTTTTGCAAGAGCCAGAGATCTGTCATAATGTAATGGGCTAAAGTAATGTAAATACAGATATGTTTTCACATAAAACAAAGAGGTAATGGCATCATCAAATACAAATGAAATACGAATACAAATCAAATACAAATATCTTGCTACAGCAATTGCTGGATAATGACTTAAAATAAAAGATGACTTTTTATTTTACATTGTATTCTGGATTTGGCTTGACAAAGATTGTAACTGAGTGCTTCAAAATTGACTAAAGGAGGCTGGGTACCTAACAGCCATAGGTATTTTGGAAAATCTTGGTGAGAAAAATTCCTGTCACCATTACTGAAACACTTTTCCTAAGAAGAATTAATGTATAAATTAGAGAGGCTGAAAGTAAGAGGGAATATAACTTTTCTGAAGAAAAATGTTTTCAGTATTTAAATGAAATAATGCACTATCTTTATATGTCTTATTTAGAGTAGCTTTATGTTATGAAACTCATTATTAGGCTACCTGCTTATCAGTGAAGTTGTCATGCAGCATTATCAGACCTGATCAAGATACACACTGTGATTGAGCCATGACAGTGTGTAGAGGTGGCCTGAATTCCACTTACGACCCTTGGCTTAGAGAGCTGGGTCCTCTGCTGTAGGAGTATCTGAGTATCTTAGGGGTGAGGATCACTAGGCCTAGGTGAGATAAGAACCTATACAGCAGTGTGAGGGTGAAATGATGGGGTTTTCCCACATAAGGCTTGGTTCTTGTCTTCCGTTCTTGAAGTCTAGCATTAAATGAAGCAATACTCCTTACATTAAATAACATTCCAATTAATATGATAGACAGTTTTCCTAAATGGAATGTATTCAATGTGTGTTCAATACTAGATGGTTTAATTATTGTGGTCTATCATAAAATAACATGTAAAATTGTATATGGGGAGTATCAGTGATAAAATAGGAGAATATGAGCTATTAAGTGGATAAGATTTCTGCAATTATAGAAAATTTCTTTATTAGTATTTCCCCAAAATAACAATTATCTCTCATTTTACATATCTACTTTTTGTCTTTTAAATTTGTTTTTATTTTCCTTCTGTATCCATGCAGAGATAAATGAAACAGATTTTATGCCTTTGCTAAGGCACATAAATTTGCCATAACATATCTCTATATCGTTTCATATTTATTTTTTTTAAGTTAAATGGAAATGGAGAAGTTCCTTAAACTGTTACAATTTCCTTATTAATGGTAAGAAAATAAAAACTGCTACCTTTTTCTCATATATGATAAGATAACCAGGGAATATAACTCTGGACCACTGTTTTCTAGCAACTTGGTGTTTGTAGCTTTGATGGCCAAGAAGAACCCTGTTGATCTCCTATAAGATAAAAGTTAATTGGATGACAGAAAAACACAAACCATATGTTGTTACTCAACTGTAATTAAAGTGATCACATGAAAATAATTTAGTGGTCAGCTACTGGTACTGTAATATGGAGTTTTCTGGAAGAAAGCTGTTGGTAGTGGTTAAGAAAGGAGAAGTGCAGGCCATGCAGGAGATACTTGTATTTCAGGCAAGTGAGCAATTTCTACGTTTGACTTAGTCATTTATAATCCCTATATATCTCAGCTAACCTGCTGGATAGCTGTTCTTAGGAAATGCCTATGTCTTTCAAAGAGCCTTAAACTTATATTTGTGGTGCAGAAAGACTTCTGAAAGCTGATGGAAACAGTTCTCACTCTATACTACAAAATGTGTGAGACAAGCCATGGCTTCATCATCAGATTTCAGCACCTGTTCTCCATGGGCAGTGTGATTTAATGCATGTGTCAGAAGGGTGCCAGCATAAATAGCATAAAACTGACAAGGAGAATTTGGAGACTTGATCACAACCTCAAGTGTAACAAATTCCTATAGGAAATAAGAACTCAGCTTCCCCACATGGAAGCCAAAGCATGACACAAGCAAATCCCTTGCTTTATGTTGACACTTGATTTGAATTCAATATCCTGTATGAACCTTGTCCATTTTCTTTAATAAATGTAGTCATAATAATAAGGGATTCACTGCAATTAGGAACTGTAGGTAATGCCTTCAGAATTTTTGATAGTTTCCATGTAGCTCTGAGAATAATTATTAGCTTTTCTGTGGTGAAAACATGCCAATTTTTTATTACAATAAGTCTTAGCCTCAGTGATCTCTTTGATTACAGTACCTTATGTTTCACAACACAATCTATTCATAATAAAGTGAGTAACTTAATGGTACCATTGACTTCAGTCTTTCTTTATGTGTCCCTCCACATAGTTGTGTGTGAAGCAAGTATTCCTGTAAGCAGAAAGTATCCTCACAATGTCTTCAGTATAAAAAGAAGATTTAGATTGTTACTTTTGTTGTATACAGTGAAATGAGTTAAAACTCAGTGTGACAAACTGACTCTTAAAATTATAGTAGCTTCTGTTTGCTTTCCCTTGCGTATACCTTTGGTAAAGCAGTGTGGCCTCTTTAACTTGTTAGTGCACTCAGATCCAGGACATTCCTTCATGTACCCAGTTCTGTGTGTGGGGCAACTTTATAAAGTTACTTTTCCTTTTCTGAGCTTCTTGGTTTATCTGAAAAGCAAAAGTAATGATGCTGACTTATTTGCACTCTGCTTTCAGACTTGCTTGTTGAAAGGACCATGCAAGAGCAAGGTATAGTAATTACCACTGTTCTTCAAAACTTCAAAATTTTTTTTAGTTAACCAAAGCAGTTTTGGTAACTTCTAGTTTTATTATTTTACCTTTTATATTCTATTATATCACTAATATACTACTTTATTTAGTGAATTAAATATTATGAAATTACCTTCTAGTGTAGAATTCTGGCTAATATATTTACTGTCTTAATAAAACAGCTCTGTTTCAATTGGAAGATTAAAATGCAGATGAGATGAACTGATAGAAGAAAGAATACTCACTTAATAAACTAGTTTATTACTATAATAATGTAGTCTGGAAACAATTTTTCAAAGCCTATTAGAATACATAAAAACATTGTTATCTCTGTGTTTGTTAAAATTAACTCTGTAACCTGTTTAGCAGAGGAGTTGGATTTTGGAAGGTAAGGTGACCTGGGTGAAAATTGCTGGATTTTATGATTATTTATTGCTGCCTTCATATTTGTTTTATTACACTTCTGGATGTATTCATTGATGTAGATAGCTAATACTTTTAGAATCCTTATAGAACTTATGTGGTGTGGCAGTTTAAAAATTTCATAAGCAAAATGTAAAAATATTTCCTCTGCATATGTAATTTTTGAGTTTATTGATAATTTACTCATTATTTTTTGTCGTTCTAATTGGGAACGGCGAAAAAGAACGACACAGACTCTCAAGGGAGTCAGAACAAGAGAATTCTCTAGTTTATTACTTCAGGCCTGTTTTATAGACAGATACGTGGAAAGTACAGAAAGGAAACTCTTATTGGTTAGCAAATCAACACATCACCATCATTGGTCAGTGGCACAACAGCCCCTGACCTTCTCTTGCAAGGAAAACAAGAGGACAGGCAAACAGCACCTGGCAGTTGTTTTCTGTCTTTGAGGATTGTTTTGAAATCCTCCTATGAATTTCCCAGGCTAGCTGTCAGGCAGGACTGAGAGGCCATGGGGCCTGCAGCCTGCTCTAAAGCTAGCATCCACAATTTTTGAAGGGAGAGAATATAAATACAGCTCCAAATTTACTTTTTCTGTTGCACAACTAATTTAATGTAAAGCAAAATGCATGCTTTCCCCATGAGGGTCCTGACATAGCTGTAAACTAAGGGTGGTATAGTTTCAGCAAGTAGTATATGGTACTGTTTTCTAGAGAACTCTATCAACAAGGATATGAGGTTATTAAAGGAGAAGTTATATATGCATGTTTTTATATATATAATTCATATGTAGTATTTTTGCTGCAGAGGAAGGAAAGGCAGGCACCATCTGAAAGCAGTTGACACATATCTAGTGTAAGTACTATACCAGAGAGATGCCACACCTTCACATGTGGTTAAAAGGAGTAAGATGTGAAGTCAACATATAGATACAAGGACCCCTATATGTTGGTCTGAGTCAGCAGCATACTCTGTTACGTTTTTGTTAACTTCTCCTGTTGTACCTCTAATGCAGAGTTTTCCAGTTCCAGATCTTATAAAGAAAATTCATAGCAAAACTTTTTGTATTCAGTATAATTCTGTAAAGAGGAGAAAACAGTTGTGGGTGACATCATGAGGCCTTTCTGTCAGTCATTAATTTCTCTGTTCTTATTATAAGGAAAATTCTTTAAGAAGTTTTCTGTAGGACCCTGATCCCTGACCAGCAGGTCAGCTGTGGGTCCTGGGTCCCCTAGGCAGGAGAGATCTGAGAAGAGCAGGCTGAGGGGAACTCTCCCCTTGCTTGCATGCTGCTGAAGGCTCAGCCCTCAACCTCAACCCACACCACTCACCTGGCTTGGGATCACAGAGCAGCAGTGCAGGGTCAGTGCCTGCCTGCTGGCCTTGTGTGCCTTGTGGCCTCTGCTAACCTGACTAAGGGCCAGCCCTGCTCCTGTGCCTCCTGATGATATCTAAACAAATGTTTTCTTGATGACTGCAGATGAAGCTGGCTTCATCTTGATGGCTTCCCCCTTGGTAGACATTTAGGTCTTGATTAGTTTGCCCAATTCTACAGCATTTGATGAAGCTAGGAGTTTGAAAAGCTGGCCAAAGAAATAGTGCCTTCCTTGTGTTCTGGTATCTATTAGAAAGCAAATATTCTTTTTTCCCTCTTTTTCCCTTTTTCCTTGCCTTTCTTCCTTTCACCTTCTTTTCCCTTTTTATTTTTTTTTCTTTATTTTTTTTCTTTTTTGTTCTTTTAAATTGGAACAGAATCTCTCAAATTTCAGAAAAGAATGTAATTAACATAGTTATTTCAGCCCTTTCCTGGGCAAGTTGGTCAATATTAAGGCACTTTGACACATGACAATAGGATAAAATGGATTATCCTCAAGTTGATGGAAAGATAGTAGATTATTTCTTTTTATAAGTGAGGTTTGTGTGAAAGCCAGAGACATAGCTGAGGTAAAGTCGATCTGTACTTATATTAATTAGAATAAACCAATAATTTAATATTTATCATTTATTTCATGTTGTTCACATATCTTTAGATCAACATAGAAACAGAATTTGGGCCTAACAATTACAATTTAATTACTGTGATGCATCTCTTTTGATGTGTACAGAAGTAAATTGGTCAAGAGGCCATTACACTTCCTTTATTTAAGAAAAGTGCGTATAAATTACACAATGAAAAATGCTTTCTGTCAAGGTTTTTAGAAGACTGTCAAAAGATGTCAGGTGCAGCACTCAGGTGCACATTTAAGTGCCATTAGTTGAAGACACATATGAAAGGCGCTGTATAAACTTCAGGGACCATTTCACTTGCACATATTTTCCCTTGTATATTTCCCAGAATACAAGCAGACAGTATAAAGTTGGGTGGGGCTGCCAAGGAGATTATTTTTTTTATTAACAAAATTTCATTAGGAGTCTAATACCTCTATATTCCAGTCTTCAAGTACATTAAATCTTTTAAAATTAGGGTATTTTCATTACTTTACTGAGTAATCACTGTGCAATCTCTGTCTTTTCCTTTGTAAAAGTTACTAACAGGTAGTGCTGTACATTTTCAAAATGTTGGTGATAAAGAAAAACTGTGCTTGGATAAAGTGGCTGAGACATGGTAGCATGGTGAAGGTAAAAATAGCTTTTGTACCTTTGGTATTGGGTGTAGCAGGTTTGAAATAAGGTATAATCCAAACATGGTCTTTCAGAGAGGTCCAGGCTGTCCATGACAGCAGATGAAACTGGTTTCTTTCCATTATAGAAACCAGGCAGTGAAAACACCATGCAAGGAAACAGGCAGCATACACAGCAGCCTTAATTTCAGATGTCTTAAACCAAAGGAGTGATTCATTCTCAGAAACTGCTTTTAATCACATTTTTTAATGTTGAAGACAGCTATCCTGCTGCTCACATATATCCTCCTCTAAGCAACATTGTTTCCATGCAGGACATTGCAACTAAGCACTGAAAAGTCCCTTATGTCAAAGGAATATTTAACTGACTTCTAAAATAATTGAATTCTTTGAATGTGATATGTAGCAGCATGTTCCGCCACTCTATGGAATTCAAATTGTTTGTATTTGTTGCAAAACTAAGACTAAAGAGAATGTCATAAAGTAGTAAGCAGTGAGCAACATAGCACATTATTTTATAGGTGCCAAGAGGGGTAACTGGGATTTACCTCACAGAGGCTGAAATATGTGCCACTAGCATAGCATAAACTCAAGAATAAACAGATTTCTATTGAGGACTGACTTTGTCCAAGTAGCTTAAAACATCTACTTTACCCACAGGTTAGTGAACATGCACAAATTGTGATTCACACAATAACATTTTAGTTTTCACTTTTTCACTCCCCTTTTTTCCACCAAGAAAACATTGGTGTTTACTACTAAATTAATGAAGAGCGTATAAAGTTTGAACAAACCTGGTAATTTTTTCCTCAAATATGTACAGATATACTAAAACAACCTAACCCAATTCTTGATTTTATATTATCAGTGTATTCCAATACTTCTAATTTCCAGAAGTTGTATTTAGTTTTTACTCTGTGTTGAATTAAGATGAAAATGGAAATGAAATAAAATAAAAAATGTCAGTAAGCTACTATTTGAATAAAACGTAATGAAGTGTGAATACGCAGCAATTATTAAAAAGTGTTTATCACTGACAAGAGAGTGATAAGCTGGGCCTACTCTGCAATTCAGGATTTTTAAACTAATGGAATTCAGCTTGTCATATTTGCAACATTACTACATTTTTAGTGAAAAAAACCCAAATGAACTGCCTAATCTAGGATTAAAAATAGTTCTGAATTTCAGAAGTGGCTATGAGTCACTTCTAACAAATTCTGATACTTTATAAAATCTATCCCTCATTTTTCTAGTCTTTCATTAAATTATAGGCAGTGTATGTAGTAAGCAGGTAATGCTTAAGTCTCATTTTAAGTTAGCTTTGTTGTTCATATATATATAAACTATGTATGACTTTGTCAAGTCCCGTATATGCTGATATGGGATTTGACAAAAGTTATGATGTCAACTAATATGATTCTAGTAAGAACAACTTATAAAAACAGTAAAAAAAAAAATACAAGTTAATGGGCACTTGGATTTAGGTGTGCTTGTGCATTTAGTAAAGATTGGAAATCTGGAGTATGTTTCCATTTTACTCTTGTTGTTTTCTCTGTGTGTAATTCATTACTGTTAAAAAAAATATTTTAAATCAGAACAATTGTGTTGCAAAAATGACTAATAGCATTGCAACCACCAGATTGTCTTTAGGTGCCATGGTTTGTCACTGATCTAAAGAAAGACATGCCAGCAAACCTTCCCCCATAGGCTGTACAATAAGACATGAAATATTACTGATGCTGTTTGCATTTAGATAACCTCCAAAGTATGGTCAGTTATGCAAAGGCTGCTTGTTTCTAACACTTACATAAAGAATGCAATTGTCAATTTTTGCATAAGGATGTATTTTTAACTTATGAATTTCTTTACCAATCTCTCCACGCTGAAATAGAAGAACTTTTTGAAGACATCTGTGGTTTTTGTAGTCCATGAGCTTTGACACTTATGCTTTGGTCAGTGTATAGATTACCCTTAAATTAAAATACCCTTAGCCATGTCCATTCTCTCAAAGACCACTAACAGATTACACATGAATTTTACTGAGACAGTTATGATCAAAACAAATAATATAGAAAGGGTTTTTACTATAGCCAAAATATATTGCTTCAGTTGAGCAAGACAAAATATTATGAACTATTTTTTGTTTCAACGGAAAAATGCACAAGCCTTGCATTCTTTTACTTCCGTTTTCAAGTCATTGTCTTTGCATATAAAATCTCCTTATTTATTCAGTGTTTGTTTTGTTGGCCCTCCAAATATTTTAAAATCCAATTTTTATGTATGGTACTTATTGTGTGATTTATACTAAGAAATTTTGAAGTCATTTTCACAATTCTTTGATGCAGATATCTGCAAAAGGGTGATGAAATGCTGTCATGACAATGTAATTTTTTATTTCTGGTGTTTGTACCTGTTTATCTAATATATATTAAAATGGCTGTGGTACAGCAGCCCAGGATGATTTCTCCTAGAGTTATTGTTTCTAGATTGCCATTTGAACTATGTAATTTGTCAAGGTTAGGCTCTGTTACGTTGAAAGACTTTTTTCTATAACCTCAGTCAGGCAACCACTACAATTAGGACTTTCACTGCCTTTTCTTTTTTTTTCAGTAGAGAGCATTCCTCATGATTGCAAATGAATGGAATTATGAGAGCATTTGTTGCCTCTTCACATACCACTCTCTTTAGTCTGTGTTTTCTCTCTAAGTTATATTTTCTTATTTTGCCTCCCATTTTTTAGGAGCAATATTGTTGTCTTGAGCAAGGGCAATTGTAAATAACTGAAAAGGACCTGCTTTCCTCACTGTAGTAGTTTATCAGTGCTCTATGGAGAATGTAAAAGAAACTCGAGCCTGAAAAATGTTCCATAGTTTTACATTTTATTTATAGTTTATTCCTATATCAAACTTCTACAAGAAAAAATGTTTAAATAATAGAAGGTGTTGAAATGCTCTTAAAGACTCACAGAGGATTATAAATAACTACATTGAGAAAATGTTATTTTGGTGCTTAGGTGAGCAAGACACTAATGACTATTCCAAACCTCATTTTCTATTTTTATTACTTATTCTGCCTTAATTTTCTCAATTTTCTTAATTTTCTTGTTAATTTTTACTTAAGCCTTTGTGTGTTGGGCAAATGTTTGGGATTTCCTTATATCCAGCCAGGACAGAAAACAACACCTCTATTTCTTCTCAGCAATACAGATCCAATCAGAGGGAAGGTCCTGTACAGGTTTTTTACACATTCATGTGATGCAACTGGTGCATCACCCACTTGCTTCTTCATAACAGTTGGGCTGGGGAATGTCGAGATAAAAAATGAGGGATGAGACCATTGTGCTATTTAAGATGATTTATTACTTAAGTAAGCCAAATAAGATATCAGTCTTGAAGGTGTGAGATTTAGAGAAGAGCAACAAGTCAGCCATATCTCAAGGTAGTCATGGATTTCTTCTTCGACCGCAATATAGAACATTTTGGTCCAATAGACAGTTAACACGAAACTTGTTTCTACTTATTAAGCTATCACCTTTGCTTAATTTTGCTGCTCTGTGTCTGTCTCTTAGCCAATAAACTGACAGGTCACATACTCATACACACACCTCTATTATAGCTTCTAGATCTCTATCCTATTCTATAAGGCACATTATTACAGCTCAAACATCTCACTATTTCACCTAATATAATTTCTTACTTACTCAAGACATATTTTTACTTACAATTATAAGAACATAAGTTTATAATATTCCTACTTAATGTTTGTGGACCTTTATCTTTACATTAACCCAAGCTCTTTCTATGGCTGCAGATTGAACCCTTCAGCATCTGTGGAAGTTTCCATTTTTCCATTTCCCACAGGGGAACAATATCTTACCATACATTCTTGTCTCTTTCTTCCCTAAATGATGGTAATAGAGGATGTGATGATCCTTGGACAGACAGACAGACTCTGCAATCACTGGTGGCCCAGATGATGCCCCACCAAGGAGGGCATGAGTCACTCTCAGCTCCCAGTTCAGCCCCCACTGTAAAGGAGCCTGCTCATTCTGCTTCCTGGCACACTTAAGCAAAACCTAAAGAAAGTAGATGTTTAGTGCTATGAAAGGTGAGAAATGTAGCCTTTAATTGACAGACATCTGAGGCAGAAACAAAATCCATGTTTTCCAATGCCACCAGGTGCCCAAGGTCCAGGGGGCAATGCATGTGCTTTTCCTTGCATTAATTTTGAAACTCATTCCTTTGGGCTTTGAAATATCAGTTATACTGCAAGAACTCACAGCCTGTGAATGTCTCCATAAAGTCAGCAACTATCACCATTATCTAAGTAAAAGGATGTATCATGTAAAATGTGAGTAGAGGAAGAAATGCCATACAACCGTTTCTCTTCTTTCCCCACAGTCTGATTAAATATTTGTCAAGCAAGTGAAACAGATCCAAAATTAAATTATTTTGCTCCAGAATCTTACTTCTCTGTACAGAAATCTAGAATACTTTGGAGGTAATTTCTATTTCACCTGTGGAAGTTACTGTAATTCACTTTAGTTTCATTTAATCACATAATTTAATGCAGAAATCTGGAGAAAAAAAATCTGTTCTTGGTCATAAGGGCTAGAGAAAAAAGACCTGCACCCAGCTGGTCACAAACTTTTTATCTGCATTGGGAAATACTAAAAAAAGATAGTGGAAAGTGTTTGCCTAGTCAGGAAAGGGTGCTAGGTGCTCTCCAGGGAAGAACCTTTCTCCCACAGCCTTTCAGGGTAAGTGCTAAAAGAAGGGCATGTATCCTTTTGAAAAGCAGCAGCATGTTGTCATGTGCTGCATCTAATATTGAACTGATGTTCTAGTCTTGGTCTAAAAATCCTTCCAGGATACCAGGTCCTCTATGCACATTAGAATTTTGGTTAAAAGAAAAACCAAAGCCCCTACTGTATTATTGTAGAACACAGGCAAGCTTGCATGCATGAAAGCAACATGGACAAATCCACCCCAAGGTGCATAGCTGTAAGTAGAGAAAATTTAAGTGGCCAGGAACAATAAGGTTAAAAAATAAAACTATTCAAATTCTGCTGGATTACCTTAATATTTGTTTTTCAATGCCTTATTTTTATTTTGAAGAAGGAATCAAATATTCTGTTTCACTGTGTGGATTTGGGAATAAATACCGTTAGTCCAGAACTTGATTGACAGCAAAAATAACCAGTTGAAATTTAGTGGATCACTGAAAAATGCCAGCTTCAGTCTTCCCCAGAACCTTGGGGAAATGAAACTGGTGTCTCTGGAGCTCTGTAAGATTGCCGCTTTTTTTTCACTTTGAGATGTGAATCGATTGATTTGATGAAAAGTAATTTATCAAGGGGTAAAAGCAACAGGATAATTTACAGTGCAATGAGATGATTTGCCATCCCTAAAATTGGTTTCCTGAAATCTAAAACTATGTACAGCCCTTTCCTTGGCAAGGCTATTAGTGGGGCTGCTTTTTGTATCTCACTGCTTCTGCCACAATCTTCTTTCAGTTTGTGATTTTCAGGTCCCTGCCTGCTCACCCCAGGCCACTGGGATGCTGGCAGCCACTGTCTACATTTAAAGTCTCTTGGCTACTGCTCCCACAGGCAGTCTGACTCGGCTTCATCCTGCACTTGGCATGCTTGTGCTGCTTCACCTCACAGTCCCAGATCTTGGCTGCCCCAGAAAAACTTTGCTTTTGCCTCTTCAATGTGTATTTCTGCTCTCTGAGTTGAAACTTCTGGGTAGCTCCTTTCTACCAAGGCACTGCCAAAGCAGTCATTCCCAGTCCTTTCTCCTAGGTTCCTATCCTTTCACTTTGAGCAGTTGCCTGAGCCACATATCTTCACTTTTGGTCATCCCAGGCTTATAAAAATCTTCACAGTTTTGAAATATCCTCCCTTTCATATTTATTAGCAAAAATGCTTCTGTTGACCCAGAATTTTGAAAATGTGTATCATTTTAAAATCTATTTCTACATCACATGTCAGGTGAACACCATTTACTTAGTCTGGCAGACCTCATTTTTGTGAAGTTTAAGCACTGAACTTATATTGGAGGAGGAAAGTATGCTATTTTAAAATACTGCCTAGTTTTGATATGTGCACTGTTCACAGAAAACAAATTTCTTTTCTTTTTAGAAAATAACCAAGATTGCCAGCCTTTTGTTGTGATTAAATTATCTTAAACCTGTTGTCTTTGCAGCTTGCTTTTGGTAGTTTCTTTTTATTATTTTTACCTAAACAGAATGTTCTTGAACCCATTAATTAACATGTCTGTAAGGGTTTGCTTATTTTGAGCTAAGAATTAAAGAAGGTTCTTGGACTATTTCTGAATCAAATCTCCCATACAGAGTGGAAAAAAATACCTTTAATATTTTTGTTGCAAAAACCCCCTGCATATCTCTTAGGCAAACAGGTCGGCTTTTGGAATTGTACCTAGTAACAGAAAATACACCACTGAGCTGCCAAGTGCATTTAAAAATTATACTGCTTTATAGTGTTGCATACAAAAAGTAGTATTTCCTTCCCAGTTTACATGAGAATATAACTGTTTTCAGAGCTTTTCTGTGGACAGAGATAACATTTTCTCTCATATCTTCTCTTATTTCTCTGCCCATGTTTCTTCCACCCACCACTCCTCTCAAGAGATGCCTTACATTACTTGTAGCCTCTTTAAGACAACTAAGTTGGAAAAAAAAAAGAGCAACATAATTTGCCTTAATGCAGATGAGCTGAGAATTTCCTTGGAAGCTATAATCTGAGGGTTGAGTAAAGCTAAAATCAAAATTGTTACAATATGAGAGAACAATCAGCATATTACATAACTGAGATCAAAACACTGTACAGCAATACACATCTTTTTAAACAGGAATGGTTGTGTTCCTATTTTGTTATTTTCTAAAAAGTAAGCTTCACTGCATTGTAACAAAAAGTTAAATCTAGATTTCTTTTCAAGGGACAGAGAATAGTCAGACTCTTGGATCCGGTCCTTATTCTGTAATATTTACTTACACTGTCAAGAGCAGAAAGAGAAGATGTAAACAAGTTTTTTCTTTTTTTCTTTCTCTGTATCTGTAATTTTCTTCCAAGGATTTATTCTTTAAAGTACTGAAATTAACTGCTCAGGTTTGAGTATCATTCTTCCACACTGAGTAGTCTTTTTGTCTATGACACATTCTGAAAATCCTGCTTGTTTTAGAGAAAAAAATTAATGCTTTGCTGATGTGTATTTGTAAACCACAAAAAAATAGTGTCTTCTATTCATAGTTTAATATGTAGAATCTAACATGAAAGACCCAGAAACATTCAATGAGAGTGAGGCCTCCTTGGGACACTGGTAGGTACATGGAAAGTCTGTTCTCAGAGGAGCTTCCAGGAGGGTAAATCTGAGCAAACAAAAGAAAAGAGGGATTTGATGTGAATTGCCTTAGTTTGCAGGGAAAATGACTGAAAGAATTTGGAATAAAACATAACTGTTCTGACTCTGATTACTGTGAAGATGAAGGGTTGGAAAAAACCTATAAGTTTTACTTTAGTTTACTTATGAACATGAGAAAATTTCAATTTTACCTCGAGAATGGCAATAATTCCTAATTGGTTGCCATGCAGGGTCTTGTAGTCCCCTCATTTTACTAATTTTTAATTACGTATTATTTACAAAAATCAAAAATAATACAAAAAGGGTATTAGGACGTAATGAACTGAAATCTCCAGGTTACTTAAATGCCCCCTCTGTTCTTGTCCTCACATTTCTAGTCATGCCTTCAACTCTATGAACTGATACTGAAGTGAACAGAATTTCAGACAGTCTTCAGGAAACCACACTTTCAGAATGTAATAGACATAATTAAAATTAGGTCTAAAATATTACTCTGGGAGAGGAAAGCCAGAGAGAATTGTGGAGCAATTCCACTGTCTGGTTTATGTACATCTTAATATTTAGCACAAAAGTTCTCTTATATGCTCATATTAATTGGTATATTGATAGATATACTGTCATATGTGTTTTAAAGAAAACATGATCATATTAATGGTTTGATTCAGTGAAGACTGGAAAGAATGCTTCCCCCAATTCCCAATAGATTTCAGTTAAGTCTGAGACCAGACATTCAAAAATTATCAGTGCCTTAACAGTTTGGTTGTTAAATTGTTGAGTTTTCTGATGTTGACTATGGGATTACTCCCACAGACAGCATACATAAGAAACACTGATTGAAACTGCTGACTCATTCAGAGTGGATAATAATTTAAGTGAATTACCTTGAATTAACTGGAACAGATGTGTTCCTGGTCTTGGCAAAATTAACCCATAAAAAATTAAAATCAGTAAATTACTAGTCAGCTAACTTGATCTATAAATTTCTCTCTAGAGTGATCTAATAGAAGTTCTGGGTGCAGGTTTGGGCTGTATGTTTAGCAACTAATTTGCATTTTAGCTTGTATTTGTCTTGCTACAGTGGAAGAATAATTAGAATTGCGTGCACTGTATTAAATGTGTTGACTTTAGTTGAAATTGGAAGAGATTGTATTTGGTATATAAATCTGGAGAGCATGGCTAGGTTTGGTCACAAATATGTAATTTTCTGAATTCTATGACAGTAAGAAACATGTCAATAAGTGATGAAATATAGCTTTCCAATTATTTTAACAACAATAAACTGACTTTTTGGCATGTATTTATTGCAAATGTTTCATCATTTCTACTTGAAAAAATAGAGTGGAGGGTGCAAAACTGGAGATGATTCCTGGGTGAATAGAAAATTAATGCATTCAAAATTCCAGTGGAAAAATAAAACTTATGCTTGTCTTTTACAGTAGAATTAGTTCACTGCAGTATTTTGAAAGGAAGAAATATGTTTCTCGATACTCTGGTGAGAGGAATTTATTAACTTGGTCTGTCTCTGATATCAAATAAAAACTTTTGGAATTATAAATTATAATCATTCTAATATGTTTTAAAACTGTATCAAATGACTGATAATATGTAAAGATTTTTTTTTTTTTGAGGGAGGATGAAAGAGGGATAGCAATTTCATTATCAAAGCCAGATACTGACAGCTTTGTCATGAGACTACCTATTTCAACTTCCACGTGCTCTCTGGGAAATTGTAGAGTTCTGATGTTGCAGAAAACACAGCCACCTCTTAGAGGGGAAAAGAGATTTATATTTCTGATGGGTTTCAGTGCTGGCTAAAATCACCAGTGCACTTACTCATTTCTTGCTCTGAGATATGGATTAGGAGAAGGGCAAAACAAGATTAAAACTTAAAAGGTATAAAGAAACTTTATTAACAGGACTACAAGAATAAGAAGCATCAGAATAAAACTTCCAGAACCCTCTTTCTCCCCCTTACCCAACTTTTTCCTTTCCCCTAACTGACCACGTAGAGACAAAACCTGGGATGCTAAATCAGTACCACTATACAATAGTCTTTCATCAGTCCTTGTAGGGTGAAGACTTTTCTCTTGTCATGCCATGGAGACTTCTCCACAAGAAATAGTTTTCTCGTGGCTTTTCATTTCTACAAATAGCAGCCGCCTGGGGAAAAAGTTCTGCATTGTGACATTCCTCCCATTTTCACAGCCCTCTTAGAGGTGTGTCCATGGGCCATGAACTCAAGGGGTATTATTAAAGGATGAGTTGTTCAAAGGCAAAGGTTCTATTCATCTGTCTCTGTGATCATCTTTGGGAACAGAGGTTTTCTTCTCTCTCTGGAGGCAAAGGGTCTTCATCAATTCTCATCTCTCTCTCTCTCTCTCTCTCTCTCTGTTCTGTCTTCTCATGGGATCACAGCTACTCCAACATCTGCTTGGCTTCATCAATGGATGCCTCTGCTCAGATCTACAGCTTGAATACTTCATCTCCCCATACTCTTTCATGAATTAAAGGAGATATTTCAGTATATCATTGTCCATCTCCATGGTACTACAAAAGAATTTTCAGCCCATTAGAGCATCTCCTCATCCCTCCTCCATCTGAGGCTTGACTCTTTCTTTACTGACCTTGGTGTTTTCAGGTTGTCTTTCTATGTGTCGATCACTCTTTTTCTCTCCCTGGAGAGAGGATTGAGGTTTGCAGGTCTCAGCTGTGTAGTGAAAGGGTTAAATCTTGCCCAGGCCTGTGGATGCTCATGTGATCTCTGCCAGGGGCAGCAGCTGGAGCTGTTTATGCCGGATGATTTTTTGGTGGCTGCACTGAGATCTCAGAAGCCAGGCCAGCCCGGTGGTGCCGCTGGAAAAGGCTCAGTGGGCTCCTTGGGAAGGGCCTGGCCACCCTGGGAAGGGGCCCCAGCTACCCCGCCAGAACGGGACCTGGAGGGCTTCCTGGGAGGGCCCAGAGCCGCAGCAGAGCCTGGCCCGTCCCCACCAGGCCACATGGGCCGAGCAGGGGCCGGCCCCCAGTTACCTGTTCAAGGCAGGAAACTAAGAGAGAGCCAGTTCCTGGGCTTGTGGTTTTTAAAATGTGGTATTCACAGAGGTGGATCTGATTTCTAAATGGTGCAAAATGTTGTCAGTTTTCAGAACTAGCCGGCTATTGGCCTGTCCTAGGCACAGAGGAAGCTCCCAGCAACTTCTCTTAAAGAAATCACTTCCATGGGTGGTTTTTTACCTTGTTTCCCAATCAACATGAAACCACCACGACATTAATGAAAACAGGCTATGTGAACACGAGCTTATGCTTAGCTGTATTGCTGTGTCTCATAAAATAATAATCTGACTTATTACTGAGAATTAAAGTTTGTGCAGTAAAGGTATAAGAGCTGCTGGCTGGGACATGTGCTGCCTGCTTGGGATGCTCTTCTCAAGGTCGGTTCATTCCCTTCATACTGCAGATCTGAAGTTAATTGAGTGTCCTAAATAAGCTCACCTGATTCATAGGTCCAGTGCAGGCTGGAAGCATGAGGTTTTGTTGAGTTTTTTTGTTTTGTTTTGTTTTGTTTGAGTTTTTTACAACGGGAAGAAACACAAGAGCTCTGTGTACTGTTTTCATTCAGTTACTTCCAGAGTGGGAATAACCCAGGTTGGCACATTTTGCACAAGCAGTAAAAAATCTTTCCCAAAACAGTAATTTGATTTTATAATAACAAATACAAGAGTGCTTTTCTATCTTATGAGATTGGGGGAAGCATTTTTACATTGTTACTATAGTAGAAGCATTGCTGTAGAGGAAGAGAAAGCTGGCAGGCATGGAAGAGAGAATTCATCAGCATTTTGAAAACAGATTTAGAGACCTTTTCAAGTCAGAAGCAACAGCAGCCAGGCCTGATGAGACTTTGTCATCCTCTGTGCTTATACATTGTCACAGCATTACTCTTACAAGGAGTAATTTCAAGTATGAATGCCTGATTTCATATAGGTTTATAAACACAAAATAATATTGGCTATTTTTTTGCTCTTTTTTTTTCTTTACCTCACACAAGATCTGTGTGTTTTCTTTCAGGTCTAACATACTGTTTTCTTTTACCTGTCTCCGCAAGAAAAGCTTCATGTTGAAGAACATGAACAGTGATGTTTTACTGAGTAATAACATTTAATGACATTTTATAGGAGGCCCTCATATCAAACATAGATATGAAATAGGAAGGCAGTTGTGTAGGTGAAGACTAATGCAAAGCATGAAAATTATGCAGATTGCATGGAAATATCCTTACTTTACATATTGTGCACGACAATGCAGAGCTTCTATGCTGTTAACCTTTATTATGTCTACAATTGTGGTGACCTACATACTACTGTGAATAATTTTGCCAAAGCATAAATATGCCTTAAAGCACAGTTTTATAGCATGTGGGTTTTTTTTTTTTTCTGTTAAAATATTTGCCAAAAATGTTTTTCTTCTGAAATCTGTTTAAAACCTTTTGTACCTAATTCTTTATTTTGGCTGTAATTACATTCATTTCAGAAATAAGTAACCTTAAGTATTCAAATATTAAATTTATTTTATTCCTTGTGCATTTTTAATGTTCCCCATTTTTGAGAACACCTACTTTTCAAGTGTCCGTTCTTTAAAAATGTTAAATTTTTAAATTTTGTGCCAGAATGTGATGTGTCTACAGTTCACCTTTTATAGGAACAACACTTGTTAGCTGTAGTTCACGTAAAAAGAGTTAGCAACTCTGAGTTACTCTTGGGAAAAAAAAACAAAACAAACCAGCAACAAATAAGATAAAAACATGATACAGCCATGATATTCAAAGGTGGAAAAAATAAAGATGTAGAAACTATACAGAACCCAGGAGATTTACAACAGCACACCATCCTCATGCAGTGATTTCCATACATTATAGACATTAATATATACCCATTTACAGTTTTATTATGAAAGTTCACCTCTTAGCTTCTGCTTGTTCTTTTGTTTTCTCTGGAAATACAAATAATTAAAATGTCCTTTTTAAGCTATAAGAGCATGTTACTCTTATAGTAAAATGAGTAGAATTAATTTTCTCTCATCTAGTGAGAGAAACATTACATTACAAATAACATCCCATTTTGATTCCAACTATGTAACAAAAAAATAAAGCATTTTAAATTGCATTTTGTCTCAATTGAAGATTTTATTACAACAAAAAAGGGAAACACGGATGTTTTCAGAGCTGAAGTGACCTTTTACTAACAGTTGTTGTGAAGATTAGCAAGGCTATTATTCACCAGCTGTAACAGCACTAAGGCAAACTGAGCAGGAACCAACAGAAGAGGAACTTAATAATTGTTCTCTGGCTAACCAAAAAGCTCATCAACCTTTGATTCCCTGGTGTCCGTTCCTTTCATTTCATTTGGAAATGCCTGCTGAGGGACAGGCAGGCAAGTGGCTCAGGCATGCATGGAGAAGCAACTGATTCATCCAGAAGGTGAAAAAAATAAAATCTCAGCTCTGAGCCATCTATTTTCAGTAGAAGAAGCTTATTTGAAGAAAAAAAAAAAAAAAGTTAATAGATATCCTGAACTAACTGAAAAAATGCAATTAAAGCTGTGAAAAATTATTCTAATGACTAAAGCTGTTTTTTGTAGCATCAGAAATTTATTATGCTGTGTCATTACATTATAACTGCTGTGGTGAATTTAATTTCTGTGTTAGTTACAACATTTTTCTGGAAAGCAATAAGGTTTATATCATTCTGTGGATTATAAGGATGTAGTATGCTTAGGTATGTTGCATTTTTGCGTTTCTTTACTTTAGCAGAAACTCCATTTTTCCTTGACCTAAGATAGGAAATTATGCACTGAACAAAAACAATTTTGTTGGAAGGAAACACAGAAGCATGATTTAAAAAACTCTCTGGTGGAAAAACAAAACCCTGCTGGATTGATATGTACACAGCTGAAGTGCCCTGAGAACACTAATGAGCATTAATTATCCTGAACAGGCTCACCAAAGATTCCCATTTGATCTATGAAAGCAGGGTTCCAGTTCAGCTCATGTCAGGGTACTTGCCTGGGTGTGATGTATGCAGTAGGTTCTATGTTGTCATACTGGTGTACCTGCAAAAAATTGCTAGCTTTGTAGTCACTTTATGTATTAGTTCACTGAACTGTTAGACAATGCCGCAAAGAGAGATGTAGGTTTTAAAGTGGAGCTTGTTCAGTCTGAACATAGGTTTAACTTACTTCCTTAGGATGTGGGTAGTTACAAAATTCGCATAAACTGAAATGCTTTAATACATACCTATATGTTTTGAGGAGTTTTCATTTTAGTATCCGGCCAAAATATCAATACTTCAGTATCTACAGACTGCTAAATGAAGGCTTACTACACCAAGTAAATGATTCTGTAATTCTAATAAAGGAAATGAAGACTTGTTGATATCAACAGACATGCTGCAAACATTTAGCTCCACTGGTAATGCTGGGGAAGAAAATAAAAACTTTTCCCCTTGAATACTGAGCAATTTTCTTATCTCTAGGTAGTAAACTTTGGCTTTTATATGAAACACCTCTAGCACTGGAGGATAGATTTCCCTACTTGAAACATCAGTTATCCTATATATAAAACAGCTATACATTTAGGAAAAAAATAGCTGCTCTATATTTTCTAGGGTCTTAGATGTTATGTGTTTTTATCTCCTAATCCAGCAGAAGATATCCTTTAGATTAAGTTTCAAGTTGGGAGTTTATTGTTATTAGCAATAAGAGAAAAGTAATTACACTTGAAAGCTGGGGACACTTGATGTGGAAATTGTCTGTAGACAGAATATATAAAATGTGACAACAGTTTCAAGTGAAATCAACTTTAAATGTCATCATTAAGTATGTTGTCTATCATTTTGTGGAACCATCTTACAAATGTGTGTTATTTGTCATGAGAGATTTAATTGAAAAGACATTCTAAAAAAAATAACATTGTGGGTCTTACAGCTGAAACCAATAAATGTGTTAACTCTTTATGAAACCTTGCATCTTCAGTCACAGACATCAATTAAAGGTGACTGTGATATTTTTAAGGTGCAATACAGAAAATAATGCATCATTGTATCGCAGCCACTGTGGCCTGAGCTCTGAATTTTGAACAAATTAAGCAGAACTGGTTTTGATGTGTTCAAGTATTTTTAGTCCTTTTAAAAATGCTTGGAAACTGATGTTAAATTATTAAGGGCATGAGGATTAGTTTCTAGATTTATTGCAAACTTCCTTTGCATGGCTGCTATTGGTGAATCTATATTACTACTTTGCACCTAACTTTTGCATCATATGAAAATACTTTGGCTCTTAACTGTGATTGTTTGTGCTTTATAGAATATATATTCATTGCATTTTGTAATAATTTTTCATTAAGGTAGTAAAACAATTAAGTTTAAGAATTGAATAATACCAAATTTGTTTCTTTTTGATTTAATGCTACCAAAACAAGTGCTGTAGCTTAATTCTGCTTCCTATCCTCTGGAATATATATTCCATATATATATATGTCTGGAATACACATATATAATATATACCCTTTAAAATCTCTGCTTAATTTTATTAGTTTTAACTGTCTGCTCAGCCCTCCAGGATTTATGAGACCTTGACAGCTACCTTCAAACCCTGACATTAATCTGTGCTGTAGATGGTGTTGTAGATGGCTGACTTACTAAACTGTTGAGTATTTAGGGGCTTTTACTGATACGTTTGAGTATCAAGTATTCAGAAGGATCAATCCACATGTTCTGCAACCTGTGAGTGTGGGTTTTAGAGGTGGGTTTCTGAATGTCTTTGTTATTCGTGCAAAGATACATATACATAAGCATGAAAATACATGGAAAATTTTGTTTTGGGATACAAGGAACTTTTCTAAAAGCTACTGTAATGTGCTCTAGAATAACTAGTATTAGGCATTTAAGGTATAAAAATAGTCTTTGTCTAGGATGTGTTCAAGAGGGAGGACTCCCCCTGCTCTCCCCACTATGTTCCTATGTGTGTTTAAGCTCCAGTTACTGCAAGTACTGTATTAAACTTCTTTGGGAGTATATGCATTGCATTGTGTAGAAAAAGAAGCAAAAAGGACAAATTTATTGGTGAATTCCATAAAAATTGTGGAGTATGTAAGAGGGGAAAAGTAGATTGTCATTAAAAAAATATAGTCTTTGAGATGGGTGTTGGATATTTGTGAACTGTGTGAGATGTGTTCTATTTCATATGACTTTACTGATTCCCATGCTAGTGCTGCTCCTGCCAGGACATCCATTCTGGCTAGAGCATTTCAACAGCAAATGCAGCTGTTCAAGTTATCTCAAGGTCAGTCATGCTTTCATAAAGCAAAATAATTTCTGACAAGATGGAACTTAATTTGGCCGATTGTTGGATATTAAAATTTTAAATTATGCAAATGGAGTTGGCATGCAACAGATATATTTGAAGTCTGCTTTTTTTTACTTCTCTTAATTGAGGAATTCTGGCAGCAAAAGACCTCTTGTATATCTAGTGGATGCTCATACCTGGTGATCTTGTGCCCAAGAAAATCATCACTTGTGTTCACCAGAAATCCCCACTAAATAGACTTAAATATGTTCCACTGTTTGAAACTTGACTATCCCTGATGGACTCTGATGAATGCTGTTATTACTTATATTAAACTTTCAGCTTTGTAAAGAGTACAATATAGTAAAATGTTTCATATTATTAGGCAAAAATGAGGTAGTAATATAAACAAAATGTAGAGTTTTAATCAATTGGAAAAGTCTAGCTGTAGGATTAGACTTACTATAAGTCATACTGTAAGACTTATAATAGTTTATCATTAATGTTGGGCATCAGGTATTTTCATACCCACTGGGGAGAAAAAGAGTTGTCCATGGGTATGTTCCCTGTTAGCTGAAAAAACAGCCTGTACTTGAATTATGTACTTCTGGTTGCTTTGGGGGCTTTTTTCTTTACAAAAGCAAAGCAGCCAGCCTTGCCCTTGCAGTTGTCCAAGTGGTGTTTCCTGTGCAGAGCCCCATATGATATAATCTGCTCTTCACTGTAGATCAGGTAATACTAAGCCAGCCTCTGAGCTCTTGACTGGGCAATTAATATGAGAAATGGAAACTATAACTTTAAATTTTATTACATGGAACAATGCAGCATATAAGTTTCCTGCTATGTTCTGTAAATAAAAGAATAAATAACACAAAAGCCTGTTTAGAATTTCACACACACTAGTAATACTGAATAAATGCTCATTAATGGCATCTTTCTTTTAACAGTTTTCATTTGTTAGGCTTTAATTGTTAGGAATGCTTAGTGAACTGACTTCAATATTTATAACTTTTAGAAAGGAAGAAAACGCTTAGAAAGAAAATCAGTGCTTTAGTTAAAATATTTGCACTGTACTATTTAAAATGAACAGTTAAAATTAAAATGCAAAAGAGAAAACAATGGAATTAAGTTGCAAGACTATTATATACCTGCAAGTGGGAAGAGGAATGACAGAATAACTTGTGTTGAAGCCCCCTGAACAGGAAAAAAAAAAAAAAAAAAAAAAAAAAAAAAGAGTAGGAATCTGAATATTAAGAAAATATGTTTTGGTCCAACAAAAGTCAGCAGACTAGAATAAGATTGATAGTTGCATGTATCTTTACTTCAAAATCAAGAGGATAAAAAATGACTCTAGGAGGAAAACAAGGTCACTGCAGTGGAAGAAGGAATGCTTTTGGTTATCAATAGATATTTAAGTTTGAGGTTGGTTTGTTTGGAGGTTTTTAATGTTTTGGTTTTTTTTCTTTTAACATGGGGAAGAATTATGATGGTAATGCTATTATTCTAGGGGATAGCTATGTATTCTTATGGAAATATATTAATATGCAAATGCATTATTTTACATGCACTCTTCAATCAGAGGAGTTTTCTGCAAGTGTGGTAATTTGTATTGCTGGATCTAGCTTTATTAGTACTCATTCTGAACAGAGGACTTGGTTAATTTTTTTTTTTCAGCTCTTGTTGCCTGATAATCCATCATAATTTAGCTCCAAATAACTGGAGCAGCGTCATCTGTGTTGTAGCAGAAATTTGTGAAGTAAGCTTAGGGCAAACTTGTTCAAGAATATTTAAAAAATATTTAAAATTTTTATTTAAAAAATAAAGTAAGTATTGTTATATTATTAGTCAACTGGAAAGCTAGAATAAGTTGTGGCATTTTTCATTGCAACAAGATAAATGTAGTATTATTGGAAAGTTTCAGGTAGCACACACAGAAGCACTCACTAAGCTGGAAGAGACCTTCAAGATCGAGTCCAACCCATGCCTCAATACTTCAACTAAACCATGGCACTGAATGCAACATTCAGTCTTTTTTTAAACATGACCAGGGATGATTCCACCACCTCCCTGGGCAGACTATTCTAATACTTTCTCTATTTCTTTCTGTAAAAAACTTTTTCCTAATATCCAACCTATATTGCCCTTGGCTCAGTTTAAGACTGTGTCCTCTCATTCCGTCAGTTGTTGCCTGGAGAAGGAGACCAACTCCCACCTGACTACAAACACCTTTCAGGAAGTTGTAGAGAGTGATAAGGTCACCTCTGAGTCTCCTTTTCTCCAGGCTAAACAACCCCAGCTCCCTCAGCTGTTCCTCACAGGGCTTGTGTTCCAAGCCCCTCACCAGCCTTGTTGCCTCCTCTGGACGTGCTCAAGTGTCTCAATATCCTTCCTAAACTGAGGGCCCAGAACTGGACACAGCACTTCAGGTGAGGCCTCACTAGTGCCCAGTACAGGGGAAGAATGACCTCCCTGCTCCTGCTGGCCACACTATTCCTGATCCAGACCAGGATGCCATTGGCCTTCTTGGCCACCAGGGCCCACTGCTGGCTCATGTTCAGCCGGCTGTCACCAGCACCCCCAGGTCCCTTCCTGCCTGGGCACTGTCCAGCCACACTGTCCTCAGCTGATAATGTTACAGGGGGTTATTGTGGCCAAAATGCAGGACTTGGACTTATTAAACTTCATCCCATTGGACTCTGCCCTTCCATTCAATCATTCCAGGTCTCTTTGCAGAGCCCTCCTAACTTCCAACAGATCGACACATGCTCCTAGCTTAGTGTCATCTGCGAATTTACTAAGGAAAGACTCAACACCCTCATCTGTGTCATCAATAAAAACATTAAACAGAACTGGCCCCAGCACAGACCCTTGAGGGACACCACTGGTGACTGGCCCCCAGCTGGATGCAGCACCATTCACCACCACTCTCTGGGCCTGGCCACCCAGCCAGTTCTTAACCCAGCAAAGAGTACTCCTGTCCAAGCCATGGGCTGCCAGTTTTTCCCAAGAGTGTGCTGTTGGATACAGTGTCCAAGGCCTTGCTGAAGTCCAAATAGAAAACATCCACAGCCTTCCCTGCATCCTCCAGCGGGTCACCTCGTCATAAAAGGAGATCAGGTCGGCCAAACACCACCTACCCTTCTAAACCCATGCTGGCTGTGTCTGATACCCTGGCCATCCTGTAAATGCTGTGTGATGACACTCAGTATAAACTCTTCCATTACCTTACCAGGTACTGAGGTCAGGCTGACTGGCCTATCATCACCAGGATCCTTCTTCTCAATCTTTTTGTGAATGGGTGTCACATTCGCCAGCTTCCAGTCATCTGGAACCTCACCAGTGAGCCAGGACTGTTGGTAAATGATGGAGAGAGGCTTCACAAGCTCATCTGCCAGCTCTCTCATCACCCTAGGGTAGATCCCATCTGGTCCCATAGATTTATAAACATCCAAGCAGCTCAGCAGTTCTCTGACTGCCTCCTCCTGGATATCAGGGGGACCATTCTGCTCCCTGACACCATCCACCAACCCAGGAGGACAGTTGTCCTGAGGACAAGCTGTCTTCCCACTAAAGACTGAGGCAAAGAAGGCATTAAGCACTTCTGCCTTCTCCTCATCTGCAGTTACTAAGTTCCCTCCCTTATCCAATAAGGAACAAAGGTTGGTCTTACCTTTCCTTTTGCCATTAATATATTTGTAAAATAATTTTATATTATCCTTTACAAAATTTTCCAATTTAAGTTCAAACTGAGCTTTGGCCTCTCTAATTCCTTTTCTACACACACTAGCAATCCTTTAAATAGTTCCTGAGAGAGCTGACCTTCCTTCCAAACATGATATATCCTCTTTTTATTCTTAAGTTCCTTCAAAACCTCATTGCCCATCCAGGCTAGATGTTTATCTCATCTGCTCATCTTTCTGCACACAGGGCCAGTCTTTTCCTGTGCCTTCAAGATCTCTGTTTTGAAGCATGCCCATCTTTCCTGGTCTCCTTTGTTTTTAAGGGCTGCTTCCCAAGGAGCTCTTAATAAGTTTCCTAAATAGGCCAAAGTATGTAAGTTCAAAGAATGTATTTGAGAAAATAACAGCTATTTGAAAGAAACATAATTGTTTCTAGGCAAAACAGCTTAATACTAGAGAAGTTGCCTATTTTTGTAATATTTTAAAATTCAAATTTAAAAGTTTTAAATAATGGTTTTGCACAGTGTATTATGCTTTGTGTGCTTTTTTTTTAAGTATAGGAAGTGCAAAATTGTAATTTCTTACAGATACCACTTTCTTTTAAAAATTGAGTAGATATCCACATCTTTGAGATATAACCAATTATTTTATGGCCTCAGCATGTAACTGAGATTCACACAGGATGTGACTCTGGAACCATGTAGTATATACAGCAGAATTTGACGTACTTTTTATTTGCTGTATAAACAGGATCCTCAAATTTGAAGGCTTAACAAGTCTTCTGTAAACTACATATAAGTCTACTAACCATAGATTGATAGCTTCCTCAAAGAGGAGGGTTGTCTGTGTTGAATGTTGTACATGTTTGTTCAGGTTTTTTCAACTTACAAGTTAGCCATATTTCATTCTAGAGTGTATATGAATGTTACATGATCTGTCAGGCGTCATGAATGAACTACACAGCTTTGTGAATTATTGTGCCTTTTCTGAGCTGGAGTACCTGTTCATGAATGCATCTTTAACTGCACTTACAGCTGCAGATATGCTATAAAGCACAGTAAATTAAATCTTTCATTAACATGATTGAGTTGTAATGGCTTAAGAAGTTTCCTCCCTTCAGACAACCTTTGCTATCTATTAGTTGAGTGGGTGTTTTCCCTGTCAAATTTAGAGATAATGCAGTTTAGTTTCAGATTTGAGCTAAGTCATGTAATCTCACATTTAGCTTTTACACTGAGCATTAGGCTAAATTGTGTTATCTTGTAATTGAAGTAGGCTAAAACATGAAGGCAGATGGCTACCTCAGCCTGGCAGTGTAACACATGAAGATTATGATATCTTGCTTGTGTCTGAGCCAGGAGTGTGGTCTCTATTAGTTCTACTACTGTTCTGCAGAAAAAAAACAAACAAACCAAAACCCAAACACCTAGCATGTGGAATTGGAACAGCAGGTAGGACAGTGGTGTGGCATCATTGCCCTGTGTGGCTGGGGCTTTCCAGAAATGGCTTCCTTCTCTCTACAGAGATCTAAGATCTCTTTCCTTAAAGCTGTGTTCTTTGTACTTCATATTTCTTTTTTTAAGGCAGAAGGGAGTGGTATATGGTGTGGTTGTAACAATAATGGTGCTTTCTAGGGTATCCTGTCAAAGAAGAATATTAAAATGCTGTGAGGAGAGAAACTGTTTAAAAGCATTGAAGGAATGGAACTAAAAAGTCTAGTAATGAAAAAACTGAAGGAGAATAATAGTCTTTATCCAGCTGGATCTCAGGTATGGATGCTAGCTTTGGAGCAGGCTGCAGGCCCCATGGCCTCTCAGTCCTGCCTGAGAAGTTGGCCTGGGAAATTCACAGGAGGATTTCACAACAATCCTCAGAAACAGAAAACAGCTGCCAGGTGCTGTTTGTCTGTCCTCTTGTTTTCCTTGCAGGAGAAAGTCAGGGGGTGGTGAACCCCACTGACCAATGATGGTGATGTAGTGATTTACTAACCAATAAGAGTTTCCTTTCTGTACTTTCCAAAAACTAACCTATATAACAAGCCTAGAGCAATAAACTAGAGATTTCTCCTGTTGTGACTTCCTTGAGAGTCCGTGTCGTTCTTTCCCGCCTTTCCTAATTAGAATGACACTCAGGGTTGCCAATTTCTGTAAAGACATTTAGCTTGACATAAATGCATATGCTTGCCTGAGCCTCAGGGTACATTTTATCACTAATAACCTTAGTACCTGATGAAGAGTACTCTGACAACATATGATAAGTTTGAAAGGCCAGCTCAAGGTGCTTTTCCACTAATAAAAGAACAATAAGAATATCCTTAACCAGTTGACCTATCTGAATGGGTTATTAGACAATTTGCTCTTTTGTCCACTTTTATCTGTTCTTGAGACTGTACTGCAAAACAGTAAAACCAATCATATCACAAAACAATAAAACAAGCAATATCATAAACCAAAGTTTTTATTTCTGAAAATGGTATGTATTGTCTTGAAAGCTAATTCAGATGGTTCTTACTCCTTTGTCTCCTTGGCTGTGCTGTGTCTCCAATGAGACGTTGATTTCCTCTGAAGCTGCAGTGTTATTCCAGGTGGGAAGCCTAGTAAGTTAAAGTAGTGTCGTGCTTTTAAAGCAGTAACTAAAGAATTACTAGAAAACTTACTTATTTCTTGCTGTGAGATATGGATTAGAACAAGAGCAAAACAGGCTTAAAACTTAAAAGGAATAAAAAAAGTTTATTAACAAAACTACAAGAATAAGAATACCAGAACAAAACTTCTAGAAAACTCCTTTTTTCCCCCACTACCCAACCATTCCCTTGTTCACATGACAACATAGAGACAAAAAACTTTGGAACTTTGATGTTTAAAACAGTCACAATTCTTGCTAGAGTCTTTTCATCAGTCTTTGTAGAGAAACAGAAGTCTTCTTCTGCTAATCTATGGAGTTTCTCACAAGAAAACTATTTCTGTTATAGCTTTCTATTTCTCTGATGCCAGCTGCCTGGAAAAATCTGCCATCAGTCCTCTCCTCCCATTTCACATCACTCTGAAGTGTGTTATGGGTTAATGAGTCTAGGGATGTCATTTTTAAGGATGAGTTATTTAAAGGCAAAAGTTCTCTTCATCTGTCTCTTTGAGCCTCTCTGGAAACAGAAGTTTTCTCTTTGCCTCTCAAGGCCCAGATCTTCAACTATTACTTCTCCCCTCTGTTCCAGCACTTCACTGTATCACAATTACTCCACCCTTTGCTTAAAATCCACACTTTGAACACTCTATTGTTCCCAATATACTCTGTCATGAATTAAAGGAGCTTTTTTCAGAATACTATTGTCCATCTCCATAGCTTTAACAGAAAAATATTTCAGCTTAATTAAAGCATCTCATTCTCTCTTCCCCATCTAAAACTTAACTCTTTTCTTCACTGTTTTTGATGGTTTTATGATGTCTTCTTCATGTTATCTCTCTCTCTCTCTTCCTTCTCTCTCTCTGGGAAAAAGGAGTAATCTGTACGTTTTATCCAGGTAGTAAAAGAGTTAAAGTCTTGGAAAAGCTGCAGCTGTTCATGGTGTCAGGTTTCAGTTCAGCAGCAGAAACTGCAAACCAAGCCAGGCGGGCCGGCTCTGTTTCTCCCCTCCCCCGCCCTCTGCGGCCTTGTCCGGCCTGGAGTGGGGGGAGCAGGCCAAGACAGAGCCCTGTTACCTCTTCACAAGCCGGAAACCAAAGAGAACAAGAGAGCCCTGTCTTGACATCTTAAGGTGGGGTTCACAAGTTGATCTCACTTCTCAATGGTTAAAACTGCTGCCAATTCTCAGAAATGAATAATAATTGGTCAGAAGAAAAACTCTCATCAGCCTCCAGCAGCTTCAACTTCTCTAGCTCCTAAAGCTATCTTAAAGGTTAAGTCACCCCCTGAAAAGTAGGATGGCAGTCACCTTTGTCTTTAATGACATAACTTTTTGTACCCTTGTATTTTTTTTACAGTCTGCTCTTCTGTGCTTGAAGTTTACAATGAAAGAAAACCGAAGAAGAGTGACACCTTTTAAAAGTTCCAGCTGAAATTTAGTAGCTTGTTATATTAAAGGCATCACCTGATATCTAAATCAGGGGTTCAGCATGCCTCTGGTCTTTGTCTGAAATTGTGACCAGCGCTAGCTTGGTCATGTTAAGTTGGTCTTTCTGACATTTAAGAAACTGAGAAATCAAGCCCCATGGAGCTTTATTTATTCATTTTTATTTATTTATTTCATTTATTTATTCATTTATTCATTTTTAAAAAATCAATATGAACTGAAGCAATTTGGAACACTGGGATAAAAATGAGTATGAGTGACAAGTATTTCCTAAAAAAAACCATAATCAATTTTGGAATGTTATGCTTGCTGTAGATGAAACTAACGAACTTTGAGATTACGTTTTATGCTATAAAATATTCCTAGTCCAAATGAGAACAAGTTTCTGCTTTCCATAAAATCTGCTATGTCGTTACCATGCATAGAAAATATGTCCCATGATTACTTCACAATGAATAGGGTTAAAACATACAATGTAAAGTGGAGACATGAGACAATATGCATTCGTAAATTTATAAATTCAAGTAATCTCTATGCTCCTGAGAAAACCAAGGGTGGATTGGAAATCAATTTCTCTGCACAAAACAAGCTTCTCCATGTGTGGAGAAGTAGCCATGTGCACATGGCACATGTGCCACATGTGCCACATTATGGCATGTGCACTACAGTGGTATCTATGTATTGTAATGCTTTCTCCAGCCCCTCTCCTCTTGTAACAGGCAAGCTTTTGGGTCTGGGATAGAAGGCTTGCAAGGACTTATAAACCTGGTGTACAATGCTTTTAATGAACTTTCAAGGAAATTCCATAGTCATGTTTCTTTTGGAAATAATTAATTTCTTCATATAGAGGTAACATGAAGGATAGTTGAGAAGGTGTCATTTATTTCCATATGTTTGTCACTGTGGCTTATTCTAGTGTTTGAAATCTTCACTGGCCACAGTTCAAGGCTATTAAGAGCATTTATTTCTCTTAAGTGGTTTCCAAAAGCCATTCTGATGCTGCTGGTACAAACTTTGTGGATATTTCAGATTTTTTGTTTGATTGTTTGTTTTGACACTGCAACGTCTAAAGATACCAATTTTATACTGAAGAAATACAGCACTTTCAAAGGAGTCTGCAGTGATCAATATTAACCACAAGCTTTCAGTAAGTGAGATCAATAATCCATTCAGCAATGCTGAGAAACTGGTCAAGTGACTTCTGAAAACAAAAAGCAAGTTCTTTGAGAAATACTAATCACTTTACAGATGCAAGGCCTTATATTAAAAAAAAAAAAATTTAAAAAAAGTAGATTGATGAATAAAGTATTAATTCTAAATATCCTATGTATCAGTCAAATGATTCTGTACTCAATGAAGGGGTAAAGATATCTTTGGATATCTTTCTTTGTACTCTTACCTGGGGCTTTTCCAGCAAGCACATAAGTATGTAGTCTCTGCCTCTTACTCCCTTGCTTCACATATCAAAATAGAAAAACCTTTTTACTTGGTTTCTTTTTCTCAGTCAATATTTATAAACAAAAAGAATATCACTTTCGTATTGAAAAAGCTTGAAAACATAGAATGATTTATTATAAAGTTCTTATGATACAGCAAATAATTAGGATTGGGATCAGAGGTATACACCTGGAACCGGCCCAACTTTTTCACCATTGTCACATATCACTCTTCCTAAGGAACTTTCAGTCTTTAGGAAACGTAAGCTGAAAATTCTCATGGATTGTTGTTTCCAGATTTTCTTCATGTGACCTGCTATCTCCAGTCATATGAAAAGCCCAACACTTATGATAAATAGCTATTGGCTGGTGTGTATGTGTGTGTCACATGTAAAAGAAAATTGTATCTACTATAATGACACAATAATGCTGCACTCTTATTTCTTCCAGATATGAATAATACATGATCAATATAAAACTAACTTATGCTATATGGTCAATATATAGATAACTTCATTTGAGTACCTTTTGTTGAACTACTTTAATGGAGACCATGCAATTGAGAAATAAATACTCAAATTCAGATGTGATCTTGGTTATCAGTTTGAATTCTCCATTGATTACCTGAAATTGGAATTATTTAAATGAGAACAGGTATCCAAGAAATGAGGATAGTTCTGAACAATTTATTGGTATTGAAGCCATAAATAATTCAGTACCTGCATATCTTTTAATGGCATGTCATGAACTAGATTGTTGCAAATTACAAGAGTATGACAGTGATATAATATCACATAAATCTGATATTCATCTACAAAGGTTGGTTGTTTGTCAAGCTGTTTGTGGGTTTGCAGCTGACCTTTTAAAACCTGAGGATGAATCAAACTACAGCATGAACAATGAAAGTCTTTCAACAAGTAAGTGTAATAAATCTACCCACTTAGAGACTGAGGCAAGTATAATATATAAAACTAATGACAAGCTTTAATAGACATGCAGAACATAGGGAATTAATTCTGAATATGGTGAGATTAATTATAGCTGTGGTCACATTGAGAGTTAAAGATATATGAATGCAATTGCATATTCAAGATTCCATGCTCTACTTTTAACTGTATCTCGATAGAAACCACCTTAAAAGTTATCTTTGTGAAACAGGGAATCTGGAACTTCATCTTTCAAAACTGTGGTTTAGACATAATAATTGTGCTTCAGTGTAGAGAAACTCTACCCTCTTTTGTGTGATTCTGGTTGAATTCTAAGTGGGGGGAAATGAAAAACTTATTTAAAAAAAAAAAAGAAGCTAATTGTGAAATTCTGGCAGGTGTATTTTTAACACAGTATGAATGAGTATAAAATGCAGATTGTGAAATCCTTAGGACAAGGATACTGCTTGTTTTGTTCAGTGAAAGGCCAACATAAGCCTTGTACCACTGGCTTATTACTGGGGCTCTGCAATGCAAAGTCTTGGAAACATTAATCTTGAAGCTAGTGCCTGGACTTCTCCTGATATTGAATGATTTCTGTGCTTATAATATTTGCTTAAGGTAGTAGGATGTTTATTGTAGTTTGCAACCTCAGTAAACAAACTTATAACTTCTTGGTATTTCCCTTTCGCTGGGAAAAGTAGTATAATTTTAAATATTTATGGACTATTTATGACAATATGACAAAAGGAATGTTGTTTTTCAAAGGACTAATAAGCACTTAAATAAAACAAAAACAAACAAGCCAAAACAAAACATTAAGGAAAATAATTTTAAAAAATTATCAACAATTGGAAACTTAAAAGATAGTCTTCTATCTTTTAGTACAAATTACAGAATTTATATTTTTCTTCTAGTTGATAGCTGAAGAACTTATACTATGTGTGCTGATTACAGATGGTAATCTTTCCTGAACAAGTTGCTTGCTTTTCTGCTGAAGATCAGGGTTGATTGTGATGGCAAGAAAAATTCAAAAGTAGCTGTGTATATGATTTTATGTGCAAGGAGAAATGAATGTATTTAAAGTATCATCTTTGAATGTTAAATTTAGTCTTAACATTGCATTACTAGCTGATGAGGTATCACGGGTAGTCCATCTGTGCCTGAACCACAGGTTGTGTTTAGCTAAAATGATTGTGCTAAATCAAAACTCAATTTTCAGTGTGGTATATCCAGCCAAACACCAAATATAATCATGTTTAAATTGGGACTATAAAACAGAGCTCTTATGAAATGTGAAGCTGGGCAGAAATAATTTGGCTATGTCCTTCAGAAACTCAAGCTGTGAGACCTGAGCTATTTCAGCATTTTGAGCAAACACCAGTGAGTTAAGTTCTCCCTTGGTATTACAGGAGGGTTTTATCCTGCTCAAAATTGAGTTTGGTTATATTTATGAACTTAGTGTTTTTAGTGCTTACTGGGACACTAAATAGAAAATAAAGCCAACCGAACATCCAGCAAAATGAGAGGATTTATAGTGCATAGGTGAAGCTCAGTAGCATGTGTGACTGTGCCTTCCCTTCCTATATGTAATAGGTACATATATTTGTATGGTTTGTTGTTGCTTAAATGACTATCAAATTATATGACTGATATAATTTGATAAATCTAAATAACTTAATATAAATAATAAATAAATAACTGTTAATGATATATTATTTTATATTATGCATTCAATATATATTACTATATTACTATATTACTAATTATATTAGTGCAGAATATATAGAAAAAGGTATTATATATAATATTAATATATTAATAACTAATACATTATATATGTTATTAATTTATTATTTAATTTATTATAGATCTATATTTTTGATAAGCATTATAATTAATTAATTAATTAATCTAGATTTAATGTCTAGTTATAATATTGCAAAGGGGATTTTCCTGTCACCATGAAAATTTTCTTATCACACATGACAGTGTAGGAACTGTAATGCTTTAATTTTAGACTCTCTTGTGGTGTGTGACTCTATTAATTTTTTGGTAAATCAATATGGTAAAAGGTTTGTTTGTTTAAGATGGAAACTCACATAGAAAAAAGTGCATGCTGTTCTTACACTTTGTATAGTACAGTAAACTTAGGAAGCAGAATAAAGTAGTAAATTATTACTCCATGTGTATCACTTTGGAATGGTAAAGAGGCATGAGATACTGAATGCACTGAACGTAAGTGAAAGAGACAGCCTGTACTTCGTCTGGAAAAAATAAGTCAAAATAAGTAGTCATAAAAGTGAAATATTTGTATAAACAGATTCAAATTTCCACCTAAATGTGCAACCTGTCCTCTGAAATCTGTTGGTTTTGTCACTGTAGTAAGATTTGTGCAGGACGATGATGTGTATGCCTAGGAGTCTCTGTCTACAGTTGTGCCCATACCTTAATGTGGCTTCCCTTTCCATGTGGCAGAGTTGTTCTGTCAAAAGTATTGAATAAGTTAGATTAAGTATGGCTAACCTGGATGCTCAGGTTAGCCAAGCAGGCTGTCATGGCTTGTGCAAGCTATGCATGATAACTCTGCATGATAAGGACAAAATTTTGTAACACTGGCCATGGCATCTGAGTGACATGGAGCCCATTCCAGAAGATTTTTCTAGGATTGTTCAAGAGGTAGTCATTATTTTGAGAAGTGAGAACTGCATGCATTACAGAGAAGGGTGGTATTTACTACACTGACATTTCAATTTACAGAAAAGAACAAGTACTTCAGCTTTTCTGCTGGAGAATAAGAATACTATTGTAAATTCTTTTCATATGGACACAGTGTATCTTGAGCTCAAGAAACCAGTGCTTCTAAGTGTACTCTGGAGTTTAAAAAGAAGACTTGCATAATGTTAAAATGAACTGAATTTTCAGTCATTTCTCTTTGTTTATTAAGCCAACACAGCCCATCTATTTTGCTCAACTGTTGCCTAATCTTAATTAAAAAAATATTACTAAAAAACCTTGCATTTTCATCACTTGTGTGCTACAATTTGGGAGAAGATGGAAGCATAATGAAATTTTGTATTTAACAATAATTCAGAACAAGGTCACTATGGTTTTTTCTGTCTCCTGTTAAACTAGGCTTTAACAACCATTTTGGAGGCTGTTTGTGAATATTTGGATGTAAAGGTTAAATGTTTCAGGAAGTACAGTATGTCTGTCTTTGTGTTAACGAGTATTGGTGTCTGGAATTACAGGTGAGAAACACGCTTTAACAGTCACTTATATATCAAACTTCCCCAAAGTTCTAACTGGATAGTGTTACAAGTTTTGGAGAGATTTTAATAGCAAGGAAATAGTGAGTCTAAAGCATGTTAATAATATTTGTTCATGTTTTTCACATGAATGTCAAAGTGCTTGTTTGGTTGAGCATTCTAAAACAGTTTCCCAGGGAAATACTAATGCTAGCCAATCACTGTGTTGCTGTCTTTCTCATACAACTTGATATCTTGCAACTCTGATGATACACTGAAACTATGGAAGAGTGAACTGTGCTGAAACACTGGAGAGAAACAGTGTGCTGGGACTTTGTTTTAAAACAGTTTCATTTTCTTGCTATCTTAATATATCTCTTTTTACTATTTCCAGCCTAACAGCTTAAAACTGCTTTTTCAGTACTTCGATAAGTGTTCTGAATTATACTGTTGTCGTGGTTTTAAACTGGTAACTAAAAAAGATTACTTTTTTTTTTTGCTGTGAGCTATGGATTAGAACAAGAGGAAAACAGGCTTAAAATTTAAAAGGAATAAAGTTTATTAACAAACTACAAGAATAAGAACACCAGAATAAACTTCCAGAAAACTCTTTTTATCCCCTACTACCCACCATTCCCTTGTTCACATGACAACAGAGACAAAAACTTTGGAACTTTGGTGTTTAAAACAGTCCCAATTCTTGCTAGAGTCTTTTTATCAGTCTTTGTAGAGAAACAGAAGTCTCTTCCTGCTAATCTATGGAGTTTCTCACAAGAAAACTATTTCTGCTATAGTTTTCTATTGCCCTGATGTCAGAAATGCTGTCATCAGAGCTTACTCCTCCCATTTCACATCACTCTGAAGTGTGTATGGGCCATGAGTCTAGGGATATCATTTTAAGGATGAGTTATTCAAAGGCAAAAGTCTTCTTCATCTGTTTCTGTGAGTTTCACTAGAAAACAGTTTTCTCATTGCCCCCCAAGGCTTCAAATCTTCGCTTCACTCTATTCCAGCACTTCACTGTATCACAATTACTCTACTTTTTACTCAAAATTTACACTTTGAACATTTTATTCCTCCCTATATACTCTGTCATGAATTAAAGGAGTTTTTTCAAGACCTTATTGTCCATTTCCATAGCCTCAACAGAAAGGCATTTCAGCTCACAAACCATCTCCTTATTCTCTACCTTTTCTGAAACTTAATTCTTTTCTTTACTGTCTCTGATAGTTTTATAAAGTCTCTTTACATGTTGATTACTCTCTTTTTCTTTCTCTGGATAAAAAAAGATTAATCTGCAAGTCTCATCTGGGTAATGAAAGTGTTAAAATCTTGCCCAGGCTTTGTAGATAGTTCTGTGATCTCTGCCGGAGCAGCAGCTGGAGCTGTCTGCAATGGAAGATTCTTCATGGCTGCTCTGGAGAGTGTGGTCACTGTCTCAGCCTGCCGCAGGTCAAGAGCTTTTTCCTTTCTTTACTCGGCAGTCTCTGGTGAATTCCGTCACAGCAAAAACTGCAGCTGAGCCAGGGACCGGCTTGGCCCGGCCAGAGCCCGGGGCAAGCCCCGCAGGCCCCATCTCCCGCATGGCCTGGGCAGGGAACGGGAGGCCAGCTGGAGCTCTGTTACCTTTCACAGCCAGGAAACAAAGAGAGCAAGAGAGCTCTGGCTTTACATCTTAAGGTAGGGTTCACAAGTTGATCCCACTTTTCAATGGTCAAAACTGCTGCCAATTCCCAGTAATGACAGATAATTGGTCAGGAGAAAAACTCCCATCAGTCACCAGCAACTTCAACTTCTTAGCTCCCAAAACCACCTTAAAGGTAAAGTCACCCCATGACAACTGTAAAGGCAAAAAGTAGGAATGAATGAAAGGTAAGTTTTTTATTGGATGAAAACATAGCTTACTCATGTTCATCTTTGGAATAGTTAGAAAAACTCCCCACATTTCAATGTTAGAAAAATTGTGAATTCAGAGTCTTAAATCTGAATTTTCTAAGTAACAGCACTGAGAGATGGGAGAGAAGATACTGATGGAAATACTGGAAGTAATTGTATAGTAAATAGAGCTAGGTTGGAGATCTGTGACTATCCCAGTGTTATGTTCTGGCTTGGAAATGGAGAGCAGTTGGGTGGAAGCCAGCCTATCAAAATCAGCTGAACCTTACTGAACCAAAGAAATATGCCTTCCCTCTAATTTTGCATTTAACTAAGATTTTGCCAGCCTGAGAAAAAAGCCTCTAAATAATTGGAAAGGCTTTTAGAGCCCTTTTTAAAACAAGTGGGAAGTATTTTAAGCTCATTTTTAAGTATGGTAGTTGTGTAACAGATAACTTGTCAGAGAAATTTTGTTGCTATTTTTGATATTTTCTCTACACTCTGTTGTAGCTGGACTTCCTCTCTGCCACCTCCTACCTTTTCCTTCACTGCCCTGCCCCCATTATTTCTACGTTTTATGAATCCTCAAAAGAATAGATATATTTTGTCCTATCAATGCCCAAATTCATGTTATAATTTGTGTCTGACAGTGTTTCCACTGAGGCGTGTGGGCTGTAGATGAGTGTGTGTATATAGATGTGGGCTTATTTTGTGAAAAGATCAATAGTTCTCTTCATTTCCATTATTCTACCTTATGAACATTAGACTCTGACACACTCACTATATATTCCATCTCGGAAAACCTTACAGAAAATTTTCAAGACTTTTGTTTTAAGATGCTGTTTCTTCATCAGTAATCCCATTCCCACCATAATATTTTGTATAGTAGGTATAGAAATAATTTAAGACTGTAGAGTGCATAGGAATATTATTATCAAGACAATGTTACTTGTGACTAAAGTGATGAAAGAAAAGAGAAAATAATTGTGAGGTGCCTGAGGGAGGCAAAGATTTAGTTTCAGAAGAGCATTGTTACAGTGAGAGGTGTGGCTGTAAAGCCTGGCTAGTGTTAATCCTGAACTTTTGGTTTGGGGACCATGTGAGCCCTGGAGGAGTTGCCCCAACCCAGACCCCTCGTGGGGGTCAGCCCAGGAGTTCTGATTGGGTTTGAGCCCCTGGGGTTTCTCCCTTGCTGTGTTCCTAGTGGTCCCTGACCCTGAACTCCACCCTGGTTCTGTCCCTCAAAACCCCTCACCCTACCTCTGTTCGGGGCTCTCTGTCTCTGGATCTGAGTCTGTTCCCATGCTGATTAAATGGTTTCAAGAACAGAGGCCTGTCTCCTTGGTGTCCCATGCTGGTTCCTGGTAGCCATAGCTTCTCTGGATGTGATCCTGTGGCTGCGGAACGCAGCAAATAATGTTGATTTTTGGTGGCTTTTCTTAGTCTAAACATATTTTTTCCTTTTGCTATAGTCCACTGAGACAAAGAATTTAGGGCTGCAAAAAAAAACCAAACCAAAACAGATAAAGAAGTGTGTGCTTACAGTCAGGAAGCAATATTTTGGCTCAGTCTTGGCTTTCCAGCATAAACCCATGTTTTCGAAAACTGAGCATCATGTAACAGCAAGAATTCACAATGCCTGACTTGGACACAGTGAAAGATGCCTTGATTGACATGCTTGTACATGGTTTCCATGAGTACTATGTGACAGCGTAGCAGAAAAAAAGAATTTTAGGATCCTAGTTTGACTCATAAAATGCATAAGGTTTCACTAAAGTTAAAAAAAGAAATCATGAAGCCTTCTTGCAATAGACCTGTATTCCTGAAGTGTCATTTAATGTCCTTCCAATGTTGTAGAGTACTGTTATCTCCTAGCAATGAACTTTCAGTTAATGTCATCATTTAATTCTGACAAAACCAGTGTTTTTTTAAAAAAAAAAAATTATTCTGAGATTATAAAGGCTTCACTTCAAATATATCCTGTAGCAATACAATCCCGTAACAGCATTGTAACTAGCAATGAATATGAAGCAAGCCACTGAGCTCCAGAAGCATGCCACATCTGGTTCATGGCACATGGCTATTCTGCTGTTTTACTCTAATATTACTGTTAACTTCCAAACTAAATAATGTCTTTATCTTATGTATTCATCAAGACATTGTGCTATGTCTAGCTTATAGAATTTGGCTTTGCTGCTTTCATTCATCTTCCACTTGTCAGGCTATGTCTAGTACAAGGGTAATTGATAAAGAAGTGTGAACTCAACTGAATAAGATATATAGAGTGGCCATGCTTCGAAAAATATGTACAATGTTATTTATTAATAATAAATATGTTTAAAGAATGGTTTGTCACTCTGGATGACAGATGACATTTCTCAGTTGGTGCTGTGAGGAAGGTTGTTACAGCAGTGAGATGCAGAATCATAGAATCCCTTAGGCCAGAATCTAAGATCTCTAGGATCATTGAGGCCAAACATTTTACCAACACTGCCAAGTCCATCATGAAACCATGTTCCTAAGTGTCACATCTAAACATCTATTAAATACCTCCAGGGATGGTGACTTCACTTCTTCCCTGAGCAACCTGTTCCAGTGTTCCACAATCCTTATGGTGGAATTTTTTTTTTACAATCCAATCCAAACCTCCCCTGGTTCAACTTGAGGATAACACCCAACTCAGTGTTATCTACAAACACATTGAGGGTGCCCTCAATCCCCTCATTCAGACTTTGTATTGGCCCCCATACTGAGCCATGTGTAATACCACTTTTGACTACTGGGCAACTGGATTTAATTCCATTCACCATCACCCTTTGGTCATGTTCATCTAGACCAGCTGCTTTATGTAAATGAATGGACAGCAGTCATTATTTTAATATAGATTTAGTACAGGATTGTGTGTATGTCAGATTGCTTGTGATCTTCATGAAACAGACTGTGCTTTGAAAATTGTATAAAGTCACAAAGATGTGTGAATTAGTTTACATAGTTCTAAATATTACACTGAAATGCACTAAAATGTGTTGCTGTAACTTAAGTTACTACTGAAAAAGATATTTAGTTTGAAATCCAAAGTATGTATTCAATCTTCCACTTCCAAAGTATATAGATCCTCTTTGAGCAGATGTCTGCTTGCTTTTCTTTCTTTTCCCTTGTTTATTAAAAATTCATGTTTTTGTAGCCACTCCCTTGATAAAAAACATGCACACTGGCTGGCAATTGAAATCTTTACTTAGTATTTCATCTCATTCCTAAAAGTTTTGATTTAAATTGCTCTGTTAAATTACAATGTTCTATCAGTAGAGGACACAATGAGCTTTTGGCTAGGGGGTATTTCTGTTCTTATAGGATTCTTCATGGTATGAATGAAGCATCAGGCTTTTATGCTAAATCTCATCATCTTGCTTGGCATACAGAGGCCTTTAAGCACTTTGGTAAAGAGATGCTAAAATATGCATGTGCTAACACTCCTAAATTGGTCAAGAGTTTCCTCTTTTGCAGTGCTCAAGATAATTTTATTGTCATTAAGTTATCACTAGAATTGCTGGAGACAAAATTTCTGAGAAAATTTTCTGTCAATATTAAAACTCCAAAGCTTTACACAGAACATAAAATTGAGAGAAGCAAAGCCCTAGCTTAAAATAAAGTCAAACCTTGTCTTTCTCATGAACATCCTGGTAGGAAAGTACCAACCCCCACCTGACTACAACCACCTCAGAAAACATTCATTTGTCTCTCAAAAACAGACAAAGTTGCAAGTTTGTATGTTTGTCCTATTTGCTGCTAATGGACTGTTGGAATATGCAGAATGGATGTTGGGTGTAGGAGTATGTTGGGAATAAGTGCAAAATGATAAAAACACCCAAAGTATACAATCTGAACAAGTCAGGAATAAACAGGCTTTTTTTCCCCCCTTAAATTCCGATATTTGATTTTATAAAATAGCATTCAAGTTTTACAGTTGTTTGACCCTTTACTTTTTTAACTATTTTGAAATTTGTTATGCCTTTTACATACCACTTTTGTTGCAGCTACTTTTACAATTCTAAGTATGTTCTAGGCTTCTTGTCTTGTGAATGTTAACGCCTATAGTTATTTCTTACCAAAGTATTTTATTCTTCATTTTTAAAATTCATTTATTTGAGCATGCTATGAACAGTAAATATGTGAGTAAAACCAAGCAGAAATCTATGTCCATAGGTAAATTAAAGGTTGTAATTATTTTACTCTAGGCTGTATAGAAAATGGAGCTCATCTAAAAAGAAAAATAAAAAATACTTGGGATATAGACCTGAGAGAGTTTAATGCTGTGCTCAATGGCCTTGTGGCTAGAAAGAAATAATGAAATGTTTTGCCAAGGTTGTAGACTTCAGTAAAATCACAGAATCACAGACTCACTAGGGTAGAAGAGACCTCCAAGATCATTGAGTCCAACCCATGCTTTAACACCTCAACTAAACCATGGCAGTGAGTGCCACATCCAGTCTTTTTTTAAACACATCTGTCTTGGGTTTCAATACAAGATGTAACCAAAAGTATTTATTCTATTACCACCTGCTAAAGCCAGGTGTGGCACTGTTCTTTATCTCTTCCATGACCCATCCTTCCCCCAGGGGGATCTCTTCTGTTAATGGGCCATTGAGTCTCACTGCATGACTGATAAAATGACATCATCCCATTGTAAGATGCTCCACCCAGGGGGAGGAGCCAAACATTCCTACTTGAATATAATCGGAGACTTGGAACACCACAGGCAGCCTTTCTCCCCTGGATTCCCAGAGGAAAGACCAGACACATCTACACCACCACTGGACCTCCAGAGGAAAACTACACCCTTCTATGGGATCATTGCTTCAACAGAACCACATCTGTCACTAGGAAGACTGCAGCCACCATTTAATCAGACTGCTACCAACACCCTGCCCAACAGGTTGTATTCTGGCTATCAGTGTTTTTTTTTTTCTACTACTGCATTTTTATTTTCCTAGTAAAGAGCTATTACTCCTATTCCCATATCTTTGCCTGAGAGCCCCTTGATTTATATTATATATAGATAATAATAATTGAGGGGGGAAGGGAGGGGTTTGCATTTTTCCATTTCAAGGGAGGTTCCTTCCTTCTTTAGCAGACATTTATCTTTTCAAAGACCATATCCAGGGATGGTGACTCCACCACTGCCCCAGGCAGACCATTCCAATACTTTATCACCCTTTCTGTAAAAAACTTTTTCCTAATATCCAACTTATATTGGCTCTGCTTACGACTGTGTCCTCTCATTCTGTCAGTTGCTGTCTGGAGAAAGAAACCAATCCCCACCTGACTACAAACACCTTTCAGGAAGTTGTAGAGAATGATAAGGTCACCTCTGAGTCTCCTTTTCTCCAGGCTAAACAACCCCAGCTCCCTCAGCTGTTCCTCATAGGGTTTGTGTTCCAAGTCCTTCACCAGCCTCGTTGCCTCCTCTGGACGTGCTCAAGAGTTCTCAACATCCTTCCCAAACTGAGGGCCCAGAACTGGACACAGCACTCCAGGTGAGGCCTCACCAGTGCCCAGTACAGGGGAGGAATGACCTCCCTGCTCCTGCTGGCCACATTATTCCTGATCCAGGCCAGGATGCCATTGGACTTCTTGGCCACCAGGGCCCACTGCTGGCTCATGTTCAGCCGGCTGTCACCAGCACCCCCAGGTCCCTTCCTGCCTGGGCACTGTCCAGCCACACTCTCCTCAGGCTATAATGTTACAGGGGGTTATTGTGGCCAAAATGCAGGACTTGGAACTTGGACTTATTAAACTTCATCCCACTGGACTCTGCCCTTCCATTCAATCATTCCAGGTCTCTTTGCAAAGCCCTCCTAACTTCCAGCAGATTGACACACACTCCCAGTTTAGTGTTGTCTGCAAATTTACTAATGAAAGTCTCAATACCCTCATCTGTGTCATCAATAAAACAGAACTGAGCTCTTAAGGTGTGTATTTCTCTATTGAAAGTCTGCATTCAGTTTTTTGCCAAAATAGAAAGCAAACTTTTTCTGAGGTAATGTTTTTCTAATTGCTTTAGTTAGCCCCAAATATGATATTACAACACCACTCTTGGAAAAGCTATGGCGCTGCTTTTTAACTAGTGTGCTTTCTTAGCTCACCTAGATGTCCTTCGATCCAGTTTAAATTCAAGTTTCTCTTTATTTATATTCCAGACTGAAAGAAGATATAATTTGCATTCTCTAGCAGAGGTGTATTGAAGAATTGTTTTTTTTTCAGACTGAGATGTATATTCCCTTTTTTCAAGGATCGTGTCCTTGAAATCCTTTCAACATTCTTGCTCTACTGTGTTAAGATCTCTCCAATTACTCCTTTGATTTGGGGTATGACACCTCAAACTGGATGTTAGTGTTCTAATAGCTTTGTTAATAGCTGGTAAAAAGGAAAGACTAACTTAGGTGTCCTCTAGGTTGTATGTTACCTTTTGTGCATTGTCACGCTCATTGACTTTTCAGTCATGAGGCTTTACTTAGTTTTATCTTGGGATCCATTATAACTTATGACCCTTAAGGGCTTTCACCTAGCCAATTGTGCTGAATTATTGTCACAAGACTAAAAGTTCCTTATATTTGTAATTTAAAAGAGATATAGTAGCTTGTGCGTTTTTCGCTTTTTTAAAGACACTTCAGCTACAGGAAGTGGATCCTGAAAAAAATCCTTTTCCATTTTTGTCTTGTTCTGTTCTCCAATTTGCTTTAAACCTGTAATGTCACTAATGAAAATAGTATCTGAGATTGGATGTAGAACAGACCTTTTCAGATCTGTGTCATGAGTCATTACACTTAAGTGTGCTAAAGGAAGATTGTGTATATTTCCAATTTGTTATGCATGTTCCTTATAATGGCCTCATGAAGGACATGACTGACTTGATTACGTCTTAGACATGACCACATCAAGAGCTTGCTAAGATAGAGATGAGACTTCAGTTGTTTTTCCACATTTTAAAGATATGTTACTTGTTTCATAGAAGTAAACTAGAATTATCTGTCATTGTAAAATTACTTTCACCTAATTTTTTTTTCCCTTCTCTAAACGCTTTATCTTGTTTAAATATTTGCTTCTGTATTTTTTATAAATTTAAGTTCATATGGCTGGTCTATAGTATCTTCATTGTTCCTAAACATTTTTAAAGGAAGGAAATGTTTATTCTTTTTTATTCATCTGGATGCTTACCATCTCATATTCACTAATTTTTATAGTGAATAACTTGGAGAATTCTTGGGAAAAATCTTGGAATAATAAATCCAAGAAACTTTGAAAACATTTAAAAGAATCCTCAAAGATATCCTTCTACTACAGGTATTTTGTCCTGCTGTCTCTGGTATCTACTTAGTCATCTCATTGCAAGTTATCTTTTTATTTAAAGCAGGCAGAAGAATGTTAACCTTTGCCCTTCTCAGGGGAAAACTTGTCCTGCAGTAGTTTATACTCAGCTAAAATGTGCCTCAAATTGATGTAGAGGTTACATAAAATTACTTTGGGTTCAAAAAAAAGTCAAATACTAAGGCAGTAGTAAGTTTTTTACAATCTCTGGTTAAAATTGCAGATATATCCTAAGGCTGTATTTGAGTTTTTGCTTCCTCCTTTTCTCACCAACAAGTTAATATGGCAGTACCTGGTTGAGCTGCAAACACTGAATGCCTGACAACAGGAAGAGCATTACCTGCCACCAACAGTACAATCCTGCCGCTAAAAGTGCAACCCAGTTTGCTACCAAGGCTTGCTTTCATGCAAGAGGGGAATGGTTTTTTGCAGAAGGGCACCACAGTGGGAGATTTCATTCTGAGCTTCTGGCCTGCCACGTAGAGCAGATGTTTGTGTTGTGTACTGTTAATGTCTAACACCACTGTTAGTGTCGGTCTTTAGATGTAGCAGGAAAATAATGGCATATGTAGATATCAGAAGTATATATAGACCTTTACATTTTGAGAAAAATCAAATTTTCAGATTAGAAGAGTTGATACTGATTCCCTTCTTCAAGTCCCTGAAGAACAGAAAAATGTGTCCTCTGCTAGTATGCAGCTAATAACTTCTCAATATTAGACATTTACAGACAATTTACTTCCCCCCCCCCCTTATTGATACAGAGATTAAACTAAATTCTGATTAATTCTTTCCTTCCTCAAGGTATGTTCATGGCAATTTTAATAGTTAGAAAAATGGTCAGGTGGGACTTTAAATACTCTTTATGGTGCTACTTAGAAACCATGCAATTTGAGAGGGGAACCTCATAACCTGGATTTGAAGTTTAAAAAAAGTCAATCTACCTATTAGCCAAAGCACATACAGAATGCAAACAGAAATCCACATAATCCTAATCCTTACTGTAGAAAGTGATTACAATTTAGGACCTTAATACCTTTTTACTGGTGGTTGTTGTTTTTGTTGAGAAAAATAATATCTCACTTCAGAGAATTTTGGATTCAGCAGAGACAAAATCTGAATTAATTACTGAATTTTGTCATTAATTGTGTTGTGTAGTCATGGTTGTCTGCCAATGTTTCTCTGTTTTCCCAGGTCTGTCCTTTCAAACTTGAATGCAACTGTCAAGGAAAGTCTTGCAAATGCCATAATCTAGAAATATGCATATAATTAAAGCAGTAATTTATTACTACAAGCATATCTTCTGTATTTCACTTTCACTGTCAATATGGAAATGAACAGAGCAATATACATAAAACATTGTGCACTCATAGTCTAAGATTCTTTTTTTTTTACAAGTTCTTTCTGAAAGTTACAGTCCCTTACTCACAACTAGTAAACATATTTGTGTTTTGGTTTTAAAGTGTCAACACAGACCCACAGTTGCTACTGGTGGTTGAAAATGTAGCAAGGATTGCATTTCAGTTTGGAAGCATTTTTCCCTGATAGAAAGTATTCCATGTATGCAGGGGAAAATGGGGTAACAGATAATCTCTCCATCATGTAATTCCAGCCACCTTCTGGCTCTTTCCATTTCAGAAATGCTTTTGAATATCTCGTAGTATGGACTGTCCAAATGAGAAAACCTTTTCTCTTATTTGTGGTCTGGATTTTTACCTCAAAAGTTGATATGACTCTTTGTTTGGGCCCATTTTAATTTTAGGTTTCTAGAAGAAATGGTACTTTTCTGGTTCTGCAGTGAAATTTTAATTCCCTTTAAGAAATATAGTTCTTGACAACTGCATTTGTATTTCCAAAATAACATAGTGAGCTGCTTAATGTGGTTTCATGTGCTTTTTGCTTCTGAACCCCTGCCCACTCCCCACCCACCACCCCCAAATTGTAGACTACTTTGCATTATATTTTATACGCTTTAGAGAAAGCATGCTTCACTTGCTGATGGCATGTCAATCCTATAAAACTCTTTGACTCTAAACAGTGATAGTAGTCTTTTCTTTATTTCCAAATGACTGTTTTAAAACCTGTAATTTTAAACCACCTGTGGTTAGAGTAAGTAGTAGTTTCACAGTCTGGTCTGCTGATAGATTTTTCTTTCATGTGCATGTTTTGATACATTTCTCTTTCTTTTTCAATAGAAGTGGCCCAGTTTTCTGTAGCAACTTCCTGCCTATTTGGCTTCACTATAATTAAATGTCAAACATAAGATCATGGCTTATTGCTTTGTCTTTTCCTCTAGAGTCTACTTTTACTGAGATGCCAGGTGCTCCTGAGCCAGGCTGACTAAAGAAAGAAGTGAATTTTGAAATGTAAATTGAATACGGGAGCTGAGAAGTTTTAACTGGGGAAACCATCCCTGCCCCCCCCCCCCCAAAAAAAACCCCACACCCCCAAAAAAACCCAAAAAATGAACAATTAAGAACTCATCTCTTTTTATTTATACCTTAAACAGCACTTAAAAATTTTGAATGGATTTGTTTGTATCTGAGTAATCCAGATTTAAACCTGTCCTTCCTGGAAACTTCCTTTTCATATGAAGTAGATATTATAAATTCTTCCCATATATATGTTAGTCTGAGGAAATGGGGACTGCTATTAGATGGAAATATAATGTCCTGTGTCCAGACTGAAAATAATTTGCTTTCCTTTGGGTTAAAACTCTGAGATAAATGTTTATGTTGCCCCTCAGGTCAGGGCAAGAAGTGGATGATTTTGCATCCTGAGGTGATCTGTTTGGACTGGCAGTCATCCCAGTTCAGGCACCACTGGTAAGAAGATGCAGAATACTTTTGGAAGAAGCTGTGAAACCATGATGGGGGAGAATGAGCAGCTGCTGCAAGGAAATTTACTTCCTCCTTCTTTAAAGGAGGAAGTAAATTCTGAGTTTTATGGCTTTTCATGCTAACATAAACTTGATTTTTTATATAAAGTTCCATCTAATTCTCCATGTTTTTCCCCCGTATGTTCAGTAGTGTAGCACTTAAGCAATGTAATGTGCAGCCCTTGGCTCTATTGCTATTAAAATCAAACCCACAAACATGAGGGTTAAATATCATGTTAATGATGAAGTCTTGTATGTCCTTCTCCTAATAAATAAAGAAATATTGTTTGTATGATGCTTATAGAAGTAGATGAAAGCAAAATTAAAATGCCTGTCCAATCTAATCAGGCATAGTCTTGGATCTGACAGCTTGTAATTGATCTGTTGTAAATGAACACCAACATCATGACTATACCATGTTCAGAGAAAGCTGGATTTTCCTCTAAAAAATCTACCCCAAAACAAGAAACCAACAACACAAAATCCATCCCTGAAAACCTAAAAAACTGCCTCATTTAAAATAGTCTTTCTACTACTCAAAAATCCACTGAGGGAAACAACAGATTTTTGTGCAGTAAAATAAATAATTTTTGATTATAACAAGAATATTTTGCTGGGAAATACTTTCTTTTAAATGTCATATTTATGAAACCCAGAGCTATTTTTCTTCAGAAAAACTCATGCTGCTCTGATATTCAATTATATTTCAAGCTATTATGTCTTGTGTACACTTATTTGTAGATACATCTAAGTGTATTTATGATCATTCATAACTAAAGGAAATGCTAATTGCATTTGCAAAAGCTAATACAGATAATTTTAAAATTATCAAATAGCTGCAGTTTTGCTCATGCTCCTGCTGAATGTAGATATTTTGTTATTTTTATGTCTATGTTTAGAAAAAATGCCTTCTTCTACCTTATGTCTTCAGAAGGCATTGGGGGAAACTTTATTTTTCTTCTGTTAATAATGTGGCAGTACCAGCACTCAAGTTACAAGGATGCAAGCAAAATAAGGACTGTTAGCCTTTTTTGCTGTGCAACAAAGAGTTGGGAGCACTCCCCAGCCTGGGTCCCCACAGACCCTGGGGAAGTGTCCTGCAGCTGATCCCCAGCCACTGCCAGCAGAAAAACAGCAAAGCAATCCCTACAGAGAGGGACAAATCTGCCCTACTCACTGCAAAAAAGTAAGGAATTGAATAGAGTTACATATTCCTTCCTCAGTGTCCCACTCTAATGTCATTGTCAAAGCCAGCAGGATACACTTCATATTTTTAGAATTGAGTAAAAACATGCAAAGTCTGACAAAAATAAGTTAAAACCTGTAAAGGTGGATTCTTTTGTGGCTGTTGAGGTCCTTGAAATATTTTTTTGATGTTGTTAAGACCATCTTCTGTTTTTTATTCTCCTGTCCTCACCATTTGCTTTTAGTAGGTTTCTAATCACTCTGTGCAATCAGTTCTTTTCCTTGTTAGACACTTTGACAAGTCTAGCATGTTGCCAGTCCTGTTTCGATCTTCCTCTGTATTTTGACTGATACAGCAGGACAAATGAGTGAGTGATTTTCTGTGGTCAAATTGACCTGGTCTAGTGTATGTTAATATTGGCTTAGCCTACAGGTTGTAATTTCTTCTATTACAGAGTTCCTTGTTGGTAGTTATGTGCTTTGGTTATTTTGAAGCCCACATTATGGTTCAAATATGAACCTGTATATGCTCTTAGCTATCATTAACATAAAATGTATTTTGATCAAATATAAGGTCCCGTAGATAGCTAAGAGTGCAACAAGATTTCTCCCATTGTAATGTTTCAGTACTTATCAGTATCCTGTAATTCAAATTCCTTCTGAGACAGGGACTGCACCTCTACCTGCAGGTAACTTGTTATCAGTGTGCTGCACAGTCAGGGATGAGTGTCTAGGGAAGATGGTTTTCTTAAATTTCCTCTCATGTCCCTTAAGTTTCCAGCCTTTGTGGCGTTTTGAAATTAAATTCCAGTCTTTCAGTTTAAAATGGAATATTGAATATTTTTCATCCCTTTCCACCAAAAAATAGGGAAAACTGGTGAGAATCTCAATTTGGGGGTGGAACTTAAGGTGTCCTTAGTGTCACGGAGAGAATCCAAAAAAAGTAATGGGTACTTGTTTTTGTTTTGAGTGTGTAGCTAATGAAATGATTTGAAAGAGAACAAGCCAAAAGAATGGAGCTTTAGGGCTGTACTTTATGTTATAAATACGGTGAATTGCAAGTTTACTGTACAACTAGGTTAATTATAAGACATGAGAAAGTAATATATTAAAAATAAAAAATTGGTGAGGACTATACTATTGGGAGAGCTTTCAGAGTCACTGGGAATCAACCAAATATCTCAGACAACCTCAGGTAGTGGACACTGCTGTGGAATTAGATCTTGTACCAGAAGGGCTATTTGGACAGGGTGAGGAAAGGCTGATCTTGAAACTACTGCTAACAGAATAAAGATAAATAAATAAATAAATAAATGGTTTAGGGGGGGTTGTTACCTGAATATGCTACCTCAGCATTCTTGAATAAGGAAAACTTTTTAAAGGGAATCAAAAAATAATTTTTCTCTCTGATATGGGAAATGTTTGAGAGCTGCTGAAGACTAATGAGACCAGTTCTGAAATAAAATGTCAAAATGAAACATTATTTTTGAGATTTATTTTTCTCCCTCATGTTTTCCTAGAAATGTAATTTTGGTGAGTGCAATATTGCTCAGGTCTTCCTTCTCTTATGCCTTCATAACTTCTCTGTTTGCAAGCTTGACACTCCTGGTGGGCCTGCAGACAGCTGTACTTTAAAGCGCAAGCAGCATCATTGGAAACTGTCAATGGGATTACTGTATTTATTTGCAAATACTATATTGAGTGTTCAATATAGATCGCATTAACTTAAAATGAGGTAGCATAGGGGCTCTCAGGTGTCAGAACCATTACATGAATAAAAGATGCAGGAGAAGAGGTCTGAGATAAGGGGGACCCCACAAAACAACAGAAAACTCTGGTGCTGGCCCTGTGACTGGGAGAACAAAATTACTAATTATCCATGCAAATTTGAAATGTCTGAGCAGTCTGACTGTTTTGGCATTCGTGCCCCAGCCCTGCCTTGTATACCTAATTCTAGGTGGTGTGGCACTGTGCTGGAGGGTCTTGGAGAAGGGTCTTCTTCCCTGGTGACTTTTGAAAGACATGCAATAAAGCACTTTTAAACCCATTGCAGAAAATTGTAAGTGATGGCTGAAACCAAGTTTCAACACATCAAATGCCCAGAAAGAAAGTGAATACTGTTGAATTGTAGTGCTTATAGGTGTTGCAGCAATGATTTTATTTCTAAAAGGAAAGATTGTGAATGTTGGCTCATCTGTCTGCTTTCTTAGTCACTGGTTTGTCTGTTTATTAGCAAGACACAGTTTTTCAGTTGTATCAGGATTAAGATGGAGGGGGAAGGAGTTAGTTGTCTTGGTTTTTTTGTGTAGCCAGTTTTGAGGCGGCTTTTGTTCATATTTTTCCCCTTGGGTTTCCAGAGGGTTGTGTGTTTTGGTGGTTGTTGACTGTTGATGTTGATTTGTTGCTATTATTGTTTGCCTTATAATGATAAACTGAAGAATTTTAAATGATCTTAAGCTGATTTTTGGGTGCATTAATCCCAAAATGATCCAATAAGGCATTAAGAAGTGATGGTTTCAGAAGGTCATGGGAAAAATTAAGGGGAAGGCCAAAAGGGCTGACATCCTGGGATTCTGGCTGGGAGTCTGTTATCGACCACCCAACCAGGAAGAAGAGGTGGACAACTTATTCTATAAGCAGCTAGAGAATGTTTCAGGATCATCAGCCCTTGCTCTTGTAGGTGGCTTCAACTTACCAGACATCTGCTGTGAACTTAATACTGAAGCAATAAAATCACAAACAAAGGACTCTCTAACTATTTCAAGTTAGGGAGGGTATGTTTATTATGGCTGGGTGACACACTGGGGTCATCTCCCAAAGACGTGTGTGCCCCCCACTGCCCCTCATTTCCTATTTATTCCCCTAAGTATTGCATATGCATAGGATTACACAATGTGCCTAATTTATTGCCTGACTCCACCCTCTCTCGTCTCATATGGTAATGAGCTCCACTCCCCTCTGGGCATGCTCTGTTCCTCTTTTGAAATGGGTCTGGGGTATTTTTAATGAAATCTTTCTTTTCCTTGGGCTTGAATTTTTCAATTGTGTCCTGTTGGCAGCTCTCCTGCTTCTCTTGGACACAGTCCAGATCCCTTGCTTGCAGGTGTAGACATGGTTCCTTCCTCTCCTACAATAGTCCATCCTTTTCTCCTTCTACAAATACAACTTAAGGCAAGCAGAATGATATATATATCCCAGGACCACTCATTTAATTTTGACAATTGTTGGCTACACTGTATCCCCTTTACAGGCAGGACCTGCATAGGCCTGCTCCTAACCAAGTACATCAAGTCCTGCACTGCCTCTATCCCAAATTCTCTTTCATCTCCTCCACTCCAAATTTTCTCATAAGCTGCTCCTATTTTAGTTAAAATCTTAATTCTGTAATTTTCTTAACTCAGTACAGCAGAAAAGAGGCAGTCCAGGAAGCTTTTGGAGTGTATGGAGGACAACTTTTTGTCACAGCTGGTGAGTGAGCCCACCAGGGGAGGGACTATGTTAGATCTGTTTTTTGCAAATAAAGATGGACTAGTGGGAGATGTGGTGGCTGGAGGCTGCTTGGGGCATAGTGATCATGAAATGATAGAATTCTTGATATTTGGTGAAATCAGGAGGAACATCAATAAAACTTCTACATTGGACTTTCACAGGGCAGGCTTTGGCCTGTTTAGGAGACTTAATCAGAGAGTTCCTTGGGAACCCCTTAAAAATAAAGGAGTTCAGGAAAGGTGGACGTGCTTGAAGGCACAGGAACAGACTGGCCCTGTGTGCAGAAAGATGAGTCAATGAGGCAAACATCTAGCCTGGATGGGCAATGACGTTTTGAAGGAACTTAAGAATAAAAAGAGGATATATCATGTTTGGAAGGAAGGTCAGCTCTCTCAGGAACTATTTAAGGGATTGCTAGTGTGTGTAGAAAAGGAATTAGAGAGGCCAAAGCTCAGTTTGAACTTAAATTGGAAAATTTTGTAAAGGATAATATAAAATGATTTTACAAATATATTAATGGCAAAAGGAAAGGTAAGACCAACCTTTGTTCCTTATTGGATAAGGGAGGGAACTTTGTAACTGCAGATGAGGAGAAGGCAGAAGTGCTTAATGCCTTCTTTGCCTCAGTCTTTAGTGGGAAGACAGCTTGTCCTCAGGACAACTGTCCTCCTGGGTTGGTGGATGGTGTCAGGGAGCAGAATGGTCCCCCTGTTATCCAGGAGGAGGAAGTCAGAGAACTGCTGAGCTGCTTGGATGTTTATAAATCTATGGGACCAGATGGGATCCACCCTAGGGTGATGAGAGGGCTGGCAGATGAGCTTACAAAGACATTCTCCATCATTTACCAACAGTCCTGGCTCACTGGTGAGGTTCCAGATGACTGGAAGCTGGTCAATGTGACACTCATTCACAAAAAGATTGAGAAGGAGGATCCTGGTGATGATAGGCCAGTCAGCCTGACCTCAGTACCTGGTAAGGTAATGGAAGAGTTTATACTGAGTGTCATCACACAGCATTTACAGGATGGCCAGGGTATCAGACACAGCCAGCATGGGTTTAGAAGGGTAGGTGGTGTTTGGCCGACCTGATCTCCTTTTATGACGAGGTGACCCGCTGGAGGATGCAGGGAAGGCTGTAGATGTTTTCTATTTGGACTTCAGCAAGGCCTTGGACACTGCCTCCCACAGCAAACTCCTGGAAAAGCTGGCAGCCCATGGCTTGGACAGGAGCACTCTTTGCTGGGTTAAGAACTGGCTGGGTGGCCAGGCCCAGAGAGTGGTGGTGAATGGTGCTGCATCCAGCTGGGGGCCAGTCACCAGTGGTGTCCCTCAGGGGTCTGTGCTGGGGCCAGTTCTGTTTAATGTTTTATTGATGACACAGATGAGAGTGTTTAGTTTTTGCATTGCGTAGAGATGTTGAGAAATATTTTTCTATATAGGCACATTTTGTCATCAAGTTTTGTGATGAACTTATATATTTTGTGCCAGAGGGAGGAGTGTTTAGCTGATCAAAACATGTCATTAATACTTTCTAAAAACATAGAACCTTATTAAAGTAAGAGCTCTCACTGTGCATTAATCTCTGGAAATTTGAGTCTGCCATAGACTAACATGTTCCTTATATTCCAAGGAATCCAGCCTTTGTTGTCCCAACCTTTTTACTGCAGAAAAAATGTGAGGTTACCAGGATGATCTAACTCTTAATGCTTCAAATCAACTTAGAAAAATTTGGTTTGTCTTTTTTTTTAATATCTTTGCTATATGACCATTCCCACCTGAGTGGGTTAGGAGCAAAATGCGCTGGAAAGCAACAGAACTAATAAGGCAACCATGCTTTTAAAGGAAGGAAAAACTAGAGTTTTTTATATCTCAGTGGCACCAACCTGCCAAATAAATTTTAGTAATCCTTTCCTGTATTCCTTCTCCTGCTTCCAACTCATTTTCTCTAAGTACTGTGCAGCTGTGACTGTAAGGCAGATGTAAACTTTTGGATGGTTTCTGAGGATTAAATTCAGGTTGATCTGCCATTACATTATCTGTATGGCTAGATCCACTAGTCATACACTAGCTCACTAGACTTCTGTCAGCCTGGTCTATGCTGATTGTAGACTGTACTGGTTGTACACTGTACAACCTACAAATCTTGTAGACAAATTGTAGACAAGATTGGGGTCTACAAAGATGACTGATGCAGCTGAGCACAGCTCATCTCACAGGTAGGCGACAGGATCAGAAGTGGTAACACAGCAGCAATGATATTTCCTCCTGCTCTGGAGCTGGGTAAAGCGGTGCTCACACCTGCAGAGAGGTTGTGTGCACAGGTTTGTGCAGTGGGAGCACTGACAGTAGCTTCTTTCTAGAGCTTTTTAACAGCTGGAGCCAGAACTAGCCATATATTAAATGATCCAGTTAGCCATGAAGAAAGAATTACTTAATTTCCTTTTCTTTCTGCTCTCTCCTCTTTTCATTTGTCCTGCCTTCACCTAACCCCCATTTTAATATGGATCCCTATGTGCCTGAATTTCTGTTTACCCTTTGCCTTTGAGCTATATCACCAAGCTGCTGCTTCCACACTCCCTGAGCTCCTGCAGCAGGGATCATTGATTGTTCAGTGCAGGATATATCTTTACTTTCCTCTTTTGTACTTAGGGCGTATGATGGAGAAAAGGTGTTAGAAGCAAAGTGTCATCAGACAGTAGTGAGATCAATTCTTTCATTTGTTGCAAATGTGTTGGTCTATTCTCCCAAGTAACGAGTGCTAGAACACTAGAAAACAAGTAGAACAAGTTGTGCCAGGGGAAGTTTAGTTTGGGTATCAGGAAGAATTTCTTCAATTAAGGACTTGTCAAGTATTGGACTACTCAGGAAAATGGTTGGGTCACCATCCCTGAAGGTATTTCAAAGCCGTATATATATGGCACCTATGGACATGGTTTAGTGCTGGGTTGATGGTTGGAATTGAGAGTCTTAAGGATCATTTTCAACCTACATGGCTTTATGATTATATGATTCTAAATCCCTGTGTTCAATATCACTGCAGATATGGTTTGAATACAGTGGACAAGGGAAGCTGCAGCTCTCAAAGACATGTAGTATAACACAGAGAAATTTTTTGAATAATACAGCTATAAACACTTGCTAAAATCTTTGAAGATTGAAGTCTGAGATATATAACTTACCCAAACTGGAAAAATGTTTTCCACAAGATGAGGAAACATGGAGATTTATACCATGGAGTCAAACTCTTGTTATGCTACATCCCTGTTGACAACATTTGGACTATTTTTCCTTTGCAATTCAATTTACAAATCTCGTATTTGGGAGTTTGACTGAAATGTCTAAATGGCTGCTGCATTTGCCTGAGCCATAAGTGACTGAGCCATAAGTGCCGTGAAAAGGACACTATTGAGTAAGCCTTACTTGGGTAGCAACACATTACTGACTATGTTTTTTCCAAGTCTTGCACTCTGTCCTGTCATTTCAATTAAAGTAGTTACTTGCTTTGAAACAAGCACAAGTTAATTTAGTTCAAATAACTTTCTATAAGCTTTAACAAATTAATGCTTTCTTTTTATAACTATTAATCAAGATGTACTTACAGACATCTCTATCCAACATAAAATAATAAAGATTTTTATACTTATTTGTCTCTGAAAACTGTTACCATTAGCCATTTTTTGTTATAAATGTCATGCATTGGAAGAAGTTGTAACAAGTAACTTTATTTTACAAATAATAGCATAAATATGACCTTATTTATCATAGTTAATTAACATTATGAAATGCAAAAATTATGCAGATGTCCACATATCATCAGAGAATTTAGCTCATTTGTATATTTAATCAGACTTAAGGCATCAGTTACTTTTTCTGTAAACAATGCTTTTTTAATGCTTGTTCAGTCAGCACAGTTTTGACATGCTGAAAAAGATATCTCCATTCTCCTTATAGCTATTCATTTATTCAGAATAAAAGTAAGCCGTTATACAGAAAAAATGGTTTTCCTACATCCATTTTCCAAAGAAATAGGGACTTCATTTGTGCACTTACTAGTTTTACTAGTCTCTTCAGTCCTGTTTTAAACTTAGAGAATGCTACAATTTGTTCTATCTTCATATGATATATTGTGGTCAGTAAAAACTAATAAAATTTATGGGCCTCATGAGAGTTACCTGTGCTTGACACATTTGATAGTTGATAATGGTCAGTTTAATAGGTGAAGATAAGTGGAGAGAGGAAAAAAGAAGTGATACAAGGACCATCATTCATCTCCTCCCATAAGCAGACTGATGCCTAGCCATGTCTACGAGTAATGGCCATTCTGGAAGACAAAAGTTTTTTATTGTAAGTCAGTGTTACATGGTGTGGAATATTCCTTTGGTCATTTGAGTTCTGTTGTCCACTGGCTGGGCATGTGAAGGGTAGCAGAGCGAGAAAAACAAAAGGCTCTGACACTGAAAATACTGTACAGCATTAGCCAAAACACTGGTATGTCACTGACACCATGTTAGTCATAAATCTGAAATATGGAATTCTACGAGCAACTGTGAAGAAATTCAGATCCATCCCAGCCAGACCTGAAATGAGTGCATTAAAGAACAAGTTCTTTTTTAAATTTAAATACATCTTTGTTCATCTTGTTCCTTTTGCTTTGACTAGCTACTTGGAATGCCTTGTTAAGGTTTCCGCCATCCCTTCAGCTCCAGTAAGGGGAAAAAGATTGCAGTACAAATTTCTTTTCCACAGCAGTAGATAGATGTTTCACATGTTCTGATTATTTTTCTTATAGCTACATGACCATCTCTTGGTCTCTGTCCAAATGTTATGTAACAGCTCTTCAATGCTTTGACTCCTAGATTCAAGAGGTTCATGATAACCATCTAATTTTACCACAGGGCATCTGTTAGTGCCAAGACAACCCCAAAGTTTAAAGGGGAGGAATCTTAAATTTAGGAACCTGTTCTGTGAATGAGCAGTACTCAGTTGTCAATAATGATGAGGAAATAAGGGGGAAATATAATTTTATCTTAATCCTGTGCAATTAATGTAATTCTGCATAGGCTTGCTTCACCTTCTTCTGTGTCTGGATTTTATTATTTTTTTTAAATTTTCAATCCTGTAAAGAAAATGAAGTTACATTAGAAAATATAGTCTTTTATAGCACTGGACTTCAAATAATATCTGTTAATTAAACTTCAACTAAACTAATAAAAATTTCTGCACCCATGTAAGAGCACAATATTCCATTGTGCAGAGAATGAAACATCCAGCCTTGCAAGAGTTTTTCTCTTATCTCAGTATTGCTGGACATGCAAAGTCTTGAGTTCTCAGTTTCTTTCTTCTCACTTTGAGGATGTTTGTGAATTCTGTAAATAACAGATGAATAACCTGTAGGTTAAACAGTAGTTCAGGCTTTATGGAATGCGTTTAAAGCACCTGGTGCTGAGGAAAGAATTAGTACATTGTAGGACAAGGTGGTGCTTCAACCAATTGCATAAGTTATTGTAGCAATGTAGTACCAATAATATGCTTTCTTCCCCTTTTTAATTTTCAGAATACCCTAGACTGTGGAAGAAAATTACTAAAATGCTGCTTGTACTTTATCTGTGTTCCAGGGGGGTTGATTTGACAGTTTTTGCCACCAAGAAACAGCTCCTATGGAACTATGTTGCCACCCATGTGTGTCATGAACTGATGATTAAAGCTTATTAGAAATTACTCTGCCCGAATTAAGGGCCAATGAGACCATATGCCAGTGACAATAGTATGGGTTTTATTTCATAGCAAATATGAGAGAGATAGACAAAGAAAGAAAAAAATAGGAAATAGGTGGAGGGGACAGAAAGAGAGTACCAGGGACAGAATAAGGATAATATCACTACTCTCAATGGTGGATCCCAGTGATGCTGCATTGATCCTCTCCAGCTGGTCTTTTTGGTGGTGAAGGTCCCCCCAAAAAGCGTAGAATCTGATGGGTTAATATATGCTCAGGTCAGATAGGAAAACCCAGGCATCTCCTTGGGTGGAGGATGTTCGTTACTGTCTCTTGCAACAGACTGGGTTTGTTCCATCACATGCAGTCCTGTGGTGCAAGGCTTCAGGAATGACGCTGGGGAGTGCCTTGGGAGGTCTTTGATAAATTATGACATGCCCTCAGGTGCCCCTCACATGAATGTCCTGTGGATGTGGCCTTCCCAGGGTTGGGGCTTTCACAGCAGGGCCGTTTGTGTAAGGAAGGATGGATGTTTTCTGCCTCTGACAGGAGGTTGCACCCAAAACCTCCTCCTCCACCCCCTACCTCCTTTTGGGGGCAGTAAACCCGGCTTCCATGGGCTGTGGTCTCCCCCACCCCAAACTCAGGCAGGAAAGAATCTCTGGTATCTTTGGCTTTCTTGTGGATGCATTCCTCTCCTTCAGCCTTGTTTGCTTCTTCCTAGACCTGAGGCGATGAAACAATGGGTTTGCTCTTTATATTAACTAGGTGTGTTCACTCCCAGTCCAAAGTTCTTCTGTAGTTGTAGTTTCTTTATACAATTTTTCCTATAATAGGCAAAACTTCATAATAATGTTTATATCATAAACCATTCCAGTCCCTGACAGGCTGCAGGGTGTGCCCTGCTTTATGCCAGCATGGGCCAGCAGCAGTGAGAACATGTGTGGAATTAGATTACAGAGGGTGTTCCCTGGGTCTCAGTATTAGGGCTATTCCTGTTTAACATCTCTATCGATGACCTGGGTGAGGGGATCAAGGTCACCCTCAGTGAGTTTGCAGACTATATCAAGCTGGGTGGGAGCATTGATCTGCTGAAGGGCAAGAAGGCTCTGCAGAAGGATCTGGACAGCCTAGATCAATGAGGAGAGTTGTGTTATGTGAAGCCACAGCTAGCTGCTCTTAGTTATATGTAAGTGTACGGCTGTGATAGAAATTTGTAGACCTGTTTAAAGAGAACTAAATTCTCATCCAAATATTTATGAACTCTTGGGTTTGTTAATGCAGAATTTGAAATAACGACTGTAAAACATCTCAGCTCCTGCATGGATGTGTTTAGGAGTGTTCAGTGATAAAGACTTCTGGATAGTTTATAGAGGACAGTTGGAGTGTCAATAAAGTTTTTATTCATTTGCATCTATAAACATTAGATTAGACTACATAATTACTTTTTTTTATAAAGCCTGTAAAGCCTTTAGACTTAGAGAAGCCTTTGGCCTCATTAATATTGCATGACAAGATGATGGTGACAGCTTTGCAGCAGGAGCAGCAGTATGTCTGAATACCTGAATGGTGTGTAGTGGCAGGCAAATGGACATAAGAAATGGAATGGTGTCTGGGCCAAAGCTCTGTCTTAAACCTAATAGCAGATCTCTGACAAAAGAAGATCCCTCAGGGAAGAATGTGAAGGCAAGACAGGCAGAGATAAATCTTTCTCCTAATAAATATATCTAGCTTCTGCCAACCTCTGTCTTTGGATGGTAGCCTGTATATGAGCATATGGGCGCAGTGAATGGTATTTTAGAGAAGTAAGCAAAACTCAATTTCTAGTTTGCATTCTCACATTCTAGTTTGCACTGAGTGAAACTGTGTCAGAGGACTAAAAGCATAATAAGTAAAGTGCTTGGGGTGCAGACCATCCTGCTTCCAAAATTGCTGTTCTAGGGGTTCTGAGTGCACTTCAGTTGAGATTTTCTCTGTATGGCTGCAGCTGTGCACCATCCCTGTTATGCTGGCTGAGAAAAGGCTACTGTGTATGTCTTGAATATATTAATTCAAAATGCAAATAAAACAGGTCATCGATTTGAAATTTTGCATATGAAAAACTACATAAAAGGAAATTACTTCTATCTTTCTCAGCAGTTTGAAGGAGGCTCTTCTACTCCAGTGTGGTGAGACCCCACCTGGAATTCTGCATCTAGGTCAGGGCCCTCTGCACAAAAAAGATATGGACCTGTAAGAGTGGGTCCAGAGGAGGGCCATGAAGGTGATTAGAGAACTGGAATGACTCTATGAAGACAGGCTGAGATTTTGGATTGTTCAGTCTGGAAAAGGGAAGGTTTCAGAGAAACTTGATTGCAGCTTTCTAGTACCTTAATGAGGCCTATTAAAAGGAGTACCTTGTCCTGGTACTTTTTACAGGAACAAATAGCACCAGAAAAAGGGGAAATGATTTTAAATTGATAGAGGGTAAGTCTAGATTAAATATTAGGAACAAATTCTTTACTGTGAGGGTGGTGAGGCACTGGAATAGGTTGTCTAGACAAGTTGTGGCTGCCCCATCCCTGGGGTTCCAGGCTGGATGGAGCCTTGGGCAGTCTGATTTAGTGAGTGGAATCCCTGCCATTGGTAGGAGAGTTGGAACTAAAGGATTTTTAAGTTCCTTTCCAACCCAAACAAGTGTAAGATTCAATGATTCTCTGGTGAATTTTGCATATTCCTGGTGTAGAATGAGAGACATTGTTTAAGCATTTTCTAGATATGCTACTCTATGGTTTCATTCTGCCCTTAGTTTCTGGGAAGAAACACTAAATGCAAATAATTTTTCTTTATTTGCAATAGGTCAAGCTAATTTAGCTAAAGTTCACACCTATCTGCATTGAAGATTATTGTAAACACAATAAAATTCAAAGGTCATTTCTGTGACTGAAAGAGGATCAAAGGTACTTTCTGTGCTATTTTAATCTACTTCAGAGCATTGTAATGAGTTTAGTAAAGGGTGAAAGTCCAAGACTTTCCCTTGTCATTGTCCTTTATATAACTCTATTAACTATTCACTGGTCTGGCATTATAACATTTTCAATGGTGAATGAAGGAGAATCTGTCAAGGGGAACTTAGATTATAACAGCTCCTGATGTATGCTGATTTTGTTGATATGTTTCATCAGTTGAACAGTAGCAGCTTAGAAAGCAGAAGTCAATCTTATCCTGATAATGAAGTCTTAATACTTACAGCCCATTACAAATCTGGATGCTGATCTTCAGACAGGTTGCAAAAGTCCTGTTCTTTATACATAGTTTCCAAAATAATACCAAATAACAGACCCATATATTCGCTCTTAAACTGTTTCCTGGTGCTCAAGCAGGAACATGCCTTACTTGTTTCTGCAAAATGCTGGTATTGTTAATTGTCCTTTTACCTAACAATCAGAATATTAGCTGTGGAGCTGGTCTAGTCCAAGTGGGACCCTTTGGAGCAATGTAAGTGGAGGCTATTAGGACATGATACTGCTCTTAGGCTTAAGAAGTGAATACATTTGTGAATTGTGAATACATTTAATTGAACCTATTTTTTACCTGTTGGTAATCATCTCTTCAGAAACCTGTTTTCAGTACAGATGGTCTGTAAAAAGCCTATCCAAGATTCACTGTTCAATAGTTTGAAAATAATAGAAATGAAGATGACTTGTTGATATCATACAAATTGTTTATCCTCTCCTGACCTGATCAGTTACTCTCTATTATTGCAAATGGTGTTTAACTCTTGTTTTTGTGATATGAATTTGCAGTATTTTTTTTTTAATATTGCACAATCAAATAAATTAAAATAATTAAAATATTCTGAAGAGAGAAGAGTTACAGAGAAATACTCAGGTTCATTGTTTTTCTTTTATATTCAGCTTTTAGTTGGTACAATGACCTCAGGTTTTGATTTTATTGTGATGATGTGTGAAAAACTGCTGAGCTCTGGTAGATTATGAGAACCATGGAATCAGAGAATGGTGTACCATTTTGGTTAAGAGATTTGTTCTATTTTGGCTAGATTTGTACTAATTTTCAGACTTTCAATATTTTGCTCAAAAAAAAAAATTGCATAATTTGGTTTGATTGTGTCTATAGAATCACAGAATCAGATACAGCTTGGGTTGAAAGGGATCTTAAAGATCATCTAGTTCCAACCCCCCTGCAATGGGCAGGGATGCCTTCCACTAGACAAGACTGCTTAGAGCTCCATCCAACCTGGCCCTCAACACTTCCAGGGTCTGAGAAATCTGTTCCAGTGCTTTCCAGCTCTCTAATACTAAAGATTTTTTTCTAATATCTAATTTAAACCTCCTTGGTTTCTGTTTGCAGGCACAACCCCTTGTCCTGTCACTACATGCCCTCTCCATCTCCATAAAAAGTCCCTCTCTGTCTTTCTTGTAAGTATCCTTCAGCTACTGGAAGAGTGCAATTATGTCACCCCAAAGTCTACTCTTTTCTAAACTGAGCAAACCCAGTTCTCTCTGCCTTTCATCACAGGAGAAATGCTTCATCCCTCTGATCACCTTGGGGCCCTTCTCTGGACTTGCTTCAACAGGTTGATATCTTTCTTGTGATTGGGATCCCAGAGCTGTATGCACTACCCAAAATACAATGTTCTCTTTTCAAAGTCAACATAATCATGACTGTGGACTTATAAGGCCAAGGCACTCTCCAATGACCCATTGACAAAAAATCCCAAACCCCAAACACCCAACCAAACAACAACAATAATAACCCAAAATCTCAAACCCTCTCTGGAGTGAAAGAAAAATCATCCTTTCATTAAAGCCTTGAAACTTCCAAGGTCATCTACCTTTCTTCTGAAACACTTTGAATGTGCAGTCATATAAAGATTAATAAGGAAATTTCAGGCCTGATACAGAAAGATGTGATTCTTCCACTAATAAAATGTCATTCTGAAATCACTCTGTTGAACTGACTAAGTCTATTGCAAAGAAGCTTACAGTGTTTCCATGGAAAAACACAGCTCCATCAATAAGGTTTCTAAGCTTTACGGTACTCCCCAGAAGGGAATTACATCCTGAGTGGATGAGGCAATTAATCTCTGTTTCCATCTCTTCACTTGGAGACTTCTGACTGCAGTGAACAAAGGCCTTTAAAAGAAATAAAAAAGGGTTGCTCCCTGACTCCTCCTACAGAAATTTATAGAATATTGTTTGCACAAAGACATTTCCCAGTGGAATGTCTCTTGTCACTGGTGGACTTTGGAAATTGCACAAACCACAAACTAAGCACTTATATATGTGATCGGATTGTGTTAGTATTCTACAAGAATGGGATGTGAGATACTACATTATATTTGGATTATTAGACAAGCCAGATCCTGAAAGCATTTAATGAGGATGCTAGTAAATGTGACAGCTCAACAACAGCAGTATTTGATTTCACATTAATTTATCTCTTGTGGAGAACAGATATGTTGTTTTTCAGACACATCTGTATTCCTCAAAGAAAATCAATTCAGGTTGAAAGAATGTTGAATGCCAGAAAGATGATCATTAGGTGTGATAAATGCATCTGTGAGTGATCTGAATGTGCTTGCTGAAAGAGAAGAACTTCAGGAAAGACTGAAACAAAGAGAAAAGTTTTCAGGTCTGAAAAGTTTCTTGTTGGCAATATTGGTGCCAACCAAGATGTCACAGCTTTCACTGGAAAAACTGGAAATTATTTCCTCTGATGCAATATGCCTGTTTCTTGGCAAGTAAAATGGGAAAATGGATTCTGGTGTGATTAAAAGTAAATGTTTACTTTAATTAACATTAGCTTTGCAGGACAGAATCCTGTGTAGTGTAAGTAGATAAAATTTTATTGGAGAATTTTGCATGTAGAATGTACTTGTCCTGTAGCTCTTTTTAAATCATCAGGTTAAAGTTTCTTCTGAACATTAAAAGAAGAAGCTAAGATAGTCAGTATATTATATTTATTTTTGTTTTGTCCCCTGATGGGCATGAGCTCCAGATAGTTTTGTGGAGTTATTGTAGGACTCTTCTGCACTGTTTTTCAGTGTGCTGGGAGAGAATCTGTCATGCATGTTATCTGGATGTTAGTTGGGTCAAAGGTGGAGAAGAGCAATGTTCTCAGTTAATGGATAGTGTTTCCTATCCCACCAATGCATTTAACTAATCTGAGTTACACCAGTGATACCAAATGCAAAAATAAATGGAATTACTTCAACTGATACTCAAAATGCAGAAGTTGAATTGATTTGCATTCTTGCAGCTTATGGAAAACTTCCACATTTTAGTAGTACTCAGTAATCTGTATTATTTTAAAGTTCTGTGTCTATTGTTTCTTATGTTCTTACCTCGCTTGTCCTTTAACCTAAAGAATGTACAAAACCATCCTGTCTTTTAATTATCATTTTGAGGATAGACTGGTTAGTGACATGTTTCAGTCAATTTATCTGGGTGCTTGACCCGTATCTCTAGAATTTGCTCCAATTCAACATAGGAGTCTAGTTAATGAGCCAATTGTAAGGGATTTCATAAGGAAAACTGTGTATATTTTGTGGTTATGGAATTTAAGTTAGATTGGAGGAGAAGTAGGATTGCTTTCTTCTTTTGAATATACATCCTGAAAGCCTTATGGCCACTCACGTATATTAGAAAATGATTGAATTTTGTAAACTGAAAGACTGAATGAAAATATCTTTAGTGCAGTACTCACTGTATGTTATGGCTTTTTGAAATGTTCCTACAAGCAACTGGGATCCATAATTATCTATTGCTTCTAATGTAGATACATGGCTGGTGCCTTTGAAGAATGCAGATACACGTCCTCCAAGCATGTCAGATATGGATATAACTTGCCCACATGTATGAGCATTGTAGAGTTTGGCTTCTCTCTTCTGTAAAAAAAGACTATCCTTGATTGCAAAGTAACAGTCTGTTTTGACAGTCACAGCTTTCTCAAACTTGTGTAGCTGTCCTGGGGTGACTTTATGATACTGGTATCCCCAATTGTCTGGTTTATGTTATATATTAAGTTCTGCACCTTTAAGACTGGCTTTAAGAGCAAGAGAGGGAGAGCAAGAGGAAGAAGAAGCGCGCAGTTTGTGTTAAGGAAAAACATCACTCCCACACATCCCGCTCCTGGACTGTGGTGTCTGCAGCACAGACAGACAGCGGGACAGCGCTTCTCTCTCTGGCTTTTAGTTAGTTTTAGCTAGCTGAGGCAGAGGAGTTCCCTGGACCTTTGTGTTTTTTTGGATCTGTGCAAGCCTGCTCTGGACTGAACACCCAGCCAAACCCCAGGAGCTCACGCCTGTGGCCCACCGGGGCCTGGGCCTCGGCACTTTCCAGCGCCAGAGGGACTGATAAGAACCTGAGCGAGCCGAGGTACACCACATAAAAAGGACTTTTCTTCCTAGACTTGCCATCCCATCGAACAGCGAGAGGTTTTATTATTTAATATTATTCAATTTCTGTTAAATAAACAGCTTTTTCCACTTCTCTCCAAGGAATTTTTTTTTCTTTTTCCGGACTAGTTGGTGGGGAGGGGCATTTCCCTGGGGAAATCCCCATTTGGAGTTTTCCTCCCTAATTTGCCCTAAACTAGGACAAATACAGTTTTGGCGCCCAGTGCGGGGCAAGAGAAAGTGGAAAAACCTGTACTGATTGTTGGTTGTATTTATTCTGTATTGGGATAAAGCAGTCAGTAGCCATGTTGTTTGGATACATAATGTCTCTTGGGGTGGAAGCCTTCATGTGGATCTGGTCCCTAGAATTTTTTGAGGTTTTAATACCTGTTTTTTCCCTCTTTCACAGTAGAGGGGCACGGATTAGAATGGTTATTGTGCTGGGCTTGGTGATAATTATTTATAGAAAGTTCATAGAAAGACTGAAGTTTCTGTCAGGTATGTTTGGCTTATGGTTTCTTCGCCCGACCCTGCCTCCCAGTCCCCACATTTTGGGAGTTTATTAGTAATTGTACCCAGTTTGTTAGAGGAAGAGCAGGGGATGAGGCTTTTCAGCCTTTTCTTTCCTTCTTCTCCTTTGATTCTGTTATGTTCCTCTTTGAGAATATCCAGTTTCCCCTGAGTGTTAAGGATACCACATTCCTGGTCACTTTCCTGGTAGTTCTGCTGGTTCAGCTGTTGAGCTTCCTCTATATGGTCTGCAACTTCTCTAGAGTGAGGGCTGAGATATCCAGAGGAGCCAACGAGACCCCTGCCCCAGAAGTAGACTCAGGTGTGGGAAATCCTGAGTGGTGTAGAGAATGGGAGAGAATGGGCTGAACTCTGAAGAAATTTTCTGATCCCCCAGCCTGGGAATTTTCACGTGAACAAATTCAGAACCCAGATGAAGTAGGGAAATATCTGGAAGAGAATTGCTGTGATGATTCTAAGGAGAAAAATATCATTGCAATAAGCTGGGCCCTAACGTATGCTTATCACACAGTGCTGGATACTGTAGGGCAGGCAGATAAATCAACAGCTACCCCAGTCACTCAGGCTGCAGCCAAGCCAGCAGCCAAACCAGACAGTGAGCCCAAGCCAGCAGCCAAACCAGACAGTGAGCCTAAGCCACTGTCTTTTGCTCCTGCCACGAGAGGTATGAAATTCAAAACCAAAACCGATCGGCCAGTAGATGATGATGATGATGCAGGGGAAGGACCCTTAAGACCAGCAACTGACCAAAAATCAGAAGGCACTGGTGAACCTTTCTCCCTGAAAGACCTTCGTGGCCTGAGAAAAGATTACACTCGACGACCTGATGAATCTATAATTAGTTAGTTAGTCCGTCTGTGGGATGCTGCAGGTGAGGCTACAGTTATGGATGGCACTGAAGCGAGGCATCTGGGATCCCTGTCACATGATCCGGGTATCGACCAAGGAATGATGAGGGGGGCTGACCCTTGTAGTCTCTGGGAACGGGTCCTAAGAAGTGTGGCACAAAGATATCTGTGTGCAGATGATCTCTATATACAGCAAACTTGTTGGAAAACCATAGAACAAGAGATTCAGCGCTTGAGAGAAATGGCAATAGTAGAGATTGTCTTTGTGGGTGACTTAGGTACTAGAAATCCAGACTTGGTGCCATGTACATCTGTGATGTGGCGAAAACTTGTTCGACTTGGGCCACAAGAATACGCTTCTGCTTTAGCAACAATGAAGCAGGATGACCGGGAGGAGACTGTGCTGGATATGGCGAAGAAGCTTCGAGCATATGCAGATACCGTGCATGGCCCCATGCAGGCAACAATTGCAGCTGTGGAAATGCGTATGCAAAACTTCCAAGACAAAATGGAGGAGAATTTCAAGAAACTCAGGGAGGACCTTCTTCCAGTCTCAACAGTACAGACCAGGAGTCCTGGTACTCAACGTGGAAGTTCTCCAGATAGGGAGAAAAAGCTACGAGCTGAGCTGTGGTTTTTCCTACGTGACTGTGGAGAAAACATGAAAAGATGGGATGGAAAATCTACTGCTGCTCTGGCAAAACGGGTGCATGAATTAGAAGACAGCAAGACTCAGGGGGGATACTCCACCAAAAAGAAAGCCGCTCCAGTAGCCTGTAGTCAAACTGACAAGTATGATGATGACATGTCTGATTCGCTTGAAGGAACCTCCAAGACATATACCCAAGGAAAGAAGGATAACCAGGCTTAGAGGGGCCCTGCCTCTAGCCAGGTAGAGGCTAGGGAAAACCGTGTCTTTTGGACTGTGTGGATTCGTTGGCCTGGCACATCAGAACCACGAAAATATGAGGCCTTGGTTGACACTGGTGCACAGTGCACCCTAATCCCATCAAGATATGTAGGGGCAGAATCTGTTTCTATTGCTGGTGTGACAGGGGGATCACAGGACTTTACTTTAGTGGAAGCTGATGTGAGCCTGACAGGAAATGAGTGTAAGAAACACCCCATTGTGACAGGCCCAGAGGCCCCATGCATTTTGGGCATAGACTACCTCCGAAGTGGGTATTTTAAGGACCCAAAGGGGCTTAGGTGGGCATTTGGGATAGCAGCTATAGAGACAGAGAGCATCAAGCAATTGAACACTTTGCCTGGACTATCAGAGAACCCATCTGCAGTAGGACTCCTGAAAGTGGAAGAACAGCGAGTACCAGTTGCCACCTCGACAGTGCACCGCCGACAATATAGAACAACTCAAGATGCTGTGATCCCCATCCACAAGATGATCAGAGAGCTGGAGAGCCAAGGGGTGGTCAGCAAAACCCACTCACCCTTCAACAGCCCCATCTGGCCTGTGCGTAAATCTGAAGGAGAATGGAGACTGACTGTGGACTATCATGCATTGAATGAAGTAACTCCACCTCTGAGCGCTGCCGTGCCAGACATGCTGGAGCTCCAGTACGAGCTGGAGTCCAAAGCAGCGAAGTGGTACGCCACTATTGACATTGCCAATGCATTTTTCTCCATTCCCCTGGCAGCAAAATGCAGGCCTCAGTTTGCCTTCACGTGGAGGGGAGTGCAGTACACCTGGAACCGACTGCCCCAGGGGTGGAAGCACAGCCCCACCATCTGCCATGGACTGATCCAGGCTGCCCTGGAAAAGGGTGAGGCTCCAGAACATCTGCAGTACATTGATGACATCATTGTGTGGGGAAAGACGGCTGAAGAGGTCTTTGAGAAAGGAGAGAAAATCATCCAGGTTCTCCTGAAAGCCGGTTTTGCCATCAAGAAGAGCAAAGTTAAGGGACCAGCTCGTGAGATTCAGTTCCTGGGGGTAAAGTGGCAAGATGGACGGTGTCAGATCCCTACTGATGTCATCAACAAGATCACAGCAATGTCTCCACCAGCCAACAAGAAGGAAACGCAAGCTTTCCTAGGTGCCATAGGTTTTTGGAAGATGCACATTCCTGAGTACAGCCAGATCGTGACCCCTCTTTACCTGGTCACCCGCAAAAAGAACACTTTCCAGTGGGGCCCTGAACAAAAACAAGCCTTTGCTCAGATCAAGCAGGAGATCACTCATGCAGTAGCCCTTGGCCCAGTCAGAACAGGACCAGATGTGAAGAACGTGCTCTACTCTGCAGCTGGGAACAATGGCTTGTCCTGGAGCCTTTGGCAGAAAGTGCCTGGGGAGACTCGAGGCTGACCACTGGGATTCTGGAGCCGAAGCTACAGAGGGTCCGAAGCCAACTACACTCCCACAGAGAAGGAAATCTTAGCTGCCTATGAAAGAGTTCAAGCCGCCTCAGAAGTGATTGGCACAGAAGCACAACTCCTCCTGGCACCCCGACTACCAGTGCTGGGGTGGATGTTCAAAGCAAAGGTTCCCGCTACCCACCACGCCACCGACGCTACATGGAGCAAGTGGATCGCCCTCATCATGCAGCGCGCCCATATTGGAAACCCAAATCGCCCTGGGATTTTGGAGATAATTACAAACTGGCCGGAAGGTGAAAACTTTGGTCTCACTGATGAAGAGGAGCAGGAACAAGTGACATGGGCTGAAGAAGCTCCACCGTACAACCAACTGCCAGCAGAAGAAACATGCTATGCTCTGTTCACTGATGGTTCCTGTCGCATCGTAGGGATGAACCGGAAGTGGAAAGCAGCCATATGGAGCCCCACACGACAGGTCGCAGAGGCCACTGAAGGAGAAGGTGGATCAAGCCAACTTGCTGAACTCAAAGCTGTTCAACTGGCCCTGGACATTGCTGAAAGAGAGAAGTGGCCAAAGCTCTACCTCTACAGTGATTCATGGATGGTAGCCAATGCTCTGTGGGGATGGCTGGAAAGGTGGAAAGGAGCCAACTGGCAACACAGAGGAAAGCCAATCTGGGCTGCTGATGAGTGGAAAGACATCGCTACCAGGGTAGAGAAACTATCTGTGAGGGTCCGTCATGTAGATGCCCATGTCCCCAAGAGTAGGGCTAATGAAGAGCACCGAAACAATGAGCAGGTGGATCAGACTGCAAAGATAGAGGTGTCAAAGACAGACTTAGATTGGCAACACAAGGGAGAGTTGTTCCTGGCTCGATGGGCCCATGATGCGTCAGGCCATCAGGGTAGAGATGCCACCTATAAGTGGGCACGAGACCGAGGGGTGGATCTAACCATGGACACTATTTCTCAGGTCATCCATGACTGTGAGACATGTGCCACGATCAAGCAGGCCAAGTGGTTGAAGCCGCTATGGTACGGTGGGCGTTGGTCCAAATATAGGTATGGAGAAGCCTGGCAGATTGACTACATCACACTGCCCCAAACCCGCCAAGGCAAGCGCTACGTGCTCACGATCGTAGAAGGCACCACTGGATGGTTGGAAACCTACCCTGCGCCTCATGCCACTGCCAGAACACCATCCTGGGACTTGAAAAGCAGGTCCTTTGGAGGCATGGCACCCCTGAGAGGATTGAGTCAGACAATGGGACTCATTTCAAGAATAACCTTATAAACAGCTGGGCTAGGGAACATGGCATTGAGTGGGTGTACCATATCCCCTACCATGCACCTGCTGCGGGAAAAGTGGAGAGGTACAATGTACTGTTAAAGACTACCTTGAAAGCGTTGAGTGGAGGATCTTTCAAAAATTGGGAGCAGCATCTAGCAAAGGCCACCTTGATAGTTAACACCCGAGGTTCCACCAACCGAGCAGGCCCAGCCCAATCTGAGCCCCTGCATATAGTAGACGGAGACAAAGTCCCAGCGGTACATCTCAGAGGTTTGTTAGGAAAGACAGTTTGGATCAATTCTACTTCGAGCACAGACAAACACATTCGTGGGGTTGTTTTTGCTCAGGGACCGGGTTGCACATGGTGGATAATGCGGAAAGATGGAACAACACAATGTGTACCTCAGGGAGATCTGATGGTTGGGTGAAGATCATGAATGAATGCCCTTGTCTGTATATAATGTATGTGTTGTAGAGTTAAAATATATATATATTAATTTTGATAATAAGTTGACGATATGGGGATAAGGGGTGGAATGTCCTGGGGTGACTTTATGATACTGGTATCCCCAATTGTCTGGTTTATGTTATATATTAAGTTCTGCACCTTTAAGACTGGCTTTGAGAGCAAGAGAGGGAGAGCAAGAGGAAGAAGAAGCGCGCAGTTTGTGTTAAGGAAAAACATCACTCCCACACATCTCGCTCCTGGACTGTGGTGTCTGCAGCACAGACAGACAGCGGGACAGCGCTTCTTTCTCTGGCTTTTAGTTAGTTTTAGCTAGCTGAGGCAGAGGAGTTCCCTGGACCTTTGTTTTTTTTTCCCTCCTTTTTTTCCTTTTGGATCTGTGCAAGCCTGCTCTGGACTGAACACCCAGCCAAACCCCGAGAGCTCACGCCTGTGGCCCACCGGGGCCTGGGCCTCGGCACTTTCCAGCGCCGAAAGGACTGATAAGAACCTGAGCGAGCCGAGGTACACCACATGAAAAGAACTTTTCTTCCTAGACTTGCCATCCCATCGAACAGCGAGAGGTTTTATTATTTAATATTATTCAATTTCTGTTAAATAAACAGCTTTTTCCACTTCTCTCCAAGGAATTTTTTTTTCTTTTCCTTTTCCTGGACCAGTTGGTGGGGAGGGGCATTTCCCTGGGGAAATCCCCATTTGGAGTTTTCCTCCCTAATTTGCCCTAAACTAGGACAGTGGCAGAGATTTCTCCAGCTTAGTCCTTTAACAATTACTTTATTGCCTGCTTTTGGCCTCAGTCAAACAGCAAGACAAAGCTGAAGCTGACAGGAGTCATATATAGTATATTGTCCTTGGGAAGTAGAGTGAAGATATTTTCCTAGGGGGTTTTTACTGTTTCTAAATTATAGTAATCTAAAATGGTCTTCTGAGTAATGAGTCTTTACAAGAAGTCTCTCCTGGAAACTTAATATACTACTTATGTCAGAAATCTGAATGCATATTCATATTTATTCTATTACTCTGCTTTGAACTGAAATGACATTAGTAATTGCATTTCTATCAAAAATCAGCCCAAGCAAAAAATTTCTTTGTAATTCCTCAAAAATACTACCCAAAAAACCAAACAAAAAACCAAACACCAAACAAAAAATTCATACAAAACAAAAAACCCCAACCACTTTAAAAAACAATCCATAAAATATTAAAAAACAATCCTGACCTCCTTAAAAACCAATTAGTTAAGATGACTCAGCCTCTTTAATTTTTTTTTAACATATTAGTATTGAAAATGGTGGTAACTTTTTTGATTCAATCATTACTCAGGTTACAATTTTCTTTCCTTCTGATATGATTATTGTTTTCAGTTTAATATTATTCTCTGTATTTAAGACCCTTATCTCATTGAAACAAACACTTCTGAAACTGCATTACTAGGAAAGAGTAAATGCCAAAAAAATTTAAATCTGTAACATCCTGGTGGAAAAAGATTTCCTCTAAATTTGGATCATAGCTTATGAATGAAGGTGTTTGTATATACACTTTGAAGAGCAGAGGTCAAGTGAATAACTTGTGCCCTACAGGGGACCCAGTGAATGCCACAGGTTCCCTCTCTATCTCAGCAAAATGTCACCAGTTCCATACAGCTCCTATCATGACAGATGGTTGTGCATCAGAAGCCAGTTATTATTCCCGACAAAGCCTGACAATACCAATGTGATTATTGATTTTTTATTTTTTTTTTAAATCAGTTGTAGGGGTATACAAGAACATAGTTCCTGAGGCTGTTTCACAGTGCATGCCAGAGTGCATCACATGGGTGTGAGAAATCATCCAGCCTGCCCACATTTTATTTATGGACAGGCACGTTTTCTCCAGACAACAGGAAAGCTCAGAAATTTTGCTCCCAAATGAAATAGTCTGGATTGGTTTGTGTTCAAAATGATCAGCCTTCCTGTTTGAAATAATAGCAAATTTCTGAAATATATAGTAGATGTCTGAATATATAGGAAAGGCCATGTTAAAGAAATCCAAGACAGCAGAAATTAGCCTTCAAATGTTAGGAATTACTGTCAGCTTTGTTGAATAGTTTCCTTCACACTTAAAATAGGTGTATTGCAATAGGGTATTCTTGTTCTGAACAATGTTACCTTCATAATGCTTTCTGTCTAGAGGTTGGAATATTTCACTGAAGAAAAGTGTGTGGTTGTCTCCTTATGTAGAAACCTTGCAGAAGGGAATGAGCACAAGGGATTCGTCTAACAGTTATGGAATACAATGGGTGCTCTCACTGAGGACTAAAAGATTATTCAGTTTTTAATCCTGCAAGGCTTGCAGTTTAAAAATTATGATTAATGCAGAATCTTGCATCTTGGGTGCTATCCCATGACTGTTTTAAGAGACTAAATCATATATGCAGCCTTGAGACTGACTCATCATAAATGGCTATAATCATTGCTTTTCTCAAAAAGCAAGCTAAGAATAATTTCTTTCACCTAATAAGGTTTGCACAGGTTGTGAAATTACAGAAAAATCTTTCAGTCAGTGAAAGCAGAAAGGAAAAAATATCTGATTTTCAAGAAGAATTATCACAAGTATATAATTACCTGGTACTGGAAGCTGAAATGTGTCTTTTTGGCTAAATATTGCAGAGCTTACATTGGGCTGGGAACATTGTTTTGGGTCTTTTGATGTTCTTTCTAAGCTATTATATGTACTTTTTAGATTTTTTTTTTCTTTGGTTTTTTTTTTTTTTCTCTATGCTTCTTCTAAAACAATGGGCAATTTGGAAGACTCCTTTAATTATTTTGGCATGTTGGGGGAGTCGGTAGAAACAATCAGTGTAACAGTAGGGTTTTTTTCAGTTTGCGCATTTTATACCTATATGCACTAAGTGAGCAATATTTAACAAAGATGGAAGCAGTTGGTTCCAGGGTACAAAATGAGATATGTTCACATGTGGACACTGCTTCTGCATAGCATAGGTGTCCAGTGCTTAGCATGGATGTACAGCGTGTCCTGAAAACACTGGGAATGCCTGTCTCTGCACAGGCAGTGTAGTTCACTTTCAAGACACCAAATCTGCTACAGAATCAGCCTGACGTGTCATGGTTCCTTGGTTCCTAGTGAGATATGCAGCCAATGAAAAGGATCTGCTGCACCTGAAAACTCTGGTAACCAAAGTCTTCAGGCTTGACAGCATAGACAAAGCTTGGACATGAAAGAAAACTCCTGGGGAAAGCCTCGATATGCAGGAGCTACTTTTGGAATAATCCTATAGCAACTGGGATGTGCCCCAACAGAGAAGCTATGTGAGAGAAGACATTTAAAACTGGAACTAATCAAATATAATGCCAATTGGTGCAACAAGTAATAATTTGATATTTACAATCTATTCTGGGTTTATGAAACTCAGAGAGGGGTTGATATGGAGTGCATGATATTTTCCCTAGCAGAGTCCTGTGCACTAAGAAGCTGTGTGTGATAGAGTTTCAAAGTTATGTCTTCTGTCAGTAACCAAGAGAGTGTTTGGTTGGTGATGATTTGTGCTCAGTACAAATTAACTGGGACTTCCACTTAAAATATCTAGTGGAGAACTTGAGAACCACTGATGCCTCTTATTTTTAGGAGTGTGGGTAACTGAAGTGCTGTGCTAGAACCCACACAAGCCACTGCTTGGGAAGACTGTGTCTTCCAATATCTGCTTCCATACCTAATTTTCCCAGTGATCTTTTGGTAATCTTCACTGGTAGGGGGGAAAAAATTAAAAACAGATTGATTTTATGGCATTCATTTTATCCACTTGTTTATTCTGTGCAAAATACAAGGTGGATGACTACATTTAATCTTTATAAATTTTTAAAAATAGTGTTTTGAATGAAGAAATACTGCTTTATACTGAACTTGAAAACTGAACAGCATATGTCTTAAGCTGATTTCTATTTTCATGTTATTTTCATGAATGAACAGATTTTTTAGTACTTTTGTTTTATATACTCTATTTTAAAACTTACTATATCACAAAACTTGTGACAGAGTAATTTATATACTTATAAATATATATTTATATACATATAAATATATATGTATATTTATAAGCAAAAATCATGCAGTACTTCTCAAAAAACAGCATGGCATTACTAAAACTGGCTGTACAATAAGATAACGAGAGTCAATTACATTATTGCCAGTTATTAAAAAAAAATATCTTTTTTTTTATAAAAGCATCTGATGCCTGAAGGTCAGTTTAATGCTTACATGGACAGCAAAGATGTATGATTTTTGAGTCACATATTGGAGACATTGACATCAGAAATATTCTGAAGAGGAAAACTCTCATGAACTTAATCTTGAACACAGGGCTAGTTTTATGAATTCTTATGCCATTTCTGTAATTACCTATGCACTTTCTTCATTGCTGAAGAAATTGAGCACGTTTAGATCTGTCCTGTGTGGCAGGCATATATTTTTTATTGTGGATTACTTCTGAAGTAAGGTGAAAGGGTCCTCTGTATGTCTGACTGAAAACTCAAACCCGTGACTTCCAGCATGGCTGGATTCAGCGTGGAAGTCATGATATCACAGCTGCAATTTGTGATTTGCCCTTCTGATCTTCTGTGAGTGGCATTTGTTTGGAAATCCTAGCAATAAATTATGCTTTAAAATTGGCTTAGAGTTGCACCTTGTGCCTCCTCATTGTCTTTCTGCTGTAAACCATGAAATTAAAAAAAAAATTCTAATGGATCTGTTCTATCTGTTTTGCTGCTTTAAAGCAAGGAGTAGGTTCTAGGAGAACCCCAAGCCTTACGTCAATACCTTGCATAGCTTTTATTTTTAGCAGGCAAGAAGTTAAAAAATGTTCCTGTTCTCCCGCAAGACTTTTCCACCCTTTTTTCAATCCTCTTTCTTACCTCTTCCTTGTTTTCCTTTCTTGGTATGGCAACTGTCACAGCTTTGTCCTTCACCAGTTACTGGAAGGACACCTTTCCATATGTCAACAAAATTAAAGACCTACTGCTGGCAAATTTTACCACAAGTGACCCTGAATGCTGAGGTGCTACTTATAGCATTCAGAAGAAGCAAGAAGGATGTTAAATACATTGCAAAATGTGTGTGCAAGAACATTAATTGTAGTAATTCAAAGTTATTCCAATAAAATTTATGTGAAGCTCAGTTGGAAATTGTTCCAGTTTTGATGAATCACAAGGGGAGAGGGAAGTTGGCTAGTTTTGCTAGAAAACAGGTCAAGCCTTCTCCCTGGAATTTCTATATGATAGGTATATTTCCAAGCGTCTAATCTTTTTTTGCCTTCTCAAATACCGATGTGACTTTGAATTACTGTACATTTTTGTGAATTCAACTATACTATATTGTGAGTACTTCTCTGTTTTTTCCCAAGAGTTTCTCCATCACAGTCTTTTCCAAACACAATTGGCAAGCCAGAAAGTTTTTAGTATTCAAATCTTTCCTGTAAACTTCCCTTTTATAGAGGTATCCATGATAAATTAACTTTGACTCATCCTTTCTTGTAAATATTTGGATTATGTGGCTGGAATCTCTTTACACAATAAAAATGTTCAGAGCTATTATTTGTTCTGGTCAATTATACTAACTCATCAATTTATTTTTCTACATGCTGTTTGTACTGGTGATAGGGAAGCAAAAAGTAAAATAATATGTTTAAATCCAAGTCAGGGTGACTCAAAGGGAGAGCCTACAAAGTCACACCGATGTAGCGAAGTACTGTACACCCAGCCTTATGGACTGGGGATAGCAACACCAGAAGACCTCACATCAATCTTCAGGAACAAACAGAGCTGATGTTTCTAAATAGTTAAGTGTCTTCCTATTATGATTTATTTTGTTGGAACAAGAGTTTTTGTCCAGACATAGAGGATTAAATGTAGGGTGTCCTGCTGCTGTAGGAGGAGAAAGTACCTGTAGGTCATAACTATTGGGCCAAAGGAGAGTATTTGTAAAACATTTGGATTGACCACCACTCTGGGCTGTTATGCTGATGAACAGCAGTGATACTCAAACATTTGCATGAGAAGAGAGCAGAGAGGTTGGAGGTGAAACACAGGATCTGGCTCTGGAAGTTTTGTATTTATTTCTTGTCTGTGAAACAACTCTGGCATGACTGTAAAGTGCTCACTCACTGTCTGTGCCATGTGTCCCGGAATGAAGAGAGAACAGTAATAGTTTTTGAAAAGGTTTATACAAAGCTAAGTTTCCAGGTGATTGAATCTACCACCATGGTAACAAGAAGCTCAGTGCAAGTATAGAAAATCCTGCTGATACCTTGTGCAGAAAGGAGAAATTAAACTATTCCAACTGCAATAATATATATGCAGTGATATTGCAGATAAGAATTGTGACTTGAGTTTCACATTTCTAAAGCTGTCTTTGTTTATAATACCTGTTTCTGTGGACCTAAGCATGTTGCTTCTGCTTTAACTGTTTAATATAATTTGAAGGTGCTAATTTATTTGGACAATTGCCTTTCCTTCCTTTCTTGGTACAGTTGCAAGAATGTTGAGAGATTATTCTTTCAAAATGATCCATGTCATATAGCATTAGTTTAGTGTTTCTTTTGTTCAGGAAATATTATTTTGCTTTAAAGACTTCTTAAGACTTTCAAAAGAGATGTTAAAAGTTAACTTACTTTAAGCTGTTTCTGATAGAAGTTAAGACACCTGATATGTATGCTTCTGTTATCTGGAGTATGTCTTCAGCAACTAAATAAAAGCTTTATTTTACTGTTTATTTTACAGACTCTAGCTGCAGTAATCTAATCCCATTTACAATTTCTTTCTCTCCCCTTGTACCACTGTGAGTTCATTTTTTCAATTAATCTCTGTAGTCTTCATTTATATAATCTGATTCCCCAATTATCTTCCATGTTCAGTATTTCTGTGCTATAGTATTTTCAGCTTTTTTCCTTACCTGCCATTATGTGAGCTACTGAATCTGCAAGAGGCAGTAAGTGCTGTAGCTTTTCAAAGCAATACAGTTACTATCTTGAACAGAAAGGCTGAGAGAGTCACATCATTGCTTTTTCTCACAGTGGAAACCTTAGACTTAAATTTCCCTCCTTTCAAACTTGGTAGAAATTGCAAAGTTTTGACAGAGGGACTGACAATTGTGGTCTGTAAGTCTCACTTTCAGAGTCAAGCTAACTATATTTGTCAAGACTGAAATGTTTAAGTGATTGGTATCTACCAGGAACTTTTTGTATAAGTTAGAGATGATAAAACCAGTAGTATTAGAATGATTAGAGTGGGTGAAAGGGTTTTCCTATGATTTTGTTGTTGTTGTTTTGTTGTTTTTGGGTGGTTTTTTTTGTTTGTTTCTGTTTTGTTTTATGTTTCATTTGCTTGTTTATTTGGTTGGTATGTGTTTTTGGTTGGTTGGTTGGTTGGTTGGTTGTTTTGTTTTGTTTTTCTGTAGCCCGCTAGAATGAATTTATGATAGATGAAGTATGGGAGGGAAATGTAAACTGGTAGTAGGCAGATTAGTCAAGTATACCTGGACTGTCATGTACCACAGGAGTGTGCTTTCCTGACCTTGAACACTGTCTTCCTGAAAAATCTGGTAATTTTTCCAACAGCTGAAGACAGGAAAAGTCCCACAAATGGTCAAACCCATTTTGTAGTGGAAATTTATATTCAAAATATTTGAAATCTGTTTTACTATATGAGGTGATATAGTACATATTCTATAACAATGTCATAAATGGGAGAAGATATGAATTTATCAGGTTATACAAATGAGAGCTGATTCTAGAAAGGCTCCAAGTGAAAGATTCATATGCTATCTGATATGGCCACTACTCATAAAGCTCAGTAGAAGCACAGAAAGATATGGACTGGAAGACAATTCTGGAAATGATTTAGCAAAAATTTCATGTTCAGAGCAGGGTCTACTCCAGAGTTAAATCCCACTTAAAGGTACTTCCATGCCAGTAATTGTAAGGAGGAGGCAACTGTCCTCCTTTGATAGGAAACCCAGTGGAAGGAATGAAGAAGGTGAAATGGAAGTCTCTTGTCTCATTCCCTCTGAACAAAACTGAGTAACTGAGAAGGAACTTATTTTCTGTTGAATAGACGATGTTTGTTTAATAATTTCACCACATTCTGAGATCTGGCATATGCCTTAAGAGAAATTGTTCAATGACACGTTTTTATTTTTTGTTTTTGCCTCCAAGACAGCTGTTTTGTAGGCATTCAGATTCTTGGACTCTGCTGTAAGTCAGTTTTGGAAAAATCTAGTAACTGAATAGTTTCATTTTTGTCCAAGATGTCTCTTAGTGATTTGAGCATATTTGTCTCAATGTGAGTTAAGCAAAGGTCAAGAGAAGGGTCTCTAAGAAGAGGAAAAGGCTTTTTCAATGGCATTTATGAAAGATTTGTTTTGGCCCAAGATCTCTTTCTCTTGCAGTCATTCTTTAGTGCTGCAAGGTGTTAATATACCACTTTTGTCACAAAGTATTGTGATATTTTTGATACATAGAAAACCTGTGTATATCCTTTCGAGAATGGATGAAATATATCTTATACCTCCTCCAAGGGCAATAAAGCAGCTTGATGTGCCCTTTTGGCTGGAAGAAATCTTAATATAAATTTTCCTGCATCTCATTGATACCAATGCAGGTTTCACAAGGAGGAAGCAGCTTAATTTTGACAATCCCTAAGGCTTAGATGCAGTGATTACATAAAAATTTGCTCCAAAAAAACCAGATTGTTAAAACAAAGCTATTATTTTTGTACATGTCAGTTTTGTTTAAGGGAAAAGATGAAAAGTTGGCATGCACTTAAGATAAATCATGGGAATACTACTTAGATGTTATTTCCTGGTGAAGTATATTTTTAGTGAGTTTCTCTGCAAAATTTCCTGTTCACGTAAATTCTGGTTTTGTCAATACTAAGTTCCCACTGATTTTTTGAAGCATGCTCATTCTGTTCATGCATTTGCCTGTGAAGCCGATATTGAAACTTGGGTCATCGGTTATTTTGCATTTATGACTATACTCTGTTGCTTCTAGACAGCTTTTAGTGCTACAAAGTAATTTTGAATAAAGAGAAGCACCTAAATTTTTGAAGATTATAATTTTTTTTGTTCACCACCAAGCAGCCTGGGTTTTTATAAATATTCCATTGATTCAATTTGAATGAGGCTAAGTTGGCAAAGGAGATAAATGCCAAAAATATGAAGACTGACAAGTTTCTTTCTGTACTGTTTTTATTGGAAAAATCTGATTTTCATGTAAGGTTCTACTTAAAATGTGTCTTAATTGAGAACTCTTCAGAAACGTTTGCATTGTTGCTTGGCTGTGGCTTTTAAGCACCTCTAGACTTTACAGCTTTGCAGATTAACACTGGGGTAATTTTTAGCTCTTCATTGGGGTTTTTTTGGACAGCAAGGCTAGGTGTTTTATACAGGAACCATCCCAACTTCATTTATCCAGGACAGGTGTGTGTGATGAAGTAAGACAAAGAATGTTTAAAATCATCTACCAGTTCCCTATTACTTTATATCTTTGAGTGAATAACTCAAAGTGTAATACATGTAATAACTTTAGTAACGAAAGCAGTTTTGGTTTGCTTTCCAGATCTTTTTTGCATTCTGTTTGAAGTCACTGAGCACAGCATTTTATTTGGTAAGTGGTGCACACTAATGAATGATGCAGCTACAAAACTGCAAAGCCTGAACAGGTAGGGAACAATTCCATACATTTTCTGCTGTGGCATTTGAAGGATCTGGATAGACATTATAGTGGGGCAGAATATTTATTTAAATCTGTCTACTCTTTATTTGGCCCTTGGCAATATTAGTATTGCAGTGTAATATTTAAAGTATTACACTGGTGGATCCTGAGATGCATTACACTGCTGCACTTCAGTGTGAGATTGTACAGAACTAGCCAAAATGGAAAATAATGAGATAGAAGAGCCTTGCAATTCCCCAAAAGAACTTCTGTAGTCCCTCATACCTCAGTCTGGAATTCTAAAATGCTTCTTTGCCATCTCAAAGGCTACATGTCCAACTTGTCAAAGGCTTAGGCTTTTTATTTAAGAGAAATAATTAGTGCTCCTTCAGCTCTTTAAAAATGAAACTGGAGTAAATCAATGACATCCCTTTTTCTGTGTAATAGCCTAATGGCTCAGGGTATAGGCCAAGGAATATCACTTCAGTTAAATGTCATTTTGTATTTTTCACTGCTCATATTTTAAAAGCTAGGAAACAAAAGATGTCTATGTTCTTAAATTCAAAGAATTAAAATGCATTTGGAAACGAAAGTGGATGAATGGCCACTGGATAATACAATTTATTTTTATCATCTGAGAGGCAAAAAACCTGTCATGGAAATGGACTTAAATATAGGTGTTCTCTTCTACTGACTACATACTATTGATTTTTGCCTGTAATAGTTTCTTATTACATCTTTTCTCATCATAGTAAGTCAGCTAGATATTTTTAATCGATGCTGATTTAAAATAGCACAATATAAAAAATCTGAAGTTTTGTTTTTTAGGTCAATGGTGAGAGTTGGGCTGCATTAGTGCAGTGCTGCAATCGAGATGCTCAAATGTTGACATCTCATTCTTCCTATCCCACAGGAGAGAATGTTATCTTGGAAATCAGGAGGTAAATAATCATTTCATTTTAAGTATAATCCTGCAGAACATAATTGCTTAATTTTATGACAGTTTATCAGTGAAATAGGTGCTTCCCTCTTTAATGTTTCCCAAGATTAAAGAGTATTTACAAGAACTTTTGAAAATTATGTCTGCATTACTTTTGGATGCTACCAGCAGCCCAATATAAAATGAAGTTGCATAACCATTCACATCTGAGACATTCCCTGAGAAAGGCCCAACACGCAGAAAGGGTGCACAACATGTAGTATTCTCTATTATTTTGTTGTCTGGTTAAACACAGAGATATAGGGGATGGGGCAATGGCTACAAGTTACTGCCTGATGCAGCAGACATCTGATGTCTCCTTTGGGACTGTCTTCCTTTGCATGAAGACAATGGTTCCACATGCAAATGGAACCAAACAATGAGGAGCATGATGGTTTGGTTCATCTAGAATAGAGACATTGGTTACCAAGGTAAGTGGGAATATGCCCTGCATCAAAACTGTAGAAAAAAATAATATGTCATTTTTATAGGAGCCTCCTTTCTTAGAGAAAGAAGAGAAAGGAGAGAACGGAAGGCCTAATATGTACACCAGATTTGAGAAATCTGCTGCTCTACCTAGGGCTCAGATTAAAGTCATGAGGAGAAAGTTCCTCACCCTGATACATCCCTCAGATTATTATCATTATTTATTTTCCAGGTAGGCAGCTATGAAGTCCCAGCAAGGAGTCTGAGGGCAAACAAGAGACTTCAGGGCTTTGAGACGACTGGTTAGGGCATCAGGAGCACAAGCAGTGTCATCCTCTATCGTTCCAATTGCAGGGAGTCATGTGGGAAGAAGCAGGAAGAGCCAGCACGCCGAGATCCGTCTCTGAGCCTGGTGTCACTGGCTTGCTACAACTTTTTGATGACAGATCAGTTTACATGACATTGCCAAGCCTGCTGTCAAGAGAGGGGGTACACATCTCAGAGAGGGAAAAGGAACATCGCTCAGGAGTTAACAGGGATCACTGAGTTTTAAACTATTTTTGAAGAGAGAAGAGAATAAAACTTGCTTTGATAGAGATAAGCCTGGGAACAGCATACGATATTTGAAGAAGGAGGGTGTGAAGAACCTCTACAATTACCTCAAAGGAGGTTATTGCAAGGCAGGGGTTGACCTCGTCTCTCACGTAACAAGTTATAGGAGGAGAGGAAATGGCCTCAAGTTGTGACTTGAGTCGGGAGGTTTAGATTGAATATTAGGGAAAATGTCTACACTGGAAGGGTTATGAAACACTGGAATAGACTTGCCACGGTATAGCTTGAATCACCATCCCTGAGTGTATTTAAAAGATGCATAGATGTGGCATTGAGGGACATGGTTTAGTGGTGAACTTAGCAGTGCTAAGTTAATGGCTGAGTTCAATATTCTTAAAAGTCTTTCCTAACCTTAATGGTTCTATGATTCTATAAGCAGCTTTTACCATGCTAATATATGAAAGTTTAATGTATTTTTTATTAATAATTCAGACATTTATTTTCAGAACTAGAGATTGATTTTATCTTCCCTTTGATAAGACAGTGGTGTTATTGAGACTATAGGTAGATACTTATAATTTGTAAAAAAAGTGATACTTGAATGTGACTTTAATGCTGAACTGGAGAAATTAAAAGGTAGTTGGTAGATAAAAATGCTTATGGTAAAGAGAAGCATTCTTAGCAGAAAGTGGTGAACTGTGATGGTGCCATCCTTCTATAGTGTCCTGCTGCATTAGATATATTTGATATTTTTAATGGTGTTAGAGCTAAAAAAAAGTCTTTCACTAGGAGGACTAATCCATTAAAATTCATTGCACTAGAAAGGTCTTTATAGAGATGAAGACTTTTACGGCTGGATTTTTTTTATTATTATTATTTCATGCATCCATACTTTAGCATGTGTCGGATTTATTCGTTATTTTTAGATAGTGTTTCCTATTGAAAATTGAGCTGTATGATAAGGATGTATTTTATATGGATTTTCTCAGTTCTTCTGGGATATGTAGGAGCATTGAATTTCTGATAACTTACATGGCAGAATCCAGAGCTTACTCTCAGCAGCCAGCAAATCATGTTGTAATAACTCCGAATTGTAACCAGTTGAGATACTATCAATCCAGTGTTAACAGAGGCTGATACATTAAAACCTAATGTACTGTAAGTAATCAAATCCCAAAGAAAAACATTTAATACAGCTGTCCGGTGTGCCTGAAATATCTACTCAGTGGAACAATCAGTTTTAAGAGGATTTAGAGCGGACTATTAAAATTCATCAATACCAACTGAACAGAACTTCCTGCAAGCAGGAAAGCAGGTGGCAGTGCCATCCAGCACAGGATGGCTGTGTCAAAAGTTTCTCTTTGCTGACTTCATACATTTTCAATTCTTTTATGAAGTTCTAGAATTTACTTTTCTGACTTGCACAGTGTCTGTATAAATTGTAACTTTGGCTTTTATAAAGCATTTTTGACTCAGTCAGAGACACATTTAAAAAGGTCCAAGATTTGCAAGAGTAGCTGAATGCTATGTAGACTTTGTTTTTTTTTCAAATGAGAGGTTATTTTAGCAGAATCACAGAATAAACTGAGTTCAAGGGACCCACAAGAATCATCAAAATCCAATTCCTGGCCCTGCACAACACCATCCCCAGGAGTCACACCATGTGTTTGAGAGAATTGTAGAAACACTCCTTGAACTCTGGCTGGCTGGCGCTGTGACCACTTCCATGGGGAATCTCTTCCAGTGCCCAAACACCCTCTGGCTGAAAAAAAAGCCTTTTCCTAATATCCAACCTAAGCCTCCCCTGACACAACTTCAGCCTATTCCCTCGGATCCTGTCACTGGTCACGAGAGAGACAAGATCAGTGTCTGTCCCTCTGCTTTCCCTTACAAGGAAGCTGTAACTGCAATGAGGTCTTCTCTTAGTCTCCTCCTGACTGAACAGACCAAGTGACCTCAGCAGCTCCTCATACAATTTCCCTTCAAGGCTCTTCACCATCCTCATTGCTGTCCTTTAGACACTCTCTAATAGCTTAATGCTCTTTTAACACTGTGGCACCCAAAACTGCCCCCAGCACTTGAGGTGAGGCTGCTCCAGCTCAGAGCACAGCAGGACAATCTCCTCCTTTTCCCACCTGATCATGCTGTGCCTGATGCCCACCAGGACATGCTTGGCCCTCCTGGCTGCCAGGGCACTGCTGGCTCGTGTTCAACTTGCTATTGACCAGGACTCCCTGGTCCCTTTCCACGGCAGTGCTTTCTGGCATTTCAATCCCCAGCTGATTCACACATCCCGGGGTGCCCCATCCTAGGTGTAGAATCCAGTATTTGCCCTTGTTGAACTTCACATGGTTAGTGATTTCTCAGCCCTCCAATTTGTGGAGGTCTCTCTGCAGGGTGTCCCTGGCCTGGAGGAGGTCGACAGCTCCTCCCAGTTTTGTATCATCTGTGAACTTGCTCAGTATCCCTTCCAGTCCTGCATCCATGTTGGTAATGAAGATGTTGAAGAGGACAGGGCTGAGGATGGAGCCCTGTGGAACCCCAGCAGTGACAGGTCACAATCTGATGTCACCCCATTCACTGTAATCCTTTGTGTCCAACCCATGGACCAGCTGATCACCCACCACATAATGTGTTTATCCAACTGTGCATTGGACACTTTGTACATGTATGTTGAGATCTTCATAAACTTCATAAGTTTTTAAAGTTTTAATAATTTCTTCCTCTGAAAAAATGTGGTGATTGTCCCATGGGAGGCTAATTTACAATGTAGATTAGATAAAACACTAATCTTCACTTTTCTCAGGTTAGTACCATAAATTTAGCTTCTAATATCCTAATAGGTACTCCCAAAGAAAGGAAAAGCTATTTAGCTTTTGCAGAATGGAAAAGGTAGATATAAGAGATATTTGTCATGATCCTCTATATATTTGGGCTCTGATTAAGCCTTGTATTTCCCAGATTGTTCTTACAGTGAAAACAATTTCTAATTTATGATATTTGGAATTATAATTTTCCAGTCCCTTCTTGGCAGGTATCAAATTTGGTTGGAGTTCTGCAGATAAGTTTATAAATCTTTTTACATAAACTGTTTATGTCTCACATTTAGTATTTCTAGAATAGCGAGATAGTTATCTGCTCAAAGAAAATCTATGTATAAATGAAAGAAGAAAATGTATTTTCTGTAGTTTTGTCTTTTAGAATGTTTTACCATTATACTGTATCTGTGTGATATCCAGCAATGTCTGTAATACCCCTTCTAAACGCACTGGGCTGAAGGGTATCTGCAGCATGGCACTGAGGCACGTTGCCTAAGCTAGAGCTCCTACAGACATGGTACACCTGGTGTGCACTGATGCTACAGAGAGAATTTCAGAGTAAGTCTAGATAATGTAAGCAAGAGAATTTCCTAAAATTGGTTGGAAGTCTAAACAAGTGTTGTCATTCCAGTGCTAAATGTCATGTGGCTTTTCCAAAATTTTTTGCTATCACCCAGTGGTTAGAAAGAGATTTTAAAGAGTTGGTGGGAGTGTCCAGTCAGTTCCTTGAGGACAGCTTGGTACTTGTTGAGCTTGGTGTAACCAAAGTTTGATGGGGTGGCTAAGAGGACTGATGAGCTCAAAAACCCAAAGCATGTTAGCATTGCAGTGTTTTTTAAGAAGGACATATTTTCTTCCAAAACAACATCAACAACAAATAAAAGACATTACCATGTTCAAGGAACTGAGAAGTCATAAACATAAACAATCGTTAATTGCTTATGGCAAAATGTCATAACAGATAATATGCATGATGGATTATAATTTAGAGACTGCTTCAGGCCTCCAGTCTGCTTTACAATCACAGATTAGAATGGGGCAAGAGAAAAAAAGGCTGTGTAAGTACAGGGCTTCTCTTCTGGTGATAATGGTGGAAACTTCATGCAGCTAATACCAAAATATGCTCCACACCACACTTTCTATTTCCACTCTGCATCTGACATATCATAAAGCTACCAAGACCTGATCTTCACAAAGGAGGAGAAATTGATTTTCAGAACAGAGTATCACAGACAAGTAAGTTGAAAACATCAAGACTTGACCTTATGTGGCTTTTTCAGCAAACAGAATACAAACTAACAGCAAATATTTGAAATTTCAAACAGCTGCTTATCTAAAGTTGAAAACAATAGAGGCCAATAATTTTGGACATTATTTAAAGAGGACAAAGCATGAATAATGCTTAAAAATATTTAAATGTTTAAGAATGCTTTTTAGATATCAAAAGAAGTCTTTTCCTGTAACTGCCAAAGTGAACAAAGTAGCTGTAATTATTTTTTTGAACTGTAAACTGTTAGTAGTCTAGCAAAAACACAAACATGTTAGAAGACAAATGAGGCCAGATGTGTACAAGAACTGTGTACTAAGCAAAATCAAGATGGTCCTTGTGTTAAGTGCCATAAATCTAGGATTTAAGAACTGCAGAAAAAAATTAATGGGAACCCAGATAAGTTGCACTCACTTTAATCAACAATCCCCTTCTTGAATTCATTCCAGAAGTTGTAGAAGGGACGAAAAAAGGAAAAATCCAGTTCATTAATAGTGATTTTCAAGAGTCTGTGAAATACTAAGCAAACATTAGGCTTGAATGTAAATACTTTAAAACTAGATGAAAGGACTGTTAGTCTAATGTAGACTTTGGAAAAATAACGGGACAGTTGGAGTTACTCTGTTTTATGTAATTACATAAAGGAAGTACCAGTCATAAATTGTACAATGGGAAGAGAATTTCTGTAAAAGTTGTAAATTCATGGGCATAAACCATTTCTCTTAAGCTTAGAATATTAAAACACTTGAGGACTTAATAGATGAAGAGCAAGCTGAGTCTTTTACCTTTTATATAAGCGGCTACAAAGATGGAGAAATTTTGGCATTGGAGGAATGAAATTAGTGAAAAAGAAAGTACCAATTAGTAACATGGAGATCTGTGAAAACAGAATATGTCCTACTGCAGCTGGGTATCAGGTTGCATGTCCAGTATTAGACATTGTCCATGGGTAGAAGCTTCTATCCTATAGTCAGAAGAAAGCTTACACTAGAAGGGACCTAATTCTCATTAGTTTCCAATGGGACACAGGAATCAAAGGGACTAAGCGGGTTCACTGGAGAACTTCAGGCAGAGAAGGGAGAAAAAATTTCTGTTATTGTCTTAACCTCTAATATTCTGTGTCCACTTGTGGTGTCAGCAATGCATGAAGCATTTTTCATAAAGTCAGAAGGGCATGTAGAAAAATCAGTAAGATATGGTGCATCTGCCACTTCCCACAATTCCAGGAAGAACTTCAAGGGGAATAATGATCCTCAGACCTGAGGGATGATAGGGAGAGAAGAGTCTGTTTAGTTTGATCTTTTTTCCAGAATTAGACATTACAAATCTTCTAGTATGTAGCCTAAGATTATTTTACAATGATCCAGTTGTACTTTTTTTCCTATTAATTCCATTTGACTCTCAGAAATTAGAGACTATAAAATTATCGTCTAAACGTAATCTTCATTGAAATATTTTGGGGAAAGAATATGGTCACAATTCTAAATATGTTGAATTGCTACAATGAAATTAGTACTTAATTATTTTGTCACATAATTCATGCTTAATGTCATGGAAGTTGCCATGGTGATCTCAGAAATTTTTTTACGTTTTGTTTAGTATTAATTTGCTTTCATGTCATTTTTATTTGAATAGTATTATGACTATGACTTTTTGAAAGTCCAATTGTAACAGTAGTTTTGAGGTATTATAGATCTACTGTATGTAGCAATCAGTAGGTTCTAATAGGCCTTGCATAAATAAAGTCTTATAATTATTGCATCAATTCACAGTAGTTTTTAATTTTAAGTGATACAACAATTTACTGTAGACTAGACCTGAAGACTGATGACTGTTATCTTACCTTTCATAATTAATATCATAATCATACTCATCTAAATTCAATTATACAGAAAACACCATGTGAATGTTTATAAGAACAAAATGGAGCAAAATCTGGGCTCAGTAGGACATCTGTACATCATCTGTATATTCCTCAGAGTACAAGTTCCTCAGCTGTAATTAAATGTTTCTAGTAACTTGGGAAACTGCATTTGTATTTGTTAGAAATTCTAGGCTGTGTTGACCAAAAAACTACAGCTTTTTTTCTGAAAGTTCTATATGTATTTTTAAACAAGGAATCTCTGTTATGTACAGGATGTGACCCCATGCCTAAGGTCCTCTTGTTGGTGCAGGTGATGTTTAGGATTGAGATTTTGAGCCTTAGTACTTCAGGAAAGCATCTCATTCTGCAATGGCTGAAAATGAATGATTGGAAAATTGGAGTGAATGCGGCGAACAACTTTGATTTATTTTTTAAAAATTTTCTTTTCATTTTAGTAACTGCACCTATTGATAAACAACTTAACTTGAGGTTGAGCTTAACTGTAAATATTTGTGCAATTATTTACAAATTGGGAAAATTCTCATAATATCTGGAAGTGAATATATGGTGCTCAAAGTTGCCTCTGTAGCCAGCCTTCAAATATCTATCAGCCTGTCAGCAAAAGAAGCTCTGGAGGAAGTAGAAGCATCCATGACTGGGGACCATGCCTCATGTGGACACAGTAGCTCTTGGATTTGTTTTCTCATGGGTAGTATCTTGGTATTACAGGGGGCTGTAGTTTTGTCATCAGGGATGAGCTGTGACAGCATCACAAGGTGCAGTCAGGAGGTGACATTGATGGTCATGGATCAGCTTCCAGTGCTGTGATTGAGTGGGTGGGATGTGACATGACTTCATGAGAGCTCTTCAGGAGGGGATGACATAAATTTTTTGACAACTTAGTAATTAATGTGTCAATCTTTCAAGACAGTAAATCTGATTAAAATGGAAATTGATTACTGAGAGTCATTAGCAAGACTGGTTGCTTATTGGTTGCTGTCAGATGTCTTACAAATTAATATCTATTTTCTTCTAACCTGGGTATGGTGGTAAACTTGGACTCCCATAAGCACTGTGATAAGTGAGCAGCCCAATGTAATTATGTTAGCCCAAATGAAATCTGTGACTCTGACCTCTGTGCTAAAAATAGTAATGGCTTATTTGGTATAGAAATTAGAACTAAATCTCATTGTCACTTGAAAGTTCAAGGGAGAAAAGAAATTGTCATGTCAAATAAAGGTAATATTATTAATATAATGTTTTAAAACACTTTGCATGCCTGCACACCCTTCCACATTTCTAAAAACTGGGTAAACACAGAAAGGAAAATTATAAAAATAATCTATGCCTTAAATTTAATACTAATTTAAGCTTCTTTCTTGTCAAACACTAAATTCAGGTCCTTGGCCAATTGTGATAGTCTATTCCTAAATTCTTATCCTTGTAACAGCTGTTAATATTTTCTGTTCTTTTAACATAGATGTTTTTTACTGTACTGTCACTGCTGGAATTTTTGGTGATGTTCAACATTCAAAACCTGTTTGCATGTGAGAACCTTTTAATGTAGTTTTGATGGTTTCTTTGATAGCAGATGTCCAGTTTTATTAATAAAAATAAAAGGGGGAGTGAGTTATCTAAATTACTTCTCTTTCAAAACTGTCAGAAAACTTACTGTAAGAGTGGTCATACTGTACCTGCTTGAAAAAGGGTTGTTTTGTAGAAATTTTGAGTAACCCTCTTTAGTTCTAAGAGAATACTCCATATTATTTCCTTTTTAGTTAATGTCATAGAGCTGGTTTTCTTCCTGGAGATGTTAGGAGACTTCGAATAGAAATTCATGAGGCTTAAACATTGCTCCATTGCTGAACTTCTTCAGAATTGCTATAATTGGAAATGGCTGCATCTGAGAGATGAAAATTTAGTGCTTTCAAAATCTGCTCTCTGCACCCTGAAGAAGGAAAATCTACCTGAAATCTGAAATAAATGTTCTGCACCTGTGTATTCAGTCCTTGAAGGAGCATGAAATAAAATAGAATGAAAAAGAGTACGTTTGAGAATATTAAGAGATATTTGACATAAACTGGGATCATACTGATCTCAGCAGCAACACAGAATATGTATGTATTCAAAACATTAAAACAATAGAGTGTCAAGCAATAGAGGTGCACGTTAGGAAATAAATATTTTCATGTCCGGAGTTTCAACTTTTCTTTTAGCTGGTTTTGTCTCAAATTCTCTTACAGATTTTTTTCCTAGTCAAGGCAAAAACAGAGTTTTAGGCTGGGAAACTGAGCTGTGGGAAAGGTTTCTCAGACACAAACATATATATCTGTGCTATGTGAATATGCTGAGATTACCTGCAGCGCAGGTGTATTAAAAATTACTGATTCATCTAGAATATCCATGGATCAGCTGTACATGAATGAGATTAGACTAAGAAAGCTGGATTCTTTTGTGTACTATATAAATTTTTTTAAAAACATCTATAATAGCCATTTTCTTGAGTTTTCTGGGTATTTGGCAGCCTGTTTGGACAAAAGCTATTGTTTGGCAGCAACAGAGCAGCAACATCTGATGTCACCACCAGAACTCTTAAATTTACCAAAAGTAAGATTTCTAAGTGGAAAGTGTAATTGTGGTAAGTGATGTTTGGGGACCTTAGAGAAATTGATGTATTGAAAGAAAATTGAATGAATGAAAGCCAAAAACTATTTCATGTCTCACTAGTTACAGATGCAATTGGAAGGTATTTCAACTCTCCATGGGACTCAAAACCAGGGACACAACATTTTCAGGTCTGTACTTTAATCTCACTAAAATGTGGATTTGCCATTCAAAATAAGCAGTTCTTTTTATTGCCCTGGATCTCTTTTACTGAAGAAAATTACAAGGGTTCTTAGACTGTGTTTATCAGCAGCAGTATAGTAAAGACAATTTAACAATAAAGTATTATGTGCTTTATGATGTTGCACTACTCAGATAATAATTCATAAATGTTAGAATATGTGCCCCACCTTTTTTAGATGTAAGTCTCTTTCTTGCTTCCTGATGCTTAGAATTACCCTGGCACTTAGTCCTGAGAAATTGCAACCTCCAAAGCAAAGCTGTAGTGCTCACTTGCAGTGGGGATCCCTGGACCCTCCAAGGAGCTTTGGGGACTGCTTCTGCACAAGGTGTTCTGAGCACCAGCTCAGGGTGATTCCTCAGTCTTCTCCTTCCTCACCCAGCCTCCCAACTTGGTGAACAGGAATTTGTGTGCTGGAGCTTATACTGCCACATCAGAGAACTGTGCACAGAGATAGTATTCAAGGCAGCAAAACTTGTATAGGCACCTGAGCCTCTCAATCTGAAGTCAGTGCTGATTGCTGAAAAGAGCAGAAAGGCTGAAAGGATTCCAAGTCCACCTTGAAGTATTTGAACAATAATACTTTTTTTCTTGAGAAACACACTTGAAAGGATTGCCAAGTTTTTAGGTTTAGCTAAAAAAGCAGGTGTGTAATTCAGCTATGGGAGATGCAAGTTAAATGAACCATATGGACTTCCCATTACAATAAAAAGTAGTTTTCTCTATCTCAGTAATCTAAGTATAAAAAAATAAAATTATCAATCTTGTATAAAGTAGACCAAGAAAACTCAGCAATTTAATGCTAATTGTGTTATCATTCCGAAGCTCATATTTATTTTTAAATAGCATTTGCAAAATGCCTGGTAAAGATCAATACCTAATGCCACATATACATTACATTACATATACATTACATATACATACATATACGTTACATCTACTTTAAATTTATGGAAAAAAATTTCCTGGTGATAAAGTCAGCAGGTCAGAAGTTTCACAAAGCAGACCAAAGTTGCCTTTTAATGAACAAGCAGCCTAGATCTTCTTTTTTTTCCGCATTATTTTTCCCTTTTTTTTTCCTTTCAATATGAAGGCAAAAACAATCTATTGAGGTCACAAAATTAGGGTAAGAGTACTTGCACTGAGGAAGGCTGTCATTGCAGACTCCTGAATATTAGAAGATTTCCAAGGGTTGAATGCTTGGTGGTGTCTGTATTTTAACTCTTAAAGGGACAAGTTGGGGCACTGTTATCATGATATCTTTTCAAGATCTCACCCACAGTTTTCCTCTGAAAAACTGAGCTGGTAGAACATCAACTTGCCTGGGTGCTCTAGCTATATGTCATTGGATGGATTTGTTGTATGATAAAATATCTACTGTTTGAGAAATGGCAATGTGAATTGAGAATGACAAAGTAATGTGGAAAGGACTGAAGCCTATTGCCATCACAAATAAAATAACTGTAAGTTTCTATCTGCCATCTGACTCCCTTAAAAAATAACAGTAGCTGTCAGGTAAGGAAGTTGCAAGAAATGATGAAGTTTAAAAAAAAACATTTCACTTCTACGTTTTCTCTTATGAGCATATGTGGTTTATGGTGTTCACATGACAAACAGTGACCCTTTATGAAGTCATGTTGTTGTATATCGCACACCCAGAAGCAACAAGGTATTGAGAGAAATAGCAATTGAAGGGAACAGTCAAGTTCTGGGTGTGCCAATGTACTTAATCAATAAGACAGACAGTGTGCCAACGTTGCTTAATCACCTTTCAGGTACAAAGTTGAAACATTCTGGTGCCTTCAAGTGGAACATTAATCAGCAGCATAAGACAATCTGTGCTACTCAGTAACAGTGTGGATGCCTTGAAACTGACTTACTTCAAGGAAAGGCCTTGGGCTCATTAGCATGTTAGATAGGTCTGACCTGGACTCTTGCTTATTTCATCCCACATCAGCATGAAGTCTTGATGCCAGCTCTGACTACTGCCTCTCAGTACTCTTTACCCCTGGAGCAGACCTTGTTCTCACATTCCTGGTCTGTCTGACAGCTTGACAAAGCAGGGTCCTGCCATCAGGCTGCTGGGGAAATGCTTTACATGTTCAAAGGATTTCTGTTATACAAGCTTTTGCCTCCTTTAGTTTTGCTTTCTGTTATAGGTTACACAGAAGGGACTAATGATCCCAGTGCTGTAGAAGATAACAGGAATTCCTGGAGGGCAGAAGCTCTCAGCTCCCATGGGACTTTTCTGTTGGTACTGACATGGAAGTGAAGTTGTGCTCATCCAGAGCAGCCAACCAGACTGACTGGAGCTCTCTGAAAATATTTCTTCTAATGACAGATATCTCCAGCCCTTTCGTGAAACACCACTCCTGCAGAACCTTCCTGAGGTTCCTTTTAAAATCGAGTTTAAAACAGAACTCCAATAAGACGATGATAGAGGGCGTTGGTTGGGAAGAAATGAAAGGCAAGAGGAGAAATCATAAAAGGTTTAGGCATACATTTTACTTATCAATTGCCTCATTTCATGACAGAAATCATTGACCATCCTTTTATCCCCTTCTGTTTTGTAGCAGGAGGTAAATTTAAAATAGCTGATACAATTTGGTCTAACATACTTAACCATGATAGAATCTTACCTGCAATAGAGATAAAAATGCTTCCAGGTTCCAAACAATAAGCAATGATATTTTGTTGTAGAGAGCTGGAATCTCTGCCCAAAGATGGCATTAAGTAACACTTAACAAAAGTTCCACAATAACATAATAGTGCTATTGATATTTAAGATTTAAAGGCCTGGTAGGTTGAAGAGTCTGACATCAAATATGTTTCCATTTACAGAAGAACATTTAAAGCAAAACAAACACAAAAAAACAACAGAGGAGAAGCAGGAGACAAGCTATGAAAAGAAGCTGTGTAGCTGTCTGAAAATGTAGATGGTGATTTTCAAGCGTCAGAGTTAGGTTAAAGCTACGTTTTCCAGTGTGCAAATGATGGCAAAGCTACAAGACTCAAAGACACAGTCCTGTGATCTTTGGTGATGCATGCCCGTGTCTTCTCTTCACAAAAGTCTTTTACAATTGGCTAGTGTGCAGGTCATTTCCTTGAATGGAGAGATTTTGGAGGCTCACTCACTAGAAAAGCAAACAGTATAGCAATGTGCTCACTACAATAGCTGTATTGCTCTCCATCTGCCATCTTTTAAGAGAGCTAGCTAAAATTTATCTGGAAAATAGTTTATTTCTATTCCCTTAGTGTTGAAAAAGATCCTGCATCTCTAGATCCAAGGAACATGCCAAGACATTCTTCACAGGAGACCTTGTCAAAGGGAGTTGAGGTATTTTTACTGAGCTAATGTTTATTTTTGAAGAGAACCTTGTATCATAGCCCACAGAGTTGTTAAAGCAAGTCAGTTAAGGGAAAAAGACAAATTTGGATCTTTGAGAGCAAAAAATAAAGATGAAATCTGAGCCCCAGAAGTGCTTTTATTTCTGCTTCACTACCTTTCTGCTCCTGTTGAATGAGTGGTGACATCACACCCATCAGACCAGATACCAAGAGGGAAAATATCAGCCTGTCTTTTTTTTTATGGAAACACCAGCAAAGCACAGAAGATCTTTGAACTTCAAGGTTTAACACAGAGCACCAGGGCTTCACTCTTGATCTCCAGTCAGTGAGGCAGAGATGAGCATTCAGCAGGGGTTAGACAGATGTTTTCTAATTTGTAACAGAACTGTTAAACCATTCAGTCTATTAGAAAAGTTCTTACGTCTTTCAGTAAAGACAGGCTATTACTAAAATTTAAAAAAGAGAGTTGAGAGTTGTTGCCAGAGGATTTTAATAAATATTAAAATTATGTGTGTGAATCTTCTGATTATTTTCACTTTTATTAATGTTAGGTTTATTTTTAGCAAGTTATGCCAGGCCATTTATATTTCCCTAGTTCAATTAAGAGTCTTTGTCAAACTTCTTTCTTCTCACATGAAATCAAAATTATCTCATTTCTTACATTGCCTCATAAAGCAGAATTGAGGTGCTGTCAAAGAGATCCATCAATTCAGTCCTGTAGAAGCTGAACCTGAAATTAGACTTTTGAAATCTGAGTGTGTTTGGAGATCAGATATTTAACTGACATCAATATAAATCATAATTTTCAGATATATTGATCATAAAGCCTGTTCTCTGCAAATCCTATAACTTGAGTACCATTAAAAATTATATCAGACACACAGACACAAGCATAATCAAAATGAGAATAAAGTCAATACCTGTAAAAAAAGCAGTGAGTTTACAATTCAACTTTTTATTTTCAGCTCCCTGAGTTATGTTTTCTGCTTAATGGTTTTATTTTTAATCTAATGTAAAATGTAAGAAATCAGTTATATATTTTTTCCTTCCTTAAAAAACTCCAATAAAATGAAACAAAAAAACCCCAATCTAAAACCCTCCAAACCCAAACCCAAACAAATTACTTAAGATCATCCAGTGATTCCTCATAGCTTTTTTATGAGGGTATAATGTCTGCTCTACTTAACTGGTGAGTCATATTCTGTGTTTATGACTGTCTGCACGTTTGAACTACACATAGTGACAATTTTGTCCCCAGAAGAGCTGAGGTTTGAGTATACACACACAAACCTGTGAGGAACAGGCAGTAGCACATATGTTCATTTATTTTTTAAGGAAGCCACTCAGACTGGTCTGGCCAGAAGGTTTTTTCTAAGTAACTGCAATGAAACCTCTAAAATCTAAGCCATTTTACAATGGCAGGAATGCAAAAAGGGGAGAGAGAAGTTTGGAAAGCAAATACAGTTAGGGAAAAAAATGAATGTTTGCTATACTTGATATGTAAATTCAATTTGGGCAGCTTTATACATTTATTTTAATCAAGATATACTATTTAATTTAATTTCCAGTCTCTCTTTCCAATTATGTTTCTAATTATGTTATTGTAAATGGAATACCTACAATAACATTGATCTTTTGAGTTAAATGACTTTGTCAGAAATATTTGGACCACTGCACTTCAAAAATTTAATTTGTGGGGCTCATTCATTTTCAGAAAATTTTTGGTGGCTGAGGAAATAAGTTTTCTCTCTTTTCAGGGCACAATGAATCAATTGTAACCCACCTGCTATCAGACTATAAGTCAGGGCAAGGTTGTCTGGTTTCATAATCTAGTAACCTGACTCAAAGTTATCTTCTCTGGGACAAATCCTATACAGTGAAGTTCCTGGGGCTCCTGTTGGTGCCAGTAAATTCTGTAGATGTTTCATTGATTTATCCTTTATATAATGACCAGTTGGGATCACAAGAGGATTTGTACTGACTCACTGACAAAGTGCAATTGAGGCATTAGCTTTATTTTGTTTCACTCAAAAGTTGTTGTGCAAAAGAATTGCCACCAGTAGCATTGTCAGTGCTTCAAGGATGCCCTCTAGCAATCAGAAGCCAATCTGATCTGTGGATCTGAACAGATGCATGTTATGTAAAGCTGAAGGAGGTCTGCACTCAAAACATAATTGGTGAACATGGAAAGATAGATTTAGCTTCAAATTGACACACGGCTCTTTGACCTGTCCCTATTTGCCCTATCTTTATTTAGGCATTCAAAAGCTTTCCCTGATTTGTTTGACATTGGCAATTTACAGCAGGGCATGAGGAGTGAGAGGTACAGGCAAGAGTCAGCCCCTTGTCTGATTCGTGCATCAGACGCTCTGAATGTGGAGTGCACTCTCACTTCAGTGTTTACCATCATGTTCTCTTGTCCTCTTATGGCATGAGAGTTTGGAGAAGAAACTTATAATTTATCTTTTCTTTAAAAAGGAAAAGAGGCAAAAATAGAAAAAAACGTTCTTAAAAATTTGTTCTGTAATTTCTTTAGATATGAATATATCTTATCCACACTTTCAGAATTACAGACTTATACCACCATGTATCTGTTCTATGTTTCAATATAATTTAGCTGTCTAATCCTTTGTGATGATTGATCTCTTTTCAGGTTAATGATAGTGCACATGTGTTATTTTTATCTTGAAATACATACATAGAATGGATACATCTTACTGTGTGTGTTGCAGTTTAATTTACTCAGTTGAAATATGTTTGTGTGGAAGTGGGTGGTGTTTTCTTCTGTGTTGTTTCTCTCTGATTTGTCAGTGATGACAGCTGGAAAATCACACAGAATCACAGAATGACTAGATTGGAAGAGACCTTCAAGATCATCGAGTTCAACCCATGCCCTAACACCTCAACTAAACCATGGCACCAAGTGACACATCCAATCTTTTTTAAACACATCCAGGGATGGTGACTCCACCACCTCCCCAGGCAGACCATTCCAGTACTTTACCACTCTTTAAATAAAATACTTTTTTCTAATATCCAGCCTATATTTCCCTTGACACAGCTTTAGACTGTGTCCTCTCGTTCTATCAGTTGCTGCCTGGAGAAAGAAACCAACCCCACCTGACTACAAACATCTGTAAGCTTTAGAAGCTTTAGAGAATGATAAGGTCACCTCTGAGTCTTCTTTTCTCCAGGCCAAACAACCCCAGCTTCCTGAATGTTTTCTAAACTTTGCGCTGTGAGAGATAAGATATTGAAATGATGATTTCTGTTGGAAATAATTTAATCTTTTAGGGCAGGACAATACTCTTCATTTTCCTTCCTATCTCCTGTTTTGCATCTTAATTTTTGTTGTATCTTGTGGCCTAAATATAAAGTTAATGGACACTTCTGAGATGATAGTATGTCACTGTAGGACACAAAATTATTCACACGGACACAGCTCAATATATAATAGGAAAAAGAGAGTGATTTATTCTGTGGCTCCAATATTTATAGATTCTTGACAATGACCAGGGATTGGGTAGTCAGGTTACCACCTTTCCAATCACACTGGTTGTGAGAAACGTCCATCAAAAGACATTTCTTTAATGAAATGTATGAACATCTATGTTTATAGTTACTTTCCTGGCAAAGTGGCTAGAAGCTATGAAAACAAGATCAGAAGGTTTAATTCTTGGGGCGACAATAGTAGGAATAAGAAAGTTTTCAGAATTGTAATAGTTGCCGTTTGCACAATATTTATGTCTGAATTCTTCTTTTTCCTGAGTTGTTTTTTTTTCTGCTACTGTGCATTTAAAATGAACCCATTTGATTAATTAATGTTCTATTTTTTCTTCCTCTCAAGATCTACATTTGTGATTAAATTCTCGTAGCTAGGTATGAATTTCCCCACCTCCTGCTTTCCTCATCCCTGTTTTGCCTTTTGGGTTTTCTTGTGGTGGTAGATTGCAACAGAGTCTCAGGTTATTTTTCTTCAGTGTTGCCATTTTCTTCACTTTGGTTTTGCAGTGAGTTTCATACTATCTTTTATCTCTGTTTAAACAACTGGTTACTTACTTGATCAGTTGTCCTTGAATAATTATAACTGTGTATTTCTGTGGTCATTGGCTTTACACTCCCTTCATATGGTTTATTCAAGATCAGGAATTAAAAGAAGGAGAGATGGAAAAACAGTGTTCCTGTATCATATGTCCGTTTCTCTGTCTGTTGTGATATAGGAGACATAGGATGATCCCACAATTTTCACTTGAAAACATATTTTTATTAATTTTTAAAGGCATATAAACATTATTTGTATCATCTGAAACTCCTTGAAAATTGTTCTTCCCTGTGCTAGTTATTTATATTTCAAAAATCTACACTAGAGTTTTTCTGTGCCTAATAGAATGATTTATCAATTTAATACTATACTGATTATACACACTAAATAGAATGCAAGACACGTCAATCTCTCTTTCAGTCTGATTGCAATGGGAAGAAACATTTTCATGAGAGAGATGGTATTAATAGATGATAAGGGCATAATGCAGAGTTCAGTTATTTTTAACAAGCTGCTCTGCAGAGCACATGGAATGAAATCATAACTAAAGATTAAGGTTGATCAGAAATACTGTGATCTCTCTGTAGAGAAAGACCCAGGTCTGCCATCTTGAGAGAAAAATCACAGATTCACAGAATGGGTTAGAAAGGTTAGCCACAGTGGATCATCAGCTCCAAACTCTGTGCTCAAGCAAACTCATCCTAAAGCACGTTGCACAGGACTGCGTCCAGATACCTCTTAAATATCTTGAACATTTCATCCCTTAATTGGTGTGTCCAGTAAGCTACCTAATTGCCCTGTCCCACCTTTTTTTTGAGGGGGTAAGGGTGGTGTTCCATTTCTTGTTCTTTCATCGGTAATGGGTTAAATCAAGATAAGTGAATAATTGGTTTATTTATTTACTTTATTTATTTATTTTAAAGATAATGTGTAACTGTGTTAACTTCAAAGGGGGGGATGGAGAGAATCTCTAGCTGGGGGGAGCTCACTGTGCCCCAGAGATTCTCTAGATGCTGCTGGTTCTCTTGTTACCTTCAATAGAAGAGAGAATATTCTCTGTTTCTAAAAGTGGGGCAGGGTTCTTTCATAATTCTTGCCTCTGACTTCAGCTGACAAAACTTTAAGTTGTATTGCATGGGGAAGAGGCTTACTTAGGGCAGGGAAGCAGTGCCTATATACCAGGGACATGCAAGTGATTGCATTCCTTGTTAGTAAAATATTTATGTGGTTGTGAGTTGCACAAAGATGTGGGAGAATGTGGTGCTGCTGGAGTGGAAGAACAGCACTTTGTGTGTGCTTATCAGGGAAGCTGGAAATCCCTTGTGCTGTTACTGGAGTCAGTGTTGTTGGGGGTTGTGTGTCCTTCCTTTTGTTCTGTCGAGGCCTTTGCCCTGATCAAGCAGGAGATTGCTCATGCAGTAGCCCTTGGCCCAGTCAGAACAGGACCAGACGTGAAGAACGTGCTCTACTCTGCAGCCGGGAGCAATGGCTTGTCCTGGAGCCTTTGGCAGAAAGTGCCTGGGGAGACTCGAGGCCGACCACTGGGATTCTGGAGCCGAAGCTACAGAGGGTCCGAAGCCAACTACACTCCCACAGAGAAGGAAATCTTAGCTGCCTATGAAGGAGTTCAAGCCGCCTCAGAAGTGATTGGCACAGAAGCACAACTCCTCCTGGCACCCCGACTACCAGTGCTGGGGTGGATGTTCAAAGCAAAGGTTCCCTCTACCCACCACGCCACCGACGCTACATGGAGCAAGTGGATCGCCCTCATCATGCAGCGCGCCCATATTGGAAACCCAAATCGCCCTGGGATTTTGGAGATAATTACAAACTGGCTGGAAGGTGAAAATTTTGGTCTCACTGATGAAGAGGAGCAGGAACAAGTGACATGGGCTGAAGAAGCTCCACCGTACAACCAACTGCCAGCAGAAGAAACATGCTATGCTCTGTTCACTGATGGTTCCTGTCGCATCGTAGGGATGAACCGGAAGTGGAAAGCAGCCGTATGGAGCCCCACACGACAGGTCGCAGAGGCCACTGAAGGAGAAGGTGGATCAAGCCAACTTGCTGAACTCAAAGCTGTTCAACTGGCCCTGGACATTGCTGAAAGAGAGAAGTGGCCAAAGCTCTACCTCTACAGTGATTCATGGATGGTAGCCAATGCTCTGTGGGGATGGCTGGAAAGGTGGAAAAGGGCCAACTGGCAACGCAGAGGAAAGCCAATCTGGGCTGCTGATGAGTGGAAAGACATCGCCACCAGGGTAGAGAAACTGTCTGTGAAGGACCGTCATGTAGACGCCCATGTCCCCAAGAGTAGGGCTAATGAAGAGCACCGAAACAATGAGCAGGTGGATCAGACTGCAAAGATAGAAGTGTCAAAGATAGATTGGCAACACAAGGGAGAGTTGTTCCTAGCTCGATGGGCCCATGACGCGTCAGGTCATCAGGGGAGAGATGCCACCTATAAGTGGGCACGAGACCGAGGGGTGGATCTAACCATGGACAGTATTTCCCAGGTTATCCATGACTGTGAGACGTGTGCCATGATCAAGCAGGCCAAGCGGTTGAAGCCGCTATGATACGGTGGGCATTGGTCCAAATATAGGTGTCCTGGTTTAGGGCAAATCTGGGAGAAAACCTCCAGTGGGGCTCCCCCCGGGAAGCAAACCCACGTGGCCCTTTTCTCCCACCCCCCAACCGGTTCGGGAAGAGATTTCTCTGATAGAAGTGGAAAAAACCTGTTTATTTCACAGGCACAGCACTACCCAGCACAAGAATGAATGATATCAAATTACAAAAACCTCTTGCCGTTCAGAAGAGATGACAAACTTCAGAGGGTCTCTTTCCTGTGGGTGTTCGCTCTGTTATCAGTCCCTCTGGCGCTGGAAAATGCTACTGCCCAGGCTGGGCTCCCGGTAGTCCACAGGTGCAAGCTCCCGGTGCTCCCCCGAGTCCCCAGTCCAGAGCAGGTTTGATCCGTTTCAGAAAAAGGGAAAGAAAACAGTCCAGGAAGACCTCTCTGCTCTGGCTAGTTGGAAAGCCAAGGCGATCTGTGTCTTGTGGTCTGTCTGTGCTGTAGTCAAAACTCCCCATGCGGGGGGAGCTAGTACAGTCTCTGATAACAGACTCGGTGCTTCTTTTCCACTCACTTTTACTCTTAGATGGAATTTTAAGAATACAAAACCTGTGTCTGGGTTAGGTGGATGAATGGGGATACAATTTAACATCATAATCAACCCAAGACAATAGGTATGGGGAGGCCTGGCAGATTGACTACATCACACTGCCCCAAACCCACCAAGGCAATCGCTATGTGCTCACGATGGTAGAAGCCACCTGGAAGGTGGAAAGCCATGGTTGGAAACGTACCCTGTGCCTCACACCACTTCCTGGAACACCATTCTTTCATCTGCCTTAAAAAGCAGGCCCTTTGGAGGCATGGTACCCCTGAGAGAATTGAGTCAGACAATGGGACTCATTTCAAGAACAGCCTTATATACACCTGGGCTAGGGAACATGGCATTGAGTGGGTGTACCATATCCCCTACCATGCACCTGCTGCTGGAAAAGTTGAACGGTGCAATGGCTTGCTTAAAACCAGCTTGAAGGCACTGGGTGGGGGAACTTTCAAGAACTTGGAGATTAATTTAGCAAAGGCCACATGGTTGGTGAACACTGGAGGTTCCACTAACCGAGCAGGCCCTGCCCAATCTGAGCCCTTTAGAACGACAGATGGAGATAAGGTTCCAGTGGTACATATGAGAGGAATGCTGGGAAAAACTGTTTGGGTTAATTCTGCCTCCAGCAAAGACAGTCCAATCCGTGGGGTTGTCTTTGCTCAGGGACCGGGTTGCACTTGGTGGGTGATGCAAAAGGATGGAGAGACCCAGTACATACCTCAAGGGGACCTTGTTTTAGGGTGAACTACCCATGACACTGTGCTTGTATCTGTATCTGCATGTACATATGTATATAGTTAAAGTAGTATGTGTTCGTGTATAATTTAAAGGTTTAAAATTTGATGTAACATTTTGGTATGGGAAAAAATTCGGGGTGGATAATGTTGGGGGTTAGGTGTCCTTCCTTTTGTTCCACCTCACCAAAGAAATTTTTTGCCTATTAGTTATGGGGAAACCTGACTACTGGTACTTGATGGGTGCTTGAGAAACACAGAGTTTGGCTGGGCCCAGAGAGGAGGGTGGGGACAGCTGGGGGCTGGCTGGTTTCTTGGGCTGGAGAGGGAGACACACTCTTTGAGCTGTTGAGGCTTGGAGAAGGGAATTCACCATCACCCAGATGGAGCTGCTGCTTCTTCTTCATTTGTGGGCCTCACACCCCCTGTCCTGCCGGGACGTGTGGCAGTGCCAGGCACCGCCGCGGAGCTGCTGATACACCTCAGCCACCGGCCCAGGATCTCTGCTCATCCCTGCTGTTCCAGCTGACTGTTCCTCAGAGCCCTGCAGGAGCACCGGGACTGACTGCCCGAGGGGGTTTGTGAAACAAAAGCTCTCCTCCATCCCTTCCTGTCTCAGCTGAGAAGGCTGTCACGGGGCCCCTGGTTCTGTTTTCTTGTTAGTGCTGTAGTTATTGTTGTTTGTGTGCCTGGTTATACATACTAGTAAAGAACTGTTATTCCTATCCCCAGATCTGTGCCTGAAAGCCCCTTGATTTCAAAATTATAATAATTTAGAGGAAGGAGGTTTACATTTTTCATTCCAAGGGAGGCTCCTGCCCTCCTTACCAGGCAGACACCTGTCTTCCAAACCAAGACAAGTGTCTTGCAGTAGAATGAAGCAACTAAGAAATAAAATAATTTGGGGCTTAAATAAGTTTCTGTGTCTTCTAATATGAGACCTGTGCCAGAAAAAAGCCTACTGGTTCCTTGCAGTAGTACAAAAATTTAAAATAGTTATAATAGTTTTTCTTTTTTCAGGGGTGACACTGCAGCATTTCTCTGTCCTCTTGTGTGTCTGAAGGTCTTGTCATGAAATTCCAAGGTATTTTGTCTCCCACTTATGCCTACCCCCTTAATTTCTGTATTTAAATGTGACTGTTATAATGCTAACTTGATAAGGACTTCAATTACACCTCTTAAAAGTGAGTTTCCAGTAACGCATTTTTTTTTTCTGGAGCATTAATGGTGTTACTTTCAAATGCCACAGTCTTTTGTAGTTCTTGAAATTAATGTGTGCCAAAGCAATACTTGTTTACATCCTTGGATGAAATCTTCAGAAGCAGCTTGGCAATTATTTGAAAAGGAAGAGATGAATCTGAAGAGAGTTTTAATTTAATATTTAATTTCATTAAGGACCTTGGAGCACAAATAAGAGAGCATTATTTATAACACAAAGCTCTGAGTGCTCCTCAGTAGAGAGGAGGATCAGAATAGCATATAGCAGAATAGGGTCACCTGGAGGAGACAGTAATAGAAGTATAATTATATTCACTAGGGCAAAGGCCCAAGGTTGTGTTGTTCCTGTTATTAGTCTTTAAGGACAGAAATAACTACAAGAGAAGAAATACTTAAAAAGTATGAGGCAATGACAGAATAAATGAGAAACCAAAATGATATGTTAAGGAAAAAGGTAAGCGTAATTTTAGTATGTGTCAAATGAGGAGTTTATTGTAATACAGAAGCTACTGAGACTCCATCAAGATTTTTTGGGTGTGTTTCTGTCACACAATGCTTAAATGGAGCTAGAAAGGGCTTTGAGGATTATCTGAGGAGTTGTGAGGCTCTGTTATGAACGGAAAAGTTTGGCTTTAAGTTGCTGAAATGTAGGTACTGAAATGTGATGTCCAAATAATGGAAAGTGGATAGTACATAGGGTAAATAACTACTTAAATACCAAAAATTCTGATGGGTATTTGTAGATTGCTTTTGAGAAGGGCTTAAACCAAAAAAATAAAATAATGCATTTCACATTTTGAGATTTTTCACAGCAGTGACCCATGGTGTCTTCTATTTTGTCTCTGATAGAGGGTGACATTCAAGGAAAACCAGTGAATCTTGTCACTTTTTGTCTCTTCTTTGTACTATTTCACAAGCCTTAGCAATTTTTACAATAGATATGGACTAGATGTTAGAAAATTTTCTAGTTCTTTGACCTATATCTCTATGAAATAAGAACTTAGGTTCTTAGGTTTTTGTTAGTGGTTTTACTGTGTTTTTTAAAATTTTATATATATTTAAGTTCAGAATTCAAAATTCCTTTGGCACTTAATGAGATTCTTTTAATAACCTGAACATCTGTACTTTAAACTGAACACTTTTTAAATACTCTGAAATTCACATATCAAGACATCTGTCTTCAATGCTGGGCTGCAGCCTTACACACTTGTTATAAATACATATTGTGATGTTGGCTTTTTGTAAGTATTTAGATCAATGTTATATATATAATGTTAGAATGGCTTTGCTGTGTGAATGTAGTTTTTTCTTTTTCTCCTGCTACTAACAAGAATTTAGGTGTAGGTTTAACTGCCTGACAGGTTAGGATAACCTCCAGTGAACAGATGATGGGGCCCAGGCTGCTATCAACACTCACTGCCTGTGGAAAAAGGAGCCAAAGCCTAAATCAAAGGATGATAAGAAAGGAATTGAAACCGCAAAGCCAAGAAATGTGCATGCTCTAAAAAGGCAGACCCCAAGCAGTGGCCATGCTAAACAGTTCCTGGAAAAGTTTGAATATGCATAAAGTCTATGCAGTAGAAATGTTATTATAAAGGGTGTTTTCAAAGCACAAGGTGTGCTCTTGGCAGAGTGCCCAGCACACAGCTGTTTTAACCTTTTGCTTTATTGTCTTTGTCTCCTATTGTCTTTTTGTTTTTATTAAACCTTTTAAATTTTATCAGGAGAGTGAATCTTGTTTCTCACACACTGGTTAGTGCTGCAAGTGGTAGATATATTAATTTTTATGTCTGCCACATGTGCATGGCTGTGACTCTGTGAAACACACTGGTCAAACAAGAATGGAGCAGTCTAGTTCATAATACTCACAAAGGAACTTTGAAGTCCAAAAGAATGAGGGTCCTTTTCCAGCTGGAGGACATAGGCATTTTTTAGGCATTTCATATGGAGATAGGAATAGGCTCCCCAAAACATGAGCTTGGTGATTTCATACACACTGAATGATCACTGGGTGATGGGGGGGGTAAAGTCAATGTGTCTTTTCTTCAATATCCTTTTGGCTGGAATTCTCAGTCTGATATTTGGAGGCATATTATATACTGTCCTCTGGCTCCAAAGGACCAAACGGGGAAAAAAAAAAAATAATCTTCTGCTAAGTAAAGAGAAAGGGACAGACCCTGGATCAAATAGGAGATCTAACTCTCTGATCTAGAGCAATGTCCTGCTTTCAATTGCTGTGAGGACCCCATAATCTTGTAGTGATAATTTTAATAGGTAACTGAATACTACCTCCTTCTTTGAGGGGCAGTCAGAATGGCAAGTCTGTACGTGAATGCTTGCAAGGAGTGCACATGATATAAGAGCTGTTGTTGGGAACAGATGGACTTCTCTGCATTTAATATTGGTCTTAATTTTGTCCTGGCCCAGATGATTTTACTGCTGGTTTGTTTTCATTATTTTGCTCTCATTCTGTACCCCGAATCTAGAACTTGTCAGGCCTGACTTAATTCCCTTACAGGGAGAAACTAAGAATATCTTGTACTTCTAAAGGTGACAGTTCTATGACAATGAATGACTGTATTTTTTTTCCTAAAGGAAATATATAATGATTTATATAATTTCATTTTTTTAAATTGTCAAAATTTTATTTAGTTTTTTTTTTTTAACTGATTGACTATTTTTAAGTAAGATCATCAAATGATAATTTTTCACTTAGATGATCATAAAATCATATTTATTTCACTAAAATATTTGAGCAGCAACTTCACTGCAAACTGCTTGTGTTTTTTTGTTAGGTTAATTGACAGTTTCTGTTCAAGCAGTATTTGAGATTCACTTCAGACTGGAATCTAACTAGATACTGTATTTTTCAATTTGTTGTGCTGGTTTAGTTTCAAGGGAAAAAAAACCCTGTATTCAGTAGGAGCTAAAGTATATGTAACAGGGCTATGATGGAAGCATCCTGCAAAAAGGCAACAAATCTCTTCTGTGGTATAAAATTAATAGGTTGCTTGGCTACCAGATTCTTCTTGCATTGAAAAGTAGTCTTCTGATTCACATTAGATCTGTCTCGGGGTTAAGACCTCAGTCAATATAAATGTCATAGTTCTACTACAGTCTCACATAATATTAGAACTAAAAATAAAATTAGAAATCCACTCACTGAGGATTTTCTTTGACTCTCTTCTTCCCTTATTGAATCACTTATATTGTGAGGATATTATCTTTTATTTACAAACCTAGAATTCCTTATAATTTATTGTTGAAATACTTCTGTGATAAAGTTAACAGACTCTTTGGTGCAGAAGCTCTTTTATTTCTGAGAGTAATGAATAAGAAAAACAGTACAAGGAAAACACTGACAACCTGGAGCAGGCCTGACAGAAAGCCAACATAAGATCAGGAATTTTACCACGGAACATGAGAACAGAGGCTGAGGCAACTGAATTTGTTTAATCTTGAAGAAAGAAGACCAAAATCTTAGTGCTTTCTAATGCATATTCAGGGTACAGAAGATGGAGCCAGATATTTCTAGGGTGCATTGTGGTATGATAGGAGGTAATAGACTCAAGTTGAAATTTGGCAAACTTCAATTAACAGTAGGAGTTATTTTTTCTTACATTATGAGTACATTCAAATCCTGGAAAACATTGCCTAAAGACATTGATGAACCTTTCACCTTGGGTAGAAATTCAATCCATGGAGAAAGAAACCAAAATTTATTGGTAGGTCCTGAGCAAGCTGCTCTGAAATAGTGGTGTCTTAAGTGGGGGTTGGATGAGAGATCTTCCAGAGTTCCTTCCCAGAATCCCTTGCCAGTCAAATGATTTATCCCTCTCTTCTACAAAGGGAATTTACAATGACAAGCACAAGATTTTCTTATCTACTTGTTGAGGGTTAGGTGTCCTCTTTTTTTTTTTTTTTTTGTTTTGTTGTTCTGGCCTGCCCGTGGAATTTTTACCCATTAGCTGCGGAGACAACCTAACTGTGGGTATTTAGTGGGTGATTGATAAAGGACAAAGAGTGGCCGGGCCCAGGGGGGGAAGGGGGCAGGAAAGGAGGGTGGGGACAGTTTTTGGCTGGCTTTCATCGGCTTCGGGGAAAGACATTGGTTTGCTGGGTCGCGGAGCTGCTGCGGTGGGGAGAAGGGAATTTTCGCCATCACCCAGACGGAGCTGCTGCTTCTTCTCCTTCTTCCCTCTTCATTGGTGGCCTCGCACCCCCTGTCCTGACGTGTGCCAGTGCCAGGCACCGCCGCGGAGCTGCTGATACACCTCATCCACCAGCCCAGGATCTCAGCTCATCCCTGCTGTTCCAGCTGAGTGTTCCTCAGAGCCCTGCAGGAGCACCGGGACTGACTGCCCGAGGGGGTTTGTGAAACAAAGCCTCTCCTCCATCCCGTCTCAGCCGAGAAAGCTGTCACGGGGTCCCTTTTCTTGTTAATGCTGTAGTTATTGTTGTTTGTTTGCCTGGTTATACTAGTAATGAACTGTTATTCCTATCCCCAGATCTGTGCCTGAAAGCCCCTTGATTTCAAATTTATAATAATTCGGAGGGGGGGGGGTCTACATTCTTTCATCCCAAGGGAAGCTCCTGCTCTCCCCAGCAGACACCTGTCTTCTAGAACCAAGACACTACTACCATTTTTACTGCCAAGGGAAACATTACAAAACTGTTTTTTGTTTGGCAAACAAGTTTTATTTCTTTATCATAAGTGTTATAAATGCAAAGGCAGATTTGGGTTAAATAAAAACAATTTATTATAAAACAATTTCTATAAAAAAATAAACAATGAGGAAAAACCACAATAAAACAAACAGCGCAGCGCTGGGTGGACAGGGGTCTATACCCAAAGGTATAGGTGTTCCCAAATCCACGAAGGAGGGTAAACTGTCCGGGGTTTTTATAGGGATTTTTAGCCTTGAGGCCAAATTCCAGGCAGGCACCATTCATCAACGGTCCTTGATTGTTGTATGAATTGATTTCCTGGCGTTGGAGAATAGAGTCAAATGGACGTCCGGATCGAGTCTCCTCATATGTAAAGAAGTTCTGGGTGGTTCTTGATTTCATTGTGGTTCAGGCCATCTGGATGGGATGGTTGGATCCGGGTTGGAGCTGATGGATATCTCGGCTGGATTTTTCCTTTTGTTTACCTGATGGCTTCCCCCAACGGTAGCCTGCAAGGCGGGGTGTTCAGGTCCGGTGATGAGTATCTCGTCGGAGCCTCTCCTTGTTGGCTTGATGTTTCGTGTCCTGTCTATTCTTTCCCGTTGATGGGCACCGAGCCTGTCCTTGTCAGTTTGATGAGTTTTTGTCCTGTCAGCTTGATGAGCCGTGTCCTGTCTATTCTTTTTCGTTGATGGGCGCCGGCTAGGATCGTTATCCTTTGAGTGGGAATTCGTGGTTAGATCTGGGAAGGGCTTGTGTGTCATACTGTACTTTATATTTTATATCATTATTGTTATATACATTTATTTAGATTTCTACGAATTTTTACAAGTTCATTTCTCACAATAAGGGAAATTATTATTTCCCTTCCAGTAACTTGTGTTGCATGCTATATTAAAATATAATTGCATCTCTCTAATTTTGCTTATAGGGTAACTTCTGATAAAACTCCTTAAGAGTTGGGATTAAAGAGTTGAGTGTTATCTATGGTTAAAACAGGACTGTTCATTCTTATAGTTATTATTGTTGTATTGGTGCCAACCGTTGCTGCCACTCCTATTTATTTTCTCACCACCCTCTGCCCTGAAATCAAGGTACCAAAAGGCTTGTCACAGCCACTCTCACTGCAACAATCACCTTGGAACTAATCCACAGAATATTCTTATTTTATATTTATATTCTGGAAATTTAAATATTTAAGAATATTCTGGAAATTTAAACATTCTGGAAATTTAAATATTAAATAATATTATTTATATTTATATTTATATTTATATTTATATTTATATTTATATTTATATTTATATTTATATTTATATTTATATTTATATTTATATTTATTCTGTACTTCACTTGTTGTCCCAACATCTTGCCATGGAAACCTTGAACATGACTGAAGAGAAGCCTCTTCATAGAAACAGAGATTTTGCTTGAAGTTCAGCCATGGTGGAAATTACACCTCTCTCTGGGTACATTTACAAAAGGGGCTCCTTTTTCTTTGAAGTGTAGTTCAGTTGATGTTTGTTATCAGAAGACCATCTTTTTCAGACAGTCATGAAGATGGGATTTGTCCTAAGTGTGAGATGTTGACCTTAGAAAGGCCAAACTGTGACTGAGTGTTAGAAAGATGAACAGTAAGGGCAAACTTCCTGCCAGGGCTGCACTTGAACCCTTTGAAATCCTCAAAGGGCAGCCTACAAGCCTGTAACATCCCTCCATTCTTGCAGCCTGCTTTGTGAAGTATATTTGTGTATAGTGAACATGCTGAGGCAGCAAGGTCCCAGGTGTATCAGGAGAGGCATCTAATACAATCTCCTGATTGAAACAGAGGGCTCTGGCAAGCCCACTAAAGAGGAGACATTAGTAATAACACACTCACTTGATGGAGACATAAAATTTTCTGTGTGTGTGCCTTACCTTCTAAAAGGAGACTGCATCCTTGGGTGCCTGAAAGCAACTTCACCATGTAACCCTATTCTTTTCAGTCTGAGTCTAAAATGATACACAGTTGAGCTCTGTGAAATTAGAATCATGCACCACAATTTTAAGAGAAAAATGTGGCAGTGCCAGAGGGAAAACTTAAGCAGGGATACAGAAAGTTTGGGTAAACTGGAAAAGGTAGAAAGGAGGTGTTATAAATGCAAAGGCAGATTTGGGTTAAATAAAAAACAATTTATTATAAAACAATTTCTATAAAAAAATAAACAATGAGGAAAAACCACAATAAAACAAACAGCGCAGCGCTGGGTGGACAGGGGTCTATACCCAAAGGTATAGGTGTTCCCAAATCCACGAAGGAGGGTAGACTGTCTGGGGTTTTTATAGGGATTTTGTGTCCTGAGGCCAAATTCCAGGCAGGCACCATTCACCAAGGGTCCTTGATTGTTGGATGAATTGATTTCCTGGCGTTGGAGAATAGAGTCAAATAGATGTCCGGGCAGAGTCTCCTCATATGTAAAGAAGTTCTGAGTGTTCCTTGATTTCATTTTCGGTTTGGGCTTTCAGAGTGAAGTATCCAAGTCCGGTGTGGAGTCGACAGATATCTCGGCTGGGCTTCCACTTATTGTCCGGCCTGTTTGCATCTTCAGTTGGGGTTTGCAGGGAGGGGTGCCCAGGTGCGGTGTGGAGTCGATAGCCATCTCGGCCTGGCTCCTTTCTTTGTTTAGCTTAATCATTCGTGTCCTGCTTTTTCTTTCAGGCTGATGAACGTCACCTAGGGTCGTTACCGCCTGAATGGGTAGTTACTGCTGGGTTTGGGGAAATTCTTCGGCCACACTATATTTTATATACTTTTTACATTGTTATAAATCTAGTTATATATTTATTTATTCTTTCACGAATTTTTATCCAAGGTTACATTTATCACAGAGGGAAATTAATGTGCTTAGTGCTCTGGTGAGGGTAAGAGATTTCAAACTGGAACCCCTTTGCATGCTTATGGGCAGGATGGGAGGTCCCCTCCTTCTCCGTGGCCCATATGATGGGAAGGTACATGTATCATGCCAATGGGTTCAAGCAGATATCAGAATCTGGCTTTGGAGTTCTAATCAAATAACAGATAGGACTAAATGCTGCTCAGCACATGGGTGCACTATCTATTTGTTTAGACTTCTTTTGTTTCAGCCCAAAGCAATAAAACTGATCTATAATTCACTGTCATGCTTTTGTCCTTATTATTTCTACATATATATTCTGAAAGTAAATCTAGTATAAAACTTCCTTTGTTATCCACATCATATTTTTTCTGCAGCTCCAATTTGTTCCAGATGTGCCCTAGTGTAAATATGAGTGGAACATGACCTTTGAATTGTAACAAACCATGTCACCAAAGCATGGCAAGACTCAGCAATAGAATTAATAGATGTGATCACACTTGCAGCGAGTGTGAACTTTTTTAAGCTTGAATTTAAACTACAGGCTTCAAAGGAGAAAACAGGAATCCAGGAGCTTAGCCTTTATCCTCTGAAATTGAAATACAATTTATAGAAACATACTCAGCTGGACTGAAGGCTATGCAGGGGGTAAAATAAGATGAGCTTTTAAACAGCTCAGCTGCATGAATACCAAAGACTGATGCATTTTCCTTTCTGTACTTTTACTTGTCTCAAAAATAGAATGAGTATCTAACTTTACAAATTAGAATTTCCTTTCATTTGAGAATAGAGATATGCAATACTACCACCACATTTTTAGAACATAATTTTTCATGCAATGGAATTTTATCTATTTTGTAATTTTTTTGAGTATTTTCTTGCTTTTTCTTTGGCATTCCTAAATTTTTCAAATCATTTGTGGAAGGGCAGTTGCTACTGTGCATGACATATTTTGAAACTATAACTATTATTCAAGGGCTACAAAAATGGGTAGTTTGTAAGAATTAGTTCGCTCTCTTTCCTTGGATATGTCTTACTAATCAGGTTATTGTGAAGTATAAATTTTTTGTCACTTCCTGAAGCTTCTTTCCAGGATTTCTCTGCATAAGAATAGCTCAGCTAAAAGATAGCTCTACATTTCCTTAGAGCATCATGGTAGATGCAACTGTTAGAAAGAAAACTGAGAGCCAATGCCTCAATATATTCAGTTGCAGAAATGGGTAGCTAGTTTCTCTTCAAGTGCTTCTTCAAATGAACACTCATATTGAGGTTATATATGCTTGTAGACTTTTTATTTGTCTTTGCTATGTATAGTTGGGCTCTGCACAGGCATAATATGCTCTGTAATTCCTCACTGCTGTTCTAGAATCTGGACAGTTTCTATTTGATGAGCTCCGCTTCTATGAACTTGGTCTTAGTGAATATTTTGTTTCCTTATTATGTTTTGCATTAATATTCTTGATTTTTTTCATAAGTTACATGAGATGATTCATATAGGTTAAAAAAAAAAAAAAAGTTGTCTCATGCTTCTTGGAAACATTAGCTTTGCATGTGACCTGGAATTTTCCCTGAAGATCCAAGCTTGCTGCTTATGCATTGTTTGAAACCAAACTTTTGGGCTCTGGGAAATCCCAGGCAAAAGCTAAAAACTACCTCCCTGCACAAAACTTGCACAAAACCCAGAGGAACCCACACCAAAAGAAACCTATCTTCATTCTACCCCAACAGAATTTGCCAGAATTTAAAGAGATGTTGCCCCTAGTAGATCAGGTGAAGGGTAGTTAGTCATACTACTGAAAAGAACACTCTGTGGGATCTTGGGAGATGAGACAGGTTCTTGTCATCAATCAGAGATGTGGAATTTGGATTTATCTTTTCCCTTCCCTTTACCATGATTTCTTCTTTGACTTTTGCCCAGCATATCTGGTTAGGCTATAACTGCTTTGATTCCCAGTATTCAGCTTTTCTGCCAGGCAAAAAGAACACTTGTCTCCCTCAGGTCTCCAGGACACAATTTCTGTGCTTCTTGTTCTTGCAGCATCTCCATCTACCCTTACAAAACAAAACAAAACAAAACAAAACAAAACAAAACAAAACAAAAGACAAAAAAATGAATATATTTTTCCCTTTCTTATCTGCAAATTATCAGATTTCATGCACATAATTCTTAATCAGGCTCAGATGTCTTGAAACAGAGCCACACAGAGACACTTCACTTACTGATGCAAAATAATGTACCTATCTAGATACTGTCTTGATTTTTATTTAAACATCAGTGAATCACTTAATCTTGATTTCCTAAGAAATTAAAAACTACAATACTTTGATCTGATTTCGACCTGCTCCAGTGAGGTTTCATTTGCTTGTTTAGGAAAGACAGGGTGGTGAAAGAGACATTAAATTATTATACATTTCTATTGAAGTATAATATATAGGTTACTATAACTTAAAAAAGTTCTGACGGTTGCTGCCATGTTTTCTGTTCAGAAAAGGTGACTGGGCAATAAACTGGAAGAGTACTTTCTTGTCATTTCTTGACTTCACTGGAAAAAAGTGGATTTATTTAAAATTTCCATAACATACAAACTTTGTCTTTATTTGAGAATTGTTATCAAAGTCAATGACAGTGAATTTCTTCATCAGTTTGTATCAGCCTTCCAAGCAATGTTGGCCTCGCCTGAGGAAATGCAGTGTTCAAGGACATAGTGAGATCAAGGATAAGATATGAAGTTCTAAGGTTTTCCTGGAAGAGAAGTAGCAATATAAAGATTTGTAAGCATGACAGCTTTGACTGCACTTAAGGAAACATATTGTAGCTCTTTATGCAGTTTATTTGCTGAAAAATACTTTAATAAACTGTCAGGCCTAATAAAAATGAGGGAGAAGATTAAGTAAGTCAATGACTTTGTCAATTTAAAGATGCCCTGTATTTTCAAGGGGTCATAATGGTTTATACACCTGGATATTCAAGCTACATGTTACATGTATATGTTACAGTTTTCTGTGAAGAATGATGTTTTCTCCTTCTTGTGTCAAAGATGTTAAGTATGAAGCAAAAATTGGGTTGTTCTTTCCACAATCTGGGCAGAAAAATTAGTGAGTCATGGTTTTTCAACATAATCCATTATAATTAGTTAGCAAAACCTCTTTCACAGGTGTCGGCTGCTGTGTCACATGTTGTACTGAAGTTTTAATCCTGTACCTGTTCCCTTTACCAACGGTGTGATGAAGCTTTCACACTAGTTTTCTTGTTAATTCATTCTTGTAACTGTGCATATCTATCTATCTATCTATCTATCTATCTATCTATCTATCTATCTATCTATCTATCTATCTATCTATCTATCATTTACTGCTTCCAAATATGTTTGTACATACCTGTGAAAAATTTGATTTTTTTAGTTCTTAGAATTCATTCATGCAAGGGAAAGCCCTGTTAATGCACTTGCATGATTAATTTTTCATTTGTGATCTTTATCAGGTGCCAGATTTTGATCTGACTGTAGAAACTACTTTGTTTTTAAATTATTATTATTATTATTACTACTATTATTGTTAGAAATTATAAGTATTATTTTTTGGTAGTAGGGAGAGGGTTTTTTTGTACATATGCTGGTACTAGAATATGTTAGAGACTTAATATTTATATAATGTGGAAGAAACATTTCCAAACTTCTCTAAGAGCAGTTATAACTCTATGCGACTTTTTTTCTCCTAGAAAAGCTCCTCTCCTTGTTAATTAAATTTTTGGAGTGAAAAATATCCAGCATAAATTTCACAAAGTAATCTCTGATTGGACTTCATACAATAGAAAGAACTGTTTTTTCCTAAGGCCTATATATAGTATTTTCATGAACAAAAATATGTAGCCTGCCCATAACCCTAGCAAAATTCAATTACTCAGAGAGGTGTAAACCACATTTTATGAAAGCAATAAGACATGACTCTTCATGATTTCTGTTGAAGACTGCTACACAATTTAGCAGTGTTTACAGCTCCACACTAAGGCTGAGTGGATTTAACCAGCTGAGAAGCATAGCAATCTCCCAGAAGCATATTACCTAGAATGTATCTTTGCTATTCATTTAAAATTGTTTGCAAAAGCAATGGGTTGGAATTACCAGAATGGCAATAAATTTAGCAAAATCAATAATGTAATTCTGGTGATTTTTACATGGAATGTTGATGCAGGCATTACATTACTCACAACTCACTTGACGAATGTCCATTACAGTTAGAAATTCCAGACGTGCTTATTATCTGAGTGATCTGTCATCTGAAATCTCTCTCCAGTCAAGAAAGTATGAACTATTCTAGAAATATCTTGTCTTTCAAATTAAAAAGAAATAAACAACAAAACTATCTCAAAAAATATTGGGTAAGATTAAACTTAAAAAAATTAAAAGTTGATTGGTGTCTGCCTTCCTTTATGTAGGTCAAATCTTTATGAAATAATTTTAAGAACTTGTAAAAATTATTCCATTTTTACTTTATCTGTGAGTGAAAAAAACTTCCTCTAATAAAAATCTTATTTTTCTGCTGCTCTGCTGCATTGATGACAGGGAGAACAGCATTGAGGCAGATACTTTATTAGTGGTATCTGTATATAGATAAAAAAAAAGGGGTGGTTTTAATTTTCATTCACGTGAGCAGTGCTGGACCTGTCAACTTAGAATTATGGGATCAGTCATGATTTACCTTTGTAAGAAGCTTTACAAATGAAAGCAGAATTTCCAGCAGTCCAATCAATCCAGCCTTTCCTATTCCTCACAGAGCTTTATCCCTCACATGAACATTTATATATGTACACACATTGTGTAGCAAATCCAGGAAGAAGAATTTCTCTTATTAGCATTGAAATAGGATAGACCTTGGTGCTAAAAATATACCTACTACTATTCTGGATACAGAATACTTCTGTAATAATTGGACTTAAATTATTCATTCCAATTATAAAGTTGTATCAGTTATAATCATTAAAAACCCTGAAGTATTGACATAATTGCACCCCCAAAAAACCCCCAACACCTGACTGTCATTAGATAATAGCGATGCATCAGTTGGTCTGTAATTTTAGTTTTTCTTGCTTTGTAAGGAACTCCATGGTGTCTTCAGCTGTCTGGGTATAGTATAGCTTCTTCTGTTCGTTGCTGGAACAAAGGGAAGTTGCTGCATTTCAAAGTAGAACATAAGACTCTCTATGCTGAGTAATTTAGCAGCTAAGCTTCAGAATGTGATGCACAAAGTGTATTCTACTGCATAGATGTCCACTGTGTCTGAACATATAATATAATTCTATCTTTATCAAAGGAAGGATTTTATTTTCCACTGGATTCTTGAATAGACACCAGGAAAGAACTGAACTGTAATGAACTATAGAGAATGATTACAGCATCCTGGGCTGCATGAGGATGAGAACTTTCAATGAGCTGAGGGAGCAGAACCTTTCCCCTCTAGGTCTGATATTTGGCCCTTCAGCACAAAACCATTTGGTCTGACTGGAGAAATTCTGGTGCAGAACCACAGGAATGATTCAGGGATTCAGCTTGTCAGGTAGTGATTCTGAATATTTCTAACCTTTGCTGTCAATGCTATTACTACTTCTAAACACATCAGAGTAGATCTCAAACAGAGGTGCGGCTATCTCATTCATCACAAACCCATTGCAGCAACCTCTTTGCAGAAGAGGTCTCAAGTTATATCTGCCTCTGTTACCTCTGCACTCTCAGTCCTTTCGTCCAGTTTGGGTTAAATGAACTGCTGTGAATGGAAGAATGAGGTCCTCACCAACTGTGACTGCCTAGTGATGCGTTAAAATAGTTTCTACTTGTCAGCTTTTCTACAGCCCAAAATTAAGATCAGAACATGGCCTGGATTTGTTCCCCACTTATTTAAAGTCTGGTATTCCACATTCTTCTTCTGTTTCTAAACAGAACCATACACCAAAATTAACAGTAAAATGACCTTTTGAATGCTTCTCAATAAGAGAGGATATTAATTTTTAAGTGTTAAAATAAAATAAAAAGCCAAAACATAATCGCTATTTTTTCCCAGTTTAAAAACTTAATAAGTCAGGCCCTGGTACATGAAAGTAAGTGAGGTAATGCTGCATAAGAACCTCTTTGGCTTTGCAGTTTAAGAAAGTGGGAGCTGAAAATAATGTCTTTCTGCAATCAGGAACTGTATATTTCCCGCTCTAGGATTGGCTTCTTTCCTTAAAGTTGCAAGATCTTTACAGCCACTGGGTCTCCTTGTTGCTTTTGTCAAACCTGTTTGCAGTCATCAACTGTCCAAAAAGTTATTCAAGGATTTTCATAAATGCATGGAGGCAGCAGTGGTTTAGTTTAATCACATTGGCATCATTTCCATAGCAATCAAGCTCAAATAAATAAATGTTCTTTGTTTGGCAAGTCACTTCAGAATGGCAAATCAATAAATTCCTACAGGAAAACATCAACATTTTTCAGAGCTGAGGTACATTTTGCTATTGATTATTTTGAATAGAGTTGATTAAAAACTGATGAACCTTTTCCTTTCAAGAAGAATGGCATCTTTTTTTTTTTTTTTTAATTCTTAGTGACCCAATCATGAAAGCATTCATTCAACTGGGAAGGACAGGGCAAAGTATAAAGAAGTATCATAAGTCGCTGGTATCTTGAGAGAATAAATGACATAAGAAGGAGTCAGTAGCTCTTCATTTGATGTATTTACTGCAAACTGGGGTATTAGTCTTCAAGAATTCACTGTAGGTAACAGACTGACATGGTTGGAGACAGAGTATCTGATTTGTTAGTTCTTTGTTCCACTCTTTTAAAGACTATGTAGTCATGTACATATGTGAATTTGAACTGACTGCACATACTATTATAAATGTGGGAGGAAGATTCTCATGTGGTGTCTCTATGGCTTTTTCAAACACAGATTTGCACCCAACTTGTGATAAAATGACATATTATCCTAAGTAGGTTTCTCATTACTTGTAATTGTACGTCCCTGGTTGTTCCTGCATGCATATCTGTACATTTTAATTTTCTGTTGGCATGATTGTTTCTTCAGATTGGGTTTTTTGGGGTTTTTGGTTGTTTTTAAAATCTGTTGTGCTTGAAACCTGATTGATATATTAACCATAAGGTAGGGTGCTGTATGTTTTAGCAAGTTTCTTTAAAGGATTTACACTATAAAGAGGCAAATCTACCAATATTATTTCTGTATTTTAAACAGGAACAAAAACTGTGAAATTATATTTCCAAGTAAGTTATTGTGCAGATTTGCACCATCTTTACCGTTTTTTTTGTTTCAGCGGACTACAAAGATGCTCAGCAGGCTGAGAGCAGACCAGCACACTAGGAGGGAACCCATAAACATTGTAGAGCACTCTTGGGTTGCCCTGTTACAAGGAAATATAACTTAGGGAGGTTTAGTTGGCAGTTCTAACCTACTAATACAGTATAGTCTTAAAATGCATAACTACTTTTCCAGTGAATCTGTGTGCCAAGCAATAGTCATCAGTGGCACACAAAATGTGATCAGAAGAAAGGCATTGGGCAATTTAGTGCAGCTGTATCAGATCTTACTCATGTGAGTTTAATTCATGAACATTGTCTTCAACTTTTTGCCATGTGTTTGAGAAAGAAAAAAAGAGTATTTTCCGAGTGACAATATGCAAAATAGAAAACACCATCTTAATGTCTGATTTTGCACTGATCTGTGTGGTTCACTGTCTTCTAATGCTTGCAACTCTTTTCTTCCCACCATATGGGATTACATAGTTAAATTAACAGAATACTGAAATTTGATCTTTAAAACTATTTGCGGTTTGGAATAGGGTTGCACACATCAGCTAGAGAGCAGGAAAATGTAGGGCACAGACAGTGATAGCAAGTAGAATGCAAAAGCATGATTAGGGCATAATTTATTTTTTCTGTCTCTCTTGTAATTTGAAAAGTTCTTTTCTGTCAATTGCAAAAAAATGTGAGGAAGATGTTAAAATATCAAGATTGCCAGATGGCATGTAAAGGCTTATTCAAACTGGAGAGATTAAGCTATATAACGAAAAAATCTCTTAATAGCAACAATATTGCCAGAGTACCTGGACATTTAGGAAAACAGTTATTATCCCTATTATTATTTTTCACCATATTTTATATGCCGCTCTGTGCTCTATTTTGTGCCCTATCAACCCTTACCACTCTCCACAGTCATTTCTATAACATCCTTGTCTTCACTCTTCTGAAAACACTACTGTTCAAATAGTAATCTTGCTTAGACACCTGAAGGAAATGTGTTTCTCTGTGGAACTGGGGACAGGAGAGGTTACAAATGGGAAAGGAAACAATATAGATCTCCAATTTGAATAAAGATCGGTCCAAAGGCAGCTGGTGGCATTTTGCTTCCAAATACCTTGGACATGTGTACACTTTTATGTAAATGAAATAAAAATAAATATTAATTTTGCTGATTGATTTCTAATACCATTTGCATTGAACTGATGTTGAAAAAATTTAAAAAACCTTGAAGCTGAATAGAAATGAAGTTTTTCCTCCTTGTTATAAGGTAAGCATTTGAAAAGTCTCTAATATTGCTTGTTTCTTTTAGGAAAATTTTGAATTTCTGAGGTTTTAGAATTATTTTGATTGTCCAAGTGCGATTTCAAGTATTTTTTTCCTCACATACAAAATTGTGCAAGAGAGAAGTATGAGATTACTTTTCACCAATTTATAGAAAAACATACTTGATTTTTTTTAAGGATTTTTTTTCTGTTAGTCAAGTGTAAGGTTTCATGTTTTCAACCCAAAATATGAATCTCTACAGTCTGCTTCTTCAATGAAATCTGTATTATTGCTCTTTCTAAGGTTTGTCCTGTTTACTTGATATTATATAGGTAAGGCATAATAAAATGAACATACACATTCAATAAATGGGCATTTACTAGTTTATTAAAAAGCTTCTCTTCCATTGCAATATACTAGAAAAGTGCCTTTTACATGCTAGCTGTAAAGTGAGAACAAAAGTAAAAAACCTGAAAAATATAGATATGTTATAAGCTAATTTTAGTATTCGTTATAAGAGAATGACACTTTATATCAGTACTTTAGTGTTACAGAATATTTACACATACATAAGGGTGGTTAACTCAGTATGTTGGGGAACTGAAAAATGTAGGTCCTACTGTATGGTATTAACTTGTTAGACATAAATGTGCTGTACTTCTACACTGCTTCTAGGTGAAACTGGAAAAAAAAAGGGAAGAAGTTAATGAAAATTCCCTCAATCTCCCACTCAGCAAGGGAAATACCACACAGTCAGACCCACTCAGATTTGCAAAAGCTGGACATGATAATATGTCACACAGACGAAGATCATCTTTTCTGAGCCGTGTTGCATCAGCTCTTTAAACAAGGGAAGATGTCAGTTTTTGAAACCTATGCTTTTGCAGTGCATGGAGGCTGGGTAGTGGGTTGTTGTTTTAGTTGGCTGATTTTTAGCACTGAAGTTTTAGAGGTGAGTGATGCGTTGTCAGTGGTTATACAATGTCATCAACCACTGAAACATCAATGTTATCAATGTTATTATCATACTAAATGAAAAACATGGCACTTCACCACCCGTGAGGAAGAAAAATAATCCTATCCCAGCTTAAACAAGGACACTTACAGTTTACAACTGCCTCAGATTTCTTCCTTGTGAGCTTAAGTGAATATGCTTGGCTTCAATTTGGTGTGTGGCTGAAGGCAGCCATAGGAATGCCCAGGAAAAAGAAATGACTAACTGGAAGAAGTAACAATAATAATGTATTCCTTATTACTTTCATATATTTTACCCTGAGGTGTTAGTGCAGTGTGGTCAGACAGGAAAGGAAAAAAGGGTGTTCACTATTCCTCTAAAGATGGCCAAATTTATAAGGATGTGCTTATATAGACTATAGTATATTACAATTAAATTACAATAGGTTTATGTGAAATGCAAGCATATTACTATATCTTGCTTAGTTATAATTTAGGAATTACAGCTGTAATAGCATGAGTTATTTCTTTGCCTTAATGTTAGATCCTGATTAATGAAAAAACTATACATTGTGCTCTCTATGATCTAAGATCTTAAACAACATGTGGTCCAATATTCCAAGGGAAAGTTGGCTTCTGCTTATCTTTAGTGGATACCTTTTTTCAAGCAGCAAGCTTAAAATTTATGACTCACATAACTGTCAATATGTGTAGTTAAACTTCTGTAGCCAGTAACCCTTATATTCATGCATCTGGAAATCATAGGCTTGAACTGAGGAGGATACTTATCTGCTCTTGCACATTATCAGACAAAATTTTCTTTGCCAGAACCCTTGTTGTTCTGTGCAGTGAGTTTTTGACATCTTTCTCAAAAGAATGTTGATTGTTCAGTTTAGAAAGAAAGAAGCTTCTTTATTATTTTTCCAGGTACTTATTCAATATGTGCATTTGCAGAGGTATGTTTTGCACTGAAGACAATAAAAAAGTGTGTCAGTATTCTAAACATATTGAGTGTTTTTCTTTACTGGACACAGCAAATATCCCTGCAGATGAAAAACAATCTAATGCTTTTAAGACAATAAACAAAGAACTAACTTGTAATGAAGCAACCTTAAGATCAGAGAGTGCTGTTGTCTAAGGCTACGGATTGTGTATCTCAGCCAGGAAGTGCACAAATACATCTGGGGAATGCAAGCCAGTAAGGGCTGCTTGGACATACAAGATTGTCACAGACTGATCATGTGCTGATTTAACAAACCATATAGGCTATGATCCTATATTGTGGTGTGAACTTCTTTAGACAGTCATTCAGAGGCCCTTCTGTCTATTTGAATTGTTCAGTCACTGAAGTTGCTCTGGACTCTGCAGAACACAACACTAAATGATTTTGTGCTTACAGAACTATCCTGAATTTCCTATCCTGCTGCTTCCTTCCTGAATACTTCTGTTCCCTCCATAAATCCTGCAGCAATGTCCACCCCTAAAAAGCTGTTATCTACTTTTCAATCCATATTCTGCAAGACAGAATGAGAAGAAGAGAATTCAGCATTATTTATACAACTCTGTAGACAGAGAACTGATTTTCTCATTACTAGAAGTACCATACAAACATGCTTATTTCACATACAGGGTAGCTCTGAAAAGCTGTCTTTGAGGATTTTAGGAAGTAATCAGGTTATATCAAGTTTTTAAGACTCTCATTCAGTTAAAGTGTCTTTTAATAAAGTGTGTAAGGGAGGGAAGAGGAGATAGCTCTGACTGAGAGACTTGAAGTTGTGTTATACATTGTTTGTGAATGAGATAGAGGTATAAATACAAAGTGATGAAAATGTACTGAAAGGGGCTGCTGTGCTGTTGATCTTTCCATGTGATGTGGTGTACAGTTGTGTTGTTTTGTGAGGAGCAAAACAAATGGAGCTTGGCAGCCTGTCTCCCTGGTTCAAAACTTCCCCAAAGAATAATCTTACCTCCTTCTCTTTTATTGCATAAGAGAGAAGACACGCCTTGGAATCCCTGCATGCAAAGTGACTTATTGACTGGTGTCTGGACACTTCCTAATTAACTGTTTTACAGCTGTCAAAATTACTTTATAAAGGCTGAGGTTCTCCTAATTTGCATGTCCTTTATCCAGCTGAAAATCCCCATGATACATAATAACCTCTTAGTTTTCTGCCATAATTTTAAATGTGTCTGATATTAGCAAGTGAGTTCAAAGGTGATGGCAAAGAGGTGAGTAGGAACAGACTACATGGATCTTGACTTCCCTTCTCCATTGGTACACAGTTTGACTTGAACAAGATCACTGTCTACAAGATACATTATATGTGAAAACTGCAAACTTCCTCTTCATTTGTGGTCACACTAATTTTGGTAATGAGGACTTGATTACTGAAATTGTAGAAATATGTTTTATTCCATTAGCTGACAGAATCAGGGACACATGGGACACATATTTTTTTTTTAAACTATGTATACATGGTCAAGATAGATTATAGGTATAAATACGCATTGATCCTACAAGCCCGTATCTCCTTGCCCACTTATTTCTGCTTTTTCTCATTTCATATTATAATTAGCTGCCATGCCTACTGGTGGTCGTGGGCTGGGGTTTCTGGGATGAACGCTGAATGTCTTTTTGGGTAATTGCTGTTTGACCTCTGCTTCTGGGCAGGCACAATGGCTGCTTGGCTCTTCCTCAAGGCAGCTTGTCCCACTCAAAACCACTCGTCTGGTCCTGGCTGGTTTCTGGAGCCACAGGTTTCTGCTTTGTCCAGTTTTTATGGTCCTAGGTCTTGTTTTGTTGAGTTTTTGTAATATCTTAATGGTGATCTTATCTTAATGGTTTTTCCTGGTGACTGAGTTTCCATGCGGTTTGTTACATACTGTTTTTTGCTATGTGTTTTATTTCCCTTCCACTTACTTAAGCATATTATAGGCTTCTAAAATTCTGATTTTTCAAAACCATGTATATTCCCTAACTCAATTTCCCCTTTTCTTTTAAATTATATGAATTCTTTTGCTTTTTAAGATATTTATTATATTTTTATGATTATTTTTAACTAGTTGATTAGATAACAGTATAGACATTGTAGCTACTTTTTGTGATAGTCCCCAATTTTAGAAAATTATAACTAAGAACAAAATAAAACTTAAACTAACTAGAATTAATACAATTATTATAGGATGACACAATTGGTTTAGAAACTCTGTTGTAGTTGGGGACCATTTAAAAATTATATCCTACTAGTGGTGAGACGTGTCTCTAACATTTTTAAGACTCTCTTTATAGTCTCTGTGTCATGATGTATTGTGATTAAGGTTTTTTATTTCTTTAAGAATCTCTTGAAGATTTTTTGTGTTTTAGTAGTTGTTTAATTAGAGTGAGATTTATTTTTATGGGCACAGGAAATATATCACAGTTGTTAGGTTTGCTTTTAGATGCTGATGTGATATGACAGGTGCCTAATAGGAGAAATTACATTCTTTAATTTTGACAAAGTTATAAATACACAAATTAGATAGCATTTTATTTATAATGAGCTTCCTTACTATTATAGTGGGGCTTGCTGTTCTGAGGCATACACAACTTTGACTTGTATATATGCGTAAGGTTGTCTGGTTGACAATGGATTTCAAAGTGATAAATGCTTTGTTCTGTATCTAAGTAGATATTTTTTTTTTCATTTATATTTATTTTATATATAAAAACCAGGGGATTTTTTGTGGTATATAATTTTATTTTAATAGTCTGCTACTTCTTTTCAACTTCTTGTTGTGTACTTTTTGTGAGCACATTTTATATTCAGAAGGATGTAGCACAATTCTTTCATGGTTTAATCTTAAAGTAACTATTGAGTGAATTACATTTATTGATGTGTGTAGTGGTTTAGATTCGCCAATTTGAGTTTCCTGGCCAACGCACTAAATAATGAGGTGGGTTTAATGCTGGCTAAAATCATCAGGGAACTTACTCATTTCTTGCTGTGAGATATGGATTAGGAGAAAGGAAAAAATAGGCTTAAAACTTAAAAGGTACAAAGAAACTTTATTTACAGGACTCCAAGAATAAGAAGAATCAGAATAAAACTTCCAGAACCCTCTTTCTCCCCCTTACCCAACTTTTTCCTTTCCCAGCTGACCACGTAAAGACAAAACTTGGGACGTTAAAGCAATACAACTATACAATAGTCTTAAATCAGTTCTTGTAGGGAAAGGAGTTTTCTTTTGTCATGCCATGGAGACTTCTCCACAAGAAGCAGTTTTCTTGTGGCTTTTCATTTCCATGAAAAGCAGACACCTGGGCAAAAAAGTTCTGCATTGTGACATTTCCCCCCATTTTCACAGCCCTCCTAGAGGTGTATCCATAGACCATGAACTCAAGGGGTATTATTTTAAGGATGAGTTTTTCAAAGGCAAAGGTTCTCTTCATCTGTGTCTGTGATCATCTCTGGGAACAGAGGTTTCCTTCTTCTCTCTCTGGAGGCAAAGGATCTTCATCAATCTCATCTCTCTCTCTGTTCAAGCTTCTCATGGGATCACAGCTACTCCAACATCTGCTTAGCTTCATCAGTGGATGCCTCTGCTCACATCTACAGTTTGAATACTTCATCCCCCCATACTCTCTCATGAATTAAAGGAGATATTTCAGTGTATCTCTGAAATACATATCATTGTGTATCTATGTGGTACTACCAAAAATTTTTTCAGTCCTATTAGGGTATCTCTTAATTCTCCTTCCATCTGAGCCTTGACTCCTGCTTGGCGCTTTCATGTTGTCTTTCTATGCGTCGTCACTCTTTTTCTCTCTGTGGAGAGAGGATCAAGGTCTGCAGGTCTCATTTGTGTAGTGAAGAGGTTAATATCCTGGCCAGGCCACGGCAGTCACGGTGTTGGATTTCAGGCTGCGCTGGGCACCTCCCTCTGTCCAGCAGCTGCTGGGAGTGGGGCCTTGACCTGGAGCTGTCGGTGTGGGCCAGGGAGGGGTGGGGGCGGGGGGAGGTTTAGTGTTGGTGAGATGTCAGCAGCCATGGCCTGGCCCAGGCTGGGGCTGGGGTCCTGCAGCCTCCATCCCTCACCTGGGAGGTGCTGGGGTCTGGTCTGGTCTTCCCCAGGCCACACAGGCCATGGGGGAGTGGGGCTGGCCCCACCAGAGCTCTGTTACCTTTTGAGGCTGGAAGTGAAGAGAAAGAGTTCCTGGATTTGTGGTTTTTAAAATGTGGAATTCACAGATGCCGGTCTAATTTCTAAATGATGCAAAATGTTGTCAGATCTCAGAATTAGCCAGCTGTTGGCCTGTCCTAGGCACAGAGGAAGCTCCCAGCAGCTTCTCTTAAAGAAATCACTTCTGTAGGTGGTTTCGTACTTTTTTCCCAAATGTCAATCAACGTGAAACCACCTCAATGTGTTATGTATGATTAAAATAGAAGTAGTCGCTACGCTTGTTACAGGATCATAGGTGAAATTGACTAGAATTCACTAAAACTTGAGTTTTCTTTCTAAGTCAGACTCATTATTTCAAATAATCTTATGAATTTTAGTAGGAAATGTGTCTTCACCACTTTTCTTAATAATTGAAGCTGTCATTGATTGTATTTACAATTGTATGTACCTAAGAGCCAAAGATATATTTTTATTAGCTGTATTAAGAGTATTGGTTATTAATTCATGATTTTGTTTTCCTATGCTTTCTTATTCTAGTAGTATCTTGGATAATTTATATTGGCTACTATTTAGTGCTAATAAAGACGATTGTAAACATTGGTGTAATTTAATTATGTCATTATTAGTTGAAGTTAATTTGTTTATTGAAACTTTTGAGTTTACTGTGTTTAAGACTTAATTTCATTCTTAATGTTTCTGTAAGGTTTCTCTTTCATCTTAGTCTATATGGTGTATGATTCTGTAATTAACTGGTTTATTTTATAAAAGAGGTCTTAAGGAATGGAGCATATTCTGGTCAAATAATAAGAGGCATTTACTTGCATTGTCATCTTTATTTGTTTTAGGAATTATTTTGGATTGAGTAACAGCCTTTGGATTTCTGTCTTTTTAATAGCATAAGGCCTAATTCTGGTGATTAATGGTTGAACTTTTTTTTGGGGTCTGAATAAGTGTGGTTTGAGGTGTGGTTTGAATTTTTAGTGTCTGTGTTGATAAGGTTGTCTTTTGTTATTCTGAGGGTTAACATAAATTTGAGTTATGTTGTAATTAATTTGAAAAGCTTTGGTTTTAATTTTTTATTTTAAGCCTGAATTTAGGACAGTTAGTTAACCATGTGTTACAATATTTAGTACTAATTCAAATGTGTTTTATAGGTCTTTGATGGAATTTGCCTTGAACAAGTGTAAATTTATATATTCTGATATCTCTCCCTGTGCAGACCGTTGCACTAGTGATTTTTAATATCTGTACAGAGAATTACAAGAGTTAAAATTAAAAGTTTATCCCTGATAAATATAAATGCCAGTTACATTATATATAGAAGGTTTTGTTCTGATGTCCGTTGTAGTCATAGCTATTACTATGATTGTGAAAGATACAGTTTTCCAGGTTGTATTTGTTTGATTTCTTATGGTGACTGTGAAGTTTTCTTAATCTTAATGTGATGTATTTATGCTGTTTGTTTTCTGATTTTGATGGTGGTGAAGTAGATGAAGAGTGTTACCGCTGAAGATGAATAGATCACACGGATACAGGTTGAGGTGTGGTGAAAGAAAGAGAAAGTTTATTTTTCCTCCCAGGATTTATAGGCTTTTGACCACGGCCAGGGATTGGATGGTCAGGATAACACTTTCTCACTGCACTGGCCATGAGAGGTGCCCATCACAAGACGTGTAACAGAAAGAATGTACACATATCTATGTTTACAGTTACTGTCCTGGGAAAGTCCTTAGAAAACTATGTCAGCAAGCTCAAAAGCTGAGTTTTCAGGGCGACAGAAGAGTACTTGGTATGGTCTTTTTTACTGTGATTTTAGAAGTATTTTTGTTAAGAGATTTGGGCCAATTCCAAGGCTTGGGTCAAGGTGATTATTTTTGCTTTTTGTGTAAGAGGTATTGACGGGTAATGACTCTGATGTTATTATTTCGTGGCTAGTGGTGATTGCATGTCCTCTATACCTTCTGTTATTCAGAACAGAAGTTGCTTCCATCTATGAACCAGTCCTTTGTATTTTTTATAGGAGTATCTTTTAGATTTAGGTGGCTTGAATATGTTGCTTTGATGATTTCTAAGTAGTTATGATGCACTGGTTCTCCTGTATTCTCACTGAGGAAAGAAGGTCAGGGACTCCTATGCTATGCATTTTAATATGGACCACCAGCAATTTTTGCTTTATACAACCAGTTCCTCCTATTTTGTGAACTATCACAAGAAGCAAAGTTTATTTTCTTGGCTATTACAGTGAAAAATGACCAGGGCTAAAAATATTAATTACTTTCTTTCAAAGACATAATTTCTCTGTATCAAGAAAATTTCTTCTCATCAAGTTTAATTTCTTCTCTGATTTCAAAATGCATGTGTCCCTACCAAGCCTCAAGTGTTCAGACTGAAAATTTCAATGGTGAGTGTGTCTATCACCAGGTTTTCTTTTTTAATGATTGTTCATCATTCTGTGATTTCAGAGAAGATGATGCAGGACAAATATCACAAGCCTGTCTGGGAGAGAGGTGAAGACAAAAGTTTATTTTTTTAACTGTAGAACTTTAAAAAAAACTTAAAATCTAGCACCAATCCTAAATAAGCTATCAAAAAGCTTACAGTTTAAAAAAAAAAATATCTTTTATTTTTCATAGAAAATATTTGCAACGGACTGAATTAAAGTAGTTCAGGACAATAAAATGAGAAATAATATTCACTAAATATCAGAAATAAGCTCAGGGAAGGTTCCTTGTGCATGTGGCGGGGGACAAACTGCAGCAGGTTCCATGGGATGTGAGTTGGGGATGGGCCTGCTTGTCCCTCTTTGTGAGGGTTTTCTTCCTGAAGCATGGAAAAAAAAATTGGTTCAATGTTATAGAATCCTTACTTGAAGGTGATTTAAAGTTACTCAGGTCTCTGTAACTCAGTAGGAACCTGTGCTCAGATCAGCACTTGTTGCCTATAGGCAACCTCATGAGGAGTGGCTTGCTGCGAGGAAAGTGATGCTCTGTGATGAACAAGAATAGCAGGGATTGAAATGATGCTGAAAAAAGACAGTTCTCTAATATTCATGCTGCTAATTATTCTGTTATTACTTTTATGAGTTATTCTACCCCACCATCAGCACATTTATTGATTCCTTTATTATACAAGTGAAGATGCTTTGATTAATGTGTGTTTGATATTTTAAATTAATCATTTGGTATTTATAAAAGCCCATATTCTTATAACTTTTAGACATTAGTAAAAACCAGAAAGAATACTGGGGACCTCAAAGAGCAAATGGCAAATAGTGAATCATATTGTAAGCAATAAAAATATTACAAATTTCCATGCAAAATTCAACTTCAGTCTATAGAGACATACATTTTTGATTTTGAAAGCTGTCATAATATTTCCAAGGGACTATGTTTCATACTATATTTCTGTTACAGTTCTCAGTGATCATATCACATTCCCTGTGATACTGTGGGCTGCTGCATTTTGGTAAAGATGCACCAACTTTGAGAAGAAAGAAAATGAGGATAAATTGTGTGGCATTCTGTGTGGTCCGCATACAAAAACTGAATTAATATATTTACAATTTAGAACAATTAATGTTTTATTTGGGGCAAATTCAAAAGCAGCCATTTTTCAGAAAGAGTATATTTGAATACAACTTTTTACAGAAGCACAGTTTTCATACCTATGTTGCAATATAAATAGTAAAAAATGTTTAATGATGGCAAAAAATCATAAGGCATAAAAACCATTAATAATTTTTGTTATGTAAAATTATTTTGTCCACTTCTGTCAATTGATATTCAGTTCATGAAGATATTAAAGGTAATATTAATGTATTTGCATTGGATTTTGAATCTGCTATTAGAGCTTGGTTTTTTGCAGGCAAAAGTTACTGAGATTTGCTGTAACTGTTTTGTACCACTATGTGGCCAAATAACTTGCCATCCCATGTGAGTTCATTCTGAGCATTTGTGGAGTAATATGCCTTCCCCTCAAACACATGTATCTGAATTTTGTGCAGCATAACTGTGCAATGAGTGTGCTGCATGAATATATTTTTCCAGATGTGCATCTTTTATCTTGTAGAGAAGCCACTGAAATGTCCTGCTTTCACTGGCCTATCTGACAGAATTTTTATCACAGGGCTATGTTTAAAACTTCTCTCCCTGCCTGCCTGCCCAGCCAGGTCCCACCCCCACTTTGGTGTGGTAACAAAGGAATCAAAGTTCCTAAGAGACACAAAATCATAACATTCTTTCTCCTTGATATGTATGAGATAACAGGCAGCATAGCTGACTTTGGATGGAATAGTCTGTACCTTGTAATAAAAAAAATTTCTTGTGACCTCTTGATTCAAACATTGTGTTAATCCCTGATGAATAGTATAAGCCAAGATAGAGTAGTCATGGTAAGAAAAAACTCTGATGTGAAGATATTTTTAGAGCAAGACACAGTTTCAGACTCTAAATAAATCAAGTGGATTGGAAGCCATTGACCAGGTCTTAAGGTCCACCAGGGACACTGGCCAGGGCAACTGGTGTGAAATGATTGAAGATCTATCTCCTGTCCTGGAAACAGGGTCTCACATACATAACCCTGGGAGAGCAGGGTGAAGCCTGCTTCTGCATTTTCCACAGGCCTGATCCCTACTTCAGGAGTCCTGAAGATATTAACATAGGAGATTGTTATAACAGGTGAGAGAACCGTGAGAGCCTGAAACGTTTAATGCCTCAAACAGGGTCAAAATCACAGAAGGACTTTGCCCATTTAGCAAACTATGCAAAAAAGCAATTGCTTACCTGAGACCACCAAAGCCCACTCTCCCAAATACATCTCCTGATGAAGTTTGGTGAGCAAGTTAAGCCACCTGATGCCAATTTGAGGTAAGATAAAGGTAGCACTACTGTCCAGTTATCTCAGGTCTAGGAAGAAGTAAACAAGGCTGGGGGAGAGGAATGTATTCACAAGGAAAGCCAAACTCAGCAGCTGTGCTGAAAATCAGCTCTGGCTGTGTTTGAGGGAAAGGCCATAGCCTACAAATTTGTTTGCTGAAAGTGGGTTTACACACTTTCTCCCCACAACCAAGGGGGAGAAGGAGAGGTTTTGGGTGTGTGATGGTGAAACCTGTGGTTCAGAGAGGTGAACCCCCATCACCAGAGGTTACAATTCAGATAAGAAGCAGACCCACTGGAGAGTCCTCCCTTGCACAAACATGCTCAGTTTTAGAAGTCCCTCCCCTGTTCCACCCCCACCATGAAGGTCACATTTACAAGGGACATTCATTTCTGAGACAGCTGTCATGTCTTAGAAGTTGTCATAAACTATCAAAGACACCTGAAGCACCCCACAAGCTCATTTCTGAGGCCTTCCTCCAGAGGACTGCACATTTTGTCAGTGTGTTGCAAAAGACAGTGCAAAAGATTGCACTGTCTTTTGCAGCACACTCTGGATCTGTTGCACATAACAACTGCACATGTTATGTGCAACAGATCCAGAGTGTGTTGCAAAAGACAGTGTAAAACTTCCCACATAGGGCAGGTGTTTGGACATTCCTATGTATACCTGAACATATGTTAATCCATTGTATATTCATCCATATGTTTTGCAAGATGTCGCTCTATTAGGAACGGCAAGAATGACACAGACTCTCTTGGGAGTCGACCAGGAGAATTTTCTCTCAGTTTATAGCTTCAGGTCTTTTTTATAGACCGATACGTGAAAAGTACAGAAAAGAAACTCTTATTGGCTAGTAAACTAACACATCACCATCACTGGTCAGTGGGGTTGCTGTGGTTTAAAACCAGTAACTAAAAAAATTACTATTTTTTTTTCTGTGAGATATGGATTTGAACAAGAGCAAAACAGGCTTAAAACTTAAAAGGAATAGAAACAGTTTATTAACAAACTACAGGAATAAGAACACTAGAATCAACTTCCAGAAAACCCTTTTATCTCTCACCACTTAACTATTCTTTTGTACACATGATAACAGAGACAAAAAAAAACTTTAGAACTTTGGTGGTCAAAAACAGTCTCAATTTTTGCTAGAGTCTTTCTTTCAGTCTTTGTAGAGAAACAGAAGTCTCTTTTTGCCGATCTATGGAGTTTTTAGAGTTCACTCCTCCCATTCCACATCATTCCGAGGTGTGCATGGGTCAAATGAGTCTAGGGATACTAGTTTAAGGATGAGTTATTCAAAGGCAGAAGTCTTCTTCATCTGTCTCTGTGAGCCTTCCTGGAAAACAGCTTTTGCTTTGCTCTTCAAGGCTTCAAAAAATCTTCACTCTACTCATCTCCAGCAACTCACAGTATCACAATTACTCTCTCTTTTTTTAAAAGTTCACACTTTGAATACTCTATTCCTCCCATACTCTAGTCATGAATTAAAGGAGTCTTTTAAACTACTATTACCCATCTCCATAGCTTTTACAAAAAGATATTTCAGCTGTATGCATCTCCTTATTCTCTCTTTCTTATTTAAACTTAACTCTTTCTCTCACTGTTTTTAGTGGTTCTATGATGTTTTTTGCATGTTGATTGTCTCTCTCGTTCTCTGTCTTTTCTGAGAAAAAAGAGTAATCTGTTCATTTATCCAAGTAGTAAAAGAATTAAAAGCTTTAGAAAGCTGCAAGAGTTCATAGTGTCAGGTTTCAGTCCCGCAGCAGAAACTGAAAACTAAACTCAGTTGACCGACTCTGCTTCTCTCCCCCCCACCACCCTCCCTGCGGCCTTGTCGGCCTGGAGGGGGGGAAGGAGGCCAGGACAGACCTTGCTAAAGCCGGAAACCAAAGAGGGCAAGAGAACTCTGTCTGTACTTCTTAAGAGGGTGTTTACAAGTTGAATTCACTTTTTAATGGTCAGATCTGCTGTCAATTCTTGGAAATGACTGATAATTGGTCAGGAGGAAAAACTCCCATCAGCCACCAGCAGCTCCAACTTCCCCTCTTTCCAAGCTGTCTTAAAGGTAAAGCTACACCATGACAGGGGTACACCACCCCTCGACTTTCTCTTGCAGGAAAACAAGGAACAGACAAACAGCACCTGCAAGGCTGTTTTCTGTCTCTGAGGATTGTTTTAATTCCTCCCCATGATTTCCCAGGCCACTTTCCCAGGCAAGACTGAGAAAGCTATGCAGCCTGCAATTTCCACAGGCACCTTGCTCCCTGCTTCACAGTTAGCATCCGTAGCAGGAACCCCCCCCGACCCCTCCTGTCCCCACTGAGAAGACCAGAAGAGGATCAGTGGGATGCCACTGGATCCACTTCTTAATCTCTGTCTGTCACTCTCTTTCTCTTTTCCTTCTCTCTTTTTCCTATTTCTTTCTATCTCTCTACCTCACATTTGCTCTTAAATAAAATCCAAACCATTGACTTCGATGTATGGTCTCATTTGCACCTTAATTTGGGCAGAAGCATCTCTCAATTAAAGTAAGAATTAGATAATAACATAAACTCACTGTGGGGCCTTCTGCAGACTGTTATGGAATTATGTTTTCCTTTAGGAAAGTGTTATTGATGTGGGCAGGTGGGCTGTATTGGTTATCTTATTGGATTTGCACAAAGAATATTGAGATCACATGATGAAAATGTTACTTCTTCAATCAAGCACTTCTGGCCATACAGATTCAGGAAAATCTCTGTTTTGAATGTTATGATTGCATTCAAGCAGGTATTCAATGAAAATAAAAATGTGATCTCTATGAGGTATACTACCTGAGGACTAGAAGAAAATGAAAAAAATTGATGAAGGATCAATATAGTGTGTTAAATAAAGAGAAGATAGATTTAGACATTCCATTCATTTCCCAGTAAATCAACACAATAATAGCAAAGAGGGGAGAAGAAAAAGAAAGAAACACTGTGAAGAAAAAAAAATCTATTTTTTTTCTTTTTTAATTTGGATACCATATCAAGGAGAACAAGGGTGGTTAGGAATACTTCCTGGCAAGAGATTATAAACCTGTGACATTCACACTGTGAGAAGGTCTGTTTAATCTGATTAAATAACTAAACATAATCTCAAGAATTTCCACTTACTGGTTTTCCTCCACTGTGCATAAGAGTGGTATAGTAACTTTAAGAATCACAACTTGAATTTCACACATGAGCACAGAATGGAAAAAAAAGTTTTATCTAAGCCTGTATATTGTCCCTGCAAAGTCATAAATAGAAATGAGCCAACTACATTGCACTTCCCTACTGATATAGTTGTTTCCCACTCTTTTTAATGACTTCATTTTTTTTCGCTGACAATCTCATGCAACACTCTCTACCTATGCACTATATTCCAGCTCAAAAAAAGGTCAGAATTAAGTCCCAGTTGTCATAATACAACACAAAAATTTATTTTTTATACTTTTGCCAGAACTATACTTTCAGTTCTTGCTGAATGCTAGGATAATCTCTGAGGTATTTAAAGTGGAGCTCAGTACTTTCCTGCTTTTACTGGAGCTGAGTAAATAGCTTCCAAGGGGCCCCTCTAAAAGCAAATATATTAACTTTCTGTCTTTCTTGGGTTACTCTACTGCTGTTTAATCTTTGGGCTTTGTAAACTGAGAGTCAGAACTAGGTAGCCACAAAACTTTGCAAATCAAGCTATGTTAATGAAACAAAATTTGGGAGAGAGGATCTCCATGATTTCTTCCCTCTGAACAATTATTTGAGCTGTTCCAATACAACAATTAGAGCTGTCATTATAATAATAGAATGAGTTTGGCTTGCAGAGATTGAAGACAAGAGTAGAAGTTAAATGGAGGCAAGGTTTAATCCCATGTTTGTGATTAATTAGATTTCTGATAGATCTACTCCATAAACACAAGCAAGTAGTCACTGGTTATTGTTGTCATTACAAGTGGTTTAAATGCATATAGCACAGGGCTTGTGCTGATTTTTCTAGTGAAAATCAGTAAGCAAGTTGCCTGTGAATTTTTTGCAGGTAAACGCTATTAGGAACAATTTTGGAAAATTTCCTTCCTCTCTTTTTCTGAACTAAAGAAAATTACAAATTATTTGAAGTAAAAAATGTCAAGGACTATGGAAGTGGTTCTCGAACAAGTGGGATTCCCCCCCTAAACTGAACTGCATAACAATTAAAGCAAATGAGGAAATAACAGTCTGATGCAATAATCTTTGTCACATGTGATGTAAATTGTCAATGAATTCTTACCTATATATTTCTGTAGGTTTTAACATGAAAACTTAAGCATAGTGTTAATTATATTTGTTTATTTCTGACCCTAAATTTTTGCTTTCCACGTACTTTTTATGTTAGAATTACTCTACTTCAGTAGTTAGATATGCAATATCTTCATGAAATTTGAATACCTGAGTCTCAGTGTCTTTTTGTTGACTGTGTCCATAAAAACTCTTCTGCCTTTCATGTTTTTCTTTAGAGCTGTGATTACTTGAAAACTCCCGTTTGTCATGTTCCTTCTTTCCTATCCTCCATGCTGGCAAAGGCATTTACGTTGGAGGCTTCTTGTGGAGAACTGTATCAAAGACATTTTTTGATTGAGAATACAGTTCATGCTACTACAAGAAAGTTCTGGTGCAGAAAGTTCATAAATAACTTTGATTACATATTCAACTTTCTATGAAAGTTATTTGCAACCACATCCTTCAGGTCAGTTCTAACAACTAAAAAATAAGTGCACTGTGTATTGGGAATGTACGATGTTTAGAGGCTCAGACTGGCTCTTTTCTTGCTCCTTCTTTTATTATAACAATTGTTAATGCTGGAGATTTATGCCAATGAAGTAAGTAGACAAATCTCACTGTTGCAAAGGAATTACCAGGGAATGAACTGCTTTGGCATATTAAAATTAAATTTCAATATTGTGCATGCACAGCATGTTGTACCACTAGGAAATGGAGTTGAAACATCCATATGAAAATCTGAGTGCATATTTTCAGTATGAACTTCACCTCTCTGTTGAATATATAAGAAGCAATATTTAAGGTATTTTAGGATTTTTTTAAGTAACAGAATAACAAAACAACAAAATCATACCTTCTGTAAATTATAATATAGATGTGATATGCATGGCACAATGTACTATTATGGTTTGAATTTCTGCAGTTTTCAGGATAAGAAAAAGTGAACTTTAAAAATATCAGAAAAAGCTGTTTTGTTCTTACTCTAATTTTTGGATGTCTGTATAGACACAAGAAAGTTTAATTTTGAAATACTTAAAGAGTTTGCTTGGAATTCAGAAACTTGGGAGCAGATTCAATTCTTTACTCACTTTCATTGCAACCCTGAACATAATGCAAGACATTGTTGAGACATACTTGAAACCACAATTGTCTAGATCTATGACATAATTTATTCAAAAGAAGTTAGTGATATAATTGGCCTCCAAATTCCACATATTCATGAAAATCACACATAAAATAGGTATTTTGCTGTATTTGGGAATATTTAGACTTCACCAGTGCCAACCTATTAATTTATATTTATGTGCTTTAAGTTGGAAATTTTGCACATCATAAATTGCTTAAATGGATCATGAAGGACTATAAACTGTAGACCAGTTAGAGAGTAATAAAGCCAGTGTGGTTTCCAGAAGAAGAAAGTAATAATTTGATTATGCTACCTGTTTTTCTCAATTAATTCTTTTCTACCTTCATTTTTCTGCTAAGAAAGTGATACTGAAGAAGAATTCCTCTTTAGAAGTTTCCTATGTCACTGTTGCATCTTGAGTGGCATGCATTGAACAAAATCTTTATCCTCCAGGGGTTTTGCCATATTGAAAATAGCAAAATATTAAAAAAACAAGCTTTCTTTTTGGGTTGGTTTTTGTTTGTTTTGGTTCTTTTCATTTTGGGGGGATTTTGGTTGGTTTTGGTTTTTGTTTTGTTTTGTTTTGGTTTGGTTTAGTTTTTTTGTTTTGGATTTTTTTTTTTTTTGTTTAGTTTGGGTTTTTGATTAAACAGAAAACCAAACAAATTATCAAATAAAGCATGTGTCATGCAATTATTGTGCACATATACAAGATGTAAAGTTTGGAAAAATCAAATACCTTTATACAGTAGTTTGTCTTCACCTTTTACTCTTTCATTTCACCCTTTACCTAGCCTTGTCAGAGGCAACAGAAGAATAATTAACCCTGATAAATTATAAATAACTAACTAATAAGAAAAGTGTATGTATTATTAAAACTGATTTTTACCACTGTGTTTTACACTCTTTTAAATCCATTTCAACTTAAAATTATACAATGCATATCCTCACTTTGCAAATTTATCTAGTGTGAAGTGTTATATCATGTTATAAATAAAATAATTTGGCCTAAGGATGAGGGTGAACTGTGAGTTTTGAACACAGAGTTCTGGGGCAATATCTTAATAGAGTACATATATGAAATATTTAATCACTGTCAATATTATGATTATCAATACTTTATGCCTCTCAATCAACATGTAAATTTTCCAAAAATATAAGGAAAAGGAGAGAGACACATGATGGTCTGATTCAGCCATGGGTGAATTTAGGGCTGAGATAGCCAAAAGAACCTAACTACACCTCTCAGTAACCTAAAACATCTATAGCAATATAGAAAAAGTGGGATGGGTGTTCCATGTGTTTAATAACTTCTGTTCTACACCCACAGACATAAAACCAATATAAACAATCAAATTACTTATACACAGTGGTAGCAGTAACCAGCACCATGGACTTGAGGAAAGAGGACACTTGCTCAAGCTGGTCGGTGAGTCTGGCTCCTAGCTGGTGGCCAGCCCTTTATGCACAGTGGGCTTGGCTTAGCCTTCTGCTCACTCTTGGACATCAGCCTTCCCAAAGAGTTGTTATTTCTGCCACTAATTGCTATCCAATCTAGGTGGTTGGTATAAGCAGCCCATGGCCTTTTTGATCACCTCAAAGCAATTTTTCTTGGATTTTGCCATAAATAGCAGCTGTTACTATTAAATATGGTATGAGCATCTAAAACTCTTCAATCTTAATTGTTCATCTTTGTTTCTTTGTCATTAATAGTTAAACAGGGGTAGATACAGTAGAGAGCTTTTGAGAAAGGTTTTCCTGCAACAATTACCTAAATGTTGTTTGCTTTATTAGGACATACCAGAATCATTAAACATGTTAGACCTGGGCAGATTTACTCAAGCTCACTTACCTGAGCACTAATTTTGGGTAGGCTTCATTCTGTAATATTTTTCCACTGAGTGTCTTTTTTTTTCTTGATTTAAAAACTTCCCAATCCTCAGACTGAAAGACCTAGAAAGTAAAATTTTCTATGAACCTTTTCCAAATTTTGGTCAGTTCCATGTATGGTCTAAAAAGTCATTAAGCAACATAAAGATTTGGATGATGTAAAACCATATGTAACAACCACATGACTCTTTGTTAGGAAAATGAATGATTTTCTCCTTCTAAAACCCTGCCCCTAAATAATTGGTGGAGAGCTTAAAATTATTACCACCAAGCTCTGCCTATTACAAAGTGTGTGGTTTGAGCTGCTAGAACAGTGTGTCATAGTCAGAAGAAACTTGGATAGGAAATCTGAGCTTTTTGGCAGAAACATACTGGTATGTTTATAGACAGCTGCCCTACAGTGAAAAATGAATGTTTTTTTAGTTTGAAACAGATAAATGAGGACACCTGCCTTTTAAAATGCAACACAACTCTTATATTCTAGTTATCATTAAAAGTGCAACATTTCCCATATAGGAAAAGACAAGGAAATAGGATTAAAGATTACATAGTGTTCATGCATGCATGCATGAAAGTTAAAATAAGAGTAAATTTTCCAAGTTTTTATTCTTATAAGCATATTTTATATTTTATTGATGACAAAAGACTTGAGAGGAAAAGATGGTGTGTGCATGATTATAGATCATTAGCATGTTGACATAAAAATACAGATTTTTCTATGTAGTGGAGACATCCTAACTTCCATTCAAGTCTGTATAATTCCAGTCCAAATAATCCCATTACTGTCACCTACTCTCTGTTCAGCAGGAAAGAATGTTCTCCTTTTTGTCCCCACCACTTTCTGTCAAGAGTATCTCTGTGTACACTATTTTCACAAGCTTAAAATGGGTCCTCATTTTTCCATGTTAAGTGTTAATGTATTTTCAGTCCATTTTTAAATTGTTAGCAGCTAAATGGGTGGTTATTTTGTTTGTTCAAAATATAAAATATCTTAAAATATCTGGTAGAAAATTGCTGATATACTTGTTTTAAGGTTTCTCCTCATAAAAAAAGTTCTGGCAAGCTGGCTGAGATGGCGTTGGAGAATAATATTCCACTGAAGAGTCTTTCTTTGGTATTACTTTTACAAAAATTGTCCTGAAATGATCTGTTTGCTGTTATTGACTGAAGTAAACACAGTGGTAGGTACATTTGCAAGGGTACACATCCACTGTGTAGCTAAGACCCCAAACGTACACACAACTGCTCTGCAAAATTTTGGTAACCCAAGCTCATTTTAACCTCCAGTTTCCTTCTTGTCACAGGAAAAACACCTTTGTTAACTTAAAATCTGATTTCTTCCTACCAAAGATGTTTGAATTTATTGAGTTCTCTTACTAAACATGATTTGTTTTAGAATGTTCCTCTGTAGTAACTTCATCTGAAAAGAATGAGGCTTCAAAGGCAAAGAATCAAAGTTTGTTCATTTCCAGGAGGTATCAAAGCTTGTTTCTTTTCTAGGAGTCCTTTTCTTCAAATATTCCTGGTGTTTGCAGTCCGTGGGAAGTGTTGCTTGACACTTGATTTAGTCTGACAGTCTGCATTTGAAAGGTGAGATTCTTTTTTGTGTGTCCAGAGTTTCAGCTTGGGATCAACAGGTTGAGTGAATGAGGATGGAGCATGAGGGTGAAAAAGACTTGTTTATACCATTCTGAGACTTCTCTGTGGTTTTTGGGTGGCAAAAAAAAAAAAAATAATTAAAAAGAAATCATCTATACATGCAAAAGATAAAAAGGAAGAGGAACAAAAGCAGTGGCTCAGTTTAACATTTCCAGTATGAAAATGTTGAATATAGAACAAACAGTATGTTTTTCTAGTCAATAAAGGTAAGAATTTGATAGAAACTTAATATTTCCTTTATATTTTTTAAAATTTATTTTTACTTTAGATGCATACCTAGATGCTTGTCATGCTAAAAATACGGGCTATTTTAGAATAACTCAGTCTTTACTGACTCCATGGAGAACAAGTCATTAGTTCTTGGCTTGACTGTTTGGTAACTTTTGTGGTAATCTATTAATTAGATCCCTCTAACAGAAATTACAGACAATAAGTTAAATTCAGTTCCAGAATTATTGAATGCAAAAACTGTATTCCCACAAAGATGGTAAATTTCTAATTGAACTTTTATGCATATGTTTGGTTTTGATTATAGCAAATTACTCTTGCCAGAGCTGTTAGCAAAAGCAGAGCAGAAAGCCCTAATTAAAAGGCTAAAACATAAAACTTCATTGCAGCCATGCAGCCATGTTGCAGACATTCTTGATAACAATATAAATATGGGAATGTGTCATGATTTAAAAAACTGTAAAATACATGAATGCTATTTATCATTCACTTGCAGAATGAGAAATCCAGTTTAATTAAATGTTGATCCCATTTTACTGGACTTCATAGGCTTTGATTCTTCAATCATCATATTTTATTTTGCATTCTGTGTCTTTTGATAACACTGTCCTCTAAATGCACCACATTTATTATAGTAATAATTTACAGGAAAATGATACACCTTTTTAATAAATGAGCTATTTTTAAAGGTCTTAAAGTATGACAATTTTCAAAATTATTTTCAAAGGAACGTAGAGATAAAAGGAATAAAAATATTCCTCTGGGTTCAGGTGTTGCTGGATATGATAAAATCACCTTGGTATGTCTGTGACTTGTCTCTAGTATTTGATTGCACAGCTGGCATCAGCTGCCTCAGAACAAAATAATGTAATTTTAAATTTCTTGCAGTGCAGTATTAAAAGCTTATAAAGTGACATTGTTGGTTCTTTCTGTCATCAGGTTGGAGCATTTCAGTGATAATGGAGGAGACTACAGGTACTTTTCCCATTTAGTCATAGGGCAGATTCCCAATGATGACACTATATGCAGAGCTTCAGATGCTGAGTCTGAGAATTAAGTAAAAACATTTTGAATATTTAAATGCATATGATTGATAATATATATCATTTTTGTAACACACTCATCCAAGGAAAGCAAGGGCAGAGATAAAGGCATTGTCTTCTTAGCTGCCTAGCAGATGAAAAGTAAACATAAAAGACAAATAGCAGTGCAGAATAGCTTAATGTCTTCCTAAAACAGTACACTTGTTAAGTAGAATTAGTCATCCTGTATGACTCCTGTAAAATAATCTCTTAAATTACTGCATTTTTATACAGTGTTTTCAAAATAATATGCTCATCATAATTTACCGAAACAGCTTCATGACTGACTTAAGTTTACAGGGTACTGTGACTAATAAGTAATTCAAAAGGATCTGTATGATGTTCTGACCAAAATATGGACGGAAATAATTTTGTATTGATACCTTAAGTGTGACAGTTACATTTCTTATTAAATATAATTAAAATTTAGAAATACAGTTAGTTAGCATGGTATTAAAACAGTATTAATCTGATATTTTTAAGATTTGGTATTTAATGTTAAAATGTCAATGTAATCTACTTTACTTGAGTCTCGTGAAAATTTTTTTCCTGGCTTTTAGGTCTTTCCCTTTTACATATATTTCAGTTCTTTAATGACAATTCTGTAGGACATTTGTATCTTTTGCTCAAAGTAGTAAAACAGCTTCAACCCTAAATCTTTTCTAGAATATTTTCTTTAACTAGTATTTGAAAGAGACATATAGGAAAATCACTGTTAGCTTTTAAGAAGTATCAAATATAGGTAGAATTTATACTTAGCAGATGCCTAACATTAAACAAGAGAAACTTTGTATTGCCATATTCACAGTAGAATAAATATTTAGCTTCAATTTTTTTTATATTTACATACACACATATATGTATGCATATGCATAAAATTTTTAATTCATCTTCCACTTTTTTTTTTCTGGAGAACTAATGTTCTATGTTTTACCCAAACTCAATTTTTGACCATTTCAGAGTTTAGAATTCCTTCTACTGTTGCTTCCAAGGTTACTAAAGAACATATTTTTTGCTCTGAACATTAAACTGTTTTCATGTTCTGATGTCACACAATGAATTAGCACAAGAATAACATCCTCTGATAGCACCAGAGGCATAATACTTCAACTTAGAAGCTTTAGACCTTTATTAGATGCTTTTTTTCCAGGACAGTTAATTCACCAGGCAGCAATAGGAACACAAAATTGTGTGCAAGGTAGCCATATCTTAAAAGTAACTTTTCTACCTTGCATTTTTCAAGAATTCATTCTAAAAATTGTCTGGTTTAAAATGTTTTGACTTTAAAATGCTTTTCTTTATTTTAAGGAATATGTAAATATTTCTGATTGTTACAAGAATTTTGCATTTAAATCAGTATTAATATGGACTTTCCAAATTAGAGCCAATAGAAAGATCACCCGAGGATCTCTGAGGACTTTAAGTCAAGGTTATAGTTACTGCATTTTATATTTCAGAAAAATTAAACAAATATTTCTCCTGATTTTTGGATGTGATTTATTGAGTATGAATTTATTACTGTGCTTTAAGACAATCTTCCTGGTGAAAAAATAAAAATAAAATCCTTATCCCCAAACTATTTATGTTGTCTCTAAATCCCTAAATAGTTGATTTCTAATAACCCTAATGGGTTTTCAAGCTTTGAAACAGGATGTCCAGAGAAAAAGCTGAGTCACCATTCCTGGTGGCATTTAGGGATATGCTTAATATAGTGCACTTGGCATTTCTGGATTAACTGTTGGACTCTGTTGTCTTGAGGGTCTTTTTCAACTTAAACAATTCTATGGTTGCAAAAAACTGACAAATATTTTATAGGATTTTCAGAGATTAAATTTCCCATAGGGGAATCAAAGCATATGGTCCTGAGACTGGAGCCTTAGTAGTACCTAGCAAAGTCTCCTTGATAATGAAGGATAGTCTGCAAGGCATTTCAGAAGCTTGTATTTGGCATTACAAACACATGCATAAGTGAAATTCTGTTCTATACAGTAACACTTTGAAAGCGCCTTGCTTGTTTAAACATGCCATTGGGAGAAACAATCTGTTTTGCTAATGTCTTAAGCTTTTCAAAAAATGCCAAGCTTCCTGGTTTAAAATTCATGGTGTTTTTTTAATGATACCTCAATGCTGGGAAATCGGGAGTCTGCTCTGGTGCTTTGCTGCAGAGCTTTTTTGGGAAGTGCTGACAGGTAACCTACTTTTCCATCCCCAGAAAGCACTTGGAAACAAGAGATACTCTTTCATTAGTGCTAGGTGGTAACTGTTTCAACACTGATTCTCTTTTTCATAGTAACTGTGAACCTAAAACTTCCCAAAACATTCAGCCCGAGATATGATGGCCCTAGATTAGATTTTCATTCCCTCGTATGAAGCCCTACAGAAAATCATAGAATAATTTTGCTTGGAAAAAACCTTTAAGATAATGGAATTCAACCATTAACACAGCACTGCCAAGAACACCACTAAATCACGTCCCACAGTACCACATCCACACATCTTTCAAACACCTTCAGGATGGTGACTCAGCCAGGCAGCTTGTGCTAATGCTTGACAAACCTGATAAATTATAAAACTCCTAATAGAGAAAGAAAAATCCTAGTTTAAATAAGGACATCATGGTGTGGCCCCAACAGTTTCTGATTGATTTTTCCCTTTATGAGTTTATTAATTACTTGCAGTTGAATTTCTGCACTGTTTTCTTGATTGAAGGAGAACTAAAGGGTGTGTTTGTGGCTGATTGCAGCTCCTGATTGACAGGGAGAATGACAGATTGTTATTAATATCAAGTCAACTCTTTTTAAGAAATATGCGTGACAAATACTAACAGTTCCTATCAAGAGACTCTCTTGTTTATTGCGAGACTGATTGCTTTAAAATCCAACTGAGGGAAAAAAAATGTTGATACTTGCATTATCTTTATATAACCCCTTCCAAAAACTATTTAACATGATGATCGAGTGGAAAATTTGTAATATATGGATGACAGAAAAGAATGGTATCAGGACAGTGTACTTTGATTAGAATCAAAGTATGCTTTTAAAGAAGGGGCACAATGTTTAGGGAATGTCATAGTCCCTTAACCTGTACTATTTAAAACATTAGGCTATTGATAGGTAAGGTAGCTCACATGTTTTTAACCAGAAGAGCTTGATTATTTAAATGACATTACAAAGCAGAGCAGGCAAGGAAAAAAAAAGGCATTTTCAGAGATGCAAATGGGAAACCAGAGATTTATATTTGCTGCTGTCTTGTGATTATATGTTATATGATTAAAAAAACATTCAGAGAAAAGTCAGTCCTCCAGTCTCAATATCCCAGCAGAAAGAAAAGCAAATCCATGCTGATTCCTGGTCAGGAGATTTACTCTGTCAGTGTGAATTTTCAGGTTATGTTAGATTCATTTGTCTGTTTTCTGATCAACTGGAGTTCATGTTTCCAATTTTATTTCTATAGCTACTAGACTAAATACTGTCTGATTTATAGCCAAAATGCTTATATATTTTACCCTGGAAATTATTTTAGCCTCCCTACACATGATGAGAATCTCAATAAAATACAGATTTAGGGGAAGAACATGAGTTTTCAACTGCATGGCAAAAACTCACTTTTACCTTGGACAAGGAGGCACGTGTCTGAAGAACCTGTCCAGTTCTTGTCCCTGCACATCCAGCATAGGGGTCACCCCACATATTCAGCTTTACCTCTGTGTTAGAGGTCTGGTTGTAAATCAGTGGACTGTGCACAGGGTGATCCGGATGTTTGTGTGGTGTCTATTACATGATGGACTCCTGCATGCTCAGTAAGGGTTTTTGGTTGAGCAATGACACAGTGAAGGCAACTCTTCCCTGGGTGAGGAGAAAGAAGCTCAGTTTCAATAGGGCTGCATGTTTTCTAAATGGACAAACAGACATAAGAAATTACACTCAAACATTCTTATTGCACATGTAAATGCTGAGAAATCAAAAAACCCCTCAGGAATCCTCAAATATGAAGAATGTTTTATCTGACATACGATGACAAAACAGGATGACCCACTGCCAAATATCTAGACAGAAAAACAACCTCATTTAAACATGCCAACATTATTTCTGAATCTGCGATGTACAAGTTCTGATTAGAAATGATGATAAGAGATGGCAGTATGTCGCACTATATTAGGAACAGCGAAAGTAACAACACAGACTCTCTAGCTTGGTTACACAGGAGACCAAGTTTTATTCTTCCAGATCTTCTTTTATAGACAGTTCTGAGAAGGTCCGAAAAGGCAAACCTCTCATTGGTCATGAAATTAACACATCACCATCACTGGACAGTTAGGAGGATCACCCCTTGACTGTTTCTTACAAGTAAACAGCAAGGCGACAAACAACACCCGCAAAGGTTGTTTTCCCTCTCCATGGACTGTTTTGATTCCTCCTTATGATTTCTCAGGCCACACTTTCTCAGGCCAGTGTGAGAAAGTTAAGTGATTTAGTTTCACACAGGCGCTATGCTCCCTGCCTGATTTCTCTCATTCAGCATCCATACCAGTACATCCAGAAATGAGATCACACCATCTGGATCCTGATCTGTATACACCCAGCACTTAATTTTGAGAATCTCTTCCTTGTTCTGGGAAGGATACCCCAGAGGCCCTGTCTTTGGATTAAAGAGTGCAGGACATCCAGTGAAAAGCGCATTTGTTTTTTTACTGCTTGCAGGTATAAAAGCTCAAGGGAGACATGTTCCTGCACCATAACTTCCACAAAAGGTTTTTCTGGAGCAAAAAGTACGGAGTATATAAATCAGATGTGCAGCTTTTTCCCACTCCTTTTCCTACTGGGTTAGATAATGATGATGAAACGAAACAATTTTATTATTTTTTATTTAGAAGAGAGAAACAATTTTATAACTGCTATCGTTTCAGATACCTTGAGAATTTGTCAGAAGTTACCATAACAAAATAAATGGAAATAGTGGAGAGAGATGTTTTACAAGGGGCTATAGCAATAGAACAAAGGGCTTTAAACTGAAAGACAAAAGACTGAGAAAGGAAGAAATTCTTTTCTGTGAGTGTGGTGAGGCAGTAAAGCAGATTACCCAGAGAAGTTGTGGATACACCATCCCTGTGTTCCAGGCCAGGTTGGATGGGATTCTAAACAAATTGTCTAGTGAAGGTGTTCCTGCCCATAGCAAGGGGGGTTGGAACTAGATGATCTTTAAGGCTGCTTCCAAATCTAAACTATTCTATGATTTTATGACCCACAATATACCAAGTCATGTCAAGACCATAACCAGTTAAAAAGATAGTCCTAAAAATTGCTAGTTTATTTAGAACTCTAGGTGCCTCCATAGAGTCAAAGGTTCCTGAAATTGAAATGTTTTTTTAACTGCATTTACATCCTCAGTTCAGTTTGTATTCAGCGTGCAATCAGTGTGATTGTTGCACAGTTTTGATTTGTGATGTTAGATGTCATTTGTTTAGTGGTATGGTCTGTGCTTATGGGTGTGCAGTGGGGAGCACTGTCAGATAACTGTAACCCAGAGTTTAATTTCTGACATGCTATACTTTGTACCTGGGACTGTAACCCACTGCTTTGGAAGCAGATCGTGCTTTCCCAGAACCATGCCTGTGAAATATTTTCTTCAGAAAAATTCTTGTCATACTCCCATGGATGCTGACAGCACATAGCATTTAATCCTGAGTACATCCTATTTGCCTAAGTAAAGTCCAGTATGGGAATTTTGACTTTTATCAGGTTGGTAACTTCAGTACTTAAAGGGCTGAAGGCAGTGAGTATTTGCTATCAATTGCAAGTAATTTTTTTTTTTTTGCGATTGTGGCAGGAAAAAAAAAAATTAGACAGTAAAATGAGCTGCTTCATGGTAATGGCAGGTGTATGTTTTGATGACTACATTTCCATAGTGATTTTTGTTTCGTCTCCATGATCTTTTTTTTCTCAGTCCCTCTGTATGAGTTTAATTGCTACTGCTTGTCCTTCTCATAAACCATCAACTTAAGGCAGTCTTGCCCCCATTAGTGTTGGGCTGCACGACTTACATGTCCCCTGCTATTTCTAGAGTGATTGAACAAATACAGGAGGTATTTGTAGACAGAGAGACAAATAAAATGCTTCTTGATAAAGACTAATTTGGTTTCATTTCATAGAAGGGAAATGATACCTTAAAGAGGCCTCAAAATTTACACTGGAATATTGAGAACCACTGAGTTGAAATTAATCTCTTTTTTAAGAAGCCTGACCTGCTCAGAGGTATTCCCAGAGTTGGCAATAAAAGGTGGTGCCTTCAGACCTCAACGAGAGTGAAATTTTTGCTTTATCCCTATAAACAGTGTGGGATATTTCAGCAGTCACCTGAATTAGCAGATGATGGTAATAATCAGTCTTTCAGCTCATCAGGGCTCTGAGTTTATGGCTCTTTGGTACCTTATTCTGTTCATAAGAAGCTGGTGACTTTTGGATTGAATGAATCCAGAAGAAAAAAGATGTTCAGCAAGTAATAGTATAGATACTTAGTTTTATGCAAGATATTTATGAAAGATCTAAGTAAAAATTGAAATCTAGTACAAACAGCTTATTGCCACATAATAGAAAAATAAACAACCAAACAAAACAAAACATCCCCCCGCCAAACCCCCAAACAACAAAACATTAAATGAGTTGTGGATATGCCACAATAAAGAGGAAAGGAAAGAAGTTTTCTTCCTCCAGATTTGGTGTTCTTTATCAGTAGATCAGCTTTTTATTAATGTTTCCTGAATCTATAAAATTGAAAAATTAAAATTTGTGGGTCAGTGGAGAATTAAACAAATGCCATTGTGTTTTTTGTTCCTGATATGTCAGGTCTTTAATTTCCAGTCCTGGTGCAAACCAAGGCTTTCCTGGTCTAGTTTAACTTGGAGCCCTTCCTGTTTCTCCCTTGTCTTTTGAAGATAGGCACTAGTGATAAAAAATATTCCAGTTGTTCTGGAACTCATCCGCAAAATATGTTGTTGGCATCCTTTTGTCATATGACTGAAGATGATTAGATTAATAGTTGAGATTAATTGAGATGATTTGCGGTGAAGGGATAGGGAAGGAGAAGAAAAGATATTTAATTAATTTGAACCATTTTAGATTATTAATGAAAATAGATAAGAAGGGAATTTACCTCTTATGGTATCTAGAGCTTTTGTAAGCAAACAGATATAGCTTTAAGACTGCACTAATTTGACACCAATAGCAGGAATGATTGATCTAAAATGGAAAAAAGTGCCATTCTTTTTGCAAAGTGCCATAAAATAACTAGTGCTTTTTGTCTAATCATTTATTTAGGAACATTAGCAGTTTTGTTGTTAAATTCAATTGGCTGTCTTTTAGCTCCTGTGTTTGGATAACATATCTTTATTGGTTTTAAAAGATCCTAAGGGAGTGCAGAGTAACTAAATTATTAGTGTTCATGAAAAAAGGTAGTGAAAAGAAATATCTCGGCTCGTGCATTGCTGTGCAGCTGTCTGTTGGATATTTTTATAAATAATAATGAAATATGAACCTTTGCTTTTAATTCTATGGTACATCTTCCCCAGAAATTCAAACAAAGGAAAGATTAGGTGATGGAGGTTTACTTTTAAGTTAAAACTTGTTTGAATCATAATATTCTGTGAATATACTGAATAAACCTTTTCATGAAAGAAATTTGTTGTTCTGTGAGGGAAGGTGGTGGGGAGGGACAAGGAATTTGTCTGGGGGGTTTTGTGGTTTTATTAAGGCTTCCTGCAGTGTGAGTGCAAGGGGTAGATAACAGCTGGTGAGGAACTGTAAGTTCTGTCCCAGAACTGTGTGTGTACCCACATCACTCATGTTTAGACTGCTTATGAAATGTTTCTTTGGACTGTGTGTCTCTGGGTAAACTTCACCATTTATGAGCCATGTTTTTTTTTTTTTGGAATCCTGGAGAGAAACATGCAGTGTTATCATGATACATACAAAATAAGATCATCTTCTTTCAACCAATTGAAGGCTTTTCCTCTGTTTTATTTTGCTGACCTGTGAATAAATGCATAAAAAGTTATCATAAAGCTATGGAAACTCATGGCTACTTACTTCTATAAAAGTGTATGTATATGCATTTTTTTAAACCCACATACTTACACTTAATTTTATATAGGTAGCATTGTTGAAAAAAGAGACAAATATGTCCCTTTTAGACTTTGCTATACACCTTCTACTAATACAGTGTAGTTTGCAATAATATAAGGAAAACCAAAAAAAAAAGCATTTAATTTGTCATGAGCAAAATATTGAAATGCCCAGTGCCTAATCTATAAATAAAATCTTAAAAACCTCATCAGAAGACCTTCAGGGTATGTGTTCCGTTCCCAAGACTTCTTTGATGTTCTTGTCTGACCCTGGCTGATGCACAACTTATACACTCCTGACACTCACTTCTAAAGAGAGAGAGCACTGTGTTCTTCTGATTTCTTGGAGCAATTTGAAGATGTATTTTAGCTATGTGATGCATTTGGAGAGGTTCAGCTATGAGTACCTGTTTTAATATTGTTGACCAAAGCTAAAAAGAAGAAATTGAACTGCAAGCATGACAAAAGATGAAAGACAAGAAATTGGAAATGAAAGAAAAAAAATTTAAATTTGACAGAAAGGACAGAAAATACTATGTTATTCATTATTTAAATTTGCTCATAATAATTTCTTCTTCCCAATTAGAAAAATGTTAGCATTTTGGAACTTTCTAGGAAGCAAGTTAAAGCTTTTTTTCATAGATAATATGGTTTTGAAAGATCCATCAGATAGACCAGAACTGTTATATTTCCAGTATGGACTATGACTGCTAAACTTGCTGCTCTTGCTAATTCCAAGTTTTCCTCTGGGACTCCTCCCCCTACTATTCTGGAGCCTCTTAACAGCACCTGATGCCAGGGTCTTTGCCTCAAAGTTGGGATCACTGAAGTGTAAATGGAAAACAGTAGAAAGAAGATAAAGATAGTGCAGGGGTTTTTTTGTTTTCTTGGTTGGTTGGGTGTTCTGTTGTTTTTTGTGTGGTTTTGTTTTTGTTTTTTTAAAACTTGTTGGTGTTGGTTGGCATTATTCCTCTCTTCCAGAAGTTTCTTCATGCAGAAATCTCACTTAACTTGACATTACCTTTGCAATACCACCCAACATGCTGCACTGCACATGTTTATTGTGTCTCATGTAATCTGTACTTGAACAATCTGCACACTACATGTTACACTTCTGGAATTTCTGGATTTCTGGAATAAGAACAAAACATTTGAATAGTATCAAAAGAAATATACTGTTGCTGAAGTACATCACCTCAATGACATCAGTATTTCCTCTCAATGAAACAGGCATGCAGATATTGTGGTGTCTCGTGACAAGGACAGAATTTACCTACTTCTTTAATGCACAGTTTCCTGCTTCCTGGACTTCATGTATGAATCAGTTTACAGTGCTTTCTGCTGACAAATGCCATTTCAGAAGGCACTAGCAAAGGATGAATTTCAGTGACCCTCTGCTACAGCTTAACTCCCACCAGCAACCAAGCCCTGCGTAGGCCCTCGCTCACTTTCCCACCAGCAGGTTCAGGAAGAGAACATGAAAGTTAAAAGAAAACACATGGGTTGAGATAAAGACAGTTTAACAGGGAAAACAAAAGTCACTCACACTAGCAAAGTAAAACAAGGAATTAATTCACTGCTTCCCATGGATGGACAGGTGTGCAGCCATGTCCAGGAGACCAGGACCCCCTCACAGGTAATGGTTACCTGGGAAGACAAACACTCTCATTCTGAATGTCTCCCCTTCCCTCCTCCTTCCCCCTGCTGTAAATACTAAACATGATTTTGTGTGGTCTGGAATATCCCTTTGGTCAGCTGGGGTCACCCGTCCTGCCTGTATCTCCTCCAAATCCCCAAGCACCCCCAACTTCCTTGCCAGCATGGGAGTATGAAAAGCAGAAAAGGCCTTTTCCCAGTTTAAGCCCTGCTCAGCAGTAACAAAACCATCCTCATATTATGAACCCTCTGTTCAGCAAAAATCGAAGACACAACCCCATACCAGTCACTGTGAAGACAATTAATTCTACCCCAGAACATTCTGGTTTGTATTATGAACTTCTTGGAGACCCAGGAGAGTCACTATTGGTGGGGTGCAGTCTGGACAGAATTATGGGTAAACAAAATTATGGCATGAGCTGTGATACTCAAGAATTTTAATGTGTGGCATTTTTTCATTTACTGGAAATCTGCACCTTAGCTGCAATAACAGAGACCATAATAAAAGTGTGAGTTATGAGCTGATCTAAAAGGATGTGCTCTGTGGATGTGCCAGGTCTTGCCACACCTCAGTTCAGTTGATTCTGCCTAAAATAATGAGTCAAAACAGTTTCATGCTACTCTTCTCCATCCCTTTTAGGAACTGCAGCATATCTTCACTGTGGTTAAAGGATCTGCCAGCTCAGGGGCTGGGCAGATTTTTATATTTTATTAGATAAATTGGGGCGTTTTTCCTTCACTTCTTTTGAGGCTACATCATAATAACATGTAGTCTAACAAACATAAGTCCTCTCACATTGTGAGAAATGGATAATTTAAAAGATTAACCAGGAAGAAAACAAAGAAACAAACAAAGATACAACCACATCTACATGCACACAAAACCGCAAAATCCCCAACCACCAACCAACCACCAACCAACCACAAAAAATCCCCAAACCAAAAAAAAGCACACAGAATCACTGTGAATCCAGAAGTCAAGCAAGAAATGGAAACCTCAACATCTCTTGACACTGACTATGCTTTTGGAATGTGATGATTCTAAATTCTACTCAAGAAACCTTGTCCTGAGTTAATAATTGTGGTATTTGGTACTTCTGAACAGACAGCACTTGTAAAGCAACAAAACCTCCTTTTAACTTGGTTATAAAAAAACATTAATAACAGCTGTCTGGAAATGGAGAGTTGTTAGGGAATGTGTGATTTGTCATTTGGATTGCAGCTGCTTTGTTGGTGTAAAACTCTTCACAGACCTGTAATTGCATGACCTTAAGTATACCTAACTTAATTATAATTTTAAACAAGTTAATTGGATTATTTGATGAATTATGGTATGTGGAGAACTTGGCACAGTGTTCACAATGAATGAAAGTGAGCCTTAACCTTTACTTATATCAGGAGGTTTTGCATTTTCTGGTAATGCTTCTTTATGCTATGAGTACAGAAAGTCATGTCAAATTTTTATGAGGAAGTTTTAAATTCCTCCAGTTTATGGAGTAATAAACAAAAAGCTTACTCTGTATTTATTTTTTCTGATTAAGCCTGCTGTATCACCCAAGCTGTACTTATTTTAGCATATGTGATAACCTACATGAATGAAATCAGTTCAGTTTATATCCTGAATATAAAAGTGGGCTTGTGTGTACTTGCTGTACTTGTATGTGTACTTGCTGGGTACAAACATTTTTGCAGGGATTTCTATAAGGTTTGATCTCTACATAATGGGATGCTCAGTTTACATGTTATATAGGGATAAAAATTTACAAAATGGAAATGAGGAAATATCAGAAAATGTATGGATTCAATTGAAGGAGCACATAAAGAAGGATTCATCACACATTTCATTAAAAAAAACCTTTTCCCCAAGGTGAACCATGAATTTGAATAGAGAAAGGAAAGCTGCAATACTTTTAGTACATCAAGCTTGGTATAATCTTCAAATCTATTTTTCTAATTAAGCTATAAGAGAAAAGATATGATAATTTGAATATATAGTTAATTATAGTTAATTGTAATATTCAATTACAGGACTTATTTTATACATTGGTAAAACTGGAAGTACATATGTACACTCTAAAGATGAGGAGTGCACATATATTTTACCCAGTCTGAGAGATTGTTGGACTTTCACTGTTGCTTTTGAATGAGTTCCAGCCATGATACTAAAGCTTCCCAGCTCAAATTATCCTACTTTATCCCTGTTGTGGGGTTTTTTTGCAAGACTTGATCAGCAGTGTGGACCAAAAAGATCCATGCCTTTTTTAAAAGAAATGAAAACATACACATGTCAATGACTTTGAGGCACTGGCATCTGAGAAGATCTTCATGCTTAAAGTGGTAGAGACAGTGTTATTGCTTTTATGTATTAGGATCAGGAGGTACATAAAATAAATTGCACAAGAATATTTAGTTCAATATATCTAGTAGTTCAGGCCCATAGTACTAAAATATTGAACTTCTTGACACTTTTGGATCAGATAGTAACAGATAGTCCATATCAGAATTAGTTAGGTGAAAAGTCTATTTTTTCCCCTGTCCTGTGTGGATAGTCCTCTGAAAATGGCTATAAACACTCTTACATATTTATGTAAGCCAAGTCTATTTCTTGTATGGCCCAAACCTCTGAAATAAAAAGTAACCCTTCCATTCACTTGAGTAGTGGAGGGATTTGACACAGAAAATTCTCTCAGTAAACAGCACCTACTGATACAAACAGTTAATTCTGCTGATGTCTTTTTTACTTGATGACATTAAACACCATTCTGTCTAGGCTTATTTTTGGAGCTGTAGTAGTTGTACATATGGCGAGACAGGTGTACATGTGAATTAAAAAAAGCTTGAGGGGATTTTTGTATGCATTTGTTCTTAAGGATTGCTGTTGAAAGATTAAGACTGTACACAGGAGAAAATCCTTCATAAAAGAAAAATTCCCCTCTTTCTTTTATCTTTCCAATTATGTGTATATATTTTCAGAAGGTGATGTAAATAGTCTGCAGTTTTGAAAAAGGACTGTAGAACATATAGAGCTCTAGAAAATAAATAATAAATATCAGTATATTTTTTTTTAATTGCTTGAAGCTGCACATTCTAAAGTTCTAAAAATGTAATCACCTTTCTTCTGCTGGAACATAAATTTTATAGATAAAAAGGTTGGAATAGTTACTCCTTATAGTAAGTGAAAGCACATACTTTTGAATCAACAATATTTTAATATAAGGGCATATAATGTTAACTCTCAGTAACATACTTAATGAAGGCATTTTTATTGATAGTTATTTCTATCATTGGAAGCAGAAAGAAAATGTACTTTCTGTTAATATGTTTGCATTTAATACTGCCTTTGATAATAAGTATGCAACTCAAAATGTGACCTTCCCAATAATGAGAAGCCCAGACTATAGTTTAAGTGTTCTCTGGTGAGTTTTGACCATAGAGAAAAGTACCTTTACTGTTAGTCTGTGCTGTCCTTGAAATTCAAGGAAATCTAAGCCTTGTATTTGTAAAATATCTTTCCATTTTAGGTAGGTTCAGTCCCAGCTAGACCTTGTGTTGGTGGTTCTCAAGGTACAATTTCTGTCTCCTACACTGGATTTTTTCCTGTTATGATTTAATCTGTAGTACTCATGGGCACAAGATCACATTAAGATCCAGGACATGGCAGGATTTCATAGAAAGGAGAAATACAGTGCAACTACTTGGTGCATGCAGCACCATTGCTGAAGTGTCAACACTGGAAAATGAACAAACAAACAAACTAACTAACTAACAAACACAAATCCCAAAATTGTTCTTAAAAGGTATGTCTTCAAATATTAAACTTCAGCTACTGGACTTTCTCTACCAGCAGAAAAATCCCTATCATTCAGTGACATTTTTTCCGTGTTTTTTCTCAATCTGAGGTACTCTTAGTACTCTTTGATTTGTTCAAGCTGGACCATTCTAAGAAATGCAGTGATTGATTCCATTTCTGGCTGTTTATCCAATTTCCTCTTTCTTATGTTTTCAAATCATTATCCAAGTCTTGCGTTGCTTGATTTTTCAAGTTTCAAATCCAACAAACCTCCCAAACCAGGACTGTCTTGCTTGAGCATAGAGGCTAATGACCTGAGGAAAAAATTATTCCTGATTATTTATGTTGCTGTCTCCAAGTAGGTAGCAAGGCTCAAGCTGATGAAGCCTTTTGAACAGTTTCTGCTCTACATAGTTGAGCATAGGTTTCTTCTCGTGCTCAAACTGTATTTCTCTTGTAATGGTTTGCCTAGGAGCAAGATTGAAAGAATATTTGTGACATAATTATTGGGACAAGTTGCTAAGTAGTTAAACTTATGAGTTAAACTTTTATCATGTCTGTTCCTTGGAAGGAATATAGCTTAGAAAAGGATGGTTTAGACATTCTTCAACAGCATGCAAAAATTCAATACTAAATCTTGTTTCTACAAGATTGGAACACTGCAGTTTTGGTGATTTTCCCTGGTATATTTTTCACTGATTATATAAATTTTGAAAGTTTAGTGATACTAAATGCTGTGAAGCTACTTATTTGTTGCTTGACCTTTGCTGAGTTTGTTGAGTTATAAATAAGATATTGTAATTGCTAACAATGAGAATCCAAATACCTTACCATTGAAAGTATTCATGCAGAATAGTTCTGTTGGGCTTGAATTTGCCAATAATCTGACAAGTTATTAGTTAGGGGAGGAACTCTAATAAAATTTACCTATGTCACCCATTAAGCCTATATGTCTGTTTCATCCTTCATTTTGTGTGAGGGGTACTTTTAGCTGTTTCTTCCGTGGGTGTTCAAACCAGATACCACAGTCACTAGAGATGTGAAGGTCTAAGGAAGAGTGGTGCCTACCAGCAAACCTGTGGATTTTTTTGAGTTGGAGTTAAGCTGATCTGATTCAAAAACATTTTACAAAAATGGGTTTAGAGAAAATGGAAGCCTTATTAATTTTACTTTATTTCTCAAGGTATTGCTGTTAAATTCAGTGTTGGAAATATACAAGTACAGAAGCTATCTTAGAATTACACTGCATAAGATACCATCTATGTAAATAAGTGGGTTTATGATTACAGATCTTAAACAGACTGACAGCTCATCAACGTGAAGATTAATGGTAGGATGTTTGAATACTGTAAAATATGTTGATGAATATGCATTCCAGTTCTGAAACCAATTCACTACATCCATGTTTATTTCTCTTCCGAATTTGGGTTTTGCACGTACTTAAATGATTGTTTTCCTGTCTGGGAAGCAGATTTTAAAATTACCCATATATGTATTTATAGGAAGTATTTTATAATTTGATATACTTGAATATGCATGCCAAGAATGTACTGTGTACTAATTCAGTACACTGAAGAGTACTTCAGTGAAGTCTTAAGATGCATCTGTTCAACCCTACCTATGACAAGGAAACATTGAATTGTGGAGAAACATTATCTTGGAGATATTAAATTTAACAAATAAACAAAAAGATCCTTTAATATGGTAAATAGTTGCATACCAAGAACACATTTCAAGTAATTGAGACTGGTATTCTGGGACGGAAAAAAATCAACAAAAAACCATCCAGATTTTCTGTTTAATTTTTCTTAGATTTTAAAATCTGAGATAATATTGCTGTAACTTTCAAACACATTTGAGCAACAATACTGATGATGATTGAGTACTGTTGCAGCATTAATAGGCAGTATTTCTCACAAAGTACTTTTATGCAGACTAAGAATGTATTGGAGACACAGAAGCTAAGGCCACTTGAATAGCCTAAATTGTATGCTCTATCAGCTATAAAAATCCAGAGTAGCTCTTCAGATGAAAGTCATGTAAGATGTTTTGAGTGCTGTAATCTCCCTAAAGTCATCAGTTATCTTCTGCAGAGATGTTCTTTCTAATATTGAAATTATTAAATTATTTTAAAATTCGTGGATAAAGCTTTGCAGCATCAGTATTTCAAATAAAGTTACCATGATTAGAAATTTTGTTGATAACTAAATGTTCAACAGGGAGTGCTATTAGAGTGGAAAGTGGAAAGTTTAAAATAAGGAGAATGGGTAGAATAATGTCTACTCTAAATATGTTGAATAAGACATGACGCACTTAATGTCTTTGATTGTTTGGAAGAGTTCACAGATGTGTGATAATAGAACTTAACCACACTACTGGAGGAAATATTTGCATTAACTTAATCTCATAAGTGGCAAATATACTGTCAATTTTAAGTGAGATCCTGGGCTTATGTGAACAAGCATGAAAAATGATATCATAATTTCAACAGAAACAATTGCTTCCATGAACATTTGTTTTTTCTAATTTCTTGTAATTGTTTTCTAGGAAATATAAAATATACTAAAGGACACTGGGGAGCAGAATGAAATACAAAGAAAAGAGAAAAAAATAGAACTGTGAACTTGAAAACAGTTGTATATAGGAGGTGTGTTTATTCTGCACAATTAGCGTGAGTGAAGTGTTAGAAAAAGAGATTTGATGGTTTTCAGAATTTTTTTAGTGTAGATCCAATAGTATTCTATAGAAAAGTTTATTCCTGCAAGATACCTTCTTCTTAATAATTTATGCAAAAGCCTAGAGTTTTGATAGTGTAGTTGAAAGAAGAGTCAAATATTCCTAGTATGTGTATATGATCTGTATATTTGATATAAAATAGCATTGTATAATTTCATGAAGATTGAGAATAGTGACCTGTGAGTTGGGTGACAAACAGATAAGGAGAAGAAAAGCCTACAGAAAAGTGAAAATACAACCCCCCCTATCTATTTTGAAAATAAAGCTTTCTTCTTTCCTAGACTGGAAATACTTGAAGATCTAGTAAAAATCTTTTCAAAGAGTACCATGTCAAAAGTGGGTTAAAAAATCAGAGAGAGGGAGAGGTAAAATATTGATTGGTCCAAAGACCTCTTATTTTAAAAAAAAAAAAATTGTCGTAACAAATGGATGCAACATTTGAAAATCTTCAAGTTTTATAGTAATTTTTCTTGTCTGTGCTTTTGATCTTTCTGTTTCATTCTGCTTGTTTTTAGTTAGGTTTATTGCATCAAAAATATCCCAGCTGAATTTAGCTGATCTTTGTCAAAGGTTTTTTAAGCACTATACCATTTCAAACACCAAGAAAGAATCATCTTCCTAAAATACTATTGAAAATATATTGTCTCTTTGATTCCTTGTTTCATTTAATTTCTGTAATTGTCCTATTTCTTCTTCCATGCCTACTCCAAATGTTCTGATTTTCTTCTACTTTGCCACAAGCTGAGAGTAATTATCACTGCTGTTCTGGAATTAGAGGCAGATGTATATCAACCAGTACACAACAATACTTTATAGGTCTTCATTATTTTAAAAATCTTGACTCTCCCTTTGTTTTTCTTATAGATCCTTTTAATTTTCTGAGCAGCAGAAGAAACATCTTTCAAATTACAGAGCAGGTTGAAATATGCATAAGAAACTGTATCAAAACAAAAGAAATACTTATAATAATAAAATACCATTGAAATCTTAACTTCAAATTGAGTGAAGGCATATCTTGGAAGTAGGAAGAATGATATTTAATAACTTAAAAGAATTTGGTGTACCTTGTGTACTTATAATAGAAGAATAGTTTCACTTCCTGTGTCCGGGAAGAGGCAGTCTGATTTGAAATGCAATCTTAAACAAGGTTGATTCATTATCTTATACAGCAGATTCATTGCAAATAAATTTTTTTCAAATATTGAGAGATGCTAAAAGGTGGGAACTAGAGTAGGAATAAAGTCTTGTGTTTATGTTAAAATAAAGCAAGCAAATATTGTCAGTCAGGTGTCACAAGCATTTCTATTTACATATGAGTAGAAAGATTCTTATGTGCACCCCACCATTTGCTATCACAATCAAAACTTCACAAGCAGTTTTTCCATCTTCTGAGTGCACGTGAAAAAAACTGTGAACTGTGTTGTCAATGAAATCATTGTGAGGAGCTGTAGGTGTTCTACATCTGCTTAACTATAATTGCAAATTTATAATTACAGCAGATTTTTGTAACTCTGATAAGCATAAACAAGCTTTCCTTTAGCTGAAAAATTAATATTAGTTTATTATAGTTATTTGAGGAGAAATTACTGACAAAATACAAACATGACATGTTGTGAAAGAATCACACTTGAGTAGCTGGAATAAAAGAAGTATGCACAGTGTATAAACTTAATGAACACTAGTAATTTGTCATGCCTGAATAACTATACCATTTCTAAAGAAGAGGTGAAATCTGGAATGAAGATCAATGTTTCTGTCACTCTATTTTAAAACAGTAGTATAAATGAAGGATAGCTAAAAGCTATATACTGGTACAACTAAGAGCTCAGATGAGATTTGCATTTATGGAAATCTGAATTTTGTGAATTATGGAATTTTAGTTTTAGATTAAGGTATTTTGACTAATGTAATTGTTAGACTGATTCAAATTTAGCAGGGTTTGAAAAGCATCCATTGGGATGTGTGAATTTCCTATGACAGCAAAAAAATCTTTCAAGATTAACAAAGGAAATATTTTGAAAAAAATAACAATATAAATGCAACACTTATAACACATGCACCTGAAGGAAAGAAGCCCCAAATATTCACTGTAAAAGCAACTAGACACAATATCAAAACTGTTCCATAAATTTTGTTTGGAAAAGTTATATTCAGTTTCCAATGTATCTGAAATTTTCATATGACTACTTCTCTATCTACTTTTTCAAATTTAAGTCTATCTAGTATGCATTACCTTTAAATATTATCCTGATCTCTTAACAAATTGACAAATTATGATCTTCTCACTTCCTTATACAAACAAGGAATTTCAGTTCTAACAGTGTATTCTGGCTGAACTGGAGCAGGAGGTTATGCAAAACTGCTTTTAAGCCATCATTTTTTTCATTTGTCACAGAATAGGAGAATTATTTATTGCAAGTACCCAAAATAGTTTTGAGCAGCCTCAGAGCTGGGTTCTGAAATATCTAATCATTTGTGCTTTATGAAATACTATATGCCCTGCTCTGGGTAGTGAAATACTTCAACCAGAGATGTGATTCATCAGTAATTTATTCTTCTACATCCTGTCCACTGAAAATAAGATGCTGTGAACTGAAATTACTTCCTCTGTGTGTGAGGAAATGACTATTTTACTCTTCAGGCCCTGATTTTATCACATAGGGATGTTAAGATGTATTTTAGGAACGTACAAGCTGTGCACCAAGTTGTTTTTCATCAAAGGCTAGCAATGCTGAGGTAACAACACCTGAGTAATTTGGTAGGTTAAATCCTATGGATGCTAACTGTGAAACAGAGAGCACGGTGCCTGTGGAAATTGCAGGCTGCATAGCTTTCTCAGTCTTGCCTGAGAAAGTGGCCTGGGAAATCATGGGGAGGAATTAAAACAATCCTCAGAGACAGAAAACAGCCTTGCAGGTGCTGTTTGTCTGTTCCTTGTTTTCTTGCAAGAGAAGGTCGAGGGGTGGTGAACCCCACTGACCAATGATGGTGATGTGTTAGTTTACTAGCCAATAAGAGTTTCTTTTCTGTACTTTTCACGTATCAGTCTATAAAAAAGACCTGAGGTAATAAACCGAGAGAAATTCTCCTGATCGACTCCCAAGAGAGTCTGTGTCGTTCTTCTTGCCGTTCCTAATAGAGTGACAAAATCCATTGTCAGGGTACAAGAGGTAAGAGTACTTTTGTTTGAGGAAACATGGAACAATGATTGCTCCAAAGCTCTTCACATTTGAAAGGTGCATGCAAGAATACACAAGTAATGCTACCTATAATGTTATAAATTTGAGCTTTACTGTTACTTGTTTCCTTCTAGAGTTTTGTGTTTTTAAGGTTAATTGGCTGTGTATGTGTTGCTTTTGTCTTGAGTGAAGGATGTCAAAGTGCTTATTAGAAGTAGGACAGAAACAGCAATTTACAAGATTTTCCTACCACAGTATAAATCTGAGATGGTTTTCCTCTTCTTTCTTTTGATTTAATGATCTGTATGTTACTTCCCTTTGAAGAGTTTAAGAATCAAGGAGATATTTCAATATCTTCAGAAAAATACTTTATACAAAGATTGATCAGCCTGGTTTTAGCATTGTACTCTCAACAGAGATCCAAGTTTGCATCTTCATGAAAAATATAACTTATCTTCCTCTTTGTCAGCACTCCAATTCCTAGTAATTCCAGTAAATACTTTATAAATTAAGATAATTTTAAGGCTATGTTTAAAATTTAATTATCCCATAATAGAGTCTTTTGTATGAATTAAAATCTACGAAAATAAGCTCTATATATTAATTTTTTAAAGATGTTTTATAAATGACACATTTCTATATCAAAATTGATATTCAATCTGTAGACCATATTTGAAGAGATGAATTTATTTTATAATGACTTTTGACTAATTTATTGATTAGAATACAGATAGGCTTTTGTAGAAGTCAATGTTCTATATAATTTCTAAGCAGAATTACATGATCTTATGCATTCAACTAGTGCCACCTTTGTTTTTTTTTGTTCAGCAAGGTTTCTCCCACTTCTTTATAGGCAGTCCTTTTACAGCTGACATGCTGATGCATGACAGCTGCACGAAGAGTTCTCTTTTGTAACCTAAGAAACCTACCTGTGCTTAGTAGAGCTCTATGAACTATTAGATCATACAAAAATGTTCACCACAAAATTAATGCCCCAATTCCATAAGAAACTTCATACTTCTGGGAAAGCAAGAGAATATTGGAAAAGCTGTGAAGTAGAAAATCACTCACATTCAGGTGCTGAGTTCTGCTATGCTTTTATACGCTGACCATTTCACTTCTAGTAAGTCATTTGCCATTTAAAGATAGACCAATATATTCTGCTAGACTGCTCTTATAAGAAAAATAGCTAATACAGCTAGTGTACCTGGCTGTCTAGAGAGGGTTTGATGACAGGTAACTTCAACCTTAGTGATTTAAAAAGATACTCTGTGTTAAAGATTAATGCTATATCTCTCTGAACAAACAAAAATATTATAGTGGCAGTTTTCTTTATCTTTCTTGCTTAGGAAGTAAAATTAAACCAAAACTATCTGAAAATTATTTCTAAATGTCGCTATAAATTTAGGCCTTGGTGTAAATTGTGATTTGTTTTAAGTTCTGCTAGAAGTAAGACACTGTTCCAAGTCCTCATATACCAAAAGTCATCAAATGTCCGAAATATCTGAATAAGACTCTCCAAAACTCAAGCTGTGGTAAAGAGGGCATCATTTATTCAGGCCTGAGGTCCCACTGGGTATACTCCCAGCCTTATGTGGACATGTGATTTTACAAGTATGTTGCTGATATACAGTTGCTACATGCATTTTGCAAGTTACCCATCACATAAATCCCACCCCAAGCTCCCAGAGATTCAGTCCTTTGTTTTGTCTATCTGTACGCTCTTGAGCCAGATGTCTTCCTCCTATCTTCCAACTGTGCTTGCTGAAGGCATCTTTATCATGCCTTGTTTCAATGATAAAAGTTTCACACGCACAGGGAAAATTGAATTAACCCTTTTGATATCAATTCCTCCTGTTTTACTTTGGGTTACAAAAGTACTCTTGAATTCTGATTTTTTCCTGTTGCCTGGACAAGCTATTGATTTCAAAGAAATTGACATGGATCTCAGTGTTGTTTAACCAGCAGAATATTTATCCAACAAGAATATTTATCCAAGTCAGACACAGTAGTATAAGTCCCTTTATCAGGAAACTACTTGGTCTTACTGTAGCTGTAAGGTAGCTCATGAATATAACTATAGAGATACATACATATTCACAGCTACCACTTTCTTGTAACTTGTACTTAACAATAATATCCACATAGCTTTCTCCTAGGTTATTAGTTCCTTGTATCAGAAATAAATCTGCCACTTCTAACTTTTTCTGCCCCAGTAAGGAAATTTGCTTTGTTGATGGGAAACATTTGCAAAATATCTTCAGAAGTTCTTTACAGTAATTGAGTTGATCTTTTTTTTCCCCCTTCTTAGTGTTATATTTACCAGGATTACAGATTCTATTGAATATAGAAAGTCCATTTACATCTATCTTTTTTCATATAATCTATCCATCGTCTATCTAGAAAAGTGGGTTTTCCCTTTTCTGCACCTCTTAAATGCTTTAAAAATGCTTTCAGCAGCTGTCGTTGCTATTTGTTGGTTGTTTGATTTTTTTAACTTCAAAGTGCAGTGTTTTTATTTTTCTGATGGCTTTAAAATTTGAAATTGCATGACTATTTCATAAGAGTAATGACCTTTCCCAAATGAGCTATTGAAGCTAGATATAGAGTCATGATGCTGTGTCCCTGGTCTTTTAGGTGATTTTCAGAAGTCTGATCTTGAGGCTGCCAGGTGCTGTAAAAGCCTGAGTGTAGGCAGTACTGATAAATGAGGAAATAGTTTATGGAGATGGAGGGACAGGAGCAATGAAGTAAAATGTTCAGAAATTTAGTGGAGAGAAAAGACTGTGGCAGGCAAATAGCTTAGTAGGATATTTGGTCAATCAAATTTTCTAAAGCTCTAATTTTTATGTATTCCATTTTGTAATGAGATGGTTTGACCTGATACAGAGACTTAGTCAATGTAAATGACTTTATCATGTTTCTTTTCAATTCAAGACAGTGTTACATGCTGACTTCCAATGCATTGTTCTTTCCTATTTCATCATGGATTGCTGAGATATAAATCATTTTTCTATTGCTGTGACCACAGGCTATTTACTCTTCCATCATGTTGCAATCAAACTTCAGTCTTGTTTCCTATATGTTAGCTGTTACTAAACCACATATTAATTTGAAAGAAACATTAAATGGGCTGTTTGGTTATTCTTCAAAAAACTGATAATGTTTTGCACTTTGAGGGGGATTGTGAGTGGGTGTCAGGCTTATTGCCAAGAAAATTGTGATTTGAAAGGGAGTTAACAAAAACAAGTTAAGGGCAGATAATTTATAGTTTACAGGCCAGTTCAAAGCCTAGCTTTTTATGAACTGTAGTCTATTCTATTTTGTTTTGGTAATACTGCTGGGCAACTTAAGAGTGTATGTTAATGTGTTTGCAGACTCTCAGTTTTTAGCAAGACTAACTTAACATTGAAAAAATTGACTCACAGGACCACAGAATCACAGAATAAGCTGAGTAGGAAGAGACCGTCAATGATCATCGAGTCTATCTCCTGGCCCAGCACAACATCATCTCCAAAGATTACAATGTGTTCACAAAATGCATAACCACTACTGATTCAGATGAGGGAGACTGAAACAGTAGCCTATAATTTTAATGATAAATATTGTGTTTAATATTATGAAGCTTAAACAGGAGGGATGGGAAAATCCATTGTAATATGTTTTGCAACATAAAATTATTAAAAATATATAGAAAATTTTATGCCTGTGTGCCCATACATAGATATTGATGCCTGATCCTACCTAGATCACAGTTGATATCTATTTTTATTCTAGGTCACAGCGGTTGATGAACTAGAAATTTGATCTTCTGAATCCAAAGGATCCCCTATTTTCTTGCTCAAGTTTGTTGAGCAAGTTTCTTGATAGGTACCCTCTTAGCTGTATCTTTGAGATCCTCTGACATTCTCTTCTAAAGGTGGCTATTGTCATATGACATCCAGACTTCACTTGCTCATTCAGAGTTCAGTGAAGAAGTTGAAGCCCTTCCCTCTGGCCCCCAACAAAAAAAAGCTAAATAGTCCAAACAAAATAATCCCCATCTAATTTGCATGATTGGTCTAAGACTCCCAAAAAAATTCTTGTCTATTACAAGAATAGAATGCTCATGATGTTCTTGGGCAGTTTTCTTTTGCAGCTTCTTTTTATGGGGAGTGGAGGAGTAGCTGAAGTCTCTAGAGACAGATGCCTTGACTCATTAGTAACCTTTTCTTTTTTTTTTTCTTTTATTGTCTTTGTCCTTGTAAAAAACATTCTGTGTACATGTATGTGTCTGGAGGTGATCTTTCCAAACTTGTGGAGTCAATACATCTTGAATTTGGCAACCATATTGTGGTATTGAACAAGCTAATTTAAATTATTTCTGTTACTCCTGACTATTATTATCTACAAACATGGAAAACAGAGGGTAACATTTCAAATTACAGGTAACCTATTTATTGTGCCTGTCTCTGGTCACTTTTCCTCTTACTCATTTCATTACTTCTGCTTCACCCATATAATCAGTATAATATTTTCTTTTGTGTGATTCAAATTAGGATTGAAGCAAGATACAGGTTAATTTAAAACTGGTAATTAACTGGCATTCAATGAACTATGCATTCAGTATTAATAATGAAACAAATAAATTATTATACTAGACATTTAAAACTGTTAAGACAATGAATTTCTCAACATTATTATGAAACTAATCCCCAAAAAACTTTACCTTCCTCTCCTCCACATTCAGCACACTTGGATAAATAGCGGCCCTTATAATCTTATTCTGATGCCCCTGTAATCTTTCCAGCCCAGCTGCTGCTCATGCTGCTCCTCAGAGCCTGCCAATGTACACAACATTGAGTGAGAAAGTCCCCACAGCCTCAAGCACTTCAGGATGGGGGTCTCACATGCTGCCAGCACAAGCCACATCAGCACCCTTGGGAGGGCTCCTCTGTACCCCTTTGTAGGGTTGCAGTGAGCTGCGGAGACAACTGGCAATGCTCAATTGGACCATGTCTGCTGTCACTGCCCAGTGTATCTGCCCACAGCTGCAGATTTTCATGCCTCATTTATACTTCTCTCGATGCTGATTTCTTTTGTCTAAAGCCATTTGGAAGTTCTCTGGTTGCTCTGAAGTCTAGATGTCTTCCTCTCAAACATGGTCAGTTTGGTGATGAATATCTCTCAAAGTGTTTTGGCTTTTCAGTTAGGTGCCCTATGTATGTTTAGCCTTCTAGTCTAACAAGAATTGTCATCCAGACCATGTTTCCAAGAATGGCATATCTGGAATCCTGTACTGATGCCAATTTATGAATGGGAGAATCAAAGCAAGAAGGTTTTCTGGTGACACATTATATCAACAAGTGAGGGTAGATTCCACTGAATGTTTCAGCAGAAATAAAGGTGTCAGGGCCAAGGGGATTTTGAACAGTGGGAATTGTATTGTCCAGTCCAGCCTGAGTGGTTGGACTGTAGCAAGGAAAGCAATGTAGCCAAGCAAAAGCACAGCGGAAGAGAGATAAACCTTTGGTGTTCTCCACAAGATGCTGCAGTGATAGTTCCTTCAGTTTGATGTCTACTGGACAGTCTGAGGGAAAAAATTAGCTTCCCTCATATTAATAGCAATGTAAGGAGACAGTTTCACTCTCTGTTTTGTCTTGTGGAAAAGCTCCCAAGTGAAGTCTGCCATAAGATTTATGGAGCCCACTGCAGCACTGATATTGCTATGCCATACTGCTGAAGCCTTGCTGACTTCAGTGGGAATGAGCTATCTGGTATAGTAGATTTGTGTCTGGGAGAATGTCTGCTATATCAAAGTCTAGAATCACTGTTTAGACCTATTTAAAAACTCATATGCAAAATAAAATGACTTTTCTTTTTACGATTGATATAGAACTTAATGTCTGAACTTCCTTAAAAATATAAAAAGAGGAGTATATATGTCTTAAGAGTTTTGACAGGTCTGAGACAGTTTATAAGTATACTACATGTCTATAATTATTGACCATCAAGATCCAATGTGTTTTTTCCCCTTTTACTTTTATCTCAAAAAGACAGTACTATTTTATTCAGTTTGTATGTAACGAAGGTGGTTCAGCCTCAAGTATTTTCTTTTTTCTTTTCCTTCTTTCTTCTTTTTTTTTTTTTTTTTTTTACCTTCAATGAAGATAGTCTACTTGAAGAGAAGAAAAACCAAAACCAAATAAACAGGTGGATCAGGTAATATTCCATTGGTTGGCCCATTAGTAGCCTTTTAGTTGTGAAGGGAAAGTCTGAGGCTGTGACTAATTTAGATTTCATCTCTTTATTCTTTGTCTGCTAGGAATGCTATTATAGGAACTTGTCAGTTCATGATGTGCTACCATAATTGGTTCACCGGTTCAGCTGGAATTGGACTAAACTGTTCTTTTACTCTGATGAAGTGCAAACTGTACAGGACTAGGAAATGTTATTTTCAGAAAAAGTGTTTTTGTCAGTGGAATCAGAAAGTTTCACCATACTCAGTGAAATCAATATAATTGTTGAAGTCTAAAAGAATTACCTTCAAGTGTGGGATTGTTACAGTTGAAAATTGGGGCTTTCTTAGAGAAATTGCTTTCTATTACAACTGTATGTTGCCTAGAGATACCAGGCAACTAGAATTACATGTGTGTTTGTTTTTTGGGTATAAGCCCCTATGCAAGGCAAAACTCATCTTACAATGGAATGCATAAGTGTGTGTGGTTTAGGAATACTCACAGGAAGGAATATTTGTGTGCATAATGCCACACAAAGAACAATTTTGTGCAGATAATTTTAGCAGAGCAGAAGTTTTTAGTCGCTTAAAAAAATCATCTGAATCAGAGTTCTAGTTTTTGCATGGTATTCTCGTACTTAGAAACACAGTTTTAGGACTTCTTCAGCCTAATTTTCCCTTATCTCAACCTGTTAAGAATTTGAGTTTCTAATGAGAATTTGAAGCAGGTGAAATTAATTTTTTTAATGTTTGCATAAAGGTTAGAGTTCACAAGCACATGAGTTATAGGGACTTAGTATGCAAAAGATTATACCAAAGCAATCTTGTTTTGACATACTCCATGGATCATTTCCTTCTCAACAGCCAAACAATACCTTGGCTAACTGTTAAACTGTGCATTCACATTAAGTAGTATTGTTTATTACCCAATTCTAACCAAGAGATAGCATAACAAAGGGGTGAGGCTTGGGTAGTTAACTAATAGAAAGTGAGAGGGCCACTGGCTTGTGATCAGCAGGATAAAGCACACCTACAAGACTTGTGGTGATGTGCCTTGGGTCAGAGATAAGCCAGTCACCATGCAACTGGACAGTAGCGGAACAAAGGCCAACTTCCACAAGCTGTGGGTGGCTCTAATTTCAGCAAGGTAGGGAGGCTGATGACTTCAAAAATCCACAGGAATACAGTGGTTGGAAAGACCCTTAGAGGTCTCCAGTCCAAGCTCCCACTCAGAACAACCCCAGTCAGGGCAGGTTGGTCAATGCCTTGTTCAATTATGTTTGGATACCATGAAGGACAGAGATTCTGCAGCATTCCTGGGCTCCCATTACATAATTGAATGCACTAATGGTTTCAATCTTTTCCATTTCCTAACTGGGATTTTCCCATCTTCCATCTGAGTACTATATATCTCCCACTCTGCAGCTTTACATATGGAACTTAACAAATTAATCTAGGGAACAAGAAACCTAAATGTGTCTTTAAGTATCCCATAGTCATTACTTGTAACTACAGAAATCATGAACTAGTCATATTTGTCCTCTGAAAAGTATCAGAGTTATGCTTCATATGCATGAGAAAACATCAGGCTGTTGCCAACAAAAATGTAAGGATGAAAGTCAGAGTGCTTGAAAATGCAGATTAGCATTGATGGCATAAATGCATGTTTAAATTAAAACAAAACATCCCACTATCATGTCTATTTACCTAATTAATCTTTATAATTTTTACCAGGGCTGGTATGCTTTAGAGTGTGCTAGGCACATATGCAACTATCTTGTCAACAAAGTTTGTTAGTAGAGCCATTGATGGCAGTAGTTTCTTTCCTATTGCTCAAAATCATGTGAACTTCTCAGAGTGTTTCTATTTTGGTTTCTGTTCAAGGCAGCTAAGGATAGCAACAGTAATATGGATGGAGACCTGAACTTATTCTGTCCCGAAACTTTCTCAATAATGATAACCTTTGTCATATCCATAATTTTCTGAAACATAATATTAAGTCTTTATATATTTTATACCATGAGGTACAGCAAGCAAGAAACATGCTTTTAAAATATATAATACTTAGTTTGCTATGGGGCTTATATATTAAAAAAAGCAGGGATTCAGAACTGGGAATTGTTCTCACAGGAATTATTTCAGGGGAGTATCTTGTATCCCCATAATACTTACCTTTAAAAGAGTTTGACATCTGTGACAATCTTTTATTTCTATCAAAATAATAACTTGATTACTTCCTTCTGTTTGCATTTAATTGAAAGTAATTTAAATTATTAGTGGTGGCTTTATTTAGACATTGTGAATCATAGGAAAAAATTAGTCAGCAACTCACTTTTACTGTGTCTACTATTATCACACTCATTAAATTGGATTTGCTGGATCTGAGCCTAGTTTAACCCAAGTTTGCATTTCCACTTTGAAAGGTCATCACCTTAGCTGATTGTTGACATTCATTCCTTCAAGGTGTGACAACATGTCAGTATAACACAGCATAATTTTTCTGCCCCATGTAACAGAAGGGGAGTAATAAATATTGGCTTATTTAAAGTGCTTTTACTCTTAGGTCACTTAAGCTGCTTTTGAGTTTTACATACCCCACATCTAATTATGCAGAGAACTTGTTTTAATTTCTATTTATCTGTCATTTCACACCTTGCTCATGGACAAGTCAAAAATGAAACAAATCAATCCCTCAGCCATTTTAAAGAAAGCATATCTTACCTAAATATTAGAATTAATCCACTTTCCCAGAGATACTTAGAGACAATAAAATTAATACTTAAGGGCTGTCTAAAATACTTGCTGATGTGTTCCTAAATTTGTCTCTCCTCCCAAGATGATCCATTGAACTGAGCAAATAGCTTGTCAACACAATAATTAATAAAGCAAATAGAGCAGTAGGCAAGAACAAATTGTTGTGTAAAGGTACTTCAAAGGCATTTATGAAGTGCATTTAAATGATTAGCAACATACTACAATAAATGCTCAGTTGTAGAAAACATATGGTGAAGATACCGTGGAAACTTGCTGAGAGTTTTCACAGCTGATCTAAAAATTCCAGATTCTGTGGCTCATAGCACTGGTCTCAGAGTTACATGCCAAAGTAAATCTTAAGTTTTAGAAAGTACTTTATGGAAGTGTGTCTTGGTTTGAAAGACAGGTGTCTGCTAGGGAGGGCAGGAGCCTCCCTTGGCATGAAAAATATAAACCCCCACCCTCTGAATTATTATAATTTTGAAATTAAGGAGTTCTCAGGCAAAGATATCCCCATATAAGAATAACAGTTCTTTGCTAGTATGTATAATAAAGCAAACAAACAACAACTCTGGCATTAACACCAAACAGAAGAGGAACCCAGTGACCCTTCTTGGCCGCAGGTGCTTTCCCCATTGATGCAGTTCCGGGAATGGCCAGCAGGGGCGCTGCTGCTCCCGGGGGACAGGAGGTGCGTTGATTCCCCCGTGGCTGCAGGGGCCGCTGTGGCGTGGGCGTGGGGAGCACGCGGTAATGGTGGCATTGTCCGAGACAGGAAGGGGTGAGAGAGAGGCTTTGCTTTACAAACCCCCACTGGGACAGTCGATCCCGGTGTTCCAGCAGGACTTATGGAAACAGCAAGCTGGGCTGGCAGGAATGAGCAAAAATCCCAGGGTGGCAGCAAGACGTATCAGAAGTTCCAGAGCTGTGGCTGGAACCGCGGGAAGTCTCAGCAGGCAGGAGGTGCAGGGCCACAGTGCAGCGAAAGCTTGGAGCAGCGTCAAAGAGTAACAGGGGGTGGGAAAAAAAGCGGCAGCCTGGCTGTATCCAGGTAGAATGAAGGATGTATCTCCACATTTTTCCAAACAATATAATGCATTTTATTTCATAGCCCTATAAACCTATTGCTAATTAACTGGAAGTAAAATAAAAGCAGATTAATTGTCTCTGTTAGGGTTTGGGTTCATAAGCATGTATTGTCTGTTTTGTGTTCATCTTAAAGTGCAACACAGTTTTAATCCAGAGGAACAGTTTTGAACAAGGCCTACTTCCATGATGTTCAATTTCAATTTTCTTGGACACTTCTGCAAGAGATAAAATCCCTTAATAGCAAACTGTGCTGAGTGCTTAGTACTGGTTTAATGAGCTCTTTCTTGAAATTTAAAATAGAGAAATTATAGTTGATTTTATAAATCTTCTTATCACTTGAGTTGCTTGTTGTTTTCATCCAGGTTGCTTGTTGTTTCCTGGTTTTGATATTTTGAAAAATTTTAAAAACAGGAGTTCCTAACTAAAGCATTGAACTTTAATTATAAAACTGTAAAATGATATCACTGACTGAAGGGTAAGAGAGATGTCTCAGTTTTAGAAGACAGGTGTCAGGGAGGGCAGGAGCTTCCCTTGGAATGAAAGAATGTAAACCCCCTCCCTCCGGATTATTATAATTCTGAAATCAAGGGGCTTTCAGGCAGAGATCTGGGGATAAGAATAACAGTTCATTACTAGTATAACCAGGCAAACAAACAACAATAACTACAGCATTAACAAGAAAACAGAACCAGGGACCCCGTGAAAGCTTTCTCGGCTGAGACGGGAAGGGATGGAGGAGAGGCTTTGTTTCACAAACCCCTCAGGCAGTCAGTCCCGGTGCTCCTGCAGGGCTCTGAGGAACACTCAGCTGGAACAGCAGGGATGAGCAGAGATCCTGGGCCGGTGGCTGAGGTGTATCAGCAGCTCCGCAGCGGTGCCTGGCACTGCCACACGTCCCGGCAGGACAGAGGGTGCGAGGCCACCAACAAAGAGGGGAGAAGGAGAAGAGGCAGCAGCTCCGTCTGGGTGATGGCGAAATTCCCTTCTCCCCACTGCAACAGCTTCACGCCCCAAAGTGTCCTTCTCCGAAGCTGAAGAAAGCCTGCCAAAACTGTCCCCACCCTCCTTTTTTCCTGCCCCCTTTCCCCCTCTGGGCCCGGCCGAACTCTTTGTCTTTTGTCAAGCACTCACCAAGTACCTGCAGTTAGGTTGTCCCCACAGCTAATGGGTAAAACTTTCTACCTAAAAAATTCAGAGATAAGACTATCCTGAAAAACCTGTAATAACCAGAGAAAATAAAGAAGGAAATTAATTCAGAAGGTAGTTCAAACAGGTTTAAGACAACCTCTTTCACTCAATGGCAACACAAAGAAGAAAGAAGAGGTTAGAAAAAATTATATTTTAACATAACTGTGGGCAAAATCCAATGTCTAGCTTCAAATTATAATCACAGAAGGATTTCAGTATAACTGTAGCTACGTAGCTATGACTTACTATGGAAAAAAATAAAAGGGAGGCCAGGAAGATTCTAAGGTCTAAATTCTTTGTGTAATCAGGATTGAAGTGGCTGCATGAACAGAAAATCTTTCCAAAAAATGTTCTGCTGAAGCATTTTCAGAGAATCACAGAATCATTAATGTTGGAAGAGACCTCTGAAGACCATCCAATTCTTCTGCCAAGGCAGGGTCACCCAGAGCAGGTTACACAAGAATGTGTCCAAGTGGGTTTGGAATGTCCCCAGAGAGGGAGATTCCACAACCTCCCTGGACAACCTGTTCCAGTGCTCTGTCACCCTCAATGTGGCAAAGAAGTTCTTCCTCACACTGAGATGGAACATCTTGTCCTTTAGTTTATGGCCACTTTTCCTTGTTCAGTCATGGGGAATCATTGAAAAGAGTCTGTCACCATCCTCTTGGCAGGATCTTCTTTTGAGATGTTTATATCCATTGATGAGATCCCTTCTCAGTCTTCTCTTCCCTGTACAGACACAGGTCCTTCAGTCTCTCCTCGTAAGAGAGATGCTTCAGACCTCAAATCATCTTTGTGGCCACCACTGGACCCTCTACAGTAGTTCCTTGTCTTTCTTGTACTGAGGAGCCCAGAACTGGACACAGCCCTCCAGATGTAGCTTCACTAGGGCTGAGTAAAGAGGAAGGATCACCTCCCTCGACCTGCTGACCACACTCTTTCTAGTGTAGCCAAACTGGAGAATTCTTGTTGTCTTTGGAAGAGAGATTAAATCAGGGTCTGGTTCAAAGTGAAGAAACTTGCAGAGAATTGACAGAAAATTTCAGATGGAGGTCTTGAAAAGTATTGTAAGTAGTAAGCCCATGACTTCAGGATTAGTTCAGTTAAAGAATTCTGTTGAAATGCTTTACATAAAATAAAAGTTGAAGTAATTCCCAGTCATTACCAGTCATTACTCCTTGCTTTTGGAGGGAAATAATATGCCTTTTTTCTTTCTTTTGTGTGTGTGTGTGTGTGTGTGTGTGTGTGTGTGTAGATTTTAACGACCTGTCATTTACGATTTTTATTGGACTTTTATTGCCTTTGTTTCTGGGATGATGAAATTACTGATCTTTCTGGAGTATTCTTTAAGTTTTTCTAAGCTTACAGAAATATGTTTCAGTGATGAGGAGTCTCATCAGAGGTGGCAGGGTTAAGCATAATGTGCATGTTGATGGGGGCAGTCTCTTTTGTATAAAAAAATGTTTTCTTTCATAACTTAGAATGGTATAACCCTTGTAATTCTGAGCCTTATCCTCAAAGTTGAGACTTCTGATTTAGCTTTTTCTTCTCTGTTCTTTCCAGGCTACACTTCAGATTATATCTTGACTAATATGAAAACTTCAAGTGCTCAAAGTTAATAAGCGAGCTTCACTTAAAGATGTGCTGGTTTTGCATTAATTGATATTTGGTGAGGAGGGAAGAAGACACACATGGAAATTATTTTTTTGAGAGAAACTGCTAAGAGCTTCCTCTGTGCCTGGCAAAACCCAATAGCTGGCTAACTCTGAGAATTGACAACCTAGTAAACCATTTAGAACCTGGGTCTACCTCTGTGAAATCCACAGTTTAAAGACAGGCTTGCCTGGGAAAGCAGGGAAAGCTCTCTCTTGTCCCTGGCCTTAAAAAGGTAACTGTCCTAGTTTAGGGCAAATTAGGGACGAAAACTCCAAATGGGGATTTCCTCAGGGAAATGCCCCCCCTCCCCACCCCTGGTCCGGAAAAGGGAAGAAAAAAAAACAAAAAAAAGAAAAAGAAAATTTCTAGGAGAGAAGTGGAAAAAGCTGTTTATTTAACAGATATTGAATAATATTAAATAATAAAACCTCTCGCTGTTCGATGGGATGGCAAGTCTAGGAAGAAAAGTCCTTTTCATGTGGTGTAGCTCGGCTCACTCAGGTTCTTATCAGTCCCTCCGTCGCTGGAAAGTGCTGAGGCCCAGGCCCTGGTGGGCCACAGGCGTGAGCTCCCGGGGTTTGGCTGGGTGTTCAGTCCAGAGCAGGCTTGCACAGATCCAAGAGGAAAAAAAGGAGGGAAAAAAAAACAAAGGTCCTCTACCTCAGCTAGCTAAAACTAACTAAAAGCCAGAGAGAAGCTCTGTCCCGCTGTCTGTCCGTGCTGCAGACACCACAGTCCAGGAGCGGGATGTGTGAGAGTGATGTTTTTCCTTAACACACTCCGCGCTTCTTCTTCCCCCTCTCTTGCTCTTAAAGCCAGTCTTAAAGGTGCAGAACTTAATATATAACATAAGCCAGACGACTGGGGATACCAGTATCATAAAGTCACCCCAGGACAGTAACTAACTGGATGCCAGTGGGACTGGCCCCACCCTGCTGTGGCCTGCTTGGCCAGGCCAAGCCCCAACAGTAGCCACATGGGGGATGGGAGCAAAGCAGATGTTGAAGTAGCTGTGATCCCATGAGAAGCTTGAACAGAGAAAGAGATGTGAGTAATGAAGAACCTTTGCCCCCAGGGTGAGAAGAAGACCTCTGCTCCTAGAGATGATCTCAGAGATAGATGAAGAGGACCTTAGCTTTTGAACAGCTCATCCTTAAAATAATACCCCATAAGATGACATGGCCCATTAACTCAGCTGTGGGAAGGCTGGGAAAATGGGAGGAACTTCACAATTGCAGATTTTCCAGGCGGCTGCTATCTGTGGAAATTAAAAAGCCATGAGAGAATTGTTTCATGTGGAGAAGTCTCCATGGCATGGTGAGAGAAACTCTTTTTCCTACAAGAACTGATGAAAGATTGAAGAGGTAACTGATCTAAAATCCCAGGTTTTGTCTTTGCATTGTCCATAGGAAAGAAAAGAGGCTGTGGGGAGGGGAGGAGAAATGTTCTGAAGATTTTTTTCTGATTCTTATTATTCTTTTAATTCTGTTAACAAAGTTTGCTTTATACCTTTTATGTTTTGAGCCTGCTTTGTCCTCCTTCTAATTCATATCTCACAGCAGGAAATGAGTACATACTTACAGTAAGTGCACTGGTGATTTTAGCCAGCACTAAACCCACCATATCATGGTGCATTATCCAGGAAACTCAAATTGGTGAACCTAAACCTACACCTACCAACTACATGTAATTGGTGTTTCTGCCTGGTATCGTACTGAAACCGCCACAAGGATCATGAAAACTATCTCATTAAAATTCAGAGCTTTGGCCTGATCTGCAATTAAAAAGAGAAAAAAAACTTTCCATTTTCTGGGTTGTTTGCTTTTTCTCAAACCAATTTTAAGAGGTTACAGCTCTCTTACCTTTGGTACTTGAACAAGTGACTGACTTTAACTCAGCAGGTGCTTGAATTAGCACAACAGTAATTTCTGTGGTGAAAGCCTTTATGGCCTAGCCTAGAAATTGGGTCAGGAAGAAGGAGCAATATTTAGATAGTCTTCCTCAGGCACTTAAAATTCCTTATGCCAGTCTTCCAGTAGTTCTTTATATCTGTATTTCCAAAGACTGTCAAAAATACAGACTTCTTCAAGGATCCTTTATATTCAGTTTTATAGCCAGTTTTTGGTTATCCATGTGTGTTTTATGCTGGAAAAAAAGAATGAGAAAATTGTCTAAGATATATGAAAGGAAAAAAACCATGAATGTGGTACCCACAGTTTTTCTTCTTCTACCTCGTCATACCTGCCTCCCCATTCCCAGTTTTCAGTCCACCTTAATAAGCAGACCTGAGGTAGCCAAGTTTCTGTGCAGTTTCTAATGGGTATCTATCTTCTTTTGATTTCACTACTTTAAAAAAATTAAAAATCACATGAATTGACCGAAACATTGAAAGATGGCTACTTAACTGAGAGTCTTCCTTGTGCTGTGGTCTCTGGTACGACTTCAGTGACAAGTACCTAGAAATCCAGCATGATCCTTCAGCAACTCTCCTGTGATACATAAGAATGGTGCAGGGTTATCAATCAATGAGTGTGGACAGAACTATGGCTTTAAAAGATACTTTGTTGTTACTGCGTATTTTTATAGAAATATTATATCTTTTATGTATTATTACTGATTATTTTAATCAACAAATATTACTGGAAAGTTTCAAGAAAAATTGCGAATAAATAGAAATGCCATCTTATCAGTTTTAGGTAAATTTACTGCAAGGGTCTCCAAATGGCAGTAAGTATTAACTTGGGAAATGCAAAGTTCAGTTTCAACAATAAATCTTACATTATGGAAATGTACCTATGTGAGATAAGTATCTTTTAAAATCAGCTTGGTCTTATTTGGAGACCCAAACCCTAAAGTAGTCCAATGGTACTGTAATATTGTATAAAACATATAAAAACCATATGCAAATATAAGTCAAAAAACAATTTGGAGTTGAGTAGTAGTCTTAGAACCTATGTGATGTACTAATTGTAATTAACTAATTGTTGTACTGTTTTGTCGTAGGGTTTGTAACAAGCCTCTGTCACAGCAACTCCAAATTTGTCTCATACTCCAAACATTCTATTATGAAAGTACAAAATTACAGTTGGGCATAATAAATAATACTGTGAATACCTTGATAAATTTTAAATGCAAATTCAAGTATTCTTTTATTATTACATATATTCTGTTTTGCTTATTCCATGCAAGGTTTCAAATGTAAAAAATGGTGGTATAATGCTATGGTATATAAATATTCTGATCAGTCATTATGAATTATAATCCTTAAGAAATTATTCAGTCCAAAATTCCCATGGGGAAAAAATGACCCAAAATGTTACCAGTTCCATTTTGAAAACATCTTGGGTATTTAGACTTCCAACTCAGCCTATGGTATTTCAAATGCTCAGGATTCTTTGAAAAATCTTCCCATTTAACATCCTTCAAAGTGTAAAATATATTAAGTTAAAGTGAGAAAACAGTCAAAATAGGAGTAAAGGTGGTAATGATATTAAATGGCTTTGATTGTTTTTAGAGCTATCAGCTAGTTTACGGAGGTTGTTTCCTCAAATTATCGTGGTAGAAAGGGCCACAAAGCAACGACTCAGCAAAGGAAGAAATGTTGGCTTTCAAATTATTACCTGGAGAGACAGAATAAGAGAAAGAAAACATTTGGTAAGAGAAATTGATGATATAAAATATGATTTTTGTTTTTTCTGTTTAACTTCAATGACAAAGGGCTTTCTGAAATTCAGACAAAAAAATGAAATGTATTTAAATTTATTATTTGCTTCTAAGAGTTTTTCCAGCTCAATTTACACACTGTATGAGTCACTGTCATGGTTTACTTGAGACAATTTTCAGTTTTTAGAACCAAAATGTAATACAATATTTTCTGAACTTACTTCTTGTCTAAAGAATTGTCAGTAAAATTGCTAATTTCAGAGGCCATGCTGTCTTCTACTAATCTGGACTCTTAATAGAATTCAAAATGTTGTATTTTTCTATGAATTTTCGACATAATATGCAAATGTTACTAAATATTTTCTTAAGCTTTTTCTTTTAAGAAAACTTTGAAACTCTCTTTAGGGTAGTCCTCACATGGACACAGAGGAATACCTAAATGCTTTTAAATTTTACTGATACTGATTAGAAAGTCTTATACAAGACTGATTAAGGTGAATTTGGATAGAAAGTTCTAGATAGTATATTAAGCTAAGCATGAAAAAAGAATGTGAGGAAAAGGAGAGATTGACATTTACTTTCATTTTGGTTTTGCAGGGTAGAAGGAATGATAGATATTTTTAAAACATTTCCACCAATAGTAATGTCTTAACTGCTGTTAGTAAAATGGAAAAACAACCAGTCTATGCATTAAGAAGAAAATACCTAAATACCCACCTCCTCTCTGCTAAAAATAAACTTAGGTACTCTCTTTCAATCCATCATGAAAAATTATTTTCTTTTAGAATTAAGGAAAAGCTGTTTAAAAGCTGAGATAGAAGATGTAGTTAGGTAACAAATAAATTATCATATTAATATAAATTTAGGGCATCTATGGGTGTTACCATTTTATTTTTTTAGCCATCTAGTAGGAGCCTTGAGAACCATAACAAAAAAAAAGAAAACCAAGAAATCATTGGGAGTTTATAAGAATGAGTGGAGTATTAAGGAACATTTCACTAGCTGACAGTGTTTATGCCTCCAAAGAGGAATTCAACATAAATAACCTTGTAAAAAAAGGAGCAGTTTCATGTAGGTGCAGTCAGTTATAACTGACAAAATCACTGTTATTCCTTGACTTGGTTTCAAACTTATCAGCTTTTTAGATCAAAAATACTGCAGAATAAGAAATCTGAATGGATGATTTTAGAAATTGGACTGCCAGGGAGAATTAAAAAAACCTCAAACCACAAACCAAAGCCAGTAGTTCTTCTGAGACTAAATCTTCTGAGGTTAAGGTAAGAAGGAAGTTTTTATGAAGAAATATATTTTATTTTATGGTCAGATTTCTGGAGTATAGACGTAGGAAGTAATTTTGTTAAGTTCAGGAAATAAAGGAAGTCTTCCTCTTTGAAGTGTCTCCTGGTGACATGCAGTTGTATGCATATTTCTCCTGAAAGAACAAGCTTTTCCACAGATACTGTTAAGTGAGTTTGCCATTATATTATGGAAAATAAACTAATGGAAACCCATGGGTAATCCTTTCAAGAAATTTTTGACCACAGAAATGGAAGTTTTACAACTGAAATAAAAATGCAGCCAAATTTGAAGTTTAAGAATATGACTTTTTTTGTAATGTTGACCACTGGACAGGAAACCCTGGGAGCTCTTCTTCAAAAGAGAAAATTGTTTTCTATCTTCCTGGCTTGTTTTTGTATCTACTGTTACAAGTCTTGGTAAATTGATTTAAAAACCCATATTTTTATGAAAATTAGAGATTATTTTGGAATCCTTATTTTATCTCTTTGTCTTCTGAAGAAAGTATTTTTCTAACATCATTTTGCTACAATTTTTTAATAGTCTTATACAAAACATGTAAAAGCTTAATATTAATCTAAAAGCAACAGTACACAATTCAGCCCGTGTGAAGCAGCTATGGTGATGACCTCAATTAAAAATATCTCTCAGGATAACAATAGTATTTTACTATTAGGTTGGTCTGTATGATCTCTCTGATCTATATGATCTCAAGGAGTCACCTCCAATCTAAATAATTCTGTGAGACTGTGACTCATGCTTAGTAGACTCAGTTTTCAAGCTGTTTTATTTGTTTTGTTTTTGTTTTGTTTTCCACTCCTAAACCCTGCCTGATTCAGATGGTCAAAATTTGCTCCTTCATTTCTGGAAAAATTGAAAAATATGTGTGTTTATATAAACCTGGCAAATGCCATAACTTAAAATTATGCTCCCAACTATAATTCTAAATTTATTTTAGGGAGTGTTCACATCTACGGCTGACTGAGGAGAAATATGATTCCATCATCATTACACAGAATATGTTTTAACCATATTGGCCCTCACGAACTATTGTATCACAGTTGCATACAAATTGCTTATTTTGCAAAATGTGCTGCAAATCACTAATGAATATGCTTTGAGATATTTGCATGAATAACTAAAAGTAAACTAATCTTATTAATTAGCCCAGTCCATTTTGTCGACATACTGTCCCTGCATCTCTTATGCTTTGTGCTTAATTATCAGACAGTTTGCAAGCATCAGTTATTTTTTTATCGGATGACTAAGAGTTTAGTTGAAATCTTTTTTACTTATATTAACTGCTATGGTTTATGATAGTGGAAGGCCAATGTCAACCTAGCCAGTTTAATTATTCAGACTTTGCATTTGATTATACTTCTATGTCTCCAAGTTAAGATGCCTGAAATATTCCAAAATATTAGAAATCCCAAGAAGAAAAGGTGTTTTCCCCTTTTAGGACCCTGGCAGCCTTCTTTGTATAAAGTACATTTCATGCATAATTTCTCAAAATAAGTCTGTGAATAATAAGAGATGCTTCAATAACAAATGCAAAATATTTTTTAGAGAATATTACTCAGTGATGCACTCTGCCCGAAACCATTTGTATCCATTTATTTTTCCTTGTTGTAGAACTCAAAAAAAAAGTGGTTGAGGTAGTAGAAAAAGTAGCCAATTGAGTATCTGTTATCTTTTTTTGTGGCAGCTGTCTGTCTCTCACAAGAGATCTCCAATGTGCAGTCAAGCTCCCAAATAGCTTCATAAGCTATGGTACATTAAACTGGAAAACCTTTTTTGCCGTTTTTTCCCTTAATGCTAGATAAATAGCAATTAGGTTAAGCTGAATTCAGATAGGATTCTGCTTGGATTTGTCATCAGAAAAATCAATATTTCATTTGATGAAGTTGTTAGTAAACCTAATAAAATGAAAATATCATGAAAATCCATGCTTTACTTTTAATTCCTATCCTTTGGTTATGATCACATGCATTATCCTTGCTATTTTCATTTTGAATAGAAACACAAAATCTGAATGAGCCCCTTTGGAATCAAGGACAACAGGATATAGACCAGAGCAAAGGGCTGAGTCTGAGGATGCTCTCTCCACTCACTTCAAACTCTTTAATAATTTTTAAAAATGGAGCTGCACCATCCTGTTTTTACTATGAAATTTACTCTGTAAACTTCTGCATGCAGTTGGAGGAAAAAGATATCCTGTGCATAGGGTAAGGAATCCTTTAAATAGATAATCTGAAAAAAGTAAAAATAAGGTAATCTGCAATTTTCCCTGTGTAAAGCCATTTCCTATGAAGTCACATGTTGCAGCATGTCTATTATTTTCTACCACTTTGCTTTAAAAAGCATAAACTGAATTTTTTTTATCTACAAACTCTTCCTCTGAGCTGAACATGTCTATGTTTGAGCATAAGCATTATCTTTCTTCTGAGGAAAAGAACAGTAGTTTTCAGTGTTGCATATACTATCCTAATGGCAAATCTTTTATGCGATGTATCAGGATAAGGCAATTATAAAAATTTGACATAGCTCATCAAACTTTTCAAACATTGGTACTATCAGTTGTAACTGGTTAAATAGTACATAAAATGAGCCAGAACATGAGAAGTCAACCTTTAATTTTCCTTTCTCTTTAGGTTTCAAATTTCTTTTTAAATTAGAATATTCTATCCAGTCTTAATAGATTAAAGCAATAAATTAAAATTATCTAAAATGCTCAAAATGTCCATCCCATTTCCAGTTCTCCTGAATTTCTTCTGCCTGCTGCATTTGCATTTGTTAGGAACCACAGTCTAAACTGGAGAGCTCCTCCAAAGCATGTGTTCTCAGAGGTATTAGAAAAACTGTGTGGGAAAAGGGCAGAGTGTTTAATGATGCAGTCCCACAGCCCTTTTGACTCTCTGTGGGAGGTGCTTATGGAAGTAGCCCAAACAAGTCTCTGCAGCTACAGATGATTTTTTTCTCCTTTTGAATAATTTTGACAGATAGCAAAAAGGTGTCATCTCTGCTTGCAGGGGGTGCATAACATTTAGTGGATATAGAGCCTAAGGTAGTAAGAGCTGCTACTCGGCTTTATTTCCATTGCAAATTTAATGTAACAGTGTGGAAATGTCACATCAGACACCCACTCTTTCAACTGCCTCTGTTTTTTAATATAATTTTTATCTCTCTATTTCCATTTTGGAAAGCTTGGTGTTTTGAAACCAAGGGTCAACTACTCAGTTTAGGATAAATTATCAGGGCTCCTGGAGTTAGGGCAGCTTACTCCAGCTGACATCTGCCCTGAAGAATGTTAAAAAGGAATCTGATAAATAAGCTTTGTAAGAAGACTGTTATTTGACCTTTATCATAGAAAAATATTAGTAATTCACATCATGCTTGCCTGTGACCCTTCCAATCAAGAAGACATTTGGTATTTCAGACAATTTAGGTCTAATATAAGGCAAAAAGTTTCTTAACAAAAATACAGAAAGGTACTTCCTCTTAGCAATGGTATTCTCCTCTCTACAGCCTTCACAAATAGGGAGATAATTGCATGGGAGGATTTTATATTGTATATTTCTTCTCTTTGTTGATATTTTTTTCCTTTAAAAAAAGATAGGAAAAAGGTGATGATAAAAATACCTCATAAAAGGTGGTAAGATTTATTTTGGGAAATCAAACAATATGATGTATGTTGTGTGGTTCTGTGGGGATAGGGAGGGGCTGGTTATATTACCTAATGTCGTTCTAATTGGGAACGGTGTAAAGAACGACACAGACTCTCAAGGGAGTCAGAACAGGAGAATCTCTAGTTTATTACTTCAGGCCTGTTTTATAGACAGATACGTGGAAAGTACAGAAAGGAAACTCTTATTGGTTAGCAAATCAACACATCACCATTATTGGTCAGTGGCACAACACCCCCTGACCTTCTCTTGCAAGGAAAACAAGAGGACAGGCAAACAGCACCTGCAAGGCTGTTTTGTGTCTTTGAGGATTGTTTTGAAATCCTCCTATGAATTTCCCAGGCTAGCTGTCAGGCAGGACTGAGAAGCTATGGGGCCTGCAGCCTGCTCTAAAGCTAGCATCCACAACCTAAAATGGAGGCAGAGAACAAGATGATAGGAGATGGAAAAAAAACAAAGAAAAAGGGAAAGGAATTTACTTTCCTTCCCAAGAGAGAAGATTAAAACTGACGTCTAAGGTAAATTCTTTAAGTTCTAGCTTTGTCTGATTTTGTAATACTGGCCAGTAAGAAGGAAAAATGTTCAACTAAAACCCCTCACTCTCTGCTGTGGATTTGAGACACTTAGTGGTAATTGCACTGCTCATGTTTGAGTTTGAATACAAGCAAAGGTACGTAGTATGTCCTTCAGAAAGCCTTAGGGCATTTTGTCTTAGGAAAAATAAATGACTAACCAGCTCTTGCTTTAGAATGAGAGTAGTGTTCATATGGGAGCTCATTCTTTTTCTGCTATTCCTGTCTGCAGAACTGTAAAACTGAGTTTTAGATACCTAGGCCTTAATTCTAATCTCAGACATGCAGGTATGCCAAAATACAGGCAGCTGATTGAAAAATCCTGCTTGGCCCATGCAGTCATTAATTTTGGTGCTCTTGTGTATGTGATTAAAATAGAGCTCTCAAAGAATCAAATCTGTGGCATCTACAAAAACTAATTCTGAGACTAGGGGAAGCATATACATTGTATTTAGTAATACTGTCTGAAACATTATTCATATGTCATAGATTTCTAGGTAAATTCAAATGGTAGGTTGCATAAATTAACATTCATATTTTTAGGCCGTGGATTTGCTGACTGAAATACAGAATAGATAATGTTTATTGGTTAGCATGAATTTCTGCAAGATTAGGCCTTAGACACCAGAATTCAGGGAGTTGCTGCTTACTCTTCCTGCAGCAGCTACCATACATACATTTCTAGGTAGGGAAATCTTAATTTAATTTAATTAGTTATCCTGACACCTAATCTATTATAAAACAGGCAATTTTCACAGTATGTAGGGAACAATTAGTAAGAAATATTTAAATACACACAGAACTTCATTATAAAGCCTGCTAGCAAGACCTGAGTAGTGTCTAAATTATTGGTACCTCATTTAAATTACTTAGCCCTCAAGAAAAATACACTTTTATTTGCTAATTAATTGCATATTCCTTCTGAACTGTAGCCTGATGTACATTTTTTATTCATTAATAAAACAACAATCATTTAGGTTGCTTTCTTTTGTTGGAAAAAATAGAGACCACAGGAAGTAAAGAGAGAACACATAGAGAGAATACACTTTAAAGAACAGTATGGGGAAAATTAAAGACTAATGAATCAAGTATTTGTAGGTGTCTAAATAATTGTCAAACTAATAGTTATTTTGTATCCCACCTCATTACTTTGATAAAAGTTAGAAGTAGGATGAAAAGAATACAGAAGTATTTTCATAGGAAAAAAACTCTGGCTCACCTGTCTGTACTTATACCATTTCAGAAATGTGTTGCAACTGAAAAACAGGACAAAATAAAAATTATATCTGGAAGCTACTTATTTACCACAACAAAAAAACTGAGCTTCTTGTTCAATGTGCATCAAAATCCTGTAAGAAACTGGATGAGAGAGGAGCTCCCACTATCTCTCCATGTGCACAGCTTATTGGTTACTTGCCTAACTTTAAGGACTTGCTTGCTGTCCCTAATTTAACCACACTTGGTAACTGATGCAACAAGGAAGACTTTGATCATATGTGTTCTGAATCTTTCAAATAACAAAATCATTACCTATTCCTTTTTTCCTTTTATTTCCCTTTTTATTAGTATTCTGAAAAGGATTAGTCTCCTGATAAGAACTTAATTGAATTACTTAAAGTAAGGTAACTTGAATTTTGACCCTTGAATCATGCTGTTGTTTTTTTAATATATGTGTATGTATTGGGTTTGCACTGCCACGTTTTGGTAATGGTGGGGTTACAGAAATGTTATCTATGAGAAGTGGCCAGAAGGTTCCCCCATGTCTAACTGAGCCAATGCCAGCCAGCTCTGGGATGGATCCACTGCTGACCAAGGCTGAGCCAGTCAGAGGTGATAGTAAGGCTTCTGTGATAATATACTTAAAGATGAAAAAATTGTTATTGCACAGATGTAACTGGCCAGAGAGCAGCAGAGCAAGGCTATGTGAGTGCAACAACGCTGCAGACACCAAGGTCAGTGCAGAAGGAGGGGGAGGAGGTGTTCCAGACACTGGAGCAGAGATTCCCCTGCAGCCTGAGGTGCAGACAATGGTGAAACAGCTGTGACCCTGCAGCCCATGGAGATCCATGGTGGAGCAGAGATCCACCACAATAAATGCAGCTAATGGAGGTGATCCATGCTGAAGCAGGAGGATGCCCAGCAGGGGTTGTGACCCTGTGGGAAGCCTATGATGGAGCAGGATCCTGGCAGGGATCTACAGACCCATAGAGAAAGGAGCCCACACTAGGACAGGCTTTCTAGCAGGACCTGTGACCCTATAAAGGACTCACATTGGAGCAGCCTGCTCCTGAAGGACTGCATCCCATGGAAAAGTGACCCACTTTGAAGCAGTTCATGAAGAATTGCAGTCCATAGCAAGGAGTCACACTGGAGAAGTTAATGAAGAACTGTTTCCTGTGGGAGGGATCCCACACTGGAGCAGAGGAAAGACTCATCTCCCCAGGTAATGGCAGAAATAACACGTAGTGAACTGTAGCCCCCATTCCGCATCTTTCTGTGCTGCTACAAATGGGGAGGTAGAGCCCAGGAACTAGGGAGGAGTGAGGAAAAGGTGTTTTTAAGATTTATTTTACTCCTCTTTATCCTACTCTAATTTTGTGGTAATAAAATAAATATTTCTAATTCAAGCCTATCAGCCAATGTTTGATGAATGATGTCTCCTGGTTCCATACCTCAACTCATGAACCTTTGTTATAAATTGTCTCCCCTGCCCAGCCAAGAAGGGACATTACAAAGCAATAGACAGGGTCAATCTATGATATTGTATCTGCATATCTATCTATATCTTTTGAATGACATTGTAGAGCAGGAGAACTGTTTCCCTTTCCACATGATGAAGAAACTTTAAGTGCATCAATTCTGCTGGTGCAATTCAAGCTTCAAAATGCCCATCATTACAAAGGGCCCCAAAAGCCAGCATATTTAATACATAGATTAAAAAACATTATTAATTGAAAATCCCCACTTTATGTGAGATGAAAATGTTTTAGGAAAATAGTTAAAACTAAACCCATGGAAACTGCTAGTAGAAACAGATAAAGCATATATTTCAGTATGTATTAGCTTTCATGTCCTGAGTGGTGTGATGTGTGCTTTACAGTTGCTTTAGACAAATGCAAATATATTGAAGAAACAAAACTTTTAGGGCTCCTTAGGGTATGTAAAAGCTTTTTGATTATCAAATGAAAAATAGCAATCTCCCTTGAGGAAACATCTGGACACTTGTTTAGATTCTCTTTTCATTCTAATACCTATCACTAATTAATGCTTACTGGGTGAAAAAATATATATATTTTATGTACTGTAGTTATGTTTTAAATACCAGGAAGATGAAGCCAAGTCCATTGCATATGTATAAATAACATAAATAAAAATAGAATACAGAAATGAAAGTAATGTGTAAAAGTATAAATAATGCAAATGAGGGTGACTGTGGTGCTTTCAGAAAACATAAGCATAACAAAAATATTTTAAAACTCTGTTAAACTGAAAACTAGCTGTAAGCCAAAGAGTTTTAGGGCAAGTCTTAATTTTTAAAATCTTCATAGATATCTATAAATGGCCTTTGTTGCTGGTAAACATCTAGCCTATGTTTTTTTTTTTATTTCAGCCAAAGCCAAAATAAGGAAATGCTAAATGAAAACCTAAGTTAAAAGAACAGTATCACCACTGTAAATTCAAGAATGTTGAAATAACAAGTGTCAAAATTCATGTGACTGTGCAGTTATTTGGATTTCCCTTTATTGTAATAATTGTGAATGTATGTTGCCATTGACACCCATGTCTAATGCACAAGTGTCCTGGTTTAGGGCAAATTTGGGGGAAAACCTCCAATGGGGGCCCCCCCGGGAAGCAAACCCACGTGGCCCTTTTCTCCCACCCCCCAACCGGTTCGGGAAGAGATTTCCCTGAGAGAAGTGGAAAAAACCTGTTTATTTCACAGGCACAGCACTACCCAGCACAAGAATGAACGATATCAAATTACAAAACCTCTCGCCATTCAGAAGAGATGACAAACTTCAGAGGGTCTCTTTCCTGTGGGTGTTCGCTCTGTTATCAGTCCCTCTGGCGCTGGAAAATGCCGCTGCCCAGGCTGGGCTCCCGGTAGTCCACAGGTGCAAGCTCCCGGTGCTCCCCCAAGTCCCCAGTCCAGAGCAGGTTCGATTCGTTTCAGAAAAAGGGAAAGAAAACAGTCCAGGAAGACCTCTCTGCTCCGGCTAGTTGGAAAGCCAAGGCGATCTGTGTCTTGTTGTCTGTCTGTGCTGTAGTCAAAACTCCCCATGCGGGGGGAGCCAGTACAGTCTCTGATAACAGACTCAGTGCTTCTTTTCCACTCACTTTTACTCTTAGATGAAGTTTTAAGAATACAAAACCTATGTCTGGGCTAGGTGGATGAATGGGGATACAATTTAACATCATAATCAACCCAGGACATCAAGTCACATGGAGATAAAGATAGTTTCAATAAAGAGAATCAATAAAGCAGATATACCCATGAGATGAGAACAGCATGTGTCAATGTTTCCCTGAAAGAAAGAAATTTCCCTGAATCTAATCTTTCTGCTTCAGACCCAGTACACTGCCAGGAAAGTTTAGTACCTGTTCTTCCATGCACTTAATCTTATCCAATTTTCTCCTGACCTTTGAAATTCCCTTTTCCTCCTCTTTTGACCTGATTTTTCCATTCCTGTCTCCAACAAGGTTATTATCCACTCTGGTTATTATAAGATTTCCCAGTCAAGCCTAGTTCTTGCCATTCTGTCTCTTTTTGGTTTTTTCCTGAGTTGCAGTTCTCTGTTGTAAGCTTGTTACCAGTTCTTGCCTAGGCAGTATAGAGCTCCCTTTCCTGAGTTCTAGACCTAGATTTCCAGTGTCCTCACATCAATATGCTTTTCTGTTTAGTCTCAGTTATAAACTAGTTTCCTAATCTTCTGCCTTTTCCCATCTTTGTTCAAATACAAGCTTTTCAGACAGATTTCAAATCTTATAACACTGAAATCATTACATGAAAACTAACTGATGCCAGTTGAGAATATGGACGTATTACAGGGAAATTGCTTGTGGTATCTACTATGGAGGTTTTCTGACACTTCCACCTAATAGATCCTCTTTTAAGTGGTTTATAACTTTGCAAAACTTTATAACGTTAGGTATGAATTTTTCCATGCTGTGTGTCTGCCTCAGGCTATACTTAGCTAGTTTCACTCAGAACCATACCGCTTTTTCCAGGAACAACGCTGTGCAAAATGTAGCAAATGTTAAGATAGAAAAAATAGCAATTTTGAGAAGAAAAAATTTTCATCAAGCCTTCACCTTCTGCTGTCGTGACTACCACGTGAAAATCCACAAATTAATTACTCTTTATTTAGAGAAGGTTATGCACTAGCAGTGGCAGACATCCTGTGCAAAAATTAGTGTGAACAGGTAATTAAAATTACTGTGCACCTTCCTTATAATGCAGGTACACCGAACACAATTAGAGCTGTATAAGAAACCATAATTGAGCCTTATTTTTCAGAGTTTAACTTTCACAATCTAATAATGCTGTTTTAGGATCATGGCATCTCTACTATGTGAAGTAGTAAGTTTAGCAAAAATATCTGCATAATGTTTGTTATTTATTTTCCCTAATTCATATAATTTCATTTTTACCTGTACCCTAAAACAGCAGTGATACTAAAAAAATGAAAAGGTTTTGTTATAAGAATCATTAATTTTAACATTTACTTTTAAAACAACCTTTCATTCTAGGTACTCTTCCAAATTTAATTACATTTTAGACTATATTATTTGTTTTAGCCTTCATATTCTTTTTATCTGACCTGAATAAACATGATTTTTTTCCTGAAATAACATGTTTGATGTAGGTATGGGCCATTGATGAAAATATTGTCTCTCTCCCAGTTTGTCATGAGGAGACCAGTGTCTGATCTTGTATTGAGTTTTTGCTGTGGTGAAATTGATTTCTTAAGTTTTAGCTTCCATATTTTCCAGATTCTATAATGCATTAGTATGTGACTCTGAACTTCATATAAAGTGCTAGCAAGTTCTCTTCACAGAGTAGTTAGACACAACAATCCTTTTCCAGCCTGAGAACCAAGGGCACCATTGCAGCTTTGGACCCAAGAAGTATAAACAACAGCAAATTGAGGAGAACAGTCTGGAAGGATGGGGCTTCATAACCTGAGGCTGTAATTGGACAATTAACCCCAATATGTAAATGGACCTAAACTTAGTGTGAAAACTCGTGACCAGTTTTCCATCTTGTGTCAATCTTGGATAAAGCCATGGCTGGGCTCTTGTAATGCCCAAGGTAGTTCCTTTTAGGGCCTTTTAATAGATACCTACTTAATTCCTTTAACTCTCTCTAGCCTCTGTTCCAGGTAGCCTCTTTAGGCATCAAAATCATTGGCAACAAAACTTATGTTTGACTTGTATAAAGGTCTGATCAGATGACTTGCATATATTCAACACTTAAATATGATATAATGCTTGAATTAATAGGTTCCCCTAAAAATTAAGCATTGTTCTTCAGAAGCAGATTAGTATTCCCTAACTTGAATTTCATGATTATGTCTGCACTGACATGGGACTGTGTAAGTTAGCTCCTGCAGTGAGCTTAAACTCTTTAATGTTATAACATCACAATTTTTTGGCTTGCCTTTCTAAGTGGTCACTGTTTAAAATATATTATATCACAGATTCATATAAATTTATCAGGCATTAAATGGAATTATGCACCTAAACCCTATTAAATCTCAGAAATAGTTCAGTAGCTAATTCTCAGGCAGTTTTAAAGACTAGGATAACTTTTATAGAAGTCAATTCCATAGCTTATGTGGGTCAAAAATTAGTTTTCATTTCAAAAATTAGTTCATTGGAATTCACAGAATAAGTTGAGCTGGAAGGAACCCACAAGGATCATCGAGTCCAACTCCTTGCCCTTTACAGGACCATCCCCAAGAGCCACACCATGTGTCCAAGAGTATTGTCCAAATGCTTCTTGAACTCTGTCATGCTTGGTGCTGTGACCACTTCTCTGGGGAGCCTGTTCCAGTGCCCAGCCACTTTCTGGGTGAAAAACCTTTTTTAATATCCAACCTAAACTTCCCCAGACACAACTTCAGGCCATTCTTTTGTGTCCTGTCACTGGACACCACAGAGAATCAGTGCTGCCCTTCTTCCACTCATGAGGAAGCTGTAGACTGCAATGAGGTCCCACCTCAGTCTCCTCCAGGCTGAATAGACCAGGCGACCTCAGCTGCTCCTCATTTCATTCAATTTCCCCTCCAGGCCCTTCACCATCTTTCTTGCCCTCCTTTAGATGCTCTGTAATAGCTTAATGCCCTTTTTATATTGTGACACCCAAAACTGCCCCCAGTACTGGAGGTGAGGCTGCCCCAGGTCAGAGCAGAGCAGGACAATGCCCTCCCTTGCCTGGCTGGCCATGCTGTACCTGATGCCCCCCAGGACAGGGTTGGCCCTCCTGGCTGCCAGGGCACTGCTGACTCATGTTCAACTTGCCATCAACCAGGTCCCCCACGTCCCTCTGTGGCAGTGCTTTCTATCATCTCATTCTCTAGTGAGTCCATGTATCCAGGGTTGCCCCATCCCAGGTGTAGAATCCAATACTTTCCCTTGTTGAACTTTATAGGCCTGGTGATTTCCCAGTCCTCTAACACTTTGAGGTCTCTCTGAAGGAACTCTTTGTCTTCAAGGGAGTCAACAGCTCCTCCCACTTTTGCTTTTTTTTTGTCTGCAACTTGCTTAGTATGCATTCCAGTCCTTTATTTTTCTCTTCTATTTAGCTTTTTTTTCAGCTCTAGGAAAAATGAGAAACTGTATCTTACACTATGTCTTAGCTATAAAGATAATGCTAGAATTCAAGGATGTGGACTCACTGTGTATGGATTCCTGTCTTATGATACTGTGCTTTAGAAAACATCATTAACAGCTTTCATGGATTTGTTTTCTTGTCATCTTTCTAGGAGGCATAGTCAACAGAACTCTTGATTTTGCTTTTTAACATTTACCTGTATTTACACTTATATGTACTACATATTTCAGTTTGAAAAGACAGGTGTCTTCTAAGGAAGGTAGAAGCCTCCCTTAAAATGGAAAATGTAAACCCCATCCCTCCAAATTATTATAATTTTGAAATTAAGGGGATTTCAGGAAAAGATATGGGAATAGGAGTAATAGTTCTTTACTAAGAAAGTTATAATAAAAATGTAATAGCACAAAAAACCCCCAAACACTGACAGAGTCAGAATACTACCTAGCACCATATTTGTCAGGGTGTTGGTAGCAGTCCAATTAAATGGTGGCTGTAGTCCTCCTAGAGTGACAGATGTGGGTCTGTTGAAGCAATGATCCCATAGAAGGGTGTAGTTTTCCTCCGGAGGTCCAGTGGTGGTGTGGATGAGGTCAGTCTTCCTCTGAGAATCCAGTGGAGAAAGGCTGACTCTGGTGTTCCAAATCTCAGATTATATACCGATAGGAATGCTTGGCTCCTCCCCCTGGGTGGAGCATCTCACAATGGGATGATGTAATTTAATCAGTCATGCCATGAGACTCAGTGCAGAAGAGATCCTCCTGGAGGGAGGATGGGTCATGGAAGAGAAAAAGAACATTGCCACTCCTAGTTTTAACAGGTGGTAATGATAGTAAAAGGTTTTAAAATCATAGAAAATCTGGGGACTTAGAAAGAAAGTTAGGCTTGACAAGCCCTGGGAAAAGTAGACCCTGGGAAATGTTAGGCCTTGTGCTTGCTAAAGATCAGGTGAAACTGCACCTGTGTAATCAGTATGTGATAAATGACATAATTGTTAGATGTGATTAGATATAATTATTTTTTAAAGAAGATGAGAAACAATATTAGGGGGTTGAGAGGGGATCACGAGAAATGCATGCTTCAGTAAAATCAATGTATATAATAAAACAATGTAAGTTTAATAATTAATATGCAAGTTATATAATGACAGAGTATAAAACATGTTCAACTCAAAAACAAGTCGGGTCAGATTTGGGTATGGGTACCCCTGACACCCAGAGCTCTTCAATAAAGCACCTTCATATAATCATTCTGTGATTATGTGTTCCTAAATGCTAACAGTAATAAAATACATATTTTCAGTTACATCTTGCATTGAACCTAATGTTCTATATAAATACATAAATACATATTCCATGTGGACAAGAAATTTTATATATGAATATTTTATTTATGTATATATCTATATGATATCTTAAGATATAACAACATATATATATTAAGATATGCTATAGAAGCATGATATATGTTATTACATACATAGAAGCAAACATTTAACAGACAAATGGATTTTGTTGTATCTCTAGTTTACACTGGAGACAGTAGTTCACAGAAATATGCCTTGCAAATACGTTGTTGTTTGGGGTGGTTCCTGGCAAACTTTCATCCTGCATGTGCACTTCTTCATGTTCTCTTGATGTATGTGCTGAGCTTAAACACTAATGCAAACAGTGCCCTTGGGCAGCTCACAGAAAAGTATTTACAGAATTGGGAAGGATGCACTGACATCCAGTGTGAAGCCTCAGATGATGCTCCTCCTGGAGATCAGCAGGCCATTAGGTCACAAGGAATTACAGTCTTTAAGAACTATAACAGTGGTAGCCAAAACCCATGTATTAAAGCCAACCATGTAGCACAGAATGAGCTGTCAAAATCTTCTGAGTGAGATGGATCATACACAAAGGGCAGTGTGCATATGAAATAGAGGGCAAGAAAAAAGGTGCAGTAAACAAGGATCCAACAGGCAAAATGAGGAAATCTCTGCCTCACCAACAGATAGAGTTCAGCCACAGAGGGCAGAGCTCTTCCTTGAACATAACAAAAGGCTGAGTAACTAAAGGAAAGGCACAGCTCCTCAGGCCCACCTGAGTTTTTAAAATGATTGTGTAGGAGTTTTTAGTTGTTTTCTAGAAATAAGGAAAGCCTTAATAAAGCATATGCATAGAACTTTCTAGTTTTATGAGATTCATTTTGGAACAGAGATTCTAGGAAAAAATAATAGTCCTTTCAGAGAATGAAGGTGTGTCACCCAGTGTGATTTATCCAAAAATAAAATTAATGCAAATACAAGGGATGGCTATGTACCACTTGAACAATAACAACTAGTAATAATTTTCAAAAATACCTGTTTCTAATCATAATCTGATGACAATCTTCAGATTCAAAAAAGTACCTTTAAATGTCATTGACTAAATTCAGATAATGATAGTGTACATTAAATAATCCTATAAACTGTTTGCAGATATTTCATTAATAGAAGCATTTTAAATATTTAAAAATTAAAATTTTAATAGAATTTTAAATTAAATCAGTAAATGACATGTTACTTTTGTTCAACTTTATTGAAATTATTTTTCAATTATTTATTATTAATTTAGTATGGATCATTTTTAAAGTTAAAAATGTTTAAATTTAAAAAAAGTTTAAATTTTTTAAAAATTTGGAATAATTATTTTGTTGCTTTAACTGTGCTCTATAGCAATTTAAATATTTTTAGTAATGAGAACAAATGTTTTTATCAAAAAAATCGTAAAGCCAGTAAATCAATCTTTCTCCTATTTCTTAACATGTCCACCAAAATCATCTATTTGATTTGAAAGTAACATGAAAAATAAATTTCAAATTTTGAGTAGCAATAACAATAGCAGAATCTAATTATTTAATTACTGCACATAGATAGCATCTAAGTTTAAATTATAGGGATTTTTACTGTCATACAAATTGCTACTTAGTCACTTAAAATTGTTTTTTTGGGGATTGTTTTCAGATATTTCTCTTATGGTTTGTTCCTGATTTCTAGGTAATGGCAATCAGTGTTACTGGACTAGAGGCATTTATTAGACTTTCTTCTTGGCAGATTTTGGCTCTCAAAGGCACTGAATAAAACACTGTAAAAGAACTTGCAAAAACAGAATTAGTAAATATGTCTGTAACTATGCCATGTGGTTTCTTTTGAAACCTGCCTGAGGAGAAAGTGGAAGAAAATATCTGTGGGTTTGTGTTTTTGGGTTGTGAGCTCTTTAGGAGTGCATAAGTGTGTTTCTGAAAGACAAGGGCAGCAATTTCAAAACTCTTATTTATACAACCAGCTACTGAAGTGTTATCAGGAATTTGCCTACATCTACTAAATATGGTGAACCTCTTTAAATCCCATTGATGGGGTTTTGGCTAAGGACTGTGTTGTAGTTAGGGCCTGGCGGTGCGGAAGAATTTGGGATGTAACGGAAAGCCAGTAACCCACCCCTCTTTCTAGGATAGTAAGTCCTTTTGTAATTAGCCAATAGCACCTAAGTGTGATGTAAGCAGATGGGAGTAACACAGTGAACCTAGGCTATAAAAATGTCAAATTTCCCTGCAACAAACACCATATACACCATCCATTACATTGATGTTGTGGGTTGTGGTCCGCCGGCTAGAGGTAGCTGCCGTGCTGGAGCTGGCCAGGGAGCCTACCTTGCTTAAAAACCCAACATCTGGTGCACGAAACCCGGGACGAAAAGTGGGAAGAAACGTGAGAAGAAACTCACAAAGCAAGAATACCCTGGATCTGCGGACAGCGGCCAAGAGAGCTGGACTATTCTTGGCGTGGAAATCCTGGGCCCAGAAGAAAGATGGAATCACTGATAAAGGTCGTATCTGAACTATATAAGCAGTGGGGGATAGATTGTAAATCTAAGGATTTTATGCTTGCTGTTACACAGCTTTTACAAATGGATGTTATAGAGCAGCCAGTGGACATTCTTCACCCTGAGGTGTGGGAGAAATGTACCAGAGCTCTGGCTAATGAAACTGTAGATTCTGGTAATATGAAACATTTTAAGTCGTGGGGGAAGGTCGTTAAGGCCTTGAAAAAAGCTAGACAAAAGCAAGAAACCTGGATGGCAGCAAAAGACTGTCTCTTGGTCACCCCAAAACTCGGAGTCAGTGCTACAACACAAACTTTAGATGAGAGCAGCTCAGCTGAGCAGAAGGGGACACAGGAGGACGATATGCCTCCTAAAACCCCAAACCCTGAGCTGCCCTCAGAGGGACAACAGAAAGCAAGAGATTTTTGGAAAAATTTAACAGAAGAAGCTAAAAATGTAGCAAAGATAGTAAGAGGGAAAACATCCCCTGAGTGGCTTAAAGATGGCGCAGAGAAAAAAGTTGTAGAGCGGGAAAAATATGTCTCTAACAAAGAACAAAAGCTGGCCTTGGAAGATGAGCATGGCTAGGGGGTTGGGAAAGATAAGGAATGTGTAAGGAACAGCGGGGGATGGGTGCAGAATGATTGGAATGTGAAGTCAGTGGAAAGAGGGGGGAGCAGAAAGCAGAGCAAAGCCTGGAGTGAGAGGCGGGATGAAAGGCGGAGTGGAGGGTGGAACGAAAGGCGTGGAGAGCCAGGAGGGAGGGAACAGCCCTCCCACAGGGGTGGTAGGAGGGGCCGGAGCCCAAGAAAAAGGCACAGCAAACAGGAAGCAGCCAGCCAGTCGAGTTCTGGCTCTGATGGAGATACGAGTGACGAAGAGTCAGAACCCAACTCCTCAGAAGAGGAAACAATAAAGATAAACAAGAACACCCCCCCCCACACACACATTAAAAAAGAACTGAGAGAGGACACCCCTCTCACAGACTGGGTACAGATAAGAGCAGAATGTGCCACCTGGGTTCTTCCAGACGCGTTAGTATTCCCAGTCAGGGTGTCTGAGGGGTGGCAAAGGGTTTATTCACCAATAAATCCTAAAGAAGTTAAAACGCTTGTTAAAGCAGTTTCAGAAAAAGGGCTTAATTCAGCCATGATCACCTCCCTTATCGATGGTTTTTTGGAGGTGGCGACCTGCTCCCTTTTGATATAAAACACATTTGCAAAATGTTTTTTGATGGAGCAGGGATGATTGTTTTTAAACAAGAATGGGAAGACAACTGTGCCAGATACCTAGCCCAAGTAAATGGAGCAGACCATCTACTGCACGGTTCCAGCTTGCCACGATTAATGGGCACAGACCCAGCCATGGCTACACCTCAGGCACAAGCCCAGGATTTGCGAGCCCATGAAGTTATGACAACCACTTGTGCGGCCAGAGAAGCTATTCGCTCGGCCTCTAGAGTTGTTGCTAAGCCATCACCGTGGGCTACAATAAAACAAAAAGAAAGTGAGAGCTTTACACAATTTGTAGACCGCCTTCAGGTAGCTGTTGACTCCTCTTCCCTGACCCCAGAGGCAACAGGCCCAGTCATGGCAGACTGCTTACAACAGCAATGCAATTCGACAACCAAGGAAATCCTCCAATCACTACCGGCAGGGGCAAATATCGCAGAGATGATCAAACATATCGCGAGGGAGGAACAGGCAGTTTCCATTCAAACTGCAATCTGCACAGCAGTAGCTAACATGATGGCATGTTTCAAATGCGGTCAGGCAGATCATGTTGCTGCAAATTGCAGAAAGGGAGGGGCCCTGGCAGCACCCACCTCACAGCAGAACCAGCTTAAAGGACCATGCTGGGCTTGTGGGAAAAAGGGGCACCTTGCCAGAGAATGCAGATCCAAGGCTCAGGGAAATGGGAGGGGGAGAGGACAGCAGGGCCGCATCCAGTTCTCTCCCACTTGGGATGCGAGGTGGCCCAGCTATGCCAATCCTGCAAGAATCGAGCTGCTCCTGAACCCATTACCCCCCCCGAGAGGCAACCACTTTTGTAACCCAGCCAGTTACTCAGCCAACCCTGCCTTATCTGCCTCAGGGACAGTAGGGATCACATTTGGGGGACAGAACCCCTGGGTGGCCCTGGCAGTAAGGTGTGACAACCCACTGGTGGTATGGGGGATCTGCACCCTTTATGACACCTCAGGTGATCAAAGTATCCCCTCTGGGTCCATCAGTGCTCCTTTTCTAATTGATACTGGGGCAGATGTCACAGTCATTCCGGAGACAAATTGGCCTCCTCTCTGGAAACTAGAGGATGCCCCCATGGTAGGCGGGGTTGGAGGGCTGTCACGAGCTCGGAGAAGCACACAGCTAATAGCCATTACACTCCACACAGAAAAAGGGCCAGAGAAAACTATTGCCCTCTTCCCGTATGTCATGACAGGAATCCCAGCATTGCTGGGGAGAGACGCTGTAGCCTTGCTAAAAGCCAGGGTGACAAATTTACCCTAAGGGCCGCTGCTGTGCACCCGCTGCCACCAATCAAGCTTTCTTGGAAATCATCTGACCCAGTGTGGGTAGAGCAGTGGCCCCTGTCCAAGCCTCGATTAGATGCCCTTCTTGAGTTAGTTAACCATGAATTACACAACAAGGTCACATAGAGTCATCTACTAGCCCGTGGAATACTCCTGTTTTTGTAATCCCTAAATGATCCGGAGAAGGGTTTCGCCTCCTCCACGATTTGCGTGAAGTGAATAAGAAAATTCAACCCATGGGACCTGTTCAAACATTGTTACCTATGAACTCTATGGTGCCAGAAGGCCAACCCTGTGCTGTTCTTGATATCAAAGACTGTTTCTTTTCTATATCCTTACATGAAGAAGACAAAGAGCAGTTTGCTTTCTCAGTGGTGTTTCTGAACAGCCAGCGCCCCAACCTATGCTTCCAGTGGAAAGTGCTGCCTCAGGGGATGGTCAACTCACCTACAATCTGCCAAATCACAGTCGATCAAGCGCTAGCACCGATCCATCATAGCAACTTGACTGCTACCATCATCCAGTACATGGATGACATCCTGATTGCTGCACCCTCGGGAGGTCAGGTAGACCAGTTAGTGTCAACAATCACAGAGACTCTAAAAACAAATGGCTTTGAAATTGAGAGTGTGAAAATAAAAAAGGGGCCGTGTGTAACCTTTTTGGGGGTGGGGATCACAGACTCTTACATATCCCCTCCCCAGATAAAGATCCGTCAGGACATTAAAACGCTCCATGACATGCAGCAGCTGGTGGGATCCCTGCAATGGCTCCGCAACATCGTCCTAATCCCACCTGAGAAGATGACCCCCCTGTATGATCTCCTGAGAGGGAAAAATCCATGGGAACACAAAGCCCTGACAGCAGAAGCAATGAACTCTCTTGACTTCATCGAACAGCAGGTATCTTTAAGCTCTCTCGCCAGGTGGAAGCCCCAGGTACCACTCGATCTGTTCGTGCACTTCACAAAGGGAGGGGGGGTAGGAGCACTGGCTCAAGGCCCCCCAGAAAAAGCTCACCCAATACAGTGGATAGTCCTGGGAAAACAGACACGTGCATTTTCCCCAGGAGCTGAATACCTCAGCAGCCTCATTATGAAAGGCAGAAAACTTGCTCTGAAACATCTTGGCATTGAACCAGCCAGAATATTCTTGCCTTTCCGCAAGCAACTCTCTACACAGTCAACAGTGATGTCGGAATACCTGGCGACAGCCCTGGTCAAATTCAGCGGAGAGATTCAGTATTCTGCAAAGCCCCCTTGGACTCAGATGCTGGCTGTTGTCAACATGGACCTCCCACAAAAAGTCATAGACCGGCCCCAGCCAGGACCAACAGTTTTCACAGATGCATCCTCGACAACCTCCACTGCAGCTGCAATGTGGCAATCAGAGGACGAGTGGCACTGTGTCAAAGCGACTGATCGTACTCTCTCAGTCCAGCAACTGGAAGCAGCAGCTGTAGTACTGGCATGCGGACTGTTCCAAACAGAGCATCTTAACATTGTAACTGATTCAATGTTTGTAGCCAAGCTTTGCCTCGCTAAGTCAGGACCCGGCATATCGACATCTACAGCAGCTTTGATGCTAGAAGAAGTGCTCTCCTCTCGAAAAGGTACCATATCAGTCATCCATGTTAACAGCCACAATCCAATCAAAGGGTTCTTCCAAGTCGGCAACGACAAAGCAGATGCTGCCGCAAAAGGATTGTGGACCCTACAAGAAGCTCGTCAGCTACACGAAACCCTGCACATCGGAGCCAAAGCACTAGCAAAGAGATGTGAAATCTCAATTGCTGATGCAAAACATGTAGTAGCTTCCTGCCCTCACTGCCAAAAAGCACCATTGTGGTCCTGTAGAATCAACCCCAGAGGCCTAAAAGCCTCAGAGATATGGCAAACAGACTTTAGTTTACATCGTGCCAGCTGTTGAAACCCTGAGCATGGCTTGCGGTAACAGTGGATACATACAGCGGAATGATTGTAGCCATGCAGCACCTGAAAACCAACTCCAAAGCAACTATCCAGCATTGGCTAACAGCCATGGCTTGGCTCAGCATCCCCAAGCAAATCAAAACAGACAATGGTGCAAATTTTATCTCAAAGCCGAGCCAGGAATTTGCCTCCAAATGGGGTATCACTCTAGTGCAAGGCATCCTGTACAATAGCACAGGACAAGCCATCGTTGAGCGAGCAAACCAAACCCTGAAAGCCAAGCTAGAAGTGTTAGCAAAGTCAGAAAGCTTTAACAATTCCATTCCCCAGGCAGACCAGGCGCGCTTGCTAGCAACTGCACTGTTAGCATTGAACCAATTCCCTAGGGGAGATGAAATAAACAGTCCCTCCCAAAAACACTGGGCCACTCGAGCTCTAGAAGAGGGCCCGCAGGTCATAATCAGAAATGAGTTAGGGGAGTGGGAGCAAGGTTGGAGATTAGTACTCTCAGGGCAAGGGTACGCTGCAGTGAAAAGAGATGGTAAAGTGGTGTCCACTTAAGTCAATAAAACCAGACCTTAAAAATGAAACTGACAAGAACTCTGAAGTTTTGTTTGCAGGACCTGATCATTGGGCGCCCGCGTGATGCATATGCTCCACTGCTAGAAAGAGGCGATGAACCACCAGACAACCCGAAGACGCCCAAAACTCCTGAGCCTGTGAAACCCAAGCGACAACAACTTTTGTGTGTAATCTTGTTTTTAGCACTTGTTAACAGCGAGCAGGTTGGTGCAGAATATAACCCCCATCAACCATTCAGGTGGATCTTACGCCATGCCTCGAATGAAGTGATCAAAGAGGTAGTCACAGCAGGCACCCCAAAGTTTTTTGTGCTCATCTGAGACATTTTCCCTGGTATAGTAACTCATAACATCCACCCTCGCTTTGAGCTGTACCAGTCATTCTGGTGCCCAGCCACCAACCCAGGCAAAGACTACTGCCACCAACCAGGGTATTGGTTTTGTGGCTATTGGGGATGTGAAACAATAGTCCTGAGTAACAGGTGGGCACCACCAAAAGCAGACGAGTTTCTGCAGGTAACCTGGGGTCCGGCAGGCTGTATGCATCCCAGTTTCAACTCTATAGGGCAAGTGTTTTATGGCTTTTATGATGACCAATCTAAAGTCTGTCATCAAATGATCATGCAGGGTCTGCAGCCAGCAGATGTGGGCTGGACCACCGGAAGAATGTGGTCAGTATTCTTGCACAAACCTGGTAAAAATCACAGTGAAGTAGTACAAATTATCTGGCTCCCAGTTATAAGGCCTGAAGCAGTTGGCCCCAACCTTGTAGTACAAGCTGAGAACCCACGATCTAGTAGTCTATACCCACTGCATAAGCAAGAAGCTTCTCCCCAAAGATCTGAAGCCGCTGCTTTCGATTCACTCTATCGGATGTTAGATGCCACCTTTTTACCTCTAAATCAATCTAACCCTAATGCCACAGAATCCTGCTGGCTGTGTTATGACACACAGCCCCCTTACTATGAGGCTGTGGCCCTTAATAACCGGCTGCTGTGGGTTAATGCAGAAGCCCCAGTGCAGTGCCACAGTGAGTCACCTTCTCGCAGAATCACCATCAGCCACATGACAGGGCAAGGGTTTTGTGTGGGCAAAGCCACTGTTGTTGACAAAAAAGTCTGTGCGACCACTGTGCAGGTGGACAGGTCCAAGAGATGGGCAATTGCCCCCCTGTCTGGCATATGGGTTTGCAACTGCAGTGGGCTAAGCCCTTGCATTTATACCCAAAGCTTTAACTCCTCTGTTGACTTTTGTGTATTAGCTGTTATCATCCCCAGGGTCCTATACTACTCTGGAGAAGAAGTGAACCAGTACCTTGAGCGAGCAGGCCGCCTTCAGAAAAGGGAGCTGTTGACAGGACTGTCAATAGCAATGCTGCTTGGCTTGGGAGCGACCGGAGCAGCCACGGGTGTCTCCGCTCTGGTAACCCAGAGTCAGAGTCTCTTTCAGCTACAAATGACTGTAGATGAAGATCTACAGAGAATTGAGAAATCCATATCCTTTCTAGAAAAATCAGTCTCCTCACTCTCTGAAGTTGTTTTGCAGAACAGACGAGGTCTCGACCTTCTATTCATGCAGCAAGGAGGCCTCTGCATCGCCCTGAATGAAGAGTGCTGCTTCCACACAGACCACACCGGAGTAGTGAGAGACACCATGGCAGAGCTACGAGACAGGCTGTCTCAACGGAAGGCAGAGAGAGAAGCTCAGCAAAGCTGGTTCCAATGCTGGTTCGATCAGTCTCCGTGGCTAACCACCCTGGTGTCTACCCTGATTGGACCAGTTGTGATGATTTTACTTGTGCTAATATTTGGACCATGTATTTTAAATAAGCTTGTGTCCTTTGTTAAGAACTGATTAGAAAAAGTTAACATTTTGTTTATAGAAAGGCAACAGATGCTTTAAAATATACTTAGTTATTGCATGTGTTTATATTTACCAATGAAAATTGTAGTATCTATTTTATAAGTTTTTAGCCTTTTAGTTAAGTATAATGTATCCTATATTTTATTTAATTTTATATTATACATTTTTAAGACTAATATACCTTGTATTTTAGCAAATTAGTTATTCATAAAGAGGGGGGAAATATTTTGTAGTTAGGGCCTGGCGGAGTGGAAGAATTTGGGATGTAACGGAAAGCCAGTAACCCACCCCTCTTTCTAGGATAGTAAGTCCTTTTGTAATTAGCCAATAGCACCTAAGTGTGATGTAAGCAGATGGGAGTAACACAGTGAACCTAGGCTATAAAAATGTCAAATTTCCCTGCAACAAACACCATATACACCATCCATCACATTGATGTTGTGGGTTGTGGTCCGCCGGCTAGAGATAGCTGCCGTGCTGGAGCTGGCCAGGGAGCCTACCTTGCTTAAAAACCCAACAGGACTGGACAAGTTTTGTCAACAGTGTGTGTATTTTGATATATTTGAGATAAATTTATCCACTATTTCTGTGGCAAACTATGAAATTTACTAAAAATATATGATGTAAGAGAATATGTTCCTACATTCATCACAAAATAAAGACGAGGATCAGGGGAGAGCTATACAATCTACAGAATAAATTATTTCATGGTTTACAGCCTTTTTAATTATTGATGATCTTTGGTAATTATAGGTATTCTTTATTCATAGATTTATTTGGTGTGCTTTTTAAAATCTATTTTACTCTTGACTTACAATTATTTCATCACATTTCATAGTGTAATTTAACATAGAAGAAAAATATTCTGAGTTTTCTGGCTTTAAGTTTTGTTGAATGATTTTCTACTGCAGAAATGCAGAAGTAAATTCCCTAATTTATCCTCATTGTACCATATTTTATGCTGTATACATTCATCAAGTTTTATCTTCTAAATTTACAGTGCAGATCTCTTCATTTCTGTCATATGAAATTCTTTCATGTCCCTAGTAATTTTTACACTTGCATTGGAATCCTTTAATTTTTTTTTTCTGTTGAAATAAATTGTTTTTAATCATGCCTAGAAATATGCAAAATTCTCACCAGACTTTAAATTATAAGCTATCATGTAGCATTATTTTCATAACTGTCTTTGGAAACTTATGAGAACACTGCACTTTTTCTTTTTCAGTTCTTTGTTCTTTGTTCTTTGAGCTCTTTCTTATTGCTTGTCTTACGCTGGATTTGAAAATTGGGAAACAAAGGCCCTGTAAAACTTGAAACACTCCCTCGTTTTCATTGCTGTGCACATGAATGGTTAATATAGAATCCTAAAAGGTGTTCCCACAGGTTTTTTCTTTTATTCTCTTAATCAAATGATAATATGATTCCTTTATGAGTACAGTAACTGATTTTTGTGACTTATATTCATATATTTTCATATCCTAACCAGTTGGGGGTTTTTGGTTTTTTTGTTTGTTTTGTTTGGTTGGTTAGTTGTTTTTTTTTTTTTAATTAATCTGCTTTACTATGTATAGAACATCTATTTAGTGTATATTACCTTTGGAAATTTATTCTTAAAGTACCCCTGACATATAAAAGTTATCTTATCTGTTTGAGAAATCCTTAAAGTTCATGGACAGTTCCCATCTACATGGATGGTAGTAGAGTAAAAATGTCAAAGAATGGGATTTATGTTAGTTGGAAATCAGCCAAATGAAAAAGTAAGACACTTTTTCTTGTCCATAATATGGGAAATAAAACTAAAAGAAAATGTAATTATTTTGATGTACAGAAGACATTAAAACCACAAAAAGAAGGGTGATCACTAAATGGAATTAATAGGTTTATGAGGATAGATTTTGATAAAGACTTGTAGAAAATGGTAGGCATAGATGCCAAACACTTTAGTAGCCCCCAAAAAAATTCAGAAGTCTTGACAGCTGGTGGTGAGAAAAGATTAGTTACTGAGAGCTGGTTGAGATGGAATAGAAGAATTAAATATTGGAAATCACCTTTTTTTAGGAACACAAGAGGAAAAAATGTAATTAAATCCCATAAACATGTGTTACTCCTGCCTTCTACCCCCTGTAAACATTATTCTCATTGAAAGCTCTGGATAGATGTATATATACAAGTTGATTCTTCACTTTGCCTATAACCAGAATTTCCTTTGATGGAAGATTTCTACTTTTCATAACATTAAATAAGTGGAATTAAATGTTTCTGCTCTTTTTGCCAAATATCTTGTTTTTAAATCTGACAAATTGCATTTTTATTAATTGTTTATTCTGTGAAACCAGTAAAATTTCCTGAGTGTGTGAAATTTAAAAAGAGTTCTAACATGTCCCCAGGATGTATTGAGGTTCAATGCCTTTAGTGTGTCTTTTTACTTTCTTATTTTACTTGTTACTGTACTTCGGAATTTCAAACAGAGTTCAGGACCATCTCATTACTGTTGTCAACAAAAATGTCTTCCCAAATAGACCACAGGTAATACAAGAAAAAGGCATACTTCCATAAATATCTTTCATTTGCATATGTCAAGCAGATCTGCCAAAGAAAGCAATTCCACATGGCAATCCTGAACAGTGTGTATAGGATGACTCCTCTTTAGCAGGGAAGTTGGATCAGATGACTTCTGTGGTTGCTTCCAAACTTACCCATTTCAATTCCCTGCTTCCAGAAGACAACTTCTGTCTGTGCTACTCCAGCCTTTTGGAGGGCAAGAGTATTTGAATGGTTGCACAGTGAGGTGAATCAAGGAACTGGTTTAATTAAAAGATAACCTAGGAGAAAAATGTTCAAAGTTCAACACCAAGTTCAGTTTATTCTCCATGGGAAGAAAAATCCAATTAATCACAGAAAAGTGCAACTACATTTATTCCCAGCATGTTTTATGAACTTCTTAAAGATCCTAGGATGAAGTTAATGGTATTTTTAAACTATTCAATATCTTACACATTTTGCAATTAGTGGGGTATTTTTATGTCTGATTTAAATTTTGTTTCTGCATTATTAGCTTTTTATTCTTGTCCTATTCACTATATACCTAGATACCAGATGATTTCATTTCACTGCCATTCTTGTGTCTAGATTTTTAAGACTTGTATTTGCTTTCCTCTGTCTCTTTCCAAGTTGAAACGGTCTAAATATATTGATATCTTCCATTTTGCCTGCATTTTTTTCTAGTCTTTGAGTACTTTTACACTTTTCCAGTGAACCTTTTCTTGAAAAAAAGTCTAAGGCTGTACAAGATTCCAGCTGAGAACACACTTATTTTGAGGAAAATGTCAATAAAATCAAAGAGCAGAACAGGAAGCCTGTTTAATTTTAATTGCTAAAGAGTAATCTTTTCCTCTTTTTGTGTAAATCCCTTTACTAGCTGCAAATTCTTACCTCTTCTTTAACTTTCTTGAATCTTTTATAGTTGCCTTTTATATTGTATCATACTTTGTACAGATAATCAAGCCAAATTAAATTTATAAAGCTTAAGTGCTTGTGTTGGAAAGTTTTCAACTCCAAAGTAGGGATCCCAGTCTGTCTCTTTACTATTATATGAAAATATATGATTCAATAAATGCTCATTTCAAAATCTGGCTGAAGTAGAGGATAGCTGAAAAGCCACTGTTGTTTTGTTGGTAATGTTATCAGTATACAGCACAGGAATGAGCAAAAAAAAAAATTTACAGCTTATTTTCCATTTTACCTGTCTTTTGTACCCATTTGTTTTCCATTATGTTATAAAATGGTGTTAATGCAGCATAAAACTCTGTTAATGCAGCATAAAATGTTATTATGAAATACAGTGCCTGAGATTCTGGAAACAAAATTAAAACCCAAATATCCCCTCTATACCTGTTTTAAATCCAGTCATAAAATAATAATAATATGAAATTGTTGTTGAGATATTTCTTATAACCATTCTGATATTCTGCTTTTTTGCACTTAAAAATAAATAAACCAAGGTAGAATTCAGTTTGAGTAGTTTCACTGGTGAATTTTTTCTATTTATGTATTTTTTAAAACTGTTTTTTTATGTACAGGTACTGCAAGTGTTAGGATTTAAATGGAAATGTTTTGTCACCTAAGTGTTTCAAGACTTAAATTAAGCCCAAACAAAAGCTGGCATAGATGAACAATACTGTTAACTGTAATATCTGAGCACTGTGCCAAAACCAATAGGACCAAAAATATGAGGACAGAAACATGGGGACGGAAGACTATTCTGAAAACATGCACAGTGCAGTTCAGGAAGTGGGAATTTGTCTCTCTAAATTCCCAACCATATTATTCTAAGAAATTGTTTTAAAGTCATAATTAGACACTAGCATTAAGGGAGTTTACAGAAATCTTTGAAATACCAAGGTGTATTTACAGAAAGGCAACCCTGGGAAATGGAGCATTAATCTAAGAGAAAGCAACCCCCTCATAGTCAGGGAAGCCCCAGACACAGCGTGAGCAGTGAACCAACTGCTATACAAGTCCAAAGGAACTCAGTGATGTGTGAATGACACATGAATTACACTCACCATGAATCTGATGTTAAATCCACTGTGTAAATATAGTGAACTGGATTTTCTAACTGCCTGTTATCTCTGCAGTTAACTAGCTGATCACCTATGCAATTTCAAAACTTGAAAATAACAACAGAATGTAAAGTGGCAATATCTGATTCCAGAAAAATAATAACAGGAGTCTAATTATAGCTCCTGAATAAAATTGCCTTAGTTACAAATCAGAAGTATTTTTTTAAAAAAATAGCTGTGGACACAAATGATGTCTTTTTAACTGAGGTCCAGATGCAGTATTCAATTCAATCATTAAAGACCCATGAGCTGCATTTTCTCAGTAGCTCAGTCTTTGGGATCCTCTCGTGATTGTCCTTCAGAATCTAATTTTTGTATTTTTTGCAGTTCCTGCCATGTTGCAAGTTTCTTCTGACCCCTTTGATATTTCCAAATGATTTTGTACATTTTGGTCTGCTCTCCCTCTGCTGCAAATCTTAGGGGAATCTCACTCACAAATATGAAGTCAACTTCCATTGCTGTGATGATCTGTTTCCCATTATGCCGTCCTCCAGCACTGAAAAATACAGTATCAACCTGCTATTTTTACCTTAGACATCTGTAAAACATTCATATTTTTCCTCCAGAAATCCCATTTCACTCATTATGATGAAAAAACTCAAAACAATATAAAATTTCCTATTAGTGCATCACTAGCCTGAGTAAAATTTCTGCTCATGAAAATGTCTGATGTTGCCTCTCTCTTTCCTTCTCTTCCACCTTTCTGTACACATACCTGTTGTCTCAAGTGGGCTGTATGTATCTCCTCTAATGTGTTTGTGTGTTTATGCACAGCACACCTACGAAAAGCAGCCACTGCTGCCCATTCTGCAATAGGACATGCCATGTGTGCTGGCACAGCCTGCAACTGTGGTTTCTTTTTTATTTCCTCACCTATTAAAGATTTGTTAAAGAACAAGGCCATGGTTATTAAAAGTTTTGGTCACTAGGGAAAGTTTGTGTGTTGGATTAATTTATTTTTAGATCAGTCTCATTGCAGGAATGAATAGAAATATCCCATGTCATTACCATGGCTAAATATTTTGAAATGTCAAACCACAGCCTGGGGCTGTTAGAGTGAATAATAAATAATATATCTGCTTTGCCTGAAATAGCATATTGTATACAATTTTGATAACTTTCCAGTATTTGGTAATATAGAGGGCAAAGATTATGAATATATGGTAATATTTCTAATTATGAAAAAAAAAAGAAGGGTAATCTAGTTACTAAAAGAATTTAAAGATTTGATTATTTTTTGGTTTTCCTCTGGATCCTCCTTTAAAAAAAAGCTGTTGGAAATTGATTTTTAAATTTATTAAGTGATTAAAAAAGTTATAAATTAATTTAAGTATCACATTAAAAATAAATGTAGTTTTAACTTCATCTTATGTAGTTTTGCATTTTTTCATTTTAAACAAGGAGCAATGTATCACGGAAGCATTAACTATATAGTAGAATATTAGAAGATTCAATTCTGTGGAAGAAGAATATTTAATATAATTCAGGCAACTAACCAAAATATAGCTGAATAGAACATATCTAATTTATTTGTGAGTGAGGACAAAGCTCCTGTTGGTTTTGTTTGTTTTCTGAGAAAGTGAAATTAAAAGCTGCAATTTTCTGCTACAAATTAAATGGATAGTTGAAGAAATAGAAAATTTGAGTGGTAAAAACTGGTTTTTTTCCTCCCAAGAAAAAGATATACCAAGAGAGGTATGGTTTTACCTAGGTTTGAAAATGGACTGAAGTATTTAACTTCTGAAATAAGACCTAGTGTCCTGCTCAATTTGTGTTCTTGTTAAGCCTGGTTAGAGGCAGAGGGTGTAAGAACATTAATGAAATTTCGACCTTTTGGTCAACAGCATTGAATTCAATGTAACCCACATTTGTTTAGGACATGCAATCTTGTATTGAATGCTATGAATGCCCAATGATATTGTTTAATGGATGATACTAGTAAATCATTATGCACCGGTACCTTCTTAGCACATTTATGAAGTAATGTGAAAGAATAAACACTTTGTATAATAGAATTATTTTAGATAGTAGGTTTCAGTGTAAATTCAGACCAAATTTTCTCAGGGTTTTAATAAGAGTTTAGATCTGCAAGATGAAATTCAGTTACAGATATGGAGGTCTGCACGTGAGTGGACTACATTTCTGGGACCATGGGATTTTTTGTTTCCCAGGCCATTACAGTCATGAATCTGAGGAACTATTTGAATTTGACCCCATAGTTGTCAGCATTCTTCCTAAAATACCCCCCATGAACTGTAATCCTCAAGAATTATTCCAGCAGTAAGAAATGAAGAATTCAACATTGAAAATTTGATCCATGTTTTTCTCAGGCTGGAGGTAGGGAAATGAAGAGAGAAATTTGACTAGCTTTGAGTGCTCTGATGGAAATACTGAACTTCCCCATCTATCCTTCTATACCAATTTAAAGTGCAATAACCCAATATGTATTATTTTTGCTTTTCATCTGTTACTGAAGAACAAGTTACTGAGGTTCCAGAGACAGAAAAATTTCTAATTAACCTCTCTGACTGGACATCTGGTGTTTAAGCAGTTATAACTCACAGCAATTGGAAAAAGTTACATTTTGCAAAAGGCTATGGTGACATTCCCATGCGGTAAAGTATTGAAATAATGTACTGCTTTACTTTTAATCTTTCCATCCTGATTTTGTTGCAGGTGCTTTGTTTCTCAGGAGATACCCAGACACCAAAGAATTTCAACAGTGAAAGTGTGGGTGCCCCCTGCTACTTCTATTTGATTTTATTACTAACAGAAGTGCCCATGGTTGCTGACAATAATTGGTAAGTTCACTACTTCATCTTTATTTCATTTCTTTGCGTTATCTCACTAACTGTCAACATCTGGCATCTTGAACAAGGTCCTGATGCAGAGGAGGACAGACACCCCTTCTAGCTAAGACTTCCATGGGAATAAGAGACATTGTCTCTACAAACTTCTACAAATCTATCAAGGAGAAGCATCCTACATCACTAAGAACTTCAATCTTATACCTAAAACAGGGTTCATACCTTCTCTTAGAAACCCAGAATAAAAGGGGAGATTTAGTCTTCAAAGAAGTTTCACTATGAAATTTCACATCAACTACAATTTGAAATGCTAGCTTCCTTAAATACTCTTTGAAATTGGCATCCAAAACAATGACTATAGACTAAAAAAACAAGACTGAGAGTGGTCCATTATCTGAGAGACTTTCATACTTTGCAAACAAAAAAAATCAATTTGCATCTATCTGGAAGAGAAAAAATAAAGAAATTAGGATGATGAGATGTCATCTTTTGTGTCACTGCATACCACAGAACTAAAATAGAGTTATCAAGTTATGTTGTGCTGACATTTGTCAAATTGTCAATTTTGTGTGAGTTCATGAGACCAGTGTAGTATTACAGGGCAAATTTAAAGTTTGAAAGCTCATTAATAGAATTTCATAGCACAACCAGTGCTTTCTAAACAGTTTCACAGGTTAATTTTTTTCAGTGAAATAATGAAATACAGAGGTGGATATTAATGTAAACTAAATCTTCAATTTCTCTTTGTATGCCAAATGAACACAATATGTTCATTTGAATGAACACACAAAACACCTGATCCTCAAAACATCTAGCTTTCAAGTAAAATTAAAGGTATCTTGGGTAACCCATTTCATTGTTCATTTCCTTTTTCATATTTTCAAATGAGAAGAGATCTATCATCAGGCCCATGATTCAAATGAAATCACTCAACACAGAACAATTTCTTCTCCTTACATTACACTCATAGGTAACAGGTTTGAGCTGTGTAACATTTACTGTGTTTGTATAATAAAAAAAATAGCATTCAAAAATTCAGCTGAGACACTGTATTTTTCACTGCTTTTTAAAATAAAAAGCTCTTAATTAAGTGTTGGGTATATCTGTTCTCCATTGCTCCTCACTAGCTCTCTCTGTTAGAGGAGGAAGAAGTATTATGAGATTTGTTTTTAGTGATGGGTTTTTCCTATGGGAAACAATTTCTAGAATCTTTTCCTAAAGCGGATAAATTGAGTTCAGGTACTTAAAAAATTAAAATATCAAGATCTCTATGAACAATATATAATAACTTGGTACTACTTGTTAAAAAAATGAGATAGTAGGCTATAATCAATAAACAGAAAAGTAGCATTATTAATAAATACAAATAGCTCAGATATGCAAAAAGAGACAATTCATATAATGAAACAGGCCAAGCTTGTATTGACATGCTTTGAAACCAAGCTTTATTTTCTTCAGTCATTTATTTTGATTCCTTATGAACTCTTACCAATTTATCAGTATGAAATTTTTCTCTTTCAGGAACTGAGTTTTTCCTATTCATTGAACAAGATGATGGGCTTTATTCTCTCATACACTTTCCTTGGGTTTCTTTCCCATAACAGAACCTAAAATAAAGCAACTATTGTGGTCAGACTCACCATGGCCTCAGCAACCAGTGGATTAGCATGAGGTTTGGGGTGTAGGTTTGGCTCTAGAAATAGCTGCACCTTGGAGGGCAGGAGTGAAAAGGTGGAATCCCAGTCCAGCTGCCTGGCCAGTCCGGTATCTACAAAGTGCTGACAGGTATGTCTAGCACTTTTCTTCCACTAGTTCTTGTGCGCCTGTGCTGTGAGCCTAGAAAATCTTGGCCTAGGGCTTTTGCTTCTTTTAAGCTATTACTGTTTTTTTGTTACTCTGCAATTACTGCTTCTGATAGCTAAAACCTGTTCATATGGTTGCACAACCTTGAGTCACAAGCCAGAGGGTATGAGCCAGGTCTCTGCAAGCCAAGAGGGGAAAAAGCAATTTTAAAGATGACTTCTTAAGTGGATAAGGTCACTAAACATTGCACTCCCCCACTACTGAAAAAAAAAAAAAAAAAATCTTTCCAGAAGTGACACAGTTTTGATGGATTTTTAAGCAAGGTTTGGAAAAGCGTGCTATCTGGGAAATGCTATATGTCAAAAGTGATACACCACTGTATAAATGAAGGGGAGATGTGTGAATTAATTAGACACAGCTGAAATATCAGAAACAGGACAGGGAAAGTAGGGCTTGTTTAAGTAGAATACTGATTGAATATTGCCAACTGTACAAGGAACCAGTTTTATTTTTTTTCCTTGCAATATTGACCAGATTTTCAAAACACAAGGTTAGGTTTAAGAGTTCAAAACCTCTGAGGAAGACCTCATTTTCAAAAAATTCAAGTTTTCATATAGGTACTAAAGAAAATGTTCTTTCTTTTTATTATTGTATTTTTTTTTATAATCTAGTCATGTGCTTACAGTTACTGCATTGACTTGGAATGACTTGAATGTAATTGGTAATAATTTTGCTTGTCTTAGCAGCCCATGACAAAATTCTTTATACTGAAATTCTTTTCTTGAAGGTATAGGCTTTTTGTGAATATAATTTAATTAAACTCTAAAAATTTGATGTTTTCATCCTTTTGCTTTTAGTATTTATTTGTAAGTGCGTCCCTTTGAAGGCACTGTTCTCCTCATAGTGTGATAATATTCTTGTTAGCAAAGACTGCTGGATGTCCATGACTGATGCACAGAGAGCAGATTGCATATGTACAAAGGTGTTAAAGATGAGCAACCTGTACTGCATTTAATGTTGTTCCTTACCAGTGAGTTAATAATATCTGTTATGAAACACAAGGCAATGCTTTGTTCAGCACTGACAATGATAAATATGGCTTTCAGTGGCATTGGTCATTTCCTCATTTGGTCCCTAGTCCTTAGAGAAAAAAAACCAGTTAAAATTATTGCCAGCCTTTCCTGCTGATGATATTGGCTCATTGTTTGTTTGCCACCACCATTTGGTCAGGATGGAACTACTGGGAAAAATAACCTCCCTGAAAAATGCAAACTGCTGCCAGCTTTGAAGAGAAATGACATATGGTGGATATTTGCTGTTCAGTGTTTGCATTTCCAGGGTCTTTTAGAAAGGACAATATTTTTCAGCTGCTGTTCACATAGCTGGCATATTTGCTGGATGTGAACCACAATGTTATCAAACATGTCTAATGCAGCCAGTGACATTCAAAAATCTGATGAATCCGTGACCTGATTCTGCAAGGTGTCTACATGAAATAATTTTAAAGTCCACTGATATTAAATAGGGGTAAAGCTGGCTGTGTTTCTGTTAAGGTCATTCAGTATTGTAGGTTTCTCTGGCTTTATTATTTTAACATGGCTGCAGGACTTTCAATATCCACCCAGTGTGTTTCAACCTTTGTTTGTTTATTTGCTGTTTTCCAGTGATTACCCACTTGATCCACAAAATAGCTAGACATATCTCCAAACAGGTAATTGTGAAAAAGGCCTGTTTTGGTGTTCAAATATAATATACCTGCTGGCAAAATTTGTAAATAGAAGCTATTGAAATAACTAAAATTGTAAATTGTTCTGTTTGGATTTTTTTCATTGCTTGACTAAAAGTAGAAATTGACACCTATTGACTACTAATAAATAATTAAATTTTTTAAGATATAACAGCTTTTTTTTCACTTTTGAAAATAAATTATTTTCAGGAATAAATTAATAATCTTAGATTATATCCTTATATTTCTCCTTTACTCGAATATTTTGCCTACTTCTGCTGTGAGTTGCCAGTAAGTGCTTCAACACAGCAAAAAAGTAATGAAACAAGGCATAATGTTTCCTGCATTTAATTATGAGACTTAGGACACTTGATAGTCTTAAGTATCAGCCCCAGTCTAAAGGTGGACTTGTTTGACTATTAAAAATAAAATTAATAATTAAAAAGCCTGCATTATTTTTGGTGGGCAAAAGCTGGAAAATGTGAAACTACAGGCTCAATGAATAGATGGCAAATTAAAAACATATAGGGATATAAATAAATACATCAATCTGAAATTGTATGTTGCATGAAAACATTTTGGGGGTCTGATTTCTAGTGTTATGAACTTGAAAATTCATGGCAAATATAACAGGAATTGCACATGATAATCTTATCCTTTGTTTATATTTTTTCATTTTGACAAGAACTTTTATGTCATTTTTTAAACAAATAACTAGGCCTTTGAGAAACCAGCATTATGAAGTGTGAACTTACTGATGAGCTTGAAGGACAAAATGAAGTACCTCTAAAAAATAAAAGCAACCAACTTGCATGTTTCTGACAAAATTGTTGTTAAACAAGAATATTCCATGAACAGGTCAAGGTAGTTTTTCATTTTGCTGTCATGTTCACACTACAGGAAGACCAAGGTCCCTGGGATATCACAGGTTCCCTTTGGTATTGTGATGCCCATCTGTACTACCTGTCATTTCCTCTGCTGTATGGATGTTCGTTGCTTTAAAAAAGCATGGACACTTCTCAGCCAAAAATGCTTTTCATCCTGGCTGTCTTTCAAGGTCCAAAAAATAGCCAAACATCTTTACAGTTCTATGTCTGAGCCGTGATAGATGTCCTGCAGCACCGAAATATGACCTGTAGACATCTGGATATCCAAAACACCTCATGATGGTCCACAAGGTTTTCAGTAGGCTTTTAAAAAAAACCAACTTGCTATTAAAAAGTCATATGTACTATGAAAGTCTGTTTTTCCAAAGAATTTGTAGTTTTAATGAAATCGAATTGCATTTGCTTAGGAACCTCCATGCGAAATGATGCCATTTGGGGGAGCTGTTTCACTGCAAGTCTGTGAAGCTCACAGCTTGTCTTGTCCCATCATGGGTACAGCAACACCAGGGGAGGACAGGACAGGAGACAGTCTGTGACAAAAGGCAAGAGTTAACTTTGACAAACTAGTAGAAAAGAACATATTATCTTTAGAAAGTAGTAAACAGAACGTAAAAAAAACCCCAAAAAACCAACAGATTTGCACAATCAAAAAAATCTGAAAATTTGCTGGGCATTTCAAAATTCCTCTGAGAGTTGTATTTGTTCTGGAGCTAACCAAGCAGGAAAGATGCCACTACCAAGGAGTCCTAGCTGCTCTAGAGAGCAAAGGTCGAAGGAAAACCAGAACGCTAATCTAGGTAAATGGATTCAGAATTAAAAAATAATTTCCTTCTGTCCATTTTCTCCAGCCTTACGCACTTGGGTAAATAAACAAAACTAATTTTATATTCAAGGCTACTGCATTTTAGTGTTAATAGGCTAGGAAATATTTCAGTAACAGAAGCATCTTGCACAGTGTGATATGGGAAGCTCAGTTTCAGAGTAGCTGGGTGTTTTGCTCTCACTTCTCCATCTGAAATGGCACTCAGAAAACAATCTTTCTTGATCATGTTTGCCCATTTCTGCTCACACCAACACTGGTATTTATATTCTTGACCATCACATATTTGTAGGTAGTAGATACATCATGTTTTAGTGTTCATTTTACTGAGCCAAAATATCAAAATATTTCATTTATTCTCATCCTGAAACATATGACTTTCATTCCCTCTGATGATCGGTGTAAACCTCTTTTTTTTTAACTTCCATATCTATAGTTGCTCTTGACATAAAGTTTTGTTATAATGCCTTACACGTTATTGAGTTTATATCAATACTGATGTTCGGATCAAGTAATTCTCTTCTGAATTAGAGTGGGTTTGTTTTGGTTTTGGGGGTTTATTTTTTAATGTTTTTGGTTTTTTTTAAACTTTTATTATGTACTATAGGTACCATTCACTAGATATTAAAAACAAACCCAAAATCTTTATATGAATGCTTGGTGTGTGATGTTTGTGGTTGGACTCGATGATCTTAAGGGTCTTTTCCAACCAAAATGACTCTATGATTCTCATCATAGAATATAGAATACTGATTTCATGTGTCAGGTATGGAACAACTTGTGGAATGAGATCCTTGGTCCCTGCCAATTTGGGGTCATTAACTCAGTTTTCCTTCCAGTTTTGTTGTGGTGGATTCTGTTTTCCTACTGTCCTCAAGTTCATCTTCTCTTTGTCCCCCACAAAAGAACTACATAATTTTGAAAATTTATATATTAATTTTTTTTTTCAGAGCTACAGCAAGTTTAATCTTTATTCAGAACCTTCTTCATAGTAATTTTACTTTTAAATTTTTTTCTGTGTACTGAAGAGTCTTTATTTGTTTTAACAACCTTTCCCAGGTCTGACTCACCTACCTCTTAGCTTTTTGTGCTCTGATTCCTTAAGCATAATTTCCTGGCTAACCATGTTGTTTGTTTGGGGATTTTTCTGTCAACATATAAGTCCTCCTGAAGGATCTTTTGATTCAGTTAGGACCTTATTTTCCAGAAGATTTTTAAACTCTTTTTTCTGTCATTTTCCTTACAAATTGCTGCCAATTTTAGTATCTTGGGCTTTTAAGGAGGCCTCTATCATATCTGGGGTCCTCAGATGTACTTCTTTCCCTACCATTTTGATATTCAGCCTTTTGATACGGGGAAATTAGGATTCAGAATATAGCTGAGACTTCTAAGTATAACATAATGAATAATAAGTGGTGACAGACAAAATAAAAGCTAATTGACTTTGCACTTCAGATGTTCTTTTCCAGTAATAACTATGGGCAAAAGTTTGAAATTGAATTTAATATGAAAAGCAAAGTCAGTTCCTCTACAGATTACTATTTCTCTATTTTTGACTTCCAAAGTTATAAGCAGGTAATATTCACATTGTACATGTTAGTATAAGAAGAAAAGCCATTAGTTGTCTATTAATGTCCCTGTGGCATGTCTGGGTGTACTTCTGTACAACTAAATATTTCATTACACATTTGATAGTTTCCATTGTCAGTAGTATAGGTAGTTAAGTACCCTGAAATGTCATGTGTCTCTACTGAAGCAGTGGCCAGCAAGAGATAATTCTCAAGTAATGGAAGGAAGAAATCTTAAAGCTAAACAGTACATCTTTTAAAAAGAGAGCCCAAGTAGTTTCAAAGGGAGACATGGCATATTTTTTTGGTCACATGGATGGTTAAGGGTGGGGTAAACTCCTTTCTTCTTGATGAGGAATTAAAGAGACAAAGAAGACACTTCAGCTGTTCTATGGAGACATGCATAAATTCTCTTTGTGGATTATCTTGCTGGAAGGATAAACAAATTTGGGAATAATCTCACTGCTTCTTATTCTGTATCAGTCTGAACCTGAATGAGGCAACCTGTGGGCCTGTTTTACAGGGTCTACTCACCCTTTTATTGTTCTGAATGTTGAAAGAATAACAGTCTTTTTGAAATTAAGTAGCAGTTAAACCTATCATAGAACAAGCATGTTTCTATTTAATATTAAAATCAAAGTTCATACTCATATGTTGGCAGAAACAACTGTAGATGTTACTCATTGGCCTTCTGTACATATTTGTCCTTTCTTATTCATGATTTCAATTAAAAAGTTTGCAAACCAACTTTTTTTTTACTTTTAAACTTTTTTTCTTTATGATTTTGGGCAAAATGTTTGTTAATGAGCAAACTTTCAGTTCACAAAAAAGCTGATGGTCAAATTTCAAATGCATTCTGATGTGTTTTCCTGCCTAAATCTGCAAAGCAGCTGTAGAAGTAACTTGGCTTGGGTAGAGCCTGCAAAGTATTTACGTGATTATGTAAAGCACTTTAAATCAAAATTTACAAGCAATCAGAAGACTTAAAAAAAAATGCAGTTAAGAAGTACAGCATAACATCCTTCTCCAATTTCCCCTCATTAACTACTTCATTTTTATGCATTCTGAACAGTTCCTGATCTTAAGTCAAAATGTGTCCATGATCACATCCAAAATGAACTCTCTCACAGTCTACATAATACTTTGCTAGATTAATTGCTCAGTTTGTATGAGTCAGGAACATTTTCCAATGAAAGCAATTTTAGAAATAAGATTATTTTGGTTTTACTATGATTAATTCCAATAAGTTTAAGTGAAATGAGTATCCTTTGCTTTTCACAGTACATGTTGAAGGGTATTGGATCCATAGTCTTACTTCAGTCTTGAAGTCAAACAATTTGCATAAACATTCATAAATTTGCATAACTCATTTTCCCATGACAATCTGTCAAGTAATTTGAAAGGAGTCGTAAATGATGACAATCAGTTTCATAATTGCAATTTATGTTAATAACCTCTCTATGGCTCTAGCTCTTCTCTGCATTATGGGCATTTTCAAATGTTGTAGTCGCAAAGTATTAATGTTCTTATTGTCTTAGTTTAATCAAAAGCATACATTTTAACAGAATAAAATTGATTAAAAATATTATTTTGAAAATTAAAATTTCATCATTTCCAACCTTACGAAATGGTAAATCCCTACAAATAGCTTAAATTTTTGTTCTGCTGTAGTCATGCTAAACTTATAGTAGACTAACCATGTAATACTTTTTCTTCTTAATTTCCTCTTTGTAGATTTGTTGATAGTTTTGTAGATAATTTTGTTTGGGTTGTTAACATAGGTTTGTTTATGCTTGTAGATTTTATTTTGTACAATTTGAAGTTTTGAGCATAAATCTCTTATTTTAATAGGAGAATTTTGAATAATAAAATTATCCTTGAATCTTACTTTTAAGCCAGAATTTTTTTTCCCTTTAACTGTACAAAGCATCATAAAAAATGAATCCGATGTCATTATGATCTCCCAGATATTAAGAGTTCTAATGTGTCAGGACAGTACAACTTGCTGTTTGGCTCCATGAAAATCAAAGTAGAATTCATGAGGCTGAAATGAAAAAGATTATTTAAGATTAATTTTTTAAACAAAGGGGATGAATTTGAAATAAGAATATGTGGTATCAGATTTTATGATGATTTGGAATCTAGAATTTGCTGTATGAATGTTACGTATGTCATTAAATACATAGTTGAGCCTGATGAAAAGATCTGAAGTTTCTACTCCTACTGAAAGCACTTAGATTTGTGTTCTGTTTGACATCAGAAAAAAATAATTAGGTTATTGATGCTTAATTACATTTACATGTATTACAAAAATTTTTTTGATCAATACCTGTCATGGAGTTACTTTACCTTTAAGAAAGTTTAAGTTGCTGGGAACTGCCTGGAGTCTTTTCTCCTGACCAATTATCGGTCATTGCTGAGAATTGACAGCAGTTTAGGCCATTGAAAAGTGGGATCAACTTGTGAACCCTACCTTAAAGTGTAAAACCAGAGCTCTCTTGGTTCTCTTTGTTTCCTGGCTGGGAAGGGTGGCAGAGCTCCAGGCCTCCCGTTCCCTGCCCAGGCCATGAGGCCGGGCGGGGACTGGGCTGGGCCCAGCGTCTCCCGGCCGGGGGATGCGGGCCCTGCGGAAAAGGTTTTCTCCGGGCTCCGGCCGGGCCGGGCTGAGCCGATCTCTGGCTCGGCTGCAGGTTTTTTTTGCTGTAACTAAATTCACTAGAAACTGCTGAGTGAAGAAGGAGAGAGGCTCTGGACCTGCAGCAGGCTGGGCGCGGCGCCTACACTCTCCAGAGCAGCCATGAGGAACTTTCCATCGCAGATGGCTCCAGCTCCTGCACCGGCCGAGGCCACAGAACTACCTACAACAGCTTGGGCAAGATTTTAACTCTTTCATTTCCCAGATGAGACTTGCGGATTAATCTTTTTATCCAGAGAGAGAAAAAGAGAGTGATCAACATGAAAAGAGACTTTATAAACTACCAGTGACAGGAAAGAAAAGAAGCTTCAGAAAAGGTAGAGAATTAAGAAGATGCTTTAATTAAGCTGAAATATCTTTCTGTTAAAACTATGGAAATGGACAATAAGGTCTTGAAAACACTCCTTTAATTCATGACAGTAAATAGGGAGGAATAGAGTGTTCAAAGTGTAAATTTTGAGTAAAAAAGTAGAGTAATTATGGTACAGTGAAGTGCTGGAAGATTTGAAGCCTTGAGAGGCAATGAGAAAACTGTTTTCTAGTGAAGCTCACAGAAACAGATGAAGAAGACTTTTTGCCTTTGAATAACTTATCCTTAAAAATCCCATCCCTAGACTCATGGCCCATACACACTTGAGAGTGATGTGAAAATGGGAGGAGTGGGCTCTAATAACAGCAGCTCTGGGCAGCTAATATTAGAGCAATGGAAAACTATAACAAAAATAGTTTTTCTTGTGAGAAACTCCATAAATTAACAGGAAGAAACTTCTGTTTCTCTATAAAGACTGGTGAAAAGACTGTAGCAAGAATTGGGACTGTTTTAACCATCAAAGTTCCAAAGTTTTTGTCTCTTTTGTCATGTGGACAAGGGAATAGTGGGTAGACAGGGGATGAAAAGGTTTTTCTGGAAGTTTATTCTGGTGTTCTTATTGTAGTTTGTCAATAAACTTTTTTTTTTCCTTTTAAGTTTTATGCCTGTTTTGCTCTTGTTCTAATCCATATCTCACAGCAAGAAATAAGTAATTTTCTTAGTTATTGGTTTAAAACCACGACAATACCATATCACAATTTTAAAATGCCAAGGAAAATTAGTAATTCATCAGAACAAAAAGTGAGAAATTACAGAAAATTCCAAAGCGTACAGAGGTAAAATTCAGTTTTGACAAACCTCCCTCTTCCTATATGATGCTTATATGTTTAGCTTATATGCTTTTTTAATAAACTTGGGAATCATGAAACTAATGAACTGGTAGCAAAATTGTGAAGAAGTACATCAGAAATTGCCTGTAATTCAACCCTTTATTTTAATTAATGTCACCTGGTTATGGTGAACTTGGATAGTAACCAGACTAAACAGTCACCCTTGGAGAAGAGAAGAATCATTGCTATGAATTTCTTCTGTTTTTCTTTCTGAGGAAAAGAAATTTTAACTGTGTCCTAGAAAAGTATGAATATTTTTGGTGAATTTGAAATTTCTGAATAATTTGAAAATGAGGTGTATAAACATGTCCTGAACAATCTGAATAACTCAGCTTCTCTTTCCCGTATAGACATTGTCTTCCACTGAAAACTGAGAAAACTCTGCAAAAGAGGTTTGGGTATTTGTCACTCTTTCTTTGACACTGATGTAATCATCACCTAAGGTTAAACTTTGCTCACTGGCTATCTTACATTTGTACCAAGTCTGCACATTAGTAAAAAATAGGAGAAATTCAAAGTCTACATATAACTTCCATGTGCTATTATTTAATTTTGGACTTTAAAAAAAATTTTATACATATAGTCTTATGCAAATATGGATCAGCAATTTATGTTCCTATGGACTAAAATCTGCAAATTCCAAGATTTAAAAAGAGCCAGATTAAGAACAGTGTTGAAAATATTTTAGTATATTTTACCAAGTGTATTGGTGTGGACTACAAGATTTGGAAGCAGGGGGCCTGAAGGGCTGGCCCCTGTGTGGAGATATCCAGAGTTGCCTCAAACTGGAGACAGTCAGTGCCAGCAATCCCTGGAACAGATCCACCACAGGGGACAGCTGAGTTCATCAGCCACCTCTGGGGCATCTCTGGGAAAGTGCATATAAGAAAGGGCAGAAAATACCACAGGAAGAGGAGAAGGAAATAAAGTGAGCAAAACAAGAAAAGGTATATCAAAGGCAAAGGAGCAGGAGAAGTTTCTCCATGACAAAGTATTCTTCTGCAGCCTTGAGAAGAGGACATAGTGGAACAGGCAGTTCTCTGAAGTCTGTGAAGAAGAAAACTTTCTTCCTACCACACTGGGGAGATGAGTGAGCATGCAGCTGGGTGGGAGATTGGCTGCTCTTCAAGCTAAACCACCATGATTATCATTATTGTTTCTTGCCATCACTTTATTAAGAGGTCTCACTAATTATAGTATCAGTAAGATTCTTATCCTGGAGTTATACACAACCATATATAGTTAATATTGAATATATAATTTGTAGAATAAAAAACGTTAGACATGAAGGATAAAGTGATGTAACTGTTGTGTTTCTTTCTTGGTCTTGAGGCATCTGTGTTTCCTTTGGTTCAGTCAGTAGCAATGTTCTTTGTCTAAATTTCAGTAAGAATTTTTGCCTTGTACTAGTTATTGACTCGCATTTGGGATTTTTTTGGGAAACAAAAAAGGCCTTGTGACAAGCTATAACACCAGTCACCAGTTTCTAAAAAACTTTATCTCCTTTGAAATAATTTATACTTCCAGCTTCCTCTCAGTCTCATTTGTTTTTCAAAACTGATGAAATTCAAAAATTATTCATTTGATAGTTTTATATAAGAATAAATTGGTGAATTTTCACCAATTTAAGGAAATGTGATTTTCTACTTTTTTACTCTTCTGCTGTACTTTTCTGCTATAAAATGCTCATGTCTTCCTTCCATAGAACACGTTCCTATATCCTTTTTGAGTAATATTTGTATGCTTCACTGCTCTTTCTTCCATTCTTTCTTTTCTCCTCCACCTCATGTAAATGAATTAGAGGATTTTGGTATACTTGGAGAACAGAACTTGGTCAAAAATAATTCCTCCTTCATTAAGATAAAGCTGTAAGTCTGCCACAGAACTGCCAGAGATAGAGATTTCAATTTTCTTGTAGGCTGAAGCATAAAAGAGAGGAAAATAAAATGCATTCTAAAATGCATAAAATGCGCCTTTTCTTTTCAACTGAATTCATTATGATTTAAGGGATCTGTTGTCCTGTGAATGCTGCGCTACAGAAGTCACAATGGCATTGCTAAACCTTGTCTAACATATAAACTTGTTGGTTTCCTATGTGTTTTTTAATTAATCAAATTGATTTCATTCTTTAAGACTTAAAATATACTGGATGTTGCCTTCTTATTTGCTTATTTTCTTCTAAGAATGTGTGATGCATTTATGTTAGTAACCATATAATATAGTAAAGTTGATGTGCTGCCAGGAAGCTAAAGAATTGCTACCTTGTTGCTTCCATTGGTTGTCCAATAAGAATTATAGGGAAAGAGTCTGCATCATTAGTCAATCCAAACTGCAATAGTTCAAACAGGTGCATTTAGAGTTTGTAAACTGAAGTTAACTAGAGATTCTAGACCACACCTTATGCGTTTTCAAAATTATTTACATTCATTTGATGAGAGCACTAATGTTCAAAATTATAACGGTCTGATTAAATTTTAATGGTACTCAGCTAAGGGTTCACATTATGAATTTACTTCAGGGAGTGTGACTGACTCTCAAAGCAGACCAATGCGTAGAAGAATTTTACTAGTTAAGCCTCAGTTCTGCTTTTCCCCCGTGCACATGTCCAACTTATATGGATTTACAGGGAGAAAACTAAGATTGACAATAAATTAATTTCAAGTAATGCATTATTTGCTCTCTAGTTTTCCTGAATATTTATCTAAGAAAAAACTATTACTAACTTTACATATATAAAAGATGACAATATTAAGGATAAGAATATTTGAAATTCATAAAGCTAAGCAGTTACACTCTCCCACTGTGTAATATATTCTAACATTTAAGCAGAATATTCAAAGGAATGCAAAACTGAAATAAAAAACGTTGTTATATATGTATTTAATTATTATCTGAAACAATTATTTGTTTTGCATTTTTTATTGTTGTAACTGAAAAATTTTTATGAGGAATAAATACCTGGTGTGAAAGCCAGTGTGGGTTATATGAAGCCACTTCAGGCCAGGTTAAAGAGAAAATAATTTCTGAGGCTAGACTGTGTATACAGAAATACTCTCTTAATACTCTCTTATTGAACCTTCCTGTGTTTTAGGAAGTTGGAGACTGTATCTATTGGAACAATCCATTCAGGAATTAATGTATTTTCTTGTCTTTTGTTAAATTTATTTAACAGATTTTGCATCATAATATTTACCAATACTTCTTTTATATGTAGGTGTAAACTGTGTAACTACACGCATCAAACAAGATATGTGAAGCACATGGTGCTGTCACTAGATAGTTTGTTATCAATGTGCATAACATTTGTCTCCTAATTTTCTCCTAAAACAGGCAAAGCTGCATAACAGCCTGTTTTCAGAACAATACATTTTGGCTTTAGCTACTTTGACTTACATGACTTGAATAAATTTTACTTTGTTAATGGATTACAGTTGTTTTACCTCATATTTATGGATTCACTCTTCTAGGTATGCAGAGAGGAAAGCATATACAGGTAGGTAGGATATGGATATTTCCTGACTGATTCAGAAATCAAAGTTTTGGTCATATGGAGTGAAGAAGATATTTTCAGTAAATTAAGTATATACTGTATAAAATTGCTGGGTTTTTAGGTATCTGCATGCATTTGTAGGGAAAGGAGATGGAATGACTAACTGTGAAACCATTGAACCTTCAGAACAAGGAAATGATTATATTAGTCCAGACAGGGAATTTACTTGGTTTCCCTATTCCAATAAATTGTGAGAAATGGAATTGTAGAAGGTTATTAAAGCTTGACTGAAAACTTGCATAGTGTTGTACATCTGTATGCAAACTCTGAGATAAGGTGTGATGACCTAGGTCATGGAATAGAGAAGAAGTTTTAAATCATAGCTTACTAGTATAAATGATACTATACTAATACTATATAGTGGTTAAATCACTACTCTATATTGCTTAGTGTGGATGAGATCACACAGGCAATACTGCATGCAAAGCTATGAGTTTGCCCAACACAAATTTATAGATTACAAAGTTTGATTTATGACAGTCTATCAAGAGCAAGACAAACTGCAGCACTATCTGCAGTTATCAAAAAAGAATCTTCCTTTTGTGCTGAGAAGATTTATTCGAGGTGCAAAATGGATACAAAAGGCACAAAATAAACTTAAGGAAAACAGAAAGCATAGAAGGGGGAAAAAATATTAGCCTCTACCACAGTAAAGCAGTGGAAGAATCATAGAATATCCTGACTTGGAAGTCACTCACCGTGATCACTGAAGACCAGGACACTCCTGCACAGTCCTGCACAGGACAGTCCCAAGAGTGACACTGTGTGCCTGGGGGTACAAAATTCTAGAAGAGGTCAGATCAAAAATGCCAAGAAAATGGACCTGTTCTTTAAATTAGAAACTAAAGAGTTATATTCTGTCACTCATTCAACCTGATATTATAGATTGTGATCTATGATTTTTAGTCTGTATTTTGAGGGATACCACTGGACAAAAGAGATTTTATTTTTCTAAAACTTATGGAAGCTACTTGTTAAAATATTGACAGTGTGTCATTGCTCAAAGGAAGATTACATGGCAGATAAAGGTATTTAGATTCATGTATAGACGCATTCTGAAAGCTGTCACAGCAATTTTGACAGGAAGAAAGGCTTCTTTATTGTTCATTTTTGAAGTATCTGAGGATTTTTGTCTCTTTGGATACATGCTGTTCTTTATGTTTTGAACTAAATGCACCAGTGATCTACATTTCCTCATTAAGATCCAAAGCTTAAGAATTACTGAGAAAGTATTAACAATAAGCCTCCATATGGAAGTATAAATAATTCACACATTGTGTGTTTTGTTCTGTCTCTTAGGGAATATACATTTGGCAACAATTAAGACGAATGTCATCATTAATTATAGTTAAAATGCTGAAGTAGAGACACTTTTCCTGACAAAGCAATGCACATAGCCAAACTTTAAAAGAAGTTTATAAAGGGACTGAGTGGAAATTAAAATTATAACACTTCTGTAGTCAGTTTTTTAGTTACTGAACACTCAATCAGACATAAAAGCACAGTTGCTGCAAACACTAGAGATAATTTTTATGTCATGATACTTTTTCAGGATTCAAAGAGGCATCTGTGCATTTTAAAATCGTGACTATTATCCACAATGTGTGCTGAAAATATTTGTTCAAAATTATGTCTTTGTACTCAGTCTCCAACCTCAGCCAGCCAGATTTTGCTAGCAAATGCTAAGTGTTTAACATCAAAGAGTTAACATTTTAAGAACATTTCAAAATATTTTCAAACAGTGTAAAGACATTCTGTAGTGATGTTTAACTCAGTTCTAGGTTATAAAGCCTTCATTCAGTGCTCAAGAAGTGGCCAAAGTTTTCCCTTCCCGCACCTTCCCTTCCCGCACCTTCCCGCACCTTCCCTTCCCCTGTTCCAGGCAATCTGAAATCAATCAGGTGTCTGACTATTTTTCCCTCTCTGCAAGTAGGTTGTGTAAGCCTGCTGCAATAGCTCAAGTGTTTTTCACAGCTGAAAAGGAAGGGCTTTGTTATTCCATTGGTCTCTCCCGTACTACTGAAGGGACTTTGCCACCAAGCAGCTGCTGCATTGTTATGGGAAACTGCGCTACAGAAGAACACAAAGACATTAAGCACATGTGAGCATCTTGGGCCTGGGTGCTCCAAGTATTTATGAAACCTTTAGCAATCCCAATAGCTGATTAGATATCCCTTAGACTCCTCTCCCACCCCATCTCCAGAGCCTTGCACCTACATAAAACCAAATCCTGAAAGTGCAATATGGCTATAAGGCAGATACTCAGGTAGGCAGATAAAATTATCATAGGATTCATGCTAAGCTTATACAAACAAACAAACCCACAGCCATAGGAGTCCACACAGATGTTTTTTTCTTTCTTTTTCTTCCTTTTCTTTTCATTAGCTCCATAAAGAACGCAAACAAATGGAATTTTATTGGATTTTTGTTTTGATCATTTATTTTAGAATTTCAGAAAACCTAGAGTGTAAATCCCTTCTGAGACTTTTAATAGCTTTTCTATTTTTTAGTTTTTTGGGTTTTTTATTCTTAAGGATATATTTTTCAAACTGTGTGGTTTGGGTTTTTTTCTGTTATCCATGCACTAGGTTATGAAATAAAATCTGAGCTATTTACTCATTACTTCTATGGAACAAAAGTTTGCAAAACCCAGTTAAGATTCATGGTTCACTCCTGTAGTGTTTTAATAATTCCTGCAATGTCTTTGAATACATTTTTTTTCCTTTTCCTGCTATCTTTGTTCAACAGAAATGTCTGGTTGAAGTATGTCCATTACTTAAATCAAGCAGTGACACTGAGATTATGCACTGTATTTCAAGATTTCATACTCACTTTGATGTACTGAAAAGTTCAGAATTATGTAAAGTAGCCAGGAACAAGAGAAATGGGCAAAAGTAGCTTCTGGCATGGCTATTCATTATTAAAATTCAGAGTTAGTAATACAATTTTTCTCAAAGATGTCTTTGAATCAGAGTAAAAAACTTCCTCATGAGAATTTTTTTTTTGAACAGGAAGTTCAGTGTCTTTATCTCCAATTTCCCAGTCATTATCTCCTTTATCAAGACTCTTGAGATATCAAAGGATCATTGTATAGTAAGATTTAAAAACTGTGATTTCAGATAATACTGAAAGCACATCTTCAATCATTATTTAAATAAAAGTTCTTTTGTGCTGTGATCAAACGTCTTGTGCACTCATCATAGGAAATACCTTAATCAGAGAACTTGTGTTGTCATTTATTTTGAAGTCACATCTATATAACATTTTTTGGTGGAAAATATCTGAAATATTTTAAGGTGTTTTATAGTACCTTTTCTGTGTGAGTTACAGATTTCTCACTTCATGATGGTTTTGTTAGATAAGACAGAATTTTAAAGAACCATCTTTTTATCTGAAAGATTAAAGGCACCACATCAAAAAATACTAACATTCTGAAGTTGAGTGATTACACAAGTCATTCAAAAATAATTTACTGCATGGCTTTAATATATTGTATTAATATGTCTTTTTTATAATTTTTAATTTCAATATTTTAGTATCTTTTTATATTATCACCTATATATGAAGTGCAGTATGATCAAACTTTTTCAGAACAAAGAAACAGTGTTGTGAAATGCTCAGTTTTATGACTCATACTCTATTGTTTCATGGGAACCAGTTATCTATGCAAAAGTAAACTGAAGGTTTTTTATTCCCTTCTATCCTTATATTATAGTTTAGACATGCTTGCTAAACAGTGATAGAATCATTGTGGCATGAAAGGAATCAATAACATACACTTAGAGGATCTGCATTTTGTCCTAGCACAAATGAAAAGTGAGGATTTCTCCTTGTAGTTACAATGTTGTGCACTAGAAATTATTTTGGCATCCTCTTTTTTTTTTTTTAATTTGTAACTGAGAACACAAGTATTATACAGTATGAGAAAAGTCTTTTCCTAGACTTTTATTAAGCAACACATTAGTTACCAAAATGAAGTCCATAAAATACTCTTGAGAGGAAAGAAATTTTGGCTGGTGTTTCCTTTCAACTTTTAGGAAGCTACCTGCCAGAAAAACTGCATGCTAAGCATCTTCTTGAGATTAAGAAAGATGATGTGTTTCTTCTCAGACTCACTTCTTTGTGTTTTCCCCTTAGTCACCCAAGACTTTCATGACACCTCAAACTTCCCAGGCATCCTCTTTACCTGCAAAAGGGGCTTATACCCGAGTGTTTCTCATTCTCCAGGAATTTAGTGTTGCCAGTGGTCACCATTGTCTATGCTATAACACAGTCTGAGAGTGTAGGTTGTAAAATAAGTTTGGCTATAAAGTGAAGGCAGATTCTCAGACATTTCCTGAAATAAGTGCTTGTGCTGCAACCACACTTCAGAACAATAAAGGTGATAAAAAACAATAATTTGTTACTCTATTCAGAAACAACTCTATGTGCAGATTTTCAGCTTAAATGGATGTTTTAGATTCTTAATATCACAAGCATTAATCTATTTGATCTTATGGAATCAGCTGATAATTTTCAATTTAGCTACAACATTTCTGTCTGTTCACTGCAGCATTTAGTTGCAAAAAGAAGCTTCCTTTACTTTGGAAAGTGTATCAGTGTACTTCAGTGTATCAGTCACAGCACATCTCTGTGCAGCACCATAGGCTTTCAAAAAATTGCTAAAAAATGTGTATTAATTACTACCCTGTAAAAGCAATTAAGGTGATACCCAGAAATCCTATACAGTAAATATCTGTGGCAATATCTAATGTGCAGAGTCAATTTAAGTCCTCAGTCCTACTGCATCATGCAGTCAAATCTTCTAGTCAGAGAACTTCATATACAACTGTCATAAAAAATAAAAACTTCTTAACCAGAGAGCAGAGGTATGGGACTAAGAAATTCATGCTGGATTTTGCTTCACAATAATTTTGTGAATCAAAATAATTTTACTGATCTTTGATGTTATACAGGTACTATGTATGTAGAAAGCAGTTTTGGCAATTACTGCAAATGTTACAGAATGTATCAAAGATGTTTAAGTATTTAATGTATATAATTGATTTATTGAAAGATAAGTAAATTACATAATGGAGGCATACATTAATTATTTTAAAAGTCTAGACATTATTTATAGATTTATAATAAAAATCAGTCTAACAAATAGAAGCCTTTGAATAGCAGTTTTCAGATGGGAAATCTGTTCTTTTTTGCTTAAACCCTCGGTGTGACTCAGATTTATAGAGAACAAACTCTGTACACTTCTGAATGATGCCTTTAGGCTTGATCAAAACCCCCTCAAATCAGGAGAAACTTAGATGATAGCAGTTATGGTTTAGGTGTTTTAATTAGCACACACATAAGATGTTCAGGTTGTCAAGTAAAAAATGCTGATATGAACAAGGCAGTACATTTCTGTCAAAGATATTCTCTTTGTTGAAATTAAAATAAAATTAAATAAATTAAGGTTTTAATGAAGAATGACTGAAAAGGAAACACAAAATGCTGTGGGACCTCAGTCCAATTTCTAGGGATCAGAACTAAGACACAACTGCAATTGAGGGTGTCTGCAGAGAAAATACATCTACCTCAGAAACATACTGATGTTGTAGGTGGGGTTATTAATAGTCATGTTGAGATTTAACACAGAACAGGTAGGACTGCAGATTGGTAGGGTCTTTTTTCATCCTTGTGATGAAATTGCATTCTTTCCAGCATTTTTGTTTAAATACTGTTTCTTTGAAGTCAGTTAGGAGTGTAGTGTGAATTCACATGTGTTTTTTACTGTAAGGGTTGTTTGCATGCATAATAACTTGCATGGAGCAGTTAAATAGCAAGACTGATCTGCCATCATGTAAGTCACGGAGTTTAAGTAGTTCACACATGCTGTGCTACCAGACGGGAGACATTGAATCCACCATGCTACTAAGGCTGAGTAAGACAGAGAAAAATGTAGTACTTTTTCATTTGTGACAGGGGAAAAAAATGCTTTCCAAAATTTTCAGCTCATATGCAGCCTTATTATACATTACTTTTCCCCTTTTCTTCATTCATTCATTAAACTGGTTTGCACAGTATTTCTACCAACAGTGATCTTGGGCAAGGGAATATGTGTGGGTCTCCACTAGAGATTTCTGTTGGGATTTTTTATTTTTTTTTGGTAGGTGTTTTTTTGTTTGTTTGTTTGTTTTAGTTTTTTGTTGTTTTTTTGAGGGGAGGTTATGGTTTGGGTTTTTTTTCTGAAAAAAAGAGTTTTTAGGTTTATAAGGAACACATAACAAAAGAAACACATAAGTATAAATTTAAGTAGCAGGGGAAAGATATGACTAAAATAATAATAATTATATATTCCCTCTATTAGTTTTATAGGGATTCAGTGTGTTGGATTATATTATATGGAATGGATCAATAGAGAAAGTTGTACTAGAACATTTATTAAAAAAATCCTATAGAAAATAAATTATGTGAGTGCAGACTCCTAAATATTGAAATGATACTGTTTGTATTTATACAATTTTGCCCACTATCCTTGGGGATAATTTAAGTTATAAATTGAATACATATTTAAGGCTGTTTGACATCAGATTTAAAGTCCTAATTGAAGTCTAGAGAAGGTGATATCTTAACCCTTGTGGGAGGGGCTAGAAAAATTCCCAAGATTGTTTTTGAAACTTTGATTAAAAATAATCAATCAACTAATATATTAGTACATTTTTAGTACTTCCAGGGCTTAATCCCTTCTGTTTTCATTCAGCACCTTCATTCTCATATTTGTGAAGAACCTGTACTATGTGTTTACAACATTTTTGCCAGAAGAAAATCACCAGTATTCTCCTACTTCTTTTTTATGTTTCAGGCAGAAGGCATAAAATGGCCATACCCTGTCAGGACTCTGAGAATATTAAAAATTAAATTATTCATATGATCAGAGACGTCAGAAAACATTTTCATTGGTTTACCAATGAAAATCAGATAAAATATTTCCAAACTGTACAGTTGGAAATGGAAGATTGACAGGAAATGACGGGATTATTAAGAATTCATTATGACAGGCCAGTGACAAAAAATATTGTGTTCAATGTGTAAAAGTTGGAGGATAAATTTATAATATCACAGTGAAATTATAAAGACAATACAGGACCAGTATCACCTGTGTATAAGCTCTTTTTATAGCATTTATTCTCCAGGAAAATGAGGAAACTAAGAATTCATTTTAAATTCTGGAAAACTGAAGTCCTTCAGAGCACTGTGAAGGCTCTCTCCTACAAAAACCTTGCTTGTATAGTGCAGAAATACATAGGCCAGGTCATAGGATCCTCCCACTAAATCTGATAAAATATTCTACATCTGACCTCTGAGTGCATGAAAATGGAGTTCTATGACCCTGACCCTACATTTCAAGTTAAAAAAAAAAAAGTATGACTCAAACAAAAGTATGACTCAAAACAAGAAAGCTGCATTGAAGGATCAGTGAGTGCTACTATATTAGACAATTAATTTTAAAAATTGTGCATCTCTGATTACCTAAGAGTGATGATTGAGGTATACTGAGGATCTCAAGAAGAACGACTCATGCACAACTCCTTTCGTTTGTTCAAACTGGTTTTATTCAAACCCAAAGAATAATTAGATAGTAAAGTTTAAGCATAGAGAATGTGATGTCTATAGGTTCCTTCCAAACCTATTTCCATATAATTGTCTGGGAATATCTCAAATGTCTTGATCCTCCAAAGTTCTCTCTCATATGATAATACAGAAAAAAAAAATATTGGAGAATTTTGTTTTGGCTGTTACTGGTGAGGGGTTTTGCTTTTTTTTTTTTATTGGGAAGTCATACTGCAGTAGAAGTTTATAAATAAACCATAATTAAGACTACAAATCATATGCATTTCTGAGGAGATCTCACCCACCAATTACCCTCAAGCAAAAAAGACTTGACTCAGGAAAATAATTTAAATTTATAACCCATCCTATCACAATAGTATAATAAGAAATAAAACCAAATCTTTAAACTGTTTTCTTCTACCTGTCCCCTTATCCTGGGCTCACCTTTACTCATAATTTTCTCTCCCTCCTCCCTTCCAGGGGTTCAGTGTGATGGTGTCTGTGGTCAGTACATCACCCTGTCTCTGTTGCCTCTTTCTCCTCAGGGGAAGGACTCCTCACAGCCTTTCTCTGCTCCAGCATGGCATTCCTTCCACAGGAGAAAGTCCTCCATGAACTTCTCTCATGTGAGGCTTTACCATAGGCAGGAATTCTTCATGAACTCCAGTGTGGCTCCCTTCCACAGGGGCATAATTACTATTGGTAAATCATCTTCAGCACTGATTTCTCTTTCTAGAGGGCCATGGGTATGGTGGAAACTTCTGGCAGCTTTTCACAGAACCCACTGCTGTAACCCCTCTGTTACCAATACCTTGCCACACAAGCACAATACAAAATGTAGTTAGAAATACAAAAAAACCCTTCTGCATATAATAGCAATATTTTAAATGTATTTAAGGAAGGGCAGAGGGACGACTGACTGGGTCTTCAAGGTAAATATAAACTGTGTATGAATGTCTTGATTATGCAGAAAGTGATTGGCATGTTTTGCATATGGGCCCTACTTTATGATTTATAACAACTCAAACACATGAATTGTCAGGTAGGCTGCAGCATTATACAGATAATAATACCACAATAGACTAAACTATATGCTGAATGGGGTGGGAATATTACCTTACCCTAGTTATACTGTAAATTCAGCAAGTGTTCCATGTGAATAGTGACTTTCAATTTGAAGCTGGCCCTTTAAAAATGTCAAGCTTGTTGTATTTTTTATTTTTCGTATCAGAACCTTGTCTACTTATATGCCAGATCTTGATTAAAAGTCTCTTTATTTATGAAAGTAAAAATCAGAAGCAATTTAAAGATATAAATAGTTGTTAAATATAATTTTTTTCAAATGTAACTTTCCCCCATTTGGACAATATTTTGTTTGGTTTTGCTACTGTCCTGAAAACTTAGAAAATTTAAGAGTACTAAAACATCAAGGAAAAAAGATAAATTCTACCAATTCATATACTCTTTGAATTAAGTGTACCTTTAGCTTGTGTTTAATTTTGCCTTTTTAAAAATAAATGTGAGATTAATTCCTTTTTAATTAAAATAAAAAATCATTATCTCACTAACATTTCAATATTAAGAAAGAAGGATTAAAAACTAATGATTTTTTCATGAACACTAATAAAAGCATTAGAGTGATAAGAAATACCCATCAGCTGTCAGATTATTGCTAAGGTACACGAAAGACGTTCATGAGAAAGAAATCTCAGGATGTGTATAAAGGAAAATCTGCTTGGAAGCTTTGATAAATCAAAATGCTACCAAGCATTGAACAAACTCCAGATAAAATTTTAACACTTTTAAACTATGTTTATACTGACAAAGTAGACCATACTAGTAGAAATATAACTCTAGAACAAAGCAACAGTGCGGAGAAGCTGATATGCATACTGTAGGCATTTTAAGGATTTACTTCTATTTCCCAGTAGCTTTAACTTTGTTGTATGAACTAAATATACCTTAGCAGTTGGAGAGCAATGTTTAGGGGTTCAATTCATATGAAAGAAATCTAGTCTAGTTGCCTTGAGATAATTTTAATATGTAAATCAAGTAAGAAGGGAGAGCTGGGACATTCATTTCTAATCCAGACTAAACCCACAGTGTAGATGAACCCCCAAACCCCTTTGAAGAATTTATTTTTTATGGTATTCTAAAGAAGTGACACAGGAAGAGAAAAATTTGTTATTGAAGAGAATATCTTGGCATTTGGGAACCTGCCCAGTGCTCCACCTGGAATTAGTCAGGTTACCTCTGGGATTCGATCAGAGATGATTAGGTACTAGTTCATCCAAAACTTCCAAGTTTAAGTTTCAGAAGTATTAGATTGAAATGTCTTGGAGTCCAATTAGAGACACCAATTTTCCCCTCTTTTTTATGCTTTTGTAGTGTTTTCTCTATAACCCCATCTATTGCTCCCACTGAGCTCCAGAGATATGACAGTAAAGAACAGCTCAATTCCCCTTTCACTTAAGATAGGGTAGCTCTGTTTGTTTTTTAACTTGTATCTGAAAAAAATCTGATAATTTTTCAGTTCTGTACTCAGATCATAGATATTTTTTATCAGTGGCTAAAAAGAACATCTGCTCAGCTGGAAATTTGGAATATGGAGAAACTTGTGAGATACTGAGTTTTGTCTTTGAAATAAAGAAGACACAAGAAGAAACTATTGTGTGTCTGTGTCTGCCTTGCTTCAGCTTCTACAGAGATCAAGAATTTAATGCATACCCTTTAAAGCTAGGTAGGAGATTATTTGAAATACATCCTGTGGATAACTTGCAACATAATAGAGTAAAATCTTTTGAATAATTTTCTCTGGATTACGCTTGTGCATTTCTTTGGTGAATTAAGTATCATGTCCCATGGTTATACCAGGTGATACCGTACTGTTGCTAATGCATGATGACTTTTAAATATTAAATTATATACACATATAAAAGGGAAACAAAGCCTTTTCAATGCTGAACATCATTTAAAGGTTGATGATAAATAATCACTATCCAACTAAAATAGGAGCTGAGATGTTCCAGTTTTCAAGCTAATGACCCAACTTGAATGTGTTAATGAGTTTATGCTGATTTGTTGTTCACTTCTTCAGACACAACAGTAATCTGTATATGTAGAAATGTTATCAGAGCTTTCACCTTTCAAATGCATGATGAGCATCATTTGTGCAAGAGAACTTTCATTTTCTAAGGTGTATTTGACATAAATTGCCTAAACCATAATGTTTTGTTTTTAGAGGCTTAAGGTGGGTTGGCTTTTACCTTCTTAATGACCATATGCTTTGCTAAAAGTAGTGAAATCTTAGGCAGGTTATTTCTGGTTTATCTGAATATTTCATATTAAAAATTCAGACTAAGTTCTGAGTCTTGGCATTACTTCTGAAAGCATCATCTTGTTTTAGTGAGTTTCTAGGCTAGTTGATATGGAGAAAGTAAGGTGGAAATAAACAGAAAGACACGCAGGAAGACACAATGTGAAAACTAGTGCTCTAAAACAATTTCTGAATCAATACCTTATGACAACTGTCTCCCCCCACTTTTAATTTATGGCAACTATAGTGAAATGTCCTCTGAAATGCTTCTAACTAAAAAACAAGGACTGTAAAACCATGCTGAAATGAATTCCCATGGTATTTTCCCAGTGGCCTTAATAAGTACTGTAAATGTTTTTTTAAAAAAACAATTTATTAATCTTGGACCTCACTTCAATCTGTTACTGCAACTTGGAGCTTTGTATATGTGCCAAAAATATTACAGCAGTTCAGAACTGCAGTTATGTAATGACCCAGACAGTGACAGGTGGATCACATTAGTGGATTCACCAGCTAGAGCAGATGTTCCCTGTCAACTTGCCACTTATTAGAATAATTTATGTGTACACAGGTTTTGAGCTTTCAAACTGATGATACAGTAGATGCTGGTAAATCTTATTGTGACACAGTTATATTTTCTCTGGATGTTACAGTGACTAAAAATTACACCATGATGTCCAAATTGTGATTTTCTTCGAGCTTGAGAAGAAATTTTCTTAATGGAGTTCTTCTGTCTTCTTTTTTTTTTTTTTTAATAATAAAAATGGTGAAATTATTTTCTTTCAATGTAAAGAACAATAAATGAACATATTTTTATTTTTTTTTTTTAACTAGATCTTCAGGTAGGAATTTGCTCATATTATAGTACCCAGAAATCTTACCCTGCTTATAGTAAATTAATAAGATAGCAATCCCTCCACAAGAAAACCTGCTGTTTAGTACAGCTTGAGAATCCCCCCAGCATGCTCAGATAGAGAACAACAGCTGCAGGAAGCAGCCATGCCTACTTTGGCCTGTGGTCCAGACACCAGCAAACAGTGGGAATCAAACCCAGAGATTTCCAGATCTGAGACATTCCTGATGTAACATGGCAGGTGCTCGCAGAGCCCCTGCTCTCCTGCAGATGGCTGAGGCAGCTGTATCCACAGACAGCAGCCAGGTCTCAGCTCGGATCTCTTCCCTGCCATGCAGGACTATGCCACCATGGGCAGTCCTGCTCGCTTTGTATAAAGGCATTGAACTTGTGCTGGCATATTGATTCTTGAATAGTGCTCCCATGAAAAGCTGCATTAATGGATGTTTTATAAATCTTCTCTCTGGACTGTATGCAAAAATAAAAGGAATTCAGCATTCTCAGTTTTATTGGTAACTGCTTTTTTGTCTAAGAACAAAAATACTCATCTTGATGCATACATGGATTTTGTCTATTTAGTTTGATGTACAGCCTCCTTTTTTCTTCAGCTTTTTGAAACAGAAATAAATTGCCACTTTTTAAATAGGAAATACTGTGTTAACTTTACCTGATACAGAAGTACTTACAGATATATTTGTGTCTACACATGATAAAATAAATGTGGCAATTTTCTTGATCTGGAGTACATGAAACTACAAATATATTTTTAGGCACATAGGCTGACACTCCAGAGCATTATAAGAAAACAGCAGATGCTAAATTATCATAGACGCAGAGAGATTGAGTCTTGAAGCATCCCTTATTTATACAGATAAATCTACAGGGCTCCATAATAAATTGAGCTCATTTAACACTTTAAAAATATTCAATAATATGTTTTTTAGTTCTTACGGCAAACTATATTGAAGACATAATAACATTAAAAGTTAAATCAGTGACTACTATAATATCAGAGATTGTTGTTAAGGGGAAAAAATAACCCTCAGTCTTTATATAATACTAGCAAGAGCAAACAAGAAAAAAACATAGTCATTCTCCATTTTCCATTTTGAGTTCTGCAGAGGCTTTTGCTTCTAAGAAGAGTATCCCAGCTGCAGCTTTTTCAAAGGCAGAGCCATCAGAGCCATGCAGAGGTCTATGAAAGAGACTGACAAGGTATCCCCCAGTTACCTGAGGATAATGACTCCGGAGTTGGTCACCTTCTGTGAGCTGACTTTTAAAAAAAAAAATGCATAAGCACCACACAAATCCAAGTCAGTAGCAGTAGTTTCCATGTTTTGAGTAATCATGAGTTATCCAGGAGACTGATTTTGATTTGCTCTCACAGTTTTTCAGGGTATGTCCCTGTCCCCCCAACTCTGGCTCCTCAAAAACAGTTTTATTCCAACAATTATTCAGGGACTTGTTACTCCTCTCCAAAAGTCGTGGCCTAATTCAGAGTAACTTGAGGTGTCTCTCTCCATTCCTTTCAGATGACAACAATGACCAAGTTGTAAATATTTTTCAGAAAAGTTGTAATAGCTCTGTGCTTGGTAGTAGGTGAGTGACAAAATTCCTTTGAGGATTGACCACAGAGAGGGTGCACTGATTGACTCATGAGCAAGTAGCCATGTGTATCCTGCAACTTCCTTCAAAATAGCTCCAAATGAGTAAGATCTTTAGAGTACATAAGGACTTAAAGGATGAAAAAGTTTCACAGATCAGGACTTAGCTGCATTCATCAGTGAAAAAGTGTTTCACTACTGGTTATTGACTACAGGACCCAAGGAAAAGGCACAGCAACCAATGTCCAGAAGCTCTGAATATTTGAATGGGAAAGCTTGAATGCTTATGTATGCACCAGAGACTGAGGAGTTTCATGTCATCTCCTTGAAAGAGTTTTTTTGAGATGTTGCTAGGCTCATCAGAACACATAAAAAATTACTGTCTAGCTTTCAGATGCACTGGGGTTTTTTTGCATGCTCAAAGATTTAATTTTTTGCTGCAAAGTTAGAAAAAACCCTTTAAAATAGGAACTATTTTAAAAACTACTCCTTTGAAAAATTTGACTTAGTCATTGGAAATTTATAAGGTTTTTTTTCTGCTCACTTAGGTCTTCAAAAAAAAAAAATTTCTTCCAAAGCACCCATGACTCCTCTTTATGTCATATGTATAGTTATTGTCATATTACATTGTAGTGATCCTTTGTCTGAGGCTTGCTTTTGTCAAAATTATTTGGATCTATCTCTGGTTCTCCCCCTAAAAATGACTGGCCTTGTTCATATAAAATGGCACTTAGAGAGACCCACAGCCCTCATCCTATGGATTTTTCACAGTATTTCTACACTAGTGTGCAATACCTTTTATTTTCCACACTCAGGTTTTCCCTCACTAAAGTGAAGGATGTGATCACTGTAGCTGTTTCTTGAGTGCAGTCTCAAGGACAGCAATGTTAAAAATTTCTTATGTTTGATTCTGGTTGCACCTGACTTTTCTGTGTGCACTAAATCCAGAATTCAGCAGTAGAACACAATGAAAAACACAAAAATGCCCCATTAATGAGTTTGGGTTTGTTGTAAAATATGTACTTCAGGATGTGTACTTAGTAAATCCTGGGATAAATTGTTAAGTCTTGAGGTTTGACATTATATACCTTTAGTAGATTCTTATTTTGTACAAAGTTTTATGTAGGAATGTAAACAGAGTAAAAAATACAGCATTAAATTAGACATTGGCTAATATTAATCTGTAGCTTGTCATGATAAACAAAATATTCAGGCCAGCTGTAATCATGGAAGGTGAAAATTAGTTGTGGATACATGAGTGCCTGGCAGGTACACTGAAGAGTAACTAAAGTAAATGATAGCTGCTTTTTATATTGCTTCCTGCCATCTTTCCTCATTGAAGAGCAAAACCAAAAGGTTGTTGTTGCCCTTAATAAGAAGCAGAACATTTTGTTTTAAAATTGAGTAGTACAGTTTCACAGTTCCCTATCATTTTAGATGTTTATTACTATAGTTTTTCATCTCCACCTGAATTATAAAGTGCAATCACTCAGCTGTTCATTGAGGTCTTATTTGGCCACCAGCTTATTGTATATAATCTCTTCCATTTATGTCATCTTCATAACTAATACATTTGGAAACCCTCAGGAAATTTAGGGAGACAATGTCAGACTAGACACTGTTAAAACTTGTCCACAAAATGAACCACAGCATTTTTATCAAACATAAGGGATAATTTATCTCTTATGGGTTTAATAAAAAAAGATGGGTAAGTCAGCTTCTGAATATTTTCTGTTTGTGAGCTGAACAGTTGGACCACACCAACTTGATAGAGTCATAGTTTAATAAAATCCCACCAGCTGTGGTAAATTATGTGGGAGATATGCAAAACAGCAAATTGAATAATAAATGGAAACTTACTCTAAATATGAACGCAGTTGTGGTTTCGCCTAAACTGTGATAAATACAAAAAATTATGTCTATTTTACATTCACAGAAAGCTTAAATCTTAGTCTGGGATCTGTTTCCAATTCAGTAGAGGTATTTTTGCCAGATTTGCAGTCTTTTGAAAGACAATCCATAGAGAAATATTAGGGATGATGTAATAATTTCCCTTTTTATTTACATAAATAAAGCTGCACATTCTCTGTATTGAATTTTATGAGAAAAAAAAGGTGATTTCTAGTTCACTTACTGATGGATAATCTTTGTGATGGCAAATATGATTTGTGAACCTGATTTGTGTGTATTCTAATGTGTCTTCAGTCTTGATAGTTACTAAGGAATCTACTGTTTGGGCTTCCTAAGGTCAGCAATTTAAGAGTCTTCATTTTATAGCCACCATTTGTTAAACTATCATTTCTAAATAGACAAACAGTTGGTAATAGCTTATTCCAGAAACAGATTGCCAAAACCACTGATGCACACACAAACCATTGCTGAAGCCTCTTTGCTGTTGGAGTTTGCATTTTTGCATGGTGTTACTCACCCACAGCACATCACCAAGTGGCCCCGTGTGAAACCAGGGGTGGGTTAAGCAGGCCACAGCAGAGATGTGGCGAGGTAAATCCTCTGCTTCAAAGTCACAGAAACACAGAATAATTATGGAGGGGAAAGACCACTAACATTATTAAATCCAACCATTAACCCAGCATTGCCAAGTCTGCCTCTAAAACACATCCCCTAGTTCCACATCTATTCATCCTTTAAATGCTTTCAGTGATACTGATTCCACCACCTCCCTGAGCAGCCTATTCCAGTGCCTGGCCACCCTTTCAGTGAACGAAATGCCCACCCCTCCCTCCCGCTTGCTAAAAGTGATCACTGGGGCACAGCTTCTCTCCCCCAGGTCAGAGACCTCTTGCACCAGCGTTTTGTAGAACATACTGCCTGGAGTTCTCTTCCAAGTAGATCTCTTCAGACATAGTCTATAAAAGCGCAATATAAATTTGGAAATAAATAGTTCCACATCAGTGTGCCAGGGAAGAGGCAATGGTTTAATCCTGGAGCAATGGTTTCTGAAATGAGGTCACAGAAGTCACAGCCTGACAAAAGGAAGCAGATTGGCTTGGAAGTCTGCTGTTAACTATAAAGCAGTCACAAATTGTGTTGCAGGTTGCTGTTATGGTGGTTAAGACTGAGGACAACCTCTCTCACGATTTAGAAACAAAATAAAATATACTCAAGAATCTCCTTTTTACAGAACTGCAGAACATCTAAGAAGCCAGAAAACAAGGAACTGTTAGAAAATCTGCTGGGTCATCTCAAGCAGCAGCAGAGCAGAAAGCAGGGTCAGCTAAAGAGCAGCAGCTGGTCACAGCAAAAGCTTCACGAATTGCATGCTTGAGACACCCATCAAACACCCAGCACATGATAGCCATGCCTCCATCGCGCAGCAAGAACATCATCTGGCACTCCTGGTGTGCCCAGCAGACACCAGTTGCGTGCCCATCACATGCAGTCATGTGCCTATCATGTGATAGTGGTGTCCATCATAACCCTGGTATGTGAAAATCACACTCAGCATATCTGTTGTGGCTACTGCAATTGTTCTGCTGAATGGGTGCCAACAGCAGCAACAGCTGATGCCACAAACACAGTAATGAACTGATGGCTGCTGCAAGGTGGGGCAGACAAATGCCAAGCACAGAAGATATGATAACACAGAAACTCCTTTCTTTAAAAAATTAATTTCAGTAGTACTGAGAGTGAAAAGATGAGTAAACAAGGTAGGTTGCTTCAGGCATCTGTCCTGACTAAAAAGCAACTCAGTGTTTTCATTAATTACCAAGATGATAAAATTGAGGATGGCCCCTCTGTTTTATTTTCCTGTTTAACTGAAATTCTCTGTTGTGGAAATCATCTTGCATACAGAACTAACCAGATCACTATGTGGAGCTGTGTTACAGCTGAGCCCACTGGTGGGATCTGCAGTGATTTACTAAAGCATTTTTATGATAGGGACAGATCTCAATATTCATGTAGCAGTGAATATACATCCAATGACACAATCAGGATAAATTATTTTATAAAAACACAGGGCTTGTTTGTCTAATAACTTTAAGAAGCACATACACAGAAATCCCAGCTGGAAGATAGGTAACATTTATGAGGGAAGAGGAGAAATTATATTTGTATTGATCTGGCAAATTTTCAGGTACATGAACTCAGCTGGACTCTACAAAATTTACATGAACCTGAAGCTCTTGGTTTACTTACCATGGTTCCTAACTGAACAGAGAAAAATTGGTTTCCTCAACTGTTTTAAGACAGCACTTACTTATGATAGTGACTTGCATTCATCAATGACATAGTTGTAGTCTACCTTAAATCAAGTCATTATCATGTATATGTCTCCTTTTCATGTTCTCTCAGAACCCAGCTCTAGTATCTCAACCAAATACTGAATCCTGGCCCAAGAAAATGCACACAGAAATCACAAGATTTCTATTTATTTATATTTAATTTACTTATATTTATTTTATAGTATATTAATTAATTAATTAATTTTATTTATTTATTTTTTATTTCTATAAAAATAAAATAGCTGCTTCAAAGCCATTGCTTTTGTATAGAACAAAAATATGAGAGGTGAGTATTTGTATGTGTGGAAATCAGAAGATATAAGAGTGTTTATTGTTTAACACTGGCTCTGTCCCCCATCAAAACACAAAGGAAAAAGCCTGGAATGAGAAAAATTGTATTTTATGAAATAAAGGTCTTTTCAAAATTTACTTATGCAGAAGACTAGTGAAAAACACTGCATCATATTTTATATATTTTAGGCTGTTATCTCTGCCTTGGTTCATAACAGTGTTTTGGAACAGGTAAGTGGTCACTGTTCTATAAAATGCATTTAAGGTATTTCGTAAGCACCTGTGTACCATCTAATGTAATTTGTAGACCATGTTTACTGCTTTTGCCTTTTAGATAACACCAGAAAAAGGTTTCTATTCAATTTGGAGTGCCATGTTTGCTTGCTTACTGCCTGAGCTAGGTAAAAAGCCACACAACAAGCTAAAAAATAAACAAAACTACCTTTTCTAGCCTACCTGCTAACTTCTAGACTAAAGGTGACTAAACTGACAACTGCACTCATCCACATTTATCTGAAGTACAGCTCATTAGCGTAGCAGATATTTTGCTCTTTTTTCCCAATGTCTTTTTGCATTTTATCTTGGCCTGAATATATTCCTTTCCTAAATTGGCCAAGGTAGGTCACCCTACTTGACATCCAATCCACCTTCAGGAGAACCTGGTACTGAAATGTGTGAGGAGAATTTCTGTTCAGAGCTCAGCATAAGGTGGATTAAATCATAAGGACATCCTTCCTGGGTGAATGACCTTCATCAGGAGCAGTGGCTGCCAGCAGAAGTCAATGTGTTGCAGCTCATTTACCAAGGGCTGGGGCATAACTCCTGTATGCACATCAGGCAGAATAATGGGAGAGCATCACCTCAGGAGCTGGAAGTTTTGTGAAAGATGATGAGAAAAGAAAGAAAAGGGCACTTGTGAGAACAGCAGTTATCAAATATGTGAAAAGTGGCTGAAAACTACTTGGAAGCAGAAGTTGTATAATTGCAATTAAAGCAGACTTTTATTAAGTAAAATACATGAATGCTAAGTGTCTTAGTATTGGGGGAGACAAGCATTGTTTTATGTATTATATCTTCAGTTCTGTTTCAAAATTTACGTTTCTATCTCTATTTGTGTGTTCTTGTAATATAAATTGCACGTTACATATAAATGCATATGTATATTAATTAAATATGTTTCAAAGGTAGTTTTTGACTGTTAAATTGCTTGATAGCTTGGAAAATACAAACAAAACTGGTCAAATCAGTTACTCTTAATTTTATATTCTCCTCCAGGAGCCTGTTCTGGTAGTCTCTCCCAGAACAGCTTTGAAAGAAGGTCTCTTTCAGTGGGCAAACTGTAGAGTTGATTATTATTGTGATGATTTTCACTTGTTTTTTATGTCTTTGCTTTTGTTTCTATTCTTTTTTCTTTTTTTTTTTTTCAAAGTTGATAATCTTAGGGAACTCAATTGCCTTTAACAGTGCATTACTTTATAATGTGTATCCATGTATTTTGGAGAAGTTTTATTCATGTCTGAATTATTTTCCTCCTCAAAACATCAAAAACAATGTAGACACTTCAGGCTTAGTGCGAAGAAGTATACTACACTTAGAAGTGTAGTACAAATTTAATTTTCTTCCAGCTTTTCTTCCCTTTAATTTATCTAGGAGAAAAGTCAGGCTGCTTTTATGAAGACATAACATACCACATAGTTTATTTGATTATGCTTTGTTTATCTTGTGGGTTCACAATACACAGGATCTATCACTAAAGAGAGGCTTCCTGCATATTTGATATTCTTATTTTTCCATCCTTTAAAGAACATTTAACAATTTGGAGACAGGTTGTGAGGCTAAGGATGATTTGACATTAAGAGGAACAGTTGCTTCTACACCTTGAAATTCCTGTCCTGAATCTTGAAATAGTTTGTCAAGAAGTTGGACAAACCTTGGGAAAGATTATGCTCCATATGCCGCTGATCATCATGTGTATTCAATGTGCTAAGACAAGATTCTATTCATATAAAACTAATTCTCTGGAAGCAGGCTCTGGCCCTACTGGTTTGCACAGATTTTTTATTGGTAAACTTTTTTTTTCTGCTTTCTGTGCTATATTGGAGAGCATATTGTGGTTATTTGGAGACAACATGAAGAAGTTATTCCCTCGATATTTTCTCCCAATTTTTATGTGAATCATCAAGCTAATCTACAAAGCAAAACTAAAGGTGTGAAAATGAGTTTTTCTTCCACAGCTGAAAGAAGGTACAGAGAATTTAAACCATATCCTGTTTTGGAAAAAAAAAAATAATGTTTTTTCTAGGACTACCGTAACAAACCACTGTTGAGCATAAAGCACTGTAGACAGGCTGCTGGTCTGAGGAAAATTAGAGAGACTATGCCATTATTTAGATAAATATGTAGGGTACATTATCCAGGTCAATACTTTGACTGCAGAATAGTGGGATTACTGGCAATGGCAATATCCCAGGCTGTGAGCTGCTGCTGTATATAATACGGCATTTTGCAACCATGCAAATCTCCTCCTAGATTCTAGTTATTATAACTGTATAACTCTTGGAGGCTTTCTCTGTGAAGTCCTAAGGAAATGTGAAGTACTATTCTTGAAGCAATGCCAGAATTATTTTCTTCTCTAGGGTACTAATCATAGGACTTCCCCAACTTCCCCAGATGTACATTTATGCATTTAAACATAAGTCAATTTTTAGGGCAATTCATAAGGCCATACTCTAATGAAAAATGTTATAGAAGGGACATCACTTAACGAGAGAGTGTAGAAAACTAGCTGACAATCCAATTATAAGATCCTATTTTCACTTTGCTTAATACTCTGTTAGGTTTTAAATATTTATAGTTTTTTCTGGCTACAAATCTGTTTCAAGCTGAATAGCTATAAAAACACCTCTAAAAATAATTTTAGTGTTTCACTATTTCAGGAAGGTCAGAGAAAAATATTTTCTTGCCAACATGGAAATAATCTAAATTCTGTGAAAAAGGGATTTGAAAAATGTCAAAGAGGGAGTAGAACTGTCCAGTTAATGAAATACCTTCAACTGGCATTGAAGTTTGTCCCAGCTGTTGGCTTTTAAGACTTTTAAAAAGAATTTTTGTAAACATTCCCAGAAGGCTCTAATTAGATACTGCATCTTCAGTCCACCTGTCTCAGCCAGGACCCTTGGGGCACTCTGGTCCTTGCCATGCCCATGCCTTCATATTGTTATCAAACGAGCTCTGAAACTGATAGCAGAGATGTGTGTGTGTCATCTCCTATTGGCACACGCTGAGGGTGAAAACTGACCACTGTTATCTTACACTGTGCTGGGGAACATCAGGTTGTTGTTACACAGCCCTGTTGAGTCCTCATTACTCACAGTGTCAGAAGTCATTTGCCCTGTACTCCCTAAAAGAAAAACATCTATGCTTAGGACATTGCACAAAGGAAAGCTACAAAATGCAATAAATCAAACGCATAAAATGAGAATTTGTAATTAAAAATAAAATCAAGACAGGGTTAGCCTGGATAATCTTAAATTGTCCCTCATACATGAATGTTATGATACTACTTAAATTACTTATTTTCAAACTGTCATTTCATAAAATTTCTGGGTTTATCCAGCATGTATATGAAATAATGCCTGAATATACATTGCAATGATATAAGAAATTATACAAAAATCTGTCATTCCTCTCTCTTGTTTACTGCAAATATTAGACAGTACTGAGGCAATGTCTACCTGTGTGAAGAGGCTGAAATTAAGATTAAAATTAAGATACATTGTAAATTACCTTCTGTTTTAAACTGAAAAACATAAGGTACTATTAGGTGCTGTTAATGCAAAAAAAAAACCAAAAACCAACAAACCCTGCTTATTAGAAATGGACAAGTTATAATTCCTTGGCATGTAGACCTAGGAATTGACTCAGCTGAATGGTCCTTGTAGTTTTTATTTTATTTTTCTTAAGTCATCTTCTTCATTAATTATTAAAGAAATTTAAAGTTATGCTCACTGGGAAACAGATTATGGTTATGTGAACCAACATTAAATCCAGATTGTTTACAGATCAGCACTTAGGCTCTTGTCTGCTGTCAAGTATATTGCAAGTTTGGTTTCCTTTTCACAAAAAGTAACAAATGGGAAAAGAAATGAGTGCTAGAAATGAGGTGCAATTTTTAGACTGGAACATTGAAAAGGCTATTGGGGAGGTTGCTTGTCAGTATGGGAATTCTAGTTCAGAGATCATTTGCAAAGTCAATGTTGCATGCCTAGAAGTTATGAAAATTGGGCCCATTTTTGCTGTAAATTTCTAAGGTTGCACAAATTAAAATCAGAACCATACCATTTTGACTATAAGGGTAATATACCCCATGGAAAGCGATACATACACTTGTGGACCTCTAAACTACACAACCTGAATTTCAAGTGGAATCAACCAATATTGAAGGGTAAAGTCAGTGTATAGCCAATGCACATGGAAACTTGCATTTGTTAATGAACCTTACAAAAAGTGAGTATATAATAAGAATAATAAAAGAAAGAAGCTACAGCATGTTACAAGGTTTAAGAAAGGTTAGTGGTGATCACTGTACTTTTACTCAGTGAAGCATGATGTTCTCTTAATACGCAATGAAAAATTTCACAAAACAATTTGTTAAAAGTCAGGTGGATGGTTTTAATCATGTCAATTTACTGAATCAAGTGGATATGTGATGCTGAAAATATTTGGGACCATGGACCCAAACTGGCTGAAGGGATATTCCATATCACAGAATGCTTAGAATGCAAACTGGATGGAGTTGGCTGTGGGTGGCTGATGGCTGCTCAGGGACAGGCTGGGCATTTGCCAGTGACTGGTGAGCAATTTTATTGAGCATTTGGTTTTTTCTTGGGTTTTATTCCTCTCTCTTTTTTTAATCACCCTTTTCTTCTCCAATATTATTTCTATCTCATTATTATTTCTATTTTCAATTTTATTATTATTTTTATTGTTACGAGTTAATTATTAATAATATTTATTTCAGATATTAAATTGTTCTCAACTAAACACATGGACTTTTTTCTGATTCCTCTTCCCATCCAATAAGGGTTGGGAAGCATGGAGAGTAGGTAAGTGGTTCCATGGTATTTATTTGTCAGCTGGGGTATACTGTAATAAATAAAAAATAGAATGACACTTATCTTGCATGTCAAATAATTCTATGCTGCAAAGATTTGAATCTATTGAAAAACACATATTTTCATGATTTCTCTCTTTTGCCAAAGAACATTGTTATTAAGGAACTTGAAACATATTAAATATAAAAATAATATTATAATATTATTAAAAAATAATTAAAAATCTACTATGAAATGGAAAGAGAAAGCTTGAATACAATAGAAAGCAGAGGAGAGGCAATGCATTCTCAGATATTTTGCATCATGTTAAGGGCATTATTATTTCAATATACCCAGAAGAAAATATAAAACTGGGATGTGAGACTTTTAAAATTCAAAACAATTCCATAGACCATATGGACTAAGGGTTGCAGGTCTCATTTCTTCAACACCCTTGGTTTCAGCTGAATCCAAAATGGTATGAATAGATTGTTTTGCTGACACTTTGCCAGAAAGTAATGAAGAATTCCTAGAAGAGTAGATGAAAGTTTTGGAGTAGCTTCTGGAAACACTGTGTGATAGTGATAAATTATCTGATTAGATAGCCCTAGACTTTTTACAACCTTTGGTCCAACAGTTTCACTTGTTCTAGCTTCTTTTTTAAACATTTATTTTCCAGAATAAAATGTCTGATGTAAAAGTAATTTGGTAATAAGAAGTAAACAGAATAGAATAGAATATGATATGTGATATAATATCATAATATATCATTATATAATTAATTATATAAAATATAATGATGCATTAATATATAATTATGTATATTATATTGTAATATTAAATAAAATTTATAAAAACAAACCAAAATAATTACTTTACATGAAAACCTTGTGCTCCAGAAAATAAAAATCCACCTTATTGAGAGTTAAGACTGAGGGCTGTGCATAATAACTAGCTTACACAAACTGAGAGATGAAAGCAAACTTATTCTGAGCTTGGCATCTCAGGCAGGAGAAGAGTTCTGTCCTGAAAGCAGTGGAGATCAGGGTAGCTAATCAGAATTGTTACATCTTGAAATTAAGTACAGTTTGGCATAGATCCATCCTGGGTATTCTGTGTAAATTTGTTGAACATATTTCTCTCATATGCATTAAGCCAATCTGCAAAAATTCATAAAACAATTGAGGAACATTGCAGTTAGTGGTACTTGTTGCTCTGCTGGAGGCACTCAAAACTCCTTGCAAATCTGTTTGTGCATGTATGTGCAAAAGGAAAATAGGAAAATTAAGCTCTTTAAAATGGATGGTAGAATGTCAGAAAGTCCCTTTACCAAATAAGCCTCTGAAAACTGCCAAAATAATAAATAACAATATATTCTTCCAAAAGCAGATGACTAATTCTTCAAGACAGTAGTCCATTTCCACCCACAATTTGAAATCAGGATCTTCCTTCAATAACTGGATGTCTAGGAAGAGATATTACCATATATGAGAAGGTACTAATTTTATCTTATTTAGTAGAGCACCTTCAGGGTGTGAACAATCATCTAGGATGGAGCTTCAGTTCCCTTGTTACACACTATTCTGTGTCTGGAAAGGAGCCATCTGCTAACACCTATCCTAAAAGTCTGCCATCTAAAAGGTGACATCTGAAGTATGAAAATAGCTTTTGTTTTAAGCAGAAGGTGTAAGTGGAAGGGTGTGATGATATAGTAATATTATGTAGAGACTATAGCATTCAAAGCATTGCATAATTAATTTTTTCATGGTTTGGAAATATTTAAACTTAAAGAAACTGTATTTTCCTTCTGTTTTGAGAAATCAAGAGAAAACTGGACAAAAAAGATGGTTTGTAACCTTTGATGAATAAACTTTTTAAATGTTTTCAAAACTTCGAGGAACTGCAGGAAGAAATTTTGGCCAACCCAGAAGCTGAAAGATTCCTTAGCAGTTATTTTAGAAGTGTATGTGTAAGTTGCCAAAAAGTCTTCTTTTTAGAGAGGCAGATATTTAAGAGTAATTAGCTTTGATCCAGAAATGTGATACTGCAAAGGATTGTGGTCCGAACTAGGTGGGAATTTCAGATAAGTGAACACAGGACATACATGGGCCTTTTTCAGTAGGGGAGATTTAGCAGAGATAATTCTGCAAAATAAAAAGGCATTGTCACTTCAGAAATATCAGCAACCTGTCAGATACCCACAGCTTCTAAAAAGGAAGAAGAATGCAAAGATAAAGAAGAGGTTATTGTGAGAAAACAGGAGATTAATGTGACACAAGATGCTTTATGACCACTACTCCATGTTGTCTGCATGCATACAGACCTAGAAGCATCAGTGGTATTGAACTGAAATTCATTTATTAAATGAGCTTCAAGTTATGAGTATGAAAAATTTATGTACTTTAAAGCATATATTTAGACCAAAAAAAATTGAATTCATTTTATTTCTCACATTTTAATGATAAAATCTGTAGCAAATCAGAAGAGAGGACAAAGGAATATACATTAACCCTAGAGTAGTATTCAGATTATTAAAATAATAATTTAGGAATAGAAGAGTTAATTTTAGTCATCTAAGCAAGATTATATAAAATGAGTGTTTTGTAAAGTTCAGTGGCATGTTGTCTTTTAAACATATATAAGAAAAGCCCTTTCTTTCCTGAAAAGCAATAAGCAAGAATTAAGAAAATGTAGAATTCATAAAGCTTCAACTACAAAAGAAAAAGCACCAGGAAAAGAAATCTGTCTCTTAAATTTATTTTTAATTGCTTCTGTTACAGCAGTAAGTGTTAACTTCTGAGGATGTTTCCAGCAAGGAGAAATTATTTTCAGAAGTACAGAGAGTAGATTAATTAAGGCCAGGTTGCTTGAGGTGAGTTGGGTCACTCATCAGTTTAAACACCTTGACAGAACTATTCATGCTGGAAATTTTTGAAAAATGACTCTTCATTATTTTTATATTATAATCTGATTCTGGCACAAAAATATCATATTTTGTTTGCAAACAATGGTGCCTAAAGTCGTGTTAGACTGCAAAGCATTTCCTGGAATCTTCACAGCATAACATCCAAGTGGTACAGTTCCGTTATGTCTCTATAGTTACTGAAATGTTGGTTACTTCACAGTGCCAGTTTTTATGGTGATTACACACAAGTTTATGGGGAGAGCCTTGAGACTGTAAAGTACTTTCTGTTCATAAATAGAACATCATTCTGTAATGGCTGATGATCCCCTGCTTCACAGTCTTTGCTTTTCTTCTGGGTCAGGGTTCTTTGGCATTGTGCTTCAACTTTTGGGTGGAAATTCAAGTTGGTTTCACTTGGGTCGACACATTGCAAATATTTTTATTTAGGGCTATGTTTAATTCTTATTCAAGAAAAAGAGAAGTTTAAGAAAATATCTTTTTATTGAACATTACAGGGGCCATATCTATTAAAAATTGTTAGCTATACCACCCTTGACTTACTTTCCTTCACAAATGATCATGAACATGTCCGGATAGCCTCGACTGGACCAAGACTAATGAGGCAGACAACACACTTTCCAGAATAATGCTATAACCCATGCATATCTTTAGCATTGCAAAGTTTTAAAAAAAAGAAATGAAAATTCAAATACTGAGGAGGCAAGCTCTACATGCTATGGCAAACTTCTGTCCTCCCAACAACAATTTTGAGGTGTCACAGATGCAATTCCCATATAAAGGTTAGAAAATCAATGAGGGAAAGAGGCTAATGGGTTGTCCTTCACCCTAAGACACTTAGGAGTAGAAAGAACACAAGTATACTTATTGTTATTAAATTTGTCTCTAATATTTAATGACTTGTTCAAGCAGAAGAAAATGATTTGTTTTCTTTTCTTATGTATAAACCCAAGCAAATAATAAGTATTCAAACTGGTTTTTGTTTATTCATAATAAACCATATTACTTGCCACTGTATGATTAGGAAAATGTCCTACAAACAAAATGTTCGCACTAAACTATTCACATCATGAAAATTGTCTTTCAACATACGTTTTTTCTTTCCTAAAGAACAGTCACTCTGGATTATAAAATGTAACGCCTTGATAAGTTTTAAAAATAATAACCCCATATAATTAAAAATGAGCTAGAAGATTGGGTTAGATCCAGATCTAGTTGGAAATGAAGTAAACCTTCACAGTGGACTTGCTAGGTGGGGAACATAAACCACTTGATTCAACAACAGGTAAAATTTAGGATCGTCATTTGCTTTATTTCTCAAGTTTATCATCTGTTCAATACCTAATATGTAGCATATAAATGTTGTCATGGTTGAGATATGAGGTACCTCATAAACTCAATCACATTATACTTTCCCTATAATTAATTATAAAGACTTCTTCATAAAGTTTATTTTGCTATGGATGTTTTATCAGTTTCACAGGCAATGGCAAACTTTACTTTAGAAAGTTTACTTTCCATGACTTTTCTCTAGAAACATCTATTAAATCATCCTAGACATATTATCCTCTTTTTGTGCTGCAACAATCTTACTTTGTGGGAAATGGAAAAGTGGAAAATTCCACAGATGCTGAAGGGTTGGATATCTGCAGCCTTGGAAAGAGCTTGGGTTAATGTAGCAATGAAGGTAAACAGATATTGGGTAGAGAAATTATAAACTTGTATTCCTATAGTTATAAGAAAGAATATGCCAAGAGTTATAGAGTAGGCTAGAGATCTAGAAATTTTAATAGAGTATTTAATAGAGTTTAATAGTGTATGAGTACGTGACCTGTCAGCTTAGTGGCTAAGAGACAGATGCAATGTAGCAAAATTAAGTAAAGGTAATAGATTAATAAGTGAAAACAGATTTTGTGTCAACTGTCTATTGGACCAAAATGTTATATATTGCTGTGTGGAGAAGAATTGAACCCATGATTACCTTGAGCTATGGCTGACTTGTTGCTCCTCTAAATCTAACACCTTGAGACTGACATCTTACCTGGCTACTTGAGCAATAAATCATCTCAAAGCAAGGTGGTCCCATCCCTTGTTCTTCATCTCAACATTACCTGACATACTGAAATTGAAGTATTTTTAGTCTTCATGCATCCACTGAAACAAATATTTTTTTTGTGCTGGATTCAGTCTTTTTGAATATAAAAATTGCTCAGGATTTTGATTTACAGTATACGAATAATAATATCTAGTGGGCTTGCGTATCAACATTTTTATACACAGGCAATCAGCAATGTTCCCTTAGATACTGTAAGGAAGTTCAATTAATTTCTGATCTCTCTGGTTACAATCTCTGGCCAAGATAATTTTCTTTCTGGCAGAGGAAAGTGTCTATATGTAGTCCAGTGCTGATTAATTAACCTTCATGATACATGATATAAATAAGAAAATTTCTCTCTATCCAGCTGGTTATTAATGAAGAACAAATCCTCTTATGCTGTCAACAACACTTTGTTAGGATCAAAGTGAAGCTGGTGACTGGCCATCTGTCTCTGTGCATATGTATTTCACATAGTTCATGCTTTACTGATCCATCAGATCTTACCTTGAAGCAGAGTATTTGACCACATCAAGACAATTTGGCTCAGTCAAGACCCTAAGACTTTTACTGTTGACCTCAATACAGCCAGGAGATCTCTTGGTCCTGGTCTCAAATAGTAGTTTGTGTTACCTTGAATCACTCAATTTTTATATTGAGTATATAAAAGATTATATTTATTCAGCTTTTTAAGAAGTTATCATAACTTTGCCATATAAAAATTACATTTTACATTATGCAGTGAGGGTTGTTTTCAAGCTGCTGACTAACAGTGTGTGATATACTATTAGAGCAGTTTCACTGTGGTTTTACTTCATTACAGAAAAGATTACATTTGGCTAGAAGTTTTCAATCATTTGTTTGAAATATGGAATAAAAAATGGACGCTTCTTATCGAGACAAGTAAGTACTTTATTTGCTTAAAATTTTGGTCCGATAGCATTGAATGGATGATAGAAGTAGATGCATTGTCAGGCTCTTGGTGATGCTTACACAATGCAACATTAAAGCTGGGATTTGGTTACAGCCACCATCATCTTACCTGTTTTACATGGGATAATCTCTGAAAAGTTCTAAGTCAGGAAATTGGCAATATCAGTATTCATTTATCTATCAAAGAAATAATTATTTTTATTTTTATGAAAGCAAAAGTGAAGAGAATTATGGATAAGAGCAGTAGGGAGTTTTATGTTTCATATGTTGAATGATAGCTGTAAGTAAATAGACTCAGAATTAATGAGACTGATTTTTTGTACACAGTCTTAATTGAAGCTGGGACTATTATGCTTTGATATGAGTTTTCTCAATCCATATGCCACTACTTATAAAATATCAATAAGTTTATGTTTACTTGAAGCCTAAAATACTCCATCTAAACTAAACAGAATTGTAATGTAATAATTATATTTCACCTTTCCCAAAGATAGCTTAGAGCTGGGTTAAAACATATGATACAGAAACTGCAGAAAAGAGGAAAAATGCAATCTCTTCTCCATGCCCACTGTAGTCAAGACTGGTTTTAATAGACAAATTCTGTGAAAAGTATTCGGATTAAATATTAAAAGGCACTTTCTTATAATAAAGGTACTGAAACAATAGAATAGACTGCTTGAGTCCACTGCCAAGGGTGATCTTTGGGGAAAGGCTAGACAGATTTTTCAGCCTGATAGAATCAGCTGGATAAGACTGAATCTAAACCATCTCTCCTCTGAAAATGCCAACATTTAGAACTCCACCCTGAAACAATTGTAATATCCAGAAGATGGGGAGAGGAAGTATCTCAATAATGTAGGTATTTCTTCAATTTTAGATAAAAGGAACAAAACTGATTTTTAACCCTCTTCTAAAGTCAGACTTCCTTTAAAAATACAGCTCTATGTATATAAAAATCAACATCTCATTAAGCAATTAAAGTTTAAAGGAGAATCAGAAAAAGGCTAAAAAATAAAGAAAAATCTTTTGTTCCAGGTCATGATCCACTTGCCTTTTAGATGAGTTAAAAACCTCATTGTGCTTTTAAAGTTGACTGAGTTCTTGATCAGATGAAAAAAAACAGGCAGTGGGAAATATGGCTACATTTGAAAGAGATGTTCTCTATGAGAAATAAAAGGGGCAGCTGTTGCCCATGTGTTTTCTGATCTGCAACTAGCTGAGAATGCTACCTATAAGCATATTAGAATACAACTTTAAGCAGCCCTAAGCTCTTTCAGAAGTTATAAGGAAAAAAGTCAACAGAGATGAAAATAGGGTTTTTTTATTGAATGAAAAAAAAAATCATTTAGTGTAGACTTTTCCATGCTTATTTTATCTCAAAGATCCATCAAAGGTTAGTCAAATTAGGTTAATGATAACTTTGTCAAGACACCAACATTTACTTTCACATTTAATCACAAACAGTTTGACCTTGAGCAACCTTTCTTCTTTCAGAGGAGAAGGTTCAGAGAGAGATTACAGAAAAGGGTTGGCTCTAATGAAGAGACTTCACTGCACAGTCCAGCATGAGGCACTCTGGCTGTCAACAGAACGACATGACAGCAATCAGATCAAACACGTAATCTGGTTAATAAGGCACATTGCAGGAATTTACCGAGAAACTAAGTGTGTGAGTGATATGTGTACTTTGTCACGGATTAATACAATATTAACCAAGGAAAGGTTTATTTTCATATCCTGGTGACAGAAGGATTAGGCAGCATGGGCGTTAAAGCTTTAAGTACCTTTGAGAATGCAGGGTCTATTTTCCTTTTGTTTCAACTAAAATAAATAAATCTAAATATCCTGCAGTTGATGCTTATGATTTTGAATGGTTTCCTCAGCCATATTATGGAAATTTTGTTGAAGAGCATCACAAATCCTGTCAAAGTTTTCAAAGGAACACCTGCACTATTTAAATCTAAAACAGTTTTCTTCTGTTTTCACATTTTAACATCTTCAAGGATGGGCCATTGAATACTTTTCTATGTTTTTGAAACAATGACGTAGAATTGCTAAATCTAGACCAACAATTAATGAGCTCACAGTCTGTTTCTTCCTGTGGTAGTTGAAACATCTCAAGAAAATAATGGTAACTGGTTTTAGAAGTTGAAAAAATAACTTTGATAAAAAAGTATTTTTCTACTAAATAAAATATAGTTTAAATATATTAAGGTTATCATTACTCATAGGAGCTTTCTAGATAATTTTTAAAAATAAAATTAATTTTTCTTGCCACTGTAATAATTTTGTTTTCCAGCTATTCACTCCATTCAGTGGTACACCAGAAATCTATAATGAAACAATACATGCAGTCTCTTGGATGGTTTGTTGTTTTGGTTTTTTGCTGATAAACATAGTGGAGTTGAAATTCCAGGAACAGTGGGACTTCCAACAGTGACCAGAAACGTATTTACTAAAAATACTAGATTTTGAATGAGATTAATATACATTCAAGTCAAGCTACTAGTATTTCTAAGGCTATTTTTGTTTTCTGAGATGGGAGACTTGATTCTTTCAACATACTGAAGCTCAGCACACAAACACTTGGCACAAATCCTAAAGTTAGGACAGGCAAGTAGCATAAAATTTGCAAGCAGCATCAAGAAAATGGCTATGGTGGTGTCATCCATTACTTCCAGAAATGGATATGGGCTATTGGACATGCCCAGTAAAAGGAAGTCTATTTCCTTATTCATAGAAAGTCTATTGACTGTGTGATAAATTCCTATTGCATTTGAACTCTGTGTATGCAGAAAAGGATACCCTTATATATATAATTAATAAAATTAAAATTATAATTAATGAATATTAAAATTTAGTGATTTTTTTTTCCTTTTCTGTTTGTTCAAGTTACAAGAACACTAAGCCAAGACAAATTCCCATCAGATACAGCTCTTGGATTTATTGTTTTCTTATTTTTTTCTATTTTTAAGAGCTATATAATTTAAAATTGAGCATATCTAACACAAACTTTCAGGTCAGTGGTATGCTTTGTAACTTCAACCATATATTCATATTTATTCTTTTTCTCCATGTCTCTATTTTACCATGCTTTTGCAGATCTTTTCCCATTCACTGTCCCTCTCAATTCGGCTCCCTAAATCAAGATTCAGCTTCAGTTTCTGCTGTAAATATCTACTGGATGATTTCCTTGCACTAAACATTTGAGCTACAAATTATGTACATGTCTAATATGTACAGGTAAAAATGTCAGATTCATACTTATCCAGCTAAGGTTCAACATCCAAGAAGATTAGACAAAGATTCTAGGAAGCTTGTATAGATCTCTGAAAGTACAGATTTAGCATCATGAATTGTCCTCCAGCTCTCCTTGCCTATATTTTGAACCATTTTACTCTGTACCTGTTTCTCCTTGACAATATTTTGTGATTAGAAAATGAAAACATTTCTTTTAAACTACTTTGGTAATTGATTAACTGGCAAATGCAATGTTTGCAGGACACCAGTAATGACAAAATACACAATCAGATGGACTTGCTCGTAACTGCTTAAGACATAGTATGAGGAAACTGAATGTCATCATATTGTGGACTATATAAGTTGATGAAAATTGAACAACTTTATAAAATATGGTGGAGATTTCTTAGAAATAAAAAAACATTCCCACATATCCTACTTCAACTATTAAAGAGTTTTTTTCCAGTTCAAAGTAGTTTATTTTAAACTAATATGAAATAAAAACACCCTGAAACTAAAGGCAAAAAAACCCCATTTTTTGACTGAAAATATTTTTTAAAGATGTTGCATAATCATCAAATTTCATTTAATTTTTCTACTTATGAAGGTTTTTTTCAGAATTCCCTTTTTCATATATTAGAATTTCTATCCTAAATAATTGCTCACAGTCATTTTTGAAGATATTAAGAGCATTTTTGTGGGATTTCTGAAAAGTGTTGCTTTAGCTGAGTAACTGATGTTTGACACTGATCAGGCTTACAAGCAGCTGGCTAGATCCAGCTAACCTGAATTTGCTTAATATTGGTGGGTTTTATCAGCTGTTAGATACCAACAATATTTACCAGGTTAATTCAATTTAATCTCATCAATATTGTTACCTGCTGTTAAAAATACCTTTTGCCACCATCATTTGTTATATTAATTATAGCACTTTTAGGGCTGCTCTGTATTGTTTATTTGTATTCCCAGTGACGCATTCTTTTTAATTTTATTTCTTTGGATGGAATAGATCTAGATGAAGAAGTAAATTAAGATTTGTATATCTTGTTAAGAAATAGTTATGATGTCTTGTGACTCAACCAAGTAGACCTTTATAGCAGCTTCATGATTAAACTAAGAGATCAAGAAACAGTTTTTAAGTACAAGCCAATGCATGGTCATCTATAAATGTATTAAATAAATTCCTACAATAGTACCCGTTGTAATATGAATACATTTGAGGATAAGCTGATGTAAAGATACTAAGAAAGCACCTGTCCCAATGGGCAGATTTAAGAATTATCACTGAAATGTAAAGAAATTGAAAAAGTAAACAAATTTAGAAGAAAATGGGCTAGAACTCTCTTTGTGTTTTTGTAATTTTATTATTCTACTGCATTTTATTTTGCAACTTATTTTTTGATCTTTCACTATTCCTGTTGTGAATCAGTAAGCATCCCTGACATTTTACTCACCTTATTTGCACTTTATTTCCAACCTGGGCCTCTATATTATTTTTAGGCAAAGAATGCTACTTCTTCTGCCATGTTTTTCTGTAACTGTTTTCTGATGACAGTGTTGCTCAGATGCCTCTCCAGAATCCATGTTCAGTCTAATCCAGTGACTGACAGACTCTCATGCAGATCCTGCAGCTGCATATACTTATGTCACCCTAAATTCTGGGAGCTATAAAGAAAATAAGATAGCTCTGCCAGTCACAGAGAGGGCTTGTTTGGTTTTGATCAAGGGCAGAATAAGTAATGCAACAGCACTGAATAACATGAGAAAAATAAATATCAATGAAGTGACATGGTTGATGGCCCTGAGGAGCATAATAAGGGAAGGCAATTTCAGAATTAATTTGAGTTGTTAAAGCTGAATTTTCTAAATAATCATCCTGAATTCATTCTTCCAGATCCTAAGGTTAGCTTCAGGTGTTACAAGTAAATACAGTGGCAATTAAAAGGCACAGATAGAGAATTGCTTATGGAGAAGGAGGAAGGATCCAAAACATGTTTCTATTTATTTGGATCACAGAAAATTAGTATGTATTTCTATGTATATGTATCAGAATTTTTTCTTGGAGAAGGTCTGCAGAGGAAACACAACAGTCCTCTGGCTTGCTACTATTTCATCTGTGAACACAGAGAAACCAAACTAATCATACAAATTACCCTGACTAGAGCTCTGGATTTTTCTTCTTTGTGACTACATACACAGCAGGATAACAAGGTTCAACGTCAGCTGTCAGCAAATGCCTAGGGAAATGTTGCTTAAGTGTCAAAAGGAACATATTGTATATGTTATTGCTGACGACTGCTGTCATTGCAAAATGTCCAAACTGGCTGCTCCTCATCACCTGCAACAGCTTCTGCCAGTTGAAAAGTACAGTGCATCCTTAAAAGGACAAAAATCCACTATAAAATAAGTAGCTGGCTTACTTTATCAAAAATACCTGGTTGTGGTTTTTGAAGGTATTCACATTAAGGTGTCTTCCCAGCCAATAGAAGTCCTACAGATTCTTTTGGCATATTTTAAGTGTCTACCTTTGGATTCGGGGTGGAAAAAAGTTATAGGTATATTACTTCAGGAAGAAACACAGAGTTAAATTATTCAAAAAGAGAAACTGAAATAGGCTGTCTTTACAGGCAGTAATATTCCCTATTGTTTTAAAAAATCCCATATACAGTTCTGAAGAAATGTGACTGTGGTTCTGCCTGGGTAGCATTCTGGGGCACAGATCTGGCCGACTTGGTAGCAACAGTGAATATGGCACCAGCAACATACCTTCAGCCAGCAACTTGCCTTCATATTGATAAGGACTCTTAAGAATGTAGGTGTTGATAGTAGAAAAAACACTTTTCTGCTTGTTGTTGCCATCTATCATTATCTTCTGTCTGTTCAGCATTAACCACAGGTTGGTGGTTGCCCTGAGCCATGTGTTTCATTTCTCAACTCTACTATACCTCTAAGAAACCATTTAAATTTTGGGGTTTGGTATCAATTGCTGAGCAAAAACAAATGAGTTTTTTTTTTCTTCACAACCTAGAAGAGCCTTAGGTTATGAATAGTGTTTCTTCATCTTTTTGCCAGTCTGATTTCACTGTTTCAGTGGTGGTTGTTTGATGTTGTAGTGGTTTAGATTTGCCAATTTGAGTTTCCTGGTCAATGCACCAAATAATGTGGTAGGTTTAGTGCTGGCTAAAATCACCAGTGCACTTATTCATTTCTTGCTGTGAGGTATGGATTAGGAGAAGAACAAAACAGGCTCAAAACTTAAAAGGTATGAAGAAAACTTTATTTACAGAACTACAAGAATAAGAAGTATCAGAATAAAACCTTCAGAACCCACTTTCTCCCCATTGCCTGAGTTATTTTCTCTCACAACTGACAATGTAAAGACAAAACCTGGGATTTTAAATCAGTTTCCAAATCTAATATAGTCTTTTATCAGTTCTTGTAGGGAGAGGAGCTTTCTCTTGCCATGCCGTGGAGACTTCTCTATGAGAAACAGTTCTCTTGTGGCTTTTAATTTCCACAAAGAGCAGCTGTCCAGCAAAAAAATCTCCCATCATTAAATTCCTCCCATTTTCACAGCCCTCCTACAACTGTGTTTATGGGCAATGTCAAATTATGGGGTATTAATTTAAGGATGAGCTGTTTAAAAGGAAAGGTTCTCTTCATCTATCTCTGTGATCATCTTTATCTCTGGAAACAGAGGTTTTCTTCTCTCCCTGGGGGCAAAGGGTCTTCATCACTCTCTATTCAAGCTTCTTATGGAATCACAGTCTCTTAGTATCTATTTTGCTTCATCATGGATGCCTCTGCTCACATCTACAGTTTGAATACTTCATCTCCCCCATACGGTCTCATGAATTAAAGGGGATATTTCAGTGTTTCATTGTCCATCTCCATGGCACTACCAAAAGAACTTCCAGCCCCTTTAGGGCATCTCCTCATTCTCCTTCCATCTGAGGCTTGACTCCTTCTTTACTGACCTAGGTGTCTTCATGTTGTCTTTCTACATGTCATCACTCTTTTTCTCTCCCTGGGAGAGAAGATCAAGGTCTGCATGTCTCATCAGTGTAGTGAAAGGGTTAGATCTTGCCTAGGCCTGCAGATGGTCACGGGCAGTAACCACAGCAATCACAGTGTTGGGTTTCAGGCCACGCTGGGCCCTTCTCTTTGCCCGGCAGCTGCTGGGGTGAGGGGGCCTCAGCCCGGGGCCCAGCGGACCCCAGCTCAGTGTGGGCCAGGGATGGAAGCTTAGAGTCGGTGAGATGTCAGCAGCTGTGGCCTCGCCCAGCCTGGGGCTGGGGTCCTGCAGCCTCCATCCCTCACCTGGGCCTGGTCTGGGCTCCCCCAGGCTGCACAGGCTGTGGGGGAGTGGGGCCGACCCCACCAGAGCTCTGGAAGCAAGGAGAGAGCTTTCCTGGGCTTGTCTGTTTTTAAATTGTGGACCTCACAGAGGTGGATCTAACTTCTAAATGGTTCAATCTGTTGTCTGTCTCAGAACTAACCAACTATTTTTTTTTTCTAGGCACAGAGGAAGCTCTCAGCAGCTTCTCTCAGAAAAATAGTTTCCGTGGGTGGTTTCCTCCTTCTTACTAAATATCAAGTGATGCAAAACAAGCACAGATGTGTTTGAAGGGTTGTTTTCCCAGTGGAGGAGAAAAAAAATGTACTCATAGTGCTTAAGCAGGGAGAGAAATGTGGCAGTCACACTGCCCAGTTTGATACTAATGGCATCAGCTTTTAGGGCTGGAGGAGTCTAGGATGGGTGGAAATTACAGGAAGAAGAGAACAAAAGTAATTTATGAGTAGAGATGACTGTTTGTTTGGCTATAGACAGTATAACTTTGAGCACCCTGAATGGGTGTGGTGGACTACAGACACATTAGCAAATCCAGTCGGACTGATTAACTACAGTAGAAGCCAGGCCTATGCTACCTAGTGTCTCATTTATCCTCATTTCCTCCTGAGCATTTATTTTTCAATCAAAAAGACTAGATATTATTTTCACAGTAACATCATATTGTACTAACTTTATTTTGTATATTATCTCACCATAATATTATGTTACATTATTATATGTCACAGTAATATCCAGAACGGCAATAATAAAGTGTCCAGACTTCAAACAGTTTACTGAGGTAACCTCACATTTTCTCAGTTGATTCTAACTGATATTCACCTTGCACTTCCAAGAAGTGAAGTATTTTGGATCTCAAAATTTTAGAATTGCCATACAATACTTGTGGCAGGGACTGGTGTGGTGGGACCTCATACAGCAGGAAGGGAACAGGTAAGACCTGTCCTTGACCCTGAGCTTTAAAATTTTAGCACTTAAATATAGCTGAACCACTTTGAATGCTTCACCGGCATGTAAGAAACTCAGAGGACAATGAAAGAGACTCTTTGATAATGTATTGTGGAGACATTTATTTGTCATAGTAAGGATGAGGTGTTTGTGTGTTATAGTTGTAATTGTCTTTCTATAAGGAAATGGCTTTGAAGGAGGCATTTAATTATATTTTACAGTCATCCATTGTGGCAGTGAAGAGAACAGTTATAGTCTTTAAGCATTGTATTTCATGAAAATGCAGATGACTATTGTATTGTTGGAAATCAGTTTGTCTCTATCTATTGCTCACAGGAAAAAAAAAAAACAAGAAGAAAAATATTATGTCCTTATTAAACAGGAGTTTAATTTCTAAATTATTTTTGCATGGTTTTTGAATCCATTGTAAGGAGAGTATTGAAGTGTAATTTTTTTTTTTTTTGGTCTCATAGTTTTTACAAAGTTTAGAAGAAGCAGCAACTCAGTGAGGGATAGCAGTAGCTGGGTCTTTTTGCTCTAGTCTGTGTTCACACAGATATTATGTTAAGTAAAATGGCATTTGGGTTTGTGATACTCAGGCTGAACACTGGACTGTTCTGAAGAACAGGTTCTCTTTCTGATCCCTGTCTTGCACAATAATTTTCAATTTGGTGAAATGCCATGCAGGACAAACAGACTCCTATCTTAAGCTGTATAATTCTCTTCACAAATTATCTGACCCAGTTTCTGTTTAAATTAATAGAAATATTTCAAAGGTAATTAGATCAACAGTATATTTTCTGGAATTTTCCTGTGTCTTTGCTGATGCCATCAGATCTGATAGCACATCCTCTTCTTCAATAATAGATAACAGAGAAATGTAGTTCTTCCATACTCATTGGAAATTATTGGAGTCTTATCTGCATTGCTGAACAGGGATCACTGTGAACTTTGAGTGAACTGTAATGAAAATTATTTGTATGACTTGGATTTCTTAGTATTTTTCAGTGAGGAAAAATTAGACTTATTTTGACCTGTTATCAAAATACCCTCTGATGCTCTGTTCATCAGTCATCTATTTTATTATTGCTTTAAAGTAATGATTGATAGATTTTGTCCGCAATCACGTGTACCATCATTTTAATGTTTCCTGTTAATTCAAAGAACTCCATGCAAAATATATGCAGGCTAGGATGTTCAAGGCTGATCTTTGGTTTGAAACTTGAAAATTTCACAGTTCTCTCCCAAACATAAAAGTCCAATGTTTTTTTCCTTTGACTTTTACCCACCTCCTCACACCATATCCCCAATCTCTTATCGTCTGCCAGGTCCCTTATATAAGGAGGTAACTTTTATCACTGAGATTAACATAACCAGCAAACAACTAAACTTCCTAGTTTAGAATTGATCCCATTGTCTTGGTTTCATCTGGAATAGAGTTATTTTTTTTTCTAGTACCTGGCTAAGTGCTGTGTTTTGCTTTAGCATGAGAATAATGTTAATAACACACTGATTTTTTAGCTATTGCTGAGTAGCATTAAGTCAAGGACCTTTTCCCTTCTTGTGCTGCCTGACCAGTGAGGAGGCTGTGAGTACACACGGAGCCAGGATGGTTGAACCAAACTGGCCAAAGGGATATTCCATACCATACAGAGTCATGCTAAATAAAAGAAATTGGGTAGGGGCTGGGGAGTGGTGGCCCACTGCTTGGGAACCAGGCGGGCATCAGTCAGCAGATGGTAAGCAACTGCGGGGGCATTATTTATTTTTTTACAGTTTTTTATCATTATTATTGTTTTCTCTTCCTTTTTTTGTCCTATTAAAATGTCTTTATCTCAATCTAGAAATTTTGCTTTTTTGGCCTATTCTCTCCACCACCCCACTGGGTTAGAGTGAGCAAGTGGCTGTGTGGTATTTGGCTGACTGACTGATTAAACAAAAACCGTCTTTCCCTAGTCCTTTAAAGAAAAACTGGCTCATAATTTCAGTAGTGCATAGATAGTAGATGTAGAAGCACACACTGTCAAACCATCTGAACAGAAGATGTGACAGGAAGTGAGCTTGAAAACATCACTGATCATTAACAACTGTCCTACAGATCAGTGGATTGCAGCCTGTGATCCACGGACTCCAGGAACTTACCCATTCTTTTAAATGACTTGCAAAGTTGACTGAGAGGAATAATTTATTGTGTTACACAGCAGCCAGCATAAGATGAACTTTCAAAACCTAACTCTTCTACATTAAAAAATTATTTCAGAACCATGAATCACAGAAAGGTTGAAAATTGGTCTATACATAATAGATTATAAATAATAGTTTACATGTTGAAGACAATGAAAGGAATATTAAGTGAGGAGGTTTTTTTCCCTCTTACTTTCATATAGTATTAATTTCAGTCCAGGTGATACCAGAATTGCAGTGAGAGTTACTATTTGTGTAAGACTTCAGTGAATAGTCTTTCAGAATCTGTTTCTTGACTTTGATTTTTCACTCCTGCATGTGGTGCAGAACAGACCCTAAATTGACATTTGAATTTTGAAACTCTAAACCTGAATTGCAGTATACAGTATATCATTTAGAAGGTGTTGCATTAGTAATTTACATTGTAATGTTACATTTACATGTATTAGTAATTTACATGTATTAGTAAATTAGTAATTTACATGTAATGTTACATTTAGTAGTAGGCAGCAGGTGTTGTTAAAAATGTGGTCTTTACTTTTGAAGGTTAAAAATAAAACTTGACGTACACTGTTGACAGCTGATGATTACTTCTGGGAAACCACAAAGATTCAGGAATTTTGCTAATTTTGGCAAACAGTTCATAGCAGGTAATTTATCTAAAAATTCTACCTCCTTTTGTTTGTTAATATCCCAATTCCCTAAGATCATTCTTTATAAAAATGTTCAAGTGCTTGCTAAATGCACCAAAAAATTAAACAATTAAGGTCTTATCCAAAGCCTTCTGTAGTTTATAAAAATAATTCAATTACTTTAGTGTCTTGAAAATAACACAACTGTCAGCATAACTATCTCTGTATAGTCTCTTGATATGCATCCATCTTTTCATACTGTGGAAGAAGAAATTCAGACTCATCACAAATAATTTTGCCAGTAGTTATTTATCTCTAAGAGAAAACTGAACCTTTTTACCCCCATTGTGGTGCTAAGCAGTCAGTTTAAGCTGGACCTTGAAGTCATGTGGTACATCATTGTTCTCTGACTAAAGGGGCATAAAAGCCCAAAGGTTCGTGTTTGCAAATTCAAATTTAATATCTGAGGCTGTTCTTTATAATACTCTTAACATCTGCTGTGTCTGCAGATATTGTTTTTTGGTTTGTAAAAATAAAATAAGGGAGCAAAAGGGAAAAAATTTGAATCAAATGGGATAGGAAATACCTTTCAAACTGTATCAAAATGATTGGCTCACCTTTAAAAAGACTTTCTTTCTGGCAGTTCCACTGCTGCTCATAATCATACATAGAATAACTAAGGTTGGAAAAGACCTCCAAGTTCACCAAGATCAGCTTTAACCCAGGACTGCAGTGTTCACCACTAAACCATGCACTTAACTGACACTAAACTGTCCCTACGTGACCTACAAATACAACTTCTGAATGCTTCCAGGGATGGTTATAACACCATTTACCTGGGAAGACAGTTCCAATGCCCAACCACCCTTTCAGCAAAGAAATTTTTCTTAATATCCAACTTGAACCTCCCCCTAGTACAACTGGAGACCATTTCATTTTCTTCTGTCAACTTGTTACTTGGGAAAATAAAATGGCATCCTACTTCCTTTATATGTTGTTGCGATAAAGTCTCCCCTGAATCTCTTTTTCTCCAGGCCAAGAGAGCAAGCATCTCTATCTGCTGCTCCTCATAAAACTTGGGCTCCAGATTTTTCATCAGCTTCAGTGCCATTTCTCTGGCCTCATTCCCGCACCTAAATGTCCTTCTTGTAACAAGGGACCCAGAACTGAACACAGGATACGAGATGCAGCCTCATTAGTAACAAGTACAGGTGCATGATCACACAGTCTGCTGGCCACACTATTTCTTTTACAAGCCAGGTTGCCATTTGCCCTCTTGGCCTCCTGGGCACCTGCTGACTCATATTCAACCTTTTCTGCATGGCCATTTTCTAGCCACTCTTCTCCAGCACTAGACTGTGACAGAAGTGTAGGACCAGCACCTGGCCTTGTTGAACTGCATGCCTTTGGCCTTGGCCCATTGACCCAGTCTGTCCAGATCCCTCCTACACTTCAGCAGATCAGCAACACCATGCAACTTAGTGTTTTTGTCCATGAACTCACTGACAGTGCACTCTATCCACTCAGCCAGACTATCAATAACAATTTTAAACAGGACTGGCCACAATACTGAGCACAGTTAGATGATTTTGAAACTGCCCTTATATATCTGTCTCCATATTGGTACATTTCTGCTCCCATCTCTGAAGCTGTAGAGAATGAGAACTCTATAAGAGAATCTCAGTAAGATTTGCTACAGCTGTACTGAAGATAGATTCAGAAATTTAGATAGGTAGATTAAGAAATTTTCTTCTGTAGACTATACTAAAATTGTGGCTAGTAGTAAATCAGAGCTGTGGCTTTGTCAGCTGGATTGGATTTACTCAAATCAGCTTCAGATGTTAAAGAATGTATCTGACTTCATTTGGCATGTTGCTGTCAGTGTCTTCAGCTGTGCCCAGCCATGAGAAAGCCTGTGTTGCCCTTTAGGGTTTGCTTTTTTGGAGTTAAAGAAAGATAATAAATTTATTGCATTCCATTTCAGCACTTTCTGTTAAGCTTTTCTAATTCTCATGTTTCTATGAATAAATAAAGCAGAAATTATAGGATTGGGGTGTTCCTCTAGGCAGAGCTTCTGTAGGGATAGTATTATTTTGCAGACCTATTTTTTACAATGGAATGTTTGTCCTCCTACCATTATCTAAGTTAAACAAATTTTTAACAAATTATTAATTTAAAGAAATTTTTCACAAATCAGATACAAATTTACAACACAAGCCTGTATTCACATGCAGTGTTAAATTGCTGTAAAATCAGGTAATATGTGCTAAATACATATCTTCATCTTGCATAAAATATAAGCTTATGGCATGTGCTTATCTAAATCATAGTTTTTAAAAGTATTTACTTCTTCAAGGGGGGAAATAGTTTTTTTTTGGGCAGATATTCCATATGTTGATTCTAAAATTAACTGCTGTTGAACTAAATGGTAAACATTAAACCCTAGCCACCTTGTAGACTTTAGTGTTCTGTATGTTATTTTTATTGGGAATTACAGAGGGAATTATTTTTTCTCTTTAGAACTCACATTAAAACGTCTTAGTTTTCACAGTACAAAAATGAATTAGTGAAATATAAATTCAAAGGATATATCTTAGTTTTGAGATAAACCCACCTGGCCTAATCAGTAGGAATCTCATGAGCAGTTTCATTCATGGCTGTATAGGTACTAATTGTGCAGTCTTTGTTCTGTATATGGTACATTTTCTTTCACTCAGAGTGCCAAACATAGGAGTCCAAAATTAATTTTCTTTTCTCATATAACAGTATTAATATTTTAATCAAGTGCCTTCTTTTGATTAGTTGTTTCTAAATTTGCAGTCTTAAGGAGTGATGTGTGTGCTCATGAGGGAACAAGACTCTAGGCACAGGGAACTCCCTGCATCATCTTGGTTTTGACAGACTTTAATGTGATGGTTGTATGGGTTGTTGTGAAGAGCCTGGTGTGTGTTCTGCTGTGTGCTTAGGTCTCTCACAGGAAAGCCTGAGATTTTCTCCCTCAGGTGATATTTGAGGTGTGGTAATATCTGGGCACTCTAGGAAATGATCTTCAGGAAGTGACTACCTCACCTCGTGAAAAACAGTTGATATTCAGACCTCCTGCATCAGATGTTCAGAAATTAAGTCTTTAGTCTTTTTGGCTTTGAACATCAATAGTGCTATGCCAAATTTTTCCACAGAAGAAAGAGTTATTGACTTAGAAAGTTTATTAATCTCTGTGTTTACCCATGGCAATAGTTCTGTTACTTGCTATAATATCATAATTCTACCCTGGAAGGCATATTTTCAGTGCAGTCTATTGGTTTAAATATTTTTCTGGGCTGCGAGGAAAACACAGAGAAATGGCAGTTCCCCTTTATTTCTTCCTTACTATCCATTATCACATAGGATCAGTTGGCAATACATGGAATATTACTTTCTAAAGTGATTCTCATAAGTTATGGCAACAGGTTTTTTTCAAAAATAGGTGCAAAACAGCAATGAAGGGTCAAAGTAAAGAATATCTAAATTATCATTTGCTTTTGGTGAAAGAGAAGAGCAGCATAAAAATTGATTAAACCGAAAGAAAATGCAACGAGATTTAGAAGCAATAAAGATGTAGCTAAATACATTTGTAGATAATATGTAATAAGACAATTTTGGAAGACAGGACAGCCAGCTGTACACAGTGACTGGAGCTAAGTTCTAAAGTGGTATATCTGTTTTGATTTGTCTTGTTACTTGCTCTCAGCCCACTTTTTGTTCTTGTAGAGTGTCTTCCAGAGGGCTGCAACCTCATCTCTTTTTTAACCTTATCTGTAATTTCTCTTAAATACTACTTCCTAAAGTGGTAAAGACATGCAAAGCCTTTAAAGCTGGTCATAAGCAAAGGGAAACTGAAAGTTTTATCTCTGCAACAAAAAGAATTGTACCAAGTTAGGTAGGGAAAGAGCACAGAGATGCCTACTGTTGGAAGTCACTAATGACTCAGAAGAAAAAGTCATCACAGAACAGAACTGATTGAAAACCATACAGACGGGACTTTAAAATACATTTATAGGTATCAGACATGCAGGATAATTTGTCAGGGATCTGATGTTACATTCTGCTCAAGAAAAAAAGCAATAATATTCAAAATATGGAATATTTGAATAGTTTAGTTCCCTCGTACAAAAAAAAAAATAAATCAGAGTACAGATTAAGAGAAAAAAATAGTATATTTTGACAATGATCCACGTGTCACACTAGGTAAACTTACAGGAAAGATAGACGTAAATGCAGAAAGCAGATGAACCAGGAATACAGTTCTTTTTTCAAACCTGAGAATATTAAGATTGAAGCTCAGTCAAAAGAGTCAAGAGTAGTACTTGAAAAAAAGTTTTTTCTGGCTTACTGAATTTTCATAATTTTTTATAAAAGAAAAAAAAAATCTGTTTAAGCTTTTTTCTGTAGCATTAAGTAGTTAGGACTTTCCCTCTTTCACTTGTAATTTTCAAATTTGTGTTTTATAATTAGTTCATCACTGTCTTCCATGATCTATCAATGTCAGTACATCATGCAATTCATTATTTTAATGATGCTTCTTCTAAAATATATATTTGCTATTTATTCACAATTGTGCTAAAAATGTTAAATTTTCACATAGTCAATAAATAAATAACAAATATAAATCAAGTTCCAATTATTCATAATTTTAAGTATTCAGTTTGAATTTTAACAACACCTAAAAAGGGACCCATGTTTCCATTTTTCACAAGTATTTGGAGGTTTAAAATTTTTTTTTCCTGATACTTCATAATATTAAACTATTTTTTTCATAAAATAAAAAACAAAAATTAAATATATTTCTGGTCACTCAAACCCAGTAATTTTAAATATAAGGATTTTTTTTTCAATTTTAACTTCTTATAATTGGTGTAAACAAGTTTTATGAGTATTTTTATTTTGTAAATAAACCAGACTTAAATCCTCTTGGGTTGTTTTTATACTTTCCCCAGTGAAAAGAGAGGGGATGGGGAAGGGAAAAGGAAGGAGAAGAAGAAGGAGGAGAAGGAGAAGGAGAAGGAAATAGAAAGAATATAGTTCAAAGTCTTTGTTTCTTGTTACTGTCAGGGAGAAAATGCTTTTTTGCTATTTACTGGTTCACTAGTTTATTCTATTGCAGTAATTTTTATGTTCCCTCATGTTATCTTTCCTAAGTGCTCTGTAATAAATTATATCAAAACAGCCACTTTTGTGTTCAGATGTTCTGTTCATTCTGTGGCACTTTACAACTCTCTGTCGTTGGTAGTTTATCTAAAATGACTTTCTGAGCTCTTCTTGCTATCAAACTGCAATTTTTTGGAAACGATTGATAAGAAAAAATCTTTATGGAACAGTAGGAAATAAAGAAGTGTCATTCAACATTGACTATTTTTATTCAGCCAGAATGGTCACAAAAAATTATGCTTTCAAACACTTCAGGTAAGAACCAAAGTTGAAAAAGGGTATTTTTTTGGAGTACTTTACATATTGTAAACTCAAAACAACTTTAAAAAATGTTAAGTATATTACTTTCTTTCTGAATATACAATATTTCCTAAGAACATGTTCCTCCAACCCTGTTCCCGAAAAAAAATTCCCAATCTTGACAACTTTATGCAAATATGGCCTCATCTAGTATAAAATGTCTGGCTTGTAGCCTAATACAATGTGCAGCAAAATGGTTATCAAGCTGAATTATCATTTTTCAAACCTCAAGGTTAAAAAGAAATATTTCCTCTGACCATATTTAATGTTTCAAATCTGCATTAATATAAAATACATTTCAGTACTACTGCATACATACATGACTTTCCCATCTCTAAAGTTTAATTATTTTTATGGACACTGATACATTCTGCACTTTTAGTTAATTTGCTTCTGGTAGATAGCCCACTCCTTACAACTTGTATAAAAATACCTTGGATTATGCTACTTTTAAAGATTATTTTATTTAAGAGTTTTCTCTTGTGCATATTTTTGGTTGGATTTTGAATTAAAAAATGTCCATGAAAGAAATGCTTTTTATCCTTATGGAAATAAATTATTTGAGCACATAAAGAGCCATAAGAATTTTAGAGCATCCATTGCATCAAACAAAAGTGAATTTCTCATAAGAATCTTGTCTGAACTAAGGATGTGATCAAGGAATACTCAAACTCAAAGCCCTGCTGACATAGAGAAAATGCATAAGCAAAAGTTACCTACAAATAATGTTTTTTGACCCATTTGACTTATTCTAAACCTTCCTTTCTTCAGGTATCTGACAGTTAGGAGTACATGAAATGGAAACATCTATTTTCTGCCCATCTTTTCTGTATGTATAAATCTGGAATACTATTTTCATCTATTAACTGGTAATCTGAATTGAGAACTGTCAGAACATGATCCAGCTACTTTCAGAAAGTTTAGGCCCAGGAGATACCTTCACAAAAGCATAGGAGTTTGTTTTTTTGCAGGAGAAAGCACTTGTGATTGAAAATACTGTTGCCTTAGCTTGTTATTTTAAATTAAATGTTGAGAAGCTAAGAAGTTTCAAAATTATTTGTTTTATTTATGGATCTCAGTTTCAATTAATTTTTGAAATATCTTTCTAAACTCCAGTGTGAGAAATGTTTTTTATTTCAAATTTCTTTATGGGGAATGTGTAAGCATTTCAGGACACCTTACTTTCAAGTGAACATTATTCCATCATGTCTGACAGCACAAAGGGCAGCAATAGAATAGCTTTCAAAAAAGATTTCGGACAAAAGCAATGTCAGGGTACAGCTGGGTAACTGATATCTGGGGCTTGAATAGACAGGCTAATAGATAAGCTTCCTTTCATCGCTTGGAGTCAGTGGTTCACGTCCTTTTTTTTTTTATACACATCATTGTTTCAAATAAAATGACAATTACATGCCTTTGGAGCTCTTAGTATGACAAACATATTTAGAAAGGATTTCTGAGCATCTCTGTGGTTTTTAAATATATTATGTTCCAGAGGACATTTTTGTTTTAACATCTTTTGCTGCAAGACATGCCACACATGTTCTTGTAAGATAAGGGAAACAAAAATAACTAACATCTAAATTAAGTCTATACTTTCATGTTAATTATGCTTAATTAATTTATTAATATTTTATCATAAATCACACAATATTTTAAATAAACAGACTTTTTCTATTTTATTAATATGTATATATAAATACTCCCAAATGTGGATTTAAAAAAAGCATAATTTAGGAGTTAAATAATTTCTGTGGTATGCTAGGATGAACACTGCAGCTGCTCACAGAAATATTAACTGCATTATCTGCATTTTTTGTTTGTTATCTTTCCTGGGTCTTTTAGGCTCTGTCATTTTTTAAACTTTTTTTTTTTTTTTAAATTTTTAAAAGGACTTTGCATATGTTTTGCTGTTTATCCATGGCAAAAAAAACTGGTTTTGGACAGTTAGGTCACATCACAGAAGGTGATCAGAATTAATGGAGGAAAAGATCAATGGACATTAGGACAGGTTTCTGATAACCACATGTAAAAACACCATGTTGTGAATATTTCTTAATGTTGGCTGAAAAATTAGAGGCTGGAGCAGAGGGCTTTTCCACAAGTCATCAGCTTTTAGTTCCTTTTTCATTCAGACTCTTCTGCTCTGACGTTCTTTTGCTCAGAGATATACCTTGCTGCTTACATATATATATATATATATATATATATATATATATATATATATTTTTTTTTTTTTTTTTTTAAGTGTTTGACCTATTAGGTACAAATTGTGCTTCCCAAACACCTGTAATCAAACACCAATCCAGACCAAAACAGCCATCTTCCTTTTTTTCCCAATGTATCTGGTTTTTAATGGAAAAGCAGCATATGTTAACAGAACTACATGGACTTAAATTCAATGCATCCAAATGTAGTTTTTGATTGTAAAGGAGATGTCCATGAAAGAAATATTTTAAATGTGTGATTTTCTCCATTGATTCTGGAATGACAGACCACATGTCATATCACCTTAAGAAGATAAATTTAACATCCTTTGAAAGGATGATCTAAATTATCTGGGATACCTAGGCCTATGTGGCAGCAAGAGACTCAAGACTTCTCTGACTGAGTATCGTATAAAATTATTATTTGCCTTAAAGGAAACATCTTTTAATGCACAGAGGAAAACAATTATCCTATTGTGATCATACAGACAGAGGCGTCCAATTATACATTTCCTTCTTTATTTTCCCATTTTCAATTATGTTTTCTAATTATAGTGCAGACCTCACTTTCATTTTTGAAGTAATCCAATCAGGATTTGTGTTGAACACAGGGTTGATAATGTAGAGATGTTTTTGTTATTGCTGAGCAGGGCTTACACAGAGCCAAGGCCTTTTCTGCTTTTTTTATACTTCTACACTGGTGAGAGGGCTGGGGATCCATGAGAGGTTGAGAGAAGAGAGCCAGGAACAATGGGATTTTTCAGACCATATGACATCATGCTCACTGTATAAAGATGGGGGAAAGAAGGAAGAAGTGAAAACATTTGGAAGTATATTGTTTGTCTTCCAAAGTAACTATTACACCTGATGGGACTGTGCTCTCCTGGAGAAGGCTGAGCACCTGCCTGCCCTTGGGAAGGAGTGATTTAATTCCTTGTTTTGTTTCTCTTGGACGCATGGCTTCTGATTTTTCTTTTAAAATGTCTTTATCTCAACCCATGTGTTTTCTGCTTTTACTCTTCTGATTCTCTCCCTAGTTCCATTGGTGGGGGAGCGAAAGAGTGGCTGTGTGGTACTTAGCTGCTGGCTGGGGTTAAGCCATGACAATATGTCATACATTCCTTATATAAACCTGTATTGCTCTATTTTAAATCAACCGATTTCTCTTACCTACACTAGATTAGCAATTGGAAGATTCTAAATTATTTTATAAATGCAAATAGTCCTATTCATTCTGAGAAAACATTATTATTGTGAATAGCTGCTCAATCAAATAGATGCTTGAATAAGTTTTCCATTTGTGTGTGTGCTGGGGGAACCGATGGGAATATAATCATTTCAGTGATTTTAATAGTACAACACCAGAAAAAAAAAAAGTTTAATTTTTGTACTATTGAAATGATAATTTCTTGGTATTAGTAGCGTTTAAGTATAGGTTTAGATGCTACATACAATTGTAAGAGTAAGAAAGCAGGAAAATGTAGCAAGGGCCTCTCCAGTTTTACCCATAGAATTTTTCTCATGATCAATTAAAATCTAATATATTTTGGAGGAGAGATATGAAGACCAAACCCCATTGTGACATGTCTCTGCACGGCAAGTCATTACCAGTTCACTGAAAATTGTTTCACCTAGCTTTTTGATGGAGGGAAGAAATAACAATCTTTCATAGGAGTTCTTTGGTATTGATAAATCACTTTCAGGTTCTTGCCTCTAGCAGAAATGATACATCTCTGCCCTCCAAAATTATAACTACTATTCCATAGCAATCTTCCTTGTGTCTGATGTTATTTTCAATCTAGTTGCATTATCTGGATGATATAATTTTCCATGTTCAAGCTGTGAGACCACTGTTACACTCTTGATTTATTGTATACCATAGTTTATGCCTGCTGAAAGTGTTTTACAGACTTATGTTTAACAAAACTGAAGGAAACACACAAAGACAGACTACACAAATTTTTATTTCCAAACAGAAATATTTCTATTTCTGTGTGAATGAAGATTTTATTTCAGCTATCCATTTCTTTGAGGGAAGCTTGAAGGAAAAGCTTTTTATCTGGAATCTCAGAAGACTTGGTGAGGGAAAAAAAGAGAAGATTGTGGATTTCTGAGTGAAATTATGCAGCATTTTTTGATGGCAGCAGAGAAGAATTTACTTTCCTGGCTAACAGTAATTTTTTTTTGGGACAAAAATTCTGAAAGTAAAAAAAAAAAGGTAGGGGAGTTAAAGATGTGTGTACTGCAAACACATCCAGTTGTCTTATGTGAGACTTTTTTTTATTTGAAAGAGTAGGCAGGTATTTACATTTTTTTTTCAAATTAATTACATCAGGGCACTCAGGCCATGTAAGTTCTCTTTCTTTCTGTTTTTATCATTCAAAAATAAGAGTAAGGAAAAAGTGTGGAAAGTTAATGGAAATGCATTTAATATAGAATAAAAGTCCTGTAGCAGAAGTATTGGAATGGTGGTTTTAGCTAATTCTTGGACACATGGCCTGGGATATTTTGCCATTTTGCCTTGGTTATATTGTCTAAGATATTTCAAAAGGTGATGTGGATTATTCTTAGCTATGTCTACAGGCACTGCACAAAGAACAGTTGTGTCATCTCCCCCTGGACCTGGATTTGGCTGTGATCATAAATAGTGAGATAGCTGTCGCTAAGGAACCATGGTGGAGTGACACTAAGTTAGCCACAGACGGAATTGGTATCACTGGCATGGTTTTAAAAACTTGCATTTGAGCTCTTGTCTCACATTTTGAACATGTTCTGTGTTGAATAAGAGGATTCTCTTATTCAATGAGATAATGAGCTCCCTGCTCATTACTCTAAAGTCTTTTAGCAAAAGTAGATCACTACAGAGATTACTTATAAATGCCTGACATATATAAGAGAATGTATGAGTCAGGAAACAATTGTCTAATGAGAAATAAGGGCAAAAACTAAGACAAAGTAATGAACCAGGGTTAAAACATTAGTTTTAAATCAAGTTCCTTGATTTATAGATATCTGCAGTTGGAACCGTGTTTCATGTAAATCCCAGTTGTCCCACCAGAAGAAAATGAAGATATCAGAACTTGCACATATTTTATTCAGCTAGTTTGAATTAAATATGAAAAAAAAAGGCTTAGTCTTTATAATCTTACTCATGAGTTTCATGATTCACAGTTTTTTGCTGCTCATTCTTGAATAATTTTAAGCCACAAGAGTGGTGTGATTTCATGGGAACAAAACTTTTAGTAAAACAGAACAAATTATATTAATGAAAAATACTTTTACATGAACTTCCACAAACCTAAAACTAAAACAGTTTCCCCTGTAAAGGAAAATTAGAAAAGGGAAAGCTTAAAAGGAAAAAAAGAATTTTTTTTTAGTTTTATTTGTACTTAGTGGAACTCAGGAAAATTTAGAGATGAGAAATACACAGGTTTTTCAGAGAAGAGTATTCAAGGAGGCAAGAAAAGGTAAGAGATGAAGGGAGGAAAGATTGAGGCAAGGAACTTCTAATGTGTGGAATAACTGTTTTTAACACTCATGCTACCAACTTTCATCTAAGGCTTTCAAGCAACTATAACAGTTCAAAGTTGGTAGCTTCTTTCTTATTAATTTCCACAAATATATCACGGTAAATTAGATTTCATGATCTTCTATGGTCAAATGAAGTAGCATCACTTATCAATTTGAGTTTATTAGTAATTTTAAACTGTGTACTAAAAGAAATAGCAACCTTTAACTTTTCTTTTGACATGAAAAAAAGAAATTACAGAATCACAGAATCATTTAGACTGGAAAGTCCTCCAAGGTCATGAAGTCCAGCCTTTGACTGATCACCACCTTTTCAATTAACCATAGCACTACATGTTGTGTCCAGTCATTTCTTGAACACTTGGGATGGTGACTCCATTACTTCCATGGGCAGCCCCATTCTTTAGGGCTTGGCAACTCTTTCATTGAAGAAATTCTTCCTGATGTCTAACATTTACCTCTGCTGTCATTACTTACCTGGGAGGAGATGCTGCCCCCCACCTGACTGCAACCTCCTTTCAGGTAGTTATAGAGAGTGATAAGATCATGCCTGAGCTTCCTTCTCTCCAGGCTAAACAACTCCAGCTCCCTCAGTCTCATATGACTTATTCTCTGGACCTTTCATTAGCTCTATTGTCCATCTCTGGGCACTCTCCAGCTCCTCAATGTCTTTCTTGCAGTGAAGGTCCCAGAATTTGACGCAGGATTTGAGGTGTGACTTTACCAGTGATGAGTAAGGGACACATACACCCTGATCCTGCTGGTCACACTGTTGCTGATACAACCAAGATGGACATTGTGTGGGCACACTCTCACTCACGCTCAGTCATTGTGGACCAACACGCCTAGGTCCTTTACTGCTGGGGCTCTTTCCAGCCACTATACCCCCAGTTTGTAGAGCTGCTTTGGGTGGTTATGACCCAAGGGCAGGACTTGGCACTTGATCTTGTTGAGCCTCATACAACTGGCCTTGGCTCATTGATCCAGCCTGTCCAGATCTCTCTGCAGAGCCTGCCTACCCTCCAGCAGAAAAATACTCCCACCCAACTTAGTATTATCTGCAAACTTACTTGAGGGTGCACTCAATCCCCTCCTCCGGGTCATCAATAAAGATACTGAACAGGACCAGTCCCAATACTGAGCCAGGGGAACCTCACTAATGGCCAGCCATTAACTGGATATGGCATCATTCACCAATACTTGCTATTACACTGTTGTATGGCTCTGCTTCTTGAGCAGAGTGTCACACTGGTTTTGTAATATTTATCTTTACAGAAGACTAGAACAAAATCACAATGATAGCTATTGCTTAGTGGGTGAACTACAACACTTACTTCAAAGATGTGGTTAAGAGTTATTTGATATTTGTATTATTTTTTGGGAAAGTGTAGTCTGCTCTTTTTTGCAAACCAACTACTATTTTTGCCTGGTAAATGTTTATTTTTTTAAAAAAATATTTCAAAGTATTTTGGAGTCAGGTGAATTCATTATGATAGTTCTGTGGCAGAAAAAGTGATATTTTTTTTTGCTTTTGGAAGTTAGAAATTTGACATTTCATTATGCTACAGAAGCATATTTTCCTCTTTTTTATGAAATGACATATAATGAACTCTCTCTATCATGATACTCTACAGCTAGAACATTGTTTTTAAAGGCAGTTATCGACTCCCTGATATATTTATTTCCCTTTTTGGAGACAACAACAGATTATTTTTGAAAATTGTTTATCTGAGAGAGTTATGTAGAATTGAGAATGAATGAAAATATTTCAGTTCTTGGAGGAACAATTTAATAACATTTGATTTTTTTTTTTCCTATCAATGACAGTACTGTAAAGCTATGCATTTGCATATACAGATATTTCAAGGCAAAGTTTAATAAAGATGCTGACAGATTCCTGAATCTTTTACTTTTAGGTCAAAGATCTGACTTTTAGGTCAAAGACGGTATCTAATATATTGTTGTTGTGTAGTCCTCCAAGATTATGAAATATAAATCATTCATTGTAACACAAGTAAAAATAGTGAAGGTTTTTTCCTAAAAAGATGTACAAATACATCTTGAAAAGAAACAATCATTTAGAAATTAAATGTTTATAATGAAGTAATTTTCACAAGCAATGTATATTCTATGAGTCAGGAAATTCATGTCTGTCTGTGGCACTCAGCTCCCATTGAAATGGTCAAATATTGAAAAGTTTTCATTTGGGATGAGGTAAAAGAAAATAAAAATGTGTCAGAAATTTTGTAAAGATATCTGAAACTATAGATTCAAAATTTCTTTCTCATCTGATGGTGCATTTAGAATTAAATTACTGACTAATCCAGGTATACTATGAATGTTTTTTTTTGCTTTGCCTGATTATGCAGCTTGTAGAACTTTTATGATAAATGGAAAATTTCATTCCTATTTAAAGAATTTCTATTTTTTCATTGTTACAGTAAAATCTACACACTTACAGATCTCAGAAAACTGAGGACAAATAATCCTTTTTGTTCATATGTGGTTTTATCCTTGGGTTTATAACTCAATTTTACAATACTTTTTCCCCCTTCTCATTCATGATTTTTTGTGTGAACTTTCTTAGAGATCATGATTGAAATAATTCCTGAATTTGAGTAAAATGAAACTTATTGTATCTATGAAAGTGTAAACTGAAGAGGGAAAATCCATGTTGTCATAAAGTTTCAAATTTTTATTAGTCCTAGGAACTTATCTGTAAAAAACACCGTGAAGATATCTTAGTTTTCTCTATGTGTTAAAAAAAGAGAGAAATAACAGTGAATGCTCATGAATGAACATGCTTTCACTTAAACAAATATGGAAACAAATATGTTTTTATATGTTTTTGACTGTATTTTTTATATGCCATTCTCTTAAACATCTGTCTAACTTCCTCCACCTTTAATAAAAAAAACTGTCTGACCAGAATGGAGGAATAAAAATGAAAAATGAAAGAATTAGAGAAAAAGAATTTTACTCTAAATGTATCAGATGAAGACAGTTCTAATTTTGCATCTCATATGATAATGAGGAATGAATTAATGTATCACAGAATGGGTTACAGGTTTACCAGCGTGATGCACTAATACACACAAGTCGTACAGATTTGCTCTATAAAAGATCTCAGTGTTGAATAATAAGTCGTTTGCATCTCTTAGTTTTATTTTCTATTTCTTTTACACAAAAATCTGAATCACTGCTGAGTTCTCAGAGAATTAACTTGTGTATGTAGAAATGTTGGTCCCCAAGGCTTGTTTACACCTGATATTGCTATTTAATTACTACCCATTTAAATACCAGCAGGAAATGTACTATAATTTCTTCTTTTCATAGAAACCATTACAAGAAAAATATTGTCCTTTTGTTTGTTTGTTTGTCTGTTTTCCCGTTTCTTCTTTTTCTTCTTCCTCTTTTCTCTTCTTTTCCTTTTTTTTTTTTTTTTTTTTTTGCTATAATCATAACCTCTTTGGGAGTCTATCACTACTCCTTTCACTGCTACAGCAGTGTGTGGTATCAGGATAGTTCACTACAGCTCATTGCCCCTGAAACCTAAAACGTGTAATTCCTGGGTACTTGGGTTTGTTGAGAATCAGTAAACAATTTCTAATTAAAATATTTGTTTCTGGCATAGCTTAATATAAAAATGTTTTACTTCCTTGGATTCCTGCTACAGCTCTCAAATTGTGACCAAAATTTGAATAACAGCTGAGACATTTCTGTCAGAAATCTTAGTTTTAGAAACATTCATCTGGGAACTCCAAGTATAGAGGCATACCTACGGAAGCATAGAAACATACTCCATTAATGCAAGCAGATCCACATGGACTAAGGAAAGGTAACTATAACTTTGGCTTGCAGATCCAGATGGCTTGCAGAGATAAAAATGTTTTTTGTTTTTTTTTCTCCTGTAGAATAGAGGCAGAATGAGTTAGGACTAATGGATATTACACTTCAGACATAAAGCCATATCTTGTCTTTACATTTCCAGAGAAGAGTTTCTGATGGGGAAGTACAGACTGGCAATGAAGTGTGCACACATTCCCAGATAAGGCACAAAGCACTATTAGGCTGTGAGTTTTATCTGTGATGAGGTGCTAATTGCTTCTCACTGAAGTACAGATTGATCTGACACAGCTATCCTCCTCCACTGGACTCTAACATAATCTGAAGAGATTCAAGAGCTCAGAGAGAAATGAAAGTGGAGAAATGCTTTTCATTAGTTTCTCCTTGCTAGTAGCTTTCCCTTGTGATTTAAGTTGGGGAACAGCTGCAAGGGGATCTTCTTAGGATGTATCACTATGCTTGCCAACATGTCCTCTTGAAGAGATATGATCGAGTTTTGTAGCGACAAAGAACATCTAAAGAGAAGCTTAATGATTTGTTGTTAAAGGCTGTGCATAAATTCCTTTCTGTATAATGAATGTCTTAATGTGAAGAAAACATTCTCTTCCCTTTAGCTCAAGTTTGGGGAAATAAAATCTGTTAATTGTATCCCAGTCAAGTAGTCCATTCATTTGGAGATAGTGCAAGTATTGCTATACTATACTGTACAGGGACATTCACAGAAACAACAGACAAATAGCTCTAATCTCCAGGCCCTTTTCATATCACATTTTGAATTTTAAACTATATTGCTCAATGGATGCCTTTTAATGCCCACAGCTATGACCTGATTAAACTTTTGATGACACTTATGGAAATGTTTTATGGTATGGTTACTAGTAATGTGAATAATTTGTTTTTACATTGTTAGCCACTAATATGATTTACTAATATTAGTTGACTAAGTTTTCCTTTTCCTTCTGTCTTTACACTTAACAATATCTTTGTGTTTATTAAAAACTGGTATTTTTATAAAAATATGCCAACAGCAAGGGTGTTTAAATAACATTTGGGAGCAACATGGATGTACAGTATTGAGTTGGGTATGTTACAGGAATAAGCCTTGCTGTGAAATTTTTGTCTTTCCAGAGCAATTGGAAAATAGCACTAGAAATAATATTAGTTTTGGAGCTGCATGCACAGTTTTTTATTTTAATAATGCAAGCAGTCTGACCTTGTATGTGCACCAACATTTCAGAAATGAAAAATAATGAAACACAAAAGGTGAGAAATTAGGTACCAAGGCATCCTTGTTATTTTTGCTACAACTCTCTCTAATGTAAAATCTTCAAATGTGACCTGCTCCCAATTCCTGAAAACAGTCAAAAAGTTGATCATTGTGAAGGAAACAGTGCCATGAATTGATATGGAAAGGAGAAAAAAACAGTCCTCTAAAAAAAAAAATTGACACCACCATTGAAACCTATTTCTTACAATAGCCAATGCTGACATTCAAGGCTTGTGTTGCTCCTGGATATGCCACACATTGCATCTTGTAAAAAAGCAGGGAATATAGCATTTTATTAACTTCCTGTGACCCATCATTTCTTGATTTTACGAATTGAAACTGCGCTTGGCAGTACAAAAAACTGTAATGAAATATACACCAAGGGGACTAGAGAAGACAAAACTTTGAAAGACAAATCATAAAAGAATTTTTTTCTGCAGTAGTATTAGAAGTTCTTTGTGACAAAAGGAAAAAAAACCAACAAAAAAAAAAATCTATGTGAGATATTTAAGAAATTTCTGATGGTGGAAAGAAAGTGCCCTGTAAAGGGAGTGTAGGAAGGACAAATCCCTTCCCTTTGTTTGCAGCTGTCTTGCACTTACCGGTTTGTGCTTGTTAAGCTATGCCATGTGGTTATAATCTTAGCTGTTGTGGTGAACAGTCCTCTGAAAGAGCTGAATGCAGAGTCTTTAGAAGTCACTACAAAGATTCTTTGCTTAATGTTCATTTTTGTTTGAGTACTCAGGATAGATTTGAATTAGTTGTATTGTGTGATATTCACAAAGTTTAAGCACATGAAAATTTAGCATTGCTTCACCTAATGATATCAATAGAAGACTAAAAAGAGAAAATACATGTATTTTTCCCTCTAAATCTATGCACTCTTCTCCACTGTGGCATAGACCATATGTCAAGTAATGATCATGGTCCTACATTCTTGTCTAAAGGGCTCTTATTTACACTAGTCAAAAAATCTTTTTGGTTGAAAATGAATCTTTATTAAAAATAAAAGCATACTATTCATTACCTTTCATAATTGGCCTTCTAAATGAGTTTAAAAGCATCTGCTTGATATTGCAGATGACCTTTGCTGACACAGAAGTGTTGCAAGCTGGGTCCTGGGGGCCTGTCTGACCCCAAGCTTCTGCAAGCAACAAGACAAAACTGCGTAGTCACAGTGACTAAGCTGTGGACCCCTTCCTGCTTCAGGAACCCATGTTATCTCCCTGTTGCCATGCTGTTGGACCAGTATAGAAAAACATCAGAAGTGCTTTAAAAAGAAAGAATGCTGTCAGAAGTGACAGAGGAGAGAAAACTGAAGTGCTTTGAAGGGAAAGGAAAATAGCATAAGAAATAATAAAGGCTTTATAAGAAAATGTGATGGAGAACAGAAAAGAATAACAGCACAGATGAAAAGATGAAGCAAGCTATAACATAGGAACAGTTCATCTTCTTAGTTGACCATTATATTTAAACTAAAAAATTCATTCTAAGAACCCGAGTCAAGACTGAGCTCCAAGTTGTGGATACTTCTGTGTCACATGTAATAATAGTTTGATACTGCATTGAAAAAAATGTTCAGGTGGTTTAGCAACGATGTTGGTTTTCAGTTCATTGCAACTCAGAACAATGAGAAGGTGAGATTATTAATTTGCACATTAACAAATGACAGTGTTATTTTTGCTTATGAAACTTGGACAGTTATTTTTCTTCATTGCATACAAACATTCAGATTTAAGGATGGCTGACGCTACTAACCTTCTGGAATTTCCGTCTATTCTTTACCAAAATTTCTTATCGTAGGAGATTGATCTCCAGGGAGGATGCCTGTTGAAGGACTGTGCCTCCTCCACACAGAAGCAGACAGGCAAAGGGATAGTTTTAGGGCTTTTTTGTTGATAAACATTTCATGATGTACTGAGTTTTCCTCTGTAGCCTTGAGCAAGTGCTCAGCATCCTTTCTTTCTAGCAATCCTCCAGTCACTATGTGTCTGAACCTGATATTTGAATCATGACAGAGAAAGGTCAAGCTTGGATACCCTTAAACCATTTCAAAGTCAGGGCAGGCAAAACTTTTGATTGTACTTTGCCTTGAATTTTCATTTTCATTTCTTGTAAAATGGGTCCAAATTTTTTGAGAAATTCAGGATTTGAAACGATGACCATTTTTCAGAATAGCTAATTTTCTGTTGAGTACCTACAAAAAGTTTGCTGTATTTTCAGTGGCTCTGTCAACAACCTGGAACTGCCACTGAGAGCTGTTGAAAATCTGCTCACATCATTAAGGTACTTGAAAGTGACCTTTAATATCTTGAAATGCTAGAATTACAGACTATAAGAAAGATGCATCATTCCTCACAGAGCACTGTGTTACTGCCTTGGTGTTTTGGAATAATAACGTTAATAGCTGCTGCAGAACCCAGTCATGTGAAAGCAGTGGTTCTGGCACTAATTGTGCTTAAACAAAGGATTTTATGGTGTAAACCATTGAGAGCTGTCCTCAGTAAATTACACTCAGGATCTATATATCTCTTTAACTCTCCCTGGCTACTGGCAGCCAGCTTACTTGCCATCTGCTGTTTTCCACAGATGAAGGCTGCTCTCAGTTTCTAGAAAGCTAAATAAGGTTTTTGGTAAAATTACCTGCTAACCTCAGACGCAGTCTTCTTAAGGGCTACACAGGGGATTCATTAAAGCATGAACAAATTTTAATAAAGAATAGATGGAAATTCCAGAAGGTTAGTAGTGTCAGCCATCCTTAAATCTGAATGTTTGTATGCAATGAAGAAAAATAACTGTCCAAGTTTCATAAGCAAAAATAACACTGTCATTTGTTAATGTGCAAATTAATAATCTCACCTTCTCATTGTTCTGAGTTGCAATGAACTGAAAAACCAACGACGTTGCTAAACCACCTGAATAATTTTTTCAGTAGTATCAAATTATTATTACATGTGACACAGAAGTATCCACAACTTGGAGCTCAATCTTGACTCGGGTTCTTAGAATGAATTTTTTAGTTTAAATATAATGGTCAACTAAGAAGATGAACTGTTCCTATGTTATAGCTTGCTTCATCTTTTCATCTGTGCTGTTATTCTTTTCTGTTCTCCATCACATTTTCTTATAAAGCCTTTATTATTTCTTATGCTATTTTCCTTTCCCTTCAAAGCACTTCAGTTTTCTCTCCTCTGTCACTTCTGACAGCATTCTTTCTTTTTAAAGCACTTCTGATGTTTTTCTATACTGGTCCAACAGCATGGCAATAAGGTAGGGAAGATCCTTCTTTGGAGAAACACTGGACAGCTCAGCCTTCGTTTATTGATAGAGAGCTGAGGAACTTTTAATAGATGTCAGACTGAATCCAGTAGTTATGTCTGCAGTAAAATCAGCTTCCCAGGCCAAAAATCCCTAGGGGTACAGACTCATATTTGAAGGCTAATTTTATGTGGATTTGATGGAAGGAAATTCAATTATAATCATCAAATAATGTACACCTAATAATCATTGACCTGTTGGCACATGTTCCTCTTCCAAATTTTTACGAAGTATTTTGAACCATTAACAATACTTGTGAAAAATTATGAGAGCCACAAAAATTTATGAAATTGGTTTGTATTTATTTAAAAATAATTGTTTAAATTGTTTCTAAATTTCCATCTTTGACACAAACTCAGATGTTGCCCAAGGTATGTTTAAGACTGGATGCCTACCTCAAAAAACTTTTGAAAACTTTTAGATTTTTTTTTGACAAAATTGCCTGGGGTTTAAAAAAAAATTAAAACAGTGAAACCTCTGAAAACTTTGATCATTTGGCAAAGTGAGATGTGCATTTTCACCATATGTTACTGAAGAACATTTTGAGTTGGAAGGGACCCACAAGGATCATTGAGACCAGCTCTTGAGTGAGTGGTCCATACGGGCTCAAAACTACAACTTTGGTCTTATTAGCACCATGCTCTAACCTGCAATACATGGCAACTTAAAAATCAAGATGATTTGGAGAAATGCACTAATAAATGTTTTTTCCTCTGTGTTCCTGTTCCTAAAGGCCATGTTACCTTGTTGGCGTGTTTGTAGGAAATGAGCAGTTAAGTTTTACATTAGAATAAAATTTATAAGTCTGCAAATGAATACTTAAAAATTGTTGGAAATATTTCCTGTGTAACTAGAAAACTTTTTTCATGTCTCTTAATGAAAACATTAACAGACATGAAGACTTTCAGTTATGCCAAATGACTATTCTTAGGAATTGTCTTTTTCTCACTGAACACGGTGGGGAGCTTTCCTTTCACAGACGGATGAGGAAATAAGTGAATTGTTCATATGCCTGCAAAAATAAGGTCTTTACAAATTTGGTTCCCATCTTGACCCATTTCAGTGCATAACTTTGCTCATGTATGTAATTCCATTCAGTGTTATAATATTTTTAATTATAACATTTGCATCCTCTGGACTTCATTGGGTATTTGTTTTTATTTGCTGCATAAAGAAACATTGCCAGCTACTTCACATTTCCCCTAAAATCTGACATGCAAATCTATTAGATTTGAAAGTCGCTAGCAAAACTTTTACAAAATTCTGAACTTGCAACAATAAACAGAATAAATACACACAAAACTACTTATGCCATGTTAAGGTCTCATGGCATTGACCAATAGGCTGCATAAAGGCACACTAAAAAAGATTTATGTCCCTTAAATTCCCCTGGTAAGAGAATAAGAAGGAAAAATGGAAAATTGAGGCACCTCACCTTGAGTATAAATGTCCACTAGGGCAGAAAGGAACACGGTCAACATTGAATATGTTTATGGTTTAAATTTGAGACAGAATTTGACTTTACTATGGATACACGCTTTAATTATAAGCATTTTGTTTCTGTCTGGTAACTAAACTTTTACTCATCTCCATAGATATCCTATACATCACTGAAGGTTTGGAGGTAAAGAAAAGTAACTATATATCAACAGTCTACAGGACTTCTAATTTTCTCCTCACCTTAATCTAAAACACAGAAATAACCTTCCTTCAAGAAATATTTGTGCAGTCTTACATTTCGGAAATTGTCTCCAAGGTACTCACAATTTAGAGTGTAAAAAATCTGGGAAACTGTCCAGCATTTTGTTATATTTTAATCTAGAGCCATATTAGAACACAATAGTAAAAAGTAAAGCTATGAATGTAGCTAAGTATTTAAATACAGTCCCTTGGGAATTGAAAAATATTTAAAATTTAAAAATATATTTTAAATACATTTTTATCTCTTTTATGATCTTGTGACTATTCCTGGAATTCTTTAAATAATCTTTCTGCTTGCTGTTAACCATTTATCTATAATTGTAATTTTCATATTATTTTAATATAGGTTTTATTTCTTTCACATTTTTTTCAATTTCCAGATGGATATTATCAAGAGACTCTAACCTATCAGTTATCAGAAAGGAGGCTTCTCATAAACTATGTAATCTATTTTAATAATCTGAAAATAGGTTTTTTGGAATACAGGCAATAATGCTCCTATACTGTTGTCCAGTTTTCACCTTTGCATCCTGCTCCACGCTGTTTGTATGGCAATCAAAGCACTGACCCAGAGCAATGTCAGGTCATCACATCTTAGGGTTCTTTAATGAAACTTGTAATCTAAATAAGGATATGAATTAAATCTCTCTAGGGTTTCAGAGTTGCATTACAGATACAGAAATAAATGAGAATAAAGCTGTTTATCTAACTTTACCTGCACTTTGAAGTCTCTTCTAGGATAAGATTCTCTATATCTTAGTAATCTTTTTTTCCCTCTAAGATTTTCTCGTTCAAAGTGTGGTATAAAAAGATTGGTGATTATCCTACAAGTTTTGTATCAGCATCCAAATCTTAGTTCTGTAATTCAGACACATCCTCAGAATTAATGCTTTTTAAAAATGTCCTTAACTATCATTTGGGGAAATTCAAATGTATTTTCAGAGATAGCTGAAAACTCACACAAATGATCAGACATCAAGGAGTCAATCTTAAGGTCAGCACTTTTTATTTGGATATTTAGATACCTATGCAGCGCTATTGATTTCAGTAGAGCTGTGAAAATGAACACCAAATGTGGATCTGGCACCGACTCTTTCCTTTAATCAGTATTTCTAACAGATGATCTGTTAACAGAATATTATTAAACATTAGTCTTTCCAAGCACTCATTGCCTTTCTACCACAAAGAGAACTTCTCATAGCACAATGAATAATACACCTGCTTTTAGCAATATTTGCTTTGGTGCTGTGTGCATATAATAATGAGGTGTACCAACCTGCCTGAATATAAATGGGGTGAGATGCATGGGACACCTGTTGTATTGTGGAGTTGTAATTAATAACCAGAAGGCTATTCCTGAACACTAAGGTGGGAAAGGTGAACATTAAACTAGGTCCGTGGCTGATAGTAGACATCTACTGAAATGAAACCCAAGCAAGATTGCCATTAAAATATATATATGAAATGGAAATGGCTTTCATTGTTCAATTAACCTAATTTTTATAGTTTATAAATTACTTTAAATTTCTTTGCATAGTTTAGGTAAAATAAAAATAACAGTCATCTTAACAGCAAATGAATCTTGCAAAACATCCCCGAGTGTGACTGAATGCACATCACTGGCCGATGGATTGTATCCTGGGAATTTTTCTCGTTCTATCTTTTCTTTCTTTCCCTGGGGTGATTCCACAAGATACTAGTAGCTACTTCAGGCACATTACAGAACAAGATTAATTCATTGCCAGATTTAGTTTGGAAAATCCTATACACGAATCCATCCCTCTTCCTTTTCAACACCACCTGAAGCTTCAAGTTTTAGACCATGGATAATTCTGACTTTAGTGACTATGAAGAATGTGCTGCTGACCTATTCCAGATTACTTCTTCTGAAACAGCTAGTGTTCACTTTCAGGTCCAGTTCTTGTACAAAAATGATCTTTAGCTGACATGAAACATCGATACCTTTGGTCTAAACAAGCACAGGGGATATTCAGAGATATACTGAGTCCAGACTTCTTGATTTGTTGACAACCTGTGTATATGGTTTCCTTCATAATTTTACTAATTTGATTAAGTAAATTTTCCTTTACTCCTATACTTAAATCTTTAAATCTCTTGACATTTAAGTGAGGAGATTAATACATGCACCAATAAGACCAGGACCATGGATGGTTACATGGGAAGTCAGATGGAACTATATTTGTTATAATTCTGAGAAATCAAATTGTCTGATATCTGGTAGCAATTAGAAAATACTACGAGAAAAAAGTCCTACAATTACCTTTTGTTTCACACAGTATTTACTTTCACAAATTTCTAACTAAGGAGCACTCAAACATAGCATAATTGCTTGTTGTGAGACACCATAATTCATTCCTTGACTAGAGATTTTCGCTTATCCCTCAATCTGATGAGGCTGAAGAAGAATAAAAATAATGTCTCACATGCTTTTGCATGTGTTACATCAACAAAGTTAAATATTTGATTGTCCATACTGTATGCTTCAATCTGGTCTATTTTCTTGATTTTTCACAAGTAAAATGAAGTTGAATGCCTGGATTTCTTCCACCAATTGCTGTGGGTAAAGTTACGTGAGTCAGTTTTAGACTGTGCTTAGTTTGGTGCTAGACATGAGTATCCCAATATTTTCTCTCTACTCCCACTTTACCCTCCACCACTTAAACACATAACTCATAGTCCAGAAAAAAAATTACCAAAATAGTTTCTAAATTCCAATGAGGTTGAAGGTTTTATGAGCCTGCAGGTGGATGTAATGAATGGTGACACCTGAATATACACAGAAAAAGGGACTGAAATAACTGGCCATGAGATGGAAAAAGTTTAAAAACTGTGGGCTACTACTCCTGAATTATTAGATATGCTGAGCCGCCTCCCACTATTTCTCCCTGAGAGGAGACATGCTCAAACATCTGTGTAACAATGTGAAATGGAAAAAAAAATATTCAGGAGGTTTGAGAAAGAGAGTTTGCTACCCTTTAAGTATGCACTCCTAATGGAACTAAAAACATCAGTTTCAAACTTCTGTGTAACAAAGAAATATTGTAATAGTTGCTTATCTAACTCATTAATCAAATAATATCAGAGAATTATTTTTCCTCTGTTACAGATAAAAAAGAATGCATGCTTCCCTTACAAATGAAAAGGAATACTTGCTTTTGAAAAAATATGGCCTTCACAAGATTTATCTATTTTTAATTGCAATTTTGGAAACTTGCATAAAATGCACACATTTTTAAAACAAATTTAAAAATATTTTCTGACTAATTTCCTCTGACCTGTTTCTCTTTGCTATTAAGAAGATAACTCAAGGTTGAACTTACTTTCCTTTCAATTTTTTTTCCTCAGAAAAATATTGTTTCCTGTTTAACTGAAGTACTGAATTTGGAGCCCATAACCATTAAGCAGTTTTGTAGACAAAAAATAGAGCAAGCAGTTTGCTCAGTTAGGATCTTTCTGCTAGTATGTGCCTTTCTTTCCATTGTCTGTAGCCAAATCCCAGATTTCTCCTTTGGGTCTGATGTCTAACATTAAGTGAGATACAGGTCGACATTTTTATTCAACCTTTGCTTTGATTTACAGTTACAGCTACTAGGATTATATCTTTGAGACACATCAGTCACTTTTCGCTTAATTATATCCTCTGGCAATCATTTAAACAAAAAGCTAAAACTGTGTTCATATGTACATATAATCATGGATAAATTTGCTTGAAAACACCTCCAGTATTGTTTTTATAATCCTGCTGTTGCAGAGTGTTGAAGAGCTATTAAACTCTGATGTGGACTGAAATGTACCTCTCATCTTGAAAAGAAATTCATTTAGTTTTATAGTACAAGTAAAATGCACACTTCAGAAACAAAAGATAGAAAAGTAATCCACAGTCCAGCAGCTTCCTGGGCATATAAAAAAGAACTGAGAAGAGAAAAAAACATTTAAATCTTCCAGTATGTTGACAGAGGCTGGATGAAAACATGGCAAACAATAGGAGACAAAAAAATATATCCAGTATTAATAAGAATATAAAACATAGGTGTTTCCTGAGATTCATTATATTCTTCCACAGTTCATGTATCTTCTTCTTGGTCCTTAAAGTCAGGCCTAAGAATATGTTCCTATGGTCACTAAACCATACAGAGGAGAAATTAAAGGCCTCAGAAAGGAAGTCAGAGCAAGAAACCCCTATATAATGAAAAAAAACCAAACAAAACAAAACACAACTACAACAACAACAAAAAAACAAAAACAAAAAAAGAATTACTGAAATAGAGATATGTATTAAATACCAACTTCTTTTCCAGATTTAAGGACCTTTCAGTGTTTGTGTCCACAAACACTCTTCGGAACTAGTTTACTAAACCATTTCAAAATATATAGGTAAATAAAATGAATATAGAGTAAAGCACTGTTGGCAGATGATGCTGCTCTCCTCTCCATTTTATGTGGGAACACAGGATGAATCCTCTGCCCAGCCTGAAGGACTTTCAGTGCATTTCTTCCAACAATGGACTCACGTTCATTGTTGTAGTTAAATATTCACTGATCCCAGAAAACCAAGAGTTTGCTGTGTGCTGGGTCTGGACGCTCCCTTAGGAAGGAAACAGCTCCTAGAGACAGGGATTGCAGAAATCATTGGTCTGTCATTGTAAGTGAATGTCTCTGTTCTTGGGCTAGTCCAGTGCATTTGTGATTGCTTGCTCTCCCCTTGTTAATATTTAAATCTTCCATAAAATATTGTGACACTACCACACTCTTCCTCTTGATTTGTTTTTTCTCCTGATTTTTTTCCCTAAGCAGCCTACAGACTGCTGGCTAGGCTGTTCTACTGGGCTGTTGGTCTCTTGCATCTTCTAGGTATCTGCTTCCCATCATCAAACAATTTATAATTAGCTTAAAGTTACTAGATCAGCTACAGAGAAAATGATATTTTATGTCATCTTTGGGCTGATAAAAGTCAAAATCTTTGTTTCCCTTCTAAAAACATCCTAATCACAAATCTACAGGATAAATTAGTGTAGGACTATTTCTCTTTTTTGCTAATGAACTTTGCCACTGTGCTGAAGAAAGAAATAGAGATTGCATCATTCTGAAAAAGCAGGGGATAAGAAAAAATTTAAATTCCATTTTGGGCACAAAATCAGGGGTGATTAGGTACTCAGCAGAGGTTTTAATTTCAGCCTATCACTGAGTATACCTTAAATAGAAGACAGTAAATCTTTACTTGTTCCTTTAGCTATCAGATTTTATGACTGCTCATCATGAAAAACTCTTCTGATGCTAATGTTTTTATGATTAATGCATCCATAGAAATCTGATTGTAGCTTAACATCCAGAAATGTCCAGTTATTTAATTTTCATGATGAGTTTGTTTTCCTTTTTTTTTTTCAGAAATGCAGACCACAGAAAATAAAGCTGAAACATAAGGACAAATCTAGATAAGAAAAAAGATGAGCAGAAGCTAGTTTAGAAGAAATTATAACAATTGCATTCAACAAAATCTAATTAAGAGTGCCAGTAAAGATGCTGTTCATGGATTTATGTGATGATAATGCAATAACAATCTACTTGTGATATGTAGCCTTGTTACTTTACAAAATCTGAATGAAGTTCACAGAACCTGTTTAAGCCAGAGCAATATTAGCTGAGGCCACTATCTAATCAATTGCTTCATAATAAATGGGCCCCTTGTTTACAGTAATATTTTAATTCAAATTTATCTTCACAGTCAAAAAAAAGTGTATAATTGCTTTAATGATATTAGCTGTCTCAGCCTTTATTACAACACTGGACATAATTACCCTCTTTAAAGGTAATTTATAGACCTCATTAACACTCTTGCCTCTCTGCTGTGATTAAAAATCTCCTAAGAATTGAAATTTCTCTGAACAGTAAGAGAATTATTGTGATTTATTGTTTGCCATTGCTGAAATGAGCACAAAGGTGATTTATTATAGCTGATTCCCGCTGAAGTGACTACAACTGGACCAGGGAAGGTGAAGTCAGGAGCTCTTGGTAAAGCAGTTTACTTCTCTCCGTCACAGAGCTGCAGTTTAATATGGGTCCTGTCATTTGCTTTCACAGGAGCGTAAAGAAATCTCTGGCAAATAAAGCTACAGCAATAACTATCTTGAGAAAAAAAAAAATCTCACCTTTGCTAAATAGAGAGCAATTATATTTCTTTATTGCAAATTAAACCCCCTGACATAGCTTTAAGGACTCAACAAGGTGATATTAACATGATTTTTGCATACAATGCATTTGAAGCCATGGGAGATGTTTGGCTTACTGGTTGGGTAGAAAAAACCTGTAGCTTACTTATAATTTACATTTTGCCTTTTTGTAGAAGGGAATTTATAAATTTCATTTACTTAAAAATGTAAATCTACACTACAAGGAAGCTGGCTGAATAGGTCAAAACCATAGCGTCATAAAATCTAGTGTCATCTTTACCTTATCCTCTCAGTCACTATGTAACATTGAACATTTAACAAAATGCTGAAATCCCAAAGACAAACAAAAATAAAGCTGAGGAACTTACTATTAACTTACTACATTAGCATACGTGAGGACACTCCTATCCTGGCTGTTCAGAATACATAGTTTGCAAAGTAGAGAAAGTAGGGTCAGCAGTTTTTTACACTGATGATGGAGGTGGTACATATTCTGCTTGGGGCCAATAGAAAGAGTTCCTCCAAAATAGCATCCAGAACAGAAGAAATACAGTACTGTTTGGAATAGGATCTCTTCCTAGGCCTGAATGCTGCAGATCTGTTGTTTTACACAACATATACACATTGCATCCCCTGAAAGAGCTGGGATATTCTGCTTCCACAGCTGTGCAAAATGCATGACTTCAGGGGAGGCTTAAAGTCCTTCAGGAAATACAGGCAAGCATTAAATGGGAGACCTTCTCCCCTGTGGGGCATACACTGCTTTCCATATTTCACAGAATTTAGCTCTGCATAATGATGAACTCAAACACTAATTGCTCATGAATAACATTGATTGAATCTTTAGCTGTTCAGAAAAATAAATACTGTTCAGCTATTTTTTTTAATATGATATTGCATTGATTTTTTTATGGCAAATAGGTGTTTGGTGTAGTTCTCTGTAGCTAAGGAGACTAAATTAATTGTTTAAAAATTGGTTTTGAGCACACAGTTATCTGGTTTTCGTCACTCTTACTATGAATATGGATATCTTTACTCTGCAAATATACTTTTCAAATTATTTATACAATGGAAATCAGAATTACATAAAGGGATTGCTGGTGAAGCACTAATGTGTGGGTTTTTATTAAACTGTCAAACAATAGATATTGAGTTGCTATTTTTATGGAACTGATAATTTAATATAAATACTGATAGGACACAGTGTTGTGTATCTGTGGGTCACATATGTATTTCTAAATAAAATAATCCTACAGGTAAGAGAATGAGACATTCTGGTTCCATTCCATTAAAACTGTATCAATCCAGTTATACTAATTTTTTATTATTTTATTTTCTCTATAGTAAGTTTATATCTGCTCTAAATGGTATTATAAGGACCTCTTGATTTGTACTTAATAGAAACTATGTCGATATAGTAATCTTTCACTGAAAAGTTGAAGAAATGTAAACATCAAAACCAACACTCATGTGGTCAGATTTACAGATAATACAATGTATATGAAACCCTGTCATATGCACTATGGATAGTGCAGGGGAAGTGGATCTACACATTCAGTTAAAACAAAAGGAACACAGAAATTCCTTCATACTATCTACATAATTGTGTTAATGAAATTCTAGAACACTATTTTTTAAATGACCTTACTGCTTGCTATTTTAATAGTGGAGTCTATATATGCTGGTACATAAGACATGGTTTTAATATTGGTAGCATGAGTTTACAGTTAACTTTCATTCTTATATTTTTATATTTTTATTTTTGAAGAAAATATGTATATTGTACACTGCAAAATGTAGTTTGCTTTTCCATACTTTTAAGGCTAGAAAAAAAAAAAAGGCAGATGCTTTGTACTTTTCTCTTCTGATGGTCACTTTTCATCTTTAAGATTTTAAGATCAGTGAAGCATTTTGGAGGACAGAGAATTTTAAACTTAACAGCTGCTGGCAGCTGAAAAGTATTTTATGAAAAATTCAGTTGTTCAGATGTGAAGAATTGACTTTTGTTGTGATACTAAATATTATTTATTGATTCTCCTTTTACCTCTAAATTTTTCTCCTTACTTTCCTTTATTTGGAAATTGCAGAGAATACAATTTTCACTTGAAATAATTTTTGAAGGCAATAGAATATAGACATAAAGTCAGAGGTCTAAGTTTATCCATGGAAGGCTGACATTTATTAATGATGCCAGGCAGGTGGACATAGTACTTCAATAAATAGATTATAGTGATTAGAGGGTTTGTGTGAGTCAGTAGAGGGTCAAAAGCAGAAGTTAAGCTGTCTTCAGGAGAATGAAAGGAGAATACCCAAAGAGATAAAGGTAAACAGAGTATATTTTAAAAACCTTTTACTTTTTAAAACCTTTGTGTCTTGCTTTATAATCTTCTAGTGAGAGGGAATGTGGGAAAATAATGAGAAGACAGGCATAGGCCTTCTTAAAATGGCCTCTCATATGTAAAAAACTAATTATGTAAATATCATATCTGACTTGGTTAGTGGTATGAATAACATAAATGAACTGTGCAATCTAATGGGATTTGTATATAAACCAACTCCAAATGAAGTATTCAACACAATTTTATTTATAACAGCAGATATTTTTTGCTCATGTATGATTTGTGCTTATTCCACATGCAGTTTTATCAATTTACTGGGGTAATTTCTGTTACAGTTTGTCATGACTCATTAGTAGAGGGTGTGCTGTTCATTATAAATTCTTGTGAGGCTGAACAAAGACACTGGACAGTTTTTAGGGAGCTCTTTGTGTTTTATTATACAGCCTTCTATAACTCCAGCAACCAGCCCACTGCTTGGACTCAAAAGTTGTTCATTAACAATCTCTTAAACTCTTACAAACCTCTTCCACAAAAAGTGTTGGCTAACAAGCCCTTAATTTTGTTCAGCATACTTCAATAAGTTATCCACTCCCAGAACAATTTCCTCAAAGGTGCTGGCTCACATGTCCCAACACCCAGTCAAAGCTGCTGACCGAGCATGAGTCTGAAGGCAGAGCAGGACTCTGGCTCAGCACTGTGCTGCCTCACCTCCACAGCATGCTGTCCTCTGACCACCTTTCCTGTATCAATACTCAGAATGGTTGAGACAAAACTTGAAAATGTCTGGTCCTCTGCACAGATAATATATTTCTATTTCATCTGTGTGAAACTCTTAACACCATAAAAGATGCTTAATTTACGTTATTGATGGCATAGGGATTGCTGAATGGATAAATATTATGTGATATAATTTATATTTTTATATAAATATCAATCTATTGCAATACCTATGTATCATATTTGTGATATTAGAGATAACATTTTAATGTATGGGGTATTTAATAATGAAATTAACATGCTTAAAGTTAGAGCAAAAATTCTGGAATTACATATGGTTCGGGGCACCAGAAGGACTGTGAGGGAGAAGACTGTAATAACTAGTCTGATCATCAAAATCTGGTATTTCCAAAAGACAGCAATTCAAGTGCTCAATACTTTATTAAACTCTTTCTCCTAGTACAACTCTAATTGATTATTTACCTTGCAATAGTACATAGGCAATGCACAAACCTGATGTTACAGCTGTATTCTGCCCTGGAGAATTTGTCATCTCAAGAGGATAAATATTGGGAATAGAAAACATTGAAATTCTTGTGTTGCAGAAAGGAATTGAAATACTTTTTCCTTAGTATAGCTAAGGTCAGGAATGTCAGTGTAGAAATCAAAAATCAAAATGTGTTTTCCAAAACTCTTTCAGATGTTCTAAGCACAGAAAGTACACTTATCCTTTATTTGCTGTTCAGATTAACAATTTGAAGATTAGGATTCTTCCCTTTAAGTACTGGTTCCTTTCTTAAACCCCTATTGGTATCCAGTGCTGCTAAATAATTCCAGTTTCTCCTGATGTTAATAGAAATTGCATCATTCAGTACAATAAAAAACTCATGAGGTATAACATTTAAATATAATTTCAAAAGACCTTCATAAGGTGTTCATAGTCTAAAAAAGAAGCCTGCTAATGATGAAGACCTACCTATCATCAATGCAATGCCTAGATGTGATTTACTGGACAGACACATCATTTAGGAAAGGAGACAAACACAGATAATTAAAGTTTTTTTGCAACATTTACACAAATATTGCTTTTGTTGGGAACAGCATATTTTCTTTAGCTTTGGATGAATCTGAGAAAATCAAGCTATTCCAGTGTAATTGAGGTCTATCTTTGTTTTTGATCCTAATTCTGGTAATGGGCTACATTCCCTGTTTTATCTGAAGTGATTCAACACTGTTATCAGCTGAAATTTATAATCTCTTCAGCATCTTACCAGAAAGTAGTTTTCTATTAAATGTTCTGGTAAGCTTTTTAATAAGAATGAACTTACACAACCTGCATATTTTAAAATTTAGAAAATTAGGTAAATAGATATATATAGACATAGATGCATATAGTGATATAATTAGAGAAATGACAAATTAAGTCTTATTCTGGTCATTTTCAAAAGTATGCAGTCTTAAAACTTCCTGTTTCATCTTTCAGACGGGGTATTTTTTATTTGCAGCATGATTAGCACTTTTTAATGGCTGTATGTTCCTGCCAGAATCAGTGCAGCTGATATAAGTACTAGTCTGCATGAGAAGAACAGGTTTAGAATATGTCACAATTGTTTTCTTTCTATGCTTATTGCTTTTGAGGCTTTTGTACAAGCTCTTGGCTTATACATAGAGCCTATGTTTTGACATGCATTGACAAGCTTGGGATACTTGTTTTTTTTCCTGCCATAACAGAAAAAAGAAGTTGAAGTGCCTATTTTGGTCAAAACTGGAATTGCTGTTTGAATAGGCACGTCTTAAGTAGAGGAAAATGGCTGTTGAAGAAAAGGTATGGAGACATAGAAAGAAATTAACCTGGGTATCATGAGCCTTTTTCATGTTTTTATAGGTACACTCTAAGACCTATCTTCTCATTTCTGCACTGGAGAAACAGGCAGAGATTAAAAAGACAAAAGTTCACAACATAAAGGTACACTTAGAAAAGGTAACCATGCAAGTCACAGGACCTCTTGGAACTGGGAAAACTGAAAAAAAAACAAAGATCTGACTTGAGACCTACTTTACATAGTAATTCTCATTTCTCTATTTCTCAGTTTATTTTTTTCACCTATTTAGGCAAGAAAAATATTATTCTAATCTATTCCGATAGCATGCAACCTTGTGAGGCCCTGAATCTGTGTTTATGCTATAGTTATTTGTGTAAAAACCCTTCAAAAATGAAAGACAAGTTATTTTAGCGATAGTGATGTCGAGTTGCTGAAAATAGAAAATAAAATACTTTGGGAAACATTAAAATGGAATAAATTCCAGAACTGGGATTCCAGATCTTGTTATAAGTGATAAAAATGCTTTGAGGAAATACAGGTGTCTCCTCTGAAATTATTTAATAAACTGATCATTCGTTATAAACTGAATTGATTCAAGAGGATTTTTAAAGTATATTTCCTATATGTTTTTTTCAGATTTATGAACTGATTCATAGAAAATAAAATAAAAAACCCAAACCAAAATTATAAAAACATCACCAAGGAGGTACCAGAGCACCATTTAATATAATGAAATAAAATTAAACCTGTCAATAACATTAAAGTCTACAAACTGAATATTTTTTAACCCAAAGTCAGTGAAGGTTGTGGCTATATGACAATGGTTCCCTAGATTTCAAGGGAATATTGTTAGCCTCAGTTCATGTATTTGTTGTGGCTTCCTCTGCCACGTAGGTGGAAAGCATTCTCTGTTTCAAGTCACAGTAGCCAGAGACTATCATTCTCAGTTTCCAAAGATCCTACAAGTACCAGAAACACATCTATGTTCTTCAGAACGAATTTTTCATTCTTGTATTATACAGACTTTTGTTTCCTTGTAGACTTGTAAATGGATATACAGACTTATATACAAAAGATACTATTTCTTGTGAGTGGATAGTAAATTGCAATGCCATCAGTTTTACAGAGTAGTACATTTAATTCCATACCTGCTCTACCTTCCTTTTCAGCTGTTCTTGTATGTCCTATTCCATGAAATGCTTTATAGCTGTCATGAACTTTTTCTGACTTTTTTATATTATTAAGGGATTTAATTGGAACATCTACAGTTCTCTAAGAGGCACATCCACTTCTAAGTGATGTGTGGAGAGGAAACCACAATAAATTTTCATTATAAAAAAATGCCGTATAGTGTACACTAGCAAAAATAAACTGAAACACAGTTCTACAAAAGGAATTTGCAGTCTGTATTATTTTCAATGAGCTTTGAATAAGTTGCAATGGTAAAATCTGCCACATAATTGCAAGTAGAGTTTGGACTTCAACAAATATGTTACTGCTCTTGCTGTGAGTTGTGAGCATTCACTGATATCATACCTACATGAAGTCAGTTGCAACAGGAGTTGCGAAAAGAGATTGCAGAAGTCTGTGTCCAGGCATTAGCTTGTCAGATATTCTTGACACTCTTTACTATTTCTGTGATGATATCTCATATGCTTGACCCTGCATTGTCACTACATGTCCTCAGATGAAGAATATATCTTTTTCAGCTGCAATTTCTTATCTCTGTCCTCAGTTCATTCTTTATATCCCCAGTGCTGCTCCCAAAGCAGTGATGGCACTTCTGCACTGACCCAGAGTCAAATCCAGCACTAATTGAATCTGGCACATGAGTTCATGTTCCTCCTACAGCTGATCAGGCACTGTGTGATGAAAAAATTTTACACAAGTGTTCTTTAAAATTTTGACTTTTTGTTCTCCTAGGGTTTTTTGGTTTGTTTTGTTTTTTAATATTATGTTTGTTTTTTTAATATTACTGTAAAGTTACGCCTTGACCTTTACAGCCATGACTGTGAAATTGCCAATTTATTTTTTCTTGACATCAGTAGGGTATAAATAATTAAATTATTGCCATCACTAAAATCAATATGTATGAAGGAATGGGTAAATGGAAATCTTATGCTCAGAAATCAGAATATTTCTGGCCACAAATTTTTATCTTTTTTTTTTTTTACTAGAACTGAATACTGTAACATCTAAATTTTGATGTAAAAGGAAAAGGCCATGAAAGCAAATATGAAACATGATTAGAAGTGAGAATAAAGCAGCTTGTTCAAATTTATTTTATTAAGTTCATGTTGAAAACATAATGATGAAGAACTGCCAGTGGCACTTCTCATTTCACTAATGATTGTTTTAGCAAAAATATACATCAATGACAATTATTTCAGCTGCCTACCATTCTTCCCCAGCTTCAAAATCTCCACCTTTTACTTATTTAGGGATCAGTAAGTCTAGTTTTCCTCTGACAGTTCTGTGACAAAAAAAACAGCCTGTTGATGACTATTAGTTTTGTATCATAATAGGTTTATATCAAATTGAAACATAATCTGACATCATATGATTGTCTATAAATTTAATTGAAATTAGCTGTCTCTTCTTTCACAGAACCACTAAATGCTTTGAGCAGTATGACAAAGATACAAAAGTGTTGAGTACCTCAGCTGTCTCCACATCCTGGGCAAATAGGTCTCCCATTCCTTCCAGAGAGGCTCCATGTTTTCCCTAGTCTTCCTTTTATCATTATTGTACCTGTAGAAGTTTTTCTTGTTTACCCTGACTTCCCTGAGTACAAGCTCAACTTCTTCTCTGTTGGGATGAATGGGAGATGAGCATGCAGGTGATTCTTGAATATTAATCTACTGTCTTGGGCCCCTCTCCCTAACAAAGTTTTATTCCAAGGTAGTTTACTAAGCAGATTCTTGAAGAAGCCAGTCTCCTCTCCTGAAGTCTAGGGAAGTGAGCTTGTTGTGCATCCCCCTTGTTGCCCTGAGGATCTTCAACTCAACAATTTCATGGGTCCTGTAGTCTAGGCTCTCCTTGAGCTTCATATTCCCCACTGCCCTTTTCTTCTAGTGAGATAAAGTTCTGGTATAGCATCTCTTCTCATCAACTTCTTTATCACTTGGAGAAGAAATTACATCAAAACATTTTAGGAACCTTCTGTTGTGCTTATGTTCCACTGTGTTGTCCTTCCAACAAGTGCCAGGGTGGTTGAATTCCTCCTTGAGGACCAGGGTTTGTGACATGAACCCATTCTTATTCATCTACAGAGAGCCTCATCTGCTCAGTCTTCCTGGTTAGATAACACATAGCAGACCATCAATATTGTCACCTGTCCCTGTCCTCCACTTTAATCCTGACCCATCCATTTAATCCTGAAGTCTCAGTCAGCTTCTCATCCACCCCCAGGTGGATGCACTCCATCTGTGCACTTATACAGAGGGCAACACTTCTTGCTCATCTTCCCTGCCTATCCTTCCTGAAAAGCCTGTATCCATCTACTCTAGTCATAGGAGCCATCCCACCATGGCTCCGTCATATCAGTAAGATGACAGCCCTGCAGGCATGCGTAAGTCTCTAAGTCCTTTTGTTTACTCCCCATGCTGAGTGTGTTTCCACAGTGATATTTGAGTTGGGCCCCTGATGAATTTGCCTTCCTGTCTGGGGTGACTGGAATTCTTCTGTGCTGCCCTTCAGGTGTACTCCTGATGACTTGCAATCCCTCTTCAGGCTCTGGACATGTCTTGAGGTGTCTGATATCAAATTTGTAGGAGTGTGATGGATTGAGCTTCCCTTTCCCCAGCAGGTTTTATTTAAAATTCTTTAGTCCAAAAGAGGGTAGATCAAGTCCACGGAAAGTATACTTAAAGATTGGGATACATACTTTGCACTGTACTACTGTGAAAGTATCCTTTATCTGACCTTTTTTCTGCCTAGTTCTTTGACTGAATTAAAAAAGTTTTTAAAGTATAATTGCTTTTCTACCTCTCTTTTCGTACTTACTACAAGATAATTATTGAACATCCATTGAGTGTTAGAGATCAACACCTCACATTATGCAAAGTAGATCCCAAATACTTTGGGAAAGGCCAGAAAAATTTTATTAGTGCAGAAAAAGACCCCATAGTATGTTCATCTGCAAGTTTTGCATATAATGCTTTTAACATAATTTCTGTTGCTGTGAGAGAACATTTTAAAAGGATTATTCATTTTATTTTCTGTTAATTTTGCTGTTGTTCCAGTAAGATCAAATAGTGTAAATCTGTTATAACCTCTACAAAAGCAAGAACATTTTCTTTGCTGTCAAGGAAACCTTGGAGCTGGGTACATTAGCAAGTCTAACCTTACTTAAAGAAATCTGCCTTTTTGTGCTTTTTATTTTTCCTAAAGCCTTTAGAAATAACACTGTGCAAATACATGGTGCACACCTTCTGAAAGAGAAGAGTATATAACAGAACAATAACATCATTTATGTGATGTGACATTTTCACTAAATAATTATTCATGTAGTTTTTAAAAAAACAAAGTGAATAACTGCATAATTATTCATAATTTGGCACACTTTTAATTTATTGTTCTGTAATGAGTTACCGCTTGTTTAATAATGTCATGGTTTGCTATGTTATTCAGTTGTTAGTCATCTTAATTTCAGTAAAATCCAAGCAATGTTCTCAAGATACAAAGCTACTAGCAGAAAAAGAGCAGACCCCAAAAACGATAAATAATCATTAGAATTCTCACAAGAAAATAATACAGATATGATCATCTGGAGAAGTATGAAGAGCTTAGTTTAATTGATAACATTAAAATATTTTGCACTCAACACCTAAGAGCTGGGAACTTCATTCTTCATTTCATATTAGGTATCTGTTTTTTCTCTGCACGACCTTTGAAAACATAATTTACTGACGTCACATTCTTTTGCCTGACTGAGAAGACTTATGTAGACATCAGTCTTTAAGTTAGTCATGAGTGGTGGAAGAGCTTAATGGATTAAAGCAGATCATGGATCGGGGTGCCCTGGTGGCTCTCAGCTCACAACAATGTCATGCTTACATAGATCTGGCAACAGAAGATCATTCCTGTTGAGGAATATTAAAAGCCATCTCATCCTGCCTATGTGCAGGATTCTCCTAAAACACAAGCACATGACAACCATGTCCTCCTCCTCTTCAGCTGTCAGAGACTGGTCAGTAGTGCAGGCACACACATGATACTCTCCATTTTACCCAAAACACACACATTCTAGTTAAGCAAGACACTTAAGGATGTACTTATTTTAAGCTGTTCTCACTCGCAGATGCTTAAAAACCTCCACTGAGCCCAGGCCTTTAGAACAAATTGGATAGTACTGTCCAAGGGAAAAGTACATTCTTAAATCTCTTTAAATATACTTGTGATTAAATATATTTGTGTTTAAAATACATGCATCTGAAAAGTTTTGAATCATTTGTATGACTGAAGATCCAGGAATTCCTTCAAGACTTAGATGATAACCTACTAACAGTGAAATCTGTAACAGATTTTTATTAAGAGTCTTTAAACAGCAGTTTTCTGGCAAAGATCAAATTAGGGTTTTTTAAAGTGCTATAAAAATCATCGTTTTATTTTAACATGAAAAGAATATTCTAACATAGAAAAGGGTGTACACAAAAAGAAAACCTTCTAAATAGCTTCATTTCACAGCCATATATTCAGACTTCATATTTTACAACAGATTGACATGAATTTTATCCAGCGTAGCTCTGTATGGATACATTGGTTAGTGTTAAGGTGTTGTGCTTTATTTCCTCTATCTCAGATGGATTTTTCTCTACTGTTCAGTATTTTGTTCCATTACCTTGGCTGTATGCAGGCAAGAAGTTTATTACTTGTCCCCCTCTGCTGCCTTTATCACTTTTTCCTTTGACCTGAGGCATTTAGAGATTTTAGCTACACTTCTTAGTGATGAGATTTAGGAACATTAAGATTTCACAGTGCACTGTGTTAAAATATTGAGTTTCTGAGCCATTGATCTTTAAGGTTTATTTCAAAAACAAGATTACAAACTTAAAAAAATGTTTTGCATTTTGCCCAATTCATTTTTAAAAAAATCCATCATGAAATCTGTATTGACGAGGTCTAGAATCAACATTTCTATTTCATCTTAGCATACATTTAATGGAATAACAAAAAAATAATTTTGTTGAGGCCATTCAGTCTTTTTCCTTACCCAAAATCTATACATTTTCTTGCTCATGAAAAGCAGTAACAGAGTTGTATCACTGCTTACACTGCAACCTTGATATTGCAGATTCTTACTTTGTCTTTACTAAGTCTTACTTTGAGGGAAAAGGAGGGGGGGAAAAAAGAAGATTAATTATTCTTCTTCAGAATTATTTGAAACTCATAATTACATTTTCCACTCAGCAGTTCAGAACTTACTTTTGTTCCAAGTCAAAACAAAATTGCATATTTGGAATTTCTTACAGAAAATTATTTGAGACTAAAATGCCTTGCAGATTCAGATATAATTTTTACTTTGAAAAAATGTTATGTTTTAATTTTCCCATTTAAATTATATTTAAGGGATTTTATACCATAATAAGTATAACATTTAAAGTAGAAGGTTGCTATAGCATGCTGAAGCATCATATGGTATATTGACAGTATTTATATATATTACACAATTTAATACAGTATGTTCTAATATTCAATACATCTTAGTAATAAGTTTTACATAGGCTTATTTTTCATGCCTTTAACTAGGGTTTACCTGAGAAAAGTATCTGGACAAGTAGCTTTAATCTGGATTTAAAGAACTATCTGGGCAGTGAAGTCCTGTAAAAACCTTAAAAATTAACATTTTTAAACCTTTTAAGGCGTTGATTTATGCGGTTCTGAAAGGAATACTATTGCTTATATATCAAGGGCCTCAGCTGAGTTACTCCCAAGTTCCTCTGCTTGATTCCATTCAAGCAGTAATTTAATTTGAAAGATCTGTTCTTGCTGGTGACATTGCCAGTCCTGTGCATCGCCAAACAGTCCTGCCTTCAAACACTGTTGCATAGTTTGATATATGCAAGGATATATTGGATACTTTGATATAATTTATAGATACTTGATATATACTCGAGTAAGGTAGCAACTTAATTTTTATATACTGTTGCCACTGGGAGAAGTTCTTTTTCTCACAGATAAAGGAAATAGATTAAGTAATTAGAGACATGCGTGGAAACTGGCAGAACTAATAGCGTTACTCTACTAATTTATTTAAGCACTACATCACTTCCTTATGTATAGCTTAAAGTGTATTTCTATCCATTCACTGAGATAACTGTAAAATGTGGAAGTGTGTGGTTTAGATGTAAGAACAGATGTGAATGATGTACGGTAACAGAAAGCAGACTTAAACACATCTGAAAATGTCGTAAATATACATATTAACTTTTAAAAAATGGCAAAAAAAAAAAAAAAGGAGGTAGGACTTTTAAAGGTCATATGCACAGAAAGATTGTTTGCTATGATCAGGTCTGGTTATTCACTCACAAAATTCTTCTACCTTAATTATTTTTAAAAAATGTGTGTGAACCTGGCAGCCTTTTTGCATGCCACTGTCCGTACCTGGATTGCCTGGGATGGAGACCCTCTGGAAGAGCTGGGCTTGTTTTGCTAACAGCGGGAGCAGGATGGGACACAGGCAGTGCCCGGGCACTGCCTGCAGGCTTGGCAGGACTCTGCACACTGGGAAGGTCGTTTTGCTGCCAAACCTGCTTACACAGACTGTCCACAGGCTGCCTCTGGGGTATCTGCATGTAACAAAGGGGAGAGATCAATGAACCATTAACATAATTGCAACAGTTTGACATCACAATTTTATAATACTATGTTTGTATTGTTCCAAGTTTGGAAAATCCCATTACACCCACTATTTTATATAAATAAAATTCAGTTTTATTCTAGTGAAGAAAATTTTTAAAAGGCTAAATTGACCATATTTAAGCAAGTATGACCTCTAAAGAGTTGATGTTAAGTCTACTCAAATTAAGTAGAAAACCTTAGAATAAGAGTCATATTTCAGAAGGAAGATATAATTAAGAATGACAGAAGCATTTAAGGGAGATTTGAGGAAATAAGTTAAAACATAAAAATAAATAACTGCCTAGGGTAACACCTTTCACTTGTATGAGTACAAATCATGCATCAAAAGATCAGGACACTTTCTTAGTCTCACCTGGGAAAATATGTTCTGTCAAGCTCATTTCTGTTCATGAGCTGCTTTTTGGTCTTGGTCTTCCAATTGTCTCCATTACATATTACTTAATACCCAAGCTCTGTTGAGAGTATAATCAAAAGGGTTTCAAGGCAGAGAAACTCAGGCTAGTCCAGATTATTTTCTTGAGCTGATGTAAGTGCAGAAGATACCATGACTGTGGTCTATGCTGAATTTTGTTCCTTTTACTTGTGGCAATTCTCTAAAAGTTATTTATTTTTAGGTAAAAAGAATGAGAGACTAATGCTCACTCCATGGAACATTCTTGTAATATTGAGTATGAATGGAATCTATCTTGAAGGGAATGGAATTTATCATAAAGGCCATCAACTTTCTGCACCACCTGTCCAAGGATCAGTGGGGAGCTGCTTAACACAACCGACACAGATGGTAGAGGTTTAGCCTGGGCCGTACACATACTGAGACTAAAGTAATAGTTAATTGCTTATAAGGTGGAATTGAGATTATAGTTCAAAATTATAAATTCCCTGGGATCCTGTAATGACATTTGAAGATATATTAACAACAATTTCAGTTTAACTTAAAATATTGGACAATAATTTTTTGACAGTCCACCTTGTGTTTTTAAGTATCTTTATCCAATTTTACAATTTTTACAATGGGGACCAATACAGAACCACTGTACGTCTCTCACATGAAGCTGATCCCATTCTCTAAACATAGACCTTGGAAACTGTAAAACTCTGTACTATGCAAGTAATTATTACAGCTTATTCTTATAGAATAGTTGAGAGAACCTTGACTGTATTGGATCAGACGAGCATGTAATGCAAATACATTTAAAGTAAATATATGTTTAGGTTAAATGGCTTGTAATGATTGGATTGTATGCTAAAACTACTCCTTGCAGGATAGTCTCCAACCAGACTCTTGTTAGTTTGAATTTATGCTTACTGATTCTCCTTGTCTTATAGCTTTCCTTTCCTTTCCTGGGTTTTTTTATGGCTGGTCACCCCAGGACAAATATGTTTTACAAAAACTAGTAAAAAACAAGGAACTGTTTAATAACAAGCAGTAAGAACTGGGAATCCAATATCAATAATTGTCTTTTTCTTTATAGGTCCTAGAACATTTAAATCTTGTCTGTTTGGGATTCCTGTTTCTCCCTGAGACTGATAAATATCACCCTGAAATTTGGTGGCCTTCAAACATAAAAAATAGAAGAGAAATTTTTCACCAATAGAAAATGATCTGCTGAATAATTTGAAATCTCCCAAGAGGTATAACAGATGGAAAATGGTCCTTAAGGCTAACTGTTCTACATATCTACTTGTTTTGTCACTCTTCTAAAATGTTGACTACTACCTTCATCACAACTGCCTGAAGATATCTTACAAGATAAAGACTTTCCACAAATTTTAATGGGATGCAAGCATGAACTAGCTGTGAATATGAAAACATTATTGTGCCTATTTTCACTAGAAGGAAGTAAAATGCTTAGAGATGCTCTCTAGAGAAACAAAGACAGACATCAGACAGTCTGAAGATCATTCTGGATTTTTGTGGGTTGCACTCTTCTCTGATAATTACTTTTATTCACTGAAAGAGCCATAGAATGGTTTGGGTTGGAAATGACCTTAAGGATCATCTGCTTCTATTCTCACTGCTGTGGGCAGGCTCACCTTCCACTAGATCAGGTTACTCTGAACTCCATCCAACCTGGCCTTAAACATTTCCAGGGATGGGGCACCCACAGTGTCTCTGGGCAATTAGTTCCTGTACCTCACCACCCACATAGTAAAGAATTTCTTTCTTATATATAGTCTAAACCTGCTCTCTTTCAGTTTTAATCCATTCCCCCCATGTTTTGTCACTTCATGTTTTTGCGAACAGTCCTTCCCCGTCTTTCTTGAAGGCTCCTTCAGGTACTTGAAGACCTCAATTAGGTCTCCCCAAAGCCTCCGCTTCTCCAGACTCAACAATTCAAATTCTCTCAGCCTTTTCTCATGGAAGAGGTGCCCCATCCCTCTAATAATCCTGGTGAGCCTCCTCTGGATTTGTTCCAATGGATCTATGTCCTTTCTTTGGTCGGAATGTCAGAATTGGATGCAACAGGTGGGGTCTCACACCTGGTTAATTAATCATTTTTTAAAATCTAATTCTGTGTTTGAAAGTTTAAGTTATAATAGAGGTAGTATTTTACCCATGGAGGTATAAAATATTAACAGAAGTATGGTTTGTGGGGAGAATTAATATATTTTTCTTTTCACACAATGAAAATGGCCTAACAAAACTGTGTCACTTTTGGACACAGCCTTGTTTTAAAATCTGAAACAGGAAAATTTACCTTAGACTATTGCTGAAGTGCATGTTGAACTCAGATAGATGCTTTATGATGCCACCTAATTACTTCCGTGTGATTCTTAACTCACAATGTGTTCTGTAGTCTTACAGGGAAAGATATATCTTTTAGAAAGTGTGCTGGAAAGATTTTTAATGTTTTAGGCTTAACAGGAACCAAAAGGTCTCAACTTGGGTTGGGTAAACTGGTAGGGGCTTCCATGATAAACCAAGAATGAGGACAGGTTCACTGCAGATAGAATTTTAGCTTTATTCTCCTGAATGAAAGTGTGTCCTATAATAGAAGAATAAAGGCTAATTGTGTAAATGAGATTTGGTTTATTCCTAAACAATAATGTAGGAAAAGACCTTTGGCAAGGTAAACATGTTCAGTTTCCCTGCTGCACTTCTTCACTACTTTTCAAGTTCCATTCTGAAGTGCAGTCAGCAAAAGTTTTTTGTTAATATATGCAAAATCACAGACACAGCTGATCTTGAATATGCAGAAAATGCTACAAAAAAACATCTGTGGCAAGTGAGAAACTGTCAGGTCACTGATTAGAAATTCATTGTCAGATTGGGCTGTTTTTACTTGTCTGTTCAGACAAACTGCAGGGGATGTTTCTCCTGGGTTTCTATTTAATGGACAATTCTGTACTTCAGTACACTTTTTAGAAAATAAAATGCAATTTCCAAGACTCATTTGAAGACATTGTGTCCTTTTCTGAATTACTTTTCTCCTCATTGGTGATTAAATATCTCTGTGTTTTGTCTGATTCTTTCAGTAATGTTCATCTTCAACGCTTATGACATCACCATTGCTTTCATGATAATGAAACGCATTGTCACCAGAACTGTTCTGTGAAATAGCCCTAATTGTCCTAAATGCTACAGCTGGGACAATGGTAAGGATGAGCAGCTGATTGGGAAAAGTAGTTTCTAAGTCTACAAAACCATGATAGTCAATGAGGAGCAGAGATGGCTTTGAAACTATTTCAGAGAATATGAACAGGCTTTCCAATAACTTCACAAGTTTAAAACAACAACTATTTTTGTTTGGACAGTTCCTCTAATGCACAGTTGACAAAGGCTTCCTGGGATTGCTGTGTCAGCAGTATGTCCCAAGGGAATATTTATATCTTGGTGCTAACCCAGAGTTCTGAGGTAGATTTGGTATTGTTCATGCAAGAAGTGGAAGTATTTTCTACCAATGAGCTACCAATGAGGTTTTCCACATCACATGGTGCCACACCTCTTGAGGGAAGAGTGGGCCTCTGTTCTGATGGATGATGGTTCATCTTCATCTCCTGCTCTGTTCTGGCTGGTTTTGGAATATATTTGGATATTACAAATATCTTATTTCCTCCTAATTAAATCTTCTGTAATTCAATTAATTGATTTATTTCTCTTTTAGGATTTTGTATTACCTGTCTTTATATCTTAATATATCTGAGTCTGGTAGCAATAGCATGAAGCCCCACAGCTGTTTTTCTTTAATGTAATATTCCTTAAGTAATATGATCACTCTCTATTCTTGAAGTAAACTAACAGTGTTGGCAGCTACATTAGATTAGAGAACGCAATATAAATGTGTACCTATAGGAATAGTTTAGACTTTCTTCTTTAATGAACTTCAAAGAAGTTCCTTGTAGATAGTATAATTGATGTGACTTTCTGTAACAATTGTTAGAAGGCAGAGGTTCTTGCTCACAAATATAATTTAGACTATGGAATGGCTATTAGAAGAGAAGATGCAAAATTGACTAGCAGTACATGAAATGATATTACTGTGTACATTTATTAAGCTACTGTTTGCTCAGTGGAAGCACCTCTGCAAATGGTTATAAACTTACAGAATTGTAAACAATTTCTCTACTAACAACTACAGCATCCCTAGACAATCTAAATCTTCCAAAATTGTGGCAATCTTAAAACATCTTTTCTTCTAGTCAGCTAGAAATATTAATTCTTTTTATGGATGTATTTAAGACAAATATTTCCCATCTTCACCTCTTTGGGATAACTCTAATGCCATACAATTGCATGGAAATCTACAAATCACATTTCAATGCTTGGCATGGTAAAGGGAAATGTGACATAAGGGATGTAGTTTTAAGTGGTAGATTTCAGTGAAAGGTGATGGCTGATATATGTCAGATACTCATTTCTACCTGAGAAGTAAATGGTATTTATAGAGATAAAACACCAGAATACAAACAGGCAGGCACTTAAAACATTTTTAAATTAATTTTTCAAGTAAGTCCTGTTAATTTGAGAGAATTTTGTAAAATGTGACAAAAAGGATGCTAATTTTTATTGAAAACATTTGATTTTAAAAACTCTGCTTTTATTTGGCAAAAAAAAGATGTGTAGTGTGGGAAAAACTTTTCCAGGAGGAACATGGAATAGAATAAGCTAAGATATTTTGAGGCTGGAACTCAGTTTATGAATATCATTGTATACCATGGTCACTGTTACTGCAATAATAGGATATGAGCCCTGATAACCTTTATAATTCTATGCTAATTCTGGCTTTTGTAAATGTAATGGTGTACCACCACCGGTTTCCTTCCTTTGTTCCTCTGCTACAGATGTGGGACCATATGTAGGGCAATTTGATTAGTCTCTGGTCACTCATTATTGTCTGAAAACAATGAAAAGAAATATGCAGGGTTATGCACCTTTGTGAATGACGTGCTTCTTATCACTTTGATTGTTCAAGACAGTTTCTGAGGTGAGATTCAGGCAGGTTCAGACTCCTAAGCTAACTGATAATTCATGTTTGGATGTTATTCAGTGTCTGTATTAAAATTCAGATTTTGTTTCACATTTTTTTCTTATGGCTCTCTAATCTCTGTATTCTCCCATGTCCTGGAATACAAAATAAACCTAATATTAATTGAATTTATCATTATTTCACATTCTTCTGGTGAAGCTTAAGTCCATCAGCTCATTTCCAGGAATATTCAGTTTTTAACATGTAGGATTCCTTGTACTCTATGTGCCACACGTTGGCACTGGCATCACATCTGATGGAGGAATTTTGGCAGGTAATGGTTAACTTATTTTATTTTCCTCTTGCAAGTTCTAAGTTTATGAAACAGAAAGGTAACACTACATCTTAGCATAACTGTTAGTAATGACATTTGAGACATTTGGATTAAAACTGCAAGTTGAAAGTGGCATTGCAGTAAGTCTTGGAAAACTGTAATGTGATATTGCTGGTTAATATATATAAATGGCTTTGTTTTGATTCTGCTTTAGTCAACAGACTAAATTTTAGTAGGATGAATGTGACATTACAATTAAGTAACTAATAACTGTTCAGGAAAAATCAGAAAACTCATTTTTCCTTACAGATATGTTTCTTTGAAAATATTACTACTTTTAAACTACCATTTCTTTATGCTGTCTAGGGAGGCTAGGTAGACAGAAACCACAGAAGAAAGGCAAGGCTGTTTTTCAAAGATCTATTGCATGACACAGCATAATTCCAACATTCTGATAGGATTTGTATTGTGACTGATTTGTCAGGACCAGGCAGGATTCGAGGACTTAACAGTCCAGAGACAGAGGCTTGCTTGTAGCCAAGGCTCCAGCATTATCATAGACTCACTGAATGGTTGAAATTGGAAGAACTCTTAAAAGATCATTTACTCCAGCCACCCTGCCATTAGCAGGGGGAATCTTTCACAAGATTGGGTTGCTCAAAGCCCCATCCAACCTGGCCTTGAACATTAAAAACTGATTCACAAAAATCATAGTACTGAATCTTACCTACACACAGACTCACTAGTCTAATGCATACCCTTAGATGCTAGTACCTTATGAGATCAGAGAATAATAATTTAAAATGACTTTTCTAAAATAATTGATCAATGATTGAGGTTAATGAGTATTAAGTCCCAGCCTGTTTTGTAAAATTGGAGTTGCTTTATTTGATGAAATTAATCAAATAAATCAAATAAATAAATCATTACTCCAAATATGCTAGGCACAATCCAAATCATTGTAAACTATTTCCTCTTTCTAGAAAAAAAGTAAAATTTTAAGGATGTGATATGTCACAGTCCTTCCCAAATCAAAAGTAATACCATGCCCATAATGAATTAGTAAGTTCACTGGCAATATTTCTTCAATATATTATGAAAGATAAGGTTTTATGATCAAATACATTTTTGATCAATTTATTTCATCACTTACCACCTAATTGTTTCATTATGACATTTTGTCCCTCCCCATAACGAAACGATTTAATATACTGTATAAAATGACTGTGTTTCTCAAAAAAGTTAATCAAACTATTGTCAGCTGATGTCTGAACTAGTGCCCTGAAATTAATATATGAGCTGTTCAAAATATCAGTTATAAATTACTTTCCTTGATAAATTTCTCTAATTTAAATATATTTACTGGAACTTTATGAAGTACTCTGCAGCTGAGAGACTTAATCCTTTTAAGTTCATTCTAAGAACATTTAAAAACACTTTTAAAAGTTTGAAACTACAACAACCACACCTTGCAGAAATTCATCAAGATATAAATTAAATGCTCTGAATCTTTGAGTACTCTGATAGTGTCCAATAATTCAATATTTATCATTGGCAACCAGATAAATTTTCTAAAGTACCAGTCTGCCCCACTGAAATGGGAAGCAAAAACATTCATATCATTCAAAAAATGACACTTTTACTTCCAGAAGTAAATAGTTAGTGACTTTATCTTGAGCTTTCTTCTATATCTGCTTTCTGGGATGACAGAATAAAGATCAAATAAATTTAAATGTTTGATAATAAAATGAAAGATGAAATAGAAACATTTGGCATTTCAAAAAAGCTAAATTGTACTTAGAGTGATTTGACACCTGTATGTGTGTCTTTGATACTGCTTTAAGAAGCCTTGCAAGAAGTAATTTTGTTTTCAGTGAACTCTGATTTTATTTTTGATTTGTATTTTGCTTTAGGAAAAAAATCTGTTCTGTACACACTTTTATATGACATGATGTTACACTGATATTCTCACTAGAAAGAGATTCCAGGGGGAAAAATAAAGGAAAACTAAATTTAATCCTAATTAAGAATGTTCTGAGAAATTCCAAGCCCAGCAGACCCCAGGGTCTGGAGCACACAGACTCACAGAGGCCACCAACATGACCTCATACACAGAGTGCCAGAGGTGGAGCAATGTCCCCAGCTAAAGCACCATCCACAGGTAGATCCTTCTCCCACTGCTTTCACTCAGACCCCCATACACCCTGGTTTCTCCTGTTTTTTCCTATGGGATCTGCAGCCCACAGTTTCTCCTTCACACACTGTTGCTTTTACTTTTTAGTGCCTGTACAAATACACACTCTGTCCCTCTAACCTCTGGCAGCTAGACTTAGGAGCATTGTGGCCACCACTGATTGTCCAGTGGCTGGAATTTAGACCATGAAGTAAATATACCACAAGTATTACCTCTCTGCCTGAGCAGGGTTGTCCTTGAGTGCATGAAGAGCCCACAACCTCTCTGGGTAACCTGTTCTAGTACTCAGTCATCCATTCAGGAAGAGAGGCCTTCCTCATGTTCAGCCAGAACTTCTTGCGCTACTGCTGCCTCTTACCCTCGTCATTTCTTCACTAGCAGATAATTCATATATTGAAATAAACTGGAGCTGCATCCGAATGTTTCGATATTTGATTTATGGGCTAGAGATGGCCTTCTTTGCTCCTCTCTGTCGCAAATGTGCATGGTGCATGTCAAAATACTGACAATTTTAAGTGCAGTTGTTATACAATGGAAGCAGTTGTCACCCTCAACCATTTCTGTACTATGTATTTCATAAATACAGTCTGAAGAACCATTTCCTGCTCCAAAACACTTATATTTCAACCCCAAAGAACAAGTAGTACACAAGAATAAGCAACATGAAGCACCAAATGTGGGTTTATCTCTCTTAATTTTAGACCTAGTCAATACCATAATAGATTTCATTTGTGTATCTCTGTGTGAACCATGACAGTAAATCTCTAAAAAGATGCTTCAAAAGATGCATCAGTAGGTCATGACTCTGCTAATGGATGTCTTTTTACAGACAAGCTTAATGACTCTGACAAATGAGCTTTAGAGAATCATGTAAGGCCACTTAAGAGGTTACTGTTCTGCCCCCAGCTGTCTGCCAAATCCCCTGCTAATTACTACCACCCACAAAATTAGTAGAAGTAGAAATAATGTGAGCTGATTCTTTATCCCTAATAAAACTCCATCAGTTGAGCCTGTAGCTTATGAAAAAGACTGTAAGCTGGCACTGCTCTTCTATACCATACTTACAAAGCAATTTCTCACCTAAAGATGAGGTATGAATCTTCATAGTGGTGCTATGCAGAGTCAAATTGAAACCTGACAATAGAAAGTAAAATTGAAGTGTGTTACATTTGTTTTTTGTGGGGGGTTTTAGGGGTTTTCTTTTGTGTTTTTTTTGTTTGTTGGTTTTTTTGTTGTTGTTGTTGGCTTTTTTTGTCAATAAACAGATGTGACCAAATATAGAATCATAGAATCACAGAAGTGTTTGGGTTGGAAGGGACTTAAAAGCATTCACAACTTAAAGATAAAGTAATGTTTTTCCTTGCCTTTGATTTTCCTTGGTTAAGAGTAACAAGATTGTCTTCATTATATGCTTATTCCCTGTTTTAAGATACTTGCATGGTTAGTGTTACTGTGAAAGGGGTAATCAAAGTGACATTGCAGTACCTTTTACTTTGTCCTTTCTTTTTTCTTGATCATGATCGGTTGCTGTAAATGTAGCAGTCATAACAAAATTACACTGTTGCTTGATTATAGTACTTTGAAGTACTTTGAAGAACTGTTTTCTACCTTGTTTGATTTAAGAAGTTGAAAAAATATTGCATTAAAGGGAAGGGGGTTGTTTATTTGTTATGGAAACATGACTTTCCCCCCCAGTGTCTTTTTTACTAATATATGCCTAGTTTTTGATCAAAAAAGGACTTCAAATTTGGACTTAAATTTTAGTGGGCAGACTCATACTGTTCTAGCTGAATGAACAGTTAAATGATTTTTTGACTCGGGATCCCTTGTGCTCTCAGCCTATTTCCTGAGATAAGCACTTTGTAACTAAGATGTAGACTGTTCTAACTCCTAGTGTTTAGCTGGGTTTAATCTTTATTCCTCCTGAAGGTTCTTGGTTTTCATCAGTTTGTTTCAGTGAACTCAGTAAGCGAAACTCTTTGATATTAGATAGGCTAGAATGTCACTTGCTGTAGATTTCCAGTCTTATTTGCTCAAACTGCAAACACTTTGTAGATGCAAGTTTTCTTACACTTTGACCATCTGCAATTCTTCATGCCAAGTCTTTCTATCAGTTGGGCTTCTTGGTGGTACTGTATTTCACCCAGAAATTACAGCTGTAGTATTTTAGTGTTGGCAAAAACAATGTTATCCGTAAGGTCTCAGCTGGGACTCAATACTGAAAATAAGTTATCTCATTCAATAGCCATGCTATATTTCCATTTAAAATGGAAAATGTAACAAGAAAAGATTGACCATGACATTTAATTTTCCATCCACCAAGCAAGATGATTTTTCTGAAAGAGGATTTTTTATTCAGTAAAATACATTTCTGAGCAATATTGTGATAATGAGATTTTAAATGAAAAAGGATTGCATAATGATATTAATGGCATTCTGAAACTAATGTTGTATAATGTATACGTTGTTGTGCATCAATCCTAAAAAGCAATAGAATTTACTTGTGAAATTTATCTAGTGAACAGAAATATATAGGAGCTGTATAAGACTTCAAAATCATGCCATTGTTAAAATCGAAATCATGAGTTATATGTATTTAGAATTCAAACAAAAAATCAAGGAGTAACACAAGCATCACATTTAGTGGATGGTAGATTGAAGAGCAGAAAAACTTGTTTTCCAAGTTCGATAAAAACTGATCACAAAAAACTATTTAAATAGTTTGAGATAAGACCCCCAAAATGGTTAAAGAAAAAATTATCAGTGTCATTAATGCCAGTATAATCCTATTTCACAATTTTTGTCTATGAATTTCTAGATGTTATATGAATTGCCATTTCTAATGAGAGATTATAATTCCTATTCCTTGAAATTGAAATATGTGAAAACTAGCTTTCATAGTTCATAATTATCCTTCTGAGAGGGATAGTCAAGGACCAAATCTGAAATTCTGAAATAGCCTACAAGTTAACACACTGCAGGAATACCGATGGACTCTGCTCAAGTATCTGGGTGATGAAAGGATTGTACAAGCCAATGCATGGTATGTTTAATGCAATATGTAGGCATGAATCAAAGTCTGGTGCTGCAAAATCTGTAGCTTTGGCAGATGTTTCAGAAGCACAGCACTACAGCAAACAAACAGGGAAGAGACCCAGTTGTGAGTCTTTTTGATATAAATGAGAGGAAAGCAATGAAGCGAGGCAAATTCTCCATATCCCTCTCCTACCCTCCAGGCTACAAATGTCTCAGAGGTCCAAATCTCAGAACATGAAAAGTAACTTTGAATTTAGGAAAGATCCAACTCATGCAAAGAAGTTTTACAGTATAGTTCCACAAAAATGGTATGATTCATACTGAGCTATCCATTGAGCTTGCTTTGGGCAACAGTGAATCAGCTTTCAGACTTTTGTTTATCGGGGTGAGAAAGGGCTTCTACTAGGAATATAAAACATCATTGTTGAGAGACAAAAATAAGATTGAAAAGATTTTTTTTATCTGGAAATGCATTCTCTGTTTGGTTGTGTACAAACCTTGTGGTTTTCTTCATGAAAATAGTTCAAAGCCTTTACTTACTTCAATTGAGGTTTATTCTTCTACATTTTATATAACTAAAAAGAAAATATCTGGAGTAAGAGAATGATCTGAGTTTTTTAAATATAGTCAGTGCTGAGAGAAGGAGACTTTTTAAAATCATATCTACTTGGCACTGAAATAAGGGCATACCATAAATAGAATAAATCATCGTTATAATAGAAACTTTCTCCTGACTGTATGACAGGCTGGTTGATTAGCTTGGACCAGATACTTATCTCTTAGAGAGCTAAATTTAAATGACAAAATTTATACCATAAGTTTCATTTAAAAATATGAGGCAGCCTTCCCTCAAGAAGACTAGCAGCCAAATCAAATCAGCTCTTGGAATTTTTTTTTCTCTAGTGTATAAATGAGAAGAAACACTATTAAAGTCTGGCCAAGGTCAACATCAATGCTTATTAATTAGTGCTCTTAAATGCTTTGTATAAGCCCTCTGTGTTTGAAATCTAAATAATTTCTTTTAAAGTAGTTGGATGTGGTTCTCCAGTATCTTTTAGGAATTCTACTTTGAATTTCCAAGTTTCCTACTCTCCCTTAAAATCTTACAGGATTTGTACACTTCTCTCATTTCCATTATTAAAGATAACATTTTATAACAATTAAGTATAATAGCTGGCTATTATACTACGGTTAACCAGAAGCCATTCATTTTAGAATCTTCTTACACCTGGAATTCAGCATAGCCTTTGACACTGTCTCCCACAGCATTCTCCTGGAGAAGCTGGCAGGCTATGGCTTGGACAGGTATACTATTCTCAGTACACCTTTAGTGTGTTTAGTAGTTTTTAACTATTCAGTGTTAAAAACTGTCTGGATGGACAGACCCAGAGAGTAGTGGTGAATGGAATTACATCCAGTTGGTGGCCAGTCACTACTGGGATTCCCCAGAGATCTGTGTTGGGCCCAGTCCTGTTTAAAGTCTTTATTGATTATCTGGATGAGGGGATCGATTACACACTCAGTCAGTTTGCAGACAGATAAACTGGTTGTGAGTGTTGATCTGCTGAATGGAAGGAAGGCTCTACAGAAATATCTGCACAGGCTGGATCCATGGGCTGAGATCAACAAAATGGTTCAACAAGTGGAATAGCAGGTCCTGCACTTCAGTCACAAGAACCCCAGGCAGCGCTACAGGCTGGGGGAAGGTTGTTTGAAATGGAACATGAGCCAGAAGTGAGCTTAGATGGCCAGGGCAGTGAATGTCTCCTTGTACTCAGCATTGATGAGGCCAAATCTTGAGTCTTGTGTTTATTTTTGGGCCTCTCATTCAAGAAAGACACTGATGTTCTGGGCAGGTGTCCAGAGCAGGGCAACTAAGCTGGTGAAAAGTCGGGAGACTAAGCCATATAATGAGAGGCTAAGAGAAATTAATTCTATGATTCCAGCATGTTTAAGTCAGATAGCTTAAAAAAATATCTACAGTTATGTCAGTATAATAATGTTTTTCCTTCACAAAAGCATGGACATTCACAGTTAAATATGGCAGCTTTTTGTCATGGTTTTACCTGAGTCAGCAACCAAGCCTCATGCAACCTCATGGTCACTCACATGGGGAGCAAACCAGAAAGGTGAAAGCTAGAGAATTTGTGGGTTGAAATAAAGACGGTTTAATAGGGAAATGAAAAGCTGTGCACACAACCGAAGTAAAATAATTCACTGCTTCCCATGGCAGGCAGGTATTCAGTCATCTCCAGGAGAGAAGGGTCCCATCACACATAGTGATGGGAAGAAAACACTATCACTGAATGTTCCCCCAACACCCTCCCTCCTCTTTCCCCCCACTTTATATAATGAGCATGATTGTCATATGATCTGGATTATCACACTGGTCAGTTGCAGTCTCCTGTCCTGGCTGTGTCTCCCCCCAGCCATGCATTCCCACCAGCCCCCTCACCAATATGACTGTTCCAAAGCAGGAAAGGCCTTGGCTCTGTGTAAACCATGCTCAACAATAACAAAAGCATCTCTGTATTATCAATTCTGTCCAGTGTTCAGCACAAATACAAAACACAGCCCCATATCAGCCACTGTGAAGACAATTCTACGCAGCGGAAACCAGCACGCTTGCCTTTCTTATGCTGCTGTAATCTCTCTTTCAGGATGATGTGATACGTTAAGTACTCATTCAATCCAATGTTTGAACTCAGTTGAGGATTATGAAAACTGTAATGGATATTTGGGTACAGCCTTGACCAGGATGCAAATAACATGAATGACTTTGAGGACTTTTAGACTGGCTATACATGTTAAGGAAGGTCTTTTTACTACTTTGTAAAGTGTTTTCCCTCCTCCTTCTTCTAAGGTTCTCAACTCCATGGGCTGCCTCCCCAGTCTATAGCTGAGCACAATAGAACCTGGTTTTAAAGGGACTTCTAGTGAAACATCAAACTTCGAAAAAGCTAAATCTGATTTATTTTTCCAAATGATGGTGTGAATTAAAGGTGGCTTAAAAATATCTGAAGATTATTTTACTTGGACTTTGCATTGTTCTTTTAAAAGTTAGCTAATGTATTTTAGTAATATTGCTGTTCTCAGACTTTGAGAAAACCATCTTTGCAATCTTCCTGAGGCCTAGTCCTGAGAGATAAAATCATTCTATCAAAAATGAGAAAAGGGAAAGGGAAATTAAAATGATGCCCATCCTCAAGCTAAGATGACAAAAGACAAAAGAACTTCTCAAGTCTTTCTTGTGTTTTTCAAAGGAAGCTAAAAAAAGTGATATACACAAATTCCATCAAGAGAAATTGTGTGTTCTGAAATGCAAGCATGGAGCCAGTAAATAGCCAGATATGACACTTGAAGTTGTCAGAGTCTAATTTTCACTCACATTTGGTGTTTGCTGAAGCAGTCTATTTTATATAAATGTATTTCTCTATTTTGTGCTAGTCACAGATAAGTCAGAGGGAAAAACCTTTGAAGGCCGTCAAACAAGATTTGCATGCATTTAGCTTGCAAGATAATTTAGATACCTAAATTATTTTATTATTTTTTCTTCCTCAAACAGCTATATAGCAATGAATTTGCCTTTTGAAAGTATGCACATAGCAACCTCACATTGTGCAGAGCCTTGGTGATTATCTACCATCTGGCCATGTTGGAATTCCAATGAAGATATCTTCCAGGTTAGGAACTTCACTTTAGTCTGTTAGATTTCCCCTGCAAGTAGCAAGTCTAACTCTACCTCCTTTTTATTTATCACAAGCAAAGAAAAAATAATTCATCTGGGATGTTAACATTCTCGACCTGAGTGGATTTTAACCCACTCTATCCTTACATTACAGTAACAAGCATTCATTATTTCAAGTGTATTACTAAAGAGGATAATTCCTAAAAGATTTTGATTTAGTAGGACTATAATGAATAAAATTTCAAGACATAACTTAGACAATTATGTTTCCTAGAAGAAAATTTTATGCTATGAACAATTAATTCCTTATCAAAAAAAGATATTTTATGCTATTCTAATATGTAAGCAAGCAGATATACCTTAAATTGTTTGCTGACATCAAACAATTTTTGTTTGTTTCTGTTTACACGTAAGTTTTCTATGTAAAACTTTTGACTTTGCAGGATAAATGTTTGCTAGGGAGGTGGAAGGGCAAAAAATGCTCCAGCAGTCCAACTATAAGGATATTCACCTTGGAGGTAGGTTCTCAAGTTTCAGTTCCTCTGGCAAATAATATTTATGTACTTGCACAAGCCAGAGTACCTTCAGTAAAAGGTACTAAACTGGCTTAGACTGCTCACAAATCTGAACTTCAGAAAATCTTATCCAGTCCCTTGAAGGAGTTGATTCAACATAGGGTCTATACTTTAAATTGGAAAGATTTAATAGATACAACTTTTTTAAAATTGTAGTGCATTTTGTGAGAAAGAATAGGACTGTTTCAAGTGGTCGCCTAAGGAAGAAGTTAGGCAACTTTGAATTTCGGCAGTGCAAAGCTCCAATTTGGATACAACTGATACTAACTCCCAGGAATTACCATAGAAATGAGATATAAGTAGAATTTATTCACTGATTTTTAGCCTGTTGGCTGCAGGACACACTTCCAGACTTTGCATTATAACTGAGTGGTTTAGCAAAGAAAGTAATATTTGGCTGTCGGAGACACCTGAAGCACTTATGGCACACCTGAGCCCTGTATGCGAACATTGGGTATTCCTGGTTTAAATTCTTTAAGGAAATAATTAAAAAATAAAAAAATAAAAAGATTACATAAAAAAAAGCCCAATCAAATATTTTACTTTCACATTAAACTTTGGAAACATTAATTGACCTTTGAATATAATGAAGACTTGAGATGTCCAAGACTGTGTGTACACAGCAGATGCCTGCATTTAACAGTATAATTTTTGTCTCTCCAATACATCATATTCTTAACATGTGTGTTCCTATCCCCAGTGTCCTTGTCATGCCTATTCTTGCAGAAGCCAAAGTCTCTTCCCCAGACAGCTGCAACTTCCAGGCCAATCAAAGTCAATGGGATCTCCATGGTGGCTCAGAAACAACCCTTCAGTGAGGTGTCAATCCCCTGCTCTAGACAAGGCACCGGTTTGTCATGCAGACCTACAGGCTGTCCCCAAGCAAGTAAAACCACTCATTTAATAAAAAATGTAAGTAAAATGGACAGCTACAGCTTTCTTTCACTCTTGTCACAGCTATAGCTGTACAATACTTCTGAGTAACTCCTGAAGAATTTGACTAATGGCAGCTTTTGTTACTAAGATCTACATTAGAGTTGAAAACTTCATTGTTAATGCTGAAATAGATATGCATAGCTTAGAAATGTACATAATGTAGTTTTATATATAATGCTTCTGGATTTTTATTTATGCCTTTGTGTAAACATGTGCTTTTCATATCTTCATATTTTCATCTATTATCAAAGAAATTAAATTTATTCCATTAGGAGACATGAATTTATCTAATTTCTTCTGCCTTTGTATTTTGTGGAAAAATTCCTGTGTATGTGCCATGTGCATGTGTTTTAGCTCCCTTAAGCTAATTCAGAGCAGGGGCAATAGACAGAGCTTTAATAACCTCCAAGAAGGCAAAATTATAATTGTTCTACCTGTTTTGAAAGACAGATTTAAAAAAAAAATATTACATTTTTTTCTCTTACTTATGAGGGACTTATCTTTAAAATGTTGCTTAATTAAAAAATCCCAGGAGTTTTTGTGTTAGTGTTTTAACTCCCTTTAATCGCACTACAAAGCAAACACTGAATGGTAGATAAGTTTTTCAGAATCTACACTTGCTAGTAGAATTTTTCAATCTGTGGTAATATTGGGGTGATTGCAGATTAACAAAGGCAATGTTGTAGCCAAGTTTCTGTGGCCAGGTTCCCTATCTACCACTGAAAATGGAAGATCTCCCTCAGTGCCGGTGTCAAGGGAGCTGTTTGGCATGACAGTGTCAATGAGAGCTTAGGGACTCCTCAGTGCAGGCATCATTGATTTAAAAGACAGTTATAGCTCCTCTGGAATAATTTGGCCTATCCCCATAAATACACCCTTAGGGACACTAAAGCACATATTACTGGAACAATAGAGTGTGATAGCTGTTCGTTCAGTTTTACACTGCTGATATTGTAGTTGAAGGTGTCATTCAATCTTTAGACAAAAGTAGTTAGAGGATTATTTTACACTTCCAGCATAGGAAGAAGTTGTATCCTCATTTTTGTTATGGCTAAGATTTGTATTATCTTAAATCCTATGAAATCATAGTGAAAAAATCCTACAGTGAAAATGAGAAAAATTGGACTGTGTTGGGGCAATTTGCTATGATTGAAGGAATTGTCTTTAGTCCTCCTCCCTCTTTAGGTTGTTGAAGGACTTTTTTCAGTTCATCTTGCTCTTTGTCCATGTTCTCAGTCAATAATTCTCTTTGTTTGCATCCACATATAATTTGTTTTAGTGGGTTTTATTTTTTTTTGCTATGGACTATATACTTTTATTTTAGAGATAGTAAAAATGCCAGACTGCTATTTCTGTACATTACATTAACCCAATTCTGAAGTGTAATATGCCATGAAGAGCTTAGCCATAGAGAATCAGTGTTGTTTTAGGGAGAAAATAAATGAAGTCTCAATAACACAATATGTGGATACTAGAAACTCACGCAGATAAAGTGTGAAGATAGGTCTGATGTTCACCTCTACAAGAAATGGGGAACTTATGCAACATTTAAGGTCTTTATATCATTGTAAAAGTAAAACCAAAACTTAGTAATGAACACTTATTTAGACAGACCAAAGGATGTAGTCAACCAATGCTAGAAGGCAGTTGATCTTGAACATCCTTTCCCTTCTTGTCCTGTTCTTGTCCCTTGCTTGTCACCATACATTGGTCACAATATGTAATGTTTACAATAATGTTTTGAAAGGCCTCTCTCCTATAATGCAGAAAAGATAAATGCTTATTTTACATTTTGATGTTGGCCAGTTAGACAAATATTTTTTACTTATCTGTATTAACAATAAATATCCAGATCACATATATATTTAAAAGATTATTGTTACATTCACTTCTGAAAAGAAACACTATTAAATACAGAAGACAACTGAAGTGATTTTTTTTTCCCTTCTCAACACATGGCTATCAAAAAACAAGCACAACTCCCCTGAACAAAAAAATATTTTTAGTAGTTTTCACCATTTAAAATGGTGTAACTGCAGTGAGTCATGACGAATGTAAGAGGTTTCACTGCCTGAAAGGAAGAGGTTTTGCCTTCAGATCTCTCAAAGGATTTGCCTTCCACTGATTTGGTGTGAGAACAGTCAAACTGATTATTTTATAGAGAAGTACTCATTCATTCCAGGCAATCGTTGCCATATAACTAGGATATCTTTCAGTCTTTGGTGTTCACATCACATCAAGAAGAAATAATACTAACACTTTGTGCTGGTTTTGCATTAATTGGTATTTGGTGATAAGGGAAGAACACACAGAAATTATTTTTCTGGGAGGGGCTGCTAAAAAAAGCAGTGCTTAGCAAAAACCAATAGCTGGCTAGCTCTGAGAATTGACAACCTATTAAACCATTTAGAAGCTGGGTCCACCTCTGGGAGATTCACATTTTAAAGACGGGTAAGTGCGGGAAATCTTTCTCTTCCTTCCGGCTCTTGTAAGAGGTAACTGGCTGATCCAGTCCCACACAGCCTGCGTGGCCAGGCCGGGTAGGCCCCATGTGGCCTGGCTGAGATTTTCTGTCCCCTCAGGGGAGGTGAGCGAGCTGCAGAGCCCCTCACTGGGGAGTCCACTGGGCCCGGGCCCGGCAGGCGGCTGGGGCCCCTTCCCAGCGAGGTCAGGCCCCTTCCCAGCGAGGTCAGGCCCCTTCCCGGCGGAACCTGCCAGACCTTCTTCCAGCAGCACTGCCGGGCCGTGCCAGCTGGAGGCTCTACTGGGGCTGAGAGTGGCCCTGAAACAAGGAGTGGTCGGGGTCTGGGAGTGGCCACTGCTGGCCCAGTCTGGGAGCGGGCACGTAGCTGAGACTGCAGGGCTGAAAAATTGATGGAACTGGGACAATGGTGCGTGGTCATGGCTGCCTCATGCTGGCTCACAATGAACTTTCTTTGTTCAGCCACTTTTAGCCAGCCATGCTGCGGAGAGAAGGACAAAACCAGCAGCAGCAGCACCTTTTCCAGTTCCTGACGCTCCTCATGAAGAAAAGCGCTGAGTGGAGCTGGTGGCCGGCACAGCTCGCACGGTGTCAGCAGAGACCCCGTGAGCAGCAGCGAGAGGCACGGTGAGCGATCTCCCCGATGGACAGCCTGGATGAGATCAACCTTTCAATGCTCCAGAACTCTATAAAAACTGTTTCAGTTGATAAAGCTTGAGAACAAATGAACCTACAAACACCAATTGTCTCCCGAATCAAGAAAAGGAAAGGGTGAAGACTCATAAAATAAACAACATGGCACACTGAGGTCAGTAAAGAAAGAGACAAATTCTAGTTAGGAGGGGATTGAGGAGATGCCTTTGTCTTGGGCTGAAATTCTCTATGTAAGGCTATGGTGAAGATTTATTTTTGATATATCAGACTTTGTTTTTTCCCTGTAATTCATGATGCGCATGGGGGGGATGCAGCACTTACCTGCAGTCCATGAGAAAAGAGCACTCATGCTGGAGCGTGTGGATACTGAAAAGCTGTAACCTAATGAGAAGCTTGAACAGAGAGAGATGAGGTACTTTGCTCCAGGGATAGAAGAAGAAAAGCCTCTGTTCCCAGAGATAAAAGAAGAGAACTTTTGGTTTTCTATGCTAGAACAGTTCATCCTTAAAGTAGTACTCCATAAGTTGACATGACCCATGTAAGCAGCTTTGGGAAAGCTGCAAGGCATGGGAGGGACTCACACTGTGAACAGATTTTCCTTTCCAGGGCAGCTGATTCACTGTGACATTGAAACCACAAGAGAACTGTTTCTTGTTGAGAAGTCTCCATGGCATGGCAAGAGAAACTCCTCTCCCTACAGGAACTGATGAAGAAAGACTATTGTAGAAGTGGTAATATATTGAAAATCCCAGGTTTTGTCTCTGCATTTTCTGTGGAGAGAAAAGAGGTTGTGGGGAGGGGAAAAGTGTTGTGAAGGTTTTGTTCTGATTCTTATTATTCTTTTAATTCTGTTAATAAAGTTTTCTTTATACATTTTAACTTTTGAGCCTGTTTTGCCTTCCTCCTAATTCATATCTCACAGCAGGAAATGAGTAAATAATTCTAATAGGTGCACTAGTGATATTAAACCTGCCACACACTTTCTAATTTACTTTATAGCAATGGGTAAAAACCAGCCTTTGAAAGCTTAGTTGCCTTTGGAGGAGGAAAACTAAGAGGATATAATACAGGCTACTAAAATTAGAGCAGGACAGAGAACAAGAACTTCTTTGCTGTCTAAGCATTCTGATGAATCTGAGATTAAATTAAGTAGGAAAATAAGATTTCTTCTCAAGCTTAGTGGTACTTTAACTGAGATGTTTGTTATCTGACACTGAGACCACCTTGCACACGTCAGCAACATTCATCGTTTTAAGCTCTGTTTTAACCCCATGACAGATCAGTCTCACCAACACTGACCACTGGGAAAGTCCATTGACAGGGCTAACTCCAGCACCTTGCAGGGAAGTTGGGACCAGGCTGGTTGGGCAAGTAAAGAATCATGCCATGGGCCCTTTTATCTTTTCCTTGACACTATTAACCTCACCAATGCAGACATAGGCTACATGCACAAAAAATATCTATACTGTAGCCCAGTTACTGTGCTACATTGCTATGATGCTCCCATATGATCGACATATGATTGATGGGATTTTTTCCAAATGGAAAATCATTCCATGGATCAGTGCAGGAAGGTAAAAGCCCTCATTAAAAAAATAATGATTCAATACTTTAGAAATTCAGAGAAATGATTCTTTCTTTTCTAATTTGCTAGTGTAGCATTTGTTTCCATTTTACTTGGAAGTAAATCCAAGTAAAATCATAATCAATCATAAGTAATGTGCTCTAGTGGACACTGAGCAGGGAGGTTGGTCTAGATAACCTCCAGTGGTCCCTTCCAACCTAAGCCATTCTGTGAAGTTCTGTGAAATCAAATCACCCAGACTGGATATCAAGTGGAAGAATCAGCCTCCTTTTTTATTTATTATGACATAATTGTGAAATAGCATCTATTTTTGACTTGAGATTAAAAAAAACAACTGAGGAAAAAAGTGTTATTTTGAAAATTTACTTATAAGTAATAAAGCTAAAAAAGTTTGCTTGCAAGAGCTTGTTAATGAGTTCATTTTCAATGGGTCATTGATGAAGTTATTGTTGTCACAAGAATATTTCCATGTTAGAAAAATAATCTATCAAAATGGGTCTTTTTTGATTTTTGTAGTGGTCAGTCAAGTAAATAAAAAAGAAAACATATGTGTAAAGAAATACAAGGGGAAGAATATTAAGCTATTAAAGAAATAAAACTGTTAAGACTTTGCTAACCTGGAGTTCACCTGCCAGAAATCATATTGACACTAATTGCATTACTGATTCAAAATAATGAGATGGATTCCAAATCATCACTAATAAAGTTATGATAATTAATTACCAAGATATTGAGAATAATAAGCCTTCTTACCACCCTCATTATATTTGGGCTCCACAGAAATGAAATATGAGGAGAAAAAAAATGTCATTAAAAGAAATACAAAGTAATAGAGTTGCTTTCCTCTAGCTTTAACTTTCTAATTAGGTTTTAAAAGTCATCAATGTAATGATTTACATATATAGGTGATATTTTCCTGTAAAGAAAAGATCTTTGTTAGTGATATAAGCATTATTACAGCAGTGGAACAACGAAAGTACCATTGCCTTCAAGAGCAAAATAATAAGATTTAAGTGTTACTTAAAGTTTTTTTGGGCATTGATGATTAATAATACGGTACAATTTTAAAATAAATTTGTCAGTTTCACTAACTTTTAATTTAAGAGTCTGTATACACTTTCTTCAGGCACTCTACATCCAAAAGCAAAAAAAAAAAAAAAAAGAAAAAAATCACTTTATACAAAGTAATTTTTCATAGAATCATAGAATATCCTGAGTTGGAAGGGATCCACAAGGATCATCAAGTCCGACTCCTGAACTAAAAGCATATCAGATTCCAGTGAGTCAGGGTTTTGCTGTCAATATTCATCTTCTGTGATGTTGTTTGGTATTGTCTCTGAAGGAGATTGTCTTTGTTGCATCTGAATTTAGAATATTGAGCACCAACTTCTTCAAATGGACAGAAACAAAAAATCATTCTTATATTTTCCTAAGGAAGAGTGACTCTTCTTGGTAATTGTGGTGCAAAACTATTTCTCCAAGAAGCTCTGCTGGAGATGCATCTCATGGAAGCCTCATTTAATTTCTTTTTGTGCTATCAGATGTAGTGATTTAATTTGTTTCACATTCATGTCCATTCTGCTTTTTAATCTATGCTATTTATTTACACTAGCAGGTTTTTGAATTTGCACTCAAAAGAAGTCAACAAATATCCCAACCTCCCCCCATATACTAGCTGAGTTTCACCACAGAAGACCTCTCAATCTTTGCAAAACTGATACTACAAACAGCTTGGTCTAATTTATGAGAAATCACCAAGAAAAGAAGCTCAGAGCTCCTCTCCTGTCAGTGAGTACTTTTGTAGCATTCTACAAAGTACGATACCACCAATTCTTTTTCCTGAATAGCTGAAGTTTTAGTCACCCTGGCTGTATTATGGGATGTCTAATAAAACACAGAGAAATTAGGCAGAGAAATACCTTCCATGTGCCAAGTGCCAAGACTGAATCAGTGAGATAAATACAAATCCCTGAATCAGAAGCACCCCAGTTTTGAGTTAAGAAGCTGAAATCAAGAGCAGTCTAAATCCAAACTGTGGGCATAGAAATGTTTGCAGGTGTCTGAAAGGCAATCCTGGAGAATGATCTGAATATTGAAGGTAAAAGCCAGACTTTGCATTAAAGTACGCTTAATATATGTAATTAAACATTAAATTGATTTGTATTGTATTCAGAGTACTGTATTAATTAATAAATTTTTTCCTGAGGTTAAATAAAAATGCTACTTTCACTTCTTCTCTAATTAATCCTTTCCCAAAAGAGATGATCTATTTTAATTGCTTTCCAGAAGACAGTGTTTGTTTTTCTATGTCATACACTTAACAAACATCCGTTCTATGTTTGTCTCTCTCTTAGGGCACATTCACAAAAAGATAATGCATCTCTACAAATTATTTGGCAGCTGGTGGTAGAAGATAATAAGTACAATAAATTAAGAAATGACTCACCAACATTTTTTTCCCAAATTACACTATAAAAAGAGAAGTCACAGTTTGCGAAGCAGGGGCTTTGCTCACAAACAAGGGCTCTGAGAGTGTGCAGTCTGTGTTCAAGGTCTTAACTGCACACAGACAAATGGTTTCCCTTAGTTCTGCTTCACAACAGGAAGTTGTTGTTATAAGATAAATGTGCCCAGGGTAAAATGTACTGAATCTCAGCACACTGATTTGTGAAGACATAAAGCTATCTCAGACACAGTGGAAATTCAAGAGATTATTCAGGGCAAGCTGGAGCAGACAGCAGGCAGTGGTTTTGAGTAAAAAATACGTGAAGGGTGTTTGCACTGGAGATGTAGAATTTGTTTCCATAATGACACCATTCTGACATCTGTGGTGCTTTTGCATTGTCATGATCTGAAAAAATGCTTTGTGAGAAACCTGTCAGGTTCCTCCTGACAAAAATACAGACTAACAAAATAAAATAATAAAACCCCTGAAATGGATAAAAATTAATTTAAAATGTGCTTCAACACAATATCATTAATTTCCATTTATGAAAATACAGTTTGCACAAACAGGTAACCTCCTTGAAATACTTAATAATTGACAGAATTAGAAATCATGGATTTCCTGGAATATTTAAACTTTCAAACTTTGAAAAAATTGTCTGTATCTTAAATGATATTTCTTAGTTTTGTTGATTTTAATTATGTTCTTTTGTTGATTTTAATGATGTAGTTTTTTTTCGTGTTTCTTCTTGAGCAGTTACACACTTTATTGAGAACTTGGGGAATAAAATTTTATATATTTCTTCTCAAAAATAAAAAAAATAAATATATGTTAGTAACTTGAAAAATTATCATAAAAACAATAGAAATTTAGTATATACCTAGAACATTTCAGAAGCTTACACTTCAGGGTTTTCTTCTCTTTGGTCTTGTTCCAACCCATTGTGCAGATACTGTCATCATCTTTCTTCACCCTCTCCTCATAAAACATGTAATCTCTTTCCACATTTCAAATGCCTTTGGTAAGGTCTTTTCTTATGATGTCTGGCTCTAATTACAATGAAGTAATTGCACAATAGATGTATAATGATATCTGGTTTGCTTAAATTTATGACTACAAAAAAAGAAAAAAAAAAAAAAAAAAGTGTAATTCTCTTATTTTGGTATCCTGTTGGAAAGTAAAAGGTGGTGGTTGGATCAGGTCTGATTCCAGGAGCTTACACTATGTATCTGTTAAATGGTGGCCCTATGCTTGTAATGTTTCGTAGTTGATGTCACCCCAAAATACTCCATATGGAAATGAAGTAGGATAAAAAATCAGAAAGTAAAGAAGCTAGTGCTCATATAATATATTTATGTTGCTAAAGCTCTTATCTTTGTTCTGCAGAAAGATGCAAGCAAAGAGCTGAACAAAGGGAACACAGACACACCTATTTTTGTAACCACACAGTTTGCAGAGATTACTGGAAGTACCTCCAAAACTAAAATTAAAGGTTGATGGATCAATGCAGGAAATGACTTTGACCATGAACTGATGCATGTCTGAGAAGAAAGACAAGAAAATAATTTTGCATGGGAAATGAAAGTGTCTCACTTGAGGTTCCCATCAAAGGACAGAACCCTCAAACTATCTGAGCATAAGGTTGCTGCAAACCTTCTGTATACATGTGGAAGGTTTACTTATACAGTTTTTAAGACCTTATGAAAGATAAAAGAATTAGGTTACTTCATCCCTTGGATCAACTAGATGAGATTCCTTTCTACAGCAGTGATGAGCAAAACCTTAAACTGGATACTTAGAGACACAGATATAATATAACCTGTCATAGGGTAAAAAAACCCCAAAAATAGCATCAAAAATTTGTAGTCCTATAGGCTTGCAATTTTCAGCCATTCCCTGTTTCCTTTTAGAAATTCATTATAGGTGCATGGATTAAAAAGACAAAACAGAATCTTATTTTTTACAACTTAGTTTTTGGCAGAATGAAGAACCAAAGAAAATTGTTTGAATTGTGCACAATTTCAAGTAATCGTATGTTGGAAAATTAGTGCAAATAATCCAAATAGAGTCTCCCTGAACTGCTTGTCCCAGGTTTATTTCATCTCTCCCAGCATCCTCCTTTCCTTTACCACATACAAGTGCTATGACTTTGTGTTTCAGATGGTATCTTTTGTTGCTAATTCTAGCAATTCCTTGAAAAATTATTGATTAATATTTATTAATTTTGTGTCACTGATGCTCATGATAACTCACAAGGAAATGAAGAATAGCAAATATTTAAGGTAGATATGTTCTGAATTTTCTGGGTGAAAACCCAGAAGATTTTGCAATTAACTTCTAGAAATGTATGTTATGAAGCCTAAGAAATTACAACTGCGAATGCATTTATGTATGGGTTAAGTTCTATCAAATTTCATGTGAAATGCTTTATTCGACTTGGACTAGGGTATTTTCAGAGATGAATTTCTACTTTACTGGGACCACCTGTCTTGCTAAGCTTGGAGAGGAGGAGGCTGAGGGGTGACCTCTTCACAAACATGCTATGTCCTCAAGAGGGGCACTAGAGGGAATGTGCTGATCTACTCACGCTAGTGACCACCAAAGGGCATGAGGAAATTGAATGAAATTGCATCAGACGAAGCTCGTATTGGAGATTAGGATTCTTCACTAAAAGGATGGCCAATCACTAGAACAGGCTCCCTAGGGAAGTCACAGCAAATATGTTCATAGAATATATTAGACATCTATCAGTGATGGATGGCTATTTCAGTAATTTCATAGTGCAAAGACAAACCACAGAGTCTCATGTATATTAATTTCCTTAGCAAAAGCAATGCCAGCATCTGTAGATGTTATTATCATCAGAAGAAAGGACAGCAAATCAATCAACTGGTTACACTGAAGTAAAAATATAGTAGGTATGAAAACAGAAACCTGATAGTTGAAGTATGAAATGGGGAAAAAATAAGATAGCTCTTTAATGGTATCAAAGATATCAAGATTTAATATTGATTTACTGTCAAATGAGATACATGTTTCTTGCAGTGTTTTGTATCTAAATGACTATTTATTAGTCCAAGCCATGTTGCAAATAAGCACATACTCTTTGAACACACCACAGGTGTGATGCTGTGATCCTGCTTCTAGTACAGTCAAAAAGATTATGTTTAATGGATTATGTGAACATGACAGTGTCTCATTTATTTCAGAACAATAAAGATAGAAACCTAAAACAAAACTAGCAGGAGAAAAATTTAAAACAAGCAAAATAAAAGGTTTTTGTCTCGGTATGTCGGTAAGGCAAGAAAATCCTTCCTGAAGGGCATTGTGAGTCTTAAATATTTTCAAGATTCAAAAATCAGCTAAAGTTTGCTGAAGAAAATCCACAGCAGACCTCTAAATACAAAAATATGACCTGTGTTTTATCGAATGTTTGAACTGCTGATGGATGTAACCCAGGATGCTGTTCTCACCAGAGAACTGGTATTTCTACCTACCTTCTCAATTCATAATGACTTCTGCAAGTTTCGGCTATTTGCTATGAGCAGAGAATGGATATTATATCTGATAGGCCTTTCATCTGATTTAATGAAACTGGTTTCAAATTTCTCTGTAACATAAGTGATACCTTCCAAAACATATTTTAAGACTCTTAATGTAGTCTGTAGTAGATAAAAAGGGCATTCCAATTTGCAGTAAGGACTTGGATATATGAAGCAATTCTCTGAAGTACTAAGAACTTTCTACAGTTAAGCAGTTCACCCAAGAAATTAACTGTTTTAATACTGTCTATAATTTCAGAAACACCAAGATGATGATTGATACTAATATTAAGTATGGAATATGGTATCACACAATTAACTTTGGAAAGCAATAAATGAGAAGAGAAAATTTGCTGGTATAAGTCCTTCATAAAGAAAAACAACAAGGACTTTCCAGGGCAAAGATCCTACAAAGATTATCTTGACAGTGTTTCTCAGATTATTTTGATAGCAGAGAAGATCTTGTAGCTTTTTCCTCAGCAATAGGCCAAAAGTGATTACCCTTTTCCTCTTTTTTTCCTCTGAGATTCAAAGATTTCCTTTGAAAAAACTCAGTTGTGCTTGATTTTCTGGTGATGCCTAATTCTTGAATTATCCAAAAGAGATAATACCTAGGAGGCAGTAGCAAACTGAATGTGGCACAGAATTAGTTACTATGTTTTCAACAAAAAAAAACACTTTCAGTACTAATTGTTGGTACCAAGAGGGACCCTTACTATAACAGCAGATCTAGTGAACATCTGAATTTATTCTTTTCTAATACTTTGCTAATTGCTATTGTATGTCTGATAAATCCTGCACAAGCTGTGAGACCTTGAACGGAGAAATTAGTAGAGTTATAAGAATCTACCTAACTGAAATTAATTCTCTAGCTAACTCCATGTTGCTATGTGACCAATCATGCATTCTAGCCAGACGTCTGCCAGAGCCATATGTCCTCTCATTTGTATTAATTTTCCTTAATTGGTCATAATATTAACTTACAAGTACCTGCTGTAGGTGATGCTGAGGGTAGAGTGTCCTATAACATAAAGTATTAACCTTCACTCTTGTCAGAGAGAATCTGTGGCCTAAAATCCCTTCCCTTTATTTGGACTCCCAGAAAATCCATGCATATGATTTTAAAATGATAGTTTTAACCTTTTCATTTGAATTTAAATTCCAATGGAAAATGGAAGTGCACCCTTCGTTTTTCTTTGTAAGCTTAATTATCAAGACAAATAACAATGCTTATGTCACACATTTCAGTTAAAAGCCTTCCAGACAGTACCATAGTTCAATCTCAGGATTCCATATTTATTTCTAGAGTAATAGCACCATATAGAGTACATAGGGTTTCAGGCTTTAACTGTACAGTATTCAATCATTTGATTTGTATTTCTGAGAGGCAGTTTCTTTCTCGTACTTTTCCTTGCGTTTCTGAGTACCAAATTCACCCACAAACTTGCTCACAGCAGTTCTATGTCTTCAAAAACAAAACCTGGAAAGGTATAACTGTATCCATTCAATCAATTTTATGAGCAATATATAATTTAGAAGGGAGAAGGTTTTTGGACTCTTCAAAATGCCCTTGATAATGTTACGTGACTGTTTTTAAATCAGTTTTTCAGCACTATGAATGTATCAAAGCACTTAATGCTGATTCTGTAGAGATGATGTTATCACCTAGGATTTTGACAACAGAAAAGTGTATTCTGGGGGTGTGGGGGAAATATTTTGCATTCTGGGAAACTTTGTAATGAAGATGATGGCCATTTTACAGCTATGAACTTGCTTGGGAGGAAAGATGGCTAGCAAAATTTAATTTGATTAAGGAATGACCTGCCAAGATATTGTTGGTCTTTGGAAAGGAAAAGAGCTTTTCTACATCTGTTAATATATGCAGATATGGATCTACATAGTATATTACTTACTTAGCAAGCAAGAAGTAGTAATCTGCTCTGCAGGTGAACTTATTATTCTTGTGTCTTCAACAGTTATTCATATGTTACAGATATTCTCACCCTGTAGTCTATAATTAGTAGAATCAAAATGTAATAAAAACACCAAACAAAACACCCAGGACTACAGTGTTTGCATAGTTAATTGAAGCATACATATTTAGTGGGATAATATGATTAGTGAGAGAAGGAAACTAATATTATACTCAGAATATATTGCCTTGACTCTTAACTGAGAATTTTTAAAACAAAGTAGATGCCATAGGAATGCCAGTAGTTTACCTCCTCAAACTAGTTTTAGCTCTAAAGAAAAATTAGTGCTAAAAAGTTTGAGATTGGAACATAAAATTTGCTATATTTTAATAACTATCTTAAAGTGTCTGGCTTGCAATGAAGAGAAAAGTCTAGGATCCTAACAATATACATGAATGCATTAAAGCATGCAAGGGTACATAACTAGAATCCTAAACATTTTTATGCTATATACCAATTACAGTATACTGAGCGAAGTTTGATACATTTGTGGAGATGAGAATGTTTGTGGGACTATGTTGCAACCCAGCATTGTAGGGAGATTTGGGGACATGTTGATGTGCTCTTCAGCCTTTCTACTTTTGTCAACAGGCTGTAAAGAAGTGATGGGTTGCCCCAGGAGCACTCCCGGTGTGAAAAGATGGGGAGCTGGCACTCTGGGGCTTGCCTAGGGATGCTGGGGCCCTTCATCTAGTTAAAGCCCTGCTTTTCCAGTAGCGGTATTCACATGGTTATAAAGAAGAAACTTCGTTTTCTCTGTTCAACTCCTACTGAAAAAGAAAAAGAAAAAAAACAAAACCAACCCAAAATATTTATCCAGAGTAATTTTCATTCAGCATGTTGCATGTACTTTGCAATAGTAATGACTAGCAAGACTGAGTTTTCAAGTTTTGGTGCAACAGTTAAGGATATAAAAAAATATTAATCTGTAAACCATTATAAAAGTATTCATTTGTAAATCACTCTAAAACAGAGGGAGTTTCCCTTAAAAAAATGGTGTTGAATTTACCTGAAAAGGTCTGAAATGGATTAAGTTCAACTGAATAATGCATTTTTTTCGCTATGAACTATGTTGAAATACTGAAGTTAAATTTTAGCAAGAATTCAATCTTCAGTGTGTTTTTACTTTGATGGGACAACTGAATACACAGTAAATGTAAAATTATTGAAAAGACAAAAAAAAAATCTCTGCTTATTGCTCTCTGATATTGTTTTGGGAATATTTTGGAAAAACAGCTACTTCTTGCAGTCTTTTCTTATCTTTCTTTAAAGCAGCATGTCTAGGCAGAAGTAAAGTTTTCCTTGTGAAACTTCCTTAAAGAATTACTGAAGTAATTCTCAGAGCTTTATGACAGAGAAGGGAAAGGCAAAGTTATAACAGCTGTGTGCATGGTTGATAGATTCTTGATCATTATTTAAATTGATCTGCAGTTCCCAAAAGAGAGCACACTCAGTTTGCTGTTTGGAAAAGTCAAAATAGTCATACTTGTCACCAAAATCTTTGTGTTTAGATGTAGATATTTATATGTAATTAGGTTTTTAGAAAGTAAGTACATTTTAAATATATTTGTATATATTCCAGCCCCTGAAAGTAAATGTGCATAGTCTGTATGTAACCATGTGCACTAAAACAGAACCACAAAAATATCATGATTTGCATCTCATTTAGACTCTGTTCAGGTTTAAAATACTGTTTAAATCAGTTTTGACTCTTTTTTCTTAATGTTGTTCCTGATTGGTGCTGTGACAGAGCAGAGAAAATCAGAGAACTGTACCAGATAAATTCACTGCACTGTTGAAATCTCAGAAAATGGGTGTGTTAGGTTTTAGGGGATGTTTTTTTTATAACTGGTTATCACCACTCAACAAAAACCCCAGCTGATATGACTTTTGTATTAGCTCTGACCAGGACTCCTTCATTACCTCATTCTATCTTCATAATTTAAAAGCCAGTTCATAAAGGGCAATTAATGTAGCAATGCACAGCTATGATCACTGAATTTTTAAGGTGCTACTGCTTACTGGAAATTACAACTCAAGTTAGGTACCTAGATAGATAAGGTAGCTGGAGAGCATGTAAAAAAGGCATCATAACTATTGGAAAAGTGAAAAATGACCCAGCTGTAGATACTGATAATGAATTGTGGATGCTAGCCCTGGAGCAGGCAGCAGAGAGCCTGTAGAAATTGCAGGCTGCATAGCTTTCTCAAGTCCAGCCTGAGAAAGTGGCCTGGGAAGTTTTAGGGAGGATTCAAAACAATCCTCAGAGACAGAAAACAGCCTTGCCAGGTGCTGTTTGTCTGTCCCTTGTTTTCTTTGCAGGAGAAAGTCAGGGGGTAGTGTGCCCCACTGACCAATGATGGTAATTTGCTAACCAATAAGAGTTTCCTTTCTGTACTTTCCACGTATCGGTCTATAAAACAGAGCTGAAGTAATAAACTACGAGATATTCTCCTAACCGACTCCATGAGAGTCTGTGTTGCTCATTCCCAGCCGTTCCTAATAGAGCGACAATGAATAATTGTTTAAAAATGCTTTAAATTTCTTTACAATATGAAATGTTTTAAAATTGAGGTGTGGATAGAGTTGTTACCAAACAGCTTTGTGTAGAGGTGGTTTTTCAAGTTTGCCCTGACAGAACATAGGGTTCCCAAATCCCAGAAAAAAAGTGTTATGGACTCTGGTTTGTGGAAGTCTACTAGAGGGACAAGGAGATCCAAGCTTGAGAAAACTGTTTGTATGTGTGTTACCTTGTGTGGAGCAGCTGAAGGTGAGAGGATCCAATGATTACTCAGTAGACTGAGTGCCTAAGGCCAGTTAACCAAGGTATCTCTATTATATAGATGTATATGTTTCCCCTTAATGGGTCATATCATGACCAGCCAGAGAGGGGGCTAGGGTGATGCTGTCGGTGGTGTTGGCATTAGCCCAAATGCTGAGAGTGTCTGTGTTGATCCTGTTGGCCATGTGCACCCATGCTATTTATGTTGCTTTTGTATGAATGCCTATTGGAAATTCCTGCTCAGCTCTACTACTGGCTGGACCCTGGAGTGTCAGGTTGTGGTGGTCCTGCCTCTGTGAGACTACAAGATTCAGCAACTCCTAACACTTAATATTTCATGGAGCCTTGGGGAAAATAAAAATATTAAACTATGAAGTGTTTTACTTACTGTATCAATTCTGAGGGAAAATGACAGAGTTCTTGACATGTTCATATCAGTGCAATCAAAAGTGAGCAAAGCTTTTGACATAATTGCACTTTATATTGTATTAGATCACTTCTATCTGAACGTCAGTTTCAGGTTTATTTGATATCAATAAAGTCAAACTGATGTTATGTGTGTCTGTTTAATTCATGGCTCAGTGAGATTGGAAGCAGAAAGTGCAACAGGTCAGTTATTTAACACTCCAGGGTTTCAAATGACAGCAAGCTGGATGCAGAGTATTGTGCTTGACTACCTTGACTAACAGATGAAATCTGAGAAATAGGCTTGTAGATTCAATAATCTGCTCCTGCACCTACCCCTCAAGGTCAAATCTGCAGGATCATCCTATAGTTAAGTCTGCAGGGACAAGAGCACCTCACTTTCTCAGATCTCAGGTACTGACGAATATGCAGGAGTCCTGGGATTCCTGAGCAAAGGAAAAGGACACTTTGGATGTCAGCTGACTAAGTGAAAGTATAAAAACATGTACAGTTCCCATGTACAATACCAGCAAGGTATTCAATAGAATTATGGTCTGATCCACCCCCATCCAGCTGTGTAAAATCCATACATATTAGTAAGAATTCAGACAACTCATACCACATAGAATCATAGGATCATTTATGTTCTAAAAGACCTTTAAGATCATCAATTTCAGCTGTTTACCCAGCAGTGCCAAATCCACTAAATCACCTCCCCAAACGCCACATCAACATATCTTTTAAATAACTCCAAAATGGTGATACACCAACTTCCCTGGGTAGCCTGTGCCAACACACGACAACCCTTTTAACATTACCACTCTGGGCCTGACCATCCAGCCAATTATTTACCCACCTAGCAGTACACCCATTCAAGACATGACCAGCCATTTTCTCCAGGAGAATTCTGTGGGAAATAGTGTCAAAGGCTTTACTAAAGTCCAGGTAGATTCCATTCACAACCTTACCTACATCCACATGTAGTGGGATTATGTGTATGCAGGCTCCCCAGAAGAGACAGGGTGTCCCTACCTGTCTACCTGGAGATAAGTAGAGAATACTTAAGAACCTAATGAGTAAATGATGGCCATAAGAGGAAGATTGTCTAGTTTATGAATATCTGATAATTAGATGCATAATAACTAATTAATTTTGGCAGAATTATGTAGTTCTCTGTGTGCTTACCTGGAGAATTCAAAAAAGACCCATGACACAAGGTTTTTAAAAAAAAAATGGAAAAATAATTTAGTTTTGAGAGAGCATCAAAGATTCATACCTTGAGGCTAAGATGAATGAACTGTAGTAGTAGTGTCATCCAGCACCAGGGGACAAATGTATAACACAGAAGACAGGTTGCTTTATCCAACCAGATTGTGGTCCTTTGCAAATGTTAATATTTGCTGGAGGATTGATTCTCATTCTTGAAAATTTTAATGAGCTAACTCCCCTATGAGAGAGGGCAGGAGGGAATTTATTTTAATTAAATATCATATACATTGAAACTAGAAGATCACAACCAACCAGATGCTCAATTAATTATGCTTTCAGATTTCTGATATTCAGAAAGGACCTTGAATAGATCATCCTTAATTATAAACTTACATTGCTAATGGTGAGCAAGAATGAAGAGAGTGGTCTAGAGATGCAAACAGCTGCTGAGAGTATAGAGTGTCCTTCTACAGTTTATTAACAACAGAGAAGGAGAGTAACAATATTTCACAAGTTCATTGCGTATAGCTATTGATATGACATTTAAAGATTTTGGAAAGTGTTGAGAAATTATTTTTTTCAATTAATAGTACTTCATTTTCTTCATAACATCTCCAAAGATATAAGATAACCTTGATAAACAAGAAGCAAAGAAATGTTATAATACCTGCATACATAATTCATTGTGAAATATGCTTAAGAGAAAATCTAGCTGAAATACTGTTTATTAGTCATTACAAATCCAGAAAGTAATTACTCTGTTCTGTAATCCAGGACAGCTTTCTGCAGTAGAGGGAATTTATTGATGCATGCTTTAATGGTTGACACCATGTCTATTATACTGCCTGGGACCTTCATTTATATTTTTCAGGGTAAATATAAAAAGTGCTTTCCAGCTATTCTATGGTTGTCATTATCTGTGCATGAGCATTTTTACAGCTATCCAGAAAAGCAGACAGGCACTTTACTCAAAAGCATCATTTATTGTATTCCTTGATATTTAGTGAACTGAATCAGATTCTCACTTGCTAACAAACAGAATTTCTTCACAATTACATATGTATTTACATTTTATGAATTTATATCAGAAAGAATAAAAAAGGTCAAAGAGTATCAACATATAAAATTTTTCCAACCTCTTGCCAAGCAATCATTGGAGAACACTGAAGAGCATAGTCTGGCAAGATGCATCTCACTCATATCGTGGAACATATCAGACAAAGTATATTAGGCCAAATGAGGTTTTACAAACACATCATCTGCCTATATCAATGTAGAATATGTATACTGTTTATCTTGATCTGTATACAGTAAAATTACACTCGTCAGCTAAAGCCTGTAGTTTTATCAGATAAAAAAGCACTATATTAATGTATTTTTCTTTATCCAGCATTTTCATTATGATTAGAGTAGTTTATTCTCACAGGTATAATCTGACTTCCTTAATCTGAGTAATACCCTACTAAAAATATGGTCCTCTATATAATCATTATTACTGATATTTCTTAAGAAAACTTATTTTATCATCTATTACAGATGTCACTGCTTCATGGAGAACAGAACTGAGTGGTGTCAGTACCAGGCAGGCAAGTTGTGAAAACAACTGAGAACAAAGTGAGCTGAACTTCACTTTTAATGTCCACCAAGAAAGAAGAGAATAAAAAAAGGAGGGAAGAATTTATGCTCCATGTTTCTTTCCATTGAAAGTGTGTTTAGAAATAGTATTAACATTAGTTAACACAATACAATAGTATTAACATTAACATTTCTGAGACAGAGATATGCTACTCCAGAATGTCACTTCTTTATTTCTTTTTTTTTTTTTTTTTTTAATGTTTAAGAGCCTACCTTTTGGAAATAATGCAATAGATATGACCAAAACTTTACTGATTTAAACTAAAATGTATTCACAACAAAGTTTTATGGGCAAATGAATAAATATCAATGGTGTTGCTTTATAATAAAATAAGCAAGGATTCAAGTTGAAAAAATTTTCTCAGATTTTATGTATATGTATGTGTGTGTTCATTTTGGTAATGTTCTTCTGCTTTTTGAATATTAGGATTTTTAAAAATTATTGTGGAGTAATGTCTCCCTTTCTTCTCATATCCTTGCCATTCCAGAAAATACAGTAATAATTTCTTCTCAAGATAGCTGGATATTTTAATTCTTAGTACTGCTCCAGTGCTTGGAGATACTTTGGACAGATATTTCTCCACTCAATTTATTCAGTGAAAATGTGATTTAAGGCTGGAGAAGTTAATTCTTCAATCACTTACTGCTGAAAGGTCATTTGATTAACACCACATTATGCTTGTTAACTGTCAGTGTAAAACTGACATCATTACCTAGACATGCAAATTGGAAGATAGATATTATAAGAATATCCTCTGTTCAATTAGCAGCACACACATGGCTAGAGCTGCTTTTGCAGATCTCCAGATTTTAATGACTAGAACAATGAAATGAGCAGAGACTACTACATCATTACTTGTTGCTAATGTTTGCAACAAAGAGAAGAATACATTTTCTCTTTTAAAAGGTTAAAGATAAGAAAAACACCTTGTTATTCCTTTATTTTTTCTGTTATCTAAGCAAGTACATTCTTTATTGCTTTCGGATGATATTCCTAAAGGAATTAATGTTAAGCATCTAGGTACTGTTTTATATTTGCATCTAAGACCAGGCTGTGTATATTCCAGCTATATATTAGAGTGATATCACTGTAAACTCTAACAAATACTGATTTTTTCCATTTCAAGGTTTTGGATGAAATGGTTACTAAAGTAAGTATCTAAGAAGAGTCTTCAGCTCTGTGTTTTCATCCTCTTTTTTTTTGTTTTGTTTTTAATTTGTCTCTGTCTTGGTTTGGAAGACAGGTGTCTGCTAGGGAGTGCAGGAGCTTCCCTTGGAATGAAAAATCCAAACCCCCTCCCTCCGAATTATTATAATTCTGAAATCAAGGGGCTCTCAGGCAGAGATCTGGGGATAGGAATAACAGTTCTTTACTAGTATGTATAACCAGGCAAACAAACAACAATAACTACAGCATTAACAACAAAACAGAACCCTGACAGTCTTCTCAGCTGAGACGGGAAGGGATGGAGGAGAGGCTTTGCTTCACAAACCCCCTCGGGCGGGCAGTCCCGGTGCTCCTGCAGGGCTCTGAGGAACACTCAGCTGGAACAGCAGGGATGAGCTGAGATCCTGGGCCGGTGGCTGAGGTGTATCAGCAGCTCCGCGGCGGTGCCTGGCACTGCCACGCGTCCCGGCAGGACAGGGGGTGTGAGGCCCACAGAAGGAGGAGGAGGAGGAGGAGGAGAATGAAGAAGAGGAAGAAGAGTAGTAATCATCATCATCATCATCATCATCTCCATCTAGGGCAAATTCCTTTCCCTAAATCCACATCAGCTCTGAGTGTGTCCTGCCCTGAAACTGAAGAAACTGTCCCCCCACCCCACCAGCCCCCCCCATCCTCCCTTTTTCTTGCTCCCCCTCCCCCCTGGGCCAAGCCAAACTCTCTCTTCTCAAGCACCCAATAAGTACCAGCAGTCAGGTTTCCCTGTAACTAATGGGGAAAAATTCTGTAGGTGAGAAGGAACAAAAGGAAGGACACCTAACCCGCAACAGTCTCACAATGCTTAGTGGGTCCTATAAAACCTATATCAGTGAAGACATAAGTATACTAGACTGAGATCTACACAAACATGCATATTGAAACCTGCGGGGATGGTATATTTTCAATTGTACTCAGTTATTCAGTTAGTAGAGCATTCAGGATGTAGAAAATGGCAATTTATCTTCCTTTGCTTCCTGAAGAGATTCACAACTGACCTTTCCAAAACTCTCAATCCTGAACAAAAACATCTGAGCAACTAAAGGAACAGGTACTAGAATATATAAATAATTCCACTTTCTCCCAGGCCCCTCTTTGTTGTTCCATTGGATTCCTTCAGAATTTCTGATTCTCCTTTAACAGAAGTAGGAAAAGATGATACTTGAAAAAAATATGCTCAATGCTGCAGTTGCACATACATTTGATTCATAACTACAGCATCTGAATATCAGAAGACTGGATTACAAATTGTTATAGATACATAGTATAATATTGGGTTTTCGCACATATGAAGATGAATGCTATATGTACAATGTTAAAATGGCTTTGCTGTAATAGTCGATAAAGTATGTTTGAGCTGTCTGCTTAGTTAGGATAACATTCAATGAACAGATGATGGGGACCCTGCTGATTATCAACACTCACTGTCTCTGGAAAGAAGGAGCCAAGGCCCAAATTAAAAGGTGATAAGAAGAGGATTAAAACCACAAGCCAAGAAACACTCTAAATGAATGCTCTAAAAAGGTGGACCCAAGGAGTGGCCGTGCTAAATAGTTCCTGGAAAATGTAAACTAGTGTCACGATCTGCTAATACAACCAGGAGTTGTGAGAGGTCTGTTTGATCTCAGAGTGCAAAAAGGACACCAAGGGATTTCAGTTTAAAACACAACAGCTATAATGCACCTTTATTTTAATACCAATTTATTTAGGTGTTATGCGATAGATGAGAGGGAGAGAGGGATAAAGAGGCAAAGTGAAAAGAGAGAAAAAGGGGGGGTTATAGCTATCAATGGATGAGATGGGGTCACCGGTGTCTTCTTCCATGGGGAGATCTCTCTCGAAGAACATAGGTTAGAAAGTCACTTTTACAGTCTGTTTCAAAGTGAGGGGCAGTTGGCCAAGAGATGGGGAAATTCATAGGCCATTGTGCTGAGACCCGTTGCTTTGGGAAGCAGGTGTGAGGTACAGAACAGGCTGGTCTTCACCAGTCCCTGCTCAGCAGCAGGAACAAAGGCAGTGTACCATGACAGCACAGCAAGCACACCTGCAAACAATTACTTGGCAAGCATCCACCCCAACCAGGCCAGAACCCCTGTACAAAGTCCCCTGGGGTCTTCAGGGTCTTTGTTCTTGCAATGGTTGTGAGGCAGATGAGGGAAACTTCGGACTGTCTATTACAATTAGTTAATAGAAAAATTTGAATATGCATAAAGTTATATGCATCAACTTGAATATACATCAAGTTGATGCAATAGAAATGGTATATAAAAGGTGTTTCCAAAACACCAGGTGTATTATTGGCAGAGTGCCAAGCACCGGCCATTTTAACCCTTTGTTTTATTGTTTTTGTCTCCTTTGTCTTTTTTATTAAACCTTTTAAAATTTACCAGGAAAGTAAATGTCATTTTTCACAAAATTTTAAGGATTGAACAAAACTACTGGGATTAATTTATTTGTCTTTGTTTTTTTACCTTCAAGTTTCTTCATTTCAAGATTTTGTTTGCAGGCAGGAAAGTGGAAATCTACCTCTGAAAAATAAGTTCTAATATTTTCAGGTGATCAGAAGATCTTACATACTGATTTTTTAGAATGTAGTAAACATTTTACATTTTAACAAAGTAAAAGCATGACATTTTAATAAAAGCCTGTCTGCACAAGCCAGCCTTTGGTATAAGTGATGATATTAAAGGTAGTGTCCTTGAAATTCTCCTGAAGCAGAGAGAATGCAAGAAAAACAATAGCCTTGTGTATTGGAGAAAGAATGTAAACCATATGTATTAACCAATAGTATGTTGCTAAGCCCGCGGACCCTGTCAAACCCTATAAAAGTGTGCTAAAGACAGAAATAAATGTCATTCACTATACTTCTGTGAAGACTCAGTGAATAGTCTGGTGGTCTCTCAAAATTAGAAGGCAACAAAAAATTTAAGTCTAATAAGGGATAAACATCTCAAATCTGAGCATTTTTTTTTTTCTTTCAAGGCCAGGAATTATCTGTGGAGTCAGAAACAGTGTCATCCATTTTAGAGTTATTCCTTTATGATTTGAAACTATTGCATTCATTTTATATAATTTTGTAACTGTCACGTAAAAATACCTTTAAAAGGGATTTTTTCATAAAATCTTTGCTAAATATTATTGAATCATGTACCATTGTCACATTTCCTTTCAATTACAATTTTAAGCTCTTCCTAGGGCTTCAGTACCCATTCTTCCCCAATTTGTCTGAAATATTTTTATAACTTAAATTTTCTTTAGTAAAAAGGTAATTTTAAAGTGTAAATAAACCTCTTAAATACAGTCCTTTAAACATACAATTTTTTTCTATAATTTCTTTTTTTTTTCATAAGGCACAGATTTCTACTCAATATGATGGTTCTCCTCAAGTGAGAAATTTTTATTTCTCCCTAGACCCTTAATTTCTTTGTTTCATTCTAAGAATTTATGTTTCATTCTAAGAATATTTTATAGCCGTGCTCTCTGTTTTGACTACATAGAGTGCAATCAATCTCATCTATCTTTTTCTTTCCAAAATTTAAGTTGTTGTCTTTATTAGTGAAATGCAACTGTCCTGTTAAGATATTTTTGAAAAAGAATGGAAAGTATGTCTCCCTTTCTTGATTTATTTCAGAGAATATAGACAACTACATAGACTAGAGGTCAAACTTTTAAACATGTGTAGTTTGGTGACATGAATCCCTTCTCAAGTATAATTACAACTTTTGGGCACTTACTAAAAATATGAGTCCATTCAAAGTTTTTTCAATGACTGTAACCATGATATGCAAAATAAGTAATTTCAGCCTGCTCTTTTAAGTGATAAAATCCACATCCAAAAACCACAGTAATCACAGAAGTTTAGTCTAGGACATATACTATTCACTGTCATATTTAGGTGTCATTTATTTTTGGTAAATGACAATGTCAGAAGAAAGTAGTCTGGGCCTATCTTTGTTTTATTTAAATTAAATAATTTAAATTAATTAATCTCATCTATGGCCAGAAAAGGAACTAGAGGTTTGAAATAGTCCTAAAATTTTCATTGTTGCCCATTCATTGTTGTGATCAGCTCTGGGGGGTGAGATGAGTATTATGGGTGCTTTTGAAGAATTTGGATTGGTTATCTCCTGAGATTTCTGCCAGACTGAACAATTACTATAGGCCAACTGAAATATGAATTCTTTATATATCAGACCAGTTTGACTTCAGCTCTCCACAATAATTGCCTTAACAAATTAAAGGTCTGGGTAATCACCAACCATATAAAGATTAATAAGAGAAAGTTCTTCACTCTGCACCTGGGACGAAGCAACTCTGGATGTACAGACAGACTGGGGAACAAGAGGCTGGAGAATGGCCCTATGAAAGAGACCTGGGCATCCTGGACAGTGGAAAGTTAATTATGTGCCAGTAGAGCCCTGGCTGTCAGGAGGGCCAGTTGTGTCCTGGAGAGCATCAGACACAGCGTGGCCAGCTGGGCAGGGGGGGGATTATCCTGCTCTGCTCTGCACTGGGGCAGCTCTACCTCAAGTACTGGGGGCAGTTTTGGGTGCCACAATATAAAGAAGTCATTAAACCATTGGAAAATGTCCACAGAAGGGCAACAAAGATGGTGAAGGGCCTTGAGGAGAAGCTGTATGAGGAATGTCTGGGGTCACTTGGTCTGTTTAGCCTGGAGGAGACTGGGGGGAAATCTCATTACAGTGTGCAGCTTCCTTGTGAGGCAAAGCGGAGGGGTAGCACTGATCTGTTCACTCTCATAACCAATGACAGATCTCAAAGAAATGGCATTAAGCTGTCAGGGGAGGTAAAGTTTGGCTATCAGGAAAAGGTTTTACATCCAGAGCATGGTTGGGCAGTGGAACAGGCTCCCCAGGGAAGTGGTCACAGCACCAAGTCTGACAGAGTTTAAAAAGTCTTTGGACAATACTCTCAGGCACATGGTGTGACTTTTGGGGATGGTTCTGCACAGGACCAGGAGTTGGACTTCATTATCCTTGTGGTTCCTTCAAACTCAGCATATTCTGTGATCCCATGATAACTGTAGAAGTAGAATCCTACCTCTTAAAGCTATTAAGAATATATTGTAATTGTTATAAAACTGATTACTTACACCTTTCTGGGAGACACTACTGGGAGTCATCATTGCAGTTAATGTTGGAAATAAAAGCAATAAATATTAAGCTGTGTCTGTGAATTCTTTTCAGTAAGATAAGAATTATTATGATGGAACCCTGCTAAAGCCTAAACTAGGTCTTACCACTAGTGAACAGGTTAAAGGGGAAGATGATGCACTTGATCAATTGCCTGAAGCTCTTTGTACAATGCTTTCATATATATGTGATGTAAAATACAAAATGAAAAGAAAAGAAAACCGTGATACTAAATATTTTCACATTCACTTTTTCTTTTTCTTTTTCTTTTTCTTTTTCTTTTTCTTTTACTTTTTCTTTTTCTTTTTCTTTTTCTTTTTCTTTTTCTTTTTCTTTTTCTTTTTCTTTTTCTTTTTCTTTTTCTTTTTCTTTTTCTTTTTCTTTTTCTTTTTCTTTTTCTTTTTTTTTTTTTATCCAGAACATTTTTCCCCAGGCTTGTTTATCTCTTAATTTCATTTAAAGACATAATCCACCATCCTACTTCATCATACTTGTGTCTTTTAAATGAGCCTTAGCTCATGAAAACAGGGTTCTATATTAAAGTCACAGATTCATTTTTCTCTTCTTGTCATTCTGCAATGACATGTCCTTATCTGAGGGTCTTTTAGCTTGGTAAGCTTTAGATCAGTTGTGCTGTTAGAAGGCTGCTAACTTGGAACATTGAAAACTCAGGTTTTCAATGCTTTTCCATTATGCTTATGGACTTATGCTGTTATGACTCAATAACCAAATTTCATAATCCTCTTGAGTTATTGTGCTTTTTTAACCTTCTTTCTTTGTACTTCAGAAGTTTTCACAATATTTTCCACAATGTAGTAGAGAGAACTTCACAGGGACAGAACAAACTCAGGACATGTTTTTGCAGACTGATTTGTTGTCTGCTTTGTATAAGAAACCTATGACTTTCAGGATTGGTAATCACTTTAACAGCAATATTATGAGTTTACATTACTGAAAATTCGTGCATGTATTAATGTGACAAGGTATCACAGTGAGAGTGAGAATTTCCCTGAGCTGAAGAACAAATTAAACATGTCCTGTGGGCTCACATCTCGGGTTTCACTGGCATTGATGCTAATGATATCACAGTTGTAGCTGGCTGTTGTGGATTTTTGTGCTAGTATTGTAAAAGTTTTATTTTCCTGGAAAATTGTCTGACATATGAGTGTTTTCACCCATCATCTTTTACAAAACTTGCAGTTTTATTGTCAATGAGGATTCTATCCAGTTGCCCCAGCAGGTTGAAATGCACCAATAGATTAACATGTTGAGAGAATGGGTCAATATTTTACACACATGTGGGATGATTGTACACATTTCACTTCCATGAGAAACCAGGACCAAATTGTCTCACATTCTTAAGTAAATTTAATAAAGTAATCAAATTCTAAACATGTAATTGGAATATGTGATATGCTTAATAAAAACAGTTTAACAATAAAAGGATCAAAAGTTTTCAGATTAAAACCTGGACATTTATTTGAACAGGCACTACTGATATCTACTGTATATACACTGTAATATTGTATATAATATATAATAGTCAGAATAATAATATAATATTCAGAATATTATAATATAATATTCAGAACTATAATATTCAGAAATATTTCTTACAAATTGTTTTCTAAGAAAAACTGAAAAAACCCTTTTCCAGATTTTCACATAAATATTATGGCTGTCTATACCACTTGTCTAGAAAAGCCTGGGTTCATGGAAGTAGACAGAATTGTGAATTATATTTATTATGCATATTTTAAAATTATGATGTCAAATGAATGGTCAAGTATGCAGGTGCAGATTACTATAACCACAAGACACTTGCCTCATGAATAGGCTAATTAGTCAAGATGTAGAAAAATTAGGACATTGCAGTGCTCATAATACAAAAATCTAATGTTCAAACCAGCATGAAACTGGCTGTTCTGATGGCAAAATCATCCAGGAATAACAGAACTATTTTCATCTCCTCTCTGATTTTCAAAAGCAGTATTTTATACAAAGTACCATAGCTGTGTCTCCAAAGACAGTTTATATTTAAGCTTCTGTGGAATTCCTGAGTCTTTTTCCATGTTTTGTGATTAAAAGTTGTTGTTGAAGCATTTTCAAAATATTGTAATTAATTTAATTTGTCTACATGACTAGAGTAAGTAGTGCAGCCAATTAAGACCTAGTATTTTGGCCCTAGGGCTTTAGTCTGAAACATTGTTTAGACAGGAACTAATGCAATTATCCTTATCTGAATGCTCTGAAGTAGATAGGAAGAAAATGCCAATTTGATCTCTTTACATGGGCAAAGACACTTCTCTACATGTAATCAAAGGGGAAACATTTCCAATAATACATGCAGCCTAATTAAAACAGTTAAAACATCTACAAGGATCTTTACAGATGAGCTAAGACTATTTTTGCTGATAAAGTTTAAGACTCAGAGAAATGTTATAAAATTATAATATTTAAGCATAAATCTCTTTTTCTCTTATTTTCTTAAAGCTGCTCAGTCTTACTGCTTTTCTTTTAAAAAAATATTGCAATAGGGAAAATATTATTTTTAATCCTAGTGTTTCTTTTCGCATGGCTGTTTCAAAATTACTATCTGAAGAGTTTTTTTATAGTTTTACAAACTATAAAAATATTCTACACTGGCAAGATGTTAAATCTTAATTTCTTCATCCTCCAGTAGTTATTAATATCAATCCAACATATTTTTCCAAGATTATTGGACTAACACTAGTACCTTATTATCTTAGACTGGTCTAACCAATGCTGTTCCAAGGTACTGTTCTGGATTTTCAGGATTATTTTAGGTGCTCATTTCTTTCAATCTATAGTGGGAAATTGACTCCATGCAGTACCTCCAGTCTTAGGGAAGGAAAACAAAGTTTGCTTGCTCTGTACTGACCCTAGTTGTCAGATTCCAAAATTCAGTGCTCAAGATCACATCAGTAATATATCAAGTTCTTTAAAATTATTATAATAGGCTGAATAATATGAAGGTGTTTTTACTTAAAGGCACAAACATGTCCCAAATAACCATGAGAAACATAAGAATATTCATCCTTCTTTCAGTATCTGTTTTGTTCCAAGAAGACATTTATAGGAACTTCACTGACCAAAAAGTGGTTAAGAACAAATTTGATTCATCAGAAGAACCTGTTAGCTCAGAAACAAGAGAAAAATAGTATACCTAAATGTTTTGCTGTTCTGTCAGTCTGGAGCATTGGAAATAGTTTTATTTGTTTTATTGCAGTTTTTATATCAACTCATTTAGTACAAAGATTATACAACTAAATTTTTTTTTCTTGAATATGAAGGGTAGATTACCTTGGGGATAGTAGGAGAAATGGTAATCATTGTTGTTTATCCATCAAATAAAAATAGATTCAGGTGTACTTTGCTGTGCTTTGGATTACCTCTGGATGCTGTTTCAGGACCAAAACTCAGGATAACTTTCTTTCACTTTTATTTTTGCAGGGGTTTATATTTCCACTGCCTTGCAGTGGTCTGTTTACTTTGAGCAGAAAGAAACTGCAAAACTTCCACAGTTCCATGCACATAAAAACTTATTTTAAGATAACCCAGTCTTTCCTGAAAGGTCTTTATTCCTTTGAGTGGTCTGAAAAACTGGGGACATCTAGGAAAGTCAGAGATTGGACTCAAATCTCTCCACAGCTTTACTTCTGGAAATTTTTGCTATTCAGTTTCTTTTGCCTTGCAGCTCCCACCCCTTGTTTTCTCAGGCAAATTAATAATTTTGACTAAATACAGGGCTATTGATGTTCAATGTTTATAACATCAACCCTTAATCCTTAAGCCCTGTAGTAAAAATATATTTGTTAAGCAGGTATGGATCTATAAGTTAAACTAAGAAAGGTCATGTTTGAGTGCTGCCAAATAAATTACACAAGTTCATGAAGACAAGTTATGGAAGAGGATAGTCTGTCAATCCTATGGCCAGTTTTATTGCACCTCCATTGGCTGAACATCTATTATTAACACTTGTTTCTTTCCCTGTGCAAACTTAAAAGTTAAGGTCAGATGGTCCCTTTAAATACTGCACAGAATCAGGCACTCTGGGGAAGCCTTTTGAAATTTTCAACAAAAAGGAATTTTCCCAAACAGTGTTTCAGGCTTCTTACATCAGCATTTCATTACCAGACTTTCTACAGTTGGTCAATACAGCATTATTACTTGGAATGTGAGAGAGTAAAAACACAGTGTCTGAACTTTCACTGTCATATCTGCTTTGGTTTTTGAATGATGATTTGGACAACATAAATACAAGAAGATTTCTTTCTTTAGTTTGTCATGTTCAACTCCATTTACAATATTAATGGTAATATTTATATATAGAGATGTCAAGTTTCTTTCACTTTTTCCTAGATAAAGTGTCTGGTTTCATCCCTTTTATCCAGATGAGAAAAACATGAAACAAACTGATAAGAATTTTTGGTGAGCAAAATAACTAACAGGAAAGTTACAAACAGTATTAAAGAAGGCCACTTTTTCAGTATCATGGAATGATAAAATGCATTGGCTTGGAAGCAACTTTGCAGATCATCTAGCTCCAACCCTTCTGCCACTAGACTAGGTTCCTTGGGGACCCATTCAACCTGGCCTTGAACACTTCCAGGGATGAGGCATCAACAACTTCCCTGGGCCTCCAGTGCCTCACCTCTCTCACAGAAAATAATTTCTTCCTAATATGCAATCTAAACCTACTTTCAGCTTAAAATCATTTCTCTTCATCCTGGCACTACATGCCTCTGTAAAAAGTCACTCTCTTCTTGTAGGCTCCCTTCAGGTACCAGAAAGCCCTAGTAAGGTCTCCGCAAACCTTCTTTTCTCCAGGCTTATCAGCTCCAATTCTCTGTGCTTTTCATCATAGGAAAAATGCTCCATCCCTCTAATTGGTGGCCTTCTCTGCATTCACTCCAACAGGTCCATGTCTGTCCTGTGCTGGGGGCCTGAGAGCTGGACGCAATATTCTGGGTAGGGTCTCAGCCAAGCAGAGGGGCAAAATTACCTCCCTTGCCCTGCTGCCTATGCTGTTTTGGATGCAGCCCAGGACATGTTTGGCTTTCTGGGCTGTGAGTGCACATGGCCTGGTTATGTCCAGCCTCTCACCCACCAGTACCCCCAAGTCCTTCTGGGCAGGGCTGCTCTGGATCTGTTCATCCCCCAGCCTGTGTTAGTACTTGGGGTTGTCTTGACTCAGGTGCAGCACCTTGAACTTGATCTTGTTAAACCTCATGGGATTCCTATGGGCTACTTCCTGAGCTTGTCCATCTCCTCTGTATGGCATTCCATCCTTCAGGTGTTTCAACCATACCACTCAGCTTGGTGTCATCTGCCAATTTGCTGAGGGTATACTTCCTTATGTAAGAAAAATATCCATTTCATACTTCACATTGTATTTTCTTTCTTAGTCTTTTCCACTCTTAATCCATCTGTTCATTCTGGCACTTTACCCGCATTCTGGGATTTTCATATAAGCTTTTTGTGCAATTATTTTTCTGTTCCTTCTATTCCTTTCTACAAATTCTTTTTATTTCCTTCAATAATCTGGAAACATAATGTTCATAATCTCTCTTGTTCATGCTTTTCCCTCTCAAAACTATAATGTGTTAATTATTTTTTCAGCACAGTGACATATCTCCAAGAGGAGAGGCTAGAGATGTTTTCATTACATTGCATAATTTGAACGTACCCACCAACACTTTGAGACCATACCTTGCAAAACAGAATCCCATAATAGTATGAGGAAGAGAAACAGCTAGTTTGGGGATCCAACACAAGCTCACTAATGAATTTATCTACTAAGCACTACTTAAGCCTTGGGGTTTCTCTGAAGGTGCTAAAGAATGCTCTGAAAAATTTCAACATCAAATCGAGCAAGAGACCAATAAGGATTCTGCAGTTACATGTATATTTAAATGCAAGGCTTCGTTCTAGGATACAAGAACACAGATAACAGGTGTTCTAGAATTTAAAAAATTAAGTCTGAAAACCCCCATATTAATTTTGGATTCCTTATTATGGTGCTACATTTACAGCCATCTGAGTAATTACATGGAAATGATGATGTGGCCTCAGGGGAGACAAAGAGTTACATTGTCCCACCCCAAACCCCTTGTGAAGGGCGGCCCAGGAGTTCTGATTGAGTTTGAGTCCCTGGGGGTTTCTCCTTTGGTGTGCTTCTACTGGTCCCTGACCCTGAACTCCACCCTCAAGGGTGGAGATGCTCGGGGGTTCTGGCCCTCAAAACCCCTGCTTGGCCTCTGTTCGAGGCTTTCTGTTCTGGATCTGAGTTTGTTCCCATGCTGAATAAATGGTTTCATGAACGGGAGCCTGTCTCGGTTGGTGTTTGATGCTGGTCCCCAGAATCCTGCTGCTTCCCTGGACGAGATCCTAAGGTTGCGGACTGCAACACGATGATCCTCTTTTGATAAATGAGTTTAAGCTCTGAGTCAAAACACAAACACATCTGGCTTGCACAGTAAATGTCTTTCCTGGCACAAGAAGAGACCAAATATTAATTCCTAAGCTGATATTAAGCAGAATGTGCTTAGTAAAATCAATGAAGATTGGCTATAATAATAGCAGTTTAAGAATTTTTGCTTATCTGATCTCTTTTCAATGCTATTTTTGCTGTTGTTATTACTACTATTATAGTTATTATGTCCAAGTGATATATAAAGTATGCTAAACCATATATAGGCTATTTCAATGGGCTTACATTTCAGCACTTTATTGCTTTGAGTTTACATATGTACATGTATTTTCCCATGGCAATATCCTTTATGGAATTTCCTATTCACATATTATCATTTAGCATAAATCAAATTCTTAAAGGTATCTTTTAGGATCTATTGCAGTTTACAGTTTCATTGGATTCTGATCACAATATGGAAATGGAAGCATTAGTGATAAGCCTAGGTTGACGAGATATTTTCGGCTATGTTAAAATACCTAGTTACATGAAGCAGCAAAATTTAAAATAGTGCCTGACACTATTTTATCCATTGACAGAGTCAGTGGTTTCTGATATTTTTTTCTGTGTCAATACAGACTTATCAACCCTCAGCCCTTGTAACAGTGGTTTCCTGGGGATTGTTTGTTTGGTGTGGGGTTTTCTTGGTTGGTTTTTGCTGTTCTTTTTGTCATATGAAGGGTCAGATTTAGCATCTAGATGCTATGTCTATCAAGAAAATCCCTATGCTGGGTGGAGTACTACACCATAATAATAGGTTATGTTGAAATATTCTGATCTGATTGACTTTATGGTGGATGGAAAACACTTTAGTGATTTTTAAAGGACGGTCTTAGAAAACAGGAATTTCCAGTGTTGTCCTATTGCAAGAACAGGTGTGGATGACCTAGTTATACCATGGCTAGGCATTTATCAGGCTTCACTGTAATGCATGTTTAGGGACACATAAGCAATTATCTCCATCTGAACTCAAAGCTGAATGTATGAATCTGTGTCATATGAAGATACCAGACTTACATCACACAAGTTCAATTAGAGTCTACTAATTAGGTTCTGGATAATTTTATTTAGTAAATATGTGTGTTAAGAATACATGAAAATGGAGTTTCTGAACCCCCAATAGTAAATTCACACTGTCAGTGGGCTCTTCAGGTCACCTTCGAAATTAGCAGCAAGGTTTCTGATTATTGTTTATTGAAAAAGGGATGCCCACTGCTTAATGGCTTTGCTTTGTGTACAGTTAATAAGTAATAACAGGTTTCAAGAGGGCATTAATTCTCTCTAGAGACATGTCAGTAAAATACAAACAACCTAGGTTCTGGTGAGAAAACAATTACAGAAATGGATACTGGAACAGAAATGTGGGATTATCAATGACTGATCCTTGTTTAGGGTCAAGTTCTTTCAGACAGAGCCACACAGGGGCATGAAAACTTACTATGGAGGACATATGGTATAGTCTCAGTCAAAGAATCAATATCCTGACCATTAGCTGCATCTCGTAAAAAAAATAAAATATTTCCAGTTAAAACTTAGAAGGTCTTTTGCTGATAACAGAAAAGGGAGCTTGTGGGTGGAAAACATGCTTTCTTATGTAGCTCTCAAGAGAAGAGAGTTTTGTGATGGAAAATTCAAATCAGTTTAAGTTCCCTGTTTACATGAATCTCTGAGTAAAAGTAGGAGAAAGGGACATTTAGTATTTGTGTTTTTCTGATGTCCTGTTTTAGGATTTAGTGGGAACCATCTCTGTCAGAATTCTTGTACATTTTAATTGTTAAACATGGCGGGCTCGTTAAACTTGATGTGTTGTCTATGCATTTATAGAACACCAAGTCCTACAAAAACAGGAATAAAATAGAATAGAACAGAGAATAAAATTTCCTAGTAACAAAGATGATGCTTTAAGTCATAAAATATCATTCACATCTGAACACTTTTGTCATTTTTCTCCTAGATTCTCATTAACAGAGCCTCTAGTGTTTTATGGTAGGAACTCTAAGAACGAAAAACCTAATGTATTTTCAGTGCTAGCTTAAAACAAGCTTATTTAAATAGATTTGGGCATGAAGACAGTATTGCTTCATTCTTTCTGAATATACAGACCAGGATTTAAAAAGTCATCCTCATGGAAGTATTTAACATTTTGTTTTACTGCTAACTCTTGTAGCTTGTCTTCTCTCATATAATTTTAATTTTTCAAAGAAAGAGTTAAATCATTTATTCACCAAAGGAAATTTACCTACAAGGTGATGGCAAAATATCTTAAGAGTTACTTGGAAGTCTGCTCAATTTAATGCCTTAAGGAAACTTCCTGATAAAGACATAGCTTCCTGTTCCTGTGATGTGTCTTCTACAGAAGCTTCTGTCATTTGTGCTAAACATGTCACGACTGATGTTTATTTAAGTCCCACCACAAGAGACACTACTCCTTCTCAATGACCTCCTGGCTGAGTATTCAGTCATAAATATCAACAGTGAGAAAGGATAGTTACCTCCTAATGGAAAACTATGGATAATGGTGGGTCTTGGTGGTTGGAAGGTTGGTTGATTGATAGAATGTGCTTTTGCCTGGTGTAAATAAATATGCTTAGCATGAAATGAGCTGCTCTTCTCTGAGGCAGAGTTGCACTTTCTTTTAAAAGAGTAGTGTATTACCTAAGACACATTAAAGCTGTTTTTTTCTAAAAAAGCCACCCCACTACAGCTATGAGAGAAATGTTGCGCATTTATTCTTACATAGGCACACAGCTACCAATTGAATCCATCTCTGAAGAAATATGGGTGATTACCACCTTCACAGATATTTGCAGACAAATTACAACTGACAGATCAGAAAACCCCCAAACCTGGATTAAAAATGTCAAAAGAATTTTGGACTCTTGTTTCAGATACTTAGGGGCCTCTTTCTACACTTCATCCATTTGATTACAGAGGCATGCTATCTTTAGTAAAAAGGAGAACTGTTGTTTATCATGAAGCTGGATGGGTTGGAAGCATGGCTTCCCTAGAGTAAGGTGGGAAGAGAAAGAAAATATTATTGGTGCTCAACACCTGATTTTCTGCCAAACTGAAACATATCTGCCTGTTGCTGTATGGAATCAAAGCCTTAATTATTTTTCAGCTGCTTCTTGAATCAGATTGGACTAGAGTAAAAACCCATTTATTTCTCCATGCTTTTCTCAGGCTTGCTATGCATCACTCCAGAGTATGTGGAGAATAAGACTGCAGTACTGGCTGAAAATTAAGACATTTTTGACTTCATTTATGAGGACACACCAGAGAAAAAAAAGACACATAACACACTTCAAGGATGTTATTGAATGGATGTAGAAATTTGAAGACTCATGGCTAGTCCCACAAAACCCAAAGAAAGATTGGATGATTGTATGCATAGAGCCATATTTTCAGTTTGCCAGCCGCTAACAGTCTGACTGTAAGTGGGTGGTCAATATCCTTGCAAATTAGTTCCAGATGTTTCTAGTTTGATATATAAATATGAAGGCAGTAAATACTGTGAGTATTTGGATCTGTAATTTAATGGGTCCTTCTTCCATGAATCTTGTAGACCTGGAAGCTTCTTTATATAATCTCTGAATGGGCCCTTAAGAAAATTTCTAAACCTGCTAATGTAATTGTGAAAAGTGAGTATACCACATGAAACACAAATTAAATAAGCAGATGAGATTTTTGTATAATATTTTAAAACCTGCTTCAATATGAAGTTAAAGCCTTATATTTTATGAAATATTACATGCTGCTCTATGAAACATTTACATGTTTTATTTGAAAGGGGGATGGGAAGTGTTATGTCATGTACAAGGCTAGTGCAGTGACCTCAGAAGAGAACTATCAGGTTCAGTAAGACTTTTAAAATGTGTTATTTAAGTATGAGTCATTTTCATTATCATGTGTTCTCTACAAGGTGACCTGGGAAAGACTAGGGGTTTTATTTATTGTAAACGTCAGCTGAGCTTGCTAAGTGTGCATCAAGTTAAAATTTAATCTCAAAGCTAAAACCAAGAATTGAAATCAAGGGAGAATTTAAATTCAAGATATTAGGAAGGTCGTGAGCAAGGTTTGAATAAGCAAATTCAGACATACACAGAGGGCACTTTTCATCAACTGAATGAGACAATTATGAGGATGCCTTCAGCTCTTGAATATAAATCTGAGAAAAGAGAGCTATATGTACAGGTAGGATTTTCAACATCAGGACTATGGACTGAACATTACTTTTGATGAGATATGGTACTGCTCAAAGGTGTCTCCCTCTTAGTCTTGCCCTAGACTGATGCTTTCTTCAGCAACTTTATTTATTTTACTATTTTACACTTATTTTCTCTTACATTGAATTATATCACTAATATAAAATAATATCACTTTCTTTAAAAGTTTATAAGTGCTACATTTAAGCAAATATAAAATTAACCTCTCCATCTTCAACATTGCTCTGCTCTGTTAAGGAGGGAAAGTATGTTGATTAATCTTTATAGTAATTTTTGTTCACACTGGAAATTTCAGAATAGCTGTGGCATTCAAGATATCAGTGGTGACTCTTACCTCTCCTGATCTCCAAGGTTTTGTTCCAGCTGGAATGCCTGCCCTAGACTGAGATCAGTGAATTTTTCGCATAACTTCTAGAAAATATTGGGTAATACTTGGACAGTGAAATTCTGCTGTCAAATTAATATGGGTTGGCTTCTTAAAGTCAACGAGCAATCTATGTCAGTATGCAAGAAAGCATAAGTCTTTATCAAGATTACAGTTCAATGGATCCAAAACTAACTGGTTTACGAATACAATGATGCATTTTTTTATAATCTATCATCTACTTCATATACTCCTTTTGCATGTCCCAGAAGATTAATACAGAGATGTAAATTAAATTGCATTCTAAAGTTTATTTTGTTTTCTCGTTAGTTTGCTTTACTAAATTTGTGATGCAGTCTTTTTCAGCAGATGGTTAGTTCTAGTTCCTTTCATGTTCCTATTCTGTTATGTTTGTAAATGATCCAGCTGCCAACTGATAATATTTTACTGCTGAATTTATCATGTGTGATATAATTCCTTGTTGCAGTCTGCAACCTCAGGATATCGTCCAGAGAAGCTGCAGGATTCTGGGGACCAGCATGGAACGCCAACGAGACGGGCTCCCGGTTGAAACCATGAAACCGTTTATTCAGCATGGGAACAAACTCAGATCCAGAACAGAGAGCTCCGAACAGAGGCACAGCAGGGGTTTTTGAGGGACAGAACACTTGAGGGTCTCCACCTTTGAGGGTGGAGTTCAGGGTCAGGGACCAGTAGAAGCACACCAAGGGAGAACCCCCCAGGGACTCAAACCCAATCAGAGCACCTGGGCCGCCCTTCACAAGGGGTTTGGGGTGGGACAATGTAACTCATTGTCTTCCTCAAGGCACGTTGCCACAATTGCTCATTATGTGTTTTGCAATAGAGAACTATCAACACAGTTGTTTCTATCTCCAAACGAGTTTAAAAAAATAGTTATTTTTAATATCCATAATTCTCAGGTGATCCTTAGTTATTTTAGAAGTCTACTTTTTGCAATAAATTGTCCTATTTTGTCAGATCTTGATTTTGAAACACTTCATATTCAAGAACAGTCATAAGAAATATCTTCTATTTTAAACCTATTGTTAAGTCTGAAGCACCTGCTTTCATATACCTGCACCTTAGGTAAAGTAACACAATCTGAAGTTTTGCATGAGGGTTTTTTTTAAGAATCATAATCAGTAGTCAAAAATGTCTAACTGTATTACAGAGTGTAATGCTTACCCAGAAGAAATTATGGGCTGCTGTCAGAACAACAATGAATCACTGAATGCTCTTTTTTTTGAAAGCTGCTGAAACATTTTAAAAGGCAAACAGAACGTAATAAATATATTTCCTCACAAGATTATATTACTATTTCCAGTAAAATGTAGGGTATATTACGCTACATATGATGACTAAGGAAGTCCTTGCTAATGTTTTCTGGAATTATATGGATGGAGAATCTTGTCTACAAGCCTAACGATCTGTCAGTAATATCTCAGGGTTTTTAGAGACTGCATATATTTCCCAAAGAACTCTGTATTAATTATGAAAAGATGGGAACTTTAACCATAAAATCAGAAAAAAAAAATCTTCTATAATTAAAAATGGAAAGGAACTGTCAATCAGTCTGCCCTGCCATTTCAATGATGTTTCAATATACTTTCAAAGGTAAGAGAACATGCACTTCTGAATTTGAGTCCTTTGTGAGCTTCATTATTCCTGACAAGAAAAGTTCATAACCTTTATGATTTCTCTTTATGCAAGGCTCTGTTGCATCAAAAGGCCTCACACTTTTTACCAGTTTACCAGTGTATAGATAATAAGCTAACACTTATGTTAAATGCTAATTCTGACTGCATCAGTTAAGTGATCTAGTAAAATACTTCTGTCCCTTAGGAAAGCATATTTAGGGATTTTGAAAGAATGTTCAGTATCCTTCCCCATTCTTGTTTCTAATAATAGATGAAGGCTAATATGAGCTCATAAATGTGTAAGGTATATCAAGTAGTCCAAGCTATCTAATAAAAAACTTGAGCTCCATATCAAATGCTGAAAGCATTTATTGAAAATCTCGTTTTCTTTGCTGCTTTTTCATTACGCGGTGACTCTGTTCAGAAAAAGCAGTCTAGCATACTTAATAAGGGACATTTCCTGTTCACTTAATCTCGCTTTACATTGTTATATGAAAATTTCCATCAGCTTTCGAAACTTGCACCTTCTTTTTAATGGGTCAAAACACTGGGATCCCCTATAGACAATAAGCATTTTGCATTATTTTTCGTCAGTAGGCTTAAAGCTTTCACTGTTATGTCAGTTGTAATTTTATAAGCTCTTCCAAAGCACAGACAAGATGAAAATATATTTCATCACATTGAAAGTGAGATATTTATTATTTTTTATTTTCTCTTTTTTTAATAAAAAATAAATTCAGGTTGTTTATTTTGTGCTTCTCAACTCTGTTAAATTTACCCTGTTTTACATTGATTGTGAGACCTATAGAATGAGACTATTATAGAACTTTGTATTTAATTATAAAGCTTATCACAAAGAATTCATAAGCCTTGATAAACCATGATTGTATGTTAAATATTGGTTCTCTTCCTTCTGTTAATAACACTGAGGGATAAAATTATGTAGGTTATGATGAATATTCAGAAAACAATACTGCTTGGTTAACAATACCTACAGCAGTTGTGTGATTCTGAATAAATACTCCCTGAACACCCATTCAGGGCATCATAGTGGGTTATATAAACTAATAAATAAATAATTACCTAACATCAAATTGTGACAAAGGAACAGAAAGAACATTTTCTATGGGAAATATAGAATCTTGAATGTCTTTTCCCAAACAGAAAGAATTCCTGCTCATATTACAGTGCTGGATATTTCTTTCTGTGCATGTGAGGCTAAAATGTTGGCACAAATAAGTGGCAAATAATGTTCTAGAAATATTTTCACCTTTTTAATGGCTCAACCAATACCAGAAACACATCTGAGCAAAAAAGGAAAAGGTAACTAAAATTTTGCTGGGTATGGAATTAGAGGGAATAAATTCTTCAATTTGTCTCATCCAGAAAAAACAAAAAAACAAACAAAAAGGGAAATTGTCAGTATCAGACAGTATCAGATTTAAGGAAGGCAAGAGCACAGGATCAAAGTACAGGATTATTTAACAGGATTATTAGTCATAGAATTTCTGTATACAGAAATATAGCCCTCATATGTTTAATGATTTATGTGATTTTCTTGAAAAACAAAAATTACTTTTAGAAGGTTCTTCTGCATCAATGCCCTCTCTCTATTTTTCTATTTTAACAAACCACCAAAATGGCTTCAAAGAAACTTTATTATTAAAATCTAAGGTGACCTCTAGAAAAAAAATATGTAGAGTTGTGATTCTGACAGCTGTTTTGGTTCTAAGCTATTTCCAAGGGTCTAAGACCACGGCATGCATGTAATTACATGAAAATTTAAGCAATTGGTGATATAATTGCACACGTAAATAAGTGTTTTGAATATGCAAACACAAAGATGCCTTTAAACATTTCAGATCAAAACAGTTTTTCAAGGATTACAACAGGGAGTCAGGACTTAATAGATGTGAAGAACCCTATTTTACTATTTGTGCAAGATGGGTGCCTACCTAAAGTCACTGCTGCTATATGGTCTGTATTAATTTGTCTAATTGCAGCACAACACTATGAACTTCTGCTCCTTTGATTAATTATTCTTAAAGGAAGAGCACTCTCAGTGAGAACTATGGCCTTTATTTTCCCCATACATATTCCCCAATGCATGTGTATATATATATATATATATATATATATATAGCTATTAATATAGCTATAAATAAAATAATAAAGGTAATAATTGGCAAGTGAAATATGACCCTTAGTGGATTTGGATGCAAAGAAGATTAAATTATTATTTATTTAGGCTTACTTTTCTTACTTTTAAGTGCCTCCAGTTGTATACATTCCATACAAATATGGTCAGAATTAAGCTACACATCTCTCATGTTGACATCAATTGATCTCATCATGATCGTTTATGATGAAAGTCTGATTCCAAATTTCAACCACAAATATATAAATCTCTTAGGTAAAAATATATCTGTGTTTCCAAAACTGTCCAGAAAGTTGAATCAGAATGAATCACTATCTTGTAGTTGTGTAAACCACCACTATGTCAGTATATTGTAAATATGATATTATGAAATTCTCACTGACACTGGAAAATCACAAAACATTAAAATGTAGCTAATGAAATCAACATGAAAATTATACCAGAATGTATCAAAAGCATCTGTAAGTCATATGTGAGAGAGTAGATATTTTTAATATTGGAGTTTGAAATTCAATTTTTATTAATATACCCAAGCCCCAAAGAAAACTGTTATATATTCTATCCAAGTTCTCTGTTAAAAGATCCTACCACTCATTGAGGATTTTACTTCTCATTTAGAAGCAATCTCAAAGAAATCTGGAGGCACCAGATTTGCCTCTCTCAGCTGTTAACCTCATTCCAAAAAGGCTTCTGTCATAGTATGCAACATACATAGCTCAAGGCATTATGATTAGTGGGAATGAAAAAGGGCTGTTCCTTAAGAATGTCAAATACCATGTATTCCTCAAGGCAGAAGGTACTGAAAGAATACAAGCACAGGAACCACCTCCAGATATTAACATAAACAAGAAGAGATACCCGTTGGAATGGAATTGGGATAAAGAAACTAGAATGTAGACAACTATACACAAAAACTCTTGCTAATTGCCAGATTTCTCTAGTATTTCCTAGAGATTGATTTGAAAACATATTGCTTATTAAGTGTTCAGAGTTTTCTTAATATTTCTTGATGCAGCACTCCAGGTGAGGTCTCAGAAGAGGAGACCAGAGCAGAGCAGAACAGAACGGCAGAATTCCCTACTACACTCTACTGGCCACACTGCTTTGGATGCAGCCCTGGACACGTTTGGCTTTCTGGGCTGTGAGTGCACACAGCCTGGTCATGTCCAGCTTCTCATCCCCCAGCACCCCCAAGTCCTTCTTGGCAGGGCCTCTCTGGATTTGTTCACTCTCCAGCCTGTGTTGATACTGGGGCTTCCCCAGACCCAGGTGCAGCACCTTGTATTTGGTATTGTTAAACCTCATGAGATTCCTGTGTGCCCACTATTTGAGCTTGACCACGTCTCTTGGATGTCATCCCATCCTTCAGGTGTTTCAACCACACCTCTCAGCTTGGTGTCATCTGCAAATTTATTGCAGGTGTTAAACCTAGTATCTAGAATAAGATAATGTAAAATAGCTCTCTTATAATGTCACTATTAAAAAAATAACTAAAATAAGCTGATATAAACATTAAAACTGAAATCTACCTTTTAAGGTAAATCTACACTTCTCCTAAGTAACAGGATGAGAGGAAACAGCCTCAATTGGTTCCAATAGTGGCTAAGATTTGATATTATGAAAAATGTCCTTGCTGACAGAGTGGTCAGACATTGGAACAAGGAAGAAATTGAATCACCAACTCTGGAAGCTTTCAAATGTTATGTGAATGTGGCACTTAAAGACATTGTTTAGCAGTAAACATGGAAGTGCTGGGTTAAGGGTTGGATTCCAACCTGGATGAGTCTAAGATTGTATAACTGAAATACAGAAACTTGAGATAAAATATTGCTACTGTGAGGCTTTAGATACTCTATAGAAGGGCTAGAAGCAGAATTTGAGGAATTTGAGAGCATTTAAAGAAAAAATGATAAAAAAAAGTTAGATGTAAGTTTTGGTGGAAGGTGAGTATACTTTTTTGACAACCAGAGTCTTGAACTGCAAGCTAGGTGAAGTAAATTCATCCATCTTTTTGTGGCAATCAGCCTAGCTGCAGTAATCTATGAAGTGTGTTTAAGCATATTGTTATTTTAGGCTTAAAGTCTAAGCTTTCAACATTCTTTTTATACCAAAAAACCTGAAGGCATTAATCATTTTAAAAGTGAATGAGCAGAAACCAGAACAAAGCAGAAGACTAAATTAATGAAGAAAGTTAAGTAATTTCTGCCCCCTTCTTTGACATTTGCCCTGCACAAGATTTTTCCTAAATTTGTTTTGCAGTTATGTCATTATGTTAATATTTTCACGTGTACCTAAAAAACCTTGGTGAGACTCAAAGTCATGGCTTTACACATCATAGAACAAAAACAAATCTGATCCTAAGAACTGTGAATTTTCACTTGATTTGGTGATGCTATATGGAGGCATAAAAGACACAAAAGGAGCTTATGGCAGGCACCGGGAAATAGAAATGTAACTTGATAAGTGCAGGTGAGGCTGAGAAATGAATTTGGCTCATTTTCATGGCTGGCTAGGAGCTGAATATTCACAGAAATTTAGCAATAATTACTAAAATTTTATCTGTACCTGCACTCTTGGCACCATTATATTTGCTGGCTACTACTATAGTACAAATGAAAAACAACAATCACACTTAAGCTGTCTTTACACGTGCTATGAGGTCACAATATGATGCAATCTTTTTCAAAGGTTTGTTGGTTTGTTTTTTTTAAGTTTAGAGACCATAATGATACACAGGAAAATAAATATTAGCTAAAGAAACAAATCAGAATCCATCATCCAATGATTCAGGACACATTTGTAGATGCAAATGGAGAACTAATGAAAGACCTATAGAAAAAGAACCTTATAAGCAAAGGTAATAAAGAAAACTTGTATACAACAAGACCTGGCAAGAACATAAGCTCTTATCAGTTTGACTGGTAAACATAATACTGTGGGAGTTGACATGGAAGCAAGTATCTGCATATAGCTGGCACATCAATGCCTCCCTCATCCCCAAAACTGCAATCTAGAGACAAAAAAATATTGGGAAGACACTCACTTTGGAGATCATCAATTTAGGGAATAGTGCCATGTTGTGTTAAATTCTGTTTCCTTTAAAAGATACATTTGTGTTGACTCATTTATGTAACAAGCATTGCTAGAGGCTGGTGCTGCTCTGACTTTTACAACTATCCAACCTAATTGCCTAATGAATTGAAAAAAAGCCTTCCAGGACATAAAGAATTTTAATGTAATGATTAATGTAAATTATTTATAACAAGCTGTTTAACCACACATAAACCTATCTGGACAATACATAACAAAATACGAGTTCATTTAAAAATAAACATCTGAATCAGACAACTGAAGGAGTCACTATAGTGGTTGTAGTTTCTGCAGCACAGGATTTACCTTCTGTTCCATGTGCTTCTATGTCTCTTTTACAGCAGTTAAAGTGGAAGTATGCAAGGGGAGTAGTTGGAGTCAAGGTGATACAGGATTTTTTATGTGCTTTTACCCAACCTGAACCTACCTGGGAGGTAACCCAGGCCTTCCTTCTGAAATTTGGTAAATATCATCTGATCCAGCATTACAGGTAACAGTTATGGCCTTGATAGATGTATCTAAGCCATGTGCATCTAACATCTATGAAGATGAAAATTTTGAAACTACCCCTAACAGCTCTGCCAATATATATGTGAGTTGGAAAGTAAACTAGAGAGCTTCCTCAGTGAAAACCACAACATTTACATTACTTTTTTTACTGTGAAAGAGTTATTTTTCCTGTAGTCTATGCAACATATATTCTCTTGCTAATGAGAAAGAGATTTTATTTTGCTATTCATGTCAGTCATGACTAGAGCTTGCTCTTAAATCTCGATTTCAATTTGCATATTAAGTTGGCTTTAAAATATTATTTTGTAGGCACTAAAAGCAGTGAGGTAAATGTTTTTACATTTTCAAAATGTTTTAAAAATGCTTACATGGTAATTTACAGTGTTGCAGCTAATTTTTCTTAACCTTAGATACCTATTTTTCATTAAATGTTATAATCTAAGAGACACTTTCAAGACACTAGATTTCATGGGATTTCTCTCCTTTCATTCTTTTTTGAAACTTAGTAATAGTGAGCTAAATATTTTGACAATAAATTCATCTGTTTGAGATAAGGAAGTTATTAACCTCCCCTCTGAGAGAGAATTGGAATTTACTTAATGAAGATTTATCAGCTTTTCTGACTAACATAGATATTTGACTTTCAGACATTTTATAAAACTTAGTAACTCATTGCATAAAATGATGTCTCTCAAGAAGATAATTGCTCAGAAATTATCCAAAAAATTTTATGCTTAATGACAGAAGAAATTTTTGATAATATTTATTCTTATCAGGGAATGTTCTCATCATCATTTTGTATTAGAACCATTACAGAAGCTCAAAGATGCTGTTACTAAATAGCTGAAAATATTTGATTTTAATCCTTGGTATCTAACATTTTTTATAACTTGATTTAAAAAATAGCACTTATTTTCCTATTCTACTTAAATTATTATTTTTTTCTCCTATCCCTTTATTCCCCATTTCTCTCTATCTTAATATTGTCTCAGATTGGTAAGTAGTTCTTGATGAGTATATTAAGCTTATGTCCAAATACAGATACTCTTTGAGGAATTTTCTTTAGAGGATTGCATTTATATAAAATATGTTTTATTTATTTTATATAATTTACTTATAGAAGATATCCTAGATCTTCAAATTAAAATTATTCAATACTTCTTTATCAAAGTAAAAAGGATAATCATACAATCATATGAATGTTGAGGTATCTTCCTCAGTATAAGTCAACTTCCTTGAATAGTATTTTCAGCATATCAGGTCACTGATGACATAAATTACATTTTGGGAGACCATTTAGTAAACGAGAATTTTCTGTCACTGAAAGGTTTTGTAGGAGGAAAGCCCAGAAACGCAGAGAGAACTCGCAAACCTCGTTGCTTCCAAACACCATCAATAACTCATGCAGGCATTCAGAGATGAACACTGTCAAACAGAGGACAGTGCAGCTTTTCAAGAAATATTTTTTTATAACCCTTATACAAGTGTTCTGAACCTCTAATATCATATCTTAAACAAACTTCATGTTGACTGCTAATATATCATGTGTGGGTTTGGCTCTATCTTTAATTTCCTTTTAATATGAGTCTTCATTTTAACAGGATTTCTGTTTCAGAAAATACACAACCTTTTATATTTTATCTGAAAGAAAATTTATAATGATAACTAATTCATAATGATAACTAAATATCTAGGTCCTAAACCACATACTTTTCTGATCTGGTACACCTGGTTTTTTTCCTCTAATTTATTTGTCAAGGTTTTTTTTTGCAGAGCTGGTTTTTCATACTTTTTTATTTCTTTTTTTTTAAGGCAGATGAGTATCCTCCCCTCGTGTTAGAGATCAGTGGCATTTCTGGAAGGTTAAATCTTGAGGTCTTTCAAAGCACCAGAAATATATTCAAAGTTTAAAAAAATTCTTTTGTCTAAACCCTAATTCTCTCAGATTCTTTAATTAGATTTGAGGATATTCTCATCAGAGAATATCTCATCAGAAAAAGGGTCAGGAGAGGAGAGGGAGACCTGCCCCATTCCTTTCTTAGCAGACTATTAAGCAGTGTGGAACACTGTGGAGAGTTTCCCACATATCTCAGTTTCTTTAGTTTATGTTCCTTGAAAAAAATTTAAATTAGATATTTAGGCAGAGAGGGAAATTACAGTGTTGTTACAGACAAATTTCTACATAGTATGCAAAGCAGAAAGTTCAAATTCTCTAACAAGATTAATTCCATCTTCACCTCTCTAGCACAGTTAGTTGAAAATTTTCAGAGTAGTGACTTAAAGTAAGTGACTTAAAGAAAAGCAATTCTTTATTAACAGCTTTGCCATATTTTTAGCAATAAGGAAGAGGCTTTAATGTCTAAGAACAGGACATTCATAAGAGAGCTATTAGGTGTAAAGTAGTTAAAGCTTGAGTGTTCACTTTTAGTTCTCCTCTCTAGCCTTCAGGTGAACCAGCTACTTAAAGGTATATTTATATGCTCTCTTCTAAGCTGAAAGAACCCAAGTTCATCTTCTTTTAAGTTTTTAAGATTATGGCTACAATCATTGTGAAACTGTAAATAGGAAATGTGACAAACCTGTTACCACATAAAGGAGAATTGAATCGTCCCACCCATTTCTGCCAATGTGGTCATTTCCTCTTGTGGCTAGGTATACCTACCAAAAGCAAATATTAAAATCTGTTTATAGAGTAAAGGATTACTGCAACTATGTTTCACAGGTATTGAGAGGAGTAAAGTAATTGCAGAGGTACAAAAGAAAAAAGAATCTCCGAAATTTTCTCATAACATGGTTTCCTTGGTATTGTGTTCTCTCCTGCATATCCATTATTGACCATCAGTACCTTCAGGCTGGGCTACATGGTGGCTTTTAAATAAACTGGCACGTCTGCCAATAAACTGAAAGGAAAAATAGACAAGAAAGAACAAACCTCAGAAGCACCTGTTAATCCATTTAAGATTCCTATTTCATTTTCCACAACCAAAGAATGGGTAAAGCATAGTTTTGCAGCCTTGTAGCAGAAATGTGTCAGGGGTTACATGACAACTTTGTCAATACCCAGTTTGCAATACACACCAGTCCTTCTATTTTTTCTGCCTTTTCTTGATCAAAGATCACAGTAAAGATTGACTCAGGTTGATTTCTGAGCAGTCACAATGTGAAGCTCAAGCTGCCTGCTGAAATGCTGCAGTCATTTTGGTTCTCATGAGCTGAAACCTCAGGCATCACCTGACTCGGTCAATAACTCATGAAGGAAATTCATTATGATATGCCTAGTATTGAGTACAAATGTGCCTACGTGCAAATAGCAAAAAAAGTTTGCCAGTCAAGAATGTCTGTTACTGTTCAATGCTAGTTGGGTCATACTTTTCTCAAATCTGAATGGTAAAATGTGAAATTTCCTGTTTTCTAAACACTAAGGTTTTATAGCTTTTCTGATTCAGAACAGTAAAGATTTTCTTTTTTTAGTTTGTTTAAAGGGTCTACTGGTCTTATCTAGTTTTATTGGGGATTTTGCATATCCTCTAAGCTATTAAAAGGGCAAAGGAAATTATGCACTCCTGTATTTATATGGTCCTATTTATCAAAGTAACTCAATGCCTGGCCTTCTTTAATAGATTTAGCCTCTAACTCTCCTCAAAATCCAGAAAACTACACTGTTTTTTACTAGTAGGGTAATATGTATGACTTGAATCACACAAGAAAGTTGTCACTGAACAGTTAACTTTATTTGACCAGACAACCTCAGGCAAGCACATGAAACATTTCCTTTTGTCTCTGAAGATAAAAAACTAGATGGGCATTTTTTTAGAGCACATTCTTATCTAAAAATATCTAATTTGATTATTGTGACTCATATCAGACATTCTCTTAATAAATGTCTAAGAATGACAATGCTGAATAATTTTTAATTGATCCAAGAAAGTCAAAATGTGAGTTTTGTCAATTTGTCTTCACAAATTTTGTTTGTTATACAGCTAAGCCAATGTAAAATGTTCATGTTATATATGGACATGGTGAGTGCAGAGTGCAAGTCTGCAACACCACAATGATCACTTAGAAGTCCGATTCTATAATCAGATTTTTCCATGGAATTGGTATCAGTGATAGGTTTGCACTCTGAAAGTAATGGCCAATACAGAAGTGAAAGGATACCCTCTTGTACTTACTGCATGAAGGGATTTGACTGCAGATACTATAGTAATTAAATCTATTAATTGTTGGGAACTGTATTAGAGATTCCTGACATCACATGCTCAAAATTCATTAAATACTCCCCCCTGTTTTAAAAATCAGAAAAATACATTTACAGATGGGCTGCTGAGAAAATTTCTTTCCTGGTCAATGGAAAATTGGTAATATTGAGGTGCTTTTTACAAGGTGAACTTTCTTCTAAGATATCTATAGACATTCAAATTCTTTCTTAAAGAAATAAAAAGAGAAAAAAAAAGAGAAAAAATCTTCAAGAAAGCATTAATCTTTAAATATGTAGAGATTCTACTAAAATAATGATTCACAGGAGACAGACTTTTCTAATCCCTGTTAGAAATGTAAAAATCCTTCAGACGTCCATTCACATATTCTGTAATGCTGCAAAGAACTGACAGCTCTGGCTTCAGAGCTGCAAAACATTCAAAATATTAACAAAGCACCAAAACAGTCAATTAGCTTATGCCTGGAAAATGAGGCTGAAATAAAAGTAAGTCCATTGGTATACCTCCCTTAGCATAACCTTCTCCTTAGCAGATTCTCACTATAGACAGATACGGAAAATTACTTCAGAGCTATACATAATAGAAAACCAAGGGTCACAAACTGAAAGAAGAAAATATAAGTCACAACATGCAATGGAAGACATGAAATGAATGACAGTGCAATTAACATGACAGAGAGAAGATAGAAACTTGTCAGAAATTGCTGTATGGCTGCTCAGGTTTGATAGGAGTGTGGAATTGATTTCTTCACACAATCTCTTAGAAAAAAGATTTTAATCAAGAAGTGAGGGAATGAAACTTGTGTGTATATACACTTCTCTGTGCTTGTACATGTGTGTGTGAGTCCTTGTGTGTGAGCTGATAACAGAGCAAGGAGCCCAACAAAGCTGTTAGATCATGCAGACAGAGGAAAAATGGCCCACAGTTGAGACCATGAGAGGCAATACTTAAAGCAAAGCATTAATGAGGATTTTGACCTGGCTTTTGGCCATTGGAGAAAGACTTTATTGCTATTACAAAGACGTTAGAGTCCAAAGTAAACAGAATAAAGGGGTCTTTTTAGCTGAATCTAAAGCTGAACCTAATCAGCAACAATTCATTCTGCGTCTGCTGTGAGGAAACTAGGCCTAAGTACATCCCATAAGAGCTGGGAAGTTGGTTTTGCCTGTTCTGTGAATCTGAGTGGAAATATTAGCCACTCTGCTCAAAAGCTCACTTGCAAAAGAAATTAAGTCTTTGCACTTTCCATCAAGAAAAACACTATAGCTCTCCAGAAAGGCTACTGGAAGCCTTGAGGGAAGTACACAGCAAAAACCTTTAACTGAGCAATGGCAGACATTTGCTAGAACATCTCTTCCAAAGTTCCATCAGACTCAACATGCATATTAAAAGAAAGGGGAAAAAATTGCTCAAAGAATTTATCTTTATGAACTGAACTTCAATCGCCTTCAATCTCTATCAGTTCAGACAGAATATGTAAGGGATAAAGTTTGTTTTAGTAACAATCTCTCTCATTATCGAACTGAGAGGAGAATTAATGACTATTTCAGTTTTTAATTAGCTGTAAGAAAAACTGTGTTGGCAATTATCAACTGTTGCAGTGAGCATGGCTGCGACAAACCTTTAAGTCCTCTGATTTCAGGGCAGAGGGTGGCAAGAAAATAAATAGGAGCAGGAGTGATGATTGGCACCAGGAAAATAACACTTTAATAAGGAATAATAGAAAATAGGGATGATGCCAAAAGCCAAACAACAATAAGCAGGGAGAGCTCCATGCGGGTGACCAACCAAAGATGAGACCAAAGGAAGGCACAACGATATATAACCTCAGGGGGATGAACATTCTAGTAGTCTAACCATACAGGAAGCAACATTAACCAGTCTGTAACTGACACGTGACTTATTTAACATAACAACAGAAGGATATCTTGGGAAAGACTTTTACCTCAAATGAAACATTCCCACAACTTCAGATAGGTGGCAATATTCTCTCTCTTCAGAGGCAATAGTCGGCTGGCTTGTGTCCTCCTCTAGGCTAAACTTCACAATAAACTTCTTGTGTCTGTCTAATCTGTACCAGGTTGGCTGTAAAACAGAAGACAACATACTATCTGAAAGTGTCTGGTCACTGAAAGAAAAGGACTGATCAACAGATTAGAAAATACTGATCCCAATAGTTCTTTGCTGAATCTGCTGTTTAATGCTTGGAATTGAAGTAGAGGTATGAAGGGAGAGAAAGGAATGTATCGTTTAATATGCATTTCTACTTTAAATCTTGGTTCAAGGATGTTCACTGCTTTCACATAAAAGCTGAAAGCATATGTATATGCTCCAGATTTTTAAAACTACCCTAACTAAAGATTGGAAATACAGATCAGCTGATGTCATCAGATCTTCATTTTGTCCTATAATGGCATATGATAATACTTGTTCAAGAGATTCCATACATAACTAAGTGATTAAGCAAATTGGTTTTATCTAACAAAAAATGAAAACAAGAAAAAAGAAGACCTTCCTCACAATAGGATGCAAATATAATGGTCAGGTATGAGCAAATTTATGTTTAAATTTGACTCAGTACTGCCTTAACACCTGCTTAGTTGTTTTTTACTTTCCATGCTTATTTCCAAATCATTGTGGCTTTGGTTTTCATGGAGTTTTTATGTAGCAGAAAATGCATGACATGCTGTGTTATGCTATATGCTATTATAGTATACAATGTATAGTTATGTATAATCATATATTTATATAAATATATATGTAGCTCAACTCCACGTAAGTAGCATCAGGCTTCAACAAATTAAATAAATTGTTGTTTCTCCTGTTCTTTCCAGGAAGCCAGTAGGGAATTATTGAGTTTCTTGCTTATATGTTTTGAAGCAGGTGACATGCTTACAGTATGTTCCTGCACTTGGCTATTATAAATTTTAATTTATAGAAAACACACTTTTGCTCTGGAAGGAATTTTAACAGAAGACATCACATTTGCTGCTAGTTTAGAGCCATGTTTGCTAACATTTCTTATGAAACTGTATTATTGAGATCCAGAATTTAAAAGGTGCTGGGCTGCCTTACTCTTTCTAACAGGATTGTCATCATTAGCAATTAAATGTGCATAAGAAGACTGAATGATTACAGTAACTGCAGTGTCTTCATATCTCCCAAGAAGCGATCTCTAATTTGTTGACAAAAGCCTATAAATCCTATATAGTTATAACCATTAGATACAACAATTGAGATTTAAGTGTGTTCTCAATAACCATTCAAAATGAAGCTGATTTTATATATTTTAACTTTTACTATTTTTAATTTATTTAATGGAATGATGTAATTGCTTGCATAATTTAATCTTAAAATCCTTTGAGGTGAAGATCTGGCTGACACAAATGTTGAATATCCTAAAGAAGTCTGCTTTAATTTGTTTAAATTCATAAGTGATTTAATGGATTCACTAGTAAATGTTCAGAAAAAGTAATGTATGAACCAAAGGAAAGTGTCTTAATGGGAAATATTTTACAAATAGACATCTAGTAGTTGTGTCATAATAAACTTAAAAATACACTATTTTGGGAGGGTTGGCTTTGGTCTGGTTATCTGTGTAATACAAGGGACAGTTAAATAGCAGATACCTGTTGTAGGGGTGTAAACCAACAGTAGCACATTAGAGGCTTAATGATCTAAATAACAACAGAATATTTCTGGTAGTGCAGACATTATCAAAAATGACAGAAACCTGAAGACCAAGTAGTACTAAATTGCTAAATACTCCTTCTTCAAAGGTTGAAATGATTCAATTATCTGTTTCCCTAAGATTAAGCAGGACAAAAAGCTGATGATATAAAGTCAAATGTCTTGTATTTTCTTAATTAAAAAAGTAAAGCAAAAGTGTTTTCCTGATCCATATTATGTCACTCCTCAGTCACAGCACTGACATAAAACTGTTCAAGCTATCATTTCTTCTGTACCTGAGAGATATCCCAGGGGTTGTTCCTCATTTGCCTCTCAGGAAAACTTACCAAAAAAATCAGGTTTCCTTTAGCTTTACTGAGAGAAGCTAGGGAGTAAGGGTGTGCCAGTGTATGAAGTGCACATATGCTCCAGCCATTTGCTTGACTTACATTTTCATCAGGTGCAATTTTCAGTTGTTTTTTCTATATGAAATGTGAAAATGCTATATTTAGTTTATTTGTTTTTTATTTGCCATGGATTATGAAAGAGAAATATCATTATAATCCCTTGTTAAAGCCAAAGGTTGTATTATTTTGTGCAGTGATTTTTGCAATGCAAAACAGTGCATGATAAAATTGACAAATCATTAGGAGTAATGCAAGTAACATGTTACAGTAATGAATACCTGGCAATTGTCTGATGTTTGATATTATGCTTTGGTTTGATATTATGTAGTGGCTAAGAATTACAGGATTCCTTTGGGCATTTCAGATCATGTTTGAGCAGAGACGGATTTTGGCTTTGAAGAATATTGTGGTTCATGCATTTCCTGGTACAATACAATACAATACAAAAGAAGTTGCACATCTCATATGCTGAACGTTCACATTTCCTGAGCACACTTCATTGTGCTTTGTAAGTTGTGTCTTACTCAGTTTTCAAGGCTAAATTTTTCTCTGCATTAGATTTTAGTGATAATCTGAGACAAACAAGCTGACTTAGCCAGTTTATAAACTCAAAACTCCATATATTTTCTCCAGCAATGCAAAAAGCAGATTGTGGCAGCCAATCCCACCATAGCTTCTCTCTTTAGCTGACAGAAAAGGAAAGTCTAAGAGCAACAACCAGCATCGGATCTTAATCTGAAAGATGGAGAGAATATCCCTATCTGATGAAAGGCACATGTTCTCCAAATGGCTAGAGACAATCTCAGTTTTACATCCCTAGCTCCTTGTAGGGCCCTTTCAGGGTTTCAGGGCAACAACTGCAGGACACTGCTCTGTGTCTTTTGAGGAATTTGTCATCACTGAGATGATATACCCTGCTCTCTCTGAGCCTTTTCTCTTCCATATGTACTTTTGCAAATTTTTAAGGAAACATTTGACTTCCAAGATGTAAAGGTTTTTTATAAGTAGTATATGATGAGCACAAGAGTCATTTGAGCAATAATGTGCGCAGAAAAGACTATTCAGATAAATGAATTGTATGCCCCATCTCTTGGTCTATCATTTTGACTCTCTAGCCTCAAGTCTTGTGCTCTTATAGGCTGTAATATGGTGGTGGATAGTAACTCAGTCTAAAGTTTAAACAAGAAATAAAATGTCTATTGCTGAAGAATATAAACAACAAGATTTTTTCATCAGACATATGTGTGTTTCATTTTTGACAAATACAACCAGCTGAAAAATCCCTTGCATTTTCTTTAAACGGAAACTTCTGGGAAGGAACTGATGGCTAAAAGAAAAGTCCCCTTCAGCCATATATTGATTTTAAGTGTCTGGATTCAAACTTTGCTGTACAACATCTTGTGGAGAGATGAGGCTAACATAACTTTTCAAAGAATAAATCTTGATAATTGTTCTTGACAATTATCAAGAAATAAAGCCCACAATTTTATTGAAAAAAAACCCCAAACAAATCCAAACCAAACATTCTGAGTAGCTGGAATTTTTCAAAATGACACAAAAGTCACACTTGCTTATTTCTCTGCAAATTAAATTAAAATTCTATATCCCTTTTTCTGTTCTTTCAGAGTTCCTTATGACTGTATCTTGAGCAGAGCATGATAGATTAAAAATAGGTAATATAATTTTTAAATACAGATTAATGTTGATATCTGAATAGCAGACTTTTTCTAAGGAAAATTTAAAGTTTACCTGTAAAACTGAGATTGTTGTTCATTGGAGCTCGATATTGAAAATCTCCTGAGAAAACCCAGACCCAGCATGGCAATTGTAGAAAATTGTTCTTTAAACATGACAAATAAAGTGAATGCCAGATGTTTTAAAACAATTAATTTTTAATTTTTTTTTCTATAAGAAGAACACTTTAGAGAGAAAAAGCATCACTTCATATTTCCTTGTCTGTTGAAATCCTTCCTCCCGGTGGGACTCCTCTGTCCCACCCCCCGTGGTGAGAGCCTGCTCGTCTCAGGGCACAGGCGGCAGAGGGGGTCCTGGAGTGGATACAACACAGACTCAAAGTATCTAGACACAGGAGGCTCAAACTTGCTGGAGTAATCCCAGGTTTATTGTCTGTCGTCCATCCGGGGCAAGAGAGAGAGCGAAATGCTCTGGGTCTCATCTCTTATACCAGGGGGCGGGGGTGATTAGGGGATGCAGGGAGGTCACAGCCAATGGGAAGGGGGAAGGGAAAGAAGGTTTTCAGGTAGGAACTCACATTACACAAACCAGAGGTGAGTTTTACCCTTGGGAGATACCAAGATTTTTAGATGCACTACAACACCTCACCCTTTTCTGTTATATAAAAATGAGAAACATGGATTTGACTAAGAGGTAGGTTATTTAAAAAAAAAGGAAACAGAATTTTTTTAAAACATATTCACAGCCAAAGTACGCAGGTCAGAGGCTAGAAAGGTTTCTTCTCGCACTCTCCAGCGGCATCTTTTCTTGGAAGCAACAGCCACTTGCTTCTCTTCTCTTCTTGCTGGGGCTGGATTCTTTGGAACAAAAGGTTTTACCCATTTCTGAGGAATCCATCAGGGGCCTGAAGGGGTGGATACACACGCGTAGCCATGCCCCCAGGTGACAAGTTCATAGGGACCCTTGGTTTGCCAAGTTTCAGGGTCCCTGATTAAAACCGGTGGATGCTGTGACAATTTAAACTGATCACCACTGTTAAAATGCCGAGTTACAGGAGGATTCATATTTTCAAATGAGCAGTTTAGGAAGTTAATGGTAAACAGAGCTTTACAGAGTTTCTGTTGTGGAGACATCCACACTGCCTTACTACCTTGCCGGGCTAGGACTTGTTTGAGTATCTGGTGCGTACCCCTTGACCTGTGGGGGAATGGGGGATGCCAGTTTTGTGTTCCACTCCCCACTGCTGAACAAATTCCAGGAACTCCTTGGATTTATACACTGGGCCATTATCTGTTTTAATTTCTTTAGGGATTCCCAATACGGAAAAGGCCTCTACTAAGTGTTGTTTAGCATGTACTGATTTTTCTCCTGCATGAGCAGAGGCATACACTGCTCCTGATTATGTATCAATGCTCATATGTACATACTTAAGGCGACCAGAACTGGGGATGTGAGTGATATCTGTTTGCTCACAGCTCTTAAGGCCTCGGGGATTAACCCCGATGCCTAATGATGGCACTGCCTGGAGCTGACAATTGGGACAGGTAGCCATGATGGCTTTAGCCTGATCCCGTGTCAGCTGGAACTGACAAATCAGTCCTGGCACATTTTGATGGTATTGCTGGTGACTTATTTTTGCCTGCTGAAACACATCTGGGAGACATACCTTTTCGGCTGGGGCAGCAAGGGAATCCACCTTCCGGTTCCCCTCAGTGATTTCACCTGGCAACGGGGTGTGCGATCTTATGTGCATTACATAGAAAGGTTGTTCTCGATTTGAAACCAAATAAATCAGTTTTGAAAGCAATCTAAAGAGATGTTCATTCTCAATGTCCTTGAGAACTGCCTGTTCCGCTCTGGACACCACTCCTGTTACGTAGGCCAAGTCAGTAACCAAATTAATTGGTTCTGAAAATTTCTCAAAGGCTCTCACAACCGCAGCTAGTTCAGCTATCTGGGGTGACCCCTCTACAAACTCAACAACAGCTTCCCAAAGCTGAGTCTGTGGATTTCTCCAAGTCATCACCGACTTGTGGGATGTCCCAGATGCATCAGTGAACACTGTGAGCGCTTTGAGTGGCCTCTGGCTCCTTTTCTCATGAGGAATGAGATGGAATTCCTCATGAAACAATTTGTGTGATGGTGCATGAACTGAAATTTGTCCACTATAGCTGTTCAGAGCTAACTGGAGGTTAGCATTGCTCTGCAGCAGATGCTCAAACATCTCTTTGGTCAGTCTCTCAGGGGAGTTTTTGCCTTCTCCAGAGAGCCTGACTGGGAGGTGAATACACATAAAATCACAACCTGCCAGTTCCCGCAGCCTTACCCTGGCCTTTTGAATCAGCTGAGCCATCAGCTCTTGTGGCTTGGTGATAGTTTTGGGTCTTTAATGGGAGAGGAAGACCCACTCTGTGATTAAGAGTGCATCTCTCTGCCCCTCGGCCCATTGGAATATTAACCCATGCAGGTGTGGCAATTTCCCCAGGACAATAAATTTGAAAGGCAGCTCAGGTTTGAAGCGGTGTGCCTGTCTTTCTGTCAAGGCCTTTTGTGCTTTTTCAATTACAGTTTTTGCTTCTGGAGTCAGCTCCCTGGGAGAGAGTAATTCTCTCTCCCCTTTCAATAAATTGAGTAGGGGACTCAGGTCCTCATTTGTGAGACCTAGCCATGGTCTGACCCAGTTTAGTGACCCGCATAGGGAATGGAGATCTGCTAGAGTTTTAGGATTACCAATAATTTCCAATTTTTGTGGAACAACAGTCCATGCAGTAATTTCCAGGCCCAGGTATTTCCAAGGTGGCATCATTTGAACTTTGTCTTCCTGCAATTGGAATCCAGCAGAGGTTAAAACTTTAACCACTAGGTCAAGGGTGTCTTTCAGTATGTTGTTATTGGGATAGCATATTAAAATATCGTCCATGTAATGCAAAATGATAGCCTCTCTCTTTTCAGCACGCACTGAGGACAGCAATGACCCCACATACCACTGGCAGATGAAGGGGCTCGCTTTCATCCCCTGAGGTAGAACTGTGCAGTGGTACCGTTTCATTGGAGCGTCCCTATTAATTGTAGGAATGGAAAAGGCAAACTTTGGTGCATCCTCTGGGTGCAGGGGAATTTGAAAAAAAACAGTCTTTAATATCCAGTACTGCTAGTAACCAATTTTGTGGTAACATAGTTGGGGATGGCATTCCTGGTTGGAGAGATCCCATGTCCTGTATTTTTTTGTTTATTTCTCTTAAATCTTGAAGGAGGCGCCATTTATCTTTCCCTGGCTTTTTTATTACAAACACCAGGGAATTCTAAGGGCTGGTTGTTTCTACTATGTGTCCTTTAGCCAATTCTTCTTCCACTAATTTTTCTAGTGCCCCAAGTTTTTGTTTGCTGAGAGGCCACTGGTTCACCCAAATTGGATCATTATCTAGCCAAGATAACTTTTGGACCGGACACTCTACAGTGGCCTCTATCAAAAATCCTGAGGTGTCTCAGGAATTGTTAATTTCACCCCCCACTGGGACATGGTATCTCTCCCCCACAGGGGGCACTTGTAGTCAATAACAAAAGGTCGGACACTAGCTATCCTACCATCCAGACCTTCAATCTGGACGATATCTTTAGCAATTTTAGCCAGTTTCATCCCTCCAACACCCTGTATTTTTCCTGACACTGGTTGTAGTTCCCAATGTGAGGGCCACACCTTCTCCGGTATGATGGTCACATCTGCCCCAGTGTCAATTAACCCTTCTACATGGAGATGTTCTGATTTATGTGTTAAATTGTATCCCATAATGGGCTTGTCTTCACCCACTACTTCTGCCCAGTAGACTCCTGGTGCTTTGTCATCTACTGGGACTTCTGTTGGAACAGGGATCACCTGGGCTATTACTTGCCCTTTATCTATACAGAAAGGTGGTTGGGGGCACCTAGCTAAGAGAGTGAGGTGTGTTAGGTCTCGCGTGATTGTCATGGGAGCCACCTCAATCTCTATTGATGTGTGTGCTGTGTCTCCAATAACAAAATACCTACTATCCAGTCCAGCCAGGTCTTGTGAATTATCCTGCAAGTCTACTCCAACGACTGTCCAACAATCAGATCTGAAACAAAAAGCTTTAGAAGTTACAAGTCTAAATCGCTTTTGCGGTTGCCAGACCTTATTAGGCAAACGTTCCTCACAATTATATTTCTGCAGTCTCCCACCCCGCTCCCTTTCCTCCCCTTTCCCCATTGAAACAGAGGTTTTTTTCTGCTTCGGGTCTGTAATTTTTATGTCTCTGCGCTTGACAGAAAAGTGCTGAGACTTTAGTTTTTTGGTTGATTTTCTATAGCTTCTTTCTGCTGTTTCCCTTGTTGCTGGGTTTGAGGACAGTTCCTTGCAAAATGTCCTGGCCTCTTGCACTGGAAACAGACGATGTGCTGCAGCTGTCCTGGTGACATCTGTGGCTTGTTCATTCCTGGTGTCATTGCTGCCACTGTCCTTGGGTTGCCTGGTTTCTTGTCGTATACACTGTACAAGTCTGCTTTCTGGGCACATGCTTCAATCATATCTGCTATGGTGGGTGGAGGATTGATAGGAAGACTCAGAATTACTCTACAACAAGCCTCGTTGGCATTTCTTTGGGCCATTTTTTTAAGCAGTTCCGTCTGGGCCACTGGTTCTTTAACTTGTATCTGTAGTCTCAGACGATCTACAGACTGTAAGAAACTCTCAGATGGGAGCTGGTTAATATTAAGATAACTGACTTGAATATCAACTGTTGGTAATTGGTCAAAAATGTTTTCAGCCACATCACAAACTTTATCTGCAACAAACTTTGTTAATATTCTCACTTGATCAGCAGGATTAATCCAATTTCCCTCCCCACATAAATGTTCTAAAGTGATTTCCTTGTTCTCTGTATCATGTGCATTTTGACTACTTTGTTTGATTTCAGCTAGGAGTTTTGTTAACGATCTTTTCCATAAGCTTTCCCAAAGATCATATTCAGAGGGAGTTAGCAAACACCGAAATAAATCTTTAATATCTGCAGGAATTAAATCCTGTGATTTCAATGTAGTTCTTATTATTCCTCTCAAGACTTCACTATCACGACCAAAATAATTTTTAATTTTACAAATATCTTTGATTACTTGATAGTTGAAAGGCTGATGTTGTAATCGCATTGCTCCTCTGCTGTTATTGTATACTACAGGAGCTGCTGTTAGCATAACTTCATCTTCTCCAGGGCTGGCATTCCCTGGACTTCTTTGCCTGCCCCCCCCACGCCAGGCTCCGGGGTGCCTGTTCCTTCCCCACACCTGTGGAGAGACACAGCTCCTCTCCCGCAGGAGCCGGGCGGGGGTCTGCCCCCGCCCATGCCGGGTCCCAGGGGTCTGCCCCCCGCCACGCTGGGTTCCGGGGTTCCGCATCCCCCCATGCCGGGCCCTGGGGGTCCGCATCCACCCACGCCAGGCCCCGGGGGTCCCATTCCCTCATCGGGCCTGTGGAGAGACCCAGCCCCACCCCTGCAGGAGCCAGGAGAGAGCCTGTGCCCCCCCACGCCAGGCTCAGTAGGCTGGCAACCCCCATCGGGGTGCAGGGCCGGGACACCCCTCCCCCTGCCCCTCTGCAGGAGCAAGGGGTGTAACTCTCTCCCTCCCCGCCCCTCCTCCCTGCGGGACAGGGGGCAGAGAGATAGGGGATAGGGTTACAGCCTTGGGGGACAGGGTCATAGGGTGGGGTCAAGCAGGGCTGGGGGGTGGAGCAGGGTGGAATGTCAGGGGGAACAAAGGGGTTGTGATAAGGGTTAAGGGTGGAAACCGGTGGGTGGAAGGGATCATGGGTAGGAGAAAGGGGATACACAGGGGGATTCATCATGTGGCCAGTTAACACGTGGCCAGTGCCATTTTGGCTCTCAGCCATGTGGGCATAGCAAGGTACATTTTCTGTAACACTGACAGGGTATAGGGAGGGAGCCTTGATGGCTTGTGAAGCAGGACTGGGTGACTGAGAGAGACACATGGGACTAGAACTTGTATTGTTTGTCTTGGGTATCTTTTCCATTGGGGGAGCAGAGGTTTTGGGGGAAAAGTTAGGGTAGTTAGATGGATACTGCGGTGCTTGTCTTCCATTTTTATTTCTCTATTAACTAATTCTTTTCGAATTAAAAGAAAAACTGGGAGAAATTTCAGGGCCGATTTGTCTCTTCCTTCTATTTTTAAGGTTAATAAATTTCCAATTTCATCCCAGGCAGTTACTGAATCTAATTCTATCAATTTGATCTGTTCACTTTGCTGAGTTAAATATGATACAAACTGTTTTATCTTATGTTTTGAAATTTTTACGTTTGTGGTTTTTAAAAAATCTTGTATTTTTTGTGTATGACTCCTTTCTTGTGTGGAGAGCTGGGATCCCATTTTGGAGGTCACAGCAGCTCTGCACACAATCTGTCTATTTTCCCTACCACAGAAAACAAACTGGCACCCCAAGGATTACAATTAAACTCACACTCTACAGGCAGCAGGGAAAATTCCCTCTCCCCCCCACCTCCGTCTCTGCCCACGGCTGGGAGGAACCCCACACGCTCGGGGCTGCTGCTGCTGGGAAGGAGTTACACAGAACACAGTCCCCCCCTGGGCCTGTTTCACTCTCCACCCCTCCCAGCCCGGTGTCGGAGTTCAATCTTACCTTTTTCTGTCGTTTTCTGGTGGTGGAAAGATACTTGTTGCCCTGGAATCGGTCCCCTGGTGCTGGAGGATTTTCGACTCCTTTTCGGAAACTTTTTTTGCTGTATTTTTTAAACTGCATCCAAAGTCTCCAAAGAACGGCTCACCCTGGCTTTGATAAGCCTTTGAACGTGGGCTTGTTCAGCCCCACGTTGGGCGCCACTCTGTTGCGATCCTTCTCCCCGATGGGACCCCTCTGTCCCATCCCCCGTGGTGAGAGCCTGCTCCTCTCAGGGCACAGGCGGCGGAGGGGGTCCTGGAGTGGATACAACACGGACTCAAAGTATCTAGACACAGGAGGCTCAAACTTGCTGGAGTAATCCCAGGTTTATTGTCTGTCGTCCATCCGGGGCAAGAGAGAGACCGAAAATCTCTGGGTCTTATCTCTTATACCAGGGGGCAGGGGTGATTAGGGGATGCAGGGAGGTCACAGCCAATGGGAAGGGGGAAGGGAAAGAAGGTTTTCAGGTAGGAACTCACATTACACAAACCAGAGGTGAGTTTTACCCTTGGGAGATACCAAGATTTTTAGATGCACTACAGCACTTGTCTATCAAGGTGTCTTTATTTTACTAGACTTGGTATAAGAAGTAATTAGGGGTCCTTAAGTTCCCCTGTGTATTATTTGAATGTTACACTTTAGTTCATTTATTTCATGTGAGTGAATTCTGTGTCTGCATTGCACTTTCCAACACAAGCAAATGTGAAGCAAGAGAAAAGCAATGCTTTAGAGGGGTAAATGGTAAATGAAGCAAACAGGCCAATGTTTCTTTTCGACTTTTTCTTTTCCCTAGAAGTTCCAGTTTGTGAGCTGATGCTTTACAGAACCTGAAAGCAACCTCACGTGTTGTTATAATTTGTTTTAGGACAGCATCTTCCCTTACTCGTTGGGTCCAAATCATAGGTTTAGTCTCAGGTAGGATCAGATGTCATCTCTTTCAGATGTAACTTAACTGCAATCAAGGCTTTATCAGACCCATTTTAGATTCTTTATATTGTAAATGAGCTTCTTAATCCATTAGGCTGATTATGCAAAGCATAATCCAGGGCCAGTCTTTGAAAGTTCATTTTATAAATGGAACATGGCTATCTCACTTTTAAAGCTTTCTGAAAAATGATTGCCAATTCCACACATATGGGTGCATCTCTGATGGGAAATGCAAATAGAGTTGATAATGATTACAGAATGTTCGGAAACTGCATGAGGTTTTTTATTAATTTTGACAAGTTATACTATATGCAGATGGGACAGTCTTCTAGTTCCATTCTTTTTAACCTTGGAAAAAATAAGAAGCTCTTTGACACAAGTCACATGGATGGATCTTTCCTTACCCATAAAAAACCCAATAAGTCAAAACAGCCCCCTCAAAAACCCAAAACACCAAGCCCCCAAAACCCCAACTTCTCTCATGCTTACATTTGTGGTCTTTTAAGATTTTATCACTGTGAAGCCAAGTTTCATAAAAGTGATGGTGACAGTAATCCGTAACCATGTCAAATCTTCTGACTAGTATATTTGGAAGAGCTGGAATAAAATATACTCACACATACATTTATCAGATCAGAAGTACAGATATTTCAGTATCAAGTGATCAAGTGATCAAGTGATGTTTTCACGGGCTACTGTGCAATTTATGAAGTCATGCAAATGGGACTAATTCATTTGACTCAAGGTCAAATAACACTATTAGTTTATGTAGGATACTGGGATAAAAATTCTTCCGCTGTTCCCACTAGGGTGTCTGAATGAACAAAGATAACAGTTGATGCATAGAGATGCCCAAGGGATTACCTATGTGAGACCAGGTTTTGTGCTTCCCCAGCAGAGTTAGAATGTAGGTTATATAGGTGCTGTATCACCCAAAGAAATGAAGGAAATTATATGTCTGAGAAAACTTTTTTGTTAACCAATCACAAAATAAAAATATGGGTTCTCTTTTATTCTGCCTGGGTACAATTTGGCATAGTTTCACTGAAGTCAAAGGAGTGAGTTCAGTTTACCACTATGAATATAGATCACTGAAAAGACTGAAGCTATGACATCTAGTATTAAATTATTATTCTTTAACAAGCACCTCAGCTTCATAATCAAAGTAAAAATTCAGAGCAAAGTTTTTACAGCTACAGTTTGAAAATACAGTAGAGTATGAAGTATCTTATGCAAATACCAAATGATCATTTTTTCATGTTTCAATTTAACAAACTTATGCATTTAAAGAGAAAAATATTTATATTTATATATGTTTGTATAAAATAACATTTATTTCTACATGAAATCACTTCTTGATTAACTAGAAAGTGCTCCTTAACTTTCCCCTCCTACCATTGCATTTCAAACACATGGTACAAAATTAAGGTGGAGAGTAAGTTGTTCTATGAATGCAGAACAACTTGAAATGATCTTATAAAGAAATACACACAATTAAGTACAGTTTTGTATTTATTCAGCTACCATTTCTTAGGTTTTGTTTTTAGCCAGTTAATATAACAGTAATAAAAAATTTCCATGGAAGTGTGCAGTTTAAATAAATAGCAGGAAAGTAAACTGCAATTATCAAACACTTTTTCTTTAAAACACTGATCAGTGGCCATGGATGTATGGCAGCATGTCTAAAAAAGGTCACTGATGCCATAAGTAAAACATTGACAACATTAACTGTATTGCTTTTATGCATTCTTCTTGTAAGAAGAAATATGAAAATTCCATATAACACTGGCATACAAAATCTGACAGTTAAATGGAGAAAAAAAGTTTGAAAATTAATGTAGAAAATAAGAGTATGAAAAAATGTTTTAAAGCATTTGAAGAAAAATATTAATCTAGATGTTCATTGCCAAACAAGAATAACTTCTAATCTCTAAATTATAGACACATTAAAAACCCCCAAGCATCCAAATTGTTTTCATTTCAAATATATTAGAAAATTACTTTTTTGAAAGCCAACAATTACAGTCATGACAATGAGTTCTATGAATCCATTTCACATTTCTATATTCATGTGTAATAGTATACGTTTTTTATTTTTTTATATATATGTATATAGAATTTATATCTGTATTAATCAGTTTCAAAGAAATTTCCATTGTAAGGAAATTAACACTGCACAACAAATAAACAAATCTCCATTTTCTATAGTAAATCTATAAATACTTTTGTTTAGCATAAGTGCAATACATCATCCTGGAGCAGTGATTCATAGCTCAAGGTGATGTCTCTGCTAGAGTAATGAAAGTAAAAATATTTTTTTCCTTTGATTAAAGTCTACTAAAATATTTTTTTAATGAAAAAAAAATTAAACTAGGATCATCAACAATCAAATTAAAAAAAAAAAAGCTCTGCATTTCTCAATTGGCTGGGCAGAATTTTGTGTGCATTTGGATGTGAATGCAGTCTAAAGCATTAGGCTTAAATAGAGGAGGGGGGGAAATGATACTTTGTTACTGTACAGAATTTTTTACATTTTGGAACTGTTAACTTTTTCATTATCTGTCTTTCACTCTATCCCAAGCTAAAAATCATAAATAATGCAATAAATTCATGATATTCTTTATATTTTGCCTTGAAAATTTTCATGAAAAGAAGAGTTAGGTCATACATTTATATTAGAAGGGATACAATCAGAAAAATTTTGAGAAATGTCACATCTTTCCAAAATATTAGGCCAGGTCATGCTATTTTTACTAGTCACATATACAACTGTACCTTATCCCAGAATGAATAGTAGTATTGTCCACTTGTTTTTATCACTCTCTTATGCTTTGTTCCATGCTTTTTATCTGCATGTAAAAAAGACCAAAAATCTAAAAATTTGTATCACAGCTTTGTTAAGTCATATAGCAATAATTACACCTACAATGTAGAAATGTCTTACTATTAATATTGCTGTTATTTTTAGCTTATTATTCATTGTTATTGCTATTGATGTTGTTATTATTAATTCAAATTTTGTCTGAATCCATCTATGCTTTGCTATTTGTTGTTGCAGGTCTGTCCTTCTAAATCTATCAGACCTGGCTGTTATAATGTAGAATTATGCAGGTATTATGTGGTTTTATTTGTACTTGCAGGCTTGGATACAACTGACAGCCTGGGCTTCTGAAGAGGAAGAATTTTGCTCTGCTATTTATACAACCTTTCCCTTTCACTTCCCTACCTTTCCATCCTTTTACAGCTCAGGCTGATCTTGCAGATTGATAGAAGAAGCTACAAGCATGTCCACAGTCTCTCCTACTGCACTTTAAAAGCATTGGAAAAAGAGAAACATCTAAGGATTATGAGGTCCTATGGTTATTTTAAGTTCCACTTGTCTTGTAGTGTGGAAGTCAGGTTCTGTTGATTATTGCAGAGTTGTTCTCTATGGATATTTCCAGTCCTACATTCCTAAGACAGGTAGGAAAAACTAATACAGTTACAAATATGCTGACAGACTAAAAGAAAGTAAGACCCGCTTTTTCATCCAATTCTAATTCTGCTAGTTAATGTAAGCAAGAGTAGACAGCACAAAGGTTTCTTGGGTGATCAACTGCCTCTTTTTGCAATGTCTCCTGCAATATAAAGGATTAAGGCTTTCTAAATTAACTCTCTCCCAAATGGGAAATAAAATAGAGTAACATACTCAAAAGTGTCCCTGGTACTGTTCTTTAATTTAATTTCTATCCATTGCATTCCTGTGGCTGAAAGACCTTCAGCACTTTCTGAATATATTTGTCTGTTTGTGTTTTTTCCCCAAAAGGACCTCCTCAGGAGCCTCACATATATGGTTAGTGCAAGATCAGACAGTCCTGCACCCTTCATCCTTTCTTTCTCCTCATGTAGTTTCTGTTTCTTTCCTGGCCATTTTGATTACTGTTGAATTTATTATTTTCAGGAGCGAGAGGATGTGAATGACTTGCTATGCCTCCTAACGTTCCTGTTTGTTAAGTTCATTTGCTAGCCTTCAAGCCATATGACCTTCATATTTTGTCTGGAAGAAAAATTTGGGAATTGGATGCAGGATATACGTACAAACCAAGCCTTGACTACTCTTCCTATTGATAGTTCTGAGTCCTTTAATACTATATCAAACCCAATTTTTCTCTGTAATAGTGCTTATATTCCTAGTGAAGTGATTCAGTCCCATCACATAATCCTGGGGTCACTAACATCTGGGAATTTATGACAGCAGAAAATTTGGTTGACTAACAACCTTTAACTAGGAAAGAACTTAGCCTCCAAACTGTGCTTTGTAAATAATTTGTGTTCTTGCCTAGCTCTTCAATGAGGAAGATGTAGAAGCAACTCCATTTATCTAACCATCGTAAAATCTGCTTTTCTCAGAGAAATTATTTTCCTCTGTATAGTATCAAGCTCCTCTTTTTCTTCAAACAATGAGCCTTTTTGACAGTGGTTAAAAGGGTATTTTGGAAAGTTGGGCTTGTGAAGGGCATTTCAGTGAAATATGTCAATTTAATGAAGACCCCAACAGCCCCATGATACAGCTCCATGTGTCTGTTTTTGCAAACAGACAGCTCAGCCATGGTAGTACTAATAGATCCAATGGAGGTTGTCCTTGACTGCACCCTTTGTTCTAATCCACAACATTTAAAACTTTTGGAGACAATGTTTGTAGTTGGTTTGGTAGATGTCCAGATCAGGGACCAATACAACAGGTGGTATGTCCAAGTTTTAACATTTATATTGTTCTCCAGTTTGTGTGGCACTCCATCACTATTCCATTATATATTTTTGAGATTCAAGCATACTCTTTTGAATGCCCCAAGGCATGCAATGTGGATTAATGCTGTAAAACCCAAGACCTACTCCACTCCAGGGGAAGCAGTGCTGCTAGCATTATTCTGTACAGTAATAAATTTAAAAATTAACCCCCCCTGCCCCATTACCTTGGGTCACTACTTGTGCTCTAGAGCTAATCCAGTGGCAAGAGCATGTGCCCCTGTAGACTCAATGTTATGAAATTTCCTGACACTTCATGCTTAAAGATATTTGTATGCATGTAATTAGAATCAGAGTTTAGGTTCTCAGATGAGAGCTCTGAAGAAGGACATGGCTGCTTTTAGGCTTTTCAACCTTTCCATTTAAGATTTGGAAAACAGTAAAGGCTTTCTGGCCTTCTGATCTCGATGTCACAAAGGAAATATAGGAAATTAAAACTTTTTTTTTATCCTGAAATATCTTTTAAAATAGAATATTATATTATTTCGTCTATTCAGGAGCTTTTGAATTTTGCATTACATTCCAAAATGGGTCATTTTTTACCCCCAAAATTTCTTAGTTCTAATGAGTCTGTATAGCTTATTACATGAGTAAGTGTTCTAGGACTGGGCATTTTGTCTTTGCATTTTTATTCCTTTATTAGTCTTTATCTTTCCTTTTGTGTTCCAGCAGATATATATTTATTTCTATACAACCTAAAGTCAGTTTTAAGTGGGTAATAACAAGGTATATTTCACTGTCACTTACAATGCTATTCATTATCCTTCACTGATCACATCTATATTTCTATTTATTAGGGGTTGTCAATATATTCCTAAGTGACACCACCCAGAATCCTTACAGCATGTGCCATAGCATAATTTCGATTCCAATGCTCCCCCATTTTTTCCTTTTACTAAAAATGCAAACATTTCTCAATATTTCTTTGAGTCCAAAAGATTTATTCAAGACTTCAATGCTGGTGTCTAAACAAAGTTGTGCAGCTGTTCAAACTTCCACTGTAAATTTTTCAACTCCAGGAGATAAACATGGGCTCTGTCATCTTGCTTGCACATTATGCTGTTGCACTTCTACAGTGTTCATTGTGCAGCCCTTTTCAGCAATTTGTCAGCACAGGCCACTGTGGAGATTGTAGGCAAATGCTCATTTGGAAAACAACGTACACCATCTGCAAGGTTTAAATCACAACACATCAGGGATTAGAAATATACAACACAAGGGACAACAATATAAGCAAAAATATAAACTATTATTCCTGAGTAGTTACTCCTGACTCCTGAGTGTTGGTAGTAAGTACCAAGCCATGTGAGATGCAGTGATGGGATCTGGCCCTGATGGCTGGGAGGGAGCTGGGTGGGATCAGGCTCCCTCTTGGCTCAGGGATGTTCAAACTCAGACCTTGATCATGTCCAACACTGTTTGCCAGCCTCAGTGTAACAGCTGTAGCCTGAGGGTAAGTGCCTCACTTTTTCCTTATGAAATAACAAATTCATGAAAGAATGAGCATCACTAAGGAAATGTGTTAGACTTTCAAAAGTCTTCATGTAGTATCAGTGATTCTGTGATTTCTTATCATTTGACAGCTAAGATGTTAAAGCATCCCAAAAAAGTAAACTTACCATAGTCCAGGAAACAGAAGATAAAGGCTTTTTCCTCCTTTAATTCGTGTTAACGTTAAAAAAATTTCATTTATTCCTTGCATAGAAGCTATATTGTTTCAGAAGTGAGCCAGTCTTCCCCTCCTTATTTTATGGGAAGGATAACTATATTCAGGGCTGTTTTAATCTGGTTTATAATCCTTCAGACAAGTTTTGTAGTCCTCCTAGATGATATAATCCAATGCTTAATTTTCCTTAGCACGGTTTTGATTTTCTGGCTTTCTACTCAGAATATTAACACACATTCTAACTCCTAAAAGCATTCTAACTCCTGCGTTCCTGCTGCTGATGACAGGAACAGGGATGCAACACGAACGTACCAAGCTCATGCAGCAGCAGCCTGAGTTTACTGAAGCACGTCTTCTTTTATAGGGGCTTTGAATTTCCCATGCTTACAGAGAGATTGGACAAAGGTCTTAGCTCCACCCAGCTCACTGGCCGATGCTATGGGGGCATTCATGGTTCAAAGGGATTGCCTGGGCTGTTTGAGCTTGAATTAAGCCTATCACTTTCACACCTGGTGACTTGTTTACTCCTTGTTCTCTAACGAGCTAGGCTGGTTGAGTTGGTATCTCTTATGGCCTAATTATCTGTGCAGCTATAGACTAGATATAGCTGTCACACTGTCCTACCATTTTCTCATCATATTGAGCTTTTAATTTTTGCGTCCTTCCCCAACACAAACTCTTCCCTTTCTTCAATCTTTTCCACCGTAAATGGTTTTTACCATTTTGTTCTTACGGTAGTTATTTAGCGTGGCTAAACAAGTCCTTCAACTATTCCCCACTAATCTTTCTAATTTCACTTTTTTTAAAGATATATGCATTGTATAGAAATCTTTACATCCCAAAATGGATGTATTACTCAGGATGGACACAACTAACAGAAGATACCACCCAAAGTAGAGAAGAATTTTAATTTTTTAATATTTTTCCCTTTTCTTCTCTCAGGTGTAGTCAACCAGCTCCAGGTTGCAAAAGTATATTTTATTTTATAATTTAAAATTATATTATATTTTTTAAAAATAAATTTTTTTCTTGGTTTAACTGTGATATATTTTTGTCTGAATTTCGAGTAGGAGCAACATTATTTTTATTTTTTACTGCAGATTTTTTAAATTTGTATATTTCATAAAACCTGAGGAGCCCCTATATTGGCTGTGTAGATTTGAATTTCTGTCAGAAGAGATGTCCTAACATGTAATCTGGCATTTCAAAGGCTCTCTGCATGGACATGGAGAGTCATAATCCCTCTGGAAACTTTTTGAAGCAAGTCCCAGAGCCTGTGTCTCTCCTGAGAGATTTAGGAGTGCAGATATGTCAGAGTATTTGAAATCTCACAAGAAAAGTCAAAATACACAAACACTATAGTAAAGCAGGAGGATACCTAGGAAAGAAAAAAAAAGAAAAAAACCCAAAACCAAATGAAAATATCCCAAACAACCCAACTCCTAAGACTTTAAAGAGTGATTTTCTACTTCACAAAGAGTAGTGATAATAATTTAATACCAACATGAATCAGGCTATGAAGGGTTTATTGACAGAGTAATACAAAATACCTTTGAAGCATGTGGGTTTTTATTCTAGATTCTTTCATATCTGCATTTGGATGATGCTATGACTTCATATGTCTGTTGAACAGGTATAGATGCATCAGTCACTCCAGTAAGTACCTACACAAAAAAGAACAATGCAATATGGCACAGGACAGGCTGCAATACAAAAACTCTAGTCAGAGTCACTCAGAAAGCCTAATGTGTAAAAAACCTTGCATGACTTTTGTAATTTTCAGAGATATCATTTTCATTGGTACACTACAATTATTCAGAGTAAGCACACTTTCTATAATATTTTTTTCAATTTATCAAGAAAATCTACATAAATATTGTTTAACCCATTACAGAAAACATGGATTTCTCCCATAAAAAATATATCTGAAAAAATAGTTCTGTATGCTCAATTGATTTGTGTATAATGCTGTCTGGAGAAACAGATACTCTTATCTGCATAGTCTAAAATACACCTTGATGGCCTGACTCTTCTCATATTTAAAGAACCTTTTAACTTTTTTCCTCTTTATTTCTCTACTATCACCCATAACTTGAAGTATAATCTTTACTAGTGAACTTGTATTTAGGATTTACCTCTGGCATCAGCAAAATTTGAAATTTCATCATCTTCAGCTGTTGAGTTTTAGCGAGTTTTTTTTCCCAAATGCCGCAGCAGAATTATGGGTCAGTAACTGATGATCTCTAAATAGGAATCCAGTGGGAGGCAGACACTAGTTCTCTGATATTTCAAAGGCATTGCTGACTAGAACTGATTGAATTTTTTTTCCAGCATACTTTTTACTCAGCATCCATTACTCAGCATGAGTATCATTCTAGTTTTCATCAGTGTGCATGCTTGCTAAATTTTTGTCACTCTTTAATCAACTCATTTATAGAAGAATAGTCATCAATTACTCTTCCAGTGATTGATTAAAACTATCTGTGAGCTACTTTTAAAAGTAACATGCCTGCATGTTCAGTGACTGTTAGAGTGTCCTGTTAGACTGTTTATAAAAACTTCCTATTTCTGATTACTTCATTTGAAAGATAGCACTAAAATGTCAAGAACTGATCTTTAGCAGACCTTCCAGAAGTCTCTAATAATATATATTTAATGCATATAGTAACCATCTAAACCAGAACCATAAGGATCATTATAAAAACAGAAGTTCTAGCTGCTGAGAGCCCAAAAACACAGCTTGTGGGAATCACTGCAGCAGAATGGAAAGTGAATTATGACTGGAGGATTCAAACCTACAGTTTGCTGCACAAAGTTCCAAGGAGGAAGAACTAAGTCTATATCCGGTAAAATGTATTTCCAAGTACACAGTGACCTAGATATAGCATTGAATTGCTTAGGGAAAACACACATGCACACATGCACACTCCTCTAGGACTTTGCATTTTTAAGAGTGCAGAGAAAAAGAGAATTTGTTTAGTCATACAGACCCAGCTTTGTGTTTCCCCTGCACATCTGACAAGAATTAGAAGCATGAAAGATGGACATAAAAGAAGGAAACGATTTTGGCAAGCTGATCCCTTTCATCATAAAGGAAAAAGGACAAGAACACATTCAATTGCTCTAAATGACAAGAGGATTAAATACCCAGCCAGAGCAAGCAAGGGCAAAAAATGCTGCTGGATCTAAAGAGCCATCTCCCAATATGTTGATTTCTGAAGGTACTGCAAAGCAGGAGGTAGAACGCAAGTTTATAACTGTAATCAGACCTATCAGGCATTTCTAGATTCACACCTGGGAAAGCATTTGGAAACAATTCAGTTGGTGGGTACAGATAAGCAGTTTGTCCTTAGAAGAAAAGAATATTCAACTATGTCTAGAATAAGGTACAGAACTAAGTCTGGTGTTTTTTTTCCTGATGATGATAGCAATCTGAGTCTTCATTTTAAATCATTAAAATAGTTCAGTAAAACAGTTAGTAGCATTTACTGGACTAAAGGAATCTCAAAGATACTTATACAATTTTTAAGGATGCTTTGATTATATATTCAAATAGGAATAGCTTCTCTGCCCTTTCAGCCAGATGAACAGATCACCTCCCTAAAAAACTTAACTGTATGGATGTGTGTGCTCAACTATCTCCATATCATGGTCAAAATGCTCTGATACTTAAAATAGTGTAAATTTGTCTGGAATTATCAAAACTAACTGTCAGGCACGACAAAGCTACTTTCAGACTACAAGAAAATTTGGATAGTGGTAGATATATCCAGAACTGGAGCTGGACAAACCTGGTTTTAGGAATAATCATCTAAAGTCACAGATGATGAATGATCAAAGATACCAATAATTTATTGCAACACTTCCCCTCTGTTGTGGTTTTAAACTAGTAACTAAAAAAATTACTTATTTTTTTTGCTGTGAGATATGGATTAGAATAAGAGCAAAACAGGCTTAAAACTTAAAAGGAATAAAGACAGTTTATTAACAAACTACAAGAATAAGAACACCAGAATAAACTTTCAGAAAACTCTTTTATCTTTCACTACTTGACCATTTTTTATACACATGATAACATAGAGACAAAAACTTTAGAATCTTGGTGGTTAAAAACGGTCTTAATTTTTGCTAGAGTCTTTTCATCAGTCTTTGTAGAGAAACAGAAGTCTCCTTCTGCCATTCTATGGAGTTTTTAGAGTTCACTCCTCCCATTTCACATTACTCCGAGGTGTGCATGGGTCAATGAGTCTAGGGATGCTATTTTAAGGATAAGTTATTCAAAGGTAGAAGTCTTCTTCATCTGTTCCTGTGAGCTTTCTTGGAAAAGAGCTTTTCTCTTGCCCCCTCAAGTCTTCAAAATCTTCACTTTACCCATTTCCAGCAACTCACAGTATCACAACCACTCTCTCTCTTTCTCTAAAGTCCACACTTTGAACACTCTATTCCTCTCATACTCTAGTCATGAATTAAAGGAGTTTTTTAAACTACTATTGTCTATCTTTATAGCTGTAATAGAAAGATATTTCAGCTGTAAAGCATCTTCTTATTCTCTCTTTCTTATTTAAACTTAACTCTTTTCTTCACTGGTTTTTAGTGGTTCTATGATGTTTTTTGCATGTTGATTGTCTCTCTTTCTTTGTCTTTCTGAGAAAAAAGAGTAATCTGTTTGCTTATCCAAGTAATAAAAGAATTAAAAGCTTTAGGAAAGCTGCAAGCGTTCATGGTGTCAGGTTTCAATCTAGCAGCAGAAACTGAAAACTAAACCAAGCTGCTTTCCTTCCCTCCCCCCCCTTCCCTCTCGTCCTCTGCAGCCTTCTTCGGCCGAGAGAGGGGGGGGGGGAATGAAAGAGGCTACCACATAGCCCAGTTACCTTCTCAGAAGCCAGAAAGCAAAGAAAGCAAGAAAACTCTGTCTGTACTTCTTAAGGAGGTGTTTACAAGTTGAATTCACTTTTTAATGGTCAGATCTGCTGTCAATTCTTGGAAATGACTGATAATTGGTCAAGAGGAAAAACTCCCATCAGCCACCAGCAGCTTCAACTTCCCCTCTTTCCAAGCTGTCTTAAAAGTAAAGCTACCCCGTGACACCCTCCTCTTCCCCCTCACCTTCCTCTTCAAATAGATAAAACCACTGTCCTCAGGAAGCAAAGCAGGGTTGATATCATCCCAGGAAAGAGACAGAAACCAAAAAGAATATAGGTAAGAAGTGTAACCATATTATTCTCATTGAGACTTTTCCTGTATGAAAGCATTCTAACTGTAGAATTCTTTATTTTACAGTAACTAATAGACAATTAGATCTAGACCAATAATGATTAAAATTTGATTAGAATTTTAAGACTTCAGTTATAGTGACATTACATTCTTGGCTTTGTGTGTGTATATACTTATACCATAAATATGTATAAGAGATAGATAGATAGATAAAGATGTGCTTTCTCTTTGCTCATCATCAAGACATCGACTGCAGCACCGTAAGATAAGGGTTGAATGTGGAAAGTTTGCAGGAATATAAACTCTTTGACTATTTTATAGAGTGTTTTTGTAAGGAAAGTAGCTTTATTTTTTCTTAAGAAAAAAATACAAGTACTTTCTTGTTAATATGAAATGTGGACACCCAACTAAAGCTAGTAATTTCCAACCCTCTGTGTGTTGGCTCTGTGACTCAGATATTTTATTCCAAGCACTCTTCAGGAGTGTCCACAAATATTGTCTCCAGCTCCTACAAGGCATTATAAAATATGCTAATGTAAATGGTTCCATATAATTTCATTTCATATATACTAACAAAAGGCGTCCTCAAACTCTCATTTTGACAGATATTATAGAAGGTCATTTGTTCTTGCCACACAAAGAAGCAACAGCAACAGTTGGAGGATGGTGGTTTGGTTTGATGAGATTGACATTAAATGCAGGAGTCCAAAACCTTTTTTTTTTTTTATTCCAGACTGAGGGAGGATCTTGACCTAGTGATAAGGAACTAGATGACATGAGGGCTTTTATTACTTTGGATGTGCTTTGTTTTGTAACTTCAAGCAGGTCATTTCATCCCCTTGATACTCTGTTCCTCTCCTACTTACTTAAGTGTTTTGTTCGCTGCAATTATAGGTTTTTAAGGCCATGACTGTCATTTGCATTTGATGCTAGTAAAGTATAAAGTTAATAGGTTCCTAATCTGGATTGATATATTTTGCTGTGGCCATGCTACACAATGACAACAAAGTTTCTGTGAGGAAGCAAGAAGGTTTTCAGAGAATAAGAGTAAGATACTTTTTTTTTTTTGATAAGGAGGAATAAACTAAGTATCAAAAACGCATAGGCAGTTTTATTTAATATTTAATGTCTCTGCAGGCAAAACTACCAGCTCTAATGCATATTATATATTATATAATGCATTTAAGTTGCTGCTCTGGGGTGATGCTGATAGTTTGTAACTATTATATCTTCAGATAGAGAAGAGCAGTTTCAGATCAACTTTAACACAGCTTTGCCTAGTGACATTGAGCAAGTGCTGGATTGCTCGCTCTGCTGTGTCACTTGTAACAAGTGACTTTAATATCTATGCTTATAAAGCTTGCTGTATCTCCTGTACAAGCTTGACACAGGCCCCAGTGGTAAAGAAGGAACAGGTATCTAAATTAAACTGAACATGTCTTGATTGAAAATGAAGGAAATTATATTAACCAGTCACCTGTGGGTACATGTAATATGCTACCCTGTGCTGAGCTTGCTGGTATGAGTTTCTGGCATACTAATACATGTCAAGCTTTGACAAAGCAGGTAAGGACCATCTCCATCACTGAGAGGAGACAGACTGGCACTCCCTCTTAGCAGTTCACTAAAATCTTTCTTTTGCTACTAGCAATTTACCTTGCTGCAGACCTTTTGTCTGACATAGGATGGGGCTTATTCTATCGTTTTCTACAAGCAGCACTAAAGCTTATGACAGATATAATCCTCAGATAACATATGAAATTTGTTCCAATTAGAGGCAGAGTACAGTATTGAATGGGCTTAGAGGTGGCTTGAGTTAGGCAAACCCAGGTTCTACTAAATCAGAAGGCTTTATTTACATGTAGAGAAGTAATTTGGTTGTAACTCTGTAAGAATTATATAGGAGTCTTATTTCTTCATAGTGCCATAACTGGGTTTTTTGAGAGTGCCCAGAAACCTTCATTACAGAGTAGGTTAAAAACATTGTTTTAGTTATAAAGTACAGGTTAATAAGGGCAACATGTACAAGTGACCCAGGAGACAAGACACACAGAAGGATAAATACTTTAATTCTCTTTTCCAGCCATGGAATTCATCCTCTGCCTGATATTGTTCCTGCCATGATTTCTGTATTTGTAGAAAAGAACTGAATTTATTTTCCCAATACAGTGTTACAAAACCATAAGATAAAGTAATGATGGAATAGATTGGGCCACATGCTATATCCCAAACTTTTCACAAGTTGAAGCTGACCAGCTACATTTTGTGCTGAGCAGAGCTTCTCCTGGAACAGAGGTCACAACAGAGGGAAGGAGTTCAAATAAAAGTATCAGGCCATATAAACCTAGTTTTTACTCTGTCTTCTTCAGGTTGTCTTCACTTAAGTGGGATTAGTTGGGCTTTAAATGAGAATGGGAATTACATCCAAGAAGTGCAATGATTTGGAATGCTGATGCATTGTAGGGCAGACCAGTGCTGAGATGGGTGAGAGGGATAGAAAAGATAGACATTAGAATCTATTTCAGGCAGACACAGAAAAAGGTTCTCAGCCAAAGCAAATCTAGTACATGTTCAAACTCTTATCAGTGTTTGAAGAAATTTAGTCTCTTCACTGTTGCTGCTGGTGCTGAATAGATCACACGGACACAGGTCGAGGTGTGGTGAAAGGAAGAAGAGTTTATTTTTCCTCCCAGGATTTATAGGCTTCTGACCACGGCCAGGGATTGGATGGTCAGGATAACACTTTCTCACTGCACTGGCCATGAGAGATGCCCATCACAAGACGTGTAACAGAAAGAATGTACATATATCTATGTTTACAGTTACTGTCCTGGGAAAGTCTTTAGAAAACTATGTTAGCAAGCTCAGAAGCTGAGTTTTCAGAGCGACACTTCACTACAGCATAGAAAGAAATACTAATTTCTAGCTTGTTCTCTATGGCTATTCAGTCAGAAACTTTAAAGAGAATGAGAAAAATCTTGCTCAATCATATAGAAAAAGTGGTGATGCATTGCGTTCTTATGGAACTTCTTTAGCTCTTTGCTACCTCTATCATATCTCTTGTAGTAGAACTTCCACATCCCACAGCATATTAATTTTCTTTAGAAACATTGCTGCATTTCAAAAAAGTAATAGGAAAAAAGTAAGAAAATATTTATTTTTATTAGTTACCCAGGAACTGTTCTTGAAACATTCTGATCCTTCAAAGCAAGACATTTTAGTGTCTAATATAGTATAGAATTCAATTTTTCTGAATTGAAATCTATAAATTATTGTAATTGGCAAAAACAGTAAATCATGGAACTATTCCAAAAAACTCAGCTAGATTTGAATTCAGATGCTAATGTTTAAAAAACTTCATAGAAAATCTTACCAGGAAGGAGAAGGTCATAGGAAATTAATTAAGTTGAAAGTGTAGAATGAAAAGAACATAAAGATTTCTGGAATGATCAGGGTAATGTAATATGTCCTCATGAGGAAACCAACATCCAATGCAAACTATAAATGTACACATAATAGATGACTTATCATAGGTACACCTTTATTAAACCTCCAATTTATGACTTTCATTATTTCTTACAAATTGATGTTGAGACTTGCTTCTGAACAGATGAAAGTCATCTTTTAAATACTTTGAAGTGTTCTAAGTTGATGTAAACCATTTGCAGCGTAAAATGAGAAAGATATGCTTCAGCATCAAAATAGATTTTTAAATGAGAATCAAGTTTAAAAATTATCTTTGTCCTGTGTTTATTTCTGCATTTTCTGTCAGAAAAAGAACTTTTAATTTTTTCCTCTGTGTTGTAAAAGTGATTGCAATTCTTGAAAAATAATTTTCATATTTATTCAGTTTCCTTATTTTCTAGGCTTCCTGAATTTTGTATTGTCCTGCTCACTAACACAAAATCCCAGAATCACTGAGGTTGAAAAAGACCTCCAAAGTAATCAAGTCCAACCTGTGACTGATCCCCACTCTGTTAACCAGACCAGAGCACTGAATGCCATGTCCAGTCCCTCATTGGACACCTCTGGAGATGGGGACTCCACCACCTTCCTGTGCAACCCTTTCCAGCATGACCACCCTTTCCATGAAGAAATTCCTCCTGATGCCCAACCTAACACAAAGTGGAGAGCCAGCTTGCAATATATTTTTTCTGAATAAGCCTTCTAAACATTTGTTTTTCAGTACATACTAGATCTGCAATCAAATGCAGGCCCATGCATTTTTTGTTAGACCAAGTGCTCATTTGAATTAACCCTGCCAAGGTATTGCATAGGGTTAAACTAGAAACTAATACAAGACAAGTTCAGGTAGAGATTTAGAGAGCCTGAGCTCTGGAAGCAGTCTGTGTATTCTTACTGAGATCACTCATTTCTCACTGACAAAACTCCTTATTATACCACTTAGAATAAAGCTGTATCCATGGCTTATATTACGCCATGATAACTTAGTCCATATGGTTCTCATTTAGTCATATCCGACATATATAAACAAGATACATATAAATGAGAATCTTCTGCCCACAAAATACGTGATATTGAGGCCACATTAATAATTAGATAAAAACTTGATTTTCTTCATCAAAATCTGATTAATTTTTATTCATATTTTTTCCTAAAATTAGGAAGAAAACACTTCTCCAAAGCAGTCTGAACTTATCTTCATATGTTTTAGTCTGAACACACTAATTTGTAAACAGGTTTATAAACACATTCTGTAATTCATTAAATTATATTAGGCTAGAAATCCCTGCAGTCAGAATAAGGAAACTGAGTAGAGAGGACTGCCTGGCTGTAAAGCAGTTAAAGCAGGCACACTTGTATAATGCCTGTTTCTGTAACAATATTTTCTTCTAAACTTTGTTGCTTACACAGTGAAAATTTCAGTTTAGAGCATGGGGGAAAAGAATAGAGTTACTATAAACTCAGGGGGATATTCTCTTTAATAAAGCACATAGTAGAACATCAGTATTTCTTGTACCTTGTCTCTCTTCCTTTGAGTACTTAGCGATATTAACAACCATCCAGTCCATCATAGTCACAATAGTACACTTTGCTGCAGTGATTGAATTTTTTCAATTTTCCTGTATTTGCAATCTATTCCAGGATGCATTTGTGTCTGTTTCACACTGCAAATATCACATTTATCACATTTAGCATCACAATGGAAAACACGGGTACAGATTAAATTCGGGGAAGATGCCAAATACAGGTTCAGGAGTACTGACAAAATAGGAAAGCCAGATTTAATATTCTGTAGTGATTTACAAGTGTTTATAGAACCTACCCAGTTTCCTGGCTCCATGTAGTCAGCTGCTCTCATGATCAGATGGACTTATTGGAACACAGTAGAACATGCTGGATGAATATTTGTTTTTCAGCATAGAAGAGGGACACCTGTTTGGAAGGGACTGTGATGACAGGATGCAGGATGTGGTTCCAACAAATTGTTCTTGACAGCTCAGCTGTACTTAACCTCAGTAATAAAGAAAGTCAGTTGTATCTGAAAGGCTCTTGACATTATAGTCATTCTTAGATGAGATTTTGATTCTATTCTTGTTTCTGTTGATCATTTGACACTGTAAAATAGTAATTTCAGAAATAATTGTCTGAGTGATGTATCTTATGAAATCTTCTTTATCTTTTTTCCCTCTTTTCTTGATGGAAAATTGAGTTTTAGTATTTTTAGTCCTGTTTTCTATTAAAACATAACCACATAAAAATAAAGTTAGTTAAAAATATAAAAGATAAAAACTAAATAGTACAATAACTCCAAAATGTAGGGATTAAACAAGGTACACAGTGTAAGCCAAAGTGGGTTGAGTAACAGGTGTTTCAAAGACCTATGGTGTTGCCAGCAGTCTCAGCAGAGTATGTCAACAGAGAGACTAACAACAAAGCTGTATCAGAGGTGTTTTTCATTTCTCTTTTTAAAGGAAAAATGTTTTTGCCATTTCACTGCCAAGAGATGCAAAATATCCCTCCTGTAAATACATGTTGTTTGGAGTAGTTATTACCTATGTTCCTGCTGAGTAACTTATTAGGATGTTTGTGTGTTTGCTTGTTTAGAGTTGTTACACACCTGGAATTTTACTTTTTGTAGTTGCAGCCATAGTATTATCTCATGTTTGTGCCTGTGTTGGCTTTAATTGCGTTGGTATCTGGAGCCAGCCTTGTGTGATGTATCATGAACAAGGTGCATTTAGCTTTTTTCCTGAGCTTTGCAACAATCTATCCATTCCTCTTTCTATGCTTCCACAAAAACATAGGGATTGTACCCATCTCTGTTGTACTGAATGACAGCAAATGTAATCTTGAGAATCACAATGCATCTATCTCTTAGATGCTGATCTATCCTTCACATACAACTCTTTTCAAGCTGCTAATTTCTGGTAGTCCAGGCACCAGCCTTTTTCATGGGCTTTCTATAGTTTATTAACCATGTTCAGAGCATGCTTTTCTACTGCCTAAGTGATTGGAGAATGTTTTAATATCATAGGCATCTGTTCATCCAAATTTTTTTTTTTTCATATTCTGTCCTTCTGTGAAATGGTGCAAGGGAAATTCCTACAGTAATTTAATTTCTGGGATTCTGTATTATTTTCGCATCAGACCTTTGTCATTCCATGCTCTTGCACTGCAGACTTCCCAATACGGAGGGCATCAGGTTGTCAGGAATGTTCTCTAAGGAGCAAGTGATCTTCTCCAGCTTGTACTTGGTGTCCAGGATGTACAGTGTATACTCATGAGACTTCTGTGACTGTGGCAAATACTACTTTTTTTCTCTCAGTTTAATTTCATTTCACTACTATCATTGATACTGAGGTCAGCTGGCCTCTGTCATGCAACAACCCTTGTGTTGCTTTATTGTCATCTGATTTTAAAGTCACAGTTCCTGTTGAGGGGGAACCAAATTGATGCTACACTTTTTCTTTCTTCTGCTTTTTCAACTCTTCAGCAATGTGACATAATTTGTCTAATCTCAGCATTGATCTTGGTTAAATCACATCTGTCAGGCATGTAAATGCTTTTTTGAGAAAAGGTTTTAAATTGTTTGGATATTTCACTTCATTCAGATCAAAGCTGATGCTTCCTGGTTTTTGTAGGTGACCAGTGGGACTTGCTCAAAAGAAACTTCCAGCCTGTTGTGAATCAGTCTCTGTCTTTGCTGCAGGTGAATATATGAATATACATATTCAAATATGTAGGAAGATACAAGGATTGTGTGTGTTAATTTTTCTACCTATAATTAAAAAAATTAGGTTGAATCTCCATGTAAAAACTTTTTATGCCACTGGTAGTGTCAGTAATGTACTCCCTAATAGAACATAAATATTTTCCAGCGTTTGTTTTGAACTTTGAAATGCTGAATATATTATCTGAATATACATACCAGATGTTTACATTTTTTTCTGTGAATGAAAGCGTTTGACAAAATGCCTAACTCACTTTCATGCATTCAAGTGACTACAAAAAAATAGAAGAAAAAATTATTTTTTTCTTTCAGACAATAAAATTATAACGAAACTAGTAAGTATGAAATTACAGAGAAAATCAGAACATAATTCACAGGAGAAATAATTTGGATTTTCTCGTGTAATATTATGAAGATACGAAAGTCAGAGATCAAGTGAAAAATAGCTGTGCAAAGCAATTGAAAACCTAATGGTCATTCTCTATGTCTTGTAGATATGGAAATGAGAGAAAGAATAACAATTTAAAGCTGTAGCTGTGATTACTGAATGTACTGGTGTTAATTCTTGAGACAGGTTTCCTGATATGTTTGGGGTTTTTTACCCCATTGGATTTTACATTTCTTTAAGGAATTTCCTTATATTGTTTCCGCAGCACGGCTGTGGACCGGTTTAAGATGATCTAAAGAAAGTAGAAACTGTCTTTTGTTGTTTCTCTTATACCAGGGAATTGAGTAGCTGGTAAATGGCAATAATGTTACGTTTGCTTGTGAATTTTCCTGCAGTGTCTGTATGGTTTTAATTTTGCACCATTTCCTCCATTATATCACATTGAATGCGTGTGTTTAAACAACCTCCTGCAGAAGACATTTTTGTCAGGTGATTAAAAGACATTGGCTTTCCTCAGAGGCAGTGCAACTGACATATCCTGTATTAGACTATTCAGTGACAGAAAAAGATAATATTTTCTGTGTCTATAAAGACCTTGGTTTAGACTACTTTAGGTATGTTGAGTTTAAGTATATACATATGGGAACAACAACAAGTAGGGAAATAGTCAATGGGAAAGCACTCTATGTTGTGTCATGCTTCCATTACAGCATCCCTAACTGGTATTCATATGTGCAGAACATGTTTTTTCTACTGAATCAGGTGTTCAAGCAGGAAAATTATGCATATTAGCTTCCTATGTGCAACACTTTTTTTCTTCAGTATGTTAGCTGTATGCATTACCATTTTTAATGCAAGGTTTATAAGTCAAATAAATTATACAGCCTAATATGGTCTAAAATACATTAGGATCACACCAATGCATTCATTAATTATTCTTTCTTGATTGTTTTCTTCCAAAGAAAACAAATAATTTCATTTCTTTGTATCATTAACAACTTCAAAATGATCACTTGTCTACACAGCATAGTTTTACCATACTAGAAATTTTTAATTGTTACAATTAACAGTAACTTAACAGAACAAATGAATGAATTTTCCCATTTCTTTTTGAGTATAAAATTCAGATTAACAAGATAATAATCTCAACATTTCTTGTCCTTTTCTCTCTTTCTGGCAAATATCAGCAGTGAAGTCTATGCCCTAGCAGCAGGTACCTCCTTTCAATGACAATTCAAATGGTAGCCTAAATGAAGTATTTATCTCTCAAAATACTTTCTGATCTATAGTTGCAGTCAGTTTTCTAAAAAAAAGTACTGGTAAAATGTATAATGGCTAAACATGGAAAATTTTATTTTTTCCCATTTTGAGAAGCATTTAATTTTATTTAGTATGTGACTGCATTGAATCGTCTCTTTATTAGTGGTGAAGGGCAAAGATGAGGATTTTTTTCCCTTTTTGTTAGTGATAGTGTCACAAACTGAAAGTCTGAGAGACAATAATCAGAGATACCAGGAAATTCTTCACTGATCTTACCTACTTCACTGGTCCTGATTCAAAATCTCTGAACAATATTGCTACTTGTGTGCAGCAAGCCCCAGGAATCATGAAACAAATCCTTAAAATTATTCCTGTACTGAATGGCTATAATAAAGGTATTCTGTTTTCCTACTGGAATGTCAGTTCTCTGGAAACAGAGAAACTGTACCAGAAAGAAACTTTACCAGATTCAAGAGATAATTCCATCTGGTTTTTAGCCTGATTTTAAAAAAGTAAAATAACACGGACTTATGTTTTTCATAAATTTCATGTGTATTGGTTTTAACACCAGCTGGAAATAGAACTCCAAATAAGTTACTTCTCTTCCCCTACCCTTTCCCATAGGGGGAAAGGGACAAAAGCATAGACTATGGGTTGAAATAACTATTTACTGAAAGCACAAAGTAATGGAAGAAGAAATGCACAGTAACAATATTAATAACCAAAGTGTGTAATAAATGAAGGTGTTTTCCCACAGAAAGGTATTAACTACCTCAACTTGAATAATTAGAGAATTAGGAAATTTCTTATGTCTTTCACCTAGTAAGGAGCTTCTCTTAATTTTAATAATTCATTGCAATTTGCATTAATATTGCAGATTTTAGTTTTTATCCACTCACCTCTCAAGTAAGGAACAGTTTCATTTTGGAAAATGTTCACAAAAGAGCTGTTTTTATATTGATACAATTTTGTTTTCAGTTTTTATTTTTGTGATGTGTCAGTCTTGGATGTAGTTTCAAACAGTATAGCAAATCACATCAATAATGAGCTAATTCATGTGCAACATACAGTCAGTTTGGTTCACACAAGTATTTTCTGTTCAGTCACACAAAGCAGTTTCACAAAGATTAGTGGCTTGCATACTCAGCTTCCTACTCAGTACAGGCTTTTTTGGGGGGGTTGTTTTAGGTTTCCATAAGCTCTGTTCTAAGTCTCTTACAAACTGCATGAGCACTTTACTGCTTCACTGTCCATGATTATATTTATTTTGTGAACAAGATAAAAATGGGCCATAAACCTTCCATTGCTCTTGTTAACTTAGAGCATCTGCTCTAGTAATAAGCACCTGGTTGGATAACTTTGACATCTGTGAATCTCTCAGTCGATAGACTTGCCCTTACTGAGTATGCCAGCAGAGATGACAAAAATATTATTAGATCTATTTCACAAACCTTTTTCTGTGGTCCAATATACCTTTGCCAAAGTTGAAATCTGTTTGTGTGACTTTTTTTTCTTATTTTTAAAACTCTAAGTTTTATTTTGTAGCACCTACCAAAACCCAATGTACACCTCTGATGCTTTCATGCAGATTTGTAAAGAATATATATGTAGGCTTTAAGGAACTGGAAAACAAGGAGAGCTTGACAGGCAGCTGGACAGAAGTTATCTTTAATTATGTATTATGCTCCTGGTAAACGTGAGTGCCAAAAAGGTTTGTAGCACCATACAGACAAGTATCACTTGGAGGACTACATGCCCTTAATGAGAAAAGCAGAGGAGAAGCTCATGAGTTTCAATGAAAACTGTGTCACAGGATTTAGGGACAGTTTCAGATAATTATGATTTTTGTCCAGAAAATATGCACAAAAGAAAGAAAGAGTGGAAGTAATAAAGTTTTTCCCCTGCCAGAATTCTTTGTTTGTTTTGATAATATCATCTCTCCTTTCTCAACAAATGTTTGCAAACCAGTCTGAAAAGACGAAAAGCAGACAAGCTATATTACAGCTGTTACTTCTGGGAATTTTTGTTTTTCCATGAGATGAAGACCTCCTCCATCTAATTTTGAATCAGTTAAGTGAGCAGATATATAATCTTTGATTAAGTCTATAATTAAAATATATGTATGTATACATGCGTTTTTGAGTGAATGTTGAGAGAGTTATGTATGTTCCCACCTATACTTGTCTTCATATGTTTATTTAGAAACATACACTGCCAACTTCCACGTTGAACCAAATCAAAACACACTATTTTGGTTTGTGATCTCCACATAAAATTCTCTACAACTATTTTTTAATAATATTTTTCATCCTCTGGTTAGTTTCTCTTTGAATTTTTTTGTCTTAAGGCAAAGGATTCAGCTCTCAAACTGATACGCTCTGAGTGTAATGCCAATGTAATCTTTTTCTAATTCTGTGAAATTTAAAGTTCTTGTTCTACAATTAATTCAAGTTTTTCCGTGTCTTGTTGCTTGTCTTACAAGTTAAGTCCATGCATTTTCAAATAGGATACCAATGAAATATAAAATACAATCAGGTTTTCGTATCATCCCATTGTAAGTTTTTTACTCAGTTTTGTCAAGTTGACTATTGTGATGACAGAGAGCAGATATCAAAACTTAGTGGACTTTGACTAGATAGCCTTACTTTCATTTTCTATTAGTTGGCTTATCTCAGGGAAGATTAATCGACCAGCTATTTTTTTTAAAGGATATGATGTGAATTTTATGCATGGAAATGCTGTGATGGAACAAACACCTCTGGGAGTGAAGCCAACATTTCTGACTTTGGAGTTGTATATATCAACATGTCCTAAAAGGAATTTAAAAGTAGCTGGGTTGTGGGTGCAGCGCCTTGCTTTTTCTTTTATCATTCCTGAAGTTCTCTACCTGAGGCTTTCATATCTTGGGTTCTAAATACAAAACTATTACCATGAAAGGTCCTCTGACATGCTTTTAAGAAATTATTTTCCCAAATTTGTGGGCAGAGTTCAATTGGTTACGTATTCTCAAGGGAGATATTGAAAGATAGATTGCACATTTAATGGACTTGCTTTTCAAGATGAATATCAAAATAGGCATTCACAGGATCTATTTTTCAAGAGCTGCTTAAAAGTTAAGTTTTGCATACGTCATTATCTGACAAAATGCTACTGAAACCTACTGAAGTCAGTACAGAAAAACAGACCTTCCAGAGTTGTACTCCCTCTCAGCCACAAGGAATTCTACAAGCAAAAGCACAGCCATCCAATGGAAATTAAATTGGCTTTTCCCTCCATTAACTCAAGAAAAAATGAAGCAGATTAGACAACACTGAATTTTTAGAGTAGAGAAGATTAATTTTATCCATCCAGCAGCCATATACACCATGTAAGGATTTGGTTCTGAATTTTTAATCACAGCAAGATTCTTAATGTTTTCACTCTGACTTTTCCTGAGAAACAGACCTTTACACTTTTGAACTGATTAAGTATTTGCCATCACCTGTAACATGAAAATACTCTATATCCAAATCCAGGCAAACAAACCCACCCCACCTGAATGATTATTTTGTGGTGGGCGGGGTTTTGGCCACCAGCGGAGCCAGTCTTCCCTACAGAGAAAGCCTTTAGGCTCCATCCTGCCCCACTCACTCTGACGGCAAAACCCCAGTTTCAAGTTTTGTGTACCCCATGCAGATTCTATGTATCCCATCCGTTCTTCCCCTTTGCTCTGCCCTGGAAACCCCAGTTGATATAAATCCCTGTTTGCTCTGGCTCCCTGGCTTTTCATCACTTTCACCCCTCTGAGGAAGGAGCTGAATAAAGCCCCCCAAGGAATTCTATACAAAGGCTCCATCTCTTTCCTTCTGCATCACCCGAAGAGCTGCTTTCATCCTTTTCAGGACTCAGAGCTTAAAGAGCAGAGCAGCTACAGACGTACCTGTGCCTCCAGGGCTTCCATCTACAGACACTTTTCTGGGAAGGTCATTGCACCTGACCCCCATCCCAGCCACGACAGATTATCATAAATTCCAATAATTTAATGGAAGTAAATAAAAATACCAGATTTAATTAAGTGAGAAATGAAGACTGCCTGTAATCAAACAGTAAAAATAAATAAATAAATATACAAATAAACAATGAAATTGATTAAAGCTTTCAGGCACAAATACTGTCACACAGGCCTGCACATTGTTTTACTCAAAGGAAGTAAATGGTAATACACCAACTTTAATTATTCTATGTGGAAGGTTTTGGGTTTGAGGTTTTTGTTTCAAACTAGCCTAATATATTTCATACACAATGTAGCAGTTAGAATGGAAGCAGTATTATGCAATAAATACATTTTTTGCAAGCCATTTGAGAAAAGTAAATTATTAGGAGAGGCAGTTGCTTATCATATAGTCTACCAAAGTACACCCTCATAAACTATCCCTTTAACTAAAGGCATCAATTCACCCATAAAGGAGCTTTCACATTCCTTTACCATCAGGACTTCCAAAGCAATATTATCAGTGTAATTTTAAACCCTGTTAAAATGTTTCAGTATGTTCCATTTAGCCTTTTCATGCATTACTAAATGTGCCAATATTATATCTCTTCAAAACATATAATATATGGTGTAATTAAGTAGCTCAATTTCATATTTTCATGTACTTTGATCCATGCTGAACAAAGATCATGCTAATCACGTAAAAATCAAATATGATATACAGTAAGTTTCATTCTAAAATACAGATTGATCATTAGGGAAGAAATTACTTCCAGGAATTATTGCAGTCTAGTAGCAGCTGTATTTTAAGCATTAACACGAGAATTCTATTTTCATGTTTATTTTTACTATTACCTACAGAAAACAAAAACCAATCAACCAAAGAAAATGTAGTTAAATCTAAAGAACTAAGAACTAAGAGAGAACTAAGAGGAGAGAAACCACTGCAATCTAGCCATCAAATTATCCTGCAAGATATGTTCAGTGACGATTCTGTGATACAGAATTAAAATTCTCTTGAACTGCTAAGTGAGAACTAAATACACTAAAGTATATTTTGGGTCTCTCCTATTTAAGAGACTCCTAGTTCTAAAAAATCTCATTCTCACAAGTGTCAGGAGAAAGTTAGCTGAAATACAGTAGGAAGAATGCATTGTGTATTCATTTTTCAGCATACAATTAATTAGAAACATAGCTGTAGGCTAGAACCTACAGCTAAGGCTGCCTCATCAATGTCTTTACATTGCAATAGTGTATGCTGAAACTCTTAAATGAAGAGTTCTATACGACAAAATTCAAATAGAAACATCAATGCATGAGTGATTAAATAAATTTCAACCAGCAGCATTCTTTTTTAAGCTCCCCTGTCCTGACAAGTTCAATGAAAGTTGAAATTAATGAAGCATGTTGATCTGTTGAATCTCACTGAGAGTGTGTACTACTGGGAGGTACTCAGACTGTCTGAATCAGAAAGGTGGGGGGAAATAAAATACTGGAAAGAACATGAGGATTTAAAAGTGAGACAAAAGATAAAGCCTTTTTTGTCAGTATGTATTTTCATATTTATATACACAGTGATGGACAGAGAAATCTCTATAGGCTTCATCCATGTCCTGTTTTAATGACAGACTAATGCAGTTCATGAAAATTCTACAGATTTTTTTTCATGTAGAAGGAAATCATTAACAAAATCCCCAGAAGACAAGCAAAAGAAAAAACAAAAATACAAAGCATCACAGAACTATAAATGTTCTGCCAATAAATTAGAAAAATTAAGTTATTTTTCAAGAGGTATATTAGATGCCTTTTGCAAATAGCTGTTTGAAAAGAATTGGAGCATGAAAATTGCATGAATATGTCTTGATAATAGTTTAGATTCTGTTTGTTTCTAGCTGCTTTTACCTTTCCCCTACACACAACACTTTGAGCTGAAATAAATCCAGAAATACATCAGACACCATGAAATAGCAATCTACTTACCCAGGACCTATGTGGAACAAGAACAGAATGCTACTTTTCAGACTGGTATTCTCACATTTCTTATTTGAAGTTGATTATATTTGCATTATTTAATATATTCATGTTTACAACTTTTTCCAATTTTCATTGTGGCACAGACCAAAAAAAAACCAGTAACTTCCAGATGTAAACTGAGCAGACACCATGGGCAGTGTAAGTGTGCTGTGTTAGAAAATATTTGACCATTATTTATACAAAGCCAAGCAGGAGGATACAAGTCAATTCTTGCTACATTTCATAACCTATATCTTGGCATAACGGTCTCTGCTCTATTCAATGCTTCCAATTGCACTAGGCTCCTATAGATGACATTAAAGTGAATGAGGATTATTTCAGGATATAATCGTATTGACCAAAAAATTATCTTTTGGAAAAAGTGGATCATTACAACCACTTTCCTTCTTAAATAACTAATTCAGCATTTGAAACATGGCCCTATGTCTTGGTTTGAAAAGACAGGTAGGGAAGGCAGAAACCTCCCTTGAAATAAATAAAAATGTAAACCACCAGCACCCCCAGAAATCAAAGTGCTCTCAGGCAAAGATATGGGAATAGGAATAACAGTTCTTTATTAAGGAAATTAAAATAAAAATGCAGTAGTACAAAGAAAAAAAAAAACCAACCTCAACTCACACTGACAGAGTCAGAATACAACCTGGCACCCTGTTGGTCAGGGTGTTGGTAGAAGTCTGATTAAATGGTGGCTGCAGTCCTCCTGGAGTGACAGATGTGGTTCTGTTGAAGCAATGATCCCATAGAAGGGTGTAGTTTTCCTCTGGAGGTCCAGTGGTGGTGTGGATGGGTCTGGTCTCTCTCCGCTGGGAATTCAGTGGCAAAAGGCTGCCTGTGGTGTTGTGAGTTTTGATTATATCTAGGTAGAAATGCTTGGCTCCTCCCCCTGGGTGGAGCATTTCACAATGGGATGATGTAATTTTATCAGTCATGCAGTGAGACTCAATGGCCCATTAACAGAAGAGATCCTCTAGTTAGAGTCTAGTTATGAGGGATGACTTATGAAAGAGATAAAGAACACTGACCCACCTGGTTTCAACAGATGGTATTGCAATACATATTTTTGGTTATATTTTGTACTGCAACCTAAGACACCCTACTTCAGTGTCTTGCCAAACCGGCCTCCAAGCTCTCTACAAATCTTTTTCATAGAACCACTTTTACATATGAAAGAAAAACATGAAATGTGGAAGTTTCATTGTCAACTTCCCATTGTTTTGTTACATTTTGAATTAATTTACTTCTTAAATTGCTTACCAATTTTATACCAAAATTACCTTTTCAGTTGCATTTTCTTAAATTTGGTTTTATTCTGGAGTCAGATTACCAAATCACAGCTAAAAGGCCTCTAAGATCCTGAAGTTCAACTGCTGACCAGAAAATGGGAGAAATTCTGCAAATTTATTCTTCAAGTTTTAGCCTCATTAAGATGAGGCTTATCTGAATTACTAACTCAGATCTCAAAATGAATCTTTTTAAAGCTGCATATCTAAAAATTTTGCTTATTCCTTTTCATTGCCGAGCTGAAAAACAAATACATTTTTCTACTTACTGAAGTTAAAATGTTTGATTCATTTGAAATGCAGTCTTTTGAAATTCTGAAATGCAGTTTTCGGATCCTAAAGTAACCTCTGCCAAGTTTTACTATGCAGATAGAAGCTCTACAAGAAAATGTGCAATTTGAAAGTACAAATCAATTGATTTTCTTTTTTGCTAATATACACAGAAAGCAACTAGATCTGATCAACTACCAGCTAAAGCTGGTAAATAAATATTCTCACCCCTCCCAGACTCAAAAAGTATTTGTTGGCCAGACAGCCCTTAGGGATCAGAAATGTGATTTTTGTAGTGCCGTGAAGTTGACTCATCCTCAGTGTTGTTGAGTTGCAACCTTCTGTTTCTGGTTTTCTCATGTCAGTATTTTTCTTCCAGAATCCTTAGCTGTCCCCTATGACAATCTCAACAATTACACTCATCTGGTATGAGTTTTGACACCCTAACAAAATTGAACCAGCAGCTGGATTACAGAAACACCAGGCTGAAGGTCATATTAACCTCAAACTGGTTGGAAGATAAACTGAGTATCCGTCCTAGGTATAGGCTTAAATTAAATGGGGGTGTGGTTGTGACAGGGGTGTGGAGGAAGAGCAAATTGGGTCCTGCTAGGAAGTCTAGTTGCCTGGTTTCTTTGTGCATTTCCAGAAGCCTGCAATGCTCCTAGGAGAATATGGTTGCCATTTCTGATAGGGATATCTCAGCTTGCCATTTCCACTGGACACTGGATTTAACGATGTAAATCCTTTTCTGTATAAACACAGATGCAGTAATGTAGCTTAAGAGTTTTTCAGGTTTTATTTTTAACATCTTATTTCTGTTTTTATATAGATGTAATTCAAAATTTATATTTATTGTCATAAATTGATATTTTGATAAAAAGAAATTATTATTTCTGAAATTTGGAAAAACAAATCCTGTTACTAAAATTCAAAACTATTTCTTGAGGAAAACCCATACCTTTCCCTATCAGAGTCTGAACTTACTTTATGCACTGATTTTAGCCAAGATTTATTAGAGAAAGGATCTCTGCTTGGCCTTGCTACCAAAAAGGGTTAAGGTAGAGTCTTACACAAGGGCTTGTTCAGTAGTTCAAGTAGAAGGTTGTTCATCCTGAAAACTGAGACCTGCTTCATTATTGTGTTGTCTTGAGAAACTCCTCTGTACTCTTTCTTTTAGAAAATTTTCTACTTAGAGAGGAACTTTGAAATGCTCAAGTTTGTCATAAATGGAATCTGCATTCTCCAATGTGTTCTGCTGATAATAGGTTCTGTATTCATGTGCTGACAGCTATGCTTTCTTACAATCTCTTCATAATAATTTTAAGCGTTATAAACATGACAATGACACTGATCTAATGAGAGAAGTGGAAAAAGGAGCAGGGATGAAATACACAAATTAAGGAATATTAAATCCTAAATGTTGATGCCATTAAAATTTAAAGCAACATTTTCACCCTTTCAGATAGAAATATGTGTTTTAAGATTTCCATGGAAAATCTTGCTTTCTGATTAAATGTTAGAAGTAATGGGAAAGTGAACTGAAGAAAATTTAAATAAAATCTCCTAGTTTTTTCAGTTACTAGAAACATACTATAAAATTACTATATTTGTGCTTGTGTGGCTATATTAATATGTACATGTATCTATAAAATAGTTTTTATAATCTGCTTCAAAGTGTTTTCTCATTAGTAGCTGACGATAAGATCTTTGGTCATAGTTTTAAAGATACTATTTTAATTATGTATATGGTTGTGTTTGATCACTATTTCTAAAATATTATTTATCTTCATAATAGATAATGATTTTAGTTCTATTATGACATCTTCCCGCAGAATTTCTAAACACTGAAAAACTGAAATAAAAATAAGATTGTGACTTTGACATACCATTTAAATAGACAATTGTTTTAATAATCAAATAATGATTGCTTACATACACAGACATAGATATATTAAGATATATTTATATTTAGATACACATTTAGGTACACAAACACACAAATTGAGCAAATATCTATGTAAGTATATTTTTTGTTTCTTTTTTAAGATCCCCTTTTGTCTCAAAGAAGTTTTTAAGGTAATGGAAAAGTTACTTTCTTATTTCTTCGTTTATGGCTGTTTAATCTATTTCTTGACAATGCTCACCCTTCATCAATTATTTTTCATCCATTTTCTAGCAGTTACACCTCATGCTATTGCTGGGAAAATGATGCAGTCAATGTTTCTTGTCAATGTAAAGTAGAAGTGCTTGACATACACTTGCAACTGCTGGTACCTATAAATGGCCTCACATTTTCCAGTAGTTTAAAAACGAGGGAGGGCAACTTGGCACTGTGGGATTCCACAGATTAAATTTCTAGGAAATAAACAAATGTGATTAAATCAAACATCATTGATGTCTGCATCTATTTCTGGCCACCAGCATACCAATACTTTGCCACAGGAAATATTGTGGGGACTGTAGCAGTGGGTAAGGCAAAATTGTAATAACCCTTTGTTAATTTTTCATAGTGTCTGATATATCCATGTAATCTATCCAATTCATCTATTGTGTAATCATTTACAAATTCATGAGTGTCCATGTACATTTATATACTTTGATGCTACACAGCAGGGAGACAGGTAGCTTAGCTAACCAACCAGTTGGTCATGGGAAAAAAAAGATGCCTGTTTTTAAAAAGCATGAGAACTAGTCCTCTGATGGGGGCTAGATTTCAGTGAGATACAAATATAAAAATAAGAAGGTGAGGTTGTATCTCCTTCCTCATATGCAATGTGTTCTGTAACATGATACTGCATAAATTTGAAATGAGGAAGTAATGCTCAAATTGCAATAATTTATTAACAATTGAAGGAGAAGAAAAAAATATCCAACAGGCAGACAAGATTTGGTAGTACTTTTTAAAAGTACTATGAACTAATGAGTTGCAGTCCTTTCTGTGAATTGAACTGCTGTTTCTAAAATATATTGGTCTTTCTTGAAATGGATGTAAATGTTTTATAGTTGAATGACCTGGACATGTTGTGCCTGAGTTGGCTGCTGCTGCTGTCTCTGGCATGGCTGAAGCCGAGTCTGAGTAGCCTAGTGCAATTTATCTAATTGCATAGCAATATTTTTGCTTTGTCATCTTTGAGAAATATCTTTGTAGAAGTACATTATTTTTTAGACACTTTTCAAGGACAATTTTGGAGTCAGAAGTGTGTTAATCTATTTTTTGGTATATGCAGCATCACAAAAATAAATCACAACAGAAAATAGTGTTTACTCTTGCAGTTAATTATACTTTCTGTTCTTTCTGTAAATACTTAAAGAGCAGTTGCCTGTCTCAAATACAATCAAGACGGCAGAAAGAATTTGCTGTAAGATAAGGAGAAATTTGTGAAAGGGTGTCGCTAATTCCAGGTGTGATGGAGCTGAAATTTGATCAGCACATCCTGTTTAATGTATCCAGACAAAAATTTCCACTGTGGCAGACAGTGAAAAAGGAAGTGCTCAAACATGTATCACCCCAAGCTATGGGAGTGGCACCCATGACCACTCTGCTGATACCCAGAACTTGGATTGTGTAAAGGTGGTACTCCCAGAAGAATGACTCAGGGACCCCAACCATCATTGGGAAGCCCAGGATGAAGAAGGACCAACAGGATGCCGCTGTCTCCACAGATGGTGACTGTCTTCTGCTTGATCTCTCTGTTCTCCTCTCCCCCCTCCTCCTCCTTTCTATTTCTTTCTCTACCTCACATTTACTGTTAAATAAAATCCATACTATTGACTTTGGCATATGGTCTCGTTTGCACTTTAATTCAGGCAGAGGCATCTCTTATAATCAGATCTTAACACCTTCTCCTGATAAAACTGCAACCTGTAGTGCTGGGAGGATTAATTCATTGGCAAATGAGATTGATGCTATCACTATAGAGTTTCTTCTAAAAAATCTTATCAGCTATTATTAAACTTGTGCAAACCAGCCATAACAAAACTCCCTTTACTTACTATTTAGCCACTACATGAGCAGAGATCATTCAGAAAAAAAAAAGCCAAAAATCAAGTAATGACTTTTTAATTCTGCAGCTACTGTCAAACAAAATAAAACAAAAGAGAATCTTTGTTTGCAGCCAAGTCTCAACACCTACAATCAATATGCATTGTTGTCTGGAAAAAAATGTCTGTCTTCCTAATCAGCTTTCTCTTCCGAATGAGATTAGCCAGTCAAAGGATTCCTCATGCCTGTTCAGCATGCTACCCAAAGGATGAGAATTTCTCATTTATGGTTCTGTGTGACCAGGAAGTCACTGTGGTGGTAGTCCATCAGGAAAGTAGGTGTAGTTTATGCATGAAGTGAGCTCTGAATGTTGTTTCACTATTCTTTGTTGTAAAGAATAATGTATAACTGAAGATATTGGAGGGGCAAGCAACCTTGATGTCCACACTTGAGTGGTCATAGGCTGCTAGTTATCAATAGTTATTTCTATAGCTATATTCCTCCAGAATTTTTAATGCATAATGTAAGTTACTCCTCAACTTTTCTAGAGGCTCTTCAGAGATGATAAGGGGTTCAGCCTTTGGAGTTCAGTTTTCACAAAAGTGTCTGGTCCTAAGAATCATGTTTGAAAACCTTGGCAAAGAGCTGCTCTTCAGTGTATTTTCATACACTGAAGAGTGTAAGTTAAAAAAATCTTCTTATTTGAAATAAATGTCCCATTTCCAGTTTAATTTGTCTGTCCCTTCAGTCTCAGAAATTATGAGAGAGTATATGGTGTGAGAAACTCTCAGAATACTTTTATATCTACTATGGAAAAGTGTGCTTTTTTCTTGTTTTCCTTTAATATTCCCTCACAAAGTATTAAAATATTCTACATCAAATTAGTAGTTTGAGTAATTTGAATCAATTAAAAAGACTGCTCTGTCTATTGTTCAGGATTATTCTTTAGCCACTGACTCCCACCTACAGCTCTTCCCTCATTACAGGCATGCCTACCTTCTACCCACATCCTCGTAGTTTTAATGCAAGCAGAGCATATTACTAGTTATGTCTAACCACTGGGCACATACTGTGATCCCACAGAGAAAGCAGTCCTGACCAGTGAGTATTGAGGTCCAGCAGTTCATTAGCCTGTGTCTCATTTTTCAAGGTTTGAAGTCAGAAGAACTGAACATCTGATTTGATCAGTAGCCACAGACATGCAAATCTGTTGGAAACCCAGAATGGAATGTCTACTTGCTACATTTCCAAATATGGTCCTACGTGCATTAAGATAAGAGAAATGTAGAGCAGTCCCTCTCTGAGGCTGAATCCAAAACTCCCATTGACTTCCCAGAATATGATCTTTTTGAGTGACAGATTATCCTACAGCAAAAAATCCTTCTGTCAGATTAAAAGAAAAAAGAAGCTTTGGAGGTTTCAGATCAAATGAAAGAACACCACACAGAGAAGTTTCTGAGTTGAAAGGGTCGGTGAATCTATATTCTGCAGCTGTTCTTTAATTCTTTACTGTATAAAAATCTTCAGGTCATGCAAAACTGGTCACACACCATTCCATGTTACACACAGAATGAGGAAAGAAGTATTTTCAGATGGCTATGAACATCACTGTCATCCTCCAGGATGTATTCTGCACTAGTGGATAAGCCAATGTTTTAAAGTTCTTTAAATGATTGTTGTAAACCACTGAAGTATGGATGCTAAATCTGAACCAGAGTGCCTGTACAAATTACAGGCCGCATAGCTCCTCAGGCTTGCCTGAGAAAGTAGTCTGGGAAAAACATGAGAAGGAATTAAAACAATCCTCAGGGAGACAAAACAGCCTTGCAGGTGTTGTTTTCTATTCCTTGTTTTCCTTGCAGGAGAAAGTCAGGGGGGTGGTGAGCCCCACTGACCAATGATGGTGATGTAGCAGTTTACTAACCAATAAGAGTTTCCTTTCTGTACTTTCCACGTATCTGTCTATAAAATAGGCCTGAAGTAATAAACTAGAGATTTTCCCTTGTTCTGACTCCATGAGAGTCGTTCTTCTCGCTGTTCCTAATAGAACGACATCTGGTGACCCCGACGTGATGTGCAACCGACCCACCGAGGTCTGGTGAACTGACGTGACGACATCTGCTAAACCCCTGAGGGTAAGCAGCGAGCGGGAAAAACACCAGCCCTTCCCCCCAGAGGGGTAAGTGGAAATTCTCCCAGGCTTTCCTGGAGAAAGCTGGTTTCTAACCAACAGGATAGTGGAGCCCTGCCAGCGAGCGGGCTTGGAACGGCTTATCTTGGTGAAGCAGAGCTCAAAATCCCGGGTCTGAGCCAATAGCGTTTGTATAATTGCATTCGCGAAGCCGCCAAGATAAAGTTCTCATAATGGGGAACTGTAATTCAGCTGATGCACAGCTTGTCTACCTTGCATGGCAGGATGCCTTGCTGAGCATGTGACTCAGTGTTTCTGAAGATGCCATGCGTGCTTTATTTCAGTGGATAAAAGAGCAAGGTTTTGCTGTGACTGTGGATAATGCCTTTGATCTTGAGGTTTGGCTGTCGATAGAGGACTGTTTATGGTCTGAATTAACTGATGGAGATACCAGCGTGTGCAGCCTAGCAGCCACCTGGGGGACGCTTTTTAAAGCGCTGAAACTATGCCAGTTTGAGGACAGTGAGGCCGGGATGGAGAACCTAGATGCCGAGAGTGCCTCCCTAGTACAAGATGAGAAACTGGGAGATGAGACCGTAAATGAGCAGCGTAGCGCTCCCTCGGCTCTGCCCGGACCCTTAGAAGACTTCAACCGCGGGCAGGAGCAGTCTATGAGCCAGAGATCTCCCTCTCCAGAAAAGTTTGAGCGCCCGCCATCCGCGGAGCTGGGCGCGCAGGCTTTGCCAACAGAAAAGCAACAGGAGAGCGGAGATCACGCGGCTCCGCCTTCATCAGCCCCGCAGGCACCGCCGCCACCGGCACCGCGAGAGCCGAACACCCCCGCTGCGGCCCGGCAGCACGGCGGGGGGAAAGAGTCAGCGCTCAGCCCCCTGGCGTCCAGCGCGCGGGGCGCCGCCGCTAGCCCAGGATGCTGCCCGCCGCCACCGGCCGCTGCCCGGGTGGCCATCCGAGCCCTCCGGCGCCGGCCGGCCGTGAGAACCCCCCGCGTGTGCAGTGGGGAGAACAGTGCCCTCACAGCCACCCGCGGGGCCTGCCAGCGCCGCGAGGAAAAAGCGCCGCTCCCCCCGCACCCATCCGAGGTGCCGGCCGAGAAGCGGCGGAGAAGGGGGGGAGCCCAGGCCCCCCCTGCGCTCGCGCACGCGCACCCTCTGAGCTCCTTTCTTCTGTGCTGCGGGAAGCGGCGCGGAGCCGCGGGGCCCGCACAAACACCCCTGCTGCCCCGCGCTCACCCGCGCCCATCCGAGAAGTGGCGGGGGGGGAGCGGCAAGCCGCAGGCAGGGCCACTGCCCGTGCAACTACTGCAACCTTGTTACCACAGCAACCACCGCTAGAAGCGGCAGCCGCAAAGCAAAAACTTATAACAGCAGCCATGTAAAAGTTTATAGATAGAGCCTGACCAACAGTGCCTCCTTACAGAGTGCGCTGTTTCAAAGTAGATTTTACATTGTAAGAATTGAGTGGACTTTCACTGAGTTTAAATCTAAGTGTTCTTTAAAACTTTTCTATCGACATGCTAGACTGTCAGTTTAGACAGACTAACAGTATTTTGTGTAGTGTGTGTGTTGATTCACTGAATTAGTTATATTAAAATCAACCATCAAATCCTGCAAAGAGAACAATCCTCAAACATCAAAACATAAGCCAAAATTCTAAATCAGCATCCATTCTCTGTGTGTTTGTTTTGCAAGGGCCCAGCAGGACGTGACAAACACTGCCTTTTTAACAAAAGGGGTGAATTATGGATGCTAAATCTGAACCAGAGTGCCTGTACAAATTACAGGCCACATAGCTCCTCAGGCTTGCCTGAGAAAGTAGTCTGGGAAAAACATGAGAAGGAATTAAAACAATCCTCAGGGAGACAAAACAGCCTTGCAGGTGTTGTTTTCTATTCCTTGTTTTCCTTGCAGGAGAAAGTCAGGGGGTGGTGAGCCCCACTGACCAATGATGGTGATGTAGCAGTTTACTAACCAATAAGAGTTTCCTTTCTGTACTTTCCACGTATCTGTCTATAAAACAGGCTTGAAGTAATAAACTAGAGATTTTCCCTTGTTCTGACTCCATGAGAGTCTGTGTCGTTCTTCTCGCCGTTCCTAATAGAACGACACTGAAGCTCAACTTTCTTTTTTATAGGAAGGCACTCCATGAGTGATTTGTGATTTGGTGCTGAGGAAGCTCATATGCAAAACTACATCACCAAATTCACTGCCACAAAGTAGGAGATGGGAAAAGAGAAAAATGTTTCAAAATCAGTGACAATGTTAAAAAACGCATTTATTTAGGGGAAAAGGAACACTGATGTTCAACTGTTTTGTTGTTTATCCTTTGATCAGTGCTAACAGTTAAAACAAATGTATCATTAATATTAAAGAAAATGAGGATCTAAATTGGGATAATTCTAATTAAGTTAATTATTCTGGGTCAGTACAGCTATAAAAAGTTTATCTTTAAATTTTTAACCAATTTCACCCCATTTTACAATTTTAATTATACAAGATAATCTTTGTCAAACTGACTACATAATGCTTCAGATCCCAAATATTGTATTTTTCCCCCTGTGCTCTGATATATTTTATTGATTTAGAATCATTTAGTTTGGAAAAGATCTTTAAAATCATCAGGTTCAACCAGATAACCCTTAACCAAGTTAACCGTTGCAAATCTTCCTACTGAGTTAAATTATTTGTCATCAAATTCTATTTAAAAATTTCAAAAATGTCATTTGGGGAGGAGCTTCATTTCTCTGATATAGTTTAGCAGGATTGTGTGAATGTACAGTCACAATCTCACAGACATTAATTCTAGAAGAAACTGCATGATTATTTTATCTGATATCATTCTCTCATCATCAAGACAAACTATTTCATTAAAGAGCACTTTTCAGGAGGCATCTTAGCCAGTGCAGGGTATTTTCCACTGATGATGTGTATAACAATTATGATGAAGTTGATTTTTTAGCTCCACTTAGGATAAATTAAGTACATTTAGGCTTAAAGATTTTTCTATGTCAGACATTTTGTTCAACCAACCCCTAGTTCACCTGTGGACTTTTTCTCTCTAATGTCTCCAGATATTCCATTATTTGTTTAAAAGAGAGATAGCAAAACTGAAATTCATTTTTCCACCATGGTTTTCACCAGTGTTGTATTCAGAGATATCTTCACTCATTTTGTATTTATTGCAGTGAGCTTCATTTTGAGTTTATTTTTAGTAAGTTCATGTATTCATTGATAACCTTTAAAGTGACTGCCCAAGGACCAATCTTTCAGAATCTGTTGCAAGGCTGTGTGTCTCACCAAAGCTTATGAAGTGTGATCTGACTTTCATTTTCCCTAAACCAAGAAGGTCTTTGCCTTTGTGAATTGCAATGACACCAGCTTCTATTTAAATCACAAAACAGCAGTAGAATCTTGCTTTTTTTAAAAAGAGAGTGACTCCCAAACACTGTATCTCACTGGGAAAAATAATAGACAAACTTGCTTACAGTGAGCAGGGATGGAATTGTCACAAAACCAATATATATTGTATGTAGCTAGGAGACATGGATTTTCTTAAAAAAATCCCGTCTCCTAAGATCTACCTGTTCCTGTCAGAAAAGTTTGATAAAGAAGGCCTGGAAACCCTGTCTGTAAGAAAACAAGACAGCCCAATACCAGGTAAGGAGTGCAGATACTGAGTGGAGACTAGTTCTAGTTATGGACTTGAGACCTGAATACTTCTAGGTGGCATGCAGACACTTTCCCATTCCCACTGTAGATATGTAGGAATCAGATCTGGGAGGCTTTGTGCTGTCTAATCTGCATGTAGAGACAGAGTTTATTAAACCTTAATCCTCTTCAAAGTATTCCCTGCTGTAGCCTCCTATTCTATCACAAAGACCTGCTCTCTTTGTTTTCACATTTCTTTTGAAATTGCCTTTATAATTCATTTTCATATGAACCAAATATGCTTAAAAAAATTTTTCATATTTTATTCTGTTCTTGTTTTGTCCTTATTATTACTATCCTTCTGCTAAATTATATATAATCCACACACTTCATCAGGAGATACACGTTTTTAAAACATGCCTAAATATAATTTCCTATATTTCCATCATGTTTCCTGATTTTTGAAAAGCTCTAGACAAAAAAAATCATTAATTATATCAACATTGTACATAATTCTAACCATAATCAATTTACTGAGAAAAAAACTATCAGCTTTTATGAGCATTCTATGCAAGAAATAATCTTTCATATTGGTGTTTGCATTCAACAAACAGTGAGTTAAAAACAAAGCCCCAAATTATAGTTGAATCAAAAACATTGTCAAATTTTTGCAATCCTACTAAAGTTATATTGCTCAATACAGCCAAGAGGTTTTCTGTGTGATATCAACTGCTTAGCAAATAGAAAAGCAGATCAACTAAAGGATCAATTAATTAATTTTTTCACTTTATTCCTAGAAAACATATTGTGATATTGTCAACAGTATCAGCAGAATCTGATTTCCAAAGAGGAGACACATAACACTGGTGCCATAGGGATTTCTGAGTTCAATTAGCAGGATATTTTTCAAACAACCCCAGAGGTAATAGCCCCTGAACATAAGATGCAAAAGACTTCTATGAACTCAGTTAATAAAAAGAATGGAGAAACTCCATTCTGGAAATGCAAGAGAAACCATCGCATATCTCATGTGCAATTAATTGTTCTAAAAGGAGGACTACAGACACCTTATCAGAATAACAGCAGAGAGAGTAAGAGCTCCTGTAGGTATAAAGGGCGAAGTAATGAGGCAGGGCTAGGGCCAGTCAAGCATAAAAATAAAAACCAGGAATCTAGAAAACTAGGAAAGCATCCATCTAGCGGTTAGGGTGTCAGCAGCTATAACATGTACAGTAACACCACTCAGCAATGTGAATCTGATTGATTGCTTACCGTGGTAGTAATTTTGTGGCCATCTTGCATGCTCTTTCTGTTTGCCAGCATCTGACACAGGTTATGAGGCAGAAAAAGAAAAGTTCAGCTGGTTTTATCTGTGGAAGCAGTCAGAGCCCTGTTAGAAGTATTTTTCCAACTTTTTTATTCTGTGTTGAAGCCAAACTTAGTGTAATGCCTGCTACGAAGCTCTGCATGCATATGTTACAAGACAGAGGTCAGATCCAAGTTCTGATCTATGAGTCAGGTTAGGTAATCCCTAACCTATGTCTCAATATGTTTCAAATATTTTAAATTGGATGTTAGAGGAAATTGAGTTAACCTTAATATTTTAAGCATCCAACAGTAAACACAAGTTTATGTACTGATTCATGTGTTTGACAAAAGACCAACTTCTGGTGAGCATATCAAGGAAGGAGGATGTATGAATAGTTTCCAATTTATTTATTAACTCTATCTTGTTTCAGTTTATCTGTATGCAGCAGTTCTATCTAGATAGCAGGATCTATCTCTGACTGCTGAGATAAGAATCTGAGATGCAGGTCCTTGTGTAGGTTTAATATGAAAGAGATATATTCCCAATGTGTCCTGTAAATTATATGGGCCACATGTTCTTTTTGTGCCTTAGCAGAATGAAAGCAGTTTACTCCAGTGGAGCTCTCTTTTGCTTGTCAGTTTGCTTGTGATAATACATTTATGAAGGTACACTATGGCATGGAAGTAAAACTCTGTGAGAAAAATTATTGAGATTTTTTTAAATCAGGTGATCCATTACAAAGATTTATATTTCACATATGATATTAGAAATGGGTTGTCCTCTTACCTCTTCTAAATATGGTATAAAATAAAAGTTATCTTGAAAAAATGCTCTAATAAATTCTGTCTGAAAGCACTGCTCAATTTCAAAAATTACATTTTAATTTTTTTTAAAAAATATGAAAACTAACACATGTAAGTACAAATAAAGGTAAGTGTAAATGAAATAGCTTTGCTTGTTATGTAAAAAAAAAACAATTTTTAATTCTTTTTTTTTTCTGGATCTATTTGAATAAAGGAGAGGTGTGATGACTTATAACCAATTTTTTTTTTTTTTGTTTGTAACCAAAACTCTCTTAAAAGTTATGTGGATAAACTGAAAATCAGAGAAGCTTTTTGCAGCTTCAAGTAAATGAGATTATCCAGAGTACAATTCTAGTAAATTGTAGATAAATGGAGTCACTAAGCTCAGCTTCCCATATATTTCTCCTGTTTCTCTTCAAACAGATATTGTTAAGTTCCTCAGTTGTGTTTGTGTGTGTCTATGTCTATGTGTTCAACCATATAATTATGTTATTTTGAATGAGGGGAAACAGGGCTTTTTAGATTCAGGAGCAGTTGGATAAATATTACTCTTTTTGAGTGCAATATCTGAATTCATCTGTCTGCAACCTCTTCAAAAATTGGCCACATATTGACTTAACTGAACAGCAATATTTGTACTACATGCTTCATACTGTGCCAAGTAAGTCACCAAGGCACTCAGTACAAGTTTTGATGTCCACACATCTGTTGCTTGCCATAGCAAGTTTGACGTTAACACATCCAGGAGTCCTCAGTGGAGCTCTCTAGCAGATTGTGCCATACAGAGAACACAAAAGAATGTCAGGTGATTGGCAAGTCTTTAATGCCTTTTTCAAAACACAGACTCTGTTGGGGGGTGTGTGTAAAAGTTGCCTAAGGATTTATTTCCATTTTAGAAATTGATTCTAACTATAATTACAGGAATTTCACACAGATATGTCTCCATTTGGTTTGAAGGAATGACTCATCACTGTGAATGCTGTAAAGAACAGAATTCAAAGAGAGTCAAGTGATTATGGTGAAACAGTTCTGAAGGGATGAATTTGAAGAATTTGTGCATATTAAACCAGATAAGAAGTAAATGTCAAAGAAAAGCCTGGAAAAGCTGGAACAAGCTTCTGTCATTTGGGCTCATAGAGGTTTATTTAACCTCAGTATCTGCTGAGAACACAGCAGGTGCATCTGTATCCAGACTCTGGCTTAAATTCAGCAGATGACACTGAGAAGACTGTGGAAACATATTACAAAAAGACAGAGGTTAAATCCTCTTTTAAATATAAAACACATACCCATAAGACTAAAGTATGGTAAAATTGATGAAAGATTATACTATTGTAACTGGTCAAGTCAATCTCTGTTTAAAATAAGATTAAGATAAATTTCAATTTTATATCAACTACTTTTTAAAAAGTCTTTTCCAAACATTTCACAAAAACTGGATAAGAAAAATTTAGAGCAAACATTCTTGTGGGTTTTTATCTCACCAAACTGCTCTCTTCTCATACCTTGGCACCAGGTATACATTAATCTTGATGGAATACAATACTTCTCTAAAATAGTAGAAAAACATATTTTAGGCATGATTTACAATTTTGGTAACATGACTTCCTGCTTGGGAACCATTTTCCTTTGTAAAATACAGTTACCTTAAAAGAAAGATTTGCATCCTCTGACTTCTTCTGCCCTTTCAGTAGAGACATCCATAAATTTCTGTAATGGTCACAAAGACTAGAGGAATTTTGTAGACAGATAACATAGTTTCAGGTTAGCATTAATATGCATGAATATTTGCGATGAAACAGTACATGAGGCCACCAGACCCACAACACTCATTTCCAAGTCTGCTCAAGCCTTATGAATGGCCTGGTGTGGAAACCCTCAGCAGAGGTACCTTGGTGTGTCCTCAAGACATAATTTCACTCTTCACTTTGATTATGATCAAGATGTTTAATTCCACACTGGAATATTGTATGAAGAATTTCCTCTTAAAGCAGGGAGGATAGATGTCTGTTGCCCTACAGAAATATTTCTGAGTTATTCTGCTTTTCATTTTGGTAATACTGTCTTTCTTGCTACTAAATAAATACAGAGTTTCCCTTAATAGAAGAAGCCCTCTTGATGTCTTGGATTGTTTTCTTTTATTGATTTTTAATCTGGAAAATAGAGATCTTCCCATAAAGTAGCATGACCTCATCCAGATGACAAAAAGGGTTTTAAAATTATTAAATCACAAAAGCTACACATCTGCTGGAATGTGAATCTATTCACATGGTCTTTGTGATTAATGACAAGCTATAAGTAGAGTTTTAGAAACCATTTACAGAACAGTAAAAAGAAAATGGGGTAATTTGTATTAGCATTCCAGATATAGTATGCTACAATGTGATATATAAGATTCTTAGGTGTGCTAAAATGTTAAACAATGACTCTGTGAGATTAATAGCAAGTTTTGAATGTTCAGAGAGATATCTCTACTTTTACTATTGATTAAAAAAAAATCCATATTTTTTTGTAATATAAAGGTAGCTATGCATCCCAGAAAATGTATCAGAAGTGCTCTATTTGCACCAAGAGGAGCCCAAGTACACAGCTGGATGCTGGGATTCCTGTTGGGCCTCTATACTTAATGTGAACAAAATTTCCTCTACTGGTAGGAAGTGGAAGCTTTGCTTGCAAAGATGTTATGAGGTCAGTTTGAAAATAGATCCAAAATAGAATGTTGTTGGAGTGCATCCTGCATATATATGCTATTTATGGATCTTTTTGATGCATCTTCTGGGCAGATGTGTCCAGATGGGAGTACTTGGTTTCTGAGGTTTCAAGATCTGTCACAGCAGCCTGCATGTAAAGATCTGCTCAGGTCCCTCCAGCTCTAATCAGCTTCATTTTCCTAAAGTTAGAACCACAATGCCATTTTTTGATCTCAAGTACTATATATGGTATAGTATTTATAGAACTTATAGAACTATAGAACTATATGTTACAGTAATTGGAGGGCATTATTGAGGGTTCAAATGGGGGCTGGGTAGGATATTAAAGTGCTAATTATTTTTTTCGCTTACTTGCTTCCCATTATAGCAAACTTGTTCTCTTCCAAATCTATTTTATGAGGTCTGGGTTTGGCTTGCCTAGGCCCCTATGAAATAGTTTTAAATATTCAATTCTTTCAATTTTTGATTATCGCTTATATTCCTGATATTCAGGCTCTAGACTTATTTTTTCATTATAAAATCTTTGCACAATATTTCTTGGACTCAAAGTGCTAGCAAGAAATGTCATAAAGCATCTGAGGGCAAAAATCCCCCAAAATTCTTACCAATCAAAATTGAAATTAATCTATAGGTATCACCTCTAGTAAGCTGCAGTTTCTAGTGTAAAAAGTCATAAATTCTTATTAACATAGATAATAAATATATCAAGACATCAACAGATTGACAGAAAAAAATAAAACTGAAATTTAAAAGTGATATTAATAAATGTGTTTTAATCTGTACCTATATCAAGTACAGTTGATAAGGGAAATAAAAATACTATTTTAAAACACAATTATCTAGTCATTTGAGATATTGTGATGTGATAGAGTTTACAGGTATATGTGTATAGATAAATATGTATGTTGGGATGTGCAAAAGTGTCTTCTGTGTGACTTGTGGATGTGCACAGCAGTCACACATTGAACAGTGGGAATGCTAGTCATACCAAAGTAACAGTAGTGTTTTAAAATTGTTTCATTTAATTTATTCATACTTTACCCATATATTCAATAAGCTTTTATAACAGTGTGACTCAGTGACCTATTAGACTCTGGAGCGATTGCAAAAATTATCTCATATTAGAAAGTTCCTGCACTGATCAGGATCACTAACCAAGCCGTAATCAAGAGCAAATTGTATTCTACAGGGATTTACATTCAAAGACAATGGAATATAAATAAAATTCGATTTTAAGGTATTCAGTAATATTCTGTTACATAATATCTCTGCCACCAAAAGCCCAATTCATAACTCAAAGGCTCTGAAGACAATACTTTTAAAGGTTTTAGACACTTTCAAATTATGACCTTTTAAAAGCGTTATCAATCTAAAGTATCCATGTCCTTATGGACTTAATTAGACACCACTATCCAGCATGAGACTTTCACATAGATTGACAATATGTAGGCATATCAAATATATTTTCTTATTCAATAGATGAGAAAATAAGAAAGATGATGAAGTGGGTTATAGAATCTACTTGCATTTCAGAAAAACTATGTTTCAATCTCTCTTCCATCATATGGCTCCTTTATGGGCTAGAACCATAATAGAGCTTAAATTTAAATTTTTAACGTTTACATATCTGGTTTTCAGACTGGAAGATGCTGCAGTTTCTAGTCATCCCTTTTATATTATTTTAATATGTCCAGGAACAGTCCTATGATTTTTTATTTTTCAATGTAACAATAAAATTAAAGAGTGAAAATTAGGATTCTTTTTCATTCCCTTCTTTACTGAAAAATAATACTGTTTCTAAAAAGGTAAAACAGAGTTGCTCCCTTCATAATTTATACGTCTTATTTTTAAGGGAGAAATCTCACATGAGAAGCTATTAGAGCTATTTCAGTTGTCATTTTTTTGCTCCAGCCACAAGATATCCAACTAAAGATTAACCTCCCCCTTCAAGTAGTCACACCTCACCCTCCTTTATCTTCAGTATAACACTGGCCACCGGAAGAGGTTGTACATATGGCTAGGGAAAGGGAATTTTTGTTGAAGAGGCATATAAACTCTAGTTTATATGGAGAAAAGGCAAGAGATGGGTGATGTTGCTTCTAAGTGTGCATTAGTGTCCAGGGAATTTAAGACAGAGCAATGTCTTAAAGACAACTATGAAGAAAACTATAAAACAGCTAGACAAACCTGTAGAGTAGGGTAGAGCTTCTAAATTGGGGTTCCATTTATTTTGAACTTCCCTTTCAAGTGCCGGTTGTTTTCTGAGTCCATATGAAAGAAGGCATGACTAAGCAAATGTGATAATTTTTTAAAAAAGAGGTTTTTTTATGGTTCTTTATGCTTTGCTTTTGACAAGTGTACTAACAAATTTGAAAAAATATACTAAATCCAAATTTTCATTTATATGGAAAACACACACTTCCTGACATGAGCTTTGCACTTGCATTTTCTTTCAAATTGGTGAGTATCTCTAAACTGGGATGACATTTACGAAAAAAATCAATGCACCATGAAAGAGAATTTTCAAAATTTCCCCACCCAGAATTTATGAAACAGCACAGCTGAGTTTCTTTCTCAGCAAGGCCATCAGGTTTGCTTTCCATAAGAACACTGAAATCATTGTCAATTTCCTTCATTATGTCTCCTTTATAAATTTGGAAGTGTTTCTAATTATGGAAGTCAATAGGTATGAACATTTCTTGTAAGGAGATTACATATAAAATATGGGGGAGTTTTTTCCACTTATTTTTTGTTTTTTTCATATAATTAAAATTAAGTTACTAAACAATACTGTTTAGAATTTAATGTATTTTCATTATTCACTTTCACATATTTAAGGGAAAGCTGAGTGGCAATTTAATGTGATTTGATTTGGCCTCATAGGAAATGTCCACAATGATATCAGCCCCAAAGAGGGGAGGGAGGAAAGTGCAAAAAGCAAGGTTTAGAAGTCCTCCTATTTAAGCCACCAGTTCATGGGAAATACATAAGAATGATGATTATAGATATAATGTACATGTTCTTTCCTTCTAAGTACATTGCCTTGGTTAATCAGTTTAGTCTGGACATTTTTACACTGCAGAACTTGTTTGTCCCCTTTGGTGTATATAATTAATATCTTGATTCCTATATAACTTCTGCAGGATTTTCTAAATATCTTTTCCATGTCTAACCCATGAGAAAACTGTAATGTGTGGCTAAGACATGCCACAAAAGTGATTAAGCTCCCATGAAGAAGTACTACTTCTTTACTACTAAAATGTAGTTCAAATGTAAAAGTTGAAATTCAGAAGGGAAATTGAATATATTTTCATTGCCTAAATGTTTTGTATGGCTTTATTAATTCTGTAAAGTGCTCAGATAAAACCCATAACTGTGACCTGTTAAAATTAAAGGTTGAGCTTAGAATGCTCAGAAAACGTATCATTTCATTGAACTTTCTAACATATGAAGATTAAACTCTGAATTTCAGGATAAAACAAATACAGGATAGATAATACTGATTGTTTATTTGATTGTCTTGCAGGTACAAGCAAGATCTAAGTATTTATGGTTTCTTATCTCTTTAAACCCTTTCACTGTTTGTGGGACAGTTGAGTCAATAAGAAAAGGGGAATGAGTTTTTTTTGGACTATGAATGCTTTGGACTAATCACAGATCTTTTTACTTTAGTACACTTGGGTACCATGTTTATTAGAAGTCATTTACCTGTGACTGCTGTCCTCCAGTGACACTTCTGTAGTGACAAGTGCTTTGTTCCTGAGGGCCTTAGTCTTCCAGGTTACTTGCTTATCTTCAGTGGGTAAAGATGGAAGAATAAGATTCTTGGAAACAATCAAATTTCACTACTGCTGTCTTTGTGAAGATAAATATCTACTAGATATATTTATTTTATCCCTAATACCTTTTTAATGTTCTGTTGACCCTGCCATGAAATGAAAATGGAGGGGATTTTTCTTAACAAACAGGAACTGAGGGTCTGTGGGGAAAAAAATAAAATAAAAAGGCAACTTAGTAAGACTACATTTTTCCAGAAAGTGGGTAGCATGTAATGACAGCGATAGAGGGCCATATTCTGTCACTGTCTCCATATGAACTGTTTTTCCATAGTGAAACGCCTTACATCCATACAGTCCATAAAACTTATTTCTCTACTTGCTCAGTGCCCAATTCTGTTTTAATTCATTCTCTTTGGAAGTGACATAGCATAGAATGAACTGGAATAGTTCATTCTGCTCTGAGTCTCAGGCAGATTATTCCACTACAGGCAATCCTTGGCTGACTGTTCTGCATTGAGCTACTTTGCATTTCATTCAGCCTGTCTGGGTACCTGCCTTCGCAGCTTTGCAGTCATCATGATTACACGACACTTTAAAAGCTCTAACAGGCAGGATCCCTTTGTGATTCCTTTTGCAGAAAATCACATACCTTTGAAAAAATAGCCAAATTTAGTTCCATTTGTAGGTTGTAAAATTGCTTTCCCTCTCAGTATTTTTAACTCAGCTGTTCTAATTGTGACATTTCATTTCCTCTTTCCTTCTTCACCCTTCTTTTTAACCTTTGTGAAAGCTGGGATATATTGTTGCATCTCCAGGAGCTGAATCTTTAAATTAAATATCAAGTATCACAAGACTCATGATACAGTAACAAGGGTGAAAAGCATTATGGAATTCAAGACACTATGTACTTCAGTCATCAGAGCAAACTAGTCGTGTTCACCTCAAGGTATTGAAGTAGATCTGCAATATGATGTATGGCCTAAAGAAACCCTAACAATAAGAAATAATCAATCATTTGCAGGAAGATGTTGGATTTTACCAACTTTTTGTATTTATATTTTCACATTCTTGTATAACTTGTATGAATGACTATTTTTCTAAAGTGAGTGAAAGGTGTACATTTATTGAAGCACAATTAGGATGATTTTCTCTTCTCTCTGTCTCCCTTTTTCATTTTGAGGTTATACATACAAAGATATGCTTTTTTCCCATGATATTTAATTTTCATATTTTGAGACACCAATAAGAACAGATGAGCTTTTTTTAGAACTCCAGATGGACTTGAATGGAGATATCTACTTGGATGTCAAAAAAGTATATTTTTTTGTTTCAATTTTGCCAAATTCTTAAAAAATGTGTGTATTTGCTCTTATTTTCTGTTATTTTTGGCTTGTTTTGGCCCCACAGACTGAAAAAGATGACAAAAATATTTTCTTTTTCTTAAGTATATTAGCAAAAAATGCCTAAACATGCCAAAGAATGCAAATTTCTTACAAGATTCCAAACATTTGATATGATTAAATTTTGTAAATATATCAGATTGTCAGTAATATTGCTTCAGTAGTTATTGTTCTGGAGGATGACTTACTGAGCTATTCTCTTTAATTGAAAGACAGGGCATAATTAAATTCACAGACCACCAAAATTCTAGGGCAAAGACCTGTTTTGTGATTAGGGCAGCTATACATTAGTCAGCATCCTGTGGAGTTCTGCATTATCAGTGGTTCTTATCACTCGACATGCTACATTTATTCATCCATAAAAAATTAATCATAGTGAAAAAATGAATACATATGATCTCTTTCCTGGTAAGAATTTTAAAAGGTTCTCATGGTGTCCAAAGAGACTAAAGAGTTGTCTAAACAGACTTTGAAAGCCAATAACACTGAGAAACTAAGCTGTCTTTTCTGTTGAAAAAAAGAAAACCATGTCTCTTTTCATACAATTAACTGTAATAAAAAAACCCCAAAAGGCCAGGAGTGGAAATAGAATTGAAATTCTATGTCTTGCAAATATACATGCTTTGAATTTTACTCTTTCTGTTGAGATTGCTTTAAACTTTTCATGAAGGGTCAAAAATAATGAATCAACTTTCCAGAATAAGACTTTTTTAATTACACCTATTTTTAATTTTACATATGGTATTATTTAAATTTGATTACTTTCTTCTAGAAATGTCAAAGTCCTTTTAAAACTTTTCTTTACAATTAGGAGGTTCACGAGGTGATGCTGATGCCTTGAGAAGGCTGACCTAGAAAAAAGGCTAGACAGAGTAAAGAATAAAGTAGGTATTTATTGAAAGGCCTTAAAGGATACACCTTGGGCAGTACAAGAGCCTGGCCAGGGCTACACACAAGATGGACCCAAAATGGTCACGAAATGGATGACTGGTCATGAGGTCTCACATTTTTATAAGTTTTGGTCCATCTGCATTGGGGTTAATTGTCCAATCACTGCTTCAGGTTATGAAGTCCCATCCGTCTTGTTTTTCCTCTCCAGTCCACTGTTGTTTGTGCTTTTGGGCCTGAAACTTGTAAAGATTGTCCTTGGTATCAAGCTAGAAAAGGAATTGTTTTGTCTTCCTACTCTGTGAAGAGAGCTCATTAACACTTCATAGGAAGCTTAAAACTATGCACTTGGGCACCACAGAATATGAAAAATATAAAAACTAAAACTTAAGGCATCAGTGTTAAACAGAAAGAAAGATGCACTTGCTTTATCAGGTGCCTAGAAATTAAGGTATTAAGAGGATACAAAGAAGAGAATGAAGTGGAAATAAATATTCATTCCAGTAATTCATATATCTTATAACTTCAAATGGAGATGTACAGAACATCTTGATTGTATGTGAATCTTTTTTCTCATCAGGTATTGATATTCATAATTAACCCTCAACAGCATGTGCTAACGCTACATTACTTTTGCAAATATTTATCTACAGAAGGGATACTATATATTGAAACTTATCTTAAAATCATGTAATATTTAAAATATTCCTCATTCACCAGAATAAATATGACCAATTAATGATTGTTTGCTTTAGTGTCTCAAAAGTAATTTTGCATAAATGATTAAAATATTGCTTCTAATTTTGTACTTTTGGGATATTTGAATTATTTTCTTGGTCTTTTTCTTTACCTTTTTGTCTTCTGCCTCTATGTTTTATTATTTTTTCTTCAGTTTATCTGTTGTGCATTCATTTCCCTTCATACTCTCAGCCTGAATTACTTTCTTCTCAATAGAGTACTATTTCTAGTCCAAGTTTTTATCCCCACCTTCCCCCATCACAGGATAATTTACTGAAGATCACTGTTGTAGTTCCATTACTGTCCACATATGCCTTCCTCTGTTCTTATTTCTTTCTTACACAGAAGCACATGTTTTACCTGCAGTCACTGTATTTTATGGCCAAGCTACTTTACTAGAGTTGCCGAATCCCTTCTTTTCTTTCCATTATAAAGAAACAAAAGACTAGCCAACAAGTTTTTGGTCATTGTTTTTTTGTTTGTTTTGGTTTTTGTTTTGTTTTGGTTTTTTTTGTCACTAACTTTGTTCCCAGAGGGAATAAATTGGTTCCAAATACCATAGCTGTTCTAAGAATTTAGGAATTGCTGTCTGGAGGTTTGCATCCCTGTTCTGCTGAGTACTGAAGAATCTGGCATCAGCTAAATCTGTTACCTAAGAAACCCAACTTCTGTTCATCTGTTTTGAACTACTGAAATACAAACTCTCTCTCCCATTCAAATTGTAATTTGGTTACATTTATCATTAGCTGGTTCTTTGGGGAAAATTAATAAGAGGTTTCCATTTCTGTTCATTATTCTGTTTCACATTTTGTGATTTTGGGAACCTCACTATTTCATTTTTATTGACAAAGTAATGAAGGTTAAATAGAATGAGAGACATATATCTGGTCACTCTTTCATTCTACCTTGTTATATTGAAGTTACATATTAAATGCTAGAGCCTAATGTGATGGTGGCAGTTTCATTAGGAGGATGGGAATGGAAAAAGGTTGAAAGCTTAGCACAAGAAATATTAATTGATACTGGGTTGTCAATGGATTTTTCATCCTGTACATGCAAAAAGGGAAAAAATATCTCCAAAAAAGTTTAATCACTGAGAAAAAATATTTGTGAAGTCATGAGAAGCTGAATGCTCTTTCATTCTGACCTAGAATTGCTTCATAAGCATGAAAAGATTACTTCTATAAAAATAAGTGTAGTTTTTCTTTTCAGTGCCCGAGATCCATGCACTAGCTACTCTATAGAATAATGCTCATTGGTTAGACTAGAAACTGAAGAACAGGGATCATAAGTTAAAAGCTAACAATAAGGATTTTAACAGTCTGGTTTTTTTCCTTACTGGCAAAGTTTGAAAACTATAAAACCTGTATTACTAGTATTCTCAATATGAAACATATTTATCACAGGGAAAAAAAAATGCATTTATATTTCTCTAAAGAAATACTGTATTTCATTATCAGCACATTTTTATCATTGTCATTTTACTGATTATTTTGCCAAGGCCTGTTTTCTTGTTTCTATAATTTTGTTTATTTGTTTTGTTTAATACATACCTGAAATAATTGTTACCTCCTATACTTATTGGGCATGGAGCTCACTCTTTAAGTAATAAAATATCTTCTGTGAGAAGGCAGTTTGCTTTGGCTTTGTAAAATCTGAGTTCAAATTGCTTCCAATCTACAATAAAGGTAAATAGGATAGAAAAGGGAAGAAAGGCTGAATCCTGGCTTTAGACAGTGGATGCTTATAGTTCAGATTCTAACCTTTTTTTGTTTAAATTCCATTTTTATTCATCATGTGACCTCAATAACATTAATAATTAACAAAACCTGTAACTGTTTATCATACATACTGACTGATCTCGCTGTGACTTTGTGCATATAATTCTTTTACCAATAAATTTTACTTTGATTATATTGTAGGCACGTCTAAACAAACTTCCTCACTTTAAATGGATTGAACTGCAAATGAGCCAATTAATTTCTGAGAAATAAGCTGGCAAAGGTCATTTAATACAAAATGAAAATCAAACTCAAGCCTTGGAATGCAGAGACCTGAATTTTGTTGACTTATGTTCTGCTTATAAATCAGACCTGTAATTTTTTTTATCATGTAAAAAAGGCAATCTGCAAAACCTGTCACTTAAAATTCTGGGCAGATATATCTGTGATGTAAACCCTCCCCTGAGCCTGAGGAATGAATAAATAATAAATAAAATATAACTGAAAATGCCTTTATAATGCCATCCAAGAATTGAAATATGTGCTTGTTAAAACCCAGACTCTGAAAAGATCACTTTTTATATGCAACTTTCAGGCTGCAGTAATTAAAAATCTTGTTATTTCACTGCCAGTGAAAAGATAGTGTGATCCATGCTTCTGTGTATAGCTCTGCACATTCTATGAAGTTCTGACATCTCTCACACTACTTTTTGTGTCTAAGAAAAATAACGTACCTAAGCTGATACTAATCTCATGTGGCAATTCAAATCAGTGAGGAGCATAGGTGTCTGAAGTACTGTAGAAAATGAAAATGCTTCGTTTTAAAAAAGCTGCTTTCATTCAGTTCTCTTCCTAGTCCCTTCCAGAATCATGATATCCTCAAATATTTGCACACCCAGAAGTATGACCTCAACAATAGCCTTTTGTGGCTGTACTTACATGAAGCATTTTCATGTATCGAACAATGTCTTTAAAATGTAGAATGGAATAGTAAACCATTCATCTTTGCTTTGCTTTCCACTCTAGCTTCTTAAAGTGATGCTGGCATACTAGGGCTTTTCTTAGCCCTAAATGGAAGTTGTCATATACATAGCATAATAGAGATAACATGCCAAATTTTAGTGAACATAAACATTTAATATTTAGAAAAACACATATATTTTCTCACCTGTTTAGTCCACAAATATTAGAAACAACAAAAAACTTTTGGTGATTTATATCTTCATTGACCTATTGCTGAATGTAAAATTTTGAATTCAGTTATGTTCAAGTTGAAAAGGAACAAACAACTCCACATATGACTGATATTTCTCCAGAATTAAAGCACTGCTACTGAAAAATTAGCTTAGCCTGCAGCTGCTTTCTACCTTGAAGAAAGGATGTTCAACTACTAATGATGTTTCTGTATGAACTATCTTTTTATTTAACCATGTAAGTTTATTATATAGAATAATTATCAATGTTACACACAGTTTTCTCCAGTGAAAGATGGATCTTTCTAGTAAGACTGTACCTGTTTTTCATCACTTTCCAATTACAGCTACACTCTTGCATTTAACAAAAGAGAGAGTGAATTTGTTTCTGATCCTCAAACATTTATTTCTTCATGCTGGTGTCTTCTAAATGATACTCTTGAAAATAGGAGCAGGAGCAGAGCAGCAATCAACCTTAAAAGTATGTACAATCACTAGAAGTGTCTGAACCCAAACCTAAAATGAAGGGCTCAAACCCATTTCTTCAGGAAATGTGCCATTTTTTTTTTTCTTGGAGTTGAAACAACATGTATAAAACATATTTTTATGAACATTTATGAATGCAAACAACATTATGTATCAAAAACATGGTCTGCTTTACCTACATGAAAAAGCTTTGTTTTCTGGTTCACATAGTGAAAATTTTTGGACAGGAAACTGAAAAGACTTGGCCACAGCAGTAACAGTGCTGAAGCACACTTGTGTTACCAAGGTGACTCTTACAGACTGATGCCCAACCCATCAGTAATAAGGAGTTTAACTAGAGAAGTCTCTAGAAACTGGATCTCTGTCTTGGATAGAATAAAAGTTTCAGGAAGCTTCTCCTTCTTCACAGACTTTTGCACAGACTGTCCAGAAATATATAGCTGAAGTAAAAAAATTCCTTCAACATAACAAATTAAATCAATATTACAAGAACATTATAATGAAGCTAAATCATATACCTGCACTGTTATGTGATAACTTTCCCATCAGTGACACTGCTTACAATATCTTCCAGGAAGGATTTTAATACATGAATCTATAAGATGTATTGTTATAATAACATAGGCAAAATATCAGAACGTATGCCTAGACTTCTGTAAGGAGCATGAAGGTACGTGTATTCCAGCTCTCACATATTCCCGTCCTTATTCCTCACAGAAGTCTTTCTGCATATTTTTAGTGAAATGGGATTCTTCTGAATTAAGCAGTCAAGAAAACAAGATGTGAAGGTCTGTAAGTCCATTTTCTACCCTAAGTAGAATATTTACATAAAATAATGAAGATCTGCAGGACAATACCCTGCACAGCCAGCTGATCCTGTGCAATAATTCTAGAGGTCACACAATCATATCTTCAGATGCTAGAGTCTGAGGTACAAAGTGTTCCCTTGTCTCTGATGCCTAGCTCTGACATCCAAGAAAACATTGAATTTCATATAACATGATGAAAACAATTGTTAAAGTTAAATAGAAAAACTAAAAGTGTAAGTGTGTAGATTAGAGAGTTTTCTTAAGTCACTGGGTGAAAAAGTTGAAGTTTAGAGTACAAGCTGTCGTTCTAATTAGGAAAGGCGGGAAAGAACGACACGGACTCTCAAAGGAGTCACAACAGGAGAAATCTTTTTGTTTATTGCTCTAGGCTTGTTATATAGATTAGTTCGTGGAAAGTACAGAAAGGAAACTCTTATTGGTTAGTAAATCACTACATCACCATCATTGGTCAGTGGGGTTCACCACCCCCTGACTTTCTCCTGCAAGGAAAAACAAGAGGACAGACAAACAGCACCTGGCAGTTGTTTTCTGTTTCTGAGGATTGTTTTGAAATCCTCCTATGAATTCTCAGGCTGGCTTCTCAGGCAGGACTGAGAGGCCATGGGGCCTGCAGCCTGCTCCAAAGCTAGCATCCACAACAAGCTAGTTAAGAAAACAGAAAATAAGATGAAGGATTTAGGGTGTTGTCTCTTTTCCTTCTTTCTTCTTCATCTTCTTCTTCTAGAGGTTTTTGGGTAATAGTAGATGATTGGATAGAGAATGCCCAATGCAGTACATAGGTGATAGGTCATTAGGTCACTAAGAAAAATAATTTATGTATCTATTGTTAATTTGGTAAGAATAAGTATAGAGATAAAAGAGCTGCATATTCTGAGGCCGTTTTGTGCTATTAGAGCCAACTTGAGCCAGGCTATGGTGGGTTGAACTTGAGCTAAAAGTCTGGGGAGGATTGCCACGTCTTTTAATCATATATGAGTAAACACGAGGAACAAGAAGCAAACGAGCCTTTAGAGAATCTTTCCTGAAATAGAACTGATAAGGGAGACTCCCTGTGAGGGAGTATCCCAGGAGAACACAGCCCTGAAGAAACCAAAAATCCCACAGCCAAAAGTAGTGCAACATTCAGATGTTAAGGAATACTTAACAGGACACTACTTTTGTCCCTCAAGAGGGGCAGTGCACGGCTGCTGACCCCCTTCCTCCTGACAGCCTGCCCAGGCTGGCATCAGCAGCAGCACAGGCTGTGTGTTTCCCATGCTGTGCACACTAGGCATAGTTCCCTCATATTGCTCTACTGTTCATCAAGCCAAGGTGCAACACAGCTCTTGCTCACATTCTACAGGTATTTTCATGGCTGGCTGCTGCTGCCAGATGAACCAGTGCCTGTGTCACCCCACTGGAGCCTTGGCATCACTTATGATTCCATTTTTACTGTAGGTGGTTGAGTGTGCATGTTGTTACTTGTCTTTCTTGTTGTATCAATAAAGCTCTGTTTTATAATGTGTTTGCAAGCTGCATTACATTTCAGACCACATTTTCTCAATCAGCCTGGTTAAGGCACACCAGCACATACCATAAGGACCTCCAGTGTCTTTGCATCCTTCTGTACTATTGCTGATGCAGCCACAAATGTATTTGACAAATGATATTTACCAGGTTAAAAAGACAAATGCAGAAAGAGGTTTTTTGTCAGCTAAGCAAAAAAATGCTGCAACAGATGCATTGAATCTGTCAAAGCTGCTTCATGGAACTTGCTTCGTAGCTAAGGCATTAGGAGCATGTTTCATAAGTCAAAGGGAAATCATTCTTGTATAGTGAAATCTCACCTCAAGAAAGCTAAGACGGATTCTTGAAGATATCACAGAATTTCCTGGGTTCTTTTCAGATCAAAGTTCTTGCTATCTGAATTGCTGCCTTATCTATTTTCAGACATACACTGAGAAATCAGTGTTTGTTTTCCTTTTGATTAAGTAGATAGCATGTATTAAAAAGAGATAGCATTTGGAAATTGCTTAGTTAACACAAAGAAATGTGTTCTATGACACTGTGATGTCATAGAACAAAAAACAACCACAGGTTTTTATTGTCTAGGTTTTATTTTAGGATTTTTTTCTTTTTTTTTTTCTTTTTTTTCCCCTGCTGCTGCTGTTCAGAAATATCTACAGTAGCTTGTCACACAGAAATTCAACTTTGAGGGATGGAAGGTGCTTAAGGGCATTTTTTTAGACTGGAGGTAATTACATTTTTATGAATTCATCTTTCCTTGACAGAAAGATTTAGATGTACTTGATTTTTGATTGTGCTGTAGACTGTGGTATAAATTCATGGGATATTAAGAAACCAGCTGAGAGGCAAACCTCACAAAAAAAGAACAGTTGAAGCAAAATGTGATGAAAAAGGTGAAGAGAAAAAAATCATGCCAGAAATCTGATGATTGGGAGGGCGAACTTGTTTGTTTATTCTGAATGATCCTATACAACTGTACTTTGGGAAAGTAAGGAATTAATTCCATTTGATATTGAATTTTTTCTTTTTTTTTTTTTTTTCTCTGAAATATGGTGTACCTCAGAGATACATTATTCATTTGTGTATCTGGGTTTTTCAGCTTTGGGCTAGCTGAACAAACCACAAGAGACTGAAAAGAAATCAGTTCTACTTAATGATACAGAATGCCTGGCAATAACTAGAATACCAGATTCATTGAGCAAGTAGTGCAAAAAAATTGAAACAAAGTATTGGTTTTGGTTCACTGATGAAGCTACACATTAAAATTACCTTGGTTGCAATTCTTTTGGGACAAACAGAAACAACATTTCAGATTTCCCACAGTAAGAAAAAATTGAAACAAATTTGCTTTGACCGTATAAAAGTGAACTAAAGTAAAAGATTTTAATTTGTTTTTAAGTAATTTTTTATTTTCAGATAGAATAAAAAAGTAAAATAAGTTATATTTTCAATCCAGATTTAGTCAACTAAAGAAAAAAAAATCTAAACAAAATTTAAACTTATTGTAAATAATAAGGCTAAATAAAAACAACCATTTTATGTTGGTTTTGCAAATATGATGCAACTTTCACTTTTTCCCCAGGATTATCTTGATTGAAATAATCTTACTAATTAAACTCAAATTCTTTAACAGTCTTTGTTGCCCAAAAATGCATTTTATGGCTAAAAAATGTGTCACCTAGTAATTGCCATCCATTCTCTTCAAAAAAAGTGCCTTTAAAATGTACTTATCCAACAATGCATAAAATTAATTGCAAAACCAGGCACATGGCAGTTTGTAATTGATACTCCCGTTCCTCTAAATTTGAATCTATCCAGGTCTCTTGATCAACTAATTGGTTCTTTGCAGCCTGTATTTGTCTCCTCCACATCTTTTGCCTTTGGATGATACACTCCCTAAGAATGCTTGTTCAGTGCCTAACAATGCAGCTTATCCTGGCAGAAGAACCTACCACAAATTCTGCTTGTGACTGTTTAGAGGGTAAATAATGGAACAATAGCAATGACAATGTACTATGAAGCATAGGATTCTTCATAGTTTTAAATAATTTCTTTTAACTTACAGAAAAGAGGACCTTGCTATAGTCATGTAACTGCTTTATGTAAAAAGAGAGTTTGGAACTTCCCTTGCATTCATGAATGTTACTTTTTTGGGTGGATTGGAAAATAATGTCCTCTGCCTGTCTAAACATCTTCAATTACTTTACTGTCAATTATGGTCACAGTGGAAGTAAACACCTTCAGCAAGAAGCTGCTGCAGACTGACAGCATCTTAAATATCCTGTTTGAAGGACAGAAACATAATAAAATCCTGAATGCTGATTGAAATTCTTAACAGAGTAGATGAAAGCCTAGAAGATCCAAATAAGTAGTTTGGATTTATAAGTTTTACTGTTTAATATGGGATGAATTCTTGCCCTCGCCAGAGAATGAGTTTACAGAGAGAATCCTAACTGTTAAAGCAATTCCAATAGAAAACAAACATTTAATTGGATCCTAAATGTTATTCAAAATGCTTGTTTTCATTATTAGAAGAATGTTGATCTGCACATGGGATTTAGAATCCATAATGCTGAAGACCTTATACATTGGACAAGGGTGAAAGAGAAGGAGAAAAGACCTTAATTTGACATCATATAATTTTTGAATACTAATAGTTTCTGTGATGATTGCCAAGCTGGGATTCACTTGAAACTCATCAGCATTTTTATAATGTCTTACTAACCTTGTTTGCTGAGATTGTGTGGCTGGCCAAATTAGATATGAAGGTAAAAATTTCTTTGGGGATTGCAGATCTGCTTGAATATGTACATTTGCTGCAGTTTAATGAAAAGAATGAATATTCTCTTCTTATAAACAGCATCTTCAGATGAGAGCTCCTAGAGAATGTCAGGAAAATGTGCCCTTTTAAACAATTTCTGTATTTTATGCCTCCCGGTACAAATATAAATCTCCTTGAGAATGAGACATCTAACATTCCTTGTGCTACCAGGTTTCTGACTCTCAGAAACTCTGAGGATTTTTGGTTTTGTTGTTAATGATCAGTCCGGTTTTACCCCTCATTAGAGAATGCAGATCAAATTTTTATTTAGTCTGTGTGTCAATGCATAGTATTAAAATTTTATCATATATAACTTGTAAAACTCCATGTGTATCTTTGAATCTCTCAGCAATTCAGTAACAAAAGATCAAACTATCACGGTTTGTAGCTGAAAAGTAACATCTCATCCAGCAGGAGCTTACACAGGAAAAATATATATTAGAATGAAAGTGTAGCCATCATCTTTGATGGGTGTATCTTGTGAAAACACCTAAAGGGCATGATTAATTGCAGCATTATCACAGTAGCTGCTTTTATTTTTCCACCAGGTAACTAGAAATATTTGTCTTTTTTCTTTTTTCCTAGAAGGGGCCTCAAATCCTCCTGCTATTTATTCATCATGCAAGTCCTTCATTGTTACATCATTATGTGTGTTTAAATGGGGTGAGGGAAAGAAGTCTTTGAAAAAAGTTGATGTTACCATAATGCGTTTTTGAAAAAAGCTACCTTGTAAAACAGATGCACATATATATTTTAGCCAAAATACTGTCTTTTTCATTTTAACATTTTGAATAGCTTATCGTTGCCTAAAATTGGTGCTAAAAATTCAACATTGACCACTGGAATTCACAAAAATTAACTGGAGACAATCTCTATAAGGAAGATTATTGTTATAAATGAATTATTACAATCACAAATAGAGATATGGAATTCTGACACAGAATTGTATAAATACGCCCAGACAAGATTTTTCAGCAAGAACTGCTTTGCAGAATTTTCCACCTCTTCAAATTTTCCATGCAAAATTGCACTGGCACTGAGTCACCAGCCACAGCCAGCAAACATTCACTCGAGTTGATTTAAGAGGACTGTAAAGGTGACTTTTAGACCCTGCTGCATCTCTCCTGCAGTTCTGCCCTGTCTGGCAGCTCTTATCCATGCTTATTCCCAGTGTGACAAAAATGTTGTTAAAAATCAGGAATCATAGTGCATCAAGAGAGTCTATGTCCTGTTCTGTTGTGAGGATATGGACAACATAGAAACAAATATTTTTAAAACACACTTATGGCAAAATATTTTTTTAGACAGCCACTGATAAAATTTAAGGGTTGGCTTTTCTGTCACCCTACACTTGCAAAGCATATTTGCTTGCACTGCCTGAGCTAAGTTGTGTGTTAATTCTACCTATCAGTTAGTATCACTTAATTTTCTTTAATTTCTAGAAATACATTAAAGTTACATCTTAGGCTTCCCTTTTTGTCTATACAGAGTGTTGCACCTAGATTTCATAGCTGGTCCTCAAAGGAAGATGACTGCACCAGTCCAACAAAACAGCACCACTACAATACTGCTCTCTATTAGCACATACTTAAGTAGTGGTGGAGTACAAAATATCAATGACCAATTCTGCCTATTTGCTTAGGAAGGAGAGGGACACTTCTGCTGACCAGTGAGGTTTGTTACAGTGTTACATACTCAGTCTAGAGGCATCTCCACCAGTGCTACCAGATATTGTCGGCTTTGATGATTCCACGTAGAAAAATTCAGTGATCTCTGAACAAGTTTAACTGCTTTTCCTACAGTTTTGTCTTTTTAAATTTATTATTTGAAAATTCAGCAATTCAGTGAATAAGTGAATGTATACCTTTGTTAACTGTCCATTCCCTGAGGTACGTATTTTCAGATCTTGGCAAAATGTGTTTTCACATCCAATTTTTGAATCACGCATTGGGTTATTTCTTTTTTTTTTTTCAGATGAAAATTTATATTACTAGGAAACATTGTAAGGTACTTAAACTGACTTGCTTGTTTTCAACCTACAGAAGAGTGAAATGATTCATTATGAAAACCTAAAAAAATTCTATGAAATCAGTGTATTTGAATTCTTTTCCCTCTAACAAAAGATGGGGTAGATAAGACTGAAAACACTCTCCTCTCTCAGGATATTGACAGTACATTCAATTCATTAACAGCCAGCTGACCAAACAACAGGCATGAAGAGTCTACAAATTTTATATTAGACAGTGGGAATGTGTAGACAATATCTAGATCATATGTGGTATCTGCAGCTGGGAATATAACCCTATTGCTGGACCTCAGTGTCTACATCACTTTTTCTCTTGGTATGAATCCCCAGTACGCACAAAAATTTATACTAACCCAAAAGAAAATATAAGTGGACGGAAGGCAGGACTCTGCCTATTTATCTGTTACCATTGTTCCTACAGTATCGTATTGTTCTTGCTACTGAACAAGAGAAAAGACCTAGCCCCAGAGAGATGGCAAATGGATGCATCATTGTCACAAAAGGAAAATGTAAAAACCCATGTTAAAGAATGAACATATGCTTTAAATGTGTGAAGCAAAACCTAAAGAAAAAAAAAAAAAAAGAAAAAAGAAAAGGAAAAAAGTTGTTCAAGTGACTGTAGAGTCCACTCACTCCATTCATTATGTTATATGGTACAAAGAAAAGCAGTTTTGCATTTGAAAGAAAAAGGTTTAGGTGCCCTCTTCTGCTATGCCAGCTGGTAGTACTGAACTCTTTTATCTTAGAAATAAAGTAGCAAATCAGTTCAATGAGCACTTGGCCTTAGAAAATGCAGCGATCAGTGTGAAGTCCTTTGATATTTCTGAACTAGACACATACACTTTATTTCTCATTAATAATCTTATTTGTGTGTTTCCCTTTTATTTATTTCATTCCATTATTTTTCCTACTACTCTCAAGAAAACTAAAAATAAAGCCTCACTAACTTTCTGTATTCACACGCATTTAAAAAGAAGTACTGCAGTCATAACACTGACACCTCAGGATCAGTTCAACAAAATCAGTGTTTCACCTGAGAACTGTAAAGTACAATAATATTTTGTACATGGAGGCAGCTTTGGCATATTTGAAAAGTAGGTTGGAATAAAATATACTCTGCTGTTGGTTTGTCTGTATATGTGGTGTAAGTCTCGATATTTGTTGAAGTGTTTTACTAAGGAGAGTATGTTTTAAAACTTATGACTGTTTTTTAAACTTTCCATATCTTCTTTTTTAGTGAAATCTGTCTCTGCTGACAACATAGTTTATATATACTAGGTTTTTATTGTTGTATTATTACATGACAGCTAGGAATATCAAGTGGTCAATTTTCTTTTACTGAGCATCATCAGAAAGGAAATTCCATTTGACTGCATCTTCTTTCATCACAGTACAAAGAACATTTCCTAACCTTAGTGACACTTTAATTAGCATGATGGTGGTAAGAGGTATTTTCATCATTAGATGGTTTAGGGGTTTTAGTGTGTAAATCATAGTTTCCTATTACAGTTTGAAAGGGTTAGATAATATTCTTCCCATGATGCAATGAAGCAGACAATTTCTATCTCTCACAAGTTTGAATCCAATAGCTGAAATGTGCACTAGAAAAGACATATTTGCTCATGTCATTTGAAGCTAATTCTATTTAAAACTGTTTAATTTAGTGGTATTTAGAGTCTCAGAATGCAGATATTCAATAGAGTCTGTCTTATGTTTCAAATGTGGAGAAAGTAGTGATATGGAGTCTGTTCAAACACTGTTACTGGCTTTATGGCATCCTATTATGCATCTTTCTTTTTAATTGTCAAAAGTGTTTACACCCTGTGATCAGTCTTTTGTGATGTATGTCTCATTAAAATGTATAAAAGAGGAAAATAAACTGTTCTGATTTGTTGGGCTTTACTGTGCAGAAAAAGCCAACTCTTAGACCTACTTTGCAGACAAGACATGGAAGAAGAGAGTCCAGGACAGAAAATGAGAGCTGGGAAAAGCAGCTGATGTGATGACTCAATACACAAACAGTGCTGGTGGAGTTGTTATTTCTTATGCAGCCTCATTACTTTCACTTGCAGAAACATTTCAAGACAGATATTTGTAGGAAATTAGAGGTAGTTCTGACAAGTGTGCTTAAAAGACTGATGAACTTCAAAACCACTTTACTGTATCATCATTGGCAGTTGCTACCAGTCATTTTCACTATTTACCCAAAACAATTTGTCATTAACAAATCCATCCTAAATTTGCAGTTAGTACACACTCACAGAACTCCCTTCTAGTTAGCATTGACTTGTATGATTTGTGATGGTCCTTAGTTGATGAGATCAAGGGTATTAAACTTGCTAGCCCATGAAATAGGGAAACCAGCGCCTAACTGGGCTGTGACCTTTCTTCTCTTTCTGTCCTCAGTTATTGTTGATATTTTGTACTGCTCTGAGCAAAGTGCTAATAGTAACATTTCAGTGTTAAAAAGGGTTAGGTGATTGTTGATAATGCAAAATTAGGCTCAGATAAACATCTATATTTTATTTTAAGGAGAGACAGACATTCTGATAAGTCATGCTAAACTTTTCATGAAGGACATAAATGATTCCAAAAGGTTTCAGTCTAACAGTCTTTCCATCCCTCTTGCCTCAGGTAATGATTAATAGTGTCTGAAACCCCTGGAAGACCTTTTCCAGTGTCTGCTAAAAATACCCGTATGAAAGATGCATTCTGAGTCACTCTATTACAGCTCTGAATTAGCTGCTAGATTGAGCAATTCATTAATGCCCCTGTTCTTTCTGTCTGAATATTTTTTTCAGTGGTTCAAAGTTTTGTATATAAATACAGTGATCATACTAAGAAGATACATGAGACATCTATAAATCTTCATGTCCACTTCGTGTCAGCATCAGGAGATGTGATGCATTGGCATTGGTTGGCTCTAGTGACACTGAAAAATCCATGTTTAAGTAAATTTAAATATTATTTCATTAATAAATAGACTATTTCTAAAAGTGTTTCCCCTTTCTAAGCCATCTTTTTTAGACACTTGTGAAATAGTGTAATGCTGTGCTATCTTGCAAAGATAGAGCACAGAAAGGGAAGAAAGGACAGGAGAAAAAATAAGCCTTGGAAAATCTCTGGTCTGTCGCTAAAGGACACAAAATGATCCACACAAACATTTTTTACTGTGAGAACAGGAAAGAACCAACCTTTATTCTCTGACTCCAGTATTTACAGATTCTCAACAATGACCAAGGATTGGATAATTAAGTTTCCACCTTCCCAATCACACTGGTCATGCGAAACATCCATCGAAAGATGTTTCTTAGAAGGAATGCATAAACACCTATGTTTACAGTTACTTTCCTGGGAAAGCAGCTACAATTATGAAAAACAAGATCAGAAGACTTAATTTTCAGGGCGACACAGGTCCCTGTATAGTTCTGATCAGTCAACATGGATATGTGTGCAGTCTCCAAGTCCAGGCCGTGGAAGCTACCCAGAAACACAATCAGTTGGCACCAGACAACCATAAAAACACAGGCAGCAGTACAGCATTTTTTTCTTGTGTCTTCTCTTGATGACATGCAGAAACATCGTTTCCTTTTAGAAAATGGTAAACTGAGTGGGAGATAAGATCTGTGATTCACATATGAGCACATTAAAATGTTATAATTAAACAGGGAAATTAGTCTGGAGCTCTCAATTTCCAGCTTAGAACTTTTAAGACCTTGCATTTGCTTGTTTGGTCATTACTCCTACTGTACTTATATTTTTCAGCTGCATATTAAAAACCCTATGAGAATGGCCACACTGTTCAGATCATGATTAACCATAATAGACACACAGAGAATAATGAGAACAGTACAAGTATAGTTTCTTCTTAGCTGCTGCTCAGCCACAAATCATTTTTTTCATGGTTTCTGATCAAGACATCTTGATTCAAGTATGGCCTGTCTGCTTAGCAGTCCTTAGCACGTGTTTCTTCTTTGTACTTGCCCAGCCTTCTCTTGAAAAAGATGAGTTTCTAATGTTTATCTAGCTCCCTGGAAATGAAGCTATTGGCCATTATCAGGATAAGTACTTCTTTTAATTTTCATCCTTAGGCTAAAGGCAACTAGAAACAAGGCATAATCTAAGCCGTGATTTTGATGATAGTCAAAGGGGCATTAGACAAGCTAATTTAAAATTTGGTTTTGTCTCCTCTAACATAACCTCTTTTTTAAAAAAAAAAATAAATCAGTAATTGTTTTTCATTGATCTAACTGTTTTCTCAAGGTCCAAGGTACCTGAGACATAATACTGAGTCTGAGTTTGTTTTCCCTCTAATTTCTAATGGTCTATTTATTTATTTTATTTTCACTTTTTGAACATCACCAGATAGAAAATATCAGTTGAGGATGGAAATAAAACTTGTAAACACACAATGGCCTTCAAAACTTATTTCAAATTACAAATGTGGAGATTAATCTCTACTTGGTATAAACTGATGAAGGTCCTTAGAAAGAAATTAAACAGACAATTTAGTAATAATTGAGGTTCTCACTCTATGCCTATAGATAAAAGATATAATTTATCTTGTCCTCAGTTGTTTTATTCAGTATCATCCCAGTTGTCTGGTTGAACAAGAAATTTAACTCTCTTAAGATAAATGTATGCATTTTTCCTCTGTCTTGTGAAAACTAATTCATAAGAACTATGGGAGCTCTGATCAGTTCTTAGAGTTCTTTAACATTTTCATATTGCTAGTTGTTGAATTTAAATCATGCCTTTCAAAATAATTGTATGACTTACTTTACTAGAAATTCTAAGGATAGATCACATGATGATTTTTGTCTTTGAAATGGCAATTTTTATTGATCTTGTTTTTAGAAACAAACTGGCTTATATTTCAGTTCAGTTCTTCTGTGAATTGACATATAGCCTTCACTTAGCACTTTAGATGAGTAGTGGCTTCTACCTATAATGAAAAGTTGTGATCTATTTCATCAGGCAGTTTATCGCCAAAAATCGAGCTATAGCCCAATAAATAAACTGTGGAGTCTGAAGAAACCAATATAATATTTGAATGTACTAGCAACCACCCAGAAAGGTCTGAAAATTAAATGTTTAAATGGAATAGAATTCAAAGCTGATATCTCACCATCCTGCAGACCAATCAAAAGAACAGTGAAACCCAACTGAAATAGGACTGATCTCACATGATGACCCTCAATCTGCTAACAGCCCAGTTTTCATCCACCCCCAGTGCATATTACTGGTTATTCCAAGAAGTCACACCAGAAAACTTCAACCTTCAGACAAATGACTAAAATTAAAGAACAAGTTGATATCTGGAGGTTTTATCTTTCTCTGGCTAAAGAGGAATCTTCTTGTCTAAGGTAGATTAATTACAGATTTTTGTATTGTTCATGGGGGAATAGGATATGTCATGCAGTTTTGTTCTGTTATTGTGGACTAGCATAGGAAAAGTGACAGACCTGTCATGTCACACAAAGATCTTGACTTCCACAGATTAATGAAACTGCAGCCAAATTTTTGAAGAAGGGAAAATTATGCAATGATATATTGCATATCATTGTAAGTAATAGATATGAAGGCAGTGGCTGAAGAATTGCAGAACCTTACAAGACTGTCTCTGTGGCAGGGAAATGGTTAGTGAAACTCATAGTAGGTTAATGAGAAGAAATGAAACTAAGGAAAGAATTGTGCAAGAAGTTGTGAATCTTGAAGTGGTAATTGCCATTCTGGAATTATATCTTGGTGTTAGCAGAGCCTGCCACCTGAAAATATCTGCAATAAAAGTTAGCAGGCTTGAAAAACAAGCATTCCAGATGATAAGTAATAAAAAAACAAAGAGAAAAAAAACCCAGAATAATTATTCTACTGAATAAATCCATGACAAATCAACAAACCTACTCCTTTGATACTCTGCATCTGTAGTTCCCTGATCTAGTAGAAAAAACGTATTAGGAATTGGAAAGATTCAGGGGAAAAGAAAGATCACAAAGCTTAAAATTGCTTCCATTTAAGGAACAATTGAATATGAAAGGACCAATTCACCTTACGAAAAAAACCCAAAAAAAACCCAAAAAATCACATCAGTGATCCATGCACAGGGAATGAGGTCTTGATGGACATTGATCAGCTGTTAAAACCTAGAAGTGACACTAGGGATTAGCCTAAGACTGTTATTATCAATTTATAATATTAGACTTCATCTTTTTTCATGCAAAATTCAAATAAGTTAAGAACTTTATTTCTAAAATAAGAAATACATATTCATAGTCATATTTCATTGGGTGAAATAGTGATAGAAAAGCTGAGGGCATATGAACAGAAACAGTACTATTTCTTCTTTCCCTTCTGGGGAGTTAAAACTGATTGTCAATGAAAAGTCAGGCAGATACAAGGTGCGCTATTATGTAAATGCTCGTAATGTTACATATTTAGTTAAATTGACATTGTGGTACAACTGCTTAGGCTTAAACAACTTAGCAAATGCCTTAATACTGTCATAAAGAGATCCACTCTCTTGCATAGGTTTTGGCTTGTGCAAAATAATGAAAGCAGAATTTACTGGTATCTACTTAAACTAATGATATAAAAATTAAAACAGGTATAAAATGGTCCCAAAAGTGATAGTCTCTGGATTTTTCAAACAACATTTTAATAGGAAATAAATCAATAAATAAATAAATGACAAAATTGCTGTTTTCTTTAGTGCAATAGTAACCACAGAAACCAAACCCAGGGGTTATTTTCATTCACAAACCAGTTTTTGTGTCAAAGCTAGGAGGACATTGATGGGTTTGATCCTGCAAAGTGCAGCTGCAGTTCAGTTTATGGTTGTTCCAGATGCAGTGACCAGGGCACCTGCCAGTGCTGCATATCTATCACAGAGCCATTGAAGGTGAAAGGAGAGGAAGGAAAGGGGTCTCCAGGTTATCCACAGAGGAGGTAGATGGCACTCTGGGTATGATGGAGCTTCCCAGACTTGGGTTCAGTTCCAGGCAAGATCCTGCCACTGCTGAGGACAGCTCCAGCTCGCAGCTCACACCAGTCTTATGGGAGCTGCTGTCTGTCCCACATCAAAAACATGCACTGCCTCCAGGGAGAGCAGATGCAGTAGCCATGGTCACCACTATCAAAGACAGAGCTGATGTCAGATGTAATTATTTACACTTGCTGTAATAAACCCACGCCTTCCCAAACAACATGGATTTCTTGACTACAGCCCCTCATGCAGCTAGAAGCAAAGGACTCCATTACTTCCAGAAAGTTACAGCAAAGTGGGGGTCAGCCTCTTCTCCCAGGAAACTCTGCCTCTTGTCCTGACACTGGGACAAGAGGAAGTGGCCTCAAGATGTGCTAGGGGAGGTTTGGTTGAACATCAGAAAGAATTTTTTCATTGAAAGAGTGGTTAAGCATGGGAATGGGTTGTCCAAGGAGTTGGTGGAGTCATCATCTCTGGAGTTATTCTAGAAACATGGGTATGACATTTGTTGCTATAGTTTAGTTCTCAAGGTGATGTTCATTTAAAGGTTGAACTCAATGATCTTGGACGTCTTTTTAAACTTTAATGATTCTGTGATGCTACAAATAAAACAGCCCCAGAACTGTCTAGAAAGTGACAGCCTTTTCTGAGGGTTGCTTGGCACAGAGTATGACCTAAACTACTCTGAAATGCTGAAATATAGAGCTGATTTATAATGACTTATTCATAATGTAGGAAAAATATTATTGCAATTAAACCCTGGATCAGAAACCAAGAAATCAGAGCAAATATTTGTGTTTGGAATTTATTTTCTTTTTACTTATTTGGGAAGAAAGTTCTAAGTTTATGATTTTGAGTTACTCTCTATAAAAAGAGAGTAATGGTTCTTCTCATTATGCTTTGAAATAAAATGTTATGGTTAATCAGGAACATATGTAGGCTGGGTACATTAGCAGAGTTTTTGGTTCTTTTGCAATGCACATACTATATTATGTTTTAAATATTTAATGTGTTTTAAAAGAGCATATTGAATGTCAATATTTTTTGTTCCATTAGCAGAAACGAAATGTTCATGTGTCTCCATACATAGTCACGCTGTGCCAAAACACACTGCAGGAGAATAAAGCCAATGTAAATTATAGTCCAGTGGACTGAAAATGCCATCATTTTTGCTTGTCCCCTTTCCAGTTCCAAAGACTACAATTGGCTGGGGTATCAATAGGATAATGATATATTACAAATTTATTCAATTTTATTTGAGTAATCCTGATTATCAGAAATTACCAGAATTACCACAAAATCTAAAAATCACTAAAAGTATGAGTTATTTAAACTGGTCTTTCATGCCACATAAACATGCAATTTATTCCTTGTTGCATACTGACTTTTTCCTTTTTACTATAGCAATGTATGCATCAAAATACATCTCTCTTATCACAGATTCTTGAGAATACCAATCCATTTTCTGCCTATGCCTAAAGTTGAGGCTTAGAAAATATATGGAAAACTGTGGGTATGGCTATGAACTGTGGTAATGCAATTCTTTGGCTAGAATTGCTCAAGTTGGCCTTGAATTTAATTAACATTATGCAGAGCCAACTAATTTTAGCATTACAGAAATTAATAATTAATTAGTCGAAAGTCTCCTTTTATAAAACATAAAGCTTCTCCAACTCTGTTTTATATTGTGAATAAAAAGCTGTCCAATACATTCCTTTTTGATCCCCCGAAAGATGAAAAATTGCTCATTAGGTCATAAAATATATAGATGAGTTTTGTCCTAAGATCTGCAATCCATATAATTATTGATTGAGGCATTAACTGATACTTTCATTACATTCCTGAGATTATATTCAGAACTGCAGTCCTGTACCCATTGATCCATCAATTTATTACATCCTCTTTGACTGATTGAGAAATATTTCTTTCAATCAGCTCTGAATGTCACCACTTGTTAATTACTAGTTTTGATGACTTAATATATTCTAATAGTAAGGAATTCTATCCATATAATATTAAAGGGGATAAAAATAAACATAATTTATTTATAATTTTATAAATTATTTTACAAAAATTTAGGCTACTTAATAGAAAAGGTAACAAGTTATAGTATAAAGTGTTTTGAAACCTTACAAAATTATACTTTATAAAGAAGCAGTGTAAAGAAGTGTTTCCTTATACTAGTATAAGGAAGACAATTTTTTTTCTCTGTCCATGAATTGATCATTTTTGGAGTTTTTTTCAGATCCATTTTACTGATAGTAATGCACACATTTTATTAGCACTGCTTAGTAATTAATCTATTTTTTCTGTTAAATGTCACAGAAAAGAATTTATTTAAACTGAAAATCCCATAAACTCACACACTGAATACTTGTGATTAAATATTTAGAGGAAGTGTATAGTAGAAAGGAACAATTTGGCAGTCACAATGTTCAGTAGTATTAATGGATAGGAAAATGGAACCAAATATGTTATAACCCTAAAGACACCTATGCAAATTAGAAATAAAAAATTAAAGTAGTCAAAACCAGAAGAACACAACTGAGCAACTTTGATGGAAAACAGCACTGCCTCTCCAAGATAGTCTGTGACTATGGCTTGAAAAAATGATAAATCTGTATTTAGGGCTCATGGTTGCATATGGATCCAACAGTCCAACAGTCACATGACATTGCATGAAGTCCATCTGAACTCTTTTTTACAACTTTGAATTAAGTCAAAACTTTTCTAGATGGTAGAAATTTCTCTTATCATCTCTATGTGTCTGACTCAATAAGTGATCAGATGCAACAAGGTGTCCTGAGGGCCCAAAACAGCCTGAATTCTATGTGTTTTAGCTAAACTAAAATATATGTAATGCTCACTTGTATCTCATCCAGGTTTAGGGTAGGCCTCAGTAGGGTCCTGTGCCCCGCAGATCTGACAAGAACAATTATGGAACCAGAGAGAACCAATTAGAGTTCGTCAACATACTGCAGTGACCCAGCTAAGCTAGTCAGGATCCCTCAAGAGAAGACAGCTACCTGTCAGATGTCATGGAATACACATTGGATGATATGACAGTGGAGTAAATGAACTAAAACACATAGATTATTAAAACTCAGGTGACTTTTATCCAGTAAATAAAACGGTAATTGTATGAATTGATGGGACACTTCAAGCCTTAAATGCCTCTTAAGTCATTATGGGATTTTTTTTTTTTTTTGGATGCAGCTGAGTTTGAGACAAAACAGCTAAATTCTGAATGAAATGCAAAGTTTTATTTAAATATATGTAAATTCTATACCTTTAGCATGCCACACTGAAATGCAGAATTGCAGAGAATTTCTGTTTATAAAATACATCGTGTTGTCTCTCTTGAGCTCAAAGGCAATATGCCAAAAGACTTCAGCAGAATCAAGATTTCGTTCACACTGTCCCATAATTTACAGCTTAGCTTTGTACACTGCTGAAATCCTTAAGGGAAAATTCTTGACTTAGGAAATATAATGACAAAACTCACATAAACCTAAATAAATCTAAGATTCAATCCTAAAAGTTCAAGCAGAAAATGCTGTGTGATGCATCAGTGAATGTCGGACTAAACACAGACTTGGGCAGATATATTTCTTGTTGCTCTTGATGACTATCAGCAAGTAGACGCTATAAGAAAAAAACAGAACCAAATGCAAGTTTAATGAACTCATATACTTACACAGCAGATTAGTGGCAAAAGTATTTGAATGTTCTTTTTTCCCCTAGAATAGCACTCTCTGAATAGTATTCTTTCAAATCTCCTGTAACCAGTTGTTCTGTATTCAGCTGTGGGAGGAACTGTGTAGTTAGAACTTATCAAATTATTCATTTGATAAGTGTACCATTGCAAATTAATGTCTATCAGCTTTTCATACAAGATTGATATCTGGAAGAAAGCTGCTAAGCAGATTTCTCATCATCAGACAGCTATAGTAGCCTAGACTCCTTCTGCAGGAGGTGGCTGATGTGTTTACCAAGTCACATGTAAAAAAAATAAAATTTAAAAAAGGAAAGCTGGGAAACAGCTGTGAAAAAAATAGTGCATACTGGGAACTTAAGTAGATTAAACATTGAACAAAACTTGTGATGTGGGAGACATAGCTCAGATAAGATTGGTGTAAGCCCTAGTCCTGCAAAACTGTCAAAATCCTCATTATTTGCTAAAAACTGAAGGTTTCACATCAGATTTTATCAACAAAGCAGGGCTAGAATGTAGTTCTGCCTTTCAAAATAACCCAAGGGAATGGGACGCAAATAGAACCTGGACCTTGCACCCAATCTGCTAAATTCACATGAGCTGTGAAAAAAGGGTCAGTGTTCTGGTCATGAGCATATATTTGCTGTTACAGAGGCAATATTTTTGGGTTTGAACAACCTTGTAAAAGAGTTAAGCAAATACGTATACTTTCAGAAGCTTCTTGTTTGCTCGACTTTTCATTGCATCTGCAGTTAACTAGGGTTGCCCTGCAATGTCAGTCCAGAACATACTGACTGCACTGTGCAATGTCTTTGGTGCTATCTTTGATTTGAACTCAGGCTTTGTAATATAGTGTATGTTCTAGGTGATAAGCTAACAGATAACCTTTTCAGGTGCTACACACTTAGATTTGTAGTTGGTATTATTCAAGTTTATTGCTTTCAATTAATTCTGTGCATTCCAGCAGATTTACTAGGATTATTTTTGAATTCCGTTTTCATTTCTCTGTTTCTCCTTTCTCCATTTATTTTTTGTTGACTTGCATTACTGACACAGGAATAAATTACTCAAATTTTAATCCCACCATTTCTAACATTAAAATAATTATTTTTCTCTTGCATTATGCTTTCTTGTTTTACACTTTACTGAGGAACTCTAACTTTTCTTAGTTCCCGGGCAGACATTTAAGGAAATCCTTTTTTAAGGATTATAAGGTTTATAAGGTTTAAGGTGCAGATAGATGAGTGGAACCCCATATTTTTAAGGTAACTGTCTAATTAAAAAACAAAAAAACCCAAGAAAAATAAACAAAAAAACCAAACAACCCCCCCGAACAAACAAACATAAAAAAACACCAAAAAAACCCTAACCAAAAAACTCTATCTTTTATGCCAGTTCTGAAAAAATACAGAATTGAATGTGTCACTTGTTATCAAATATGGTAAGATATCCCCTAGTGGTATTACACTTTGTAACCTTACAACCTGCATTACTTATAAAACAGGTGTTTAAACTTCTTGATGCACACAAGTGTGTGTAGAGTCACACCATTTTAAACCTAATTAGTGTTTAATAAGCCGTTAGAAATATTGTCATTCAGCTCTTACAAATTAATCCTGATCTCTTAACACATGCTGATATTTTGAACCAGTAATTATTCTGAAACAAAAAAAGATGCCTGGGTTAGTCTGAATTAACATAAACAGCTCCCATGATTATTTTATGTGCTTCCAGCAGAGAGGTGTTAATAGTCTCTTCATGGTTTGACTGGGAAAATGCTGTAACAGTGGGATTGAAAATTGTGCTGCATGGTGTCAGCACAACTAATATAGATCAGACCAGAAGAAAGAAAGACAGAGTTTTCAGAATGACAATCTGAGCTACAGTGATGTACCTTCTTTGCTAGTAAATTATATGCAAATTGAACCTGGAATCTGCTAATAAACCTGTGTTCTTTCCAGCTCACACATTGGCAATTAAGATTCCATGTTGGAAATAATAGACAATTCTCTCAGTACTGCTTGTGTGGGAAGGAGATTCAGTCAGTTTTCCAAAGTGTCTTGGTTTTAGAAGACAGGTGTCTGCTAGGGAGGGCAGGAGCCTCCCTTGGAATGAACGGAGACCCCCTCCCTCCGAATTATTATAAATTTGAAATTGTTATAAATGCAATGGCAAAATAGGGTTAATATAAAAAGCGATTTATTATAAAACAATTTCAATCACAAACAACGAGAGAAAAAAAACACAATAAAATAAATCAGCGCAGCGCTGGGTGGACAGGGGTCTATACCCAGAGGTACAGATTTACCCAAATCCACGAAGGAGGGTAGACTGTCCGGGGTTTTTATAGGGATTTTGTGTCCTGAGGCCAAAACTCCGAGCAGTTACTGTTCAACAAAGAGTTTAGATGGTTGGTTGAATGAATTTCCTGGAACCGTGGAACTGAATCAATAGACGACTGGGCAGAGTCCTTTCGCATGTGAAAGGTTCTGAGTGCTTCCCGATTGTATCCTCGGTTGGACTCTCAGGGTGAAGTGTCCAGGTGCGGTGTGGAGCCGATGGGCATCTCAGCCTGGCTCCTCTCACAGCCTGATTGTCCGTGTCCTGCTCTTTCTTTCAGGCTGATAAACGTTACCGCCTGAACGGGTAATTACTGCTGGGCAGAAATCCTTAGGCCACACTATATTTTATATAATTGTTACAAATACAGTTATATACTTATTTATTCTTTCACGAATTTTTATCCAAGGTTACATTTATCACAAAATCAAGGGGCTCTCAGGCAGAGATCTGGGGATAGGAATAACAGTTCTTTACTAGTATGTATAACCAGGCAAACAAAGAACAATAACTACAGCGTTAACAAGAAAACAGAACCAGGGACCCCGTGACAGCTTACTCAGCTGAGACGGGAAGGGATGGAGGAGAGGCTTTGTTTTCACAAACCCCTCAGGCAGTCAGTCCCGGTGCTCCTGCAGGGCTCTGAGGAACACCCAGCTGGAACAGCAGGGATGAGCTGAGATCCTGGGCCGGTGGCTGAGGTGTATCAGCAGCTCCGCGGCGGTGCCTGGCACTGGCACGCGTCCCGGCAGGACAGGGGGTGCGAGGCCACCAACAAAGAGGGAAGAAGGAGAAGAAGCAGCAGCTCCGTCTGGGTGATGGCGAAATTCCCTTCTCTCCACTGCAACAGCTCCGCGCCCAAAAAAGTCTTTCTCCGAAGCTGAAGAAAAGCCCGCCAAACTGTCCCCACCCTCCTCTTTCCTGCCCCCTTCCCCCCGCCCGGGCCCGGCCACTCTTTGTCTTTTGTCAAGCACTCACCAAGTACCCACAGTTAGGTTGTCCCCGCAACTAATGGGTAAAAATTCCTCGGGCAAGCCAGAACAAAAAAAAAAGGACACCTAACCCCCAACACAAAGCTGGATTCCGTATGTACTACTAAGAGGAATAATAAATATTCACACACAGGGATGTATATACCTATGTATACGTATATACATTTACTAACTATATTCTCACACACTAAAAAATATTTCTGTGTGTAGATATATAGATATAGATATAGATATAGATATAGATATAGATATAGATAGATATAGATATAGATATAGATATAGATATAGATATAGATATAGATATAGATAGATATAGATACATAAATGAACTCATGTAGTACCAATCTGGAAAGAGGTTGGAATACAATTGATACGTAGTTATGTGTCTAGTTTTTGGAACAATTAGCTGCAAGTAGAACATAAAACTTGCTCTAGTACAACAGTCTTGTTCTCACTACAGGCTTGGAAAGTGCAAGGACTTCACATGTGCTTTCTCAGTCCTGATTTCCTTTAAATCGGTGAGGGGAATGGCTAGAATGACTATGATACATTAAACTCAATACTTACAATCAAACAGTAAACACAATAAATTTCAATATTATTTCACTGACATCAGCAACCTCAATGGATGCTAGCATTTTATCTTTTTTTTTTTATTGTTGTATAGATGGATGTATTTTTTTGGTATAGAAGTTTTCAAGATTTAAATTTCTTTTTCATAGAGCTGATTAAAATATGAAACCAGGAACTTTCAGTTATAAAATTTCTGTATTTTTTAATTATAATTTTTCTTTAAATTATTTGCATGGCTCTGGAAAAAGGTGAAGAAATTACAGTATTGGTATTTTGATGTCTAATTTTTAATAATAAGTGAAGGTTTCTTCAAACTCATTGTTGAGGAGCATAAGAAGTAAAATTCATCTACTCATGGCAGATGATTTTAACAGCTCACAAGAAATAAAAATCTTGTGACTCAAAGGATTGAGTAACTCTGAGAAAAATCTGTGACCCACAAAGCTTTGAGTCAAATGTATAATTTGAGTCAAATTTTCTTTTTTCAATTAAAATTTTATTGCTATCTAATAACTGCATAGTAGTTTGTCCTCTTTCACTGCCTTCCCAATAAGGTGGAACGCATGATAAAATGAGCTGGAGCAACAAAACTAAACTCCCAGGCCAGAAGATCAGAAACAGATGGCCAGAGACTTTGTGTCTGCAGATTTCAGAGGAGGCCAAGTTATACAGAACATATGAACACTAGAAAAGTAGCAGCTGACCCAAACTGCATTGAATACTGAGTTATAAGTGACAGACATATTCAACCAGGGCATGACTACAGCTGCCAGTAGTGCTTGGTTTTCTAAACTCTTTTGAATGATCTTACAAACTAATCTATCTTATAATAATGTTTTTGGAAGTTAAGTAATTCTTGAATGTGTAGCTGTTGTATCTATGGACTAGTGGAGAAAATGTGTCAGAACCTATTTGTAATTTTTTCCAAAGTATTTTCCATGAGTATCACCTGAATGGAATTGTATCTACCAAGTAGCTCACTTTCCAGCCAAGGAAGTTTGCCAGAAAATAGAATAACTTTGGATTTCTAAGTGATGATAGAAAAGGTGCTTACAGCAGAAAAAGGATTGAGGCACTATTTAAACAAGAATTACTTTGCCTTTTGTTTAACACATGACAGCACTGCACGTCAAAAAGTATGAGCAGATGCTGCCACACTTGATTGGAATCAGAGCAAATCCATGGAAATCCTGACCAGTAGAGACCAAGAGCTCTAGTTCTGAACTACCAATGCATTGGCTTCAACTCAGATGAGTAAAGGAAGCCAAAGTATCTATATTAAAGGAAGTAAAAAATGATCCTGTGATTAACCAGGAGCGTCTTTCTGCACTTTTTACACTTCCTTGGAAACATAATACTGATTTCACTACTTCATTGCATTGAAGCTTATCTATCTGAAGCTCCAGTGGTAACAGAAAGAGTAAATAGAATTCATAAAAAAAGAGCATGCATCATATAGCTCATATCCCTCTTTTTGTTAGAGGTCTTTAGTGACCTCTTCTAAAAGGTAAGTCTTTAAAATATGCAGCTTCTCTTTCTGTTCTATTCCCTCATTTCTTGAAATAAAATGTTATTGCATCAAGAAACAGATGTGAAGGGTTACAAAAGGAAAATATTTTTCAAATATTTGGCAGTAGAGAAAGAAGCTAATAGTATGTACTACTGATTTGAGGCACGTAATAGGAGCTCTAATATCTAGATATTTGCAGAGAATCAAAGCGATACTTGAACAGACTAAGCAGCTAAGGAATTAAGAGTTGAGGTGAACAATTCAAATCCACCTGTATCAGTCCTGAACAGGAGTCATTGAAGATCCCTGACATCTGTGAAATGAGTAATGGTTTCATTTCTTTTCCCAGGAGACCAGAATAACAGCTTTCAGCCAATAAAAGAAAAAAAAAAAAATCTGTGTGCAGAACCATCCTAAACCCCATAGCAACTGGTTTGAGTTTTCTTTTGTGTAATTTAAGTATGCAGTGCAATGTCAAGTTCAAGCCACTGATCACCTGAGACAAAATGAAGTCAAAGAGAAAGTTATCACTCAATATGAGTGAGGGCTACTCATGAGATTAATTAATAAAGGTCTTGTGGCTGTTGCCTGGGATCTCAGTATCCTTTAGTTATCTTTAAATTAAGATTAACAACTGCAGTATATAACCTTTTTTTATCAATTAAATTCATTTTAAATGCATGTAAATATCAGCATCTATTCTCATTACAATTGCCATCTCAATCATTCATGCATAGCAGGCCTGCTCATAAACATGTTTGACAACATTCCATTCTATATCGAGTGAGCACTCAGAGTAGCACTGGACCAAAGAGTGCTGGAAGAATTTGGCTTTCTGCTTGCGTCTGCTGCTGAAACAAGCAAGCTTCTGAGCTCTTCATTCAGTAAATAATAGTGACTGGGAACTCTAAGTGAAAAAACTATTTCTGACTATAGACTGTGAACTGGAAGTTCAGTAAGTAACTGGAAGTAACAATAAGAGTGCACCATGTATGTAGATGCTGATAGAATCCTGCTGTAACATTTGGATTTATCTTAGCCCTGTATTCAAGTTCAGAATTGGTGTAGACAAGGGTGGCTTAGTAAGAAATGTATCAATGGTGCTGAATAAACAAAGTGTATTACCTAGAAAAATGTGATTTTGCATGTCTTTATAGTGAAGTATGCCATCAGAGGATAGTTCAGTCATGGCATTCCACAAGTCTCAGTCCTGAAAATACTCTGATTTAATATTTTCTTCAAAGAGAGATGTACAAAAAGATAAGGACACAGTGACATTTTTAATACTGATTTGAGAAGATTTGAGAAGCATCATCCATAGCATGAAAAATCAGGATATTTATACAGATTAACCAGGTAACTGCAATGGTTATAATAGCAGAAGCAGGAAAATTTTTTCAGGCCAGAGTCCAATAACATGAGGTTGAAGGCTAATCAAAGTAATTTCTCATGCAGTTTGGGGATATGTAGCTAGGAGCAGCAACAAAGAAAACTGTGTATGCAGTAGCTGATCAGAGGATGAAACCAATTCCCACGTAATCCACCAATATGAAGATAAATTAGAGAAAAAAATTAAGACTTTGTATTTGTTACTGGTATTTTTATATCTTAAGTATTCTACAGAATTCTCATAATTTCTATAGAAAGAATTCAAAACTAAAGTCATCATTACTTACAGAAAAGACTATCAGTAGATTTTACCTGTATTCCGTTTACTGGATTTAGCCGCCCGAGTGAAAAAAACAACTTTTCTTAGTTTAACAGGATTAAAGAGCCCAAATGGACAAATGTTTTTCATTTGGAAAGAAGACAATGGAAAGAGCATATCCTCTAAATCTTGTGCACATAGTAGGTAGTGTCTGTTGAAGCATATAAATCTGCTTATGGGATAGTGGAAGACAGAGTTATGTTTTGTTAAAAAATTCTGCTAACAGTATTAAGTATTAACCTCTTAACAATCCTTTTTTTTTGAGGTGTAAGCCCTATCTGAAGGATATATATAGCCTCATGTATTATATTCACCTGCTCACTTTTCTTCCTGCAGATAAGAAGAACTTTTTGTGAGGTTACAAAATATTTTAAACTTCTTGAACTCTTAATTTTCTTCCCTTTGGGAATCTTGCCTAAAACTCTGGCCTTGCCAGTCTGAAAGGTGCACAGTGCACTGAGATTTAAAAGGCATTTCAAAAGTGAACATTGCTCCAGTATTTTAATTTTTAATTTTTAATTGATTTAATTTTTAATTTAATTGATTAAATTTTTAATTTAATTTTTAATTGATCCAGTTTTCCTATTTATTTAGAATGACTACCATTTACTTATGGGTGCAATGTCTTGACTGTTAATTGATTTAATGAAGAAAAGTGACTCCTTAAAGGAAACTAGAAACAAGTAAAAAGAATAGTGATTAGGTACAACATGGATTCCCAGTCTAGTGCTAATTGAAAAAGAGAAAATCTAATAGAAATACTTTTCTTTGGTATTTTATTGGATTTTGAATTCTTACAGTGCTTAATACGTGGAATAATTAACAGCATCTCTCAGTTGATGAGACAAGGAGAAAACACTTCTTCAGTTCAATCCCAGGACACTTAACTCAGAAGCAGGATTCCCTAGTTGTCCCCTCACATATAATTCTGTTCTGTAATTAACCTACTGCTTAATTAACAGAGCTTAGCCAATAGCTTTTGATGAATAATTTATTTGATGAATTTAGCCTTTTCTTTTCATAAACTGAATCAGAAGATAATAGAAATTTTCCAAGATTTATTTTATGAGTTAATATTTACAGACAACCTTGTTAAATAATTCTTGGTTTGTGGTTAATATTTCTTAAGTAAATGCTAGTATTTCTAATAACTTTCTGCTTTAGCAAGTTTATTAGTTTTCAATACATAAGTGACCATGATGTATATAGCTAAAACCAACAGACTGATAGTTCGGGGTTTTTTTCTAAGTTGTAATATTCACAGTTCATAATACATATTATCTTGTGATTAGTTCACGGATTAAGTGAGAAGCAGCAAAATATTAAATACCAGTTATAGTAACTAGGCATAAAATTCTGAGTTATTAACAGCTAATTAATTTGAAATATATGATGTAACACCCTATCTATACATGCACTTGTTTACTCTTTGAAAGCATATGTGGAACCATCAACATGACAGAAAAGAAAAATATAAAACTCATTTAATTGGTCTATGATCTGAAGAGTTTTTTACCTTTGAGCTCAGTAAAGCATATTATCACTGCATCCAAAGCCTACTGAAGTGTTTGGAGAAACCTCCACTGACTTCAGTATTGTTTGGCTTACACTATTAAATTGAAAGTATCATCTTCTGATTTAGATGCAGTGGAAAGACATATTCTCATAATATGGAACTCAATAATAGTGGATATGTGACTTCAACAGGACTGCTCTTTGATCCCTTATTAATGACTCTCTTCTTCCTTCTAAACTGTAGATGAAAACTCACTCACTCACTCACTCACTCAGGAAGGAAGGAAGGAAGGAGAAAAAGCAACATAAACTTTGGGGTACTGGAGATGTCATCAGATATCATTATCAGTAAGCATAGGGAAGCAGATATGCTAAGTCAGAAATATGTCTGTGGCCTGATTTTTAAGGAACAATCTTGCTTTAATCTGAGTTTTTGAATCATAATTAATTTTTCCTGAGTTGTCTTATGACTCACCCATCTTGGTTGGAGATGGATGTTATGTGAGGTATGAGTCACAGAAGTTTCTATTCTACAGTTTCTGTCAGATCTTTCAGCTGCAATGGGTTTACTCTGGAAAAACAATTAAATATTTTAAATCCATAACTAACGTGATTATTAATTATACAGCTCTGTGATACAGCTGTATTTATTTGGGTTTGCCTGACAGAGTTTTTTTCCTTGTAGAAGAAGATGCAGTTGATATATTGTCTGCTTTAGGTACCAACCAAGTGACCTGTGTTCCAGGAGAAAGATCACCCTTTAAATGCAGAACAACTTAAAAGCCTGTGCTGTGGGAGCCTGACTCTTCCATACACATTACAAGTCAAATGTATCAGAATCCATGATCAATGACACAGTACCTTTTTCTCATATCTATAGCTCTAATTTCAGCAGTGTTTTATGTACAAGTTCCCCAGAAATATTTTGTCAGTTGTTTATCCATTGACATATCTAAAATCTAGGAGCACCAAAGCTTTTGCTGATAGCTTTCCCTGTTCATCCTGTCATGCACTAGTCATGCCCTGGTAAGACAATCCATCTTTCACTTCGAAGAATCCTTTTTTCCGTTTGTATCTGATCTAGGTGTTACAAACAAAGCCTGGTTTTATACTGGAGCTAGTTTCTAGCAAAGAGATAAAGATACCTACAGTCCTTTAAATATAGCTGCATTTCCCTGCTACTGTCACAGCAGAGATCTATTCTCTTGCTTTAAGTTAAATGTTGGGAATCTTTTCCACTTATCTAAAGGTATACTCCCCTTAATGCCCAGAAACAGTGTTTTTTTCACCTAAATTATTAATTCTTCCTCAAACATGACTAAGATTCACACAGTAAGATTACCTGCAGGTTCCAAACTTCTCACTACTCTCTTGAGCTTGGCTTTGCCTGAGATAAATGATAGTACTGCTTCATCCAACACTGTGGTTTGAGAACTCATTAGCAGGAGGGAATCCAATTCACTTCTTTCTACTTTAGCTGTTTTTCTATGTTCCTGAAAAATATCTTCCCTGCCTGCCTATAAACAAACAGCCCTAGGGAGGTCCCTTAGTCCTGTTCCATGTTCCTGGATTGAGATGTCATCACTTATATAATTAAAAATTAATATTAAAATGCAATAGTTTCAAATACCCTAAAGAAGATGGCTAGACCTCAGATCTGCTACTCACAAATGTTTACTATTAACTTTGTTTTATGAATCTGCTTGGGAAATTATCTAATTTCCCTGCTGTGTCTAGAGTGTACAGAGGGGGTGTACATTGAGACCTAAGTCCTCAGAATCATGAAATCACATCTGAAGGAAGTGCCTTTTTGCAACCTAAGGTAATGTTTTTATCCTTTTGAACACATTTTGCATATTTCTCAAACCAGTTTTTCCCCTAGGCATTTAACTGACTCCCTGTTTAGTTCCTTCCTTGATCCTGTTTGACACCTGCAAATTTTCCTCTCTGTTATGCATAGAATCACATCACAGACACAGAGGCTGGACTCACAGCTTGATTTTTTAAAGATGCAGTATTCTGTATTGAACCCCTCAGCTTTTGACAGATCTAACCCAGCGGCTCTGTTTTGTGTCTGTATCATTACTCCACAGCAGTTGTTCAGCACAATATTTTCCCGGTGCTGGGATTTCCTACTACATTAGAAATGCACTTTGCAGTAGGTGCCAAGTATCAGGGAGTTCTAAATGTGTATCCCTGTTGTAGTTGATAGCCTGAAATGTATCTTTTCCCATCTTTTAGTTGTGATTCCCCCCCAGCTTCTCTTTCTCCTGTTTACCTGGCGTCAGGTTACCATGGTTACTGAAGTTTCTCTCCTCAGCCCCACGGCGAGAGGCCGGATAGAGTAAAGAGAGGACCCCGCTGGCATTTCCAGCTGCTTGAAGTTTCTTTAGCCCAGGAAAGCACGGGGTTGGGAGAAGAGAACTCTTCTTTCCTACACGGAAGTTTGTAACTTTTTCCTGTCCCAGAATGCCTCTGAGCTATGGAAGCTGAGAGGGCATGCTTACCTTGCCTTCCCTTTCTTTCCCCCCTGTGTTGCCAAGAAACCAAGCCCCCCCTGTCTCCCCCTCTGCCCCTCTGTATAGAATACTCCCACACCTTTGTGGGCATTTGAAGAAGTTGGTGTCTGTTATTTTTTATCTTGGCGTGTGTAACCTTGATTTGTAGAAAGTTTGTAAAATGTACTAACTGAGAAAATAATTGGTTCCCTCTCTGATGTTCCCTCCCTCCGAGAAACCCTGTTAAAAGAGACCCCCCAGACCCCAAATCCTTGGTCTCTCATCCTTTGGATTCCCCTTCACAGAAATAAACTGTGGAATGCAAACCAGAGAGAGAGTCCCCCCCTGATTTCTTTACTCGCTCTATAGACTTGGATTCTTGAAGAAAATCAGTGAACCCCACAAACATAAGCTGGCTCGAAACTCGAGTGAAGAGAAACCTCATCACTGAGCTAGCCGGGCCACACTCGAGAAGATCGAGTCATATCCCCACTCCAAATTTGCTTCCTAAATTGTCCAAAAGATCTCCCAGGACACTTAGATGCCCTCAAAGGAGTTGCACTCCTTTCTTCACCTCAGAACCCTAATGTGCAATATTTTGCATATTGCCATGCATGATGTCTGTCACAGCTAAAAAGAGAAGGCGTGGACTTTTTTAGTGCTGGCTATTCAATATCACCTACATCACATCTAGGGGCATGATTTTTTATCAGGAAAAGGTGGGGAATCCAAACAGAAGTGCACCATTTCTTTTTGCCTCGACTACTTTAGCGGAGGGACCTGCAGATCCTATCCACTCCTCCACAACCAACACTGCTCCTGCTCCACCTGGACCCTCCACACACCTCCCAGTGCAGCAGACTGGTAGTAACTAAGCTCAGCAGAAAGCAAACCATTCTCTGTTTTGTAAATTTTTTTTTTATTAATATTGTTGTGTTTATTGCATTTTCTTCAGCAAAATGTGATTCCAATCTATAATCTCTCTCAGTATTTTAATCCTCCACTATCAAGAGGGGAAGGCTTGAGTCTTAATTTCTCCGCTGATTTTTAAAACAAGCATAGTGTCTTAAAAGACTTGCAGTCATTTCCTATATCTGACATGTAGCCACAAGCCACAGGAGCAACTAAAATAAGAAACAGAGATTGAGGAAAAGAGGACAGAAAGGGAGAGAATTTGAATTCTGAAGAAATCAGATGTACTTTATTTTTTTTGCCAAGAAAGAGTCCTCTGAATTTAGCAGCAAAATCTTACTAGACTTTTGAATTGCTGAGATCCTTTGGAAGCTACATGAAAATTCAAGTGAAATTAATTTAAAATGTGGATGCAAATGTAAGATAAATTAATGTTGTGTTAATTAGTACTATTGACACTACTGTACTTGTAGGCATCCCTTTCTGCAAGAGAAATAAAGATATGTAAACAAATATTTTCCTTTCAATAACGCTTAAAAAAAAAAGAACTCTGAAAGAAGATATAATAGTGGTGGAATATTCCTAGTAGGGGTTTTATATTCAAAAGCATTTCAAAGGTAAATTCTCTAAAGCAGGCAGTAGCCCTGAGACATGAAGAGCTAATTTTTTTGAAATCTGCACACAGTGTAAAGATTACCAGAAAACAAGCACGAAATGGAAGTTTTTTTCACAACTCAAATTAAAGAATAGACGCTTCTGTAAACCTTCTATGAAAGAAGAAAATTATAATTTTGTTGCAAGTACTTGTTAAAAACATCTATATCTATGTTTTGGTCTGGAAATCTATGTTCTCTTGCTTTTCCTTGCAGAGACATCATTAATCAGCATGTATACCCATTGAGAGTGTCCTGTTGACCATTTACATATGTAAAAGTGGAGCTGGGCACAGTAGCACTTTTTATAATAATCTTAAAATTAATATTTTTCAGCTAGATCTCATTACAAAATACTTTTACAAATTGAATATGTTTTATTTTCTGAGCATTTTTATTGTCTTCTACTCTTGGTTCCTTGTGTGTTTTGGAACGAACATGGAGTTCTATCCAATGCATGTACCATATTTTACCTGCATTCCTCTTATGGTTCAAGATGTACATATACCCTCATTTATCTTTGTAAGGAGAGATAAGAGGCTGGAATTATCCTTGCAGTACTTGGAAATCCCAGTGTTTCAGACACTGTCATCTGAATCTTCATCTGTAATTGATGTTTATATCTGCTATTCTGCCCCAAAGAGCCATTGAGTTGTGTTGGCACTCAGATTGGGGAATGCAAGGGTAGCCGATGAAAATCAGTGTATTTCAGGATGTAGTGGAGGATACTGAAGTTAGTTATCTCATTGGTGGTTTTAGTTGCAACTATGGATAACAGGGTAGGATGTGTTCCCAAGGGAGTCTGGAAAGATGATCCTCATGATGGGCTTAACTCTGTAGGCTACTGTTAGTGGTAGAGACAAGGAATTAAGGGAAACTGGAGATAACACTAGTTAGGGCAATTCTTTGTATGATCTTCTATTGCAAACATGGGTGAGTCTTCACACTCTGCTTGGGTACTGGTCTAGAGAAGCTCCTAAAAACTAGTGACGTTGACCAAGAAAATCTCTTAGCTATAGCCCTGGCCTTGGAGAGCATGGTGTGTAGCAAAGAAAATGGATTTTCATGTCATGTTCCCTGGTTTCATTAATAATTATTTTACTTCCATTGGAAAGGTTACTCGCCTTCATTGTCATGAAGTTATAAGCAAATACATTTAACTACCAGCCCACAAAATTTGTTTAATCATTTCATGTCATTATTTGACCCTAAAATATGAAACATAAGAGGAAAAGTTAATTTTGTTTTCATCTGACTTTCCAAATCAAGAACAATTTTCTTTAAAAGCTTCCAAAAAGAGTGACTGAGTAATCTTGATATGTTACACAACTTCTCTATATAATACATTTTGTTTGCTGTGAAGTTCAAGGTTAACTATTTCATGAAGAATCAGCTGGACCGTAGGTCATATCTTACTGATGGCAATGTTACTTTTTTATTCAGAGATATTTTCTTACAGGTGTAACAAGCTCTCTGAAATAAAACTATGTTATCATATAACTAAAAAAATAAAATTAAAAAAATTGTGATGCATTCTTATGTCTAAATACTGTCATTAGAATCATCTGCATTTCAGTTTACATTCTTCAGAAAAACTCACAAAATTGTTAACTAATTAACAGGAGAAATAGCACTAGAAAATTTTATGACTACATTCAACAACCATATCTGGCAAAAGAAAAAAGAAGCTTGAAAATGTGTAATTTATATCTCTAATACAGAAAATTCCAATCCACAAAATTCAGTAGACACCATCTGGAGGATTCATTGTCTTTGGATTTAAAGCAGTGGGTTTTCAGAGACCTACTGACAGCTTGTGAAAGTGCTGAAAATTCAGCTTGGAGGGGTACACTGGGATCATGCACATAGTTGTTTATGGCTTTATCCTTCAGCAGTTTCATCTATAAACTTTACCTGCTGTTCAGTTATATAGGCATCAGGGGTTTTGAAAGACTATCTATATATAAATATTGGTGGGAGAATTGGACAGATATCTTAAAAATAAGTTCTTGTTTTGAAAATGGGTAAAAGTTTATGCAAAGTACTACTTGAAATCCAATGGGAAATTGTTGATGAAAATGAATAGTTCTTTTGGTGCTTTTTAAAAGGAAAATAATTAGATCTCTTAAATATCATGAAAAGGGCCTAAAGAACTGGAAATGATTTGATAGAAACCTCCTATTCACTAGAAATATATTTCATATTATATTAGTTGGATTATGTCTAGTTTGAGACAAAATCTGTTAAAAAAGGTCACAAAATACGGAAAAGCATTTTAGATATTTCATTCTGGTAGGATTTAATTTTGAAAATCTGATAACCTTTCTTAGTTATTTATGCAGCATAAAAACATATAAATGCCTCCTATTCTTGCAAAGTTTCTCAAAACCATTTCTGATTGAGTTAACCATATGGTATATCAGAAAACAAAGTTTTTTAATATAGATTTTACTTGGCTTGTAGAATAATGTTCATAACTGAAAAAAAAAAAATAAAGTTATAATGACACCGTGTTCTGGTGATAATAATGAAGATGGAGAATGGTACAGATGATAATTTCACTGTAGCTGTTGCTGACAACTGAAAATTTCCTTAGTTTCAGGTAGGCTGCCAAACCTCATTTATTGAGTATCTAAATAACTGTTTGAATAGACATATTTAAAAGGAATTAAAAGCCTTTTAAGGTTGTAGGTCCAAAGAAAGTGGTCTGGATATGATGAATAGAACTAAATTCATGAGCTTACAGGAGTGACTTTTACATACTGTCCTGACAACCCTTTGAGGTGTGCATTTGGATTTTGCTGTATGATTCACATTGAGATATAGATGACCTTTGCTGGACCCAGGTGTTTGCTGTCCCTATGAAGTCATGCTGTCAGCATTTCATCTGCCTCTGCTATTTATCAACTCATTCCTTATGCCAAGAAAGCTGATATAAGACTCCATGAGCTGCATCTTCAATACTCTGCCCTCTCTTCCCCAGGCTACCTCCAGGACTGGGTAGCCTGGGATACTGATGACGTTGAGCCTCTCTAGATCTAAAGCAATTTTACAGACAAAATCTGTCCCTTATGGCATGTTTTTTGGCCATTGCTGATCTTCATGCTCTATCTTTTAAAAGTGCTGGGTGGTAAAAAAGAATACAGGCCTGTCTGTAGTTGGGTGCAATAGCTAGGAAAGTGATAAGAACAGACATGAATTTTCTATCCATAGATAGCAATGAAAATTCCATCTTTTCCTTACAATAGCTAACAAAGACATTCTTTCAGAGACCCATTCCATTCTAAACAATTACTGCCACAAAAATAAATCAAGAGCAATTCTGCTTCTATCATTCCATCCAAACACTGCCCTCAGTTTGCTATGACTTGATGCTGCTACTATGCATATACCTTCAAAAAGGGGAGAATATAAAAATCCTTTTTCTGCTTATTCTAACTTGCAATAGCACCACTTCCTGGGATGTTAACCATCCAACTTACATTCTGTTTCGCAGCCTATTAGTAACAGCTATTTACTGGGTCTCAGAAAAAGTACGTGTTTTTCTAAGAACCACGATGAGAGCAGCAGTGTGAATGTCAAACAGATGTAATAGATCTTTGTCTAAAACTCCCTCCAGAAATCTCAGAGATCTTAAATTATTTGCATTATTAATTTACTTAATGGGTTTGCTGTTCTAATCTTGGGTCAACAAATATTTCTGTCTTGCAGGAAATCTCAGAAAAGGATAATTGTTTTCAACCCCTGAATTTTAATTAATCTTAGCTTACATGCAAAACAAATCTCCATTTTATTGCATAAAAACATGTCTTTTCAAAGTGTTGTTGTTCCAATTCAGTCTATTGATGACTGAAAAAGAGTTTTCTTCAAGGATTTATTCAATGCACCTATTTGTGTATTTAGGGCATTTTTTTGTCTCTTTCACTCATACACCAACCAGGATTTATGCACTGTGTTTCAGAGTATTTATAAATAATGACATGAGATGGGAGACTTAAAAGGAGCAGGTGTTCAAGCTCTTAAAGCTGTTAGAATGGATATTCACATAGATCTTTCTTGGAAAAAGGGACTCTGGGAGTTATAAAACTAGAGCTGTGTAAGCTTGGGACTACGTGCTCTTCTATCAGGTTCAGCAAACTGACAAGGAATCTGCTAAACAATTCAAGTGTGCTGGGACTCAAGAGCAGCTTGAAAGCATTTTTTAATTGCCCAAAAGGGTATTTAGGGGGTTGAATACATTAGGAAAGTGTGTTTTCTTATACTGTAAAATGACAAAAAAAAAAGACATGCTGTCTCTTATACCAGTGTGGCTTGCTTGGTTACTCATTCTCCTGGATACACACACACACACACACACACACACGAGTATAAATATCATATTTAAACCACAGGAAAAGGTGATATGGAAGGGAATATGACTGTAAAGTATAAAAGCACATTGGAACAAACTTTGAAAATTGCAAAATTTAATTTTTTTAGTACAAATTATTTTGTGCTGGCAATGTATGTTTAGTTAGATATTTTGACTCAAAAACTTAAATGGTTGCCATTTCTTGACTTACACAGTAAGAGATGTGGCTGACAGCTCTGCTTTGGAAACCACCATCCTGGTGACAGGGCCTCAAGCCATCACCTACACAAATGACACTACAATGACAAAATCTTGCATTCCCATAGGTGGGGAAAATAGATGGTTGACACTGAGCATCCAAAGCTCTAAATCCAAAGAGATTTAGAGAATCCAAAGCTTTCACCTACTGGGAGACAGTGAATATTTTTCTCTCTTTATGAAAATAATAAATTGATAAGTCTGATGAATTAGCAATAAATTTTATTAATCCAGTGCTAGGTTGTTTTTAATACATATAGTAGTTAAGAATTCATGCATATACCTGATGCTGTAGGTAACTTATTGTATGGAGATACAGAAGGTTAATTTAGTAATTTAAATAAGGAAGTGAACTTGTTTGAACATAACATTAGCACAGACAAAAAATGATTTCCAAAAATGTCCCAGATTCAGCATTTGTTAACAAAAGTCAGCTACCTTAGGCATAGGTTTCTAAGCACTTTAATGAAAACTTGAACTTGAGAATCTAAATTAAACCTTCAAGGTATGACTTCATTTAAAATTAAAGTTCAAGTGGTTGTTTGTTGTTCTATTCCTAGTTTCTTCAAAAATTACCTAAGAGTAAAAAATATGAAAACATTAAACTCTTTTAGACATACCTAAGCAACAGCTTTACACCTGTTCAGTAGTAACACAAAAGGCAGATGGTAGAGTAATAGCATTTCTATGGGGATTACAAGAATGCTTCTCAAAGAGTGGTTAAATGTACTCTGGAAGAGTCTTTTCACAGTTAGTAGGAGGTTATGAGAATTGCTTCTATAAAAAAGCTGCATGAAGCCATAAGTCCTTTATCTTTTAGGTCCTTGAGACCTGGAGCTATCATGGGCAAATAATGTAACTTTCAGGAAGTACAGCACCAAAAGAAAGAGAGAGTCTGAAAGGCAACTGCAATTTGTGCCTGGATGCACTGAGTTGATAAAAATAATTCTCTTGGCATTGGGTATACCCTTGCCCTGCTTTAAGTATGGAAAAAAAATCCTTATTTTGACTGAAATATTGAAAGCCAGGGTACTCCATGAAAGTCAACAACAGTTTTGTCTCTTGCTTCATTGTGCCATTTTTCACCACAGATGATTTTGTCAGGTGGAAATATAACTACAAATGTTTGTTATGGATCTATAGGCAATAAAATGAAACACAATTGTCTACTGCAGATAAATATTGTTGATGTAATACACCACCTGAAAAAAACAGCTCTTGGAAAATGTACCTTGAATAAAACTTTTCCCAGGTGCCATGCCAATGATTTCTCTGATTCACTGTGTAACATAAATAGAAATATTGATTAGAATTGTGGCATACAGAACTAATATATAAATAACTGTAAACCTACCCTTTCCCTAATTTCCCTTGCTCATTATGGCAGAAATATTTTTCAAGTTGCTGTTATTGCCGGAAGCTGTTTCTTAAAATAAACCATCTCTCACCAAAAACTACAGCCAAAGAAATCTTGTACGTTGCTCCACTGCTTTGAAATTTGTATATTTTTCTTTACAGAAAAGAACTCTGTAAGACTGTAAGAAAATAATTAATGATTCAACAATATATGAGGAGAATTACATGTTCCATGAAACTTGAAATCTCTCCTTTTATTTCTTATGTTTAGAAAAGGATTAAAAGCTGAGTTTTATGTAAAAATATACTGGGATTAAATTGTTAAAGGTCATTGGAATTATAAAAGAAGAATTGATTGATTTATGACAGGATCACACTTAAAGAGCTTGTCTGTTTGTATCTGCATGAAAACATATGTGGTTTTAAGTGCAATTGTAAGAAATTTTATTGAAATTTTCCTAAAACCACTTCATCTATTTATCTATTTGTGATATACTTTCACAAGGTTTTATAATGTCATGCCTTATGAATGATTTTCTTTATACATTATTCTGTAATATATGAAAGTAGAAAAACGACTTTGTAATACCAGAACTTCCAGCAAGTATCACACCACATATTTAATTCAATGTGATACTTTCAAATAAACCACTGAAAAGTCAAAACTGGGGTATAGATTGAGCTGCAAGATCAAAATAATGTAAAATTTTCTTCAGGAAATTACCTGGTGGGGTCCTTGGTATACTTTTCAAAAAGGCCTGCTTTAGAAGAAAAATGAACAACATTCTTTCTGCTTAAAACAAATTACAGGAACATGGAAAAGTCTCCTTCCTTACCAAAGCAAATTATTATTGGTGCATTAGAGACTTTGAATTCCTTGTATATGTGCAAAAGCAACTTATTATTAACCCCAGTGAAAGTAATAAGACATTTTTTCAAGGCTGGTTTGATCTTGGAAGGCCAGGATTTATTTCACTTGATATGCAGCATTTTTTGAAGCAGCAGAAGCTATAACTTTAGTGTTTTTTACTCTTATGCAAAAAAAGAAAGTGTTAGTGATAGTAAAAGCAAAGTAACAATGAAACATTAAAAAGCATGCAAGCCATTTAACAGTCATGCATTTTGTAAAAATTGACATTAAAATCTATCAATGGCATTATTTGTTAATTTTAGTTATAATTTCACTGCTCTGGTCTACATTACACAACCTTTCATAATTTTTAGCAAGGATAGTGCATGTTCTTTTCTTGTTATGGAAGGATATAAAAACACAACTTGTATTGCCAGTTACTCTTCTGAAATGGATCCACTAAAATATTTTTGCAATATGTCACAGGTACATTTCTAAGGACTTTTTCCCTTTCTTTGAACCTAGTAAAACTTCAAATCAATGAAATCTTGTACCCTATTGAGGGATGATTTTTCTACTAACTGAAGTACAAAATGCCTGAATACAAAACATCTGATATATCATAGCTTGCGCAAAAAATTATTTATCCTGCATCACTTTTTCCTTAAGCAAATTATTTGCCTTTCAAATGATGGGCCAGAAGAAGCAAGAATTAAGGGCACAAAAGCAACAGAAAGCAGGAGGAAACAAGTACAAACATTAATATATTATGGGAGAGAAAAGTGTGCTGCTGCAAAATATTCCTTTTACACTGTGAGCCCAGCTACCTACCTTCATCCTAGCCAAAGAACTGTTAACATTTGTTTAACTACTTCCATATCAGCTATTGACACTTTTGTGTGTTGCTATAGAATACTGAAGCATGCATATTGGTTTGTCTGCAGGGTAGTTTTGCCAGCAGTAATTTTCATTTCCAAAAATTCTGTATCTGCTGCTTCTTCAGTACATTACTTTGTCATTAAAATGAATTTTTTGTGGTACGAGTTTGGTACAATAACAATAAGTACCTGACCCTTAGGCATTTGAAAGTATTCCCCCTGGAACCTACAGAGATTTCAAGGAAAAAAAAAAGTCTTAGGATCACAAGCTCCACTCATATACTGTAGGTCTATGTTTCTAGTTGCTTTTGAATTTTCAAAATTTAAATTTTCAGCATAAAATATCATAGCTGTCTGATATGCTTAAAAAAATTTAAAGAAAAGATCTATGTACTTCAGGAAAAATATTTGTGAATAAGCAATGTGTTTTCTTGAACTTATTTTGTTTATATTTTATTATGTTTGAAAAACACCCATTTTTCTGTATCTTTTACGCATCTCATTACAACATAATATGTCTTTAAAAAAGAAAGGACGAGTCAGGAAAAAAGTGTATTCATTGACACTGCATTTCGGATTTTTTGCTACAAATGAAGAACCAAAGCTATATCAAGTAACTTTCATCAACACTTGAGTTTTCTATAAAGTGTATTCTTTTCATACATTAACTCCAGGGACACATGACACAAATTTATATAACTGAGAAGGAAGATCCTGTCCTTCTCTGAAATTTACTGTATCTCCCACTACAACACAATTATCCTGGCATTCTTCTCTAAAATTTAAAGCAGTCGCCTACAATAGTTATGTATTTAGAAAGGTCTTCTGAAATCAGTAAACTTGGTGTGAATTTATCTTCTGCTAAAGTTGTGTCTCTAAATAATTTCTGAAGTTCAATGATATAATAAACTTTCAATATTATAAATAGGTTTTTTTTGACCAATAAGTGCGATGAAAAAGGGAGGAGTCAAAACCTGATAGGTTAAAAGGAAAGAACTGGGCCATCATTGGAATAAGGCATTAATCTGTTGTGATGACTGATTTTAAGTAAAAACTACTTTGTAGGGGGAAACTAAATTTTGAAACAAAATTATTGAAACAAATGAATAATCTTTCACAAAGTTTTCTTGGTGTTTATAAAAAATTATAGTTTAAAGTAGCAAAGTTCATAAAAACAGTATATTTTATATTTTTTATTTTTTACTTCTCAACCACAAAGCATTCTTATCTTTCTTGTATGTGTCTTCCACACCAAAGAGGGCTTTTTTTTTAACATTAAAATCTTGTTCTTTTTTGAAACAGAGAATCCAAAATTTTGTTTTCAGAAAATAATGATTTGAAGAAGAGAGTAAATATCAATAGGGGTAGATGTTGTTTGATGAAAATCTGAAGTTCATTGATTAAGGATGAAGAAATGTTAGCCATATGCTGATTCCATATCTGTTATATGATGAGGATACTAACAAAATGCTGAAAGAATTGAGTACAACTAATATTAAACGCAGTCTCTTCACAGGATTAATAGAGGAAAAGCTTTTTTTCTAAAGTTTCAGAGTAGTTATATAAGAGTCTTAGACTTATTACACTATTTGGTACAACATTTTGAAAGTTAGTTAAAAAAACTTCAGTTGATAACTCTTAGAGGGGTAGTAACCTGGAGTGAATATTTAATGGGCTGTTGTGTTCTCACAAGAACAAAATTGCAACAGGATGACTATGATGTCTCATTATGGACTTCTGGATTAGGTTCTTTTTCCCTTTGAACTGAAGATTGACGAGAGGGAGGCAGTTTTCTCTTGTTCGGTCTCAGTTGTTTATTTTTTTCTTATCAGCATTACAAGGTACAAAGAGCTATGTGCACTATGACAGAAATGGGTAAAATGGCTAACAAAGATCTTCTTCAAGGTCTTTTATATGTCCATTTACCCAATTAACAGATGCCAACTAAATTATTTTTCTTAGTGACCCAATGACCCAACAACTGTGTGCTGCACTATGGTATTTTCTATCCAATCACTTACTACTACCCAAAAACCCCTAGGAGAAGAACATGAAGAAGAAAGAAGAAGGACAAGAGACAACACCCTAAATCCTCCATCTTGTCTCCTGTTCTCTAAAGTAACTTTTTCACCCAGTGATTTAAGAAACTCTCTAATCTACACACTTACACTTTTCCTATCTAACTTTAACATTTGTTTTCATGTATCACCATGAAAACATGCTCATGAATTTCATATTATATGAAATTCAGTGTTTCTTTGAATCCTAGAACTAAGCATTAGAAACAAAGGCACACACTCTGTATCTCAGACTCCAACACTATGATATACAAAATGCCTTTTGCATTTATTTTTTGTAATACACTTTTCAAACCAAACAAAAGGCACTTCTGTTACAGGCCTACTTTTTCTAAAAATAGTTCCATTTGGATTAAAATAAGTCAAACAAAAAAAACCAAGTGTTCTGGAAAACTGTCATCTAGTTCTATTTTCTACAGTAACAGCAAATCTCTTTCATGTGTCCATAGCCTAGAACAAGACCAGGAAGGTTTAATGAAACCAGCTCACTTTGCCCTGTTGCTGTTCAATCAGCACTAATGTGACTACAGCCATTAGCTCAAACTTTATGATGTATTTTCACAATGTACTGTATGACAAAGTACTTTTGGGGAACCTGACTGGTTCTGAAGCTTGTGCAAATCCAGTGGGCTTGCAGTGCTTTAAAAATCATCTATGAGTATATGCCTAAGTGTGAGAATGTAAAAAATATTACTGAAAGTCACATATATTATTCAATAAGTATTTAAGCTTTGTCTTCAGAAGCCAGTAATAAGGCTCTTACCCTTCTTAGTTATAAAAGCTTTGCATATTCTGGGACTTTCAATTTCTGGCATACAAGTGAGATTCAACCACTCGAGTGTTTTGATGAGCTCATATACATTTAATTTCTTTCATTACAAACCAATAGTGAACAATTAAATCTGATGTCTTCTACTATCTTCCATGTGATATGATACAATCTGATAACTTTTAGGCATTCAGGGTGATACACCATTCATGTTTCTGCATATCCGTTTCCTTGGCCTTGTGAACACCTCTATTTGCAATGCTTTGGTGTGTATTCTTGTAGGGTTTGCTTGAGGAAAAAAATACCTGTCTGGTTTCCATTTTGGCCTTACACTACTCTAGTTTGCCTCAATTTCTGAAGTGTGAGCACCTTTCTGGATGAAGTCTCTTTCTTTTTCATCTCATTACACTGTTTCTATATGCCAGAAATTAAAAATTCTTTAGGTAGTATGCTCTTACGTCTGGGAGCTTTTCCGTAGAAATAAATATTTTTATTACACTAAAGAGACTCTTTGTACTTGTCAAGATGGTGCCAAAGGATCATTAGTCAAGACCTTTTAAGATAGGAGAAGAGAGTAATTTTTAATATTGATGTGTTCTTTTCATTTTCTAATGTCAACAGAATTTCTATTTTTGAACACATTTGGAGTTCTCTAATTTTTTTTTCCTATGATAGCTCAGGTAGAAATGAAATGAGCTATAAGATAGGCTCCAATAAATTTTGTCTATCCAGTACCAGATTTTCCCCATTTGTAATACTGCACAAGGCTGGTTTTGTATATTCCGTGGTTTTCCACTGTATATCTCATCAGATTAACAGCCTCTTTAGTTTTATATACTGCACATATATAACATCATTAACCCTCATGACCTGTTGGGCAGTAAGTTGTGAAAGATATATAACAAAGGGTAAGTGAGAAAATAAGAGTTCAATATTTCAGAATTTTATCTGAATATATTAAAATCACCATTCTTTGTACTGTAGAAAAAGCTTGTTTAAGTTTAAATTAATACTTAGTACATTGCATCTAATTTATTTAAATTTCATTTCCCTTGGTCAGTAGTCTTCCTATTTATTATCTTAAAGTTTGAAGTTAAGAAGCATTGATCTACAAAATTTTAGGTTAAATATCAACATTAAACAGGAAGAAAAAGGATACAAATGTTATTAAATAAGATCACAGATTCAACATGCATTTGATTCAAGGTTTAAATATAATATGTGTTTAAATGTCATCCCTCCACCTCTTCATTAGCTTTTAAATTGATTTTTCAAAATGAGTACTAAGATTCAGGAGGAAATGTTGTACCTCAGCATTCAATGATTCATTTTTAAGTGTTAATTCAAACATTATGTCATGAAGTTCATAGTTCCAACATTACATCATAGTATCAGATGCCATACCAAACATCTAACATCCAAGTTATCTAATAACCAGAAAGGGGACAAGAGTATATTATGACCTGCCCCTGAGGGTGAGGGTAACTCAGGTTCTTGTTAATAGATCCATTGGGACAGGTTAGAGTGAAATGAACCTGAATGATTGGTGTTTTGTTTATTGTTATTATATATATAAATATATATGTAATATAGCAATGTAAAGGCATAAAGTATAACACTGAAGAAAATGTATAAGGAGAAGAAAGAAAAACAAAGGTAAGAGTATAAAGATAACACCATCTGTGGATCTCGTAACAAGACTTGCTTTTTGCAATGCAGATATCCTTGGGTCAAAGTGGTGGTCATAGTCTTGATCTCTTGGGAGTGGGGAAAAGCCCAGAAAACACAAAGTTCAGTGTGTTAATATACACTTAGGTTAAAATGGGAACACGCAGGTAACTCCCCCGGGGTGAAGTTTTACACTTGCAACAGTGTAGAGTCATGCAGAGTCCTCCTGTGGAAGGCCCCAAAACTCAGTGTTGGTTTTGGATGGTTCATTACAGGTTTCAATGGCATGACATCTGCCTCTCCCATCAATATAGTTGAAGCAGTTATGCCCCCTCAGAAGGGAATAACACCCTCAGGCCTCTGTGTGCATGTCTCAGTATCTGCCCAGAGTGGAGTTTCACAACTGAGCCAGCTGTGTAAGGGAGTATCGTCATGAAAAAAATCACTGTGCTTTCAAGACCCACCTATCTGTTTCTAAACCCAGCTTGTAGTCTCTGGTGGTGGGCGTTCACTCCTCCTGTCTTATGCAGATCAGATATTTTGCCATCACATAGCCGAAACCTCTCCTCCTCCCCTTTGGCCGGGAGGTTTTAACCTGCCCCCAGCCCAGGCTATCTCTGCAAATGGCCAATTGTTCTTTGTCATTTACCATCAACATATCAGTCCCTCACAGAGTGTTAAAGAAACTTCTGTGTCAATCATCCAGTAGCCACTCTGGGAGTCACAACACACCACCTGAGCTGGGACACTGAGTAAATTATATAAATCAGAGCAGAGAAATCTCAATTTTTTCATGAATTATAAAATAGATAAAGGTTTGGCTGCGGGTGACCAGTACTGGTATTACTCATGATGCAGTATGTTTTAATGTTTTCATTGATGGTCTTGTACAAAAATAGGAGTGTTTCTTTCTCTGATTTTTAAGGTATCATTGTTATGGAGAAAGAAATCTGTATACAGTAAGAATAGATGCTTTGAAAGCTATAAAGTTGTCTCATATAATTTGATTTTTTGTGCAAGGACATATATTTACTGACTAATACCAATATTATTTTGTTATAAATTTAAAGATCAGAAATTAAATATAATAAAAGAATTATAAATAATTTTAAAACAAATAAATATATATATAATAATATATAATATTAAATATAAACCTTTACATTAATATATATATCTGTGTATAGCAGCTGATATTACATTAAGAGGACAGGTCTCCATTCCAAAATGGGAAAGAAGAAAACCAAAGGATGAATGACACAAGGAAGATAAAAAGGCTATAAACAAGTACACAGCAAGTCAGAAATAAGCTTCTAATCATCACAACAGTGAGGTTTTAGAACAGCTTTCCAGTACTGTTTGTGCAAGTAAGAGTTTATTAAAATTGAAATGGTCCTAATGCTGTTCATGAGAAAAAAATTATGACTGATTGACTGTGAGTAAAATCTTGTAGCCCATACTTTTGGAATCTGGAATTTTCTGGCAAAAAGTACACTGTTAAAGAGGTAAAAGTTATACTTTCAAAAGTGACCTTCTCAAAAACAGTTTGTTTATTTCCACAAGCACTATAAAATACTTATTTGACAGGAATGATCAGGGTAAATAGAAAGGACTTTGACAAATTAAAGTGCAACAGAGCTAGCATTCAAAAGGGTATGGCCTATATGCATTCCCTGGGTTGGAATTTCTGGGTAGGTAACTAGGATGCTGGTGTCCAGCTAAAAAGAAAGATAGTTTCTGACTGATGGGTTCAGAAATCCCAAGAGGTCTTAATTTGGATTATATTTTAGTTCCATGGGCTTTCCAAGGTTCTATTATCCCAGATTTTCAATGTAAACTTCTGAGGGAATTAAATATTGTATGGCAAATTCCCTTATTATGCCTTTGCAATCTTTTACAGGTGCCAAATTTCAAATACCATTAAAAAGATCAGATGATTTTCCTGAATCACTGTGATATCACAATTCATATACAAGTAACTTTTCTAAATTTATTAATTTCCTGATGCCAATTACATATTTGAAAGGGCCCAACTCCCTTCTGGTTTCTATGGTTTTATGCATGTGAGAAACTTTGTTGAACCCAAGTTGCTATAGATTTATTTTGGTGGAGGAAACAAGTGATATATCTAATATTCTAATTTGTTTCTATGGTCAGAATTGTAGTGCCATTTAAGAAGACAAAAAATAGATTTATGTATATTTTTTTTTTCCTGGCTCCAAGATCCACCAAGGGCCTGCAATTCTAGTATGAGCTCTGCTTTATCTTGGTTAAAAATTCTTTTCTCATGTGTGAATCAAATTGAGGTTGTGTTGCAATTAACTTCAACAACATCTTCTGTTCATGATTACACTGTTATAAAATGAGTAAAAATTCACTTAAGTGAATGCAGTTCAGTGCTGTCTTGTCCAAAGTAATGACAAGTGACTATGTTTTGACCATAAAAAAATTGATAATGAGTCTCGCAAGGCTGATAAAATTTTCATTAAGAATACAATTCACTTTGGATTTTCAGTCACCCACATTTAACTATTTAGTACTATTTGTGATAGCTAGAGTATTTCACTTGGAATCTAACCAGTGTTTAAGAATTCCAAATATGTGATGTCATGTGTTGCAGTTCCTTGTGGATGTCTTAAGTTTCCTTACAATATTTTTATCCATTTGTATGAAACAGGATCAGGCCATATATTTGTATTAGGTGATATTCCACATTAAGAAAGAAAAAATATCAAAGGAAAATATGTTCTCAATGGAATACAATAGTGCAGCAAAAATAAGCTGCAGCTCAGAAAGCATTTAATATTTTTATTAAAAGTGTGTGTGGTAGGAAATAGCTACAGGAAGACTTGAAGAAGATTTAAAATGGTCACTTAAGATATATACATGGGAATGGACTGTATGGGTAATGCAGTGCACAGAAGTTCTTTTTAATAATTTTCATTGCTAATGCAATCTTTAATCAAGCAACAGAATATATCTTGAACTTGAGTCTGCCTTCCACTGCATGCAGTAACTAACTCTGTTTAAGTAATTTGGAATTCTACTAGCACAAAAGTGATGTAAAAATTTAATCAGGACTATTACATCTTCTGGCTGTAAACCAAATATGCATTTGGATTTCCTTGTGGAAATTCCAGTAGGACTACTATTAAAAACAAACTAACAAAACCCCAAAACCACCCCCACCCAAAAAAGGCCCCTCCAAACCCACCCCCACACATAATGAACTATGGAGATTAATCAAAACCCTGTAGCATCTTTTCATTCTCTCTCTATTCACTCTGTTTTCAGATGTCAAAACTCAATAATAAATAAATTTCTTTCTGTTTAGTCAGTTGAATGTATTCTTGCATTCCTACATTAATATTCCAGTAGTAAAGCTGCTCAAAGACTTGAGATTTTTGAGAGCTTACACACAAAAGAGAACATATAAAACAATCAGTAAAGATGAAAGTAAAAATAAATAATCAGATTCAGGCTTAAACGTTCTTAATAAGGAAAAGACTGGGTAGATCACTGTTGTATGTCTAAAATCCACAGCTATTTTATGTCTCTTAGGAAACTGGCAGGAATTTTCTTTTTAATTTCTATTGGACTTAGAACTTTCCAGAGCAAACTTTCCAGAGAACTTTATGTAAGTTTACAGTAGCATTTTATGCTATGTAAAAATTAGTATGTCAGTCACTTATTGTATTGAAACAGCACTGTGCTATGCACTGCTAAAACACAGTGGGGTACAAACCTTACATCTGAACACCTTTTGGGCTATGAAGGCAAGAAAAAGGCAAAGTGTGAGAAGATAAACAGCACTGGAAAGGTAAATCACTTGCATGCAGCCAGGACTGTGTCAGAGGCATTGAAAAAAATTCAAATGTCCCTGAGGGTCCCTCACACTGTGGGACTAGCTCTGTCTCTCTCTTCAACTCATTTCTCGTAGCAGATCAGCTGTGCAATTCTTAACAGATCTGTGGGCACCTTCCAGCAGCTATGGATGCTGACAACAGTTCTCAGCTGTTCCATGCTTCTTCAAACTTTTTCCTGAATCTATGTTTTCTTCTCCTAATGTTCCTTTTCTGTTCAGTCATTTCCATGCTGGGATAAATTTTGTAAATCTGTTAAGAACAAAATTAAGGACAAAAGATACCAAGTCTCCTGACTGATCCTTAAGTCTCCTGCTGGACAAGGCAGTGCTTTAATTTAACCTCCAAGCTTCCATTTTTTCATAGGAAACAGCTATTTGCAAATCAGTGTTGTTAAATTGTACTCACATGGGAAGCCAGTCTTGCTTCTCCAGTGGTTGCCAGTTCAATTTCTTTGAGACAGATTTTTTTCACGAGCACACAAGTTGGAACTCTTGCAGTATGAAATTGTCTTTGTGATTGGAAATCTCAGGAGGATGGTGCCATCTGATTCTCTTTGGGATCTTTTTGGAGCTGGACCTAATCTTGTTTAATCAAGATTTTCAGTTCTGTTTCTTTTGTTTCTCATTTTTAATGAATTTCCATGCCAATGTTTTTTTCTCCAGATCACAAGCCTTTTAGAGCACAACTATCGCTATCTCAACTGTTTCATGTCCATCTTTGCTTTTACATTTCTCATCTTGCATGGCTTTCATCTACAAACATCCCCCTAATAGCTGAAGGGTGGGTGGCAAGAGGGTGGATCCAGGTTCTTCTCAGTGGTACCCAGCGATAGGACAAGAGGTAACGGCCAGAAACTGATGCACAGGAAGTTCCACCTGAACATGAGGAAGAACTTCATTCCTGTGCAGCTGACTGAGCACTGGAATAGGTTGCCCAGAAATGTTATGGAGTCTCCCTACCTGGAGATATTCAAGAACTGCGTGGACACACTCCTCTGTTCTGGGATGACCAGAATCATTAGGCAGGGAGGTTGGACCAGAGGACCCACTGGTCCCTTCCAACCTGACCTATTCTGTTGATTCTGTGAAACTTCTGTGAAAGTCAATACTACTCTTCAGAAAGGCTAAATGAAGGTCACATAGCTGCGTCACATAAAACTGGGCTGTGTGTTACACCCAGGTGTTGCACAACAAATATAAGGATACCATAACCTTTATTTTCAGTGAATGTAGGCAAAATTCATTCCACCTACCTTTAGCCAAATGAATTCAAAGATCAATTATGTGGAGTGTGATGTCCCATACTTAAGGAGAAGGAAACACCTAAACTCATAAATAAACACTTAGACTCGTAAATACTAGTGACTGAAAAGAAGGATAAAAGTCAGAGGGTCCAAAAACAATCAGAAAGTTTTTTAGTAAACTGAACACTTGGCATGGAAATTGGTGTTTGTCCCTGCCACATATATAAACACACAGCAGTGGGTTTTGGATAAAAGGGTATGGTGGAAGGGAAGACATAAAGGAAAATATGAACTAAAGAGGGAGAGAGAAAGAGAGAATGAAGGAGAGAAAAAGAGAGAGAAAAAGAGATCCCCAGTCCTGGTTTTAGTGTCAATCCAGCTGATTGGATGTTAATCCTGACTTCAGCATGGATCCAGCTGCATCAGTCTCGCTGATGGGATGAGCAGGGTCCTGGGGCCACCACCCAGGCTCAGTGGGGTACATTTTCATGAGTAGATTTCTTTGCCTGGAAGATAGGTTTTCTTGCTTTCTATGAAAGCTAGTTACCATGTGAAGTCTGTTCTTTCAGACCATTCTGGAAACAAGTAAGAGGGGTTTGGGATTCTTGGGTGGTTTTGCTATTCCCCTACAGTCTGCTCCTACTTCTTGGCCTCATTCCTACACTTCTACTGTCTTTTTTCTGTTGTCCCTCTGTGGACTAGAACAAGGATATTTGTCTCAGAATAGTGCTGCCCTCTCTCTGTATGACTCCCTCCTTCTCCAGCCTTGTTCTTTCTCATGTTAATATTAACAGTCCTTTCTTATTAGTAACAATTCTTGTCTGTTATTTAAAACAGTCTTTGGTTGACTCCACAGTCAGCTGGCTATGGGTGTTTGAGACATACAAATTAGCCTCCCATATTCTGGGATTCTACACAGAATGAGAAAGGCGTCCTCCTTAAAGAAATTCATCCTGCCAAAAGATGGTTTTCCAAGCAAAGTGGGATGAATCAGACCCAGAGCTTCTGTTATCACTTCATTGATTTCTAAAGGAGTCTAAGTTACTAGTTTTGGCCAAAAATTTACCTGCTTTGGGACTGGGGGAAGGGTATTAGGGATGATTATTGCTCTATGTGATCAAAAAGATTTTGTTATTGTTATGAAGAAATAGAAATTCAGAAAACTGAAAATAGCTGCATTAATACCTCTGATAATTTGAAAAGGAACAACTTATAAAAGATCTTTTATGAAGTACACCAAGAAACCAGCTTTCAATTTATTCTGAATACATTTTTCCCCTTCTTTCTCTCATGCCTACAGGTCTGCTTTTTTAAAAGGCTTTTCAAAAAACTTAAATCAAATATCTTACTTAATCAATGCTCATTTATATGATATTTAGGAAAGCACAAACCAATAATTTATCTGAATATAAAAGTGGATGACAAAGAGAGGATGACAAGTGAAGAATTAGATCAACAGATTGAAAAGTGTTTGGATTCCATCTCATTTACTCCAAAGATCTAATTTAATAAAAAAAAAAAACTCTACAAAAGAACATATATGAAGTTGATCAATAGGGTTTATTTAAAATCAAAGATTAATTATTTGAACTGGATTAGAAAGACTCCTTTGAAAATAGATAACATTCACCTCTCAAAATTGGATGTATTTACAGGTGATGACTAATTAAAAGTAAAGAATGTCATTTGTACTGCAGGCCAAAAAAAACCATTCCTGTAATACATATTGAAAGTGAAAGTACTTCTGAAAAAAAACGCAGTTAAACCACTATGTGACAGTGCTGCAATATGCCCTGTCCTGTAGAGAGCTGAGTTCATAATCAAATGGGAATTTTGCTTTGTAGACTGATGGAGGCTGGGAGGCCTTTGAGGTGCAATGAAAAGATTTTCCTCTGTGAGGTTTCTGTTCATGTGCATATGTCTATCACCCACTGTGAGATAATTCAGAGTGACATGAAGCAGTAACTTCACATCATAGAGACTTTCTGCTACTTGGTGAGCACTGGTGATGGAACATTGTTAAAGAAGTATGACCTCACTATATAATGGGATGAAAAAAAGGCTTCTTTTAAGAAGGGGCATAATTGCATGTAACTGTAACCTGATGAAATGCTAATACATGAAAAGTAAGTACACATGGAAAAAAAAAATCCCCATTTAGTAAGTACTCTAATACACATTTCTCATGCTTCTAATATGTGTAAATCACCTATATTTTTCAGCTTGGCAATCTGTAAAAAATGTTTCCATAGAAAAAAATGCTGAAACTTTACTCAAAGGAAACAAAAAGCTTCAAATCTTGTAGTGTGGTATAGCAAGCTATTATCTGTTTCTGTTCAATAATTCTCATTAAGGATGATAACCAGGTTGGAACAATTTTGATCTAATCAAATCGCCTAACTCTGCATCACGTCCCAAAAATGCTGGTACTGTAAGCTACATCTGTGTTATGAGGATTTGCACCACAGGTAGGAAAACAGAGCAGTAATATAACATTAAAGAGCTGGTCTAACATCCTTTTCAATGCCTTTGAACATGGTGAAATTTGTTACTGTGAAATCTTATTGACTCTACTCAGTCAAAAGGAGACAGATTGAGAAGTGTTTATTAACTTACATTACTAAAGTTACGTTCCTGACCAAAAAAAATACTTCTAACATGCTAGGAGCCTTTGTGAAGGTTTTATGTGACTTATAAATTACACAGACCTTGTAACAGAAGAAAGCTGTATAGATATGTGACCTCTCATTTTCTTGTCTAGCACTTTTCCTCTCCTTAAATAGGGAGCTGCTCCTACCATCCCTGAATAGACAATGAGAGTAGCAAGGGCAGGGATGAATGTCAGTGTCCTAACACCTGGCTGACACACTAGAAAACAGATATATAAAACACAGTTTATTTCCTTGTTCTAGGCTGCTTTATCTGTTTTAGACAAATCAAATGTTGATTGGGGTATCATAGCTCACTTTTCCCATTGTATTCTCCCCTTTTCCTAATTCTCTTCTCAAATCTTTGCTCCCAATACAAGAGAAGCAGCCCATCCTTTCCAGTAGAAGTGTTCCATATACTGTGTCCAAATGGGCTACAAAGACATAGACCTTTGTTCTGACCTTGCCTACTATTTTCAATTCATTCTCTAAAAAAATTAGCTTTAAAAAGAACAACAGGCCTACTCATCAAATGGTTGCTCTGCATCATTTCAGTTATCACCTCAATTATATCTCAAGAAAGACCTGTCCCAGCAATTCCATGCTTTTGCACTTTTTGTACACAAGCCATTTTGTCAGCCATCATACTCCCAGCCCTTTTTTCTTTTCTTCCCACAGCTCAATTGTACATTTGTCATTCTCCAGCAGTCAGACCAGGCTGGGAATGGCGGCTGGGATGGAAATGAAAGTCTCAAAGCAAGTTATGTCTCAAAAAAACAACTCTTTCATGTAGTGAACACTAGCTTAATTATGTATTTTTCAGATTTTTGAAATGCTATAAAATTACTTCAGAGGTTTTGCCTTCACCAATCTCACATCTGTATGGCAAGTGCTATGATAAAATCTTTCTAAAACATTTATCTGAGAAATTAATTAACCTTTGAATAAAAATATTGCTGACCCAAGTTAGCTGGTCTGATTTGCTAGCTGTGACCCACTCACTACTCCTAATGACAACTTCTGCCAAAAGGGTGAGAAATATTTGGTCTTTGTAGGTTTCTTTTCATGTACTTCCAGAGTTCACTCTGTAATGGGAAATTTAGGTCTCTCTTTGCAGAGCTTCAGTGTTTCTGCAGACTTTCCAAACTTTTATATAATATCCTCATTTTTAAAGCAGCTGAACTGGGAGGTGACACAGGAGACTCCAGTTTAGCTCTTTAAATAGAAATTAAGTTTTATAACATCCTAGTTGCCTGAGGTTACAGTGCACAACAGCTAAAAATGTTCTTGGACTTTGGATGATTTTGATTTTACAAGTCCCTGTCTATTACAGTGTAAATTGTTTAGAAATGATGGAAAGATTGATTTTGTATCTCTTCTATGTTTTTACCTGTTTTATTTCCATAAAACTCACAAGAAATACATCCTGACATCCACATTATGTAATTGGGAAATTCCATTTCTTTTTCTTAGAAGAACTGAACAGCCTTTCTAGCTTTAATTTCATACCTATTGTTTATATGTTATATTTTATATCACAAGTATTGCTATGGGCATGAATCTGCAAAAGTCACTCAGAAACCTGGATTTTGGCAAGCATTCACTTAGGTTTCAAGAGACCAGGCTTTCCAGTTCTGTTGCTTGGGGTTTTTTTATGAATGTGTTCATCTCTTTCTGTGCCCAAATTACACATTTGTGAAATGGTCACTGTGACCCACAGCTCTAGAGGAGGCTGAGACAATAGAAGGGAAATATGTTTATTACGATTAACATATCTTAATATTTGATTAGATGTAGGTTGGGCCTGGATAAGAGACTACTTCAAGCTTAAGGTGTATCCCCTAATAAGAGGAGAGACCTCAGCTTTTTCTGTGTTTTGTTTGTGATTCAAAGACCCCACTGGGCACAAAGAATGGTTGGGTGTGCACTGACAAATAAAAGTCTGTGAAGCCTCTTTCACAAACGGGTATTTTCCACTGCTTAAATAATTATCAAAGCTTTTGTCAAAAAACAGGTTTTGGTATGAAGTTAGTGTGAATTTGTGACTATAACAAAGTTATCCTTCTCTACCAGTGTGTTCCCAACCCCTGATCTGAGCAGATATTGGGGATGGCCTTGACTCAGGTGCAGCAGCCTAACATAGTATCATTTGCAAACTTGCTAAGGATGCTTTGAAATTTACTAAAAATGCCATTGATGAAGATTTTATATAATATTCATTACAATATAGACCCTTGAAGGATACTACTTGATTTCCATTTGCACATTGAGAAATTGACAGTAACTCTTTGAATGTGGCCATTCCAGCCAATTCCTTTTCCATCTAACAGTCCATCCATCTAATCCATGTGTCTCCTACTTAGAAGTAAAAATGTCATGCGGATCCATATCAAAGATCTTACAGAAGATTAGGTAGATGATAACTGAACCTCTTCACTTATTCCCTGATGCAGTCACTCCATCTTGGAAGTCCACTGTTAGATTAGTCGGACAGAATTTGGCCTTGGTAAAGCCATGTGAGTTTATTCTAGTCCCCTGTCCCTATATTCTATGCACTTTATCATAACTTCTGGGATAATCTTGCCATGCACAGAAATGAATCTGGTAGTTCCCAGGGTCTTTCTTATTACCTTCTTTGATAGTGGTTGTAATACTCTCTTTTCTCCCAGTCACCAGGGACTTCACCTGGCTGCCACAACTTCTCAAATGCAATAGAATAGCTTAATGACTACATCTGTCAATTTTCCTGAGACCCTGGGATTCATCTTGTCAAGTCCCATGGACTTGTGTGCATTCAGATTTCTCAGATTATCTTGAAACTGCTCTTCTTCTATTACTAGAGATTTAGAGACATGGGAACAGTGATTGCCAGTAAAATCTGAGGCAAAAAATTTTAATACTCATGTTGCTGTATAGCAGAGAGAGTGGATTTCACTGAATCGTGTCACATAAAGCAGTAGACATCTGAAATTTGGAGCAAATTGACTTAGTGCATGACTTCATGTACAAGTGTTCAAGTACACAACAGTAATGAAAGAAAACTAGAGTGTTTGTTCAGAAGTATATTTCAAAATATACGAGCCAAGTGGTATAATAATTCTAAAATGCAGAAAAAGGATTTCCTCATCCCCTGAATGAGGCCATTTCTTGAAATTTTAAATGTTTCATAAATCAATTTTTCAAAATAATCCTCTTGATTTCAACATTAACAGAATAAAATTATGATTATCATATGTTAATAAAAGTCTCAGTTAAATCCAGCTCTTTTCAGTTTCTTTGTAGTGAAGGTGAAACCATCTTGTGGTCAGAGTTTTGGGTTCTCACATAGGGACACAACTTTTTGAGAATTAATCAATTTCTCTTGTGTTCTAGTTTAACTCCAGGTGACAACCCAGCCCCATGCAACTGCTCACTCACTCCCCCACCAGTGGAATCGGAGAGAGAGTAAAAGTGAGAAAACTTGGGGGTTGAGATAAAGATCCCTTTTAATGGGTAAAGCAAAAGCTGCACATGCAAGCAGAGTGAAGCAAGGAATTCATTCACCACTTCCCACAGGCAGGAAAGTTTTCTGCCATCCCTAGAAACTCAGGGGTCCATTATGTGTAACAAAGTCACATGCCATCACTCTAAACATCTCTCTCACTCTTCCCCTTTTATTTGCTGAAGACAATGTCATATGATATGGAACATTCCTTAGGTCAGTTGGAGTGTTCTGTGTTCCCTCCCAACTATTTGTGCACACAGAGCACACGCAGCTTTTTCTCTGCTGCTGTGGTGTCAGAGGCAGAAAAGGCCTCAAGTCACTGTAAACACTGCCCCTCTGTAAAAAGAACATCTCTCTGTTACCAATTCTGTTTCCAGAACATGCTACTATACCAGCTACTATGAAAAAGAATTATGTCTACCCCAGCCAAAATTAGCACATCTTGAAAGTCTGTTTCCTGGATCTAAAATGCAAATAGGACCCTGCAAATAAGAACCAAACTTCAGTTAAAATAACACTGTAAACCACAAAACAAAAACTAATAGGTTTGAGACATCTAAGCATCTTTACTTCTCCCAACACAAGGCTGATTATGAACATAAGTATATTCATTCAAGCTTCTCACTGGTCACCACAGCATTGCTTCTCATGACCAGAGACTCAGCTATTAATCCTTCTCCTCTAGGTCCACAAAAGACTGCAAATGGTCCTTACCTGAAATAAATAAATAAATAAATAAATAAATAAATAAATAAATCTTTTTTCTTTGCCCTGGCGCATTCAGCAGTGCAATTATATAGTACCTCAACCAAATAAAGGAAATGTGAACAGCCTATGTCCTTGGCACTATGTAAGTCAGAAGAAAAAGAAGTAAAAAAAACACCAAAAAAACCACCAAACCAAAGCAATAATATTAAGCTTCCTCATTTGGATAGAAAAGACAAAAGGGAGATAATAATCTGTCTAAGGGAGAGGCTTGGATTGCTTTTTATTTTGAAATACTAATTGTCCTGAAAACACACATGTAGCTTGGAACAGCTGAATGCCTAATATCTCTTTGTGAATTTCTGACCCGCTGAAGATAAGCAGACTTTTATTCAAGATCCAAACCCCTGTTTTAATGAGATCTTAAAAATGCTTTCACTTTGGCTTTTTCTCTCACCAGCTTTGTCTGAATTTCCTGGCAACTTTGTGTAAGAGAGTTCTGGACTTGGATAAAATACATCAGCATTATTTGGCAGAAGATTAGCAACCTACCCAGAACATGAAGGGTACATTGTGACCTGCTGTAGAGGACAGGTATCTGGTCTCCTAGTACCAGTTCTGCTAATGGATGTCTGAGGGACAATCTGCTAGAACCTGGTTCCATGTACGCTCTCAGAGTTTTTTATCTGAAGATTGCAGACTCAAGCCTTCAACCTTGTTATCTTCTACATTATATAAACACTGCTACTAAAGTCAATGAAACTAGAAAAACATCAAGAAAATAATGAAATTAAGTATCATACTATACTGGGGGAAAAGTGTTGTCAAGGAATTTCTTTGAAAAAGAAATCTTATTATAACTGTACCTTTGGATGTCAGGATGGTGGTTCATCATGCTCAGTTTAGTAGTGCAAATGCTTATAGGACACTCATGATGAAAGAAATGGAGTTGAAAGAGAGAAAGAATGATTGCTTGCAACTACAAGTTCTACATGACCTTGAAAATGGAATATCACAAAGAATTCAAATATATGATGCAGCATAGAAAAGATTTAAAATACTCTTAAACGAAACAGCTGTAGCAAGATGAGAAGAAAACAGATAATTGACACCAGATGTCCCTCTCAGACAGTGATGAAAGAGTAATTACAGAGGGAGAGATAGCATCCTGCAGAGAGCAGATGAGCTTTACCAGCAGCTCTACAAGAATGCATAGAGACAAACATGACAAGTTTCACCACCTCCTATGACATAAAGAAACATGAAGAAAAAGATCTTATCTTATGCCCTCAAAAAGAAGATAGAGAAAGTTGTGAAACCTTTAAGAGGAAAAATACCTGGAACAGATGGCATCACTAGTAATATCATAAAAGTTGGAGGGAAACCAGTAACCCAGGCAGAAAAGCTAATCAACTTGAACTATAGTGAATGAAGTGTCAAAGGACTGGAATTATATTATAATCACTTTTCTGCTTTGTAAAAATGCCAAAGGTGCTAAGAAACATGCAGCCTTCTTATAGACTTGCAGCCATTTCTTATATTGCTGAATTGCTCAGCAATTGACTTCTGTAACAGCTACAGTTCAACTACCCTAAAATAGATAAAAATACTTAATAAAGCATATTTCATACTTATCTAGTAAACTACTAAATACACATCATTTCATGAAATAAAGACTCTCTGTCAGACTGTCTACACACCTAAGTAGTAGGTGTGAAAAATGTGTGAAAAATAAATTCCTCCAAATCAAACTCTAACAAAATGCCTCAGTGCTCTAAACACACTCCCTAGGGAGAGGACAGGAACTATATATGACAGATGTTATCAGAGTGCTTAAAGTTCTACTGGAAAGCAATTGCATTATAGTGATGAGGGTGAGAATCTACAGAGAGGACAAAATTATGATCAAAAAATAACCTCTGAATATGTCTACATATCCCTTCTGCATTAATTTTAATATTGATAAGAATGTTTTCAATATATGACAGAAAAATATTTTGCAAAATTTAAACTTAATATTTTTAAAGAATTTTTAAAGTTACTTTAGACAAAATGTTCAGAACCAATCAGATTAGATTCGTTCAGTACCTGAGCTTGTATAAAGATCCTTAGTTGTTAGACAACACTAACAGCATCTTTAATAAACTCATCTGTATTTCATAGGTGCTGAATAATACTGATACCCTATTATGTATCTGTATCATATATTACTTTCTGGATACTGAAGAAAACAACTTTTAAATGGCCTTTTACTTTATGATTTTTTTCCTAATTTGATTCTAATTTGCTAACATTGTGTTAGTCCAAAAACCCAACAAATTTTTTTTGTTTTAAAACCAGAATTAGTTTTGAATTATATGTTCATGACAAATACGCTCTTCTATTTCCTTGGAACTTTTTAGCTAATTTTTTTCTAATCAGCTAATGTAGGTTGGAACACAGAAAGGTGAAAGCATGTTAGAGCTTTTTTGTTACGCTGTCAAAATGCTTCCTGAGGAACTCTAATTGGATAGCTCAGTGTTAAAACTGTATTTCTAAGATCCTCTGGTAAGAATATTGATGGGACAGTGAGTGAAGAATTTAAATGTGACTTCAGGTTAACCTTCTGAAATATTAGAAAATGGGAAATTTTCCCTCATGGGAGAGTGAAAACATTATAAAATTACACAAAGGAATTATTCAGTCATCACTAAGAGTGCATTTATGCTTTAGTATTAAAATGTTGTGTTCAGAAATAAACCTTAACTGATGGAGAGTGCCTTATCAGTAAATAGACCAAATGTTGATAGACCAAGGCATAATTGTATCTATTCACTGAGCTTTGGATTAGAGCCATGGTGAAGTACGTTGGTTCTTATTATCTCTTTCTTTAAAAAGCACTGGTAAAATAATTTGAATGTCAATCTAGCAATTATGCTTTCTTGAACACTTGAATTGATATGTGCAAAAAGGTGCTTCTGCACTCAAGAAAAGCTTGATACTATTGGTGTATTTATGGTTTAAAGTAGTGGAAATTTCAGAGGGAAAATAAAAAACCTACAAAATACCTTGAAAATGAAGGCATGAATGTTCCACATAGGGAGCTTATGGTCTTGAATAACACCATTGAGTCTACTCCATCAAGACAACTGTCAGCCCAAACAAAGTACATTACCAAACACATGTGAATGATAATTATGCAATTGTCATTAGTCAAATCAGCAGGTAGTGGAAGCAAACTCTGACAGAGGGAAACATTCTTTATCCTTTATCCATGTCCATTTCTTTCCCTCTCTCTGCCTAAATGAGACCTTTTTTATGCTGGAATTTCCTGGGAAAGTTGGGCATTCAAAGTTAAAATGAATCACTTTCCCTTCAGTTTAGCAATACTTTGTGAATTTTTCCAAAGCAGGTAAACAATGGACAGCGTTGTCCTCTGATGGACTCTGGTTTTCTCTGTTGAGATGTTCATGCAAATATACATGAAATCATTCTATGTCTGGTTTTGTGAAGAGAAAGGCAAAAGTAATTGTAGAAATAGAGCCAAGGAGCATTTTCTGGAGAGATTTATATGACTTTATGAAAGGGACTAATGTCTTTGTGAAGTAAAAATTTGTTGAGATGTCTCCCTAGCTAGTTTACAATGTGTATTCCCTTTTAATAATGCAACTTATTCTTCTAGAAAGCAATAATGTTTTCAACTGAACTATTTACATTTAATCACAAATTTAGGTGTTTTGCCAGATCAGGACCTCATAATATTATCAATTAGTTACCACAATAGATAGGAGAAATTATAAGACCTGACTGAATAATCTCTAGAAAATCATAAAAACGTGAAGCAAACCTTTTCAAAGTTTGCTGTTCCCAAAAGGATTGAAATATCAGAGCAGTTTTTGAAATTCTAGTTTTGGTATTTTCTTGATCCAATGGAATTGTAAACTATTACATTGACAAGAATCCAAAGGAAAAGAAAGAAATTCAAAATGTCTGAAGGTTTTTTATAATATGTGATCCATTTTCCAAACCCAGTAATCTTCATATAAGCTCCAACAGATTTAGAAAATTTTTCTATACTAAAATTAAAACTCAAACTGTTAATTATCAGAATTGACTCCCAGCGTTTCAATTTGAGTTTCCTTCATTACAAAAATCAGTATCAAAGTCTGCCAGTAGAAATGTTTTGGAATTCTCCCCTGCTCTGTTACATACCCATAAACTAGGGACATAAATCTGAGAAATGTATAAATTTGATTTTATAATACTTTCATGCTTTTAAAGATAAAGAGAGAAGCAAATGATGCTCAGCAGAAATAGTAAGTATGTAAGTAAATAATATGTAGATGAAAATTATACCACTGAAAATATTTTCTTTTCATTCAGAAGATACACCTCTTATACAGAATCATGGAGTCATGAAATAGTTTGATTTGGAAGGGACCCCTTGAAGGTTATTCAGTCCAACCCTCTGGCAATGAGCAGGGACACCTTCAAATAGATCAGGTTGCTCAGAATCCCATTCAACTTGACCTTGAATGTTTCCAGCGTTGGGATATCCACCATCTCTCTGAGCAACCTGTTCCATTGTTTCACTATCCTCATCATAAAATAAGTCTTTCTTATATCTAACTTAATTTGATGCCCACTCAGTTTAAAACCACTATCCCTAGTCCTGTAAAACATGACTGTTTCTTGCAGGCCCCTCTAAATTTTCACTTTATTTTGGTCAATTTTTATAGATATATCCTTCTCAAAATTTAGATTTTTTTATAATGCTGGGTTTTTTTTTTCATAGGAACTCATCACAAAATCACTGTATACCTGATTTTTTTTATTTGTCTTCTTTGGGTAGACACAAGAGCACAAATACGAATTTATATGGTGACTATGGAAGAGAAAATATAATTTTGATTGAATTTCTATAATGCTACATGCCTCCATGTAGCATTATAGAAATAATAGCTATATATTTATTTTCCACATCTTCCTTCCCCACTAAAAAAAAACACATATATGAATACAAGCAGGGACATTAGTAACAGAAATCAGAAACTTGTGTTTCCTTTTTCAGCATCTACATACATTCAAGACATTCATACATTGATACATAATTAATTTTTAGTTTTTTTTAAACATACTGTTTCTTATTCACTCTTGAGTTTTGTGGAAAGGTAGTGTGAATGTTTATTTATTCCAGTTTTAAAATACACACAGCATGCAATTGTTTCAGATTGCCATAATTACTTTCTAATGCTTCTTTTAGGTTGCTTGCTGATATCTAGAAGCTGCATAAGATTTTAGGATGAGAATTCATCTAATGGATTGAAATGGAGACATGACACTATTTTTGATATAAAAATTTAATGATGACTCAATTTTTAGAATAGTCTTTACAAGCTATTCTTTAAGACAGAAAATAAAGTAAATTACTCAGTTTTTATAAAAATTAAAATCTTAATAAAAAGAGAATAAAAAGAGGATATATTCTCTTTATAAAAAGAGAATGTACCTGGAGCAAAGTAAATATGTTTTATAAGATGTCCCTGAATATTCAGTCAAATAATGTTTCAGGAAACATAACTGATCTCTGTATTACAGTGGCATGCAGCTATTTCTTTATTCCTGTTCATAAACTAATCAAGTAGGAGTAGAATTACTGGATGACTTGCCTGAATATTTGGCTGAATCGATCTGTGGCTGTTTAGAGAGGTGGATTTATTGAATTTTTTTCGTCATTTCAGCCTCAAAGAACTGCTCAAGATGACATTACGTCTCAGAGTGTCAGAACAGAAACTAGAGCTGACAAACTGATCTATCTCCTGCCCTCATTTACCTACCCAACTTTTCGAATAGATTAAGAAATTGTTGGAATTTTAGTTTGCATTATTTCAGTTAGCTTCTTAGCTGGTTAGCTAGAATTTTAGAATGATTTAATTATAACTTTATTACCACACATTTTTTACATACCTAATTATAAAAAGGCAGTAAACACCTTCATGAACATATATGTCTTGTCAATGAATCAGCTCAATATTTCATTTCTCCCTTACAAAATTATATTTCAAAATATTTTATATCTTTTCTTTCATAAGTTTATTTTGGAGTCAAATCAGTTTCCTATATGCCACGAGCGCTTTATTTTAAGTTTATATATAGTTCCTTTGACAACTGAGGTGTAGAATGCCTACTAAACCTAATACATGATATGTGGTTTAGTAAATTTGTTGTAAAAAATACTCTTTGAATACTTTTTGACAGTTTTATAAGCCTTCTTATATCAAAGGCATCAATGAAGCACACCTCACTAATTGTGTGAACACCTTGCCCTTCATGTCTAAGTTTTAAAGTTAGAATTCAGGTTTTTCCTTCCTGCAGTCACATGAAGGTACTTGTCTTTCTAAGAAGTGTTGCTCCAAAAGAAAATAACTCATAGCTTTTCCACAGCTCTCTGAGGAATTTACTTATACATCACTTTAAAGAATGCAGTTGACTTATGCAGTTAAGAAGGAAAATTGTGAAAAAAATTGCTTATCATTCACCAGTTGAAAAAGAAAAGCTGAAGTGCATCCCAGAGTATAGGCCTAACTTTGGAATGTCAGCCCAAACCTCATCCTTCTGTGGCTATAAGATAATATGGTTGTAGACCCCAAAGCTGAGAAGTCCTGTTAGATTCCGCAATCAAGGCTTGGAAGAAAGCAGGAGTAGAATCATTCTGTGAATGAAGAATCCACCCAACTAAATATTCAAAAGACCCTTATAGTTAGAAAATCAAAGAGCAGGTTGTCTCAGCAGTGATTCGCAATTGTGCTCTTTCTTAAGAAATAACTAAGAGTAGGGAAAAATACAGTCTAATATAATTCAATGTAAAATAGTATAAATATAGGAGAGATAAGAAAATTGTGAAGATATAAACTGATAAGAAATCAGTTTAATCAGCCATTTTTTAACAAAATTAAAATATATAAAATGATAAATTCATACAGATTTTTAATAAAATACCCAATATCATAAAGCCAGAAGAATAGCTAGTAAACATCTATCACTTTCTAAATGCAAACAAAAACCTCTAATTACTTTAAATTAAAGCAAATTGCATAGAAATAGCAAAGTGACAGCAATAATTATTGAATTTTTAGATTCATAGAAAACTGTGACTTCATAAATACTAAATAATTTCCTAAACCTTATACAGTGTATGCTAGTTTTCAATGGCTATAAATGCAACAATTATATCTTCTTATCCTTTATTTACCTGTCTTTGTCATTATAAATAAACAGTAAAGCTGAAAACGTCTATTGGAGTTGAAAAAATACTGAAAACCTACCATTGTTTTAAAAGGAAGGACTTCCTCAGATTATACTGCACTCTTTGCTTCTTCAGATAGACACCTCAATTTTTTTTCCTCATATATTTGAGACAGACCATAGCAAAAAAGATTTTTGCCTTTAGTGAGATTGCATGTACTAAATTCCACAATTCTTTTCACATCTCAGGTGGTTTAATTGAAACAAAGCTTCACATGAAAACATAAGATAGTCATTACTATCTTCAGTGGAATTAAAAATATTCAAGTCTGGTTCAAAACAGAAATACTGTTGGTATTTCTGAATAAATATAAGAAAATGTACGAGTTATTTAATGTTAGAGTAAATTAAATAAAGCAGAATCCTAAAACTGTGGGAAACAAAACATTGGTTAACATGAGATGCAGGGCAAAAGGCTGCCATTTCTGTAAGTTTCTTATTGCATCATTTAATTTGTATTATTTGTTTACTATGATAAATGTAACATAAGTCTTGAAGGCCTTTCCTAATATTTTAAAATATGAGACAGGAGGCTGTGGCCATTAATAGCTATTTCATAACTTAATAAACAACAGGAATAAGTTTTGCAATGGAATTTGACGGGATGGAAAATCTGTTTTCTTCCATGCTTCCAAAAAGTTTACTGCCAAACTCAATAAAATAGACATCCAGGTGACATGCTAAGGAGGGACCCAAAGTCTGCTCTGCAATGTGCTGTTTTGGTACTTTGGAGATATTGACATTCCCTTTTGGAGATTTGGCTCGAGTAAAAGATGTTGCCTAAAGATGCTACAAGTTTGAATAGTCAAAACTGGGAGGGATGACATTGAGTGAGACCTTTGACACAACTGTCTCTGGAAGGAAGGGCCAGTCTCTGTCTCTGGGTTCACTTTGAGAGGGGAAGTTTCTTAGAAACCAGTATAACTGGGGCTTGTCTTTTTTGAAGTAATGGAGGCTAATTCCTTCTTTAAATAAAACTTGAGAAAGTGTCTATCCTCATCTAGTAAGCAAATTATTTAAATTTTTTTTGTTTGTTTATTTGTTTGTTTTGGGAGTTTTTTGGAGGGGTTTTTTTGTTGTTGTTTTAGTTTGGCTTGGGGTTTTTTGTGGTTTTTTTATTTGTTTGGTTTGGTTTTTGGGTTTTTGTTTTTTGAGTTTCTTTGGTATTTTAGGGTTGTTTTGTTTTTGTCAACATTTATTTCATTAAAGAACTACTCCATTTTGTTTATGCTTAAAGCAAATGGTCACTTGGCAGAAAATAAGCCTACTGACTCATCAGGGAAGTGCAGAAAGGATTTATGGTGTCTAAATCATACACTCTCAGTCCAAAGGTATGAATAAGAATGCAGCTTGTAAAACACCAAGTGGAACTTGCAAAATAAATGCATATTGAAGGCTGGTGGAGTCAAAGACTAGCACTATTAAAACACATATTTAGAGATGATTTTTTTTTTAAGATTTAAATAGTCTAAATATTTTTTATACCTTTAAAGAATATGGTTGCAGTGTCTTACGACTCAAAGGAAGGACTGACAGATGCAATAAAACACTATAAGTAAAGAAAACTTTTTGTTAGCACTATGGAAGCATAATTTAGAAAATCGAAAGCAGTAGCTGTTCATATCACACTTTGCTTGACCTCTGGTAGTTTCACTTCTTTTATAGAGTGGTCTCTCACTCTATGAAAAGAGGATTTCTATCTATGAAAAAAAGTATTCCTTTCCTCCCATAGATGGCTGCAAGTCTATTCTGTTTTAATGGCAAAGAGAATTGAGATGAACAATTTTCCACTCACAGTGAATGCTGGCTTGACATTGTCCCAGGGTTTTGTTTCTGGCTAAAAAACACTATTTAAGCAAGCAACACTTTTTATAAAATTCCTTCATCTTTTACCAAAATTATTTAAACTAGGAAAACAAGAAGATTAGTGTTGAGAATACAGAGTATTTCTCTGAACACTGATTTTTTTTTTTTTCAAATTCTTTTTCTGATACTTACTTCTGAATTTCCAGCTATTGAGTGATGTCCAATTTCATCAGTTATCCTGGCTTACCCCAATATTTTAGCTTTTTTAGTGCATAGAATGGAAGTCTAGGGTTGTATTAAATTTGATGGAAGAAACAGGTGCTTTTGAGAGAAAATTGTTTTAACTCCATCATGAGAAACAGGAAAATCAGAGATGTTCTTACTCTAAATCAGTGGCTCAATTTGTATATTTTAAATCTAGGGATATATTTTAAACACCTACTGGGGTTTTCCCATGAGATGGGTTGGCCCATCTCATGAAAAGGTAGGTTAAGTCTATGAATCTAAGTACTTGAATTTGGTCCTTGGAATGCTTCACAAACTCTTGGCCCATTGAATTCATAATAAACAAATGGCAAAAATGAGGAAGGGTTATTCTACATTTAATTAGAAAGCTGAGTTTTCTGAAGCTGGATTAGTGAAAAAATAGGAGACAAAGTTATTGATCAGCTAGCAGGTAAGTGCTCCCAAGACCACGTAATGAACACATCAAAGCTTTAAGACTGGTCTCTTAAAGTCTTCAAGAGTATCTGCAGGTCAGCTTTCAATGATTAATTCAAAGTGAAGGTGCTCAATTGCATATGGATATATTAAAATGTATTCAGATGATAAATACATCTGAACAACAGGGATATGGACATGTTGCAGAAGGGCAAGAAACTACCCCAGAGTAGTACTCTATTCTTTGTAAATTATTCACTCAAATGTAGTCAATATTAAATAATGTTGCAACAGCCAATGTGCCAATATCTCACAAGTCACATAAGAAATATTTCACTTGAATATGAAATAGATACTTGATTTTGACTGTTTGCAGTTACTGAAAAAAAAAATATGTTGATCAAAGATAGTTCAAATGAATTTTAGAAAAGGAAAAGAGTTTATTTTGTGTTTACCCAAAACAATGCTTTATATTTCTCCTGCAGTCATTAAACGGTATTTTATTATTGAGCAGAAAATCAGAAATACCAAAACTGAAGCGGACTATTGGAAAAAAATTAGCAAAACAATTACATTTTTAGTTATTCTCTTCCAGGAAATTATGCATTACACAAATTTGCTGAAGCCCCATAAATCTGCTTAAAGAGATTAAGGTTTCCTGTAGTTTCCACCACAGTAAGAATAACTACACTCTTTGTGATGATAATATGCCTAATGCTGCAGCAGATCAGATTGGGATTTTTTATTACTCATATGACATCCTACACTTTCCAGAAGAGTTGCTTTTCATAACCATTATGTCATCCAGTAATTTGTTTGGAGGAAATATCTTTCCACCATTAAAATGAAATTCACTACTTGACTGAGAATCTACATTTTGAGCTAAAACAGATGGAGCCTTTTCTACCATTCATGAGTGTCTTTCTCCCCATCTAGAATAGCATGCAAACCTTATGTGATGCTCGTAAGATTATTTGAATGGCTGCATTGATCATTCTACCTTGGTAAAAACACTTGCAGGAAAACATTAGCATTTCCATCTCTTCAGGCCCTATAAAAAGCCAGGATCAGAAGTCAGTAAAATATTGTTTCCAGTCTACTGTCCCTTCTTCAGATGCAGTAACATAGAAGCTCATAAAAGCCACAGAACTGACAGAAACAATTAGAAGATCTCAAAACAGTCAATCCATTCTTTGATATGACATAGATCCTGAAAGTGTTCTTGCAGAAAAAACAATATTTGGAAACATACAAATCTGTCTTGGACACGTAGTCGTGTTTTTTAAAGATTTAAAGTCTCACAAGAGGCAGATTGCACAACTTCTTATTTAGACAATATGATGGAGCAAATTTCTTCTTGGTGCTGAGTTCAACCTCAGGTTTGGTTAGGTTCAGGAGCAATGCATGATAACATTTAATGGACTGGCAAACACTGATGTAAGCCAGGACTGCTTTCTGGTCATGGTAGAATCAAGGGAATTTGATATTTTCACTACTTTGCAGTGGAAAGATAATGATTTGCAGATAATGGCAACAGAATAAATACAGTAATTTATTTTGCTCGACTTTAATTCATGGTTTTAAAACAAAATGGTTGAGATATGTCAGATCTAAGTAGAAGTTAAATGGATAATCTATTGTGTGTTTTGTTCTCTGTGTTGTGTTCTTGCTGCTCTATTTTTCTTATATGTTCTTAGAATATTAAATACTTACACTTCTCTAAAACTATTTCACTTTTGACTTCCAGTTAGTGGAATTTTATCTTCAGCTTTTAATATTTTAATAAGACAGACCAATTTTGAAATAGCTCTCCTAATAATATCTATCTAATCTGCAAGAACAATGATCTTGATCAACAATAGCAGGTGGGATATTCACTGAGTTGAGTTCTGATGTAATTGTATTTAAATCTACATTTGTATTTAAATCTACTGAGGAAATATTTTCTCAGTCTTTTGCTTTAGCTCTATACTATCCTCCTTATATCTCTAACTATCTCTAGTTGATTCAAATTTGCTATGAAGTTGTTTTATCTACAGTGAAAATGACAAGGAATATTTAAGATTGACCATGTTATGTAAAATGTAGGTAGAAAGCACAGGTATGGTTTAATCACATAAATGTGAAACTAGAGTTTGTGTGTGTCATTAGTATGGGCACATCAGCTTCTTTCTACCTACCCAGAGAATTTAACCATATATATCCTCTTTGCCTGCAAATTTACAGTCAGAAAGACATTGGAAAAAATGGCACCATTAAGGATACTATATTTTATTTCATTATAATCTAAATACCAAAAAGCTGCTTCTGCAACATCAAGATATATTTAGACATTCTTCTAAACCATTAATTTCTGCTGCTATCTTTTAAAGTCACCAGCCTGTTAGAGCATGCAGCAAGTATGTTTTTATGGTATTCTCTCAGTGTGAATATTGTGGATAGTTCTGAATCAGTAAAGGGATTTAGACTTTCTGATGGACCTTATATAAACGTAAGATTTACAGTTTAGGGATGCAAGCAATATTCAGCCCAAAGCTAGGGTACTTTACACTGAAAAAATATTCTTCTGTAATTGGTTGACACTTGTCAGTCTCTGAGTTAACGTAATATCAATTAAAACTTCCAGTTTTCTGGAACATATTCTATTGTGAATAAAATTAATTTTAGTCTTAATTTACTGATAAGGAGCTCCCATAGCATTAGAATCTGAAAAGTCCATTTCAAAGTCTAGTGTTTATGGAGTAAGGACAAAAACAAAAAAGGACAAAAAGAAAAAAAATAATCCCCTATTTTTCTAATGCAATAGGAATGGAAAAAAATATCAAGGAAAGAAAATCTCTGCAGAAGGGTAAGGGGCTAAAAGTGATCATCAGTCTTCTACAGAGGAAAGTTCTTCCTAGATACTCTCTGTGGGTGAAATGAGTCAAAGGAGAAGACTGAACATTGTGATACAGGACACTGACCACTACAGCTCAGTTTGAGCAAATACAAAGTTTATACACAGGTGAGGGATGGTGCAGACTGTTTCATCAGAGTATGTGAAAAACTAAGGCTCATCCTGAGAGTATTTTGCAAGAAAAGTATATAGTCTTTCTTTATTGTACAGTGATATGAGATTTCAGTTTCATTTCATGGCTAAACTAGTGACACAAATTTTTCTACAAATGCAGCAAATTATACAATTTTTTTTTGTATGTTTGGTTTGATTCTACTGAGGATTTTTAGAATCCTTTTACTAATACCTACATTGAAGTAACATAGAAACCATCAATGTACTTGAAAACTTCAGAACAGAATTTGAAGTGCTTCAGTAATCATATCACGTCACATAATATTATTGTACAAAAAGTGAGCAATTTCTACCTGTGCTACATTCTGAAAAAGTCCACAGACTTTGAGGTGAACACAACACTGAACATATCAGACTTCTGAAATTGAGTACAAATCTGTTAATCTACAATGGCTGTGAGATGAGCATGTACTCATCACCTCTATCTTATTCATGGAAAAAAAATCCAAAATCCACAGTCAGAAAAATTTGCAAAAGGATTAGGACATTCAAAAGAGTTGATCACAGAATCACAGGATAAGTGATAAAATTCCTCTGATTGCTGTAGGTTTTAGTTTTGACATCAGGAATTAAAAACTCCTGATGAGAAAAATTATTAAAAAATCTAGGTACTACAAGTAATTTTCCATGTGTACCTATATGTATGTTCATATACAGAACAAATCCTCTATGCATAGAAAGATTAAAAATTCTTCACAATTCAAAGATAACTTCACATCACTGGTTATATCGCAGTGACTTGTTTATATGCCATGGGAGGCCTACCTTCCATTAGCTCATTAATTGCAGAAATTTTTAAGTTTTTAGCTCTTGCTTATGAATAAAATCACATTACCTTCATAACTTGACAGAAAACACAGTTCTTCACCTGATACTTTGTAATTCCCTTCTCTTTCCTTCTGTGTATATTTTATGATGAAAAAATGAACAATTCTATTTATTAAATATACTCTGGAATTTATAATGACATTATATTACAGAAACTTTCCTGAATTTAGTTCTCAGGCAAGTGAAAAACCATGTTATCAAGGTTAATTTAAAAGAGAGAACAAAAGAGTAACAAGCAAATGGTTCCTAAAACAAAGAAGAATACAGATGTTATGTCATGGAAGTGAAAATGTTTGCATGAATTTTTTAACATGTATAAGAATCACACCTTTTCTTTGGACTAATGGAAAAAAAATCCTGTCTTGGTGTAACTGAGCTGCAACATCACTTCCTCAAAGACAAAGAGGGAAGCTCCCAGGCACTCTGATACACATTCATCCATACAGCATGAGTCTGAAGTGGGTGTGGAAAGGCAGTTACAGCTCATCTTTCCTCAGGTGAAGTAGCAGAGCCTTTCTTCTGTCGTGTTGATTCTCTGGTCCTACCCCACAGGTGCTCTGAGTGCCACTCTTCATACTCCTTACAAGTGGCCATATACTGCACAGGAAAAATCCTCTCAATGACTGTACGTATGATGCAACAGGAAAGATGAAGTTCATTAAAATGAAAGAGCTATCACAGATGCATGTAAGACAATTAGAAAACAAATACTAGGCACACATACCTCACTGTGATTTAATATTCTCATTTTCCTCTTCACAACATACACTGCTCTTATTTTTATTTTTTTCCTTTGTCCTTTTAGGGAGCACCTGGAAATCAAAAATGAGACATTCTTCTAATGATTGACTGGCAACCAGACAAAATTAATGACAAAAGTTTTTGAAAATATCTTCTGATTTCATACATCTCTGCTCTTGAGATCCAATTTAATATTCCTCAGAAGACAATGTTTTCAGAATCTTGAACAATTTCTTGAACATAAAGAGGCCTTAATATGCCTCTTAGATCACCTCAAAGTGCTTTTATTTGTGCATGAGAAAATGAAAGCGTCCAAAATCAAAGAGAGAGCAAAGACTAAGATGTGATGCTCAAAGCTTCCAGCATGATCGCTACTTCTGTCTCCTCAAGAAAAGAAGGAATCATTGGCAGTGATTTTTCTAATGCAGGTTTTTTTTCATCCTGTGCATCTCTTTCAGATGTGTTTTTCAGATGCAGATGCAGAATCTATTTGCCCTTACTATTCACTTAAGGGGGAATTTATTGTATGGAGTGGTTAATTTTCACCACTTTGTCTGCTGTCAATACCCCTCCAAGTTTGCTGTGGAGTAGTGTACCCCAGGACATATGTAATCTGTTGTATACTGAGCTGAAGTCAGACTTGAGTACATATTATTTTACACTGTGCAGTTGTTAAAAATGAGGGTGAGCCACAAAACCACTTTTTTTGGAAAAAACAGGTATATTTCTTACAATTACTTCATTCAGTAATTTGTTGTTCTGCACCAATAAGCATTTAAATATTCTGACACAAGAGAAATAAAATTTGCAATTCATGAGCAACCATGTTTTTCAGGACAAAAAGCTAAGGATTAAGGGACCAGATTATGAATCTTCTCTTAATACTGCAAAGTACCTATTTATGGAAGTGACTAGGTCTTCTCAGCTGAGCATGTGCACACAGGGTAGAACCTATGTTGGTAAGTAATGTCAGTCTGCCCCTGCAATTTTAAAGGTTATTATACAGCTAATGAGGACTAGCAAGTCATGATGTGACAGAAGTCTTTTGCTCTGCAGCTGACACTAACTTGCTGAAACGTCCTAGATTAATTATAACATTGTAAGATAATGCCTTATGAGCCCATACCAGGCAAATTACTCTTCATGGAGCACTGACAGTGCATCTCTCTTCCACCTATGTAATTTATTCTAAGTGTAACAGTCACAGGAAACACACAGCCTCCGAAAATTATAGCTGCAAAATGACAAACACAAAGCAAACTAGATTGCAAGCTTGAAACTATTTCTCATAGAGTGTAATTATAATCACACATCAATCCCCCAGAAAGAATAATATGCTATGGAAAAGCCAATGCAAAGCTTCATTATCTGTCACCTACACTAAAACATACTTCAACCTATCTGATTACCATTGTTTCCTTTCTCATATATTTGAAAAAAGAAACCCCACAACAGTGCATACCTTGCAGTAATGTTACTATGTTCTGTGTTATACCTGCACTGCTTTCCAACAGCCTTTTACTACGAGGCTTCAATTTTTAAAATAATATGTATCAGCAGTGCTGTATTTTCAGAAGAAAGAAAATGAGAAGTTTATGTAATTCAGCATTAAAAAAAAAACCCAAAACCAAAACAAAACCAGAAAAGAACCCAGGAAAAATATTGTTAGGATATCTTACTGCAATCCAATTTTCTAGCAAGCCAGAATGACCTGTCCAATTCAAAAGGGAAAAGAAAAACCCAGTGTATTCAAAGCTGCTAAAATAACATTTAAAGCCTCTAAAAATGAAAAGGATCAGACATCCCTTATGTCACTATTATTAGGAAACATAATTTTTCTTAGATGGGCTAAGAAGGAGTGGACCCTTGGGGTGAAGCTGAAGTAATAATTTCTTTTTAGTAATGAATTACTTCCCTTCATGAAGTACATCTGGATACCAAGAATCATATTATTTCTAGTCATAAGTAATAATTTTCTCAGTGTGAGATGTCTGCAATATTGCAGTTGGGCAGGAGAAAATTTTGTCTAAGATCACAAAACAGCTATTTCATCACTAGGCATCTAGAGACTTTTCACCACTAAACTCTTTCATGCTGAAGAGGTCCAAAGCCTTCTATAAAAGAAGTCAGAAGAAGAGTGAACCACTAGAAAAAATGCTAGATATGCTTTGAAAATTAAAGATTGTTTTGTTGGGTAACAGCACTCAGAAAAAGTATAAAGGACCTTGCAAAAAAGAACATAATAACACAAAAAACCTTATCAGAAATCCAAACAAGTAAAGAAAGAGAGGGAAATGAGATTTGATTCTAAGCTTCTTCAGTATATCAGTGAGTTTATTGAAATTGATTAATCTCAGATCTTAGATAATGGAAAAAAATTAATATGAACATTAAAGAACTACAATGTGATGAAAAATCTTTTTGAATCTGCCTCAATTCATGAGCCACACAGACTATTTTGTACTCCAGTGACAACATTGAGTACCTGTCTTACTAGGAGGTGTAATTGCCCGTAGTGCCACTTAGAAGGAGAATCTAATGGATATATTTAAATGGATTTAATAGTTTATATTGATATTAAAACACAGCAATCAGTCAATGAAGGTAAACATGTGAGAAAGTTTAAATGAAATGTGGGCCTAACCAGTGCATAGAAATTAAATTCACAAGCCACTCAATTCTTGAAGAGAAAAGTGAAATAGTTTCCAGAGTTTGTGATATGGTAGTGAAGTTATACTCCTGTGTTCATTATTTTCAGGTTATAGTCTCCAGTTAATACATCATTTGGTGATAAAGTGTCATGTAACATTCACAGTTGTAGATCACATTAACAAGACCAATCTTTTGCTAATGTAGAAGTACTATCAGAAATAGAGATATATTATCCCTGGAAAAACACAGGGCTTATGTGTTAGATGTGTATATTCCATGGGTTTTTCTTATGTGCCATAGCAATATTGACAAAATTTGTCATTAAAACCTGCCTCAGATACTTTATACCTTGTGGAGGACTTAGACAATGTGGCTGACATTTTCTACACTTTTTCCCCTGGGAATTTCAGCACATATGATTCATTATAGAAATGGATAAGTAAAAGAAACAACTCAGTATTTAAAGCTATGCATGATTTCCTGGAACCGTGGTCTGGCAGCAGAAATTTGTAACAGACATAGGCCTCACTGAAAAATCTACAGCCTCATTTTTGTCAAGGTCTGGGGATCTAAGAACTGGAGTCTATGCATACATATTAGGACTGTGTTTTAAGTGGAAAAGATTGACCCAGAAGCAATGTTATCCTAGGAGTACCATTGGAAAGACAGCTAATGAGAAGTTTTCACACACCAAAATTGAAAAGGATTTCTTTTTAGATGAATGTGTATTTGGAGCAAGTATGGATGTTCTTTTTTGCAGAACTACTCACAACATGTACTTGAGGACTAATTTTACCAAGTTGCACACAAAATTGCACATGTGGCCATGTACCTGTCTCACCCATAACAAGAAATTATCTGGGTTTTTTTGCCTTCTTTTTAGGCAGGTCTCTGACAATAAGGTATTTCTGTGACTATATAATCAGGTCACGCAAGAATGTGATACTTAAATGTTAAAAGCTTTTGCCAAATTTCATCTCATATGCTCCTTTCTCCATGTTTCTCTCATTTGCATCATCTCAGGGAATATGGAGCTCCATTTTGAAAATAGAAAGTAATCATTTGAAGGAACAAGGTACATGGTGGGAGATTCTGCTGCCATCTTAGACAGAATATCCTAGCTGTCTCTAGAAGATGTGGAAATTGACATCCACTTGCAGAGCTGTGCATACTTTCTCAGAAGGGACTTGTATTTGCAAGTTGCACAGAAAGCCCTTTTGTTGTTACCTTCAATTCATATTACTTTAAAAAGAGAGTCAAAAAAAGCTTTAGCATAACTTCAACAAAACAGGCAGGGCTTGGTGGAGAAAGAAAGGGGTCACAGAAATGACAAGTTGTTCTAGTGAACACTGATGCCATGAACCTCAGGGAAAAATATTCAGCTTACATGCTTTAACTCCTGTCAACATCGAAACTTGATTTCTGCATCTATGAATTGCACATAATTAGCAAGCAGTCAATGAACAATCATTTAAAGATAATTTTCGGCAATTCTACGGATAAACCAAACCACAAGACTCTTACAAAAAGTAAACACACTTTTTAAGTATTCTTCTATGAGTAATCCACCTAGGCTCTGATGCAACAGATGCACTCAGAGCTCTGCATTCCCTCTGCTCATACACAGCCTTACTGAATGTATGGCTCACAGGCCCCAGTCCCTTCTCCAGAGAGGATGGATTTGCCCATTTCCCCTGCTTCTGAGGCCTCTCCAGCCTAACATATGCCCCTGCAGCTGCTCAGAACCCACCAACATGGTGGTGGGAAAGCCCCTATACCCCCAAACACTGTGGGGTGGTGGTCCCACATGTTGCTGCACATTGCCATCAGCTGAATGTCAACTTCTTCATTGACAACTTCTTCAGAGAATGGTTGGCTTTGGTGCAAATATCCCTCTTGGTGAGGACTTTGGGTGCTGCAGCCAGGTAGAGGGGCTGCCCTCCTACTCCTGTCATGCCAGTTACTGTTCTCAGTCCCTGCCACACAGAGGAGGTGGTATGGGTGGTGCTCACTGCCACACAGGGCTCCCAGGCTGCTTGCACAGCTATCAGGAAATTGTGAGCACTAGAGAAAGATGGAGGGAAATGGACAGAGAGCAGCTCATTTTGAGGGAGAGGAAAACTACTCATTCTCAAAGCAGACAACAAAACAACAGCAGGAACAGCATGAGTTAGGACTCTTCAATTTTTAATTCACCAAGCATGCTTCTTAGCTGCCACAGGTTTTCAACATTATCTGCATCCTTGCCATGAGGCATCACTTCATAACAAGGTGACTCTTTTGGCATAAATGTGCTGTGCAGGGTGAGTAAAGCTGGTATGAGTTCAAGTGAAAACCTGCCTTTTGGGACAGAATGTAATCACTTGCCATGCGCATTTGGTAGGAGATACATGTTGTCAGCATTTCAGTGGCAAATAAATAAAGGAATAATAATTATAATCACATTACCAATACTGCATGACTGCTCCAAATTACAACAATATTAATTAAAATTACCCTGTAAGTTATGAAATTTTAAAATCTGTCCCTTGTGTACTTCCATGAAGTAAACACAGAAGGTTTACAAAGGGAACATGCTCTAATCAGGCAGCTTCATTCTAAATACAGCAGGGATATGAAAGTAATAGCTATAAAGAATTTTCAGAGCCTCATTTTATAATTATTTTTAAATTTTAGATAAAAGTACAAATAAAAGAGAGGTACAGAAGCTGTCCACATTCATTACAAGGATGGATTAATTCTGTCTCTATGATGTACCTCATCAGTTTTACAAAAATACCTTTCTATACAGAAATGTCCCCCCTCAAAAAAATAAAAGTCAGCTGACAAGTTGTCTTTTTTAATACAGGATCTTTAATTTTTTTTTAAACCTCTGATTTTATTTAAATAAAGTTATATATATAATTGTCTGTCCTCTTCTTTTCTTGGTACTCTTCTGCCTTTAATTAAATAAAGATCAGAACCAGTCACTAAAAGAATTTGAATAGTCTGCAAATTTTCAAAGAAACATGATATTTGTTGTTCCTGTGTACTGGCTAATATGTTACAAATGTAGAGGTATACACTGGGTAATCTAAAAACATATAAATTATGCATAGCATACATTATGAATACTGATGGCAATAGCAGTCCTTATACTTTTCCCCATTGTTTCCTCTGGTTCTTCAAAGTGGAAGTTTTATCCCCTGCTTCTCAAATTCTGCATATTCTTTGAGGCATAAATGGTCTGCTTCTCTGTCCCCAAGCCAGATGCCACATCTCCACATTAAGATAATACACAGTTACACACTGTCCTTATGCAAACTTTTTCCTTCAGGGAAGAGATATTGGTATGTAACTCTGAAAGGAGCCCAGATCTCAGAGCTGGCGACTGGAGACATGCTGCAGCTGCACCTGCAGTGAGGTTTAGGTGTTGTCCAAGAGTTAAGAAGTTCTTGTTTGTTCAAGAATTTAGAAAGAAAAGCACAAAGAATCTCTAAATTCTTTTCAGAAAGTGTGGCTGTACTCTGTTGGTACTCTAGAGCTAAACAAAAAGTCCATTTAACCACTGAAAAAGAATAAAAAAGGGATATATACCTAGGAACTTCAGCATAACTGCAGAAAGTTTAAAAGGTTGCAAGTACACTTCAATATCCATCATTAACCTGATTTTAGGAAAAAACCCTGAAACTTTTCAGTTATGTATATAGGATGAGTTTGAAGTGGTACTTGCCCACTTATCCATTTGTAATTTTATCTCCACATTCTTATTTATAGCTTGGATTGCAATATGCTTGAAGTCCTTCTATGCCATGTAAAACAAAAAGATAAAAAATGTATTTAAAAAAATATGTTTTCTTGTAAAATATCAGAACTTACATTTTTAGAAAGCCTGAAAATCATCTGAACAAATGATTTACAATAAATAATTTACTTCATTTTTTTTTGTAGTTATGTAGATTAACAGAAAAATTGAATATCCTTAATAATATATATCATTTACTAAGTACTTCACAAAATGTTTTCAATAGAAAAGCAGGGTACATTCACATGAAATTACAGTTATTACATCTGTATGTGGAATTAAGACTGTTTAAATTTATGTTATTTATGTTATTAAAATAATGTGTATTGCATTTTATTTCCATGTTCCCAGTTTGCAATCCTCATTGGCTACCATAAGAGAGATATAATCCAGAAGGACATGCAAAGCTATCTGATCTTTGTGATGGTTCAAACTGTCAGTTTCACAATTCAACATTAAAATCTGAATTTATCATAGAAGCAATGTATATGCATGCTGGTTATTAATCATTATAGCCATGCTTCTGTATCAGGTGCCATGTTACTCATGGCAGCTGTAAGTTCATAAGAAGAAAAAGAATATTGACAATTTAAAATTTCAAAAGTTTAAAATGAAAATAAAATCTATTTTTTTTCAATTTAGTTCTCCTGAATTTCTTCTGAATACATGTAATATTTATTACACTTATTACACAAGTGGATGAGCCAAAACAAAGTTCTCTTTCTCAGGGTCACAGAAATCTAGCATTGCTGGAAAGAGAAATTCTGGATTTATCATGTTTCTAACTCTGTAAGGAAGAAATATGCTAAGTGAAAATACAAATTATGCACTGTATTATCAAAACTACTAAGGAAACCATAGGTAAGCTAGCTAAGCACCTAGGTATAACAAAATTTGAAAGCAAAGTTTGGCTGCAGTGTCCCACAAAGTGTCCATTCCTCTGTAGATGTGAAAAGCTGTGATCTTTTACACATCATGCTATTAGAAGAATTAACAGTTATTCTACAACCAGTTGACCACCACATGTGTTATGAAAGATCTAAAAGTGCTTCAGGATGTTTATGAATTATTTTTTGCTGAAGTACTGCACAACTGCATTTTTAAGTGTTATCATAAGAGTTAAATAAAAAAATATGTTTGAAAAATTCATCCTCCACTGAGCTGGGTCACCATCCAAAACTAATTATTCCCTGTGAATTGTGTGCAAATATAACGTGCATGCTGAACATGCTTTGTTATGTTGCTGGTCTCACCCATTTCCTTATTATGCACTAAGTCAGAGTTTGGAATTATTTTAAGAACATCAGGTTATAATCAGAGTTTGCTCTTAGATGTGTTGGTGCCCACCTTTTGCTACCTGACAAAACTCTTGTTACCTAATGAAGACTTTTACCTTGAAAGATGCAGCTGGACTCCCTTTACTGAACAAAAAAAAAATGTCAGCTGTCAAATTTTTAAAGAGTCATCATATGAGAGGGGAAAGAGGCTATAAACAGTAAAAATGTTCTGGAGAGGGATGGGACAGTGGTTAATCTAATGCATAGAGGTACCTTTTCTGCTTTGACATTTCAATTTGAAATTCTCAATCTCAGCCATATTTCTGCTGTCTCACAAACCACTGCTACAAAGAGCAGGATATTTTACTGAAACCCTTAGGGGAAAACAAAACCATTCTGAAATTATTGGTTATTCTTTGTGCTTTCTGTAAAATTTCATGCTATATCTGTATTACAGAGCTCAGTATATTGTCTCCCTCAACTTCAGCAAGGCTTTTGGCTCTGTCACCCATAATATCCTCATAGGTAAGCTCAGGAAATGCAATTAGATAAAAGGAGAGCTAGGTGGATCAAGAACTGGCTGAATGGCAGAGCTCAGAGTATCATGATCAGCAAAGCAAAATCCAGTTGGAGGTGTGTAGTCAGTGGTGTTTCCCAGGAATCAATACTGCTTCCAGTCTTATTCAAGTTGTTTATCAATGACCTGGACAAAGGGATAAAATGTACCCTGAGCATGTTTGCTGATGGTACAAAACTCAGGAGAGTGGCTGATACACTTGAAGGCTGTGCTGCTGCTCAGCAGGACCTAGATAAGCTGAATTGTTGGGCAGAGAGAAACCCAATGAGGTTTAACAAGGGCCAGTGCAGGGTTCTGCACCTGGGGAGAAATATCCCCAAGCATCAGCACAAGTTGGGGTTCAACCTACTGGAAAGCAGCTTTGCAGAGAAAGATCCAGGAGTCTTGGTGGATTGCAAGATGACCATGAGCCAGCAGTGCCCTTGTGGCCAGGAGGGCCAATAGTCCTTGGGCTGCACAGGAAGCAGCTGGTCAGCAGGTGGAGGGAGTTGAGCTTGCCTCTCTGCTTGGCCTGAATAAGGCCACATCTGAAATACTGTGTCCAGTTCTGGGCTCCTCAGTAAAAGACTTACCATCAGAGGGTCGCAAATATGGTGGGGGATCAGGATCATCTCTCATATGAGGAGACTGAGGGAGCTGGGCCTGTTTGGTCTAGAGAGGAGAGAGAAGAGATTTTATTAATGCAAATAAATACCTTGAAGGTGAGTGTTAAGAGGATGGTGCAAGACTGCTCAGCGGTGTGCAGTGACAGGATGAGGAGCAACGATCATAAACTAAAACACGAGTAGTTCTACCTCAACATGAGGAAGAATTTATTTACCTTGGCATGGAGGTTGGATTAGATGATCTCTAAAGTCCATTAGATGAGGTCCCCTGCCAACCCTATTGATTCTGGGATTCTGTGATATGCACTAGTCTCAGAGTATTTCCTGCACTCCAGTCTTCACCAGAGGAAAACAACTCCCTCCTGTTCCGAGTAGCCGCCACAGTGTACTGCTTTAATACATGCCCATGCAGGATAAACAGGAGATCGCAATCTGCTTCTATGACAGGACCCACTTTAGCAGATAAATGGAGGACCTCTCTACTGCTGAATTTGTTAAAAAAATGTTTGGGTTTTACCACATAAAGTGTTCACCCTATAAGCTTTGCTCTATAATCTAGCTCTACTGTCTGGTGCAGCTTTAATAAGAAAGAAATTTATGATTTGGGGAAAAATCTCAGAGAATGGAAAAAAATGTTTCTTTTTTACACATTGGAGAAAAACAGCTAGAACATGAGGAAAAATCAAAGTGAAAAAGAATTTAAAGTAATTATTCTTTCCTTGGAAGTGTCCAAACTCTGCTAATCAACAAGTCACATCCCTAAAACCTGGAATGCAGGCTGTTGCCTCACTGTTGGTTATGACCACTTCATAACTCATTTCATGGCTCAGACTGTGCATTGCAGGTTGGGACAGACCAAAAGCCTCTTTCTTGTGCAAATAAGAAGAATCAGGCTCACATTTGAAGCTGTAATTTTTTCTCAATCTCCAGTAAATTATCTTAGAAAAATAAGCATATAGTATCTAGTAAAACTTACTTTATGTTTCCTTACCGACCAACACAAAAAGAATAATAAGTTTTATTCTAACTTTTCTGGGACCCCACTGATAACAGAGCTGTTAAGTAGAGCTATCTGAAAGTCATTTACAGTCCTCGCAGGGGGTCTGTCTGCAGACTTAATTTCAGATCTTGAACATGCTGTATCAGTTTATGCCTTTTAAATGATCTTCTGATAAACACAACAAAAAGAATCTTTTGTACAAAGAATAAGTTGTAACACATCTTTGGGAATGATTGTTTTTGCAGGGATTTGTGTTCTAGGGGGTTTAGTGGGAAACAACTTTTATTACATTCCAGCAGTTACAGATTGTGCAAGTAAAACCTGACTGAAAAAATAAATAGCATTTGAGTGTATTTTAACATTGTTTTATGTGTTTTTCTTACACAATCTGTCTGAGGACAGTCATTTAACAAAAGAAATAAATATATCCACAAAGAAATCTTCAGCATAATTGAAAATTTTCTCATTGTGAGATCATTTTTCACGCCAAAATATTCCTTTCTCCTTTTAAACTAACTTCTCAAAGGAGAAAGAAAGATACACATTGTTCAGCCCTCTCTTAATGAGTAATAACATAATGAATATTATGGTGCTGTTGTTACTATTATGTTGGTACTTAAGAGAGAATTCAAACAGGGTTGAATTCCAAATACTTTATCGTTCCTCTTTAAAGAGCTTAAAAAGAAAAAAAATCTTAAATAAAAAAGAAAAAAATTAATATAACCAGACAGAATATGTTTAAAAACAGGTTGACAATGATTTTTAATGGTACACAATGTATCCATCAGCATATTTAGCAGACACAGGGATATAAAAAACAGAAAAAAGGCAAACGAGTCACACATATGGTTGTAGGTTAAGCTGTAATGGAAATGAGTAGTCTTGGTTTCTTTGGTGAAAAAACAGTTCAAAAAAGCTTTATCCTAAACCAATTCTTTGAGACAAGTCAAGACGCAAATATGTCAAGAAACACATTTTTAGCATATTAATATCTTCTTTCTCTACTTCTTTCTCTTTATTTTATCCATAGGTCTGTATGTGAGTACATCTAGAAGGATTCTAGATTTTCCAATTGTGGATAGTGGCATTTCATGTCTGAGTACAAAGCTACATATATATATATATGTATATATGTATATATGTATATAGACACACATTTTATAAATTATAATGTTAATCTTAAAACCCCAGCCAGACATGATTAGAGAGTGGAAAGTAGAGTTACTGTGATTTATGTATATATAGATGTGTATAATGACATTGCAAGAACTGATATACTGTCTAGTCAATGGAAACATTAACATATTTTTTCTAATTTTAGGTCAAAACAATTACACAAGACTTAAAATTGCCATTATAAATCAGAAGTCGACACAGGACTAAAACATATTCTCTTCAGAAAAATTTTCCCTGAAGAATATTAATGTTAAAAAATTTAATTTCTCAATTAAGGTGACAGCAAATTATAAAAGTTCATTATGCATAGAAGTGACTTTTTTTAAATCCCACATAAGTGGAAAAGAAACCACTGATGAATAATTTACACATTAAAACAAAGAATTTAAGGAGATTCTCTGGCAATAATTAGAAGAAAAATAGTCATTTATAAGACCAAAAATGGTTTTAGAAAAGGAAACTATGAATAAAGTTTTAAATGGAATTAGAAGAGTTCAGAACTCTCAAACTTCATGTATGCTTTGTAGTGACATTTTCTAAGAACCTGTGGACTCAAAGTTGAAGCAAAAAAAGATGATGTTTGGAACATTTATTATTAATTTGTACCATAATTTCAATGCTGTTAGGAAAAAGAGAAAACTAGACATTATGCACTGTATCAAACCCCATGTTTTTCTATATCCTTCTACTGCTATAACATTTATTCATCATTATCATAATCTGGAAATATAAAAAAACCCTCTATTTTGCTTGCTTAACAAAATTGTAAAATCACAGAATCACAGAATAAGCTGAGTGGGAAGGGACTCACAAGGGTCATTGAAGTCCAGCTCTAGGCCATGCAAAGCACTATCCCCAAGAGTCACACCATGTGACTGTGAACATTGCCCAAATGCTTCTTGAATTCTCTCAGGCTGGTACTGTGACCCCTGGGGAGCCTGTTCCAGTGCCCAACCACCTGCTGGGTGGAGAACCTTTTTCTAATATCCAGCTAAATCTCCTTTGACACAACTTCAGGCCATTCCCTCAGGTCCTGTCACTGGTCACCACAGAGATCAGGGCCTGCCCCTCCTCTCCCCTCATGAGGAAGTTGTAACTGCAATGTGGTCTCCCCTCAGTCTCCTCTTCTTCAAGCACAACAGACCAAGTGACCTCAGCTGCTCCTCATAGGGCTCTCTCTCAAAGCTCTTAATCATCTTTGTTGCCCTCCTTTGGACATTCTCTAATAGTTTAATGTCTTTTTTATAATGTGGCACTCAAAGCTGTCACCAGGACTGGAGGTGAGGTTGCCCTGATGCAGAGCAGAGCAGGATGATCCCCTTCCTTGGCTGGTGATTCTATGCCTGATGCCCCCCAGGACATTCCTGGCTCTCCTGGCTGCCAGGGCACTGCTGACTCATGGTCCAGGACCCCCAGGTCACTGCTCTCCAGCATACATCCAGGGTGCTCAGTCCATACATCCAGGGTTATCCCATCCCAGGCGCAAAATCTGACAATTTTTCCTTGTTAAAATTCATATGGTCTTATGGTTCATAAACTTCAGATTGCCTAGCCTTCTAATTTGTTCAGGTCTCTCTGCAGGGTCTCCCTGCAGGGTCTCTCTGCCAGGGCCCTCAAACGAGTCAACAGCTCCTCTCTGCTTTCATCATCTGGGAACTTGCTTAGCATCCTGTCCAGTCCTGCATCCATGTAATTTCTGAAGCTGTTGAAGAGCACAGGGCCTAAGACGGAGCCCTGCTGAACCCCAGCAGTGACAGGTCACCAGTCTGATGTCACCCCATTCACTGTAATCCTTTGACCTGACCTGTGAGCCAGTCACCCACCCATCCCATGATGTGTTTATCCAACAGTGAGCTGGAAATTTTGTCTAGATGGATCCTGTGGGAGACAGTATTAAAATCCAAAATCATTACATCAACTGGCCTCCCTTGAAGTGGGTTACCTTGCCATAAAAAGAAATCAGGTTTGATAAGCAGGACTTTCATGAAGCTGTGCTGGCTGTGACCAATTACTGCACTGTCTTTCAGGTGTTTTTCAGTACCTCCCAGAATAATCTTCTCCATAAGTTTACCAGCCGCTGTAGTGAAACTAACAGGCCTAACATCCCTTCTGGGGTCCTCCTCCTTGCCCTTCTTGAAAATCAGGACAATGTTTTCCAACTTCCCGGGACTTCTCTGGATTCCCAAAAACACTGTCTTCAAAGTGTACTTTGATTCCTTAAAGAATATTTTGTCAGCATCAGTGTCCTGGCTAGGAGGTCTATATTAGACTCCCACAATCACATCTGTATTATTTGTCCCTTCATTCTTATCCAGGTGCTCTCAACAGTGCCATTGCCAACTTTGAGCTTCATACATTCTACCCCTTCTATTATACACAATGCTACCCTTCTGCCTATTCTGCCCTGCCTATCCCTCCTAAAGAGCCTGTAACCATCCAACAGGGAACTCCAGCCACAGAACTCATCCCACCAGGTTTCACTTATGCCAATGATGTTATATTTCTGGGACCAGAACACAGCCTTGAGCTCCTCCTCCCCAAGCTGCACAAATTGTTGTAGAAATATTTCAGGTGTGATACTTTGCAGTCAACATAGCCAACACTTCGTGAAACAGATTGAGGGATCCTATCAGTTCTTGTTTCCTCAAATTTAGGCACACCATGCCATCACTCATCACGGGAAAGCTTGGTTTTGTCCCTTCCCCCCTTCCAAGCTAGTTTACGGCTCTGTCAATGAGCCCTGCTAGCTCCTGTGCTAGAACTCTTTTTATCCTTTTGACACAGGTGCACCCTTTCAGATGTCAGTCAATCAGGTGTTAAATAGATAATTCCATGGTCAACAAACCCCAAATTTTTCCACTAACATCCACCTAAGAGCTGTGTACTGACTGCCTTTTCCTATCAATATTATTCCTTGCTCCTAGAAAAATAAAGAAAATCACTACTTGTGCTCCTGATCCCTCTACCAATCATTACATGACCCTGAAGTCTCTTTTGATTGCCCCTGGACTTGTCTTTGTTGTCTTGTCGTTGCCAGTTGGAACAATAAAGGATAGTAATCAGAGGGCCTTGGCAGACATGAGAGTTTTCCAGTGCCCCTTATCCATGCTTCTAGGAGACAGCAGACTTCCTGATGAGTTGTGTCCAGTCTTCATATTGGACCCTTTGTTCCCCTGGACTCCCTGGGAGTATCATTTTACAATTATTCTTTTCCGGCTAACAGTTGTGGTCTTGATGCTGGATACTTGCAAATTTAATAAAAATATAAGTAATTTCTACTAATTAAAAACATTTCCAATTAGCATACAGGAATTTTGGGAATGTAATTTGCCACAAGGAGTATCCAAGATTTCTTTTTTATTATATATGTAAACAATTCAACATACCAATGCGACATATAGGTTGACCAGAATTTTCCTGACTTCTATATATGTTCCTGACAACTATATATGTTGTCTAGAGTTTTCCCAACTTTTTCTTCCTATTTCATGCGCTTCTGAGCAATATGCATGCCAGCAGCATTGTCTTGCCTTCTGTGCTTGTTGATGTTTCAATGACTCTTGAATGACCTGAAAGGGTTATGAAAGGGCATGAAAGGGGAGGAGGAAGAATTACTTTTGTTTTGGTTTTGTATTCCAAGTTTTAACATTACAGTGATGCTTTGAACATGAAGTTCTCACACTGCCATGGCACCTCCCACAGTCTGTGTTTGGCCTGTTTTCTCTAAGGGAAAACTTTCAGAACAATTAATTTTATCCATTACAAAATCAGATATTGCTAAATTATATGTGTTTCAAGTTTATTCATACATTTTCTATTTGTCCCATATCAATGTAGAGCTGTGAAAAAAAAAAGGCTCTGGAATTTATAATTTTGAGTCTGACATTTGATAAAGTTCTTGAATTTTCATTTTTATTCCTTTCCCTGTCCCAGGACTACAATTTGGTAAGTCTATATTTCCCAGTGGATATATAAATAGATAGCTATCATCCATCATTGTTACAGTGCAGTACCACTGTCAGGCAGAAGTGTAATAAAATGGCAAATATTTATCTAAACTGCAAGGAAAGTATCAGTCTTACCTAATATTTGCCAGAATTTATATGGTTACTTTCTTAGGTATTTTCAAACATATCTTTGGATAGGGATACTTAAAAAAATGAATTTTACTTCTTTTTTTACTTGCTTCTGTGAACAATAGATTAGAAAGCCATCAAGTGTTTGGTTAATCACTATTATTTTACTGGGAAGGACTAAATTATTTGTGTTACTTCCTAAGACCAATAAAGTTAAGTTTAGTCAGATTAGCCTAATGCTTCTCACCAAACACTATTATCTTTCTACTAGTGCATGTATATTTTTCCTAATTGCAGTCTACTGCAGTGCAACCTTTCATTTAGCTTTTAAAATTAAATTCATATCTATGATTACATAATTCCATTTTGGGGTTGTGTAATGAAATAGTATTGGAAGTGATGTAGACTCTGGAATATAAGTCTGTGTATCTTTGGGAGAGATCAAGAAATAGATTAATACCCATCTATATTAGCTGTTTCAAAAAATTTCCTCACGAAAAGGGCTGTCAAGCCTGAGGAAGTCGATGAGTCACCATTCCTGGAGGTATTGTGGACATGGGGCACTGAGGGACATTGTTTAGTGGTGAACTTGGCAGTGCTGAGTTAACAGTTGAACTGGGTGAACTCAAAGTTCTTTTCCAACTTAAACAACATTATCATTCTCTGATTCTCTATATTTTGTCAGGCTTTTTTTTGGTATATCTGATATCTGATGGGGAGGAAGTCAAATCATAAGTGGCATACAGGCTTTACTTCTGTGTCTCCAGGTTTTAGAGATGCTTAAGGATATTTCCCATACAAATATGTTTGGAGAGACTTAGAGGCACTCTCATGGACATGCTTGAGCTCCCTGTCTTAGGAGAGAGAAGATCAAATCTCAGAGGTCATAAAAAGGCTCAGAGGATATCACAGTATGGTGGGAAACTACACATGTGGGCCTTTGATGAATTTGTGCAAACAGAAGGATGGTGCCTGCATTGCCATTTATGTGTTACCTCTGGGATCCTCTGGTTAGCGAGGTAGTGAAACAAATTTTCTCTTTATACTTCACCTGTGGTTTTGTGGTTGTTCCAACTGCCTGCCTGTGTCAAGTCACACAGTCCCCTGCCCAACACTCTGGCTCTGTGTATCTCTCTTGGAGGTGACTAATTTTGTTGGCCACAGTGTCCTTTGGAAAAAGGACACAAAACTCTTGGCTTCCAGGACAGGAGTCAGTAAAGCTGCAGCTGAGGATTGTGGCACTTTATGGTTAAGACTTTCAGCCCAGAAAAATAACTTTTACCTCTAGCAGTCCTACTAGATAGAATCCCGAGCTATAGGAATTTGGCCTTGATGGGTTTTCAGTGGGTTAAAAATTACATGCTGACACTATAGACTGCTTTCAGATTCTTTTTGAGCTTATTGATCAAAGGTACATGTTAGGTGGGGTCGTTGGCTGGAGATAGGAACAACATGAACTCTCAGAGATCGATGTGACATGAGCAATGGATTATTATAGAAGCCCCCTTATATAGGGGGTTTGAAACTCCCAGGCTCAGACAACTGATTAGTCTGGTCTTAACACTACCCGAGCTCCTTGACCAGTGATACGTCTGTTTTCTGGATTGAACATGACGGACTGAGATCCCTGCTTGGGTTTGATTCTAACCCATCCCTGCCTCATCCAGGGACTGTTTTACTTCTAAGCTGGTTGAGTTTGGGAGTCTGATATAGCCAAATTTATTTAGCAGCTACAGGCTAGCTGCAGCTGTGACAGGTACATGGTGAGGCTTAACCATTTTTTTCCATTGCTTTATACAAGTCAGCCAATGGCAACAAGAGAAGAAGCTTGTTCTTGAATAAAAAGTAGGGGTGAGGGTTTTTCTGGGCACACTTTTTTCATAGGGTGTTTCATTAAAAACCTATTAGGAAGAGAGATGATCAAAGCTGCTTCTGCCTTGGCCTTGAGAATTTGTCTTCTTTCTTCTTACAGGCAGTTCAGAAATTACAGGGGAATCTTATTACCCTGGACCTCGCCTACATAAGTCTCAGGCAGCTGAAACTACTGCTGCTGTCTCTGCTGCTCCAGCTACTACTGATTCCAGCTATTGTCCTGTTTAGTATAGACACTTTATATGTTCTGTTAAAGTGCTCATTTTTTATTAGAAAAAAGGAAAGCAGTCACTTATTTGTGGAATATACAACTGTATGAAGAGTTCCTTCACTGGGGCTATGCAAACTGTGACAGGCTACCACACTGATGCAATAAGGAATGAATATTGTCAGTAATTGTCATGTTCCAATCTTGCATGTATAGTCTTAGTACCAGCAGATGGTAGGACAGGAACAGGATCTTACCTTTGCATTTAAGTGGAGACTAGAACTGTCTATATATGGTGGTGTATGCCTCAAACCTGACAATGCTGAAAAGGAAGACAACCATCAGCAGGATCAAACAGTTCCAAGCGAACTACCAAGGTGGAAGAGCCTGCTCCCACAGCTGCTGTGAGTGTGTTTATGTGTAAGTGCACAGAGCTCTGAGCATGCTTATGGGATTAGGGCTTTTGGGAATTATGTACAATAAATGTTCAGAAACTTTCACAGGGTTGCCAATGATATTTAAGTGTTCTGTAGCATTTGGAAACTGTTATATTTGAGATATTGATCTTGAAATTCTTGTGTGCAGACTGCTGGTCAATTATGTGTTGCTAATAATGCAAGAAACTACTTTCACAGCGCCACAGGACCACATAATGACAAAACTTGGAAGTAAACTCTGGAGGTCACTGGATTGAACCCCTTGCTCAAGCAGAGCCATCGAGAGCAGATTGCCCAGGTCCATATTCAAATAGCATTTCAATAACTCTGAAGACTGAGATTCCAACTCTCTGGGCAACCTGTGCTGGTGTTTTACCACTGTCAAAGTGAAAAAGTGTTCTTTATGCTCAGAAGGAACCTTTTGTGCTTCAGTTTGTGCCTGTTGCTATTGGGCACCATTGAGAAGAGTCTAGGTCTGTCTTCCATGCACCATTCCCAAAGTATTTACCTAAGATATTTATATACATTAATGAGATCCACCCTCCTAAGCCTACTCGTCTTCAGGGTGAACAGTACCATCTCTCTCTTCTTGTCCTCATATGTGAGATGTTTCAGGTCATCTAATGATTCTGATAGCCCTTTGTTGGATTCTTTCCAGTATGTCCATGTCTCTTTTGTACTGAGGTTTCCCAGGAATGGCCTCAAACTAGACTTTGAGCCACTGATCACCACCCTCAGGCCCTAGCTGTTTAGATAGTTTTCAATTAACCTCACTGTTCATCCTGCCCATATTTTGTAATCTTCTCTAAGTGGATCTTAGACAGGGTCACAGGCCTGACTCAATTCCAAGTAAACAGTATCCACTTCTTTGCCCTCACCTATCAGGCGGGTAATTTTTTCATAGAAGGTTATCAAGTATCCTGCACTTGGGTCACCACAACCCCAAGCAACAATATAGGTTTGGGGAAAAGTGGTTGAAATACTGCTGAGAGGAAAATGGTGCTGATTGACAGCTTGCTGAGTGTGAGCCAGCATGTGCACAGGTGGCCAAGAAGGACAATGACATCCTGGTTTGTATTAAAATTAGTGCAGCCATCAGGAGTAGGACAGTGACCCTGTACTCAGCACTGGTAAGGTCACACTTTAAACCCTGTGTTCAGCTTTGAACCCTTCAGTACAAGAAGATTAAGGTGTTGAACTGTGGCAAGAGCAACAGCGCTGGAGCACAAATTTTATGAGGAGCATCTGTGGGAACTGAAGTTGCTTAGCACACAAAAAAGGGTACTCGGGGAGGTCTTGTCACTCTACAATTACTTGAAAGTAGGTTTCAGTGAGGTGGGGGTTGGTCTCTTTTCACAAGTAACAAAGTATAGATAAAGAGGAAACAGACTCAATCTGTACTCCAGGAGGTCTGCATTGAAGATTAGGAAAATTTCCTCACTGAAAGGGTTATCAAGCATTGGAACAGGCTACCCAATGAAGTGGGGAGCCAGTGTCCTTGGAGATATTTAAAAGATGTGTAGATGTGATGCTTAGGGAAATGACTTTGTGGTTAGCTTGGTAATGTTAGGTGAACAGTTGGACTCAATGACCCTTTCCCAATGAAAATGATTCTATAGTTCTATAATTCTATGATTGTGTGATTAAATTGGCCAATCATAACTTCCCTCTGGTAAAACCTACCAGGTTTGATGACTGCTCCTCATCACTTGCTTGTCCTTCATGTGTCTAGAAATGAATTCCAGGATTAGCTGCTCAAACACCTATCCAGGAAACAAGATGAAGCTGATTGGCTTGTAGTTCCCCAGATCCTCCTTTTTGCCTTTCTTGAAGATAGGAGTGACATTTCCTTGACTAGAAAGTCCTCATGCACCTCTCCAGGAGCCTTCAAAAACAATTGAGAGTTGCTTCACAATTACATCAGCCAGCTCCCTCAGAACTCGTGGTTGCACCTCATCAGGGCCTGTGAACTACTACCCTTAAATCAAATTTGCCTGATTGGTTTAGACTGTGTGAACTTAGCAGTTTTTCTCTTCAGCACACAGTTCTTTGTGCAATTCTAACTCGGAAATGCAACTGAGCCAGTCTTCAAGAAAGAATGGAAGACACCTCTGTTTTTTTTTCCAGAAGACTGTGAATAATCTGTTTATTTATTTAAGAGATTGATGTCGTTCTAATTAGGAACGGCGAAAAGAACGACATAGACTCTCAAGGGAGTCAGAACAGGAGAATTCCTTAGTTTATTGCTTCAGGCCTGTTTTATAGACAGATACGTGGAAAGTACAGAAAGGAAACTCTTATTGGTTAGTAAACTGCTACATCACCATCATTGGTCAGTGGGGCTCACCACCCCCTTGACTTTCTTCTGCAAGGAAAACAAGAGGACAGACAAACAGCACCTGGCAGTTGTTTTCTGTCTCTAAGAATTGTTTTGAATTCCTCCTTAAAACTTCTCAGGCTACTTTCTCAGGCTGAACTGAACTCCGCGGCCTGCAATAATCACAGGCACTCTGGTTCAGATTTAGCATCCATAGATTGACATTTAAAAGAAAAGTACATATGAATGTCTCTTAAAAATGTAATGCAATATTAAATTATAGGTAGTCCCAGGCTTCTCTCTTTGTTATTACATTAAGGTATTTCAATGTGAACATTTTTGTTCCAGGAACTGCATATTGTAACATTAATTAAATAAAAACCCCTCCACCAATTATTTGATTTCAATCCCTGGACTAAAAAGGAAAAAAAAACAAACAACCAAAAACCCACCACCATCACCATCACCAAAACAAAAACAAACAAAAACACAAACAAAAACCAAAAAAACAAAACAAACCCAAAGCACCTAAAGGAAACACCCCTACAGAAACATTATTTTACTTTATAGCCTTCCAACACAATTTTGGAAATTCACATAATTTTTGATGTAATATTCAGTAAATTGAATCATAAAGTACTTAGCTGCATGACTGTTCTTTAAACATTTTGAATTCTGCTGCCATTAATTTTAAGAAATATTGATTTGTTTTTCATTTTGTCTATGGCTTTTGAAAAGATATGTCCAGTTAATATCCTGTAAATCAGGTTAGATGGATTGATAGTGAGTGGGGTTCATCTATATGAACATAGTCACAGTGAGCCAGGGTTAAGAACTAGAGAAGTGTTAAATATTAATTTTCTGTCTTTTAAATTAATTTTTGGTTTGTCTTTATTATGTGTGCATGTTTCATTCTTCCACCTTTGCTGTTAAGATCCTTTGCATGCTAAGAAGACAACCATCACATTTAGCTATTTTCCTACTAGTCATGTTTTTCTATATGTGGAAACATTAGGTAAAATCTCAACCATGGAAACAACTGGAAATAGAGGCTGCAACACTGATAATTAGTAAGAATAAATCATCCAGAAAACCCCAGTAGAGTTGCACCAGTATTGATTTTTCAGTTTAAGAGTGGAGAGTTTTTACGTCCCCAACAGGTCCTTCCTAAATCACTAATATAATCTGCCAGAATTGCAGCATCACAACATAATTCTTCTAGATAAGCCCTGTGCATGTCAAGAACAAGACAGAAAAAGGCTACACAGCATATTGCAATAAGGGATTCTGGAGAAACTTTCTTCCAAAATCTAGTATAGTGATCCCTTGAACTTCTTGTGAGGATCCAGTATGCCTGATTTAAAGAGGAGCAGAAAGACAGACCCAGGAATGAGTGTCTCATCCTTAGAAGCTGCCGGCATTTATCACGCATCTTAGAGGAGCAGGAATCTATAACAGAAAGCAATGATTATTTCCCCACCTCACCCCTAGCCTCTGGTATGGAGACATCTGTGACTGCTGAGAAAGCTTGGGTCTTACCCATAAATGACATTCATCATTACTCAGAGAAACAGCAGAAGCCCCAGGCAGTGCAAGCTAAACATTTTTTTTTCTGTCTTCCTTTTCTCTTTCCAATAAATTTTTCCAAGGCCTCCACATTCTGCTAAGTTCATTTTAAGCTAATTAATCAAGCATTTCTCTTGGGACATTTTTCTACCAGATTTAGACAAGGTTAGTGGTCAGTTCTTATTATGATATTTTTTGTCTTAAGAATGATTAAAATTATTCCAAAGAGATCCTATTAGGTTTATACGCCTTTCTTAAAGATATCACTTAATTACAAAGTATTTAATATTCTAAATATATAGATAATATTATATATAATCATATAGAATAATATGTTAATAATATTTAATAATAATATGGATTAATATTAATATATATTAATATCTGATTATTAACAAGCACTATAGTATGGTAATGGGTACTGTCTCTGATCTTGTAGTGTTCTTTCATACATAAAATTTCTGATTAATTTGCTGGTTTTATTCATAACAGAAATAAAGGAAGACTGGATTCCTTCTCTCTATTGGAAACTTCTGGAAAAAGAATTATTTCAGGAAGAGACCAGTAAGTTACTCAGGGTTGCAATAGCCAATCAGTGGAGCTGTAATGTAAGTTGTAGAAATAATGTAAGTAAGAACGGCCCTAAACTGTGCTGATACTACATTTAATGGTCAACCACACACTGAACATGCACAATATAACATGTTACTCTAAAGATATGGAGTTGTCAAATTTATGAGCTACTAAATATCTGAAAGTGGAAACCTTTTGCAAAATTCAGGGGAATGTACAGAAGAAATACACTTAGCTCAGGAATGCAATACATGTGCCTTTTCCCTTTCATATCATAATTCTGAGAAAGTTTTCACTTCCAATTAAGTTGTCTGAGAAAGAAAAGGTATGTGTCCACCCCATCTATTTTTAGGTATAGAATAGCTTGCAAATATGAAGGTTGTTTTTTTGCCATGATTATCTTCTCGCTTGCTTCCAGCCACCAGGAAAGTAAGTTAAATCTGCTCATCTTGGGCATCTGGTTTACATTTCTTCTCAAACAAACCCCAATATATTGTGTTTTATAGACATTTACTTTCTTTTCCTTTAGGTTGATATGCATCTGGCTTTTGAACATATATGTATCTAGAAAGGAAAAGTAAAACAAGATAACAAAACACAAACCATAACCTTCTCATGTAAGTGGTATTCCAAAGAGTAGTTGTAAGCTTGAAATCAAAATATCTTTCTCCCTATGTATTCAGAGATACTGACACTTTTCCACTAAGAGTTTTTTGTTATACCAAATTAGTTCTGATGAAAAATCAGTACTCACATACAGTAAGAGCGATGTAATAAAGTGATGCAACTAGAAGTAATATCTAGGGCATCAGCATTTGAGACAGCAGAGTACTAAAAAACCTGAATCTTAGTACTGCATGCATCGTTTTACTGCATGTGGAATTTAAGAAAGTCAGAGATGATTCTGTGTGTCTGTTTTTCCTTTTGAAGAACTAAACAAAGATAGAGGACTGCAGAGGTTACTCTTGTCAAATGATTCAATATTGTTCCATTTGGCTGTGGAACTCCTGGAAATAATTACAAGATAGTTCAGAATATAAGTTTATTGTCATAAAATATCTGGCATAGTTCAGGGGTTCATCAGACTTATGTAAAGAATGAGACTCTTCTTTCAAAAAACAAGAACATAAAGAGGTATGCCCATGACACAAAGAAAATCCTTTTATTTTCTTAAGTCTTGTTTAGTAGTTTCAGATATATCTGTTTATCTTTGATGCTGAAGATGGGTATCCGGAAATTTTGTTTCCTCTGTATTGCAACAGACAAAATATCTTCCCAAAGCTATGTATTGACTTAGAGGTGGTTAAAAAACTACAGACTCCCTATCTCATGGGACAGTCCTGATATTTTTTCAAAAAGCGGAGGCATTCTTCCCATTTAACATTTGTTTACAATCAGTTAGGAATCAGTTCCAAACATCAATTTCCATCCTTTCTCTGGTCTTCAATGTGTAAATCTTCTGGCCTCCGTATGCTCCTCATACAACTGGCTTTGTTGGCCTGTCTGAATATCCTTTCACTCATTCCACTTATCAGTCCTCTATTCTACTGCATATTGCAGTCAAGATTCTTCCTAATTTTCAAAAATCTGAGTTTTGTATGGTTACCATGGCCACAAACAGTAATTTGCAATAAAAATGGGAGAAAAATCTCACTTCCTTTTTTATAGTTCAGAGTAGCTGCTGCTCTCATTCTTGTGCTGAGAAGAAAATCTACAGGGAAGAAAGAAACTTCAGTTGCACTAATACAGGGCGGTACCAAAGTGATGGAGTAAGTGTTGTAAGACTCCTTGCTGCCCTATTTCAGGACAATGAACATACAATATTCTCATTTTCTTAATAATTACACTGAGTCCTTCCCTTAAGTATTTGTCCTAGTTTAGGGCAAATTAGGGAGGAAAACTCCAGACAGGATTTCCCCAGGGAAATGCCCCCTCCCCACCAACTGGTCCGGGAAAGGAAAAAAAAATTCCTTGGAGAGAAGTGGAAAAAGCTGTTTATTTAACAGAAATTGAGTAATATTAAATAATAAAACCTCTTGCTGTTCGATGGGATGGCAAGTCTAGGAAGAAAAAAAGTCCTTTTCATGTGGTGTAGCTCGGCTCGCTCAGGTTCTTATCAGTCCCTCTGGCGCTGGAAAGTGCCGAGGCCCAGGCCCTGGTGGGCCAAAGGTGTGAGCTCCCGGGGTTTGGCTGGGTGTTCAGTCCAGAGCAGGCTTGCACAGATCCAAGAAAAAAGGGAAAAAAGAAAAAAAAAACAAAGGTCCAGGGAACTCCTCTGCCTCAGTTAGCTAAAACTAAAATTTAGCAGCGTGCGATAAGCATACGCTAGGGCTCAGCTTATTGCAATGATATTTTTCTCTTTAGAATCATCATGACAATTCTCTTCCAGATATTTTCCTACTTTATCTGGGTTCTGAATTTGTTCACGTGAAAATTCTTAAAGAGGGACATAACAGATTCAAAGGAGAAGAAGGAAAGAAAAGGCTGAAAAGCCTCATCCCCTGCTCTTCTTCTAACAAACTGGGTACAATTATTAATAAACTCCCAAAATGTGCTACTGGGACTGGGAGGCAGGGTCGGGCGAAGAAACCATAAGTTAAACATACCTGACAGAAACTTCAGTAGTTCTATAAACTTCTTATAAATAATTATTACCGAGCTCAGCACAATAACTATTCTAAACTATTAGTAAACTAAACTAAACTATTAGTAAAACTAACTAAAAGCCAGAGAGAAGCTCTGTCCCGCTGTCTGTCCGTGCTGCAGACACCACAGTCCAGGAGCGGGATGTGTGGGAGTGATGTTTTTCCTTAACACAAACTGCGCGCTTCTTCTTCCCCCTCTCTTGCTCTCAAAGCCAGTCTTAAAGGTGCAGAACTTAATATATAACATAAACCAGACGATTGGGGATACCAGTATCATAAAGTCACCCCAGGACAGTTTTCTAAACTTAAGTTTTTTGAAGGTTGATATATAATGGTTGATATTTAATTTACATTAACTGTAAACTCATAATATCAGTGGGAAAATGATACAGTAATTGCATTTAAAACTGTTATGCTTATTTATTTATGACCTGATTCTCACGGAAATGGGGCCTTTCAGTGCCTTGATTCCATTTTAAATATTAGCTATAATATAATATAATGTAATGTAATATAATATAATATAATATAATATAATATAATATAATCGTACAATACATACTATATATTATTATATATTTATATATTATAATATATTTATATATTATATTATTACTATACATTAATATTATATTTAATTAATTAATATTATATAATATAATTCTAGTATTAATTAAGCTTTCCTGACTCATTTCATTAAGCAGTTTTACAGCAATTTCTGGTTTTCATTATCTCCAAGATAATTTCTTTCTTTCCAAACTTAGTAGACCCATACACCAAGACATTGTAATTTTTAGGGTGATACTTTTTTGTCACACATAATGTGTGTATACAACACATAATACCTGTGAATAGAATAAGTTGTACATGCACAGTTTCAAAAGTCACAGCATTTCACCTGACTAAAATGTATTAAAACTCCTGTGATATGTCTGTTGGTTGATTTGTTTTTAATAGGGAGCTATAACTTAATTATGTTGCTTTTCTTACTTAAGAAATTAGAGAAATATGCAAAGTTAATATTACATAATTAGAAATGAAATTACAGAAAATAACTATATAAAAATAGAACAGAAGTTAGTACAATGTAGAGAATGAGATAAATGAGATAAATAAAAAGAATGTAGTATATTTTTGGTATGTTACATGAATTCTAATTCAAAGTAATCCAATCAACAAAATACCTCTATGAGTGTAAACTCATAGGCCAAAGCCTTTCCTAAACAACCCATATCTAGGACATGCAACACTTTATCAAGACAAACACAAAAGTCTACTAAGAGACTTTTACACAATCACATAAAAATGACAAGTTATTTAGAGCAGAGTTATTGTTTATGAGGGTTAATACAGAGGTATTTCTGACCCCAGTGGTCATAGGTGGATGTATGCCTGTCTCTCTCTTCTCTGTTACCAGATTTCAAAATGGGAGTGATGCCAGGGTAGACATAAAAGAGCCTTCTGCATCCAGTGCTAATGAAAAATTTGCCAATGTCCTCAGCTGAGGCTGTGCATCAGGCACAGATTGAGTGTCATCCAGTCTGTCTGATCAATTCATAACAGCGCAGTCAACCATCAAAATATAGATTTGATTGAGAAACTTCTGGCTTCCATTATTGCATTACAGTTTTCTACATCTATAGATTAAGGAACTAGACAACCTGTCACATAAGGAAAGGATAAGAGACCTGAGACTGTTCAGCCTAGTATCAGAGCCCTCTAACCAGGCTGTTTTAGTAATTTCAGAAATGCAGAGTATGATGTCTAAGATTTACCTATCTGAAGAATGTTGATGTCACCCAGGATTTCTGTTTTAATGCTTCTGAAAATACAATATAAATTTAAATTACACATAGAAAATGTTAGCAATTGCAGTACAGAGTTCAATCACAGTGCAAATGTGACTCTCACTACTGTATCATAGAACATGCTTATCACCACAATTCTGGGTGTCCTCTTTTACCAGAAAGAAATATACTCTTCCTCTCATGCTGGTCGCAGTAACTCAGGGAGATATTCACATTGTTTTAATGAACTCAGGGAGAAATATTTTTACCACCTGTTGATCTACTCCACTGTTAAGCTATTTTTTTAAGAGAAAGGCTGCATTTGGCCCCCTTTGTATTGGGAAAATGTTGCCTCCTTTGTATTAGCTGTGGTCAGTCACACATTTCCTGATCTTCATGGGATCATCCCCCTTTCCCACCTCCTCTGGGCTTTCTTTTGTTTGAGTAGTTTATTTGTCACACCTAAAAGAAGAACTTAAGGATTTCTATGAATGCTCATAAACACCTGAAAGGATGGTGCAAAGAAGACTGATCCAGACTCTTTTCAGTGGTGCCCATTGATAGAACCATCTGCAGTGGTCTTGAACCAGAAACAAGAGGATCTCTCTGAGCACAAGGAAACACTTTTTCACTGTGATGGTGACAGAGCACCAGCACAAGTTGCCCAGAGAGGGTGTAGAGTTTCCATCTTTAGTTATACACAAAAAACATCTGTGCATGGTCCTGCTCTAAATGGTCCTTCTTGAGCAAGGAATTCAACCAAGTGACCTCCAGAGGCTCCTTCCAAGTTCAGCCATTACTTGATTGTAATTCCTCTGCAACACTGTGTCTGTGTTGAGTGCTGGTAGTGAAGAGGTGTGATTATGTCTCCTGTACAGCAAATGACAAGATTATAGGAAGAGTTAGAGATATGTGGGCTGGTGAGTTTTTGAACACTAATTCTGGAGTAAAATCTTTGTGTTAGTCCCTTTGTTAGTCCCTTATGTGAGTACAGACTCTTCTGTATCAGAAGACTTCAGACACAGAGGTCATTTCATGACACATTTAGCTTGTTGGTATGGATGGTGACACTGAGTCTGTTCCTTTGTGATCCCAAAAAGCTATTCAGACAGCACCACAGTAAGACTTTTGTAATTTCAGTCCAAATCCATAATGCCATAACTTAAAATACTGGAAAGTTAAGCATCTACTCTAAAATGCTGTCTAACCACAATCCTGTTCAGTCAATGAGCAAGTAAGATCTCCAGAAGCTAAGTTACCTATCCAGTTTTGGAACCTTGTCTAAAATCAGGTAGATCTCTCACCTCTGATGATAAAAGGAGCCTTAATGACTGACTTGGATAAAATATTAAGCTTCAGAGGTTTTTAGGCATTTTAGGCAAGGTAAATCTCACCCTTAGGATCCGAAAACCTTCCCTGCACCCACTGAAACTACAGAGAAATCCTCTCTTTGCCGACGTACTTAAAGATCTTTAGAACAAAAGGCCAAACACATAAAAACATCATAAATATGCCACCAGAGGGGAGCAGAGGAGATCAGACACAGACAATCTTATAAAACTTAAAGAAATAGAGATGTCTCTGTTAAACATATCCAGCTGATCCAAAAGAGACATGGAAATTAGGCTGCATAATCCAATTGAAGGTTTGTTTTTTCTCCAGATAAGTCAGCTCTTGCTGATCAACAAGTGTTTCTCCTACTAGAGATAGTACTAGGATTGATTTCCCTAAAAAACTTTCTTTCAGCCCACTCTTTTAGTCCACTATTATATTTCCAGCTATCTGGACATCTTCCCTTTTTACTGTCTTGCCTTGCAATTTCCCTTATTGTTTGGGAGAAGATAGTTTTGCTCCAAGCATTCCTTAAACAAAAATTATCTTCTCAGTGTTGTGAACTTTTATTTGTGAAGTATTTTGACTTCTCCTATTTTGTGGCCTTTTAGTGCACTCTATGTATAGATGAAATCATCTATCTGAATACTTAATTACTTTGTTTAAAGATTTTCAGAATAGTTAAATTTATTGATTTATTTTCACCTGCAGGAGTGTGATTTGAATAAACGGCATTCAGATCTAAGCTTTTCCACTACTATCACAGCTAGTCATTTCACACCTCTTGTAGAAAGGCTTTAATATCTATTCCTCACAGGTGAGAAAAACTAAGGTATAATGAGAAGAAGATGCTTGCAATTTGTTATACTGAATTTAGTTTGGATATCAAGCGACAGAAAAAAAATCTGTTCAGTATGAAGCTCTGAAGTTATTCTTGATTCTCAGCAGACATAAACACTAGGAGACATTTCTTTCTAAAAAATATATAAAAATTGGAAAATGTTTTAGAAAGGTACATTTTGTCTCAGAAGGAATGTGAACACTTGTTTGGATTTTGTCTAAGAACCACAAATAACCTGTCCCACAAGCTATCTTTACAATAAAGAAGTATTAAAACATAATTCTTGATTTTGATTTAAATAAATTATTCAATGTAACTAATCAGTATGCATAATCAATTATGCACTCTCATGACATGATACAGTAGAAAATTTTTAAAAAGCCCAAGAGCTATCTAATCTTTAAACATCAGTTTCTTCAGGTAACCTGGGGTCAAAAGTCCTAAAAGCCCCACTCCTGAAATTATGGCAATTTCATAGCATGCCTATGGGGTTTTTTTGATCCTTATTAAATATACAGCATCTCAACTGTCTTTCCTTTATTTCCTTTGAGCAATGCATAAATTTAACTCAAAAAATGTAATGTTTCAGTAAGTTATGAACATGAAAAGCCCCATTTTAACATAAAAATGTTTTTGCAACCTTTTTATGACATATGGTAGCATTTTCTCGATAAACACAATGTATTAAGAATATAAAGTCACAGTTATTGAAATCAAAACATTTTGTATTAAATTGAATCTGTTTCTAAAGTTGTATCTAAGTAACTTCCATATGTATGTGCACAGAATGGGAAATGTATATGCTTAATTCAAACCTCTGGTTGGTCCCTTGGATGGCTTTTGTGCCTAGAACAAAATACACTTGCAAGTATTTGTATCTGCAAAAGCAGAATTTGACTGTATGGATGATATGCCTGTAAACTTACTGTTGAATTATGTAATAACTGTACAGTCCAATTAATTCCAGTAAGTGATAATGATAAAATTATGCAAAAACTATGCTACCCCATTACCCTCCCAAAAAACCCCACAAAGAAACCCCCCCAAAAAACACCAACAAAACAAAACAAAAAACAAAACAAAGCAAAACATAACCAACCAACCAAACAAACAAAAACATAGAAAAAAAAATCCCAGCAAAACCACCAGCCTTAGGACAAAACTAATTTTAGATGTAGCTGTGTAAGGAACTCTGTAATAGAATGAAATCCAGAATATTTATTTTATGATTGGATACTATTTATATTCAAAGGGGAAGGTGTAACTGATGTGTGTCTGATCTCTGAAAGAGGCAAAGGTTGTAAACACAACAAAATGTGGAAAGGAAACCTCTCAAGATGACCAATTTTCAAACTTTTACTATATTAGGGATTTATTTCAGTAAGCAGAAGCTGTTAATGTGATAAATAATAATTAAAACAATAGCTGTAATACTGTGATAGTACAGGGATGATTCAGTAACATGACATGACGTATGAAGGATTCAAACACCATTCTGTTGTTTTTGACCATGTAACTTTGTCAAAGACAGTTTGTAAATCTCTAATCTGAAGCAACAATATTACTATGAGGAATACAGGTTTCAAATTATGCATATAGAAAGAGATCACAAACTTTAAACAACAGAATTCAACAACAAAATTACTAGATTGGAAGAGACTTCTAGGATCATTGAGTCCAACCCATGCAATTATAAACTTATTTTTCTATAATTGTAAGTAAGAATATGTATTGGCTAAGTAAGAAATGAGGTATATATTAGAAATATATTTCACACCTAATATATTAGGTATATATTAGAAATTAGTAATATATTAGGTAAAATAGTGAGAGGTTTGAGCTGTAATAATGTGACTTATAGAGTAGGCTAGGGATCTAGAAGCTATAATAGAGGTGTGTGTATGAGTACATGACCTGTCAGCTTAGTGGCTAAGAGACAGACTCAGTGCGGCAACATTAAGCAAAGGTGATACGTTATTATTATGTAGAAACAAGTTTTTTGTTAACTGTCCATTGGACCAAAATGTTATATGTTGCTGTGTGGAGAAGAAACCTGTGACTACCTTAAGCAATGGATGACTTGTTCCTTTCCAAATCTCACACGTTTGAGACTGATATATTATCTGGTTTACTTGAGCAATAAATCATCTTAAATAGCATGGTGGTCTCATCCCCATTTTTCATATCAACAACTGATAAGCTCAAACACTCTGCACAGGAATGGGTCTGTACAGAGACATCCTTTTTGGATTGTTCTATTTGGTATACACGCTTGTACTAACTACAGTTTTGACTGGGTAAAAACCATTACTAACAAAAACTCCAAATACCAATCAACCAACCAACTAACAAAAACCCAGCAAACACCAAACTAACCTTACTAGCAGGAAAAACCTGCAACCCTGCCTGTGCAAACTGCTGCACAAACTGCCATGCCAAGCCCTCAGAGATATTCCACACCTCTGTTTGCACGCGCCTGTTTGCTGTGCTCCCTAGAGCCTCTTTTATTCAGCCCACAGGCTCACCTGTGGAGGAAGTCCCTGCACATTGCCTGTGTGACTCAGATTAACCAGCCTTTTACATACTGTACTTTTGGTTGTTTCTCACTTGGCTATATCCCTACAATAAGGTAAGATATTGTTCCTAAGAGGAACTTTAATAACTGAGAGGGTCATACTGTCAAGCTCACATAAGATATCTCTTGTTCAGCTCAGTTTTTGACATTTACTCCTATGAATTTCATATTCTCTTCTTAGTAAATCACACTGTTTAAGAAGGCTAATTTCCTATTATTTATATTTTTTCCTCTTAATTTAAATTTATTTCTTATTTTTAAATGTCACTTGCTTATCTCATATTCCACAGGTTTCTGCTGTCTTGTCTCTAGAGGGAGGGAGGGAGGGAGGGAGGGAGAGAAATACTCCCCCACTCCAGTCTCCTGTATAAAAAAAAAGAGCTACTTTAAAACAAAGTATTTTTAACGTAATCTTATTTTCTCTGTTTCTGTTTAGGGGCAGTTTTGAGAACATTAGTTTTCAGCTGTTCTTAGACAAAGCTCTGAGTCACAGCTGCTATGTATCTATTTGTGCTTTTTTAATCCAAAAACTGGTGACTGGATGTGGAGGAAGAGAAAAAAATCACCCATCAATGCACAATACAAATATATAGCCATATAAATTTACAGAACTCCATTGTGGGTCTGAGAGGAAGAGAAGACAAAAAATAGGAAAAGCTAGTAGCAGCAGGCTTTATGCTTAGTTTCATACAAAAGTTAAATCAAGCCACTTTGAAAGTAATACTTTATATTTCAGTATAAAATGTGTTTCTCTATATGTGAGAAACATGAAGATGCAAAATATGTGAGAAATGTGAAATATGTGATGTACTGCCTGAAAAAGCATTATTCTAGTCAAGTCTCCCTTGAACATTTCAGCAAGGTGCTACAAAACTTGCTTTCTAAAAGTAGTTTGAGGCAGTATTCCTTAACCTAAGATGACTGTAAAGATTGCTCAGTTGGTAGGAATAGTTGCATTTTTTCTACTAATACCACAGAAGAGACCTATTTTTTCATAGAAGGAAAGTGGAACAAATGAAGTCTCATAGCTGAAATATTTATGTGTTTCTCCAAAGATCGCAATTCTCTTTCTATTCTTAAATCTTCTTGGAAGTTACAGTGACTGTAGAACAACTCTTCTTTACTTTCAGATAGTCAGGTGAACATCCCTGAATATTCATCTGCCTTCCTTTCCTCTTCCATTCTCATTTCCCCTCCTAGAAATATTTTTCACTTGTGAAATGATCAGGTAGAGAGCAATAATACAAATGGCTCACAAAGATATCATGATTAAACCCAACATCTTAAACACTGAAATAAGGAAGGCTATTCCCTAATTGCTACAATGTTGCAAATACAAACCCAAAACCTTACTAACCAAACAAAACCCAGCGAAAACACCTTTGCAGCTAATTAAGAAGGAAGTATCTCAAATTATTTGTCAGACAGATTTCTTTGAGGCCTAGTAAAACACTTTGAGGTTTTAGCAGAAAGAGAATTTCTATCTTGCAGGGACATCTACACTTTAGCTGTCAAAGTAGTTTAAAACCTCAGTTCACTTATCTGACCCATCTCTCTCTAGCAGACATCTGGATAAAGATATTAGCCAAAAAATCACCTTTCCATTTACGTTGAGTCTGGCATGTCTGCAAAGTGCCCTCCTCTTGCCTCCTAGTCTTGATCTCAGCTATTTACTGCTTTTAAGATGAATTTCTGCAGTACAGTCTGACTGTACTAAACTCCCCAAAAAGCTGAGAAAACTGCCAGCATCAGAATTAATTCAATTCTGTTGAATTCAATTCAACACTGTTCAATGACAGTATTCCACTCTCCCAAATTCTGCAGAAAGTCCTTTCCCTCTGCAAAGAAAGCTCTTGTACAAACCAGTTAGGGTTAAACCCTTTAAAATCATGATGGCATTTTCATATTATTACTGCCAAAATATAACTAATTTCAATCTGGAAATTCTATTTACAGGAAAAAAAATCACAGAAAGTTTTCACGGTGCTGAAAGGAAGGATTTCATAATAACTCTATATCATTCGCAAGGCTGAATGAGGTTTGATGCTGAACATGTATTTAATACATTGCAAGACTCTGCTCTAGATAAAATGATTCAGTGTTTTCAGAGAGAAATGAGCAGGTGAACATTTTCCTAGAAAATAGAATAAAAAAGCTTGGAAGCAGGCCTTGATTACTTTTCTCTTTCCTTTACCCTCTTGCTTCCAAATCCATGTGTGAATATGTGTGTCTCAATTCATACACACTCACACACTCACACTTAGTTTATGTCCTACCACTAAATGATAGAGTATGATTGATATATATTAGGTGAAAGCCCTCTTAAATTTCTACCTTGAGTGTGGATGTGATTAATATGATCCATTACTTTGCACAAAAATACTTAGCAAATCACTTATCTCTCTTTTATAGAAGTGGAAAACCATTTACCATTCCCTTCTCCCTGGCTGCAATAGCATCTGTAAAAAGCAATGCATCTTTGACATCATGGGATGTAAATCTTTTTGTGATAAGAAACTGCAGCTTACAGGACACTGCAAGTGTATAACATCTTTTGTGTCTTCAAACATAGTTGTTTTTTTTTTCTTTTTAAAATAAAAAGGAAGTTTTTGTGCTTACAAAGATTCAGAAGTAGGACATCAAAAATATCTTTATTATAAATCCCTTTATCTGTTCCAGATCTGGAGTGCAAGCAATGTAGTTTAAACTTCCTTAAACTAAGACCCCAAGGCTGCTTGAGAATGTTCAGGGGGTCAGTCTTGGGAAGCTAACAATGCTCAACTAAAGGGATTACTTTTACTTTTTTGATAAAAAAAATCAAAACAGTCGGAGGCCTGTTGGGGAAGATGAAACAGGGAAACCTTATGAATATGATTGTTTAGCAAAAGATTCTGAAAATATGAGACCTAGGATCGAAATAGAATTGAAAACTAGCTTTGAGCTATAGGATACTGAGTGTTAGTTACTATGTAACCAAAGAACAATAGCCTAGCCAGCTGAAAGAGAATCCCTGTTGATTAAACAATATCCTTTTGCTGACAGTGAATTCAAAGATCAAGCAGCAAGAGAAGAATTTGAAAGATAGCTTTTAGAGTTTAAAACATAACTCTGTATGGTAATGTATTCGTTCTTGTAGGCTATATGTAAATTCTATAGAATGTGTGTGTACTGGTTGGTCATGAGGAATTAGAATATTCACTATAGAAAAAGATATAATGTATTGTAACAAGAACTTCACCCTCTTACCTGCTCCTCTCTTAATCTCTTAACTTCTCTGCTCTGCTCTTACCCGTTCCTCTCTTAACTTCCTCTGCTTTCTTAACTTTCTCTCTTCCCCTCTCTTAATTTCCTCTCTTATTCCCTGCTCTTACCCCCTCTTAGCCCCTCTTGCCCCTCTCTCTCTACCCCCACTGTCTGTCTCCCTCCCTGACCATATTTACACTGTGGCTGGCAACGTAAATGGATCTCTTCCACCCTCTACTTAAATAATAAACTGCTTTTACCTGAACAGTCTGACCCGGGAGAAGTCTCTCACCGCCAGCCTGTGTTTTTTACACCAATAGAGGCCTATTTAACTTAATGTGAGAGTCAGGAGACAAAGACATCAAGTCTTATACGTGGTTTTATTTTTCATGCATAGGACTTCTAGAACAAAGAAAAAACCAAGTGAGACTTTGCAGTGTGGCATTTACAATACTCAAATATTTTCTGTTCTGATCCATTCAACCCTACATCTATTTGGATACTGGGGATTGCCTTGTCCCAGGTGTGGCACCTTGCACTTGGTCTTGTTAAACCACATGAAATTCCCTTTGAGCCCACTTCCTGATTTTGTCCAGATCCCTCTGGATGGCATCCTATCACCTAGGTTTGTCAACTGCCCCACTCAGTTTGGAGTCATCTTCCGAATTGCTAAGTATGTACTTGATCCCATTATCTTTGTCATTGATGAAGACATTAAATTGTACTTGTCCCAGTACTGATCATTTAAGGTTATGGAGAAAAAATTGGGTTGTTAGGAGAAAAAAATATTGTAGACTTGCCTCAAAGAATCATATTATGTAATAGACATAAATTAATCTGACGCCTCTTTCAACCTATTCCCTACACTCAAAGAAGGAAATCAAAGCAACTGTCTGGACTGCATGGCCCAATTAGAAAAATATCTGAAGATTATGTAGCTTTGTTTTTAATAGAAGACCATTTCATTATATGAAAAGCTAGGGAGACCATTTCTCTCCATTAAAATTGGAGCCTGTCACTTAAATTATCTTCTAGGTTTTGTGTTTTATGCTTTGAGCAGGTCTCTTTCACATTTCTTTTAAAGAATGGTCTTCAATAGTGGCATTAATTCAGACATCATCCTTTACCTTCACTCTTTACTGCTGGTATGAAGAACATAGGAAGAAACTATTTTGAAAAGGCAAGAAAAATAAATGAAAGACTGGAGAACATGCATAGGGGACAGAATAGTTCAAGAAGTCCAAGTCCAAGTCTTTTGGAGGCACAATACAAGGTTCTCAGAAATAATTTGAGAATCCTGTAGTTTATCGTGTGTGCAAACTGTTTACAAATGTAGTCAGTCTACAGTAAGACTGCCTGCACATTTCAGTTGTTCAGGGTTGGCCATTAATCCTGCTAAGGGAGGGGATGGCACGTACAGCTGTGTTACATTTGGGCAGTACCCTGGGGCCCACACTGATGAAGTGTGTTTATGCTATAGGACAGAAAAAGCCTGTATCGCTGGCTAATCCTCCATTCCACATACAGAAAAATAAGGAGTATAATGTTGTGAATAATAGAATAATATTCCATTCTCTATGTTCCCCTGAACCTTGGCATGTTTGTGGTACTCATTATCACTGAGAACCAGGGTTAGTAAGTGTCAGAGATGTACCAACTTCAAAGCATGCAAAGCTGTTTCTGTGGTACACACTTGCTAGGCCTATTTTCCCTCCATTCTTTCCTTTCATAAGGATGGATGTTTTAACTTAACTCAGTGATGCCTTACAGCTCTGATTTTTCTAGCAGCAGTCACAAAGATTTCAAAATATAAAAGTGGCTCTCTAGCATGGTTCACTGGCAACCCTGAAGTATACCCCCCAAAAAAAGATTTTGTTCAATGCTTTCAGTGATTGCTCATTTATGATCAGGAACATATTGTGCACTAGGACAGGAAGAAATCTTTCTGATTGAATGAGTTTGTGCATGTAAAAGTTAGCAGGGTCTGAACTAAAAAATCTTTATCACATTCTGCAGAATTAGTATTATTATTAGGATACAAAAATTTGTCCGTCTCTCATGTGAATTGAGTGATTGAAAACTGGGATTATGAGAACTGTTAGTGTTTTAAATAGAACTTTCTTCTCTGTTTGTACAGACAGGAACTACTTGCTACATATGCCGCAGACTGAATAAAAGTGTCTTGACCATTTATCTTTTTGCCTTCCTGTATGTGAATAATAGGACAAACGAATACAGACTTTTTTTTTTCCTCCAAGACCATGGACGCAGGAAAAGAAAAACCCCAAATCCTTCATGATTTTTTGATTTCCATGCAGTCTTTGGATTTACATGCAACTCCTCTAAATTATGACAAACATGTGAGGAATCAAGTTCACGCCTCTTCCAATCCCTCTTTCTTGTTTTAAAGTACTATCATAATAAAGTAAAACCAAATTCTTTCTAGAGTATTAAAAAATTCATAATTATTTTTTCTCCCAGAAGTAAGAAATCACTGATTTTTGAGCGCTAAAATCTTTACATTATTTGCCCATGGTGGGGATTTTTTCTTTATATGATGTAGTAAGAAGAATAAGAAATTGCAAACCAATTCTGTGTAATGTACATTGTGCATTCATGTTATTTGTGCTGCTGTAAGTGAAAATTTATAATTGGAATGTTATTAAGGAGGTCTATTTTATACAAAAGTTGCTTTTTCTGTCAATTTTCTTGGCTGTCTAAGATTAAATAAAGAAAAAAGTGCACACTTGAATCTTCAGATAATTCGTTAGTTTTTTAATCTCTGTATTTTCTCTTAAAACCATATTCAGAACCTGTAATTCTTACTGTTTCTTATTGCTTCTTCCTCAAACAAATAAATTGAATTATGTACAGGAAAGTACTTTTATTAATTCAGTAGAGAATAATTGTGTAGAAATCAGAGACTGTTACTCAGAAATTGTTTTTTTTCCTTTCAACTTACTCCTGTCAAAATGCTTCGTGCTGTTGTCTCACCTATAAAGACAGCTGTGAATATGGGGCTGTTTGGCCTGAAGAGAAGGTTCTGGGGAGACTTAGGTACTAAGAGTACCTTCCAGTACCTAATGAAGAGCTATAAAGAAAGTGGAGAGGGATAATTTACAAGGTCATGTAGTGAGAGGAAGTGATGAAGGCTTTGAACTGAAATGGGGTAGGTTTATGTTAGATATAGGGAGGAAATTCTTTACTGTGAATGTGGCAAGGCACTGGAACAGGTTACCCAGAGAAACTGTGAGTGGCCCATGTGGATGCTAGCTTTGGAGCAGGCTGCAGGCCCCATGGCCTCTCAGTCATGTCTGAGAGCTAGCCTAGGAAGTTCATAGGAGGAATTCAAAACAACCCTCAGAGACAGAAAACAACTGTCAGGTGCTGTTTGTCTGTCCTCTTGTTTTCCTTGCAGAAGAAAGTCAGGGGGTGGTGAGCCCCACTGACCAATGATGGTGATGTAGTGATTTACTAACCAATAAGAGTTTCCTTTCTGTACTTTCCAAAAACTAATCTATATAACAAGCCTAGAACAATAAACTAGAGGATTTCTCCTGTTCCGACTCCCTTGAGAGTCCGTGTTGTTCTTTCCACCGTTCCTCATTAGAATGACAGGCCCATTCCTGGAAGGCTTTATGGCCAGGCTGGATGGGGCCCTGCACCACTTACTTGATCTAGTGGAAGATATCTCTGCCCATAGAAGAGGGGTTTGAACTAAAGGATTTTTATGGTCCCTTCCAACACAAGACAATCTATGCTTCTGTAATTCTATGAATTATTCATATTCCACATTCAAACAATGGTCAAACTAGGACAAGAGAAGACAAAAGGATAATCTTATAAAACATACTTACCTAAATTATGATGGTCAACTATGATAATTTTTGTGCAAGAACAAATGCAAGTGACTTGTAAGCTAGTTCTCTGTGATCTACTACTGGGTTTTATGTTTAGTTCTGGTCTGTTTTTTTCTGCAAGGAGGAAACAGCAACACCAACAAATATGCACATTTAATATTATAGTATTAATTATTTTTTATTTTATAAAAAAAAAATTAGAATGCCCTCAAGTTTTATTTACTATTTTATTTATTTATCTACTATTTACTATGGTAGTAAATGCCTTTCTTTTGTAGTTGTCTCATTATTAACTGAGGTATAAGGTATTTTCCTGAAATTTCTCAGTGTTCCTTAAAGTAGGTGTCTAGTACCAAAATGAAAAAAGATAATTCAGTCACAGATCCATCTCAGCCACACTGTCAGGAGTACAGATTTTAAGCAGTTAGTTAATGTGTGCTGATATTCATATATTCATAAATAAGTGGAACAACTTGCCTGGAGAGATTTTGGAGCCTATTGTTCAATAATATTTAAAGCATACAACTTAACATGGTCCTGGGCAATCTGGTCTAGGTGACCTTGAACAGAAGGGTTAGAATAGACTTCCCAGCCTCATTTATTCAGTGATTTAAGTATTAGTATTGTAAATTATCCTGGTGAACACTGCAAGAAAAGCATTAACAGAATTACATACTCAAACAAATTATTTTATTGACTAACTAACTATAGGCTCTTACATTTTAAAGGAAGAGCAATAGATTCATACACTCTCCTCTGACAGAACCTGAAAGATTATTTCTAATGCTAAAAAAGTTACCACAAAACAATATTTCCTTGTTCCCATATAGTTCTGACAATAGTTGGATTGGGACTACGTGAGACTACATGTTTAATATTAACTTTTCCTTCTTCCATCTTTCCATCATGGAGGGTGCCATATCCCATAGGCCTGAGATATGTAAATTCATAGCTCTGCAATAAATTAAAAAAAAAAAAGACAAACACAACCCCCAAAAACACATAAACTCAGCAACCTCCCTCCTAAAATCCTAAAAAATTTCCTAACTTTTTTTAACCTCTTTGCTAAGTGGGATAAAACGAAACTTTGCCATTTCACCTTAACTAATAAATCATTTGAACAGCTTTGCTACTTTTAATTACCTAACCTTGATATTCCTCAAAGGTGTGATGATGACAGCAGATAATTCTATAATCAGATTGCATTGATTTGGCACAAGAAAAGGATGAATAAATTTCCAGCAAATTACAAAAAAATAAAGCTTCATCTAATTTTGCTGTTAATATCATCCACAAAATCTCTGTTTCAGGAGAGATTTCACTGAAAGTCACACACCCTGATTGACAGCAGAAGGCCTGTAGAGGAAATGGTCAGTGCTTTCTGACCTCGGCTGTGTCAAACACTGAAACAAATGTACATTAGTAATAATAGCTGTCTATTTGTTTCACCTTACCAAATGTCATTTGAATTATTACTCCTGTCCTCAAAGTAAAGAATTTTAACTTGATGTTTCCTAGGGGAAAAAGAATGAGCTATTCCTTGTTCGGCCTCCACAAATAGAAGCATGGCATTTGTCTTTTCATTGGTAACATTAAGGCTTTCTGATCTGAGTGACAAAAAGCAGAGATTATCTATTCCTGTCTGTCATTTTTGGCAAACTTGTGAACTTTTCATAAAAACAGAAAGATAAATCACTATCAGCAGCTATTATTGTCTTTGTCTTAATCTTTCTAATGGATTAGTGTAATTTTTGGTTTCCTCTAGTAGGTCAGAGAGGTCATCACTGTAGAACAGCCTTGTCTACTTACTGAATGCTAAATAGTAGTCTCTCACACAAATCCAGATAAAGACTTTGCACAGGGGATTAAGCTACTGGCAAAGCAGAGGAGTCCTGCAGATCTGCTCAGCTGTTGTTAACAGACTTCTCTGACATTTAGTGGTCTCTCCAAGGTGGGGCCTGAGCCATATAGCTTAGGGAGAGCATTCCTGATCCTAATTCTGAAAATATTCAGTGTGAATTTACAAATGCTTAATTACAAAACTGACATGCAAACTCAAACATTAAAACATATCATCATCACGCTGCCCATAGTTTCTGATTAAGATAGACAGGAGAATTGCAATTATGCTTGTGGATAAAGTTACAAATTTCACTGAAGACAAAACCAGGTATGACAATAGAGGAAATATCCATTATTTTAAAAATATTTGTGTATTCTGTGTCAATGTTGAGGAAAGGAGAGAAGACTCGAGGAGACTCGACTCGACTCGACTCGACTCGACTCGACTCGAGGAGACTCGAGGAGACTCGAGGAGAGGAGAGGACACTTGAGGAGACTCGAGGAGAGGAGAGGAGACTCGAGGAGACTGAGGAGACTCGAGGAGACTCGAGGAGAGGAGACTCGAGGAGAGGAGACTCGAGGAGAGGAGACTCGAGGAGAGGAGAGGAGACTCAAGGAGAGGAGAGGAGACTCAAGGAGAGGAGAGGAGACTCAAGGAGAGGAGAGGAGACTCAAGGAGAGGAGACTCAAGGAGACTCAAGGAGAGGAGACTCAAGGAGAGGAGACTCAAGGAGAGGAGACTCAAGGAGAGGAGACTCAAGGAGAGGAGACTCAAGGAGAGGAGACTCAAGGAGAGGAGACTCAAGGAGAGGAGACTCAAGGAGAGGAGACTCAAGGAGAGGAGAGGAGAGGAGACTCAAGGAGAGGAGACTCAAGGAGAGGAGACTCAAGGAGAGGAGACTCAAGGAGAGGAGAGGAGACTCAAGGAGAGGAGACTCAAGGAGAGGAGAGGAGAGGAGAGGAGAGGAGAGGAGAGGAGAGGAGAGGAGACTCAAGGAGAGGAGACTCAAGGAGAGGAGAGGAGACTCAAGGAGAGGAGACTCAAGGAGAGGAGAGGAGACTCAAGGAGAGGAGAGGAGACTCAAGGAGAGGAGAGGAGAGGAGAGGAGACTCAAGGAGAGGAGACTCAAGGAGAGGAGAGGAGAGGAGAGGAGAGGAGACTCAAGGAGAGGAGACTCAAGGAGAGGAGACTCAAGGAGAGGAGACTCAAGGAGAGGAGACTCAAGGAGAGGAGACTCAAGGAGAGGAGACTCAAGGAGAGGAGACTCAAGGAGACTCAAGGAGAGGAGACTCAAGGAGAGGAGACTCAAGGAGAGGAGACTCAAGGAGACTCAAGGAGACTCAAGGAGACTCAAGGAGACTCAAGGAGACTCAAGGAGACTCAAGGAGAGGAGACTCAAGGAGAGGAGAGGAGACTCAAGGAGAGGAGAGGAGACTCAAGGAGAGGAGAGGAGAGGAGAGGAGAGGAGAGGAGAGGAGAGGAGAGGAGAGGAGAGGAGACTTGAGGAGACTCGAGGAGGAGAGGAGAGGAGAGGAGAGGAGAGGAGAGGAGAGGAGAGGAGAGGAGAGGAGAGGAGAGGAGAGGAGAGGAGAGGAGAGGAGAGGAGAGGAGAGGAGAGGAGAGGAGAGGAGAGGAGAGGAGAGGAGAGGAGAGGAGAAAATTTCTCCAGGAAAATGTAGAAATTGATGTGGGTATATCAATGAGCTATTAAAAAAATGACAAATGCAGAAAAAAGTCCATGGAAAAATACTGATATTTACATGGAACAAAATGAGGGGAAATATCTCTTTCTTGTCCTATATAGTCAAACTGCTATTCCTATTACATAAATTACTGGGTTAACTTATTGCTAAAACAAACTATATTTCCAATATTAGTGATCAAAGGAAGGTTCAAATCATTCAAGACCCTCAAGAACTTCAGTTTCCAGGAGTTTCTTGTTTAGACAGGAAGAATAAGGTACATGAGTGGATTCTCTTTCCTCTCAAAATGATATAGATTTTGACAAAAAGACATGAAAAATGCAGAAGTAAAAGAAAAAAAAAAAACCGAGGGAGAAATGGATAATTTATGAAGAGAGATCTAAAGAAGAACAGATTACTTCAAATAAAGAAAAATAAACAAAATACAAAAATAAAAGGCTGGCACATTGCAAATAACTAGTCTGACCAGCTGTCTTTAATTGTCATTTCTATCCCTCCGTTTTTGTTTTATTCCCTTCTTACCAGTCCCTCCTCCTGAGTATCTCAGCTTTTTTCCCTCTCTTTCACTTGCTCTGCATATCTTGAAGAACAAAATCATACTCCAAGCCCCTTTCTTTGCATTTCCTCATAAAAACAGATCTACCACCCTATTAATTCCATATGCATGTTGTTCTGTCTAAGCAAAATCTCTCTCAGATGGATTTAACCTAAGAGATTATAAACATCAGATGGAGAAATAGGAAACTATTCTAGCCTGACCTTTCAGACCAAATTTGATCACACTACAGCCTGATTGAATAAGTTTTAATCAGCTTCGTCAGTGCTGAAATTTAAGTTCTTTTGTAATTGAATATCATTTCAGCTGATTTAACAACAAAAAAGACTATGCTCATGTAGAAAACAAATGCTCTTTTAAACATTTTTTCAAGCCCCCCAAAAAAAAGAAAAAGCCAACATTGTAGGTTTTCAATACTATTTAAGAAAAAAAGTTTAAAATAATTTCCCATTCACCTGAAAATATTAGTTACATACCTGTGGTGTGTTTTAGCACTGGCTAAAATCACCAGTGTGCTTACTCATTTTTTGCTGTGAGATATGGATTAGGAGAAGGACAAAACAGGTTTAAAACTTAAAAGGTATAAATAAACTTTATTAACAGGACTACAAGAATAAGAGACATCAGAAAACTTTAGAACACCTTTCCTCCCCCTGCCCAACTTTTTCCTTTCCCAACTGACAACGTAAAGACAAAACCTGGGATGTTAAAGCAGTACCAACTATACAATAGTCTTTCATCAGTCCTTGTAGGGAAAGGAGTTTTCTCTTGTCATGACATGGAGACTTCTCCACAAGAAACATTTCTCTCCTGGCTTTTCATTTCCACGAATAGCAGCCACCTGGGGAAAAAAGTTCTGCATTGTGACATTTTCTCCCATTTTAACAGCCCTCCTAGAGGTGTGTCCATGGGCCATGAACTCAAGGGGTATTATTTTAAGGATGAGTTATTCAAAGGCAAAAGTTCTTTCCATCTGTCTCTGTGATCATCTCTGGGAACAGAGGTTTTCTTCTTCTCTCTCTGGCGGCAAAGGGTCTTCATCAACTCTCATCTTTCTCTCTCTGTTCAAGCTTCTCATGGGATCACAGCTACTCCAACATCTGCTTGGCTTCATCAGTGGCTACCTTTACTCAGATTTACAGCTTGGATACTTCATTCCCCCATACTCTCTCATGAATTAAAGGAGATATTTCAGTATATCATTGTCCATCTCCATGGTACTACCAAAAGAATATTTCAGCTTATTAAAGCATCTCTCTCATTCTCCTTCCATCTGAGGCTTGACTCTTTCTTTACTGACCTTGGTGTTTTCAGGTTGTCTTTCTATGTGTCGATCACTCTTTTTCTCTCCCTGGAGAGAGGACTGAGGCTTGCAGGTCTCAGCTGTGTAGTGAAAGGGTTAAATCTTGCCCAGGCCTGTGGATGCTCATGTGATCTCTGCCAGGGGCAGCAGCTGGAGCTGTTTATGCCGGATGATTTTTTGGTGGCTGCACTGAGATCTCAGAAGCCAGGCCAGCCCGGTGGTGCCGCTGGAAAAGGCTCAGTGGGCTCCTTGGGAAGGGCCTGGCCACCCTGGGAAGGGGCCCCAGCTACCCCGCCAGAACGGGACCTGGAGGGCTTCCTGTGAGGGCCCAGAGCCGCAGCAGAGCCTGGCCTGTCCCCACCAGGCCACATGGGCCGAGCAGGGGCCGGCCCCCAGTACCTGTTCAAGGCAGGAAACTAAGAGAGAGCCAGTTCCTGGGTTTGTGGTTTTTAAAATGTGGTATTCACAGAGGTGGATCTGATTTCTAAATCATGCAAAATGTTGTCAGAACTAGCCGGCTATTGGCCTGTCCTAGGCATAGAGGAAGCTCCCAGCAACTTCTCTTAAAGAAATCACTTCCATGGGTGGTTTCTTACTCTTTTCTCAGATGTCAATCAATGTGAAACAACCACACATACACACTATCATCTTAAGGAAAAATTAAATTTCAGAGTACTTAGATCTAAACTTTCAAACATATAGCTACACTTTTCTACAACTGTCAAAAGAGTGGACGTTATGTATATTATTTGTACATCTATAAAAAGATAAAGGAATACAAAACAAATTTACGGTTTGTTTGATTGTTTGATTGTTGGACAGATTAATCTGACAGATAAGGTGCTCATCAAAATGGATTCTAAAAATATAAAAATACTTCTTCAGGCATAATTGCATACATGCAAACAAAAACCCCAAAACAACTACCACTTATCTCAAGGGCCCAATACCATTAGGATGTTTTTTTCCCTGAGATCCTTGTGTTATTTCCAGACTATATTTCCTCCATTGTGCACATACACAAATGCACATACATTCAGATAGTTGAAGGCAATGAAAACTTTCTTAAAGATTTCTATGCAGGTAGGATTTCATGCCAAGAACAAAAAAGAAGTCTTCAAGGTCTGAAGCCATGGAAATTGTAATACTGGGAATATGTATAAGGGCTGAAAGAGATTTACATTCCCTAGGATAGAATAATAATGTAAACCTATTACTTAATATATACACACAGACATACTCCAGGTAAGTCAAATATGTTGGCTAATCTATCTTTTCATATTCTAATTTACACTTCATACTTCAAGGAAGTTCAAATCAGTCCATTGTCTTGACAATGATTATAACAACATCTTATTATTTTTACTCTCATAAATTATTTTTTTTTCCCTTTGGAGACAATTAGCTTGGAGGATCATACTACCTTGAAAAGGCCTGGAAAAACAAGCTATTTTTTTTTTGTGTTTTTTTATTCTATAGTATGCTTTTCAAGGCACTTTCAGCTTTATTTCTAGAAAATTACAAAAAAAAAAAAACACCCCAAACAATTCCATTTCTTGATTTAGCAATTTTGTCTTTCACCTGAAGTTTTATAATTAAAAAGACTGAAAATCAGTAACTGATTTTCCTTAGAAATTGACTACTGAAGAAAAAATATTCCAAGGTAATTACTCAATAGCTTAAGAAAGGGATGCAAATATTTTTTTCTCCAAATAAACCAAGTTCATCCAGAACATTTCTGTTTCTTCTTATATTTATTAGTTCAATGTAACCCCATCAATATAATATTTAAAATTTCCCTTTGACATATATTTGTTAAAACTTGACTTTTGGAATACTAAATTCAAAAGTCAACAATGAGGTAGGCAGTAAGAGAAAATTTCCCCACCTCAGTGTATTATGTCTAATGCTTTACCCTTCTTGTTTCTGAATGATGCCTATATGGCAAAGATCTGAAGGAGTTTTTTGCCTATTCTGAAGAACAAAAACAGTCTTTGTGGCCATTGGCCAAAGCACACTAGACAAAAGACTGAAATGGACAAGATAATTATCAAGTCTCAATTCCTGCAATTGCAGGCTAGCTTCTTTGACTGAAGGACTCTAAGTCAGCAATGATGTGATGCTTTCAGCTATGTAGTGGCAGCAATTTTTGTATATTTCTTTCTCCTTGTGGGGTTTTAGCTATCAGAGAGAGCCCTTATATCTAGTTTTGTGGATTTGGTTACTTCAGCTGGAGGCAGGACTGTGACTAAGCATGGATACAAAAACTGAAGAAAACTTGGATATGAAAACTGATAAGATCTAGAAGGATGTCCTTGGACCTTTGTATCTAAAGCAGTGAGCAAGTGCATGTAAGCCTCATACTCTTTCATGCAGTGAACAGCACGTCAAAACCTAGTGACCCTAATGGACTGACAGGCTGAGGATTGAATAATCCGCTGGTGTCCCTTTGCACTGGTCAAGAAGGTAATGTTTCTCCTCCTTTTTTATAGACATACATGCTGCACCTCATCACCTACTTTTGCCAGTAGGTCAAGGAGTGTGCTGTAGTCCTTTGTGCTTAACTGAGGATGAATCTCCCATCTAAGAAAATGTAGTATCCACTAAAACAAAGTATGAAGTTGATATTTTTTTTCCTAAGCTCTGTTTCCAAGCATAGACACAGAAGGGAGACTGGTATTATCTGCCAATTTACCTCTGTTAGAAAAGTGGAGGTGTGGGCCAGAGTTGGGAGCAAAATTGGGGAAAAGCTTCTCTACCATGTTAGTGGATCATTCTTATTGCATAACCACCAGAAAGTTCATGTCATGAAATCATCATCAACATTATGAAATGCTATGCTTATAGTGTAGACATGGCATGATTGGATTGAGGCCCAGCCAGAGTAGTAGAAATTGTGTTGCCTGTGGTTTGTCTTGATCATCTTATATCCCTGTAATTTTTCATTGGTCAAAAATAAGAAGATTTGACATTTTTTAATAGTATGAAATACCCACTGTGTGTACTGCTGTAAGAAAAGAAAAGCTTTGTTTTCATATGCAGGGAAACAAAATGAAAGCAAACAGTATTAAACCAGATTTAGCTCACCTAATCCTCCCACAAGTAAGCAATTCTATCTTCTCAGTGGACTTGAGTATATTTGTGTTGAAGAAAATCGTGGTATGCACGTAAATTCAAAGGAACGACATTTTCCTTATCCTGTTCTTGCTGATTTTTAAAGCTGAAATGCTTGTGAGTTATGACCTGCCCCTGAATGTAAGGATAAGTGAGCTTGTTAATAGATCCCTTGGGGCAGATTAGACTCATATGATGTTGTGACCCATGTCTTTATATGAATATATATATATGTGTATATATATATATATATACACACATGTAGGGTCTATTTTAGAACAATTTTGTTGCAATGAAGATGAGGGATATAGCCCTTTTTGTTATTATTCATAGAAATATAACAATTTAAAATATAAAAATAACACTTAAGAAAATGTATAAGGAAGAGAAAAAGAGATGAAGAACAGATAAGAGTGGAAGGATATAAAAGAGGTATGATATCACCACCTGTGGATCCAAAGGCAAGACTTAATGGTTGCAATTTTGATATCAGTTGTTTGGATTGGTGGTTGAAGACTTGATACATTAGAAGTGGGAAAAGCCCATGAAACACAAAGTTCAGTGGGTTAATAAATGCTCATGTATGGGCACTGAACTGGCTGGGATGGTCAGTGACTTAGCCCAGGTGACCTGTACAGAAGGCATAAACCTGAGACGTGGGAGGAGGGATACTGAGAGGATAGAAATTAGGATGCTACTGGGATCATTCCAGAATAGGCCATGGTTCTGGTTCTGGCTCTCAGTTGGTTCAGGAGCTGTCACATGGTCATGTCCCTGGTCCGTGTTTGTGATTGGATCCCTGCCCTCAGGTACCCATATATATTGTTAAGTTCATCACGCCCCTTGGGCTTTGGAGCTTGTCCCCAGAACATGTTGTTTCTATGGTTTGTTATTTTACCACTATTAAAATATTTCGGGAAACTCCATTGTTCCCATCCTTCTATTTTGCTACACCCGCCCAGCCAGACTAGACCCAGAGTCACAGCGAGCTGACTGTGACACTCATGTTCACATGGGAACACCAGAAGGGAGGAGTTTAACACTGTCTGTTACAACAGCATGGATCATGCACAGTCCTGCTGGGGTGTGACACTGGTGGCTCAGTTCTTTTTCCCAGGACTGAGATTGATGAGAGAGAGACCTATTTTCATGTTTGGGTTCAGTTGTTTATACTTTCTCATCTATATTACATAATTACAGAGCTGTATACAGTAGGCTAACAAGATGCAAAATGGCTGAAGAAATATCTCTTCAAGGTCTTTTAAGTGTCAACCCATGCAATAATAAGTTACTTAACTTATTTTCATTACTAACCCAATAATTAGACACCTGTGTCCTGCAATGCGGGTTCTTTCATCCAATCCCCTATTATTACCCAAAAACCCTAAAAGAAGAAGGAGAAAAGGACAACACCCTAAATCTTCCATGTTGTCTCTTATTCATTAATATAGTTAAAACCTTAAACTCTAAATTTCTGACACAGTGACTTAATATAATTCTATCTAACATGCACACTCACATTCTCAATTTCTCTACTTAGTTCCAGAAGTTTTCTCCAGGGTCTTAAGTTAAACACAGTGCTCTCTTGAGAGTCAGAGCCTGTCAGCACAGATAAGGGAATATTTCCTGTTCATCTGACTCCAACACAGTCCTCTGCTGGTAGGGCCCAGATATTAGTGTATAATCAGAGATCTTTGATGTGATGGTTTATGACCCCTTGTAAGAGATGACACAGCCTCTCATGCCAGCATAGTCGAGCCAGTCATGCCCCATCAGAAGGGATAAACACCCTCAAGCCTACATATAAATGTCCTGATACCTCCCGTAGGGTGTAGAGGGAGATTTGCAGGGAGCCAGTTGTGTAAGAGAGAACACTGGCTTGATGAAAAGCACTATCCCATTTTGCAGGATCTGCATATTTTCTTCTTCTTTCCTTACCTGGCTCAAAACCCAGCTTGTAGCTTCAGTGGTGAGTGCACACGCTCTCTGCACCTGGATGCTTCCTTGCACATAATCAGCAAAGCACCCTCTTGCTTTGAAAATAGTCAATTGTTTGAGACATTAACCATCAGCATTTCAGTCTATCACATTGTCTTTGCACCGCATAAACAAATAAATAGAGGAAAACCAGATAGTGATTTCAGTCCCAATTTCATAGTTCAACATTTTTGTGAAAACTCAGAACTAAAATCAGAATTAAAATGGGTTCCTAAAGTAGAATGTCAGCACCCAAATTTACCAGCTCTTTGTCTCCTCTTTGAAACTCTTCAAGCAGCATTTCAATCTTCATCTTTGACTCTATTTCTAAAAGTAACAGAAAATATTTAAATTGTAAAAATATTCTATGTAATGTATTTCTTCAGAAGTATTTTCAGTCTAAAAGTCTATATACTGCAAATCATATTTGAGTTCAGACTGCTATTGCTATTCATAGCTACTTCCAGACAGTTTCATCTCTCTGTACTTCACTCATCGAGCAAAAATGCAGGCAATAATACTTATCCTTACTCAGACAACTTTAATGAGGTTCCATACATTTCTGCTCATGAATTGTTGTACTATATTAACTTGGGTTTATTTTGAAGTTTAAAATAGCTGAGAGAATCGGATGCAAATGAAAGACAAGGCATTGACAATCTAAGTTTTTTACATTTTTCTAAAATGAAAGTAAAAAATACAGAACAGCTGAGAGCTCTGTTTATATGAGGTTGGACTCTACAAAGATGCTGTGTTTTTTTTCTGAAAACAAAGAAATGCCTCTACTATTAATTGCTAACTAATTGCTAATTACTAATTGGAAAGTAATGAAAACTTGAGCAAAAGTGCAGTAACATGTCAGGCAGCTGCTGCAAGTCAGGGAACTCTAACTCATAATTAAAGATTTGTTCCAAAGATTCAATTGGAACTAAGTTAAGAACAACACAACAGCATATAGCAGTGGTACCCAAAATTTGAATTAAAAATTCACTGGACTGGAAATGCTACTAAGATACCTTTCTTATATTTTTTAAAATTTTTGTTTTACTCTAAGAATTACCTAATTTTGAGGTAACACAGAAATATCTCTTTAATATACTTCTGTATAAAAGTGCATGTAATGTGAAACATTGTGTTTCCTAAAATCAGCCACTTAACACTACTTCTGACACATTACTTTTCATTCTGTGATGTCTCAACAGTCTTAACAGCAATTGTTAATTACTGAAACGTGTAATACCTTTCTACAAAATATGTCAAATTGCTTTGTAGAGATCTGTTGTATAGCACTTTATTATATTTCTTTCTTTATACTGTGATTTTTGTGCTATTGTGTTGTTTTTAGCTACCTACTTTGCTAGTTCTGTAAGAATTCTCTTAAATCTTTATGGCCTAAGAATCTGAACATCTTGGCTTACAAACTTACTATACTTGTACTCTATTTTTGTAATTTGGATTATAATTGGAATTTTTTCATCAAGAAGTTTTGGATTATTTGTATTTTCAGATCATTTGTTTATTCTGAACATTAACTCCAATTTATATTACTTCTCTCAGTAAGTTCACACATACTGATTGATATATGATAGAAATTTTAAAGTATTTTCAACTGCATTTGCTTAATAGCCATAACTAAAAACTATGGTTGTTCAAAACCTTTCAGGGTCAAAATTGTTTTCTACTAAAAAAAGGTTTTCTCTGAAATTTTTATCAGGATTTCATTGCAACTCAAAAGCAAGGCTTTCTTTTGCTGAAATGAGATTTATTTAGTCTGTGTTCATATGCTGGAACTGCTTTTTCTCAAAGTTCTAATATTCCCATTGATGCTATTCTATCGGCTCTGAAGGCCAAGTAGATTTTGAAGCAGACACTGAGAAACATCCACTCAGGGATTTATTAAACCTACAGGTAAACAGCTGTCATCAGCTATTAGCAGTTCAGTTTTATTCCAGCCCTTTGTGGCATTCAGGGAGATATCCTTGTTTTGGGATACATTGCTTAACATAGCTTGTTGTTGGATATTTGATTCTTAAGACAAAAGGGAAGAACACAAATAGAAAAGTATTTTTGTATCGTATCAATGCATTAACTTTTTGCATGCCTCTGAATTCACATCTGTATGATTTTAACATCTAGCTATGCTGCCTCTGTTTCATTATTTTACTTGAAAATATCTTTTCAAGTTTGTGTATACACAGCTGATTTAGATTCTGCTTAATGCAGAAATACCTCACTTGAGAGAACAAAAAATGCATGAATTAGGAGGAACTGTATGGTTGTATGTACAATATATTAAAGTTCCTATGGACCATTGGTTTCTAACTGCCCTGTGTGGTTCATTAACTTTTGAGTTTCAGGCTGTGCAATTCACATAGGTAGATAAAATATCAAAATACAACTTCAAGCTGGCTTTTGCCCTTAAGTGTGCAAATAACTGGAACAAATTTATTTTTTTAACTGTAAAATTATTTTTGCTAACTGCACAGAGTAAGCTTTCATAACTACTAAGTTCCTAGCAAGACTACTAGATATCTTAGCAAGTGTTTAGCAGGTTATAAACAAGTGGACCTTGAAAATTAATATATTGTCATTTTTATAGCATACAAATGTAATTTCATTTTTCAGGTTAGTTTTGTTTAAAAAATCATACAAAGATCATGCAGTAATAGAGAAAAAATGTGTCATATTTTTTTGTTCATGTTTACTTCATTCTTACAGCAGAAGACAGAAAATATGTGGAATGCCTTGAAGATGCCTGCAGAGAGAATTAAGAACAGCAGTGAAATGGAAAATAGATGCTCAGAATCATGAGTGGACTAACTTACAAATGTCTATTGTTATGAGAAGAAGAGAAGAAACAACACAAACAGAATTTGTACTGTAAAAAACCTACAAGATGATTAATATTTCATACTATGGAGCAGTGTGTAAGAGAATAGGTTTTATTTTTTTCCAGTAGGCGTGTGGTTTTTCTTCCACAGTTTTTTTCAATCTAGCAAATTTGCATAATGTCAGATCATGGTCAGAGAATTTGCACACAATGCAGTCTTAATCCAGGATGGAAGAAATGTAAGTATTAAGGAATTGCCTAGGTATCAGCCCTTCGGAAATGGTTCAAGTATTCAATATATTCAATAGTTTCAAATATTCTCTCTCCCTCACCTTAACGAAGTATGTATTTACAAAAATAAGGCAGAGTACAGTAACTTCTGAATGATTCCATGATTTGACTTCAGACCCAGTTCTTGCATGTCAGTTTTATAAAAGACACCAGAACACAACTGATAGGTAGATGGGGCATTTTCACTTTATTCTTGAATGCTTTAATGAATTTGCATTAGCAATAGTAACAGGCTGAGAAGAAAATGTAACTCTTCAGCCACTATGACTCCAATGCAATGTTTGAGTATTCCCTAGAGACCAGTAGCTGCCTTCGAACTTGGAGTTTATGAACAAGACAGAGACACAGATGATTAGTGTTTCTGATTACTGCTCTAATGAGCAATCCCTTAAGCTCATTTTCAAGGCCTTCACTGTCTATACACTTGAATTTAATCGGCAGTAAAGCTTAGCTGTGCATATACGTGAGAGAATTAACCTCTGTTAATGTAAAATATAATGACATAAAAAAATTCATTGAGATTTAGTCAGGGTTACTGGAAGACACCAGGCACCTTGAGGTAGAAAACCTCATTATACTACCAGAAAACAAGTTGAACAATGTTATATTTACATTACAGTGAGTTTGCAGCACTGAAGCTGTTGCTACGTGCTTGTCTTACTGCACTAGAAAATGGCTTTCAGCCACCTGTTTCACATAGATAAACACAACAGAGAGAGAAGAAGCTGCAACAATAACTTCTGTCCTGAACTTGTTTCTGGAAATCTCATGTTATGATCTCTTCTCCCTACTAACAAGGCTTCCAGGACTGCATCCAAACTGTGGTGGCTGACTGAAGAAGATGGAGGGTAGAGCAATCATCAAGTGGTCTGAAGCCCTCAGCTGAAGAGATGATAGACGAGGAGTTGAATTTATACTCAACAAAAAATACATTTTCTGCTTTTTCCTGAAGGAAGTTGTTATGCTGACAACAACACCTGTCATTGACTTTTATATCAGAAAAAAACATAATATTAGTCTCCATGAGTGTAGAGCCATGAAATCACCGTCAGGAGGCTGAGAAGAATTTGTTATATTGCATATAGTGGGCTCATATTTGGACCTTGGAAAATAGCTCATATTTTATATAATTATCCATACCAATAAGCACAGTTTAAAAGAATGAATGTGTCACAAGCATCTACAAACTTTAAAATCACTTATCCACTCAGAGAGGAGACATTTAGATACCTGTCAGAAGTTTTCATTCTTGAATACAAACATTGAAACTGAAACTGAAATACAAGGAATAATTTTTCTATTCATGTGACCAGCCTAACTATGACATGATCCAACTGGAAGAAATTATCAGCTTCAGTAGCTCAAGTTAATTTAACATTTTTGTTAATAAAAGTGAGAGGATTTATGAAAAAAATAGAGGGAAAGAGTTAAGTGTGTGCTGTTTCAACTGTTGCAAGCCACAAAAATTCTAATCACTTCTAATCCCCCAGGTTGGCAAGAATGATTATAGACCTGTGATAATACGGTCAAAGGGAGATGGAGCAACATTACCTATCCTTTTTTCAAGCTCTGATATAAAAGAGAGAACAAGGAGACTGTAGAGAAGCCAACAATTCTAATGTGTAAAATTCTGATGTGGTATTAAGAAAAACTCATAAAAGGGCAGTTTAATTTTCGACCTTCATTGACTGACACAAATGATCAAAATTGACCACTGGATGCAAGTAAGGAGTTTCAAGGAGCACCTTCCTAGTTTTTACAACCTAAATGCACCTTTAGGGTCATATATTCAGCTTAATTGCCTATTATATGCTGGACCACCTTATCTAGAAGTTTCTGTATGAAGCTCATAGTTGTTTAAAGCTGTAGTTCATTGAAGAGTCTTTAAAAAAATCTATAGTGTGTTCCAGCACAATTGTTTGAGTGGTTAATTTTCTTGTCTGCCAAAAATCTCCACTTTATGTCTATTTATATGGCATCTTACTTCCATTTCCCACCTGTCACTGCACTGAGTCTCCCCTCTAAAAAGAATAGTCATCACCAACAGAAATGTCTTCCCAGTATATCTCTAGGGAATATGACCACATAGCTATGATAGTATTATTATTTGGTTCAGAAAAAAACAGTCAGCCTCTTTTATCTCAAATTTCCATACACCTTTCCCTGTGCAGCTTGCACACACATACCTCCAGGCAGGAGTTTCTGCCATATATAGCTAGAAAGGGGTCTGTGATACTTTCTGGATCATCTGAGGGCACATAAGCTGCTGCACAGAGCAGAAACACTTTCCTCCACGCACTGCTGGAATGAAACATGCTCTTAGAAGTGGATTTTGATTGTCTTGAGTGGTAAACATCCATGACATATTCTCCCCCAAAACTTCCCAACTCTCCTGACATCCTTAACCTTCAACATCAGCTCCACTCATATGGTTACCCATGAAGTAGCCTGTCCCCTGTCCCCTTGCACCTGACAATTTCTTGGCTCTTCATGAACAGGTGGAGTTCAGGTCAGGTGTTCAGCTTCAAGGTTTTTATGCACTTTGAATTGTAGTAAGAGACTGGTTTTCATGACAATCTGGTGAATACCTACTCAGTACTGAGCACCCAATGTGCTTCAGCAGAAGCAGCAGGTAACATCTCACTGAAGATGGCAGAGGACATCTCTACATCTCTGTGTGTCTGGGCACCACACAGCAGAACATCTTCTAATATGCAGGCAGACAGAACCCACAAGCCCTACACTGCAGGTCGCAGGACACATGGCAAAGGAGTGTCATGATGTTAGTGATTTTCTTACAGTATAAACTGTGCACACTGACCCTCTTCCAGGCCCAAAAGCACAGTGCTGCCAAGATAAACCTTTTCTCTGATGTGGACCTGTCCTCAGAGAACCATCAGTCCTTAAAATACGGGAGATATCCACTAAATTGTGCCCAGATCATGCCTCCAGGCAGCCTGCCAAGGGAATTATCTGCAATCTCTGATCCCTATGTCCAATGAGCAGGCCAGTAGTAGCATCAAAAGCTGTCTCTGTCGTGAACATTACCAGCAAATGTAGAGAAGTCAAAAAGAATGTCAGAAAAATCACATAAGTACCAGCACCAATCTGCTATGTGAGGAGCTAAAAAGAGAATAACAAGATGAACAAGAGTAACATGTTCTTTATGGGTGCTGACTGTCCTATACATACTGGGCTGTGCATGGTACAAACTTTATTCCACACAGGCAAAAAGCCCATGTGATATCCAGTGAGCCACAAGCACAATCAGACAGCTTTGGAGGCAAGGAAGGTGAAAGAGATCTTGTGGATGTGAGTTCAATACACTCACTGGGCCTTGGGAGCCGGGCATTCTCTTTTGAGTCTATTTATTACGCACTATAGGCTTAGTCAAAGCTTCCTTCCCCAAAAACAGTAGAAAAAGGCATCCTTCTGTAAGGAATAAACCCTTATAATTACTGTAGGAATTACACTAAGATCAAGTTTCTTATAACATCTTTGCATAAAATAATAACAGGTCAATTGGGCAGTAAGAAGAGAGAAAAAATACATAAAATGGTACCCTATGGTATCAATGTTTACCAAAAACGAGAGAGATCCTTAATCCAAGCTTCCTTACAGAAATAATTTGTAGTTTTGACACTAAACTGTCATTGTATAAAACATGCACACAGTTTGGGAAGTAGTTATATATCGCCACCTAACTCTTACTATGGTCACTCCTCCAAGCATGATTTAAAAATAAAACTGCTTTCCAGGGTCTTTAAAAATATATCAAAAATATCTAATACTCCAAACTCCATCTTGACACTACTTTAGTGAAATCTAAGGCATTTTCCAATGGTGTTGGGTAGAACCTTGAAGTGGCAGAGTATTTGATATTTATCTGTTAACTGAGATAAACAGTTTCTATTACCTTATTTAAGGCAGCTAATAATTCAAACGTAAAGATTTTCTGATTTCTATTCCTTGATGACTGACCTGTTCTTTTGCTCTCAATAGAGAGCTGAGTTGCTTTTTCCAGAACTACTAGAGTCAGGTGCCTACATACTTAAAGAACAGAGACCCATGTACCATTTTCTTGATATTGCTAGCTATCAGCTCTCTCAACTTTTAGCTATCAGACATTTCTTAAAACTGGCACATTAGCTTTTTCTTTTCTGTATGCTTTTACAGACCAAAGTAGAATACTTATTTAATATTTGTATGATTTTTGAATTTTGATTAGTCATTTTAGCATTTTTAGTTAATATCAACTTTTGATAGCGCAGATTTTACATTTCATTTGTTCTCATTAAATTTATAAAATTTGTTCTTATCACTCTTAACTCTAAAGGATATACATTGGCTGTGGTGCTGCTACAACATATCAGAATTTTCCATGTTTTCTGAATGCTTCTCTTTTTTCTGCACATTGTAGTTTTGAAAAAAAATGTTTTTATTGCCATTTTCACATCTCTCTTTAACTAAGGTGGTTATTTTACTGAGGTAGTCGTTCATGACCATAAAATTGTGGGAAGCTTTGACATTTCATAAAGTATTTTTAAATAATTCCCAATCATAATTCATGCTTTTATGTTTCAGCATTTCCTCCCACTTAATTTTGTCCTTAACTGTTTTCAACTGTGTAAAATTACCCTTTTCAAAGACTCAGGTCTATGTTTTAACAGGTCAGGATATTGCTTTGCAACTATTCATTTTCAGTCTGAACTCAATCTATTGTCTCAGAAGATTGCCCTTTAGCAGAGATTGAAGCCATAGAGAGTGAATAAGGACTCTTTAGAATGATGTAATGTGTGATATTTCATATGCCGTGTTCATAGTGTGAGACAGTTCTTAGTGGCATGTTCTTTCAGTCAATACAGAACTGTACTGCATGCAATCATTGGTTTACAATTTGTTTGGAATAACTGAATTGTAGAAAGGAACAGATTTTGAATTTGTTAGCATGAAGTCTACTGTTTGGAAACATCTTTATTTAAAAGATGTCTAACTTACACAATTGATTATTGGGTTTTAATTAGGAAATCCTGAACACCTTCCAATGATCCCAAAAATTGCAATAGCATTTGTATATTTTGTTTAAATCCATCATGTCCTGAGGTTTTATATACAGCCTAAGAAGTGGGAAATCTGTGTGCATAAGACAAAAGTTAAATAACTTATTTGTTCAAATAGTTAAATTTCTGTTGCCTAAGGTGTTTCCTCCTTTAAATTCTCACTTTAGAGCTCTGTTTATACAGCGTGAAAAAGAAATATTTTGAATATCTGAGATCTTTATCCCTCCCCCCCACTCACTTCATGTGATTTTGGTTCTTGGATAACATTATTACAAAGCTGAAATCTCCTATTCATGCAAATATAAAATGAAAATCCAGCTCTGATTCAGTTCTTGGGTACACACGGTAGGAGGACCTGCATCCTGCTGGGCCTTGCATCTCAGGATAGATCATCAGCACATAGCCAATTAGCAGAAGGCTAAAATATTTTCTGGTCCTTTTCTGATCATTTTGGTAGGTGGGCAACCAGGATGGTAGAGAAGAGATGCTTAAAGCTTAGAGCTGAAGGTACTGGTACTTCTGAAGACCGGGAAAAAAGGATCTGCCAGGATCTGCCTGTCTATCTTACCACTGTATGAAGACTAATTACTTTATCATGTGAGGATATACGAGGATTCAGGTAGCCAGCTGGTTTGAATCCCCAGACTTAGCAGGGGAAGAGGCTGCTAAGAGGAAACCACTGTGTCAATTGGCCATTCATTCATCTAGTTTCTTTCCTTATACCTCTTTAGAAACCATTCCATACTATAAATCCATCTACCTTAACTAGTAAGTCCATCTCCAGCCACAGATCATAACACTAATCTTAGTCCTTAACCATCTGCTCTCACCCTACTGCAAGCAAAGTGCACCAGGAGAACAACCCTTCTCTGCTGATTTCCAGAGCACAAGCAGGTCCCTGGCATCCTGTGAACTACTATAAGGCTCCTTCTGGTAGATGATATGTGAAAGAGGCAGACTGCAGAAGAAAAGTATCAGACAGGGCCCATTAAGCAGGTGAAAGATGCAGGATGGTTTCTGCCATGCAACTGTATCAGGTTCAACAAGGTGAAATGCAGGGTCCTGCCCAGGGATTGTGAGAGGAATGGCTAATGGCAACTCACAGTGCAGGAAAGCATCTAGAAGCTCTCAAGAACTTCAGTAGTTACTTTTCTTTTTTAAAAAGTGATTTTCTGATAGTGACAAAACCTCCCTATTTGTCAGTTCTACTCTCAGTCTCTGCTGTGGCAAGAGAAAGGCAAAGATGGCTGCCAAGGATATCCTTCCTTGAGGGCATGCTGCTGCAGATTAAAAGGGTACCTTATGGAGAAAAAGACAACACAATACCTGTCAACTCATGAACTTGTCCAGAAAAAGCACTCAAAGTTACTATTTGTGGAAGAGAGCAAAGTTTACGTCTGGAGTATCATGCAGTATCTGTGCTGCCACAGTGGCAATGGCGCTGCAAGTGACACAAATGTACAACACAGTCCCACTGACTGGTCTTTGGGCATCATCCTCCCAGATTATGTGGTGGCCATTGCTGCGGCAACTGAGCTTTCCCACAGTCACTGCATATGGATCATCAAGGACAATATTGGTATCAAAGGACCTGAGACCATCAGTTTTTTCCCTTTTTCCCTCCATTTGAAAGACTGAACATGTCTAATATTTCTTCACCAACTATCATTAGTAATAGAAAAATGACTTTGCAGACTGAAATTTGGAAGACATTTAGGCAGGACCTTGAAGGAAGTAAAGACCCTATTAATACCATAGAGGTGTGGACTGGGGGAGAGGACATATAGGAACTGAAAGAAATCAAACTTTTTATTATCATACAGAATATCTTTATTATTTATTATCATTAGTTAGTATCTAACTTTATTATAACCCTCCTTTGACAGGGAAGGAATTACATCCTGGACACAGGCAATCTCCCAGGTGTTCTGGAAGAGGATCTGTGGAAGTTGGAGGTATGGAGAGGGAACAAGGTACATAGTCACAGAGTTTACCCCCGGTGTCATTCTTTTGAAGCTCATCCATGACAGCCGTAAACTTGATACAAACTTAGTATACATGGAGGAGAGGGGAAAAGTAAATTTGCCATTAAAACCCTTTTTTTCCCTTTCTCAAAAGAGCTGTACATGTGCAAATATATATACCTGATTAAATCGGCACAGTGTATATAAACAACCTGCTGAAACAGCTTGGTTTATAGAACAGATTTGTTTACATAATTTATTCTCAGCTTTATAAAATTATTTAAATTAGGCCCATGGTCTAACTGGAAACAGTCCTTAAGTGCTGTGCATTGTAGGCTGTTTTTCTGTCATCTTCTAAGCATATTCACTTATACCTTCAAATAAAAATAGGTTATTCCAGGGCTTGCTATCACAATTCATTTCTATGTTGTAAAGTTGTTACAGAATCTGAGCATTTCTCCTCATTCAGAAGCTGAGTATTACAAGATTTATTCTAATTAAATATATGCCAATGGAAATGAACTAACAGCTTGAATTTCTGTGTTGGATTATGAACAACTAAAATAAAAGTTTTCCAATTGAGTTATACTTGTGTCTGAAGATGCAAAAACACATGGAAATGACAGTTTCAAAGAGAAACATTATTTTAAATAGGTAAGTGGAAAAGTTACACTTTACAGTTTCCAGGTTATACAAAATGAAAGAGGCTGGTAAATACCCTTACTTATTGATGTTGTCTGAAAAGACATCTAGATCAAGATAGGATGCTTTTGAAATCTTTGCCAATAACTAGGATTATAGAGTAGGAAAAAAATGTGTATTATTTTCACATATTCTTTTATCACTGACTCTTGTATGATTACCACTAAATCTTGAAAGTGTCCTTGTGAGTTTACATGTATAAGCATGTTTACAAGCACAAGAAACTTACTTTTCCAAAGCTCCACTACACACATATAAATAAAAGACTTTTGTTTTCTATATGGCTTACCTTGACTCTGTATGAAAGCTCTACATTAAATGAAGCCAAATTCTGGTATTTGTTTTGAAAAAGCATCTGAGCAGAACTTAACCCTGACTTTTTCCCCCTCAAAACTGCAAGTCCCTTCAAAAGATGAACAAAATGTGTATTTGAGGGATAAATGAAGAAGTTTAATATGAACGATGTCAAACAAAAATAAGTCTCTGTCACACAGAAATCAAAATGACTACAAATGAGTCTGATTTCATGACAGCAGCTGAAATGAAAATGTGGGAAAGGAGAAGGCAGAGGGAAAATAATTTTATAAAGCTGATTCTGATTGAAGTTCTAGAAAAAGGCTTTTGTACAAAAGTATTGTGAGTGAACACTACTGAACTACTGTGTAAGGAATGAAACTCTGAAATAGTTTTGCCTTCTAAGATTCCAGTTAAAATGTTAATTGTTACATACCAATTGTCTTTCAAAAACGTCAAATTCTGACACTATGTTTTGTGTATACATGAAAAATAAATAAAAACTGGCCCGAAATCTGAACCTACAATTCCAATACAAAGTATCTTCTTGTTGTATTGTATTGTATGTATTCAACGTACCAAGAATGAAGGAACTAAATCAGCAACTGCTGGTAATGCTTGAACTGGTACAAACCATAATTTTATTCACACCCTTTTCTGAAGTATTAAAAGTTATTGAAAGAAGCAAACACATATTTGTATCACTAACAGATTACGGCAGAATATGAGTATATAAGTAGTGCAATTGACTAGAAAAAAATCCATTTCATATATTCACAATCTGAGAGTTTAATTCCTGCTTTTTTGAATAACAATAACTTATTTCCAAGTACACATTTCAGTGGAGCTGGAAGCAAGAAACATGATTTGTGTTCTTTTGCAGATGATTAGTATTTATTGTAAGCCTAAGAATTATTCTCTTGGAAAAAGACACAATCCTCTCAATTCCAAATATACTTTGATTCTGGCTTTACTGCTACCAACAATACAGTGCAGAGGAACTATATATTTTTGACAGTAAAAAAGAAACATAATTTAAATTAGGGCCCAAATTCCTGAGGGGGCCCCAACTCAGCTTCTCAAAGTAGATTTGCACTGTTTATCCATTTTATCAATTTGCAAATGGAAAGTAGTCACTGATGTAAGAAAATGGCCACTAATGACTGATAAAATCAGTAATTATTCTGTAATCTCTGTGAAATTAAACAGAAAGACTGTAATATTTGCAAAAATTATAGAAGAATGTGAGATTAATTTGAGACCAATGAAATTGTTGTTTTTTCAAAAATAAGCTGTGATGGGAACAGATCAATCTGTTTCCAGTAGTTCTCACAGTAAGTAAACTATGCCTTTGTCTTTTAAGGAGAAAGTGTGTCCTGCATAGAATGCTGAAAGAAAGCTGGAAAAAACAATAAACCCACAAAGACAGAAGAGTTTCAGAACACTTTTTTTTTATTATTTTTGATTACTATTTTTAAAATGAAATTATAAAAGATATTCCATAGATCAAAAGTACTCCAAATGAGATGTGGCAAAACTCTTTTGAAGATCTCTTCCTCTGATATGCTCTTAACAGCACTATCATGATAAAAATTTTAGTTCTTCCCTAATTGGTACCTGTGCATGTCAGATACAATGCTGGATACAAAGCAAAATATCAAAAAGACTGAATTCAACCTTGATCCCTTGAGAGTTGCTTCAGATAAAATTCTAGAGACAAGTAATGATGAGGCATGGGTTTTCTTTCAATTTCAATGTCTCAGACTCTCAATTCAATCTTGCTAATATTTTTTTGTTTTTGTTCTTTTTGCCATAATGTTTATATTGCACAATATTTTCTCAACACACTCCATATCCAAAGTGCAGTCAATACCTTTTAGAGCACAGAAATCATGAAAATTTCATGCAAAAGTAGGAAAATAAAATCTCTTTTCCTTACTTTCTCACTTGTAGTCACTTTTTTTTCCTATTCCTAACATGCTGTCATTTACATTCATGAAGATGTCTGAGAAATTAACAGGAATCTCTGTAGTAACTGTGATGAATGAAAAAAAATTAATGTAGCTTTCTAAAAGGACTTGTATGATTCAAAAATTGCTTCAAAATTTGTGGCTGAAACTACTTAATATGAATATGTTTTCTCACTTTTGCAGCCTTGTTTTTCCCTTGAATCATCATGCATAGATGACCAGTAAGCAGAACCTTTCCTTTAGCATAGTGCTGATTGCAATTTTTTTTTTTCTATTTAACTCCAACTGGCAACTAAACACCAGATAGCCACTCACATTGCTCACTCCCTCTCATTGGGATGGGAGAAGAGAATTAAAAGGGTAAAAGTGAGAAAACTCATGGGCTGAGATAAGAATTTTAGTATTTTAATAACAATGATGAAAATAATATTGCAAGGAAAATGAAAACAACAGAGATAGATAAATAAAGCCCAAGAAAAACAAGTGACACAAATGAAAACAGTTGTTCTGCACCAAACAACTGATGCCCAGCCACTCCCCGAGCTCCAAAGTGTTACCATTCCCTACTTAGCAATTGAACAGAACAAGGAATAACATGTTTTGCTGCTAAAACCTAGGAATACGTATTAAACAGTTAATAGCCAAAATATAATAATTACATTAACTTAATGTATTATTTTTGAGGGGTTCATCTAAATCAATAGTAGGAGTGTAAAATTCATATATACACAAAACCAGATGAAAGGAACCAATTTTATGTCTTTAATCCTGTGTTTCAAGAATAGGCATAGATTTCTATTGCTCTGATATCTGCTGTATTCTTGGTGGCTTCCTGGTGACCAAATATTTCTAAATGCATCTTTAGACACCAGTTTAGGCACCAAAATCAGATGCAGAATGAAACTTATGAGGTGCTCTGTGGAGCCAGGGGAGGAGAAGGGCTTCTCCAGAAAGCAGATCAGAACAGACACCTGACTGAGGTGGTCATTTGCATTGTGAAGAAAAACATCTCCCTCTCTTCCTCTCTCTTCCCTGTTTATCATAACAGCAGTATGACATACCAATAAAAGTATGTAAAGCCAATCAATAGTGCCATGATATGCAATTACTAAACATTTAATGTCTCTTTTATGTTTTGTTAGCACAATTATTCTTGTGCTCCTTTTACTCAAATCCCTCCAAGTAATTTCTAACCCTCTTAATTCCTAATTCCAAGTGTGTAATACAATTTAAATACATAAAATGTGAATGTATTAAGTGTTCCTAAGGAAAATGAATGAGAAAGAGAGGAAGAAAGAGAGGGGGAGGGACTGGAGATTGGGAGAGGGAGTCAGAGAACGAGGGACCTGGGCAAGAGAGAGGAAAAAGGGAGAGGGAGATAGCTGGTGATACGATGAAGCTGAACATCAAATTTGACAACAAGCAGAACACCAGACATATATCCTGGATGCTGTCCAGTTTCCCTGAGACACAGATACTAATTTTTATATTTCATCATCAGCATACACATTTCAGTTCTATCATGATCTGATTAGACGGGAAGATCTTCTTAGATGGCAAGAATTATAATGTTAATAAACTTTCTTCACTTGGTACACAGTAAAATTTGTATGTTGTGGGAGAAAGCTTTCAGAACAGGTGGGTTTTGAACTTTCACATGCAACCTATGTTGGAAGGGCGAGATTCTTTGGCATGTAATCTGAAGTTGCATGAGGAGGCCTTTTTATAGGGAGTAGATTGTCTTTCATAGTTCCTTTGTAACATACATACTTATGAATTAGAACGATTATTTTAAAAAAAAATGCAGTCCCCCTGCATAAGAAATACTAATTGAAAGGAAAATTACTCTATTCTTTTTCATAGTTATCATAACTAAATTATAAAAACCTGTTGCAGTCTGCAACCACAGGATCATGTCCAGAGAACCTACAGAGAAGCTACTAGGGACCAGCATGGGACAGGAATGAGATGGACTTCTGTTCATGAAACCATTTATTCAGCATGGGAACAAACTCAGATCCAGAGACAGAGAGCCCCAAACAAAGGCCGGGTGAGGGGTCTTGAGGGACAGAACCAGGGTGGAGTTCAGAGTCAAGGACCACTAGGAACACAGCAAGGGAGAAACCCCAGGGGCTCAAACCCAATCAGAACTCCTGGGCTGACCCCCACAAGGGGTCTGGGGTGGAGCAACTCTTCCAGGGCTCACATGGTCCCCAAACCAAAAGTTCAGGATTCACACTAACTAGGCTTTACAGCCATGCCTCTCACTTTAACAATGCTTATCTGAAACTAAATCTTTGCCTCGCTGAGGCATCTCACAGCATAAACCCATTAAAAAAAAAAAGAAAAGGAAAAAATGTGGGGTGTAGAAAATAACACTTAATAAGGACTTTCTGAAGCTAACTAGAAAATCCAAGAGTACAAAGAATTTTTCTAGACACAATTTAGTCAATGGAATTTGCCATGCAAAATGAAAACACCTCCAGAAGGGGAATATTTTTAAGATTCAGAGAAGGCAAATAATTGCTATGCTCAGTGTTGTGAATTCATGTTGTAAATATTGGCTTTTCACAAGCATTCTGATAAATGTTATATGCTATATGCTTTTGCTATATTCTTTTCTCTCTTAGCAAGTTATAGGCTTAGATAGGAATTCTGAATGGTAAGGATATGTTTCATCCGGACAACAAAGATAACTCCAACAGGCAAGACAATGGGAGGACCGAGCTGTTTCCAAGAGAAGGACTGTGGAAAACAGGCTATTATCAGCAGCAGGAAATGGAGAGCAAACTGTTATCAAAAAGTCAGTACCAGGACGTTGGCAGGGGGGAAAGATATGAAGCCCAGCTGCCCTCAAAGGAAGGATGAGGGGCCCGGACTGTTATCAACACTGACCATTTGCAGAAGAAAGGAAACCAAACTCCAAATAATGCTGACCAGCTAGAATAATGATGACCTGTAAAAAAAATGCTGACCAGCAGAAAACAAAACTGTACAAGAGCATGTTCTAAGAAGGCGGAACCAGGGAGGGGACATGCTTGAATATGCATTAAACCCTCGCAGCAGGATGGGATAAAAAGGGTATTCCCGAGATACCAGGTGTGCTCTTGGCAGCGCGCCAAGGCACCCGGCCATAACTCTTTGCTTTATTTTATGTCTCTTATTGTCTTTAATAAACCTTTTTAAAATTTTACAGGAGTGAACTTCGTTTTTCACACTCAAACTATTCATTTTGATCAAACATGCTATAAGGTCCAAAAATTTTCTAAGCAAGTTGGATATCTCCCTAGATCTCTGCAAACACTCAGATAAACTCTGCTGTACTCTCTCCTTTACTTTGAGAGAGTAAAATAACCTAAACATATAAAATTATATTTAGAAAAAAAATATATTTTGCATCATATATAAGAAATATACCATTTCTAAGTCAGTGAGGAATGACAAAAATATTGATTATGCTTATATGTATTTTTGTTAGCATTTCTAAAGGGAAATGGAACTTTCTTCCTTCAGAGACATCATGATCACATTTGAGAAAAATTAGATTTTTGAATGAGACCTTTACTTACAACCTACAGAAACTTTTTTTGTCATTTACAATCTCCAAGCAATACATAGGGATGAATGGTTTGATGCCAATCTTTCAAATATAGGTAATTAATTGAACAATTAATTTTCTGCATTCTACAGTTCATGCTCAGGAACAGATATCTTTATTCTTAATGCTAAACTGTCAACTAATCTCATTAATGGCATTTCATGCCATTCTTTTATTTATCTTTTGAAGGATTTTGATAATAGAAGGGCAAGAGAAGATTTATTCTATCAGTCTGCTCCTAAAATACATTTAAAACAACAATTTAGATTCTCTGAAGACACAAAACATTAATGAATGCAATCCATTTCTTGGTGGGAAACTATAAAGGTTAATGTAAAACATATAATGAATTTCTTCAGATAAGTGAGAGAAGTCAAACTCAAGTTTCCAGGTAATTACACACAATCAAATATTCCCACTGTAGATTTTTGAAGAGCAATGAAGATAAAGTATTCTGTAAAAAATGCCATCAGAGCTGTCATGATAGCAGGATGATCATGGGTTTTTTTGTTGTTTTTTTTTAACCTCAGCTATTAGTCAGAGAAACACAATGAAAAACTTTGTCCCAGACTTTGGAATGATGCATTGTTCTTACTACATGCAAGTTCTCTGACCCAGTCAGACCAATGGCTAACAGATATATATCATAAGGAGCCTTATTCTGTGCAACTTCATAATAATAGTAATAACGATAATTATAATGTGCAAAGTTTGTGTATGTACCTTAAAAGCATCACAGTTTGAGACAATAAATTTATATTCAAAAGTCAGACATAAAGAAAAAAGCCCTCCACTACTTAATTTCATTTAATGAGGAATAGCCACCCACTCTAACAACTTGGAGGAACTATCTACTCCGAGCACTATTAATGACATAACTTCAAGGTATTTTGGATGAAATTTTGTATTTATATTCTCAAAAATATAAATTTTTTCTTATGTCAATTACATAAGAAATAGACAAGCTGTTTCTTGCTTCCTATTCTGGATAGTCTTTGTACAATAAAGCCATCTCAGGGCAAATTGCTCACACCTGCTAGAAGTTCCTCAGGCATCTTTCCCTCCTGGCAATGGCTTGTAAAAACTTTTTGGAGCCAATACTGCAATACTGTGCTTTTTTGCATACGGGTATCAAACATACTGCCTTCTCTCTCTTGATCTCCCACTCAGCAGCCCTGGGCCACCTGGGAGGTCAACTGCAAGCATCTGGACAGCTGTAGGACTTTCATTTGATGAGCTTCCTTTAGACATCCCACAGAGGTTGTACTAAGAAGTGCATACCATACTGATTTGCCCTGGCCCCCAAGACTCACACCTGCTCCTTCTGCTTCTAAAGAGGTTTTTTGGTTTTTTTTGGCATTAACCTCACAGCTCCTAAAACCCTAATGACATTCTTCTCTACCTCCCTGCACCTTTCAGGGAATAAAAATTCACCTGGGGTTTTGATAACTTTTTTGGAGACCTTACAGAAAAGAAAAGAAAGAAGAGAAGAAAAGAAAAGAGAAGAAAAGAGAAGAGAAGAGAAGAGAAGAGAAGAGAAGAAATGAAAAGAAAAGAAAAGAAAAGAAAAGAAAAGAAAAGAAAAGAAAAGAAAAGAAAAGAAAAGAAAAGAAAAGAAAAGAAAAGAAAAGAAAAGAGAAGAAAAGAAAAGAAAAGAAAAGGAAAAAGAAAAAAATCTACAATCATGATTCACTTCAATGTTATCATATCATCTCCTCTGCCACCTACCTCCACCAACACAAAGGGAAAGGGTACTACTGATATTAACTATGACTGATGGCTTCTGGCATTTCTCCTGATCTTTTCCCTTAACTAGAGATAGAAATCCATTCTCAGATAGAATCCTCAGCCACAGTGTTTAAACATATCATTCGGTCATCATTCTCTTGAGTAAGTTCTTTAAATGTGTTAAAGATCATTTTAACATACTGAAATTGCACCATGACATTGACTCTTACTGATACTGATTAGACAATTTACTTGATGTAAATATCCTGTTGGAAAGACAGTTACATTTCCCATACCAAAAAATGCATAGAAAATATGGATTAGGTTTTATGGTTATTTTTCATCTGGAGAAAGCAAAAATAAGAGGGGAAAAGCAGTTAAGAGGAAGAAGATAAAGAAACCAAAAACTTTACAAAAACAATAAAAAGCTGTCATGTTTACTGAAAACCTAGTTGTCCTACTGCTGCCTCAAAATAATCAGCTAGAAAACCTGCACTCCCAGACATCTTCCCACCTTTCTTTTCAAACTAGTATTGATGAAACTCTTAGAGAATGGGAATTCTAAGTTCACTCGCTTTCCAAAACTTTCTGATAAATACGATGCTTTTCTGGAGATCAGCATCTCATTTTTCAATAACTATGAAAAGGTTGAGGGATAAGATTTACTGTAAAACAGCAAACTTCAAATTGTAACTGGATTCAGGCTCTTGGAATGAAACTCTTTTATGGTGAATGATTTTAGGAATCATATTGGATGAAGATTTAATAAAATTATTACAAAAGATATTTTAATTCTGATAGAAGAAGCTTACTTCATGCAACATTTATCAAAAAAAAAAAAAAAAAAGATACTATTGAAATCATCCCCAGGAGAAGCTAACAAAAGGGATGTTTTGTTTAATTTTCATAATATCTCCATTCTCCCTGTGACATGACTTCAAATTGAGAAAACCGAGAAGTGCAATATAACCTGCAAGAAAGGGGTAATTGTTACAGAATAGTCCCCTGCAATTTCTGTAGCAATGGTTGGTTCTTCACAGAATATTTTTAAGTTGATGATTTCTATAAGCTAAGGGGGGGGGGGGTTTATCTAATTTGGGACATATTTCATAATACAAACATTGTTACATTACTTAATAGCACAATTTTAAGCTAGTTCACAATTATTTGTACAGGATCAGAACTTCAAAAGAAGTGGAAACTTACACAAAAAGCAGGGAAATCCTCAGTATATCTTATTAAAAGAACTAAGAGTCACTAGCTGATGTGTTTAAAAACCATAATTCAAACCAACAGGAGTAATATTGCAAGTACACATACAGTCAATTAGACCAAAATACTTTAATTTGTTAATAAAAAATCCAATGAAACACTGTTTAATATTTAAATAAGTTTCCATGGTTCTGCTCACCACATCTACTACTGGGAAATATCTTATATTTGTTCTCAACTTTCAAATCAGTATTTGCATTAGCAATAAATTTAAAAAAAAAAAAAATCTAAATGTCATTTACTAGGAATTAGCAACAAAACTGCATAACTTTTAGAAGTTTCATCTTGAGTTTACTCTCTCCCCTTATTTTGAGATATTTATGGTATGATTACATTCAAAATCCCAAAGACTCCCATAGAAGAGATGAAGTAGAGCATATTAAACCAAAAAATGTCAGATAAAAACAGTTATTTTACATAAGGTATTGCTGAGAATTTTTGGCACTTTTGTAATTTAAAAAACAAATTTTTGACACAAAGGTGCTCATACTGAATTTTGAAAGCAATAGAACAAGACGGTCTGTTTTTCTAGCCTCCACAGTGTTTTCTTTGTCAAGTAGAGTCAAATTGCTTGAGCCTTTCCCTGAATCCCATTGTTTGCTTCTTCGTAACTCAGCAGCATTGTTCTGCTTCTGGTAAGGCTACCCACAGCTTTGTCTTGCCTCCCAAATGTTGATGCTGAGGGTGCTGCCTCGCAGTCACTTATTCATTCCCTGTCAATCTACAAGAATTTGTAGGAGGAGGGCCAGCCTACAGAGTGCGCCCCAGGCAGAGCACCCTTCTCTGTGCGTCCCCTGTGTGCATGCAGAGCCTTATAAATAGTCTGCTTTAGGTTTTTATTTACCCATATCAAGGGCCCAAAATCTTTATCAATGGCATAAGAAACATTCAAGAGACATCTTTGATAATGGTGCAAAGGAAAAGGTAAATAAGGCATATTTATGGGGTCTTCTTCCTACCAGCTATGAACACTATCATATATGCTAGTGGAATCACTGTAATTTCGTCATGTGATCATTTCACAGGCACTCGTTAAGAGAAATTTTAGTCTCATGTAAATTTTCTTTTAAGTTTCTTTGAATACTTAAGACAAATGATTTGAACAGTTATATTTTGACTCTAAAGTATTATATGTACAGATAGTAGAGAAATAAAAAAGTGTAAGTTTTGTTATTATCTTCATATAGATCTATTCAGATCCATTTACAGAAGCAGGGGCCTGAAATATGACTTGGGCACAATAAATAATTTGCAAGTTACTACAGATAGGCTCTTATATCTTACATAATATTTATATGCATACTACAACAAAATGGGAAAGGATAAACAAACACTAAAATCCATTGTTATATGATGCTTCAACAGCAATAAAAGAAGTTTGTGGTTTTTTAGCTCACCCATAGTAATTTTAAATTGACACAGGCAAAGTATACATTTGTATATGTTTCAAGTTCCTATATTTACTGTCAGTAAACTTACCTAATCTTTTCACTTCAGCAACTAAACTTTTTAAATATTATTTATGAATAGTACCACTAAATAATTTTGAGAAGTGAGTCTGCTTTAAATCCCTCTGATTGGCTATTTGAAATGAAACATTTATTGAGTTACAGTACCGGTCCTTCTACTTCGGCATGACATTAAAAGATGCTCTTAAAAATATATTTAAAACACAACTAATATTTTTTTGTCGAAAAGTATGAACAAAGCTGAGTAAATCTAAGCCTAATCTAAGCTAATAAGAAATTAATGAAAGAGAATGGAAGGTTAACAGTTTAAGGATAAAAATTTCTGGTGCTGGCTAGGTAGGTGGTAATGTGTTGAACTATGCAGGATAACACGTATGTGCAGCTGGTGTAGCAAACTACCATTTGACACCTTCTTTATTGTTTTGTGGCAGGTCTACATTCCTTAGTAATGTTACAAGGATTGTTAGAGATCAGCAGCAAAGAGAAACAGCAGCAACTTTCCAGAAGAAAGCATCACCTAGATGCAATTACAGAATTACCAAAAAAATTTAATTTATGAACCAATGTGTATTAGCAAGGTTCATCTAAGGTCAAAGGAGGGCTAGCCACTATGCTATCTCCCTTTATGCTAAAGAAAAGGAGATGTTACAGCTAATGGGAAATGCTACCAGGCTCTGGGAAAATGAACAATACTGTAAGATTTTCAATTCAGGAATTGTTCCTTTTTCTATTTGTAGAATATCTATCACAGTTCTGGCAAGTACTGAAATATGGATAAGAAAAAGCTCCTGCCTATGTTAAGAAGTTGAATTCATATTGAAAACAGCAGTTGCTTCCCTAGGTCAGGTTAGACAGAAGATCTTGCAATTGAATAGAAAATATCCTAAAAGAACAATTTCATACCTAAAAATCTTGGTTTATTTAAAGTAAAACGGATACTCATACCTCTATAATTCTAGGTTTAGAAAATAGAAAATATTGGAAATATAAATCAATTTACACTGAATATTGAAAAGTAAGAAGGCAAATATAACCAAGCAGTAAAAAAAAAACCTCTTCTCATTTTGTTAACTTATTCTGTTCTTTAGGGGATCTGGATTGCAAATGCTGCATACTTGGAGCTTGATATATCTTATGTGAACCAAATTTCTCATACAGGTATTGAAAATTGTCTTTCCCAATCTATGAAAAAATCAATCATTTCCACACCAAGACAGTTCTCTCAAGATTAAAAACTCAACTTCCCTTTTTTAAAATAGACTAGAATGTTAACAAAAATAATGCTAAGAAGAAAACGTAAATTGAATTAGTAGTATTTACTTTACTTATATCTTGGGTTTATGATGTAGGTCCTGTAACACATTAGGATATTACAACTATTAATTAGTGTCTATATGTTTTAAAATTAACATGAAGAGCCTGCATCAGGAAATTATCTGCTTCATTTTTTCTGCACACCCAAGTAAACATCCTTTTATTCTGCCAAAACTGGGTCTTTGTCACTCAGCACTCTGGTATTACCATGTCCTGAAGATCTATGAGCTCTGGTGATGGTTTTCTTCTCCTATCAGCTAGAAGCCATGGATGCCCCTCACAGAGTGGCTGCAGAAGGACTTTCCACTGTCCTAGCACCTTGAGGCCATTGGGACAATCAAGAGTTCTCTGTAATCTACAGCAAAAGCTGCCAAGCTCCTCTGTCACATCATTTCTGGGTGTGGACTGATGAAGCTTCCTCCCTGAAGAGTTTAGTGGAGGTGTTTGTTCTAGCTTCCTTCTTTCCAGGCAGGGCTGCTGACATCCTCAGCTGAAAGTCTTACCCAGGGTTCTTCAATGGCCACTTGCCCTTCACATGAAAAGTAACCAACAAGAACCTGTGCATAAAACCAAAAAGCTTTGGAATTCTAAGTCAATTCTCCTTACTGACATTGAAACACAGCATAACAGCTGTTTGGATTATTTTTATGGGGCAGAGAGAAACAACAAATATTAATCAAACACAAGCAGCCTCTGCAAATTTTCAAGAATAAACTCAAATTTTGTTCGTCAGGCTGCAATGGAAGATAAAAATTCCGTTTCCTAAACCATACCAGAAGATATTGTCAGGGCCCTGTGGACTACAGGCCCTCCTGTCCTGCCCTCCTCCCCGGGACTCCCTTATCCTGCTCAGGATCCCATATCTTCTCCCCAGAAGCTACTACTCCCTGCCCTTGTGACAATAGGGCTAAAAAGCTGAGTAGGAGATCAAAATTATCACAATGTAAATGTTGAATGAAGTGGTATTTTCTAGAATAAACTAATACTTTGAGAATAGAAAAAGAAAAAAACTGAAGAGAGGCCACATTTCTCATAAACTATAGCATTCAGGGTGAAATACAGTGAAGAAACAAAAGATCTGAACATGGCTAATATCCATGCTGGGTAACTCCTGCTATGCCCATTAAATATAAAAACTCTATGAAAGGTACTTCCTATAGGAATTTCAACATGATTTAAACAGGTGTGAGAAATGAACTTGTAAAAATTCGTAAAAATCTAAATAAATGTATATAACAATAACGAAATAAAATATAAAGTACAGTATGACACACAAGCCCTTCCCAGATCTAGCCACGAATTCCCACTCAAAGGATAACGATCCTAGCCGGCGCCCATCAACAAAAGAATAGACAGGACGCGGCCCATCAAGCTGACAGAAAAAAAAAAAAAAACTCCTCAAACTGACAAGGACAGGCTCGGTGACCATCAACGGGGAAGAATAGGCAGGACACGAAACATCAAGCCAAAACGGAGAGGCACCGACGAGATATTCATCACCGGACCCGAACACCTCGCCTTGCGGGCTACCGTTGGGGGAAGCCATCAAGTAAACAAAAGGAAAAAATCCAGCCGAAATATCCATCGGCTCCAACCCGGATCCAGCCATCCCATCCGGATGGCCTGAACCACAAGAGCCACTTCAGAATTTCTTTACATATGAGGAGACTTCGGTCCGGACGTCCATTCGACTCTATTCTCCAATGCCAGGAAATCAATTCATACGACAATCAAGGACTGTTGTTGAATGGTGCCTGCCTGGAATCCGGCCTCAAGCCTAAAAATCCTAATAAAAACCCCGGACATTTTACCCTCCTTCGTGGATTTGGGAACACCTATACCTTTGGGTATAGACCCCTGTCCACCCAGCGCTGCGCTGTTTATTTTATTGTGGTTTTCCCTCATTGTTTATTTTTTTATAGAAATTGTTTTATAATAAATTGTTTTTATTTAACCCAAATCTGCCTTTGCATTTATGACAGATTGGTGCTGTGACTCGGATCGGAGAAACTGCGGGGAATCTCGCTGCCCAGGACGGGTACCCCCGCTGATTTTGGCGGCCTGGTGAGTGAAGAACCCCCGTAGTTCGTTCCGATATCCGAACCAAATTTAGGCGGAGGTAAAAACCACAATAAAAAGGATAAATCCGGATCGGAGAGCTCGGAAGGCACGGAGCCTTCGGGAGCCGCGGCTTACTTTGCTCGTAAAACGTCTAGTGCGCACAAGGGACACCCACGCAGGAAAATAGCTGTAAGTACTGCTGGGTGTGTGGGCGATCGGGGCGAGTGTGTGTGAGACGTGATCTGATCACGAAAGTGAGTGCGGACTTCAAGGCCGCGTTTCCATCCTCCCACGAGGGAATTGGCCGGCCGCGAAGGAAGCGATCCAGAGTGAAAGTTTTTTTTTTTTTCCCTCGACACACACTCGTAAAACCTGAGGCCAAAGGGTGTCTCGGGAACTGATCGCAAGGTACTAAGAGGGGAAGGGACGTCTTGTCGAGCTCGAGGCTGGTAAACCCTCTTAGTAACGGACCCAGGGAGAGGTCCAGGGAAGAATCAAAAGTTCCGATTCCATGCACTCTCAGCTCAGCTCGCTGAAGGGTGAGTAGCGGCAAATTTTGATTCCTAAGTACACACCCCAGAAAAACTGATATCGCCTCACGGAGAAGTCGAAGAAAGGTAAGAATATATTTGCGAAGTATGGGGCAGAAAAAGAGTAAGCTTCAAGGAAGGAAGCACAGGAAAAGATTCCTCCGATCAGGGGAGGAATCACCAGACATCCCACTGGAAAGTCCCTTGGGGTGGATGCTAAAAACACTGGGAAGATTGTCCCCAAAGGAAGGGGAAATCAAAGGAGAAATTAATACATTACTGTATGGAGGTTTGGGGAGGACAGGAGTTGAGAAGTCACCTCACTTGGCCAGTGTTAGGCACATTTGAAAAATGGACGTGTAACAAGTTGTTCTCCTATGTGGAGAACAAAGTCCCCTCAGATCCTGAGGAGAGGGAATACGCTAAGCTCTGGGTAAATGCAGAGTAGGGCTATTTCCAATAAAGCAAAAAGAAAAACGTGAGTCGAAAACTGAGTCCTGGGAACCCCTCGATCATCACTTACCACCCCCGTATCGAGGACCAGCGGGACCTTCCTCTGCAGATCAAGTAATGCCCACAGCACCCTTGGGCCCCCGGAGACCAACCCACTGAGATACGTGTGTCTCAAGCGGGGAGACTCGGGGCCAGCAGCGATGCCGGCAGCCCTTCCCCTTTCCCGCCTGTAAAACACCGTAACCACAGCAAACCTCCTCGGAGGTTTTTTTTCTGCGCAAGGCTGGGGATTCACCCTATCCGTCCTTGCCAGTCCAGCCGCCACTACCGGGACCCTCCCATACAACGGAGGGGACTCCTCCCTTCAACCGGGTGGCGGCAGAAATTCCACAATTAATAACAGGGAGGCAATACACAATCACCAATTCCCCTCCCGCAAGTAGAACCCGTTTAAAAGCAAGAATGATAGATAATGAATGGGGAGAGAGTGAAGAGGGGCACCGGTTGCTCCCTCTTAGGGAAGTACCGACGGCCCCGGGAGTGATCGGTTTTGTGAATGTCCCCCTTAACTCTGGAGATGTAAGAGCATTTAAAAAAAGAGATGGGGCGGTTGTTAGATGACCCTCTCGGAGTGGCTGAGAGGTTAGATGAATTTTTAGGGAGTAGCATTTATACCTTTGACGATCTTATAGCAATCCTGAGATCACTGTTTAATCCGGAAGAAAGGGAAAATGATTAAACAAGCCGGGATCAGAGACTGGGACAGACGCAATCCACAGGGGACGCCAGGTAACCAGAAATGGCCTAGCGCAAGCCCGAGCTGGAATGCACAGACAGAGGAAGGCAGGACAGAAACATGAGGGATTTAAGGAGCATGATTGTACAAGGTATCAGAGAAGCGGTCCCTAGGGGCCAGAACATTAACAAAGTTTTTAGAGAGTGTCAAGGAAAAAAAAAAGAACCACCACTGAAATAGATCGAGAGATTACGGCAAAGTTTTACAAATTTACTCTGAGACTGACCCGAACTCTCCTGTGGGGGAGGTTCTGTTAAAAAACACAATTCGTTGCTAAATCTTGGAGGGACATTAAGAGAAATATTAGAAAAGATCGAGGAGTGGCAAGATAAAAGCCTCCAGGAGCTCCTAAGGGAAGCTCAAAAAAGTATACATGAGGAGAGAAGATGAGAAGCAGAAATTGCAGGCTAAGGTTTTAGTAACTGCAGTAAAAGAAGTCCAGAAACAAGAACAGATGCAGGGTAAGTTTAAATCACTACCCGGAAAAGGTCGAGATTCTCACCGGGCAGCCCCGGCCCCATGGAAAGAACCCCCTGAATGCTACTACTGTAAAAAGGTAAGACACATTCAGCGAAAATGTAAACAAAAATTAAAAGATGAGAAAATTTTTCAGGAAGACTAGGGGTGTCAGGGGCTCTTTAATTTAGGGACCAGAACATCCAAGGAGCCCTTGATAAAGTTAAAAGTGGGACCCCAACGACAAGTGGTAAGTTTTCTTGTAGATACTGGGGCAGAAAGAAGTACTCTGCAGAAATTGCCATACGGATGTGTGGCTAGCAGAAAAAAAAGTTTTTGTAATCGGTGCAAAGGGAGACCCTTTGAAGTACCTATAATAAAAGATGTGGAAATAGAATCTAAAAATAAAATTTGCTTAGGGAATTTGCTATTAGTAGAAGAAGCAGATTACAATTTACTGGGAAGGGACATGATTGTTGCTTTAAGAATTAATATCTTGATTAAAAATTCTGAATTAGTGGTGAAAATATTTAAGTTGACTCCTAAAAATGAAGAGAAAATAAACCCTGAAGTATAGCATTCAAAGAGAGAAGAGAGTTGAAACAAATAATTGATGACCTCCTAAACGAGGGTACTTTAGAGCCTTGCATGTCTCAACACAACACCCCCATCCTGGCTGTAAAAAAAAAAAAAAAAAAAAAGACGGATGATAGCGTCCGATTAATCCAGGACCTACGAGCGGTAAACGCTAGGACCCGGACTAGATTCCCGGTGGTGGCCAACCCCTATACTTTACTAAATAGACTCACACCAGAAGATGTGTGGTATAGTGTGATTAATTTGAAAGATGCTTTTTAGACTTGCCCTCTGGATGAAAGGAGTAGAGATTATTTTGCATTTTCAGTGGGAGGACCCAGATACAAAACCGTAAGCAACAGCTAAGGTGGACGGTCCTCCCCCAGGAGTTTGTAGAGTCTCCGAACCTTTTCGGACAAGCTTTAAAACAAATGTTAACCCAATTTGCTCTTGAGGACAGGACAAAGCTTTCACAGTATGTAGATGACTTGTTAATAGCTGGACCGACTGAAGAAAGTGTGAAGAAAAGCACGATTGCCTTGTTAAACTTTCTAAAAAAGAAAAGTTTGAAAGTATCAAAATCCAAGCTGCAATTCACAGAGCCTGAAATAAAAAAATAAAATACCTCAGACATTGGATATCTCAAAGAAAAAATTAGACCCGGAGAGGGTAGCAGGCATCCTTGCATTGCCTGCACCAAAAACAAAAAGGCAAATTAGACAAATTCTAGGGCTCTTAAGATATTGCAGGCAGTGAATTGAAGGTTTCAGTGAAAAAGTGAAGTTTTTGTATGAAAGATTAAACACTGACAAGCTGAAGTAGACTGAACAGAATGAGTCTAATTTCCAGAAATTAAAAACTGTTCTTATGACTGCCCCGGTACTAACTCTACCAGATACGAATAAAGAATTCCAGTTGTTTGTGAATGTGAGTAAACAAACAACACAGGGAGTCCTGACTCAGAAATGGGCAGACAAAAGAAAGCCTATAGGCTTCAAAGATCTTAGATCCAATCAGTCGGGGTTAACCTACGTGTTTACAAGCAATTGTAACAGTGGCTCTGTTAATAAGAGAAGCAAGGAAAATAACTTTTCCTCCCCTGGTAGTTTACACTCCCCACGATGTGAAAAACATATTGCAGCAAAAAGCAGAGAAGTGGCTGACTGATTCCAGGCTTCTAAAATATGAAGCCATTCTTAATCAGCTCACCGGGTTTAGAATTGAAAACCACTGCACAAAAAATCCTGCTCAGTTTCTATTCAGAAAAATTAGTACATGATTGTTCTAAAATCGTAGAGCTGCAGACCAGATAAGTTACATCAACGCAAACTGTGATTGTTTTCCATTTATACATTTTAAATGTGCTTGTTGTAAACAAATTTGAGTAACCCACTGTTGGGGAGAGTACAAACCTAAGAGACTGTGTACCAATTGTCTGACTAAAGAACAGGAGCTGACTAGCCGTCTCTTAATACTTGCCACCAGGGCGGGATTGTTGGAACTCGACTCTCCTGAGTGGTTCCTACTTTTTCAAAAGGGGATAAGAGGGAAACTAGACTCCAAGGCAGAGGCTTTGGAAATTGAGTGCCGAAAGGACAGTAAAAGTACCGTGCAAGACAGACACGATTAAGTCGTCTCGGTGGGCTACCTTTAAAAGGAGATACGCCATAAGGACTACAAGGGCCCTGAAGAATATCCTTGCTGCCGAGAAGATGGTAATCCCCGCCGTATATTTCTATACGGGCGAAGGGCAAGGCAGAGGGATACACCGGTGGGGAATCCTGACTGTCCTGAGTCTAGCCGTGTGCTTAGCCGAGAGAATGATTCCCGAAGTACCTCCGGGGGAGCGTCTCCTGGGAAGTGTGAGCAGTGTCAGACTGCACAGATACCAGACGAATAGTTAACTACTGTCCTCCGGAACGTTGTTTGTCTAACGGCACTCAGTATAATCTTTGTGAATTAAAGGGGAAGGTACAGTGTTTACCACTCAGGGGCAAGGCTTAAGAACGGGCAGTCTAAAACTCCTATGAAAAGAAAGACTGAAAATTCCCATTTCAGGTATAAGAGAGAAGTGGAAATGATTCCCCCAATTCCAATCTGCAGTCAATGTAACAAAACGGTCTAGATAGGGGGGAAAAGACAATCCACCTTTTTGGCATATTATGCGGTTAACCCTTTATGTTACAATAAAGCGAATTTGAAAATGTGTACCATGGGAGGGAAAATATATTGGGAAAGTAGAAATTTAAAACATGAAAAAAAAGGCTTTTTTTAATAATGAACCGATAATCCTTGATTTGTTAAAAAGTAGTGATGACCGGGTATGTTTGCAATTCAACCAAGTATTCTGCTTCTCCAGGGATGAGGAAGGGGTGGACCCTGAAAACAAAATATAAAACAACTAACCCTAGAGTTAAAGAGGCGAGAAGCGGAAGCTCGGAAAAAGAAGTTAGAACAGGAGAAGCTTAACTCTCTTAGTGAACATTATGAGCAATTAGAGAAACAATACAGCAATTGGGGGTTGCCAAACCCCAACCAGAATCTTTTCATAGATCTAATGCAAGAAATAGCCACAGAATTAGGTCTATCTAACTGTTAGATCTGTGGCAGTTTAAAATCAGCTGAAAGATAGCCTTGGAAGGGAGAGGAACTAACCCCAGAGTAACTTCTAAAAATGAGAAGGCTCTAAAATATCAAAAACAAGACCAGAGGAAAAGAATTCACTGATCTAGTAAGCTATACCCGTGTGTAAGCACACTCACGGTGAATTCGGAAAGCAAAACAAAAACCTAGCAACCTGAACCACCCGCGGGCTATTGGAGTCGCTCCGAGGGAATAACTGTGAATAGATGGAAATAATTGAACTTTACTGGTACAAAAACTCTGGGGCCAATCCCTTCCATGAGCTAATAGAATTGAAGGAATATTGAGATGATCCGGCAAAGTTGAACAAGGGTTGGGAAGCTCCTAATAGTATACATTGGATATGTGGAAAAAGGCATACAGCGAGCTACCCAGAAAATGGAAAGGATCCTGCACACTTGGAATAATTCGGTCCTTTTTCTTTACTCTACCTAAAACAGAGAGTAAATCATTGAGCCCCTCTCTTTGAGACATTAAACAGACAAAGGAAGGAAATTAAAACGGAAACTACCAATAGCAGGAGGCAACCAGAAGTAGAACGAGGAAGATGACCTGCCAAAAGGATCATTCAATATTACGGGCCGCTACTTAGGCAAATGATGGCAGCTGGGGGTTACAGAACCCCCATTTATCTCCTCAAACAGACTTATCAAGTTGCAAGCGGTGGTAAAGATAGTTTCCAACCACACTTCAGAAGCCCTAGAACTTCCTAGCCAAACATCATTCACAAATGAGAGCTTTTGTGTACCAAAACAGACTAGCTCTCAATTATTTGCTAGCCGAGGGAGGGAGGAGTGTGTGGCAGATACAACGAATCCGAGTGTTGTATGGAAATAGACGATTACGGAGAAACAATAAAAAAATTGGGTGCTGAAAATAAAAAGGTAGCTCATGTGCCAGTCCAAAAATAGAATTCAATCCTACAAGCCTCCTGGTGGATCCACATATTCAGGCAAGGGGCTTGGTGGAAGAAGCTAGTATTTTTCATCACTTGTTCAGTTGCCGGAATCATTTTCCTTCCCTGCTTAATTCCTTGCTTCATCAGACTAATTCACTCTGTTGTGCAAGGAATGCAGATTGCCACACTTCCAATTGATCCTGAGAAAGCGCAAGGGAGACCTTACTCCTCTCTCTAAACTAATGAAATTAGAGGAGGAAAAAGAAAACGAAAATGTGATTAAAGCCTTAAAGAAGTTTGAAAATAAATATAACCTGGCACAAGCATATAGTGAGAATTCGTTAACAGACTGGGAAGAAGATGAATGTGAGTAAAAAAAATTATAGTCCTCCCCTGCAGAATTGGATGAAATAACACGAATTTTTAATGTAATGAATTATTAGGCGGGGGACTGTGAGAAATGAACTTGTAAAAATTCGTAAAAATCTAAATAAATGTATATAACAATAACGAAATAAAATATAAAGTACAGTATGACACACAAGCCCTTCCCAGATCTAGCCACGAATTCCCACTCAAAGGATAACGATCCTAGCCGGCGCCCATCAACAAAAGAATAGACAGGACGCGGCCCATCAAGCTGACAGAAAAAAAAAAAAACTCCTCAAACTGACAAGGACAGGCTCGGTGACCATCAACGGGGAAGAATAGGCAGGACACGAAACATCAAGCCAAAACGGAGAGGCACCGAGGAGATATTCATCACCGGACCCGAACACCTCGCCTTGCGGGCTACCGTTGGGGGAAGCCATCAAGTAAACAAAAGGAAAAATCCAGCCGAAATATCCATCGGCTCCAACCCGGATCCAGCCATCCCATCCGGATGGCCTGAACCACAAGAGCCACTCAGAATTTCTTTACATATGAGGAGACTCGGTCCGGACGTCCATTCGACTCTATTCTCCAATGCCAGGAAATCAATTCATACGACAATCAAGGACTGTTGATGAATGGTGCCTGCCTGGAATTCGGCCTCAAGGCTAAAAATCCCTATAAAAACCCCGGACAGTTTACCCTCCTTCGTGGATTTGGGAACACCTATACCTTTGGGTATAGACCCCTGTCCACCCAGCGCTGCGCTGTTTATTTTATTGTGGTTTTCCCTCATTGTTTATTTTTTTATAGAAATTGTTTTATAATAAATTGTTTTTATTTAACCCAAATCTGCCTTTGCATTTATAACACAGGCTATGTTATGTGCAGCTTATTTGTCAACCAGACACAAGTTGATATTTTTAAAAGTAAAGGAACTCTTTGACAATGTGTCTCGGTTTTGGAAGACAGGTGGCTGCTAGGGAGGGCAGGAGCCTCCCCTGGAATGAGAATGTAGACTCCCTCTCTCTGAATTATTATAATTCTGAAATCAAGGGGCTCTCAGGCACAGATCTGGGGATAGGAGTAACAGTTCTTTTCTACTGTTTATAACGAGGCAAACAAAGAACAATAACTACAGCACTAACAAGAAAACAGAACCAGGGACCCCTGACAGCCTTCTCAGCTGAGACAGGAAGGGATGGAGGAGAGGCTTTGTTTCACAAACCCCTCAGGCAGTCAGTCCCGGTGCTCCTGCAGGGCTCTGAGGAACACTCAGCTGGAACAGCAGGGATGAGCTGAGATCCTGGGCTGGTGGATGAGGTGTATCAGCAGCTCCGCGGCGGTGCCTGGCACTGGCACACGTCAGGACAGGGGGTGCGAGGCCACCAACAAAGAGGGGAGAAGGAGAAGAAGCAGCAGCTCCGTCTGGGTGATGGCAAATTCCCATCTCTCCACCACAACAGCTCCGCGCCCCGAAGTGTCCTTCTCCGAAGCTGAAGAAGCCCACCAAACTGTCCCCGCCCCTTTTCCTGTCCCCTTCCCTCCCTGGGCCCGGCCGAACTCTTTGTGTTCTTCAAGCACCCACCAAGTACCAGCAGTCAGGTTTTCCCCGCAACTAATGGGTAAAAATTCCACTGGTGAGCTAGAACTTAAAGAAGGACACCTAACCCCCAACACAATGGCTTATCATTTGAAACAAATTACTAATACATATAACTGTTTTTACTTGTAGAAGTGTAACAGTTCAATTTTTATTAAATAAAACGAAAAAAAAAAATAAAATACAGAGGTTTTAGAAATAAACACCAAAACTTATTCAATTACAGAATTTTAAAACCATGTCTAATTCTAGTATGTTGGATCTAAAAGTAGTTGTTGAATAAAAATCTGTCATCTTGCAGATCCTAGAATAGTGCTCGCACAATACAAGACTAGTTTTTACACATTTTAGAGAAAAATCTAATAGATGCACCAGTGGATTCAATGTTTCTACTAAGATTACTAATCAGACATTCATGAGTGTGTTTTTCCTATGTAACAGATTCTTTCCTCTGCCTTTTAGACTGCTACTGAGACTTCTGGACAATTTACACTCTTTTGCAATTAAGACCTTTAGCAATTTGTTGGATGAAGTAGGTTAAGAATACTCTGGTGAATGGAAAGGAATCTAATTTGAGTTGTAAGAAGAGATAAACACCACAGGTAACTGGCCAGATGTGGTGAATGCTGTCATTTCCTCAGCAAGAAGTACTAACTTGCATATAGTAGGTAAATACTTCCCCAGTAATTCTACCTGCTTCTGCTATCTGAGGAGTCTAGGTGGACAAAATTCATTGGCTACCAAGAAAGACCTGACTCTATACTAAAGGTTCTCAAATGTCAGAGTCACTACTTGGCTTGTGCAGTAAACTTCTTCACAGCTAATGTATGAATAACAAAACAAAATTCTATTGTCATTTCTAGGGTAAATGGCATGATCTGGCTGAATTAGGATATTGCACTTTCAGCATGAAGCACACATATCAGCCTTGCTAACAATTGTAGTATATCAGTGTTCATCATTGTCCTCTTAGTGCTATCAAGACAGGAAAAAGAAAAAAATAACAGAAAATGTGATTATTTCTTTGCAAACACAGGTTTTTTATGGAGTCCCACTGATGTGTCTGACTTTACAATCTGGAAAGACTTGCTTTTCAATGTCAGCATCCTGCACAAAAAATTTGCATATCTATTTCTGTAGTGGCTATCTCTGATTGAGGATTTCTTTTTCTGCTATTATAATCAATGTCCTAAATATTTAAGTCCCATGTCTAGCTCTGTGCATGTCTTCTCCTTTACTTAGCTTAATTTCTGGATGAATCAGTCAACACTGAGACCTCTATCACCTTCTTCGGGAGTCTTCTAGCTGTGGGAACAAATAAAGCCCCAAGCTGCTCCACCTCTGCAGTTCCTACTCTAAAATACTAATCCACAGGGGTAGGTTTTCTGCTATTATTATCCGTTCCAAAATTGGGCTACTCTACTTGGATGCTGTAAAGGCAACTGAGCAGCCTTTGGGCCTGGGTTTAATTGAAGAAAGACCCTTTAAACTTATTTTCCAGTACAATAAAAATCTTGGAACCAGCAGGCTAAGCAGCAATCTTAGCTTTTTGTAAGCCATGTTCCTGGGCCATAGTTCTGAGACTTTTAAAAAACTGAATAAAAAAAGTATCTCATGGAATACAGCTGTGAGTCAATTTGTACTTTACTTGAGCTTCCTTTGGGCAGGACAGATGGATAAGCACCCTAAATCCCATATGCTCATTTTAAAGCCACAGTTCCAACTAGGAGACTCATAGCCCCTCAGATGGCAACATGGTGAATGGACTGTGTAGCTAAGTTGTCCACGATTTTTGAAGTGCTGTTTCCTCCAGACTTGATACTGACTTTGTTTCTGCACAGCAAATTGAGGCTTTTAAAGTTTTGTAAAAGGAGAGAATATATGAAAAAAATTCTTACTAGTAAAAGTATGTATCTTATGGAAGACATTTTTCTGGTTCCCAAGGTCAAACCAGGTAAGAAAGTTATAGTTTGATGATCCCTGAATTGAGGGAGGTAATTTTTCCTTTCCTTTTTATACCAAGGGACTTTACTTGCCCCTTATTCCCACAATCATTTGAGGATGTCTGCTGTTCCACAGCTAGCAAAGCAGGACATAAATAAATATATGGGTGTGAAGACATAGTCTTTAATTAAAATTGTAATGTAATATATACATTGTAATATAATAATAAAAAAATTGCAATGTAATATATATTACATATATATATGGGGGAAGAGCTCTTTTCCATAGGCTGTTTTTTGTGAAGTAGTTCCTGACCTTCACTGAAGTTTTTAATATATGTCTCTAATTATACAGCACTACCTGTCCCTTATTTAAATCTTGTATTGCCTTTCTACTGCTTCTGTTCATTAAAAAGACTGTGGTGCTATTTTGAACCTTTATTTCAATACCACTCATGTTTTATTGTCCCTGATGTGTGGAAGTTGAAAGCAGTCAGCAAATTGCTGAGGGAACCAGCCCACTACGTAACCTCATATTAGGAACCATTTTTCCTTAATTGCTACTGTCCAGAGTTTTTTCTTCCCTGGCAGTAAAAGCATTTCTGTACTGGCCTTCTTCCAAATCCTGCCTTTCTGTAACTTGGTTAGTGGTGAAATAGAACACAGGGTCTGCCTTCATTAATGACTCCTGGGATGTGGAACTTCAGGGCAAGGGAGTGAAGAAGAAACCATGTTTGAAAAGCATGATAGTTTTAATGTTTATGATTATTACTTTCTTTGCTTGAGTTTCTACCATGTCTTCAAGGTTTACTTATATCTGTGAGTGACCATCTTAAAAGCTGTTGTCTCAGCTTAATGCATAAAATCTGCAATCATTAAAGCTACCAACTGTCTGAATAGAATGAAAATAACAGTAGAATGGATATGAGCAAAAGGAAGAAGGAGAAAACCAAACATGGCATGCCTTTTGCAGCCCCCAGGTTCCTGCAGCTGTAGGCTCAGTAGCTCACTGAACTCTAACCCTGAATGTAATATCAGTTAGGATCTAAGGCTAAGGTCACCAGCATCTTGTGTGGTCCAGATGGGAAAGCTGTGGAGGGAGCAACGTTGGTGCAGTGCCTCAAACCCCCTGGCATTCCTTTTGCAGCCACAATCCACTTTGATCTGTTGATTGTGGCTCTCTGAATCCTAAAGCTAGCACATACCCTAGAGGCAGCTTGAGGAGAGATGTCTTGTATGCTATATGACTAAATGAGAAAGGTGTAGAGGGAGGAATGTTTGTACAGTGGGTGCTAACTCTGAAACAGAGAGCATGTGAAACTGCAGGCCACACAGCTTTCTCAGTCTGGCCTGAGAAAGTGGCCTGGGAATTCATAAGGAGGAATTAAAACAATCCTCAGAGACAGAAAACAGCCTTGCAGGTGCTGTTTGTCTGTTCCTTGTTTTCTTGCAGGAGAAGGTCGAGGGGTGGTGTACCCCACTGACCAATGATGGTGATGTGTTAGTTTACTAGCCAATAAGAGTTTCTTTTCTGTACTTTTCATGTATCGGTCTATAAAAAATATCTGAAGCAATAAACTAAGAGAAATTCTCCTGATTAACTCTTGAGAGAGTCTGTGTCGTTCATCTCGCCATTCCTAATAGAGCGACAGTACAGTGCCTTGATCCCCTTGGTATGCCTTTTGCAACCCAATCTCCCTGCAGCTGTAGGTTTGAGGTTGTTTAAACCCTAACCTTGACCTGAAAGGCAGCCTGGGACTGAGGCTGAGGAGCCCAGCACCGTGTGTGTCCTGGATGAGAAATATGTTGAAGGACACTTGCACTGTCTAGCAACTGGACTACCTTATGACAAAAGTGCAGGCTCAAAGATTTATAAAGCAATGTCTTTGGTGGGTTTTTTCTCTGGTAGGTACCATTAAAGCACCTGGGCAGGGCCCTTCCCTGCTGGTACAAGAGTGGCTCAGCTCTCCTGGCAAGATTTACTTTGAAGAAGCAAGAGAAGTTCTAATCCCGCACAATTTAAAGACTTCAGACCTGCCTTTGCAAATTCCACTACATGACAGGTTATCTCTGAGAGATAGCTTGATGATCAGCCTTATCTTCATAAAAGATGGTCATTCTGAAGTCTTGTATAACATGTATGTATATATATACGTACATACAGATAGATAGATACATACATACATACAACATAAAATTAATTCCATAAATTGAAACAAATTATTTAACAAAGTACTAAATCCACTTTAAAAATAGATGTCAAAAATGTCCCTGATGTATGATTAAGTCCCTGACTTACATTCACAAGTTGCCTTAATGGTAATTAAAATTATTGGTTAAAAACCAAAGTCACAAAACCCCAACTTCTATTTCAGTTTATGTAACATCAGCTGGAGTATATTTTTTGCAAACTCAAATACTATTTAAATGGGTTTCTCACAAAAGAGATACACTGTTCCAAATTTCTTGAATTATTAAAGTAATTTTCACAGGGAATAAGTGATTGATGCATGAATAACCTATGAAACTACAAAGTGTTATGTGATAATAATGGAATACTTCACAAACAACTAGTGGTCACCACGGCACCATAAACCAGGCAGGATAATGAGTCCTAAATAGAGAAGAGCCTTCATCATATTTTGAATAGCAGTGCATTTAAACTAAATCTAAAAAAGGGATGGTCAGTATACACCTGCCAATTTGTATTATTAAATATGAGAAATGTGACTGTTTGTTCACATTAAACAATTTATATAAATTTTCAAATTCTCTGTGCAGAAGGGTCCAATGAGCTCAATTAATACACAGAAAATGTAATTCTTTGAAAATGGAAAAATTAAAGTTTTAGTGGAGAGTTGCTCTGGAAATTCCATGTCAAGAGAAAAAAAATTAAAACTCCAACCTAATTCCCAGTGCTACATATGAACGTAAATACACAGAATTGATGGTCTAGCAAGAAGAATTTTCAAATGTGATATACTCTTCTGATATCTGCAGAAAGCCCCAAAATATCCTTTCCACATTTCTCCAAGAGCCTGAAAACTGTATCTGAAGATGGTTTGACAGATCATGATGATGGCATCTACACACTCCCAGGGTGAGAACTGTCACTACAGCATTTTTGGGATAAAAATTGTTTGGAAACTAAACACACAAATATTCATGGCATTAGAAGCTTCTGAGCTTGCTTCAGCTTTTGTGATGATGAAACACAGAGAGTAAGATATGGAAGTTTCTCTCTGGTATCTGCAGTTCAAATCTGCCATTCAGGGTTGTCCATTACCACAAGCTGCAGATATATCTATTCCTTAATTGTGGGCTGTTGTATTGCTTACACTTGAAGTATATAAGATTGAGAAATTATGTAAGTATATAAGTAAGAAATTATTCAGATGCTTCTGTAAGATTTTAGCTCACTGTGATAGTCCACCTTTTACATAATATATAGCAATTGATATAGGTAGTTGACATGTGTTAAGAAAGGTCCTTTAATAATGTTCACCATGTCTGCACAGCTCTGGAGATACATCAGTAAAAAAACCAGCATAACTTATCTTATTGCTTTAGCTCAAGACTACTACTGGCTTTGAGCTGAGAACAATTTCTTTCCTAAAAGTTATTTTCTCATGCAGTGGTTGGCCTATGAAACCAAGTGTCATTGTTAGCACGGCCTCTTTTGAGTGTGTCAGTGTCTCAGTTTAGAGACAAATTTTAGGAGAAAACACCCTGAAATGAGTGTTTCCTCTAAAGAGAAAGGCTTCAGTAATCCCATTTGCCCTTGAGAGAAATGAATACCAGTGGATGAAAGTGAAAAAAAACCCAAACAGTTCATTAACCAAAAAAAACCAAACCAAAAAGGATGCCCACGAGGCACAGGAAAACGACTGAATAAATATTAGATATTGAAATTTCTAAAACCTTAACCCCCATCCCCCACCAGAATGTATGGCTGGGAGGCAGAGTGTTTTTTGTGTTGGTTCAGCTTCTCAGAGGTCTCAGGTTTGGGGCAGCCTCCCTGCTACCTCCCTGGATGGGCCAGAAAAAAACCAAAACAAACAACAACACAACCCAAGCTGAAATAATTCAACAAAAAACAAACCAAAAAGCCATAGAAATTATTCCTGGTACAGCCACCAGGCAGGGAAGATAAAAACCTCTTACTATCTTGCTTCAAGACAGCAAAAACCTAATCCAATAAAAGGAATAATATACCATCCTAGTCCATGCTGCAGCCCAAGCATGCTGGAAAGAGAGAGTTTGAACCAAATCAAACAGGGGCCCAAGGCTCCCTGCTCCACCCCTTAAAGTTACAGGGTTTGTCTTAAATCTAAAGCAGCTGTTTCTGGGCATAAAACAGACAATTAGGGAATAAAGTATCATCATAAAATCATCCCAAGGTACTCAGTAACTAGTGAGAATCTTCCTGCAGTACATACAATTGCCAGTGTCCAAGAGGCCACCTTTAGTTTGCAAGCTATCTTTCTCTACCTACCTCTCACTAGGTTTAATTTTTTTTGAAGTGTTTTGCATTTAGTTAATCAAAATCTAAATCTACTTTTACAATCTTTCAACCCCAGTCCTTAGCTACACTTTGCATAACTAGGTAAGAGCTGTTCATTTCATTAATAAGGGTCAATTTTAAGGTCTGTTAGGGCAGTGAAGATGTACATAACATCGTCAGGACTAACAACCTATGGACAAAAAGGGAAGTAAAAACTTTGAGAAATATGAGAGAGAAAAATTACCTTTTACTTTCTGATGTCTGAAAAGAGTCTGCTAGTTGCTAGTATTTGTGCAGGTGTGCAGTGCAATCCAGAATTCCTATGAAGTAAGGATCAAGTCTGCATGTCTTTCTTAAGTCTGACTCAAGATCTCACAACTTACTTGAATGGAAGTGCATTAGGTTCTTCTGCCAAATGACAAGACAAAGAGCCTACTGAAATGCTCTTATGGGGAATATCTTTGGTATAGCTAAGTCCTAACCTTCCCTGTAGTGCTGCTGAGCAATGGGCCTGTTGCATGGGAAAAGGGACCGATGTGGGCTGTGCTAGCTACTGCAACATCCCAGCTACACAGGGGAGGTATAACCAAGAAGTGAGAAAGCTGGAGGGAGGTAAGACAACCCTGAGCACTGGAACAGAGTGAGGAGAAAAGACTGAGTGAAAGTAAAGCTTGCAGGTCCCCTTCAGGATGATCCTCTCCAAAAGATGTATCTGCAGAAGAGCTCGGTTAGACATGTGTCACTGAATTTTAACAGTTCCAGTCACTGGAGACTGCATATACAGCTATCTTGAAAATTAAGAAATGTCTATTTAAAGGAAAACTTCATGTATTTTACATATGACATAATATCTGTTATAGTTCTTGGCATTATAAGTACAAGAGAAAAGAAAAAAAGTCTTGAACAGGTGTCAGACTTCTACTTGCTGTATATTCCTACATGTTTTGTCATGTAAACTTTTTTATGTATTTCAGGAGCTTAAATGCATCATATAATATTATATATATCAATTCACATTCCAAAATTCAGTGAAATATTTCCAGCAGCCAGAAAATTACGTGTTTTTTTTGTCTTTTTGTACAAAAAATTAAAAATTTCATATGTCAAATTCCAGTAGAAGATGTACTGGGGAAAAATATGTATGGGTCTAATTTCCCAGTTCTTTTTTTTCTGTCCTTTTTGGAATTCAGCATGCCTCAATATCTAAAGCGTAGCTGAAACATGTGAACTTAAGGGGTACCAAATTTTCCCTGAGACTGACAACAGTATTTTTCATTACCTAATTAAATTACAGGCATTGTTTCAAACTCTGCAAAACAACAATGCCAAAGAGGAAGCGTGTTTGAATTCTGCATTTTGTGCCAACAGTGCTACATAATGAGATAAACATTGGCAATTGTGTTTAGTTCAATAACACTTTTAATTATAGTTGAGATCTCCTTTAAAGTGTATGGATTTTACTGACGCAAAGTAAACAGCTGAAAGCCAAATGAAGGCAATCTCATAGATTTCTACTGTCTAATTAAAGTACAGAAACATTGCTTAACTAATTCATGCATTTAGAAGTACAGAAAAAAATAAAAAAAAATACCACCCTGCTTGGACATTTGATACACATTTTAATTATTGCAAGATCTCAGGTAATAAAGTTTGTACTACATCAAATCAAAAGATTTCTAGCATGGGAATTTATCTTCTCTTTCTTGTTAAGGAGGGCAAGCAGGTAATGAACAGTCTACAGTATTTGTATACATAAAGACATATATTCAAAGAAGTCCCATTACATCTCCTAAGGCCTTGGTTCAGCAATATACTAATTCCCATTACCAAACTTTAATCATGTCAGCAGGTCTTATGAAACTTTAAAAAATCCGCCTGCACACTCTTTTTTTTAGTTGAATTAAGGTCTAACTTCTGGTAATTAAGCTGCTAAAGACAGGCAGAATTCTCATCTTCTTATCCTGGCTGTGAAATTTCATATGGTTCTTTGCTATGGTGAAGAGATTCTGAAACATTCCCCATGCAGAATTATCATGCCTGGCACCATACACAAGTTATGTACCAAACATTCCTTTAAAATGACAAATTGCTAATAAAAATATGAGCCTTTTACATGAAGGGGAAAAGTAATATCCAAGGTATTAATTAGCACTATGAATATTTACAAAAGGCATTTCAAATTCAACCTAAAAAGTAGTTTTTGTTATCAGGTAAGAAGACATTTAATCTGAATTGTCTCACCAGTAACCAGTAATTATGTGTCAGCAACAAAGAATATCAACTATTCAGAGTGAATTAAACCTCCTCTGGCTCTTCCTAAACGAGTGAATTAAACAGTGTCCAATTCCTGTCTATAAAAAAGACAATTGCTCAGAAATGGTTACAGCAATCTCTCTCTCTAGTTCAATGCATCTAAATGCTTTAAAAGAATTCCCAGCATATGACAAAGAATATTTCCATTAGCAGTTTAGCTAATGCTGTATATATTTGCATGTCTGTTCTGGCTCAGTTCCCCAGCACTAAGCTAGCAGTCTTATCCACATACTATCCCTTCATTCCTCTTCAGCCTATGGCTTGTATCAACCAATTCCATAATAAGGAAAAGAACAGTATTGAGGGCTGCAGCAGCCTCTAGACTTGACAATAGGGTGAGTTATAACATACTTATAGCAAAAAAGAACCAGGCACTCCTCATAACCTGCAAAAGATTTGACTGAGACCTAGGGAGATTTGGGGATCATAAATTCAGCCTAAGTAAAAAGACAGCACACCTAGAGCTTATTAAATGGAAAAAAAATATATATACAAAGCCAAAGCATTATAAAAAGGCTTCTGCCCTACTGCTGATTCTGTCTAAACATCTGTACAAGTCAGTTTTCACCATCTCCCAATCTTCAAGGCTATAACTGAGCTATTAACTTTGAGGGTTTTGGTCAGTGCTCTGTGAGCTTTTCATAGCCTCTGCATGATGTTACTTGTGCCTTGAGGGCAGTGGCTTTCAGTCTTTTTGGAAGTCTTCTGTGCAGTGAATTGCTCTATCGTGTCTTTGCCTTATCCAGGATGCCTTTGATGGATGCAGCCTGAATCTGTCTGCTTGAATCAATATTTGTCCTAGCTCTGTCGAAATTTCATCACTGTATTCTTTTCAGTGGAGCTTCAGTGTTGTTGATTGGAAACTCTTGCTGTTGGTAATGATGCCATGTAGCTGCTGGAGTTAAAAATGTGATATTTTTCTTTCTTACTGCTTAGAACATAATTGTGTGTAGATGTCTGTTCTGTTTCAAATATATGGTAAGGGATAGGTAAGAATATCACAAGAACAAACTGCATTATGGCTTCTATTACACCATAAACATACAAACTACAGAATAATGTATTTAATATTGCTGGTTCTAATGTCAAATACTGACAGCAATTTTTAAGAATAATCTTAGGATTGTTTGAAGAGGGAATTATAAAGACAGGCTGGTTTTACACTGGATTCACAGGGGAGTTCCTTAATCAGCAGTGTCACACTGCAAAATGTAAAACAACTTAGGGGATAGAAAATGAATGAGTAGTGAGCATTGAATTAAGCTCAGTGAAACTGAAGATCTGTTAGAAGAAACTGAGATTCCCTGTGAAACAGGAGTCATTGGGCAAACTTTTGAGGAGCTAATCCAAACACAGGACTGGTTTTGTAAGTGTTTGGGGTATCACAACAAACAGGGAAAGGTCTATATATCTCCATAAAAAGAAATAGCTGAAAGATAAACTAGAGTGACCAGATGCCTCTGACTGTTCAGGAATCCCAAAGTAACCAGAAAAGTACATCTAGATCGATTTTGGTGTCAGCAGATCTTACAATAATCCATGACTGCTTCACAAGTTGCTCTTATACCTTTCTGGGTACTCCAATTAGTCTTTTGTCAGAAGAGTAAAGTCAAGGTTGCAGCCAAAATTCATCAGTCAAACATTTTTTTATATTGTAATTCTGAAAACACCATCAAAATAAGTTATACATGATTAGCTGTGATCAGTGATTAATAATCCTAAAGTGATTGATAATCCTGTATGTGGTTATTGTACTCAGTAAAACAAGATTACAGAACAAGACACAGGCCAAATAACCTAAGATGAGAAACTATAATTCTGCACCTTTTCATGGGTAAAAAATCTGTACATTTTTTTTCCTAATTTTTGTGGGTTTGGTATTTTTGTGTATGTGTTGGGGGCGGGGGGGAGTTTGCTTGGGTTTTATTGTTTTTTTGTGAGTTTTTTGGTTTGCTTTGGGGGGGATGTGGGTTTTATTTAGGGTTTTGGGTTTTTGGTTGTTTTTTTCGTTTAATTGAAGGGGTTGTTCAAATTAGTATATTATATTAGTATATGATATATATTAATGATATATATTATATTAATATAATATATATTAGTATATAACAAGTATATAGTAGTTCAAACTAGAAAAAAAAAAAACTAGAAAAAATACAGTGAAAACTACTGCAATTTGAAAATAAATATTTCAAGAGCTCCATATTTGCTTTAGCTGTATTCAGGAACATAATTTGTGTTTCATTTATGCCATATGGAAGGTTTGTTGTCAAAATCAGTTGTCAGAATTGCATATCTTCATCTGCAAGAAAGAAAAATGTGATATTTGGACTCTCACTTTATCTCACTGTAAGTGAAAAAAACTCAAAACCCCAAAACAAACCTGAATATAAGCTTACAGCAGGGATTTTAAAAAATAAAATAAAAAAAATAAAAAAAATTGCAATAATCTGCCCTACTTAAAAAGAGAAGCTGGACATTTTCATTACTTCTGCAATCCAGACTGGTACACTGCATTACTTTCTCTTCAAGGACAACTTTTCTTTTGAAGTTTCCTGTGCCATGTTCAGAAAAGTGCAATGAAAAATTTAGGAAAAAACTAATCTAAATAATAATATAAAACAATAGTGTGAATGTTGAAACTCAAGTGCAAGAATGAAGTACCAAAGGTGCCAATCTGAAGGAAAACATAGAAAAAGTTCTCCCTACGCTCGCTAAATATTTTTGGTGTATGATTCCAGTGTTGTATTATGGAAATAAAGGAATGTTCAGATCTTCAAGCCTGAATATGAGGAAGGAAATGAATATTATTCAAGCCTGAATATTATTAGAAGGAAAACCCCCTGTTTTTCAAATGAGATAAAAAGCAGTATGACTATTTCAGAAAAACCTCTGAGATCCATCCTAGATCTCAGTGGCATAACAATCAGAAGAATTATGCGTATAATGCGTATAGAGAACCTCTTAGGGATCTTTTGTGTTCACCATGGATTTTAGGTTTTACCCTCCTCTTTAACAGAGGGAAAAATATAATTTTAAATTCTAGTATTAAACAGGAAACCTTGAAATAATGTGAAAGCTATTCAGCTGCAGGAGGGAGAATCCTGGAGGAATCCTGCCGTGCTGAGATAATTAGAACATTAATCAACTCCCTGGATAGAGCAAAGCTGACATTCATAAGCGCCTAGTGCTGGTTCTCAATTTTTTTGCTTCTAATGCTAATAAAGCTGTATCATGGTCATGCTCACACCTCCTCCACCCACTTGGCTGCCACCTACAGCACCAGCATGCCCACAGTACAAAGACTGATGGGCAGCAGAGGTTAAGCAATTGCGAGCCCTTGGAAAGATACGCTGAGGTTTGGAGCTTGAAGGATGGCCGAGAGCACAGCTCAGCTCAGGCAGACTCTGCCAGTGCTCGTGATTGATTGCTGTTTGCTGCTCTGCTAGCACTCCATGCCTAACCTTGCAGCTTCATCTGGAACTTGTTTGATTCAAATCCCTCTGCTGTCCCCAGATGCCCCATACTGTTTCAGGTCTTGGTCTTGGCAGAGGACAAACGATCTAGTTCCAGACAGCAGTGAAGCAGGTGTCCTGCTCCCACTGTGATTGCTTTCTAATGAGGACATGCTGTGCTCAACCCACAGGTGGCTCCTTTCAGGAAGAGTAATTAAGGACCATCTCTCTCCACCTTTTCGTATTAGTCACAAAAGATTATTTATCTTAGGAGCCGCACTCGCTCACAGACTTTTATTCTTTTTGCAGGCAGTGCTGGTTTCACCCTGTGTGTTATCTTGTGAGTGTTAAAAGCTGCAGTCCTAAAATTCAAGAAGTTTTGTGTTATGAGCATATTCTCATTCACAGCATGATGGTTAAAGATATATATGTTTTTAGTGTCTGCTTAGAGTTGCAGGCTAATGTGCCAGGCAATGGCAGTTAGAGGAAAGAAAGAGAAACCTGAACAGTGGGATTTATCACTGGAGAGAAGAAAGCACAGCTGGTGATCTCAGCCTGGAAATTTCTGGGAGAAGAGGTGCAATGTACTGCTTTTCTCACCAAAAATGTCAATACACTTACTGACAGAATCATGGGTGACTAAAGAAAAAGACCATGTGTCACTGACCTCACTTCCAAGTGTGAAAAAACCAGAAAGATCCTGACCATGTTACAATCCTGTAGAACAGTGCCCTGTGAGGCAAGGAGGGTGGTCAATTTGCAGCATGCTGAAACAAAGACCCTTGTGTAGGGCAGGTGTGCTGTGAAAAATGGAAGGAAGAAAATAAAACAAAAGAGAAAAGCCAGTTTCTGAATACTCATATAGAAATGTGAAGACATCTGAATGTCTCTTGAGACATCCAAGTGGTGAAAGTAGTAATGAGAAAGGTAGACAAGGGGGCAGTTGCACTCTCTCCAAGAAAAATCTAAAGGCCAGATTGTTTCCCAAACCCTTTGGCACTACAATCCACACTCAATACAGTATGTCAAGTATCTACAGCTTACTCTACTGTTTCAATATAATCACTAGAGTTAGTAACAGATCAGTTCTTCTACAGCAAGAGATTGAAAACCCACTATTATGCACTGTCTACTCTGATGGAAATTAGGTACTCACAGCAGCCAAAGGTAGCTAGCAGTTTCCTGGGTAGAATAAAAGTGTGCAGCCAGTATGTAATGTTTTTCTCATTCTCCACTACTGGGAAAAAAGATCTACTGCAGACTTAGGGAACTGAACTGCTGCTGACTGTTGACGTCTAACAGTTGGAAATCCCCTTTGAGCTCTTTTATAGCCTACAGTTTGAGAAACATTGATCTATAGGACCTAACTAGAGGCTGCCATAGAGCAGCTAATGACAGGGGAAGAGGGAGCATTTAAGTGCACTTCATTAACTCAGCTGAAGGCTCAACTGCAATGAATAATCACATACACCTAAGCTGAATAGCAGCACCTATTGCAAACTCTAGTCAAAATAGGATTTTGAAAGACAATGTTTCTAATGATGGATGAAAGTTTGGAATAATACAGAGAGACATGGTGACTATTAAACAGTTGTGGAGTTTTGCATTTTCCATGCATTAGACTTAGAAACTGTATCAGTACCCTCTCAGCTCTTATTTGACTAATGCTCCGCTATTTCCCACCTGTCAGATCACATCAGAAGGAATGCAAACAATCAAATTAAACCAAAAATTCTTCTACATATCTTTCCCTCCCCAGAATACTGGAAACCTCATCACATCATCATCAGAGTGACGCAGAAACTTCATTACTATCTACATAAGAAATTGTGATTCCTTCTGTATTGATTATTGAGATCTGCTCCCCCAAAACTGCTGGGAAATTTTGTCATTGCTAATAGGTCTTTCAATTTTAAAAACTCTGTCAACCTTAAAATATGTAGTTTAACTTATTTCCATAACTGTATCCCTTTTTTTTGAGAAAATGGGCTTAGTGATATGAGCTCTATCAGTCACTAAAGTACAATATGCAGCAGAGCACATGATGAGAATGTGTGAAACTTATCTACAATCATTCTCTAAGGCATTAATGATCTTTTAAATAGGCTTGCCAAGGAGTTGTCTGATAATGCTCATTGGTTTCATATGTACTTTTACTTGCACCTTAGACTAGGGATTTTGAGTATGTCTTGTAACTCTGTGTTTAGATTCTAGCTAATTTTAGGATTAATTTACTTTAAATAGGTCATTGCTTCTTAAGTTTTAAGATACACACTGTTTTAAGTTGGTAAATTCTAAGACCAAGCTCCAATTAGATCAGTGTTTGCAGCAGGTGCATGTAAATAAATCTCTTTTTTTGGAAACTCTGCATTTGCCTTTTCTCAAAAAAAACCTCATAAACATCTCTTAAACAGATAACACACATACTTTATTCTGAATATTTCCAAAATGAAAAACCTTTAGTGTACAGCCCCTGCCTGTGCTTTTTCATATTTCCTTAAAAAGAAGTGAAAAACTTGGAAGCGTGACTGAAGGACAGTTTCAACCATATGTGTCATTGCACATCCTGCAGATTCTCTCTTTATTTACTATACCTTAAAACTGTATTGCTATCTTTTAAAGTACTTACTGGCTTTCCAAAGCCTTTTAACAATGGCAGTTAGGGTGACAGACAAATAGAAACCAATGACAGTTTTGTGGGGACAAGTTAATGGTGTGAGATTTTAATAAGAAGTATGAGTTTAACAGAAAAAGCATTTAATAGGTTGCCTTAAACATGACAGAGACTGTTTATGTTAATCAAGTAACAATGGCCATTAATTTTTTGAGGTATGAATTTGTCAGTATTTTCAGTGCAATGACAACAATGATATCACACACAATGTGGAACATTTAAACAGACATGCATGTATAAGCTCTCCAATGATAATTTCTTTTGATACCCTGATGCTCCACTAATCCCTGGAGTGATATGTGTGATGTGCGATGTTAGACAACACATTAAAGTTTCCCCAATGCAGTTATGGGGAAAGTGATTATCACATATTTCAGATTACTTTGGAAGTCAAGTTACTATTTTTAAGGTCTGCTCTCTTTCAGAACTTTTATGCCTCTGCTAAAGCTAGGGGTTTGTGGCATCTAGCAATACATACTGGACATTTAACTGTCTGCTCCATAGGTATTGAAAAGTTGCATTTTCCTCCATCATAGTGGTTGTCTCAGTGGCACTCTTAGTTTTGGCAGTTATTCTGGGTGTGCCTCCATCAATATATAAATCCAACCACACCTGAAGACATGCAATGTAAGAAGTCAGAATTTTTACTGTTGGAACTTTCTCTGAGTGGTTATTTGTAGACTTATTTTTTGGTTACCTGGAAGTTTTTCTACCACTTGAGTAAACACACTAAATTAGTAACACATTTACCAATGGTCTTTGCTGAATTTATTAACAAAAGTTGAACTCTCCCTGGTTTGATACACATTCAGTGGATGGCTGAGCAGGCACCTCTGCAGAAAATAACATAATACCACCCGCACAACAATCTGAGATAGCTGCATGCTACTCAGTAACTTCCAGCCTAGAAAGACTAACTACCAGCATCCTTCTCTGCTGCCAGATGAGGAGCACAGCAGGATGGTTGGAACTTGCATGTGTGAAGAGTGGATAATGTGAGACACTCTTGCTGTGAGCCTCGGCACAGTGAAGCCCATCCCACAGCTCTGCAAGAATGATGAGAGCCTTAGCACCACAGTCTAAAGGGTTTAGTTGTTAGTGTTTTACAGCACTATTACAATAGAAGGTCCTGTTTTAGGTGATCAAGATGACAGCAAAAGAAAGATAAAGGCAGCAGAAACTGTTGCTAATAATCACATTTTATACATGTGTATAGCAAAATATAATCTGTGTTTTAGTAATTTACTCTGGTGATAAATATGCCTGTTTACTGATTTGCACAGTAAAAAAAAAAAAAGTCCATTGAACAATCTGTTGGGTATGTGCTCTTCTTTTTTGTTGGGTAGTATGAAGCTTGTCAGAAATTTCTTCTGTCTTCTCTGGAGGAGCCTATTGATGCTATGCTACTGACCTGGTTATTCACTTTAGGTCCTATATACCAATGTCTAATGTATGACAAGCCTTATCAGGATAAGTGCATTTGGCAAGGTAATAAAACCATCTCAGTTTCAGAAAGATTCAGAACTTTCCTAATTTCACAGAAAAAAAAATGTTTCATTTCAACAAGATCATGAGATACATAGAAATCTTATAAATCAGCAAAAGATGCTTTATGCCCATGAAAAAGAAAGTTTAAAAGTTTAACAGCTTGTGTCGCAAAAATGCGTGCATTAGCCTGTGTGGAGGTGTGCACTTATGTGAGGTTTATATAGGGGCATATAATTTTTATTAGGTGTATATCATTCTGGCAATTTTACATCTATTTAGTGAGTTTGCTGAGGATGCCATCATAAAAATATTACACAGATTCTGTGCAGAAGAAGTAAGACTTCTTTTCTGCATTTCTTTCTATGCAGAATGCAAGGACATTCTGGTATTTGTAGCACCAGCCTAAACAGGTAACACTGATTCCTGGATCATATACATTTTATGGAGCCTCTGTACTCCCTAAGACAGCAGAAATCATTGATTACAGATTAATTGGTATTGTAGTGTAATATTTGTCTGTAGAACAGCAGTCAGGACCCTTAGAAGGATCTACAGTAAACCAAAACAGTATAACCCTTTTACAGATTTAAGGGGTGAAGGGAAACAGCATGACATAGCACAAATAGTACCAATTACAGGTGTCCCAGATGCTAAACAATTTTAGTTTGCAGATAGTCTCCTTGTATAATTTTAAAAGGCAGCTATCCACTTAGATTGCTGTTGCAGCTGACATGTGTCCTTCTTCTTCATTTGGGAAGCTAGCAAACCATTACAGAGTGTTAAGCCGGGCAACAAGTAGTGAAAAAATGCATGGAAGGATGCAATCTGTCCTTGTCAGCCTGGCAGTATCATTGTTATCTTGTGTCTCTGTACCTCTGCTGGAAGAGTGTCTACAAGACAGCAGATTACAACCCAAGTTTGGCTGGAGATGTAGGCATAATCCCATCTCAACAAGTTGTCTCTGGTTTCTGGTTGCCAAAGGGAAGAGCTCAAAGCATCCTAAAAATGGTAAAGTGATCCTAAACCCATGCAAGTTGTCAGTTGTGAATGATGAGCTCAACACCATATAGCAGATTCATACCAAAGGACAGAATTTGCTTGAGGTTTCTGTCTCTACACATGGAGAGGTCAGAGGTTGCATTAGGTTGTCAGCTCAGGTTTAAATAGTGATGGGTAAAAATGTACAAAAAAAGTTAATCACCATGCTAGTGCTAAGACCTAATGGTGTGTGTCTATATAGCACATGCTCATTTCAAAGAGTTGGCTTGAAATGGAAATAGTGGGTTATGAAATGAACTGTAAACTGTGAAGCAACAGGTCAGCAAACAAGGCTGACTGCTCTCTCAGATGCATGGGGAAAAAAGTGCTTACTGATAAAACATGTAGCTGCAGCCCTAGCTGTACTGAGAGAAAGGATCATAGCAGTATTGTTAAACCACTATAAGGGACATTTCATAAAAGGCTGAGTTTTCTAGTAGAACCTACATTTCTCTAAGAGGGAAATGCATCAAGAGCTTATGACATCCTGGGTACTGTGACTGCTAGCAGAAGATAATGGAGGGAGGAAAAATTGTAGCTTAATTACTTGTTCTTAATGAGCATAGTCTGGGTAGAGAGTTCACTTCCTCGCAGAGTGAAAAGGCAGAATTAAATTGGCTTGATACCATTGGACTTGATAGCATAATGTTCTATCTGACCGTGCAGTGAGATGACCAAATGCACATTTCCCCTCCATTCATCCTTAAGCAGATAATGCTTGCTTGAACAACCCACGTGACCTGAGCAGTTCAGGGCTTATCCCTCCAGCACAGGATAAACAGCATTTCTCAGGACTCACATGGGCATTCAAACCTGTTAAGAGATCTGATTCATTTAGGAGGATGAGATTGCTAGCATCCTTCATATTTTCAGCTTTCCAGAAAACACAAGTTTCATGAGATCAGACAGTAAAGCTATCAATGAAATGATTAAATCTCCCTTGATGGTCCCCAAGCCTTGTGTGACAGAGTAAAGCAGGACTGCTTTTAGTATGTACAGTGAAAGCCCAGAGGGCAAGAGTGCAAAACCTGCAAATGGCTACAGACAACTGGCCTGGGGATGGAGGTTTGTGTGACTTAGTGCTCCCCAGGGGTACCTTTTGTAAGAGGGAGAACAGACTGACAACCTCAGAGATTTTAATTGCCTCCTTTCCAGCAGTATGTTGCTTCAGCCTAATGACTGACAGAAGTCAGAATAGGTGCACAAAAAAAGGCTGCAGAACATTATTATCACAGTTCTCATGACAGACTCAGGTGCCTGGAACATGATGAGCTAATAACATTGGGAAAGCATTAGCTCTTGGCAGAGAGCTCTGGATGTCAGTGCTATGCTTCAGAAAAAATTATGCTCACACAAATTGTTTGTAACTGGCCTATAGGACAATCCATAGATCCTACAGGACTTTGCTGTCTCTGCAGTCTAGACCAGTATTATTTGACTGCTGTTTTACACAACCTCAGCATAAATGGAGAAGGTGAGTCTCCCAGAGGTTGAAGTTCTGATGATCAGAAGTCTACATGAATGCTTTAGTATTGCTTTAATTTGCAAGCTGTGCATAGTGAATGCATGGTATCTACTGGAAAACAGTCTTTAATACTGAATTATCAAGATGCATTCAGTAAAGCAATTCAGAGACAAGGAGCTTGGTTCAATTGGAATAAAATAAACGTTCACAATGAAAGTCTTAATATCTCTTTTTAGACATCATTGTTTATGAATTACTCAGCAAAATTAAAAACAATTGGGCTGGGGAACAGAGGAGGTTTGCTTATTTATTCTGTTTATAGCTTTTTATTGAACTAGTATTTTATTAGTTTTACAATCTCATTTCTCCAAAGTGTAACCTATGTAATCTGAAAGCACATTCATCAATTCCCCACACCACCTAATGAATAACACATTTAAAGATGGCAGAAAACAAAACTCAAAGGCCATGACTACACCAGGTCTGAATGTAGGGTGAACACAGGCGTGTTTTTGCAGGAAAGGAATTATTATATGCTCACCATGCCCATCCTGCCAAGTAGACAAAGTTTTGGATTTAGGTCAGTGACTGGCATGTTCTAGTGGCTACTCAACATCTTCATGTCAAGGCTGTCAATCTGCCTAATGTGACCGTGTGCCGACCCGAAACAACCCTCCGGAGCGTGCCAGCCTCATAAAATTGAAGGTATTTAATTTCTCAGATTGAGGAAGCCCTTGAGCCTATTAGGGGAATTTCTGGGCATATGCCCTGGAAGAGTCTGTCACAGGCTTCAAGAAGGCCTGACTGCTTGTGACGAGACACAGTGCTTTCCCCATGGTGCTCTGCAACACTGGTTAAATTTACCTTGTCCCCTGTAGTCCAGTGACCTTTGCTTTGCCCCTGTGCCACCCCTGTGCCCCGAGACTATGGGCCCCTGACCCTATACTTCACCTGAGACACTACAGGAAGTCTTGGTCTTTTGTCACTGGATCCCTTTGGTGGGGTTCTAATAAACCTCTCTGGAATACCATACAGGAGAGCCTTTCCGTCTTTCTTTACTCATCTGTGGTGTGCCTGTGAGTTTTGGATACAGTGACTGTCTGTGCCAACCCAAAGGGCTTTCTCAAGAGATGCTTTGGACTGGTCGCAGTAACAATATCCATTTGCCACACTGCAACATCAGATAGCTATAAATCTTATTTGAATTTTTTTTTTTTTCACCCTAACACCAGTCCTATTCATGGAAGAAGCTCATTTGCTGAGGTAATCCCACACTGAATACACAGCCGGATGTACAGCTACTGAGTCTCTTTGCCCTCAGGAGTATAAATTTCTTCCTGATAGATTTACACAGAAAAAAAACAAAACAAAACTGATTGTTGAGAACTGTACAAAGATGTAAAAATAAGCAGTTTAACTAGTTTTACTATTTTCAAAAGATAATTTAATAGTGATATATGGTCTTTAAACAGGAGGAAAATATTGTGATTTTGTCAAGGCAACCACAATTTACTCTTCATATGGGACTTCCAGCACAAAGGATTTCAGAAGTAAATTGTTTAGTCCATAATGAGACGACAGTTTCAAAGTGTTTTCAAGTCCCATTGTTCCTTACAAGAAATAAAGCCTACAGAGATAGCAAAAGGTATTTGCTAATCAAGCAAGTACATAGATGGCCAGGTAGACACATATTGTTGCTGTCTTATGTCTGGCCAATCCTCAAACACAGATCTTTAAAGCTGTAACTAAAACACTTGTACTTTCAAGGGGTACTGTCTTCTTATTAAAGAGTAGAGCTAGCTAATTCTGAAGCTCAGAGAAACCAAGAGAAGAATTAATTTTTGTGTTTATTATGCTTCTTTTTAGGTCTTGAATAAGACTGGTATTATGTAAAAGATGAGAGCAAAAATCTATCCATCCTTGGAAGGGTTGATTCAGAATCGTAACTGAGCCAATTCAGATGAGGACACTTTTCCAGCTGTTATTCTGTCCTCAATACCAGGGCTCATTCCCATATGAAGATTTTGTAAAAGAAATCTAAAGATCCCTCTAGAAGAGTGGTGTCTACCTGCTGTCCTTGAATATACCTGTAATGACCTATTTCCTAATAAGACAAATTGCACATAAAAACTGTATTTCCTTTATGCATCAATTTGCACTTCCTGTCTAATCTTAAAAATTCAAGGTTGAGCATTTTGCCATGAGAAAACCTGACATTTCTGTAAATGGGAATTGCTACCTGTTTGTCTGGAAACAATCATAGACATTACATAGCTGAGGGTCCCAATGGAATAAAATCTCTGGTTCACTAACCTTTAGCAAGGAATTCAGCTGGCTACAAGAGGCACCATGGTTATGGCATGTTTTACGGTTTTCCCTCACATAAGCTTTTCATACTTGAGACACAATACAGGCATCAGGCTAAGAGGAGGACTTAGAGGGTATTTGGGCAGGCAAAGATCAAAACTATTTTAAAGCAAGATAGAAAAACACATGGGGATGTTGACAGTACAGCTGCATTTTAAAAATGTTGGTCAGATATTCTGCCTTGGCAAGGAAGTGTTAATGCAGGCAAAATGTCACCCAGGAAACAGTGAAACTATATCTGCACTGAAAATGATTTTCATTTACCTAAAGAAAGTATATATCACTTTTTTCACAGATAAAATGTATTTCTTAGCAAGAGAAAAGCAAAAACATCAGTTAAAATGTGGGAAATAACTAGATTGTCTATGTCAACAAGTAAATCAAGAATCTTGCTTCTAAGATATTTCCATTTTATAATGGTTCTCAGCAACGACTTAGTGATTACTTTGCCTCATAAATTGACTTCCCCTGCTCTAGAAATGCCACAAGGAACCACCATGAAGTACTATAAAAAAGCTTAAGAGATAGATATAAATATTATCATAATTTAACTTATTTTCAGACAACATTAGGATGTAATAATTTTGAGGTTAAGTCTGTCACATTAGTTTTCTGTCTTGAAAAAGATTTTTATTCAAATTCATACTGTGAGCTGCAACACAAAATATGGTGACACATGCAAACTTTCTTCAGTCAGAATAATGTAAGGAATGTCTTGAAAAATAAAGTTTGTGACATTTTTTGCCTTTAATGTAGAGCAACTGCAACATGGTTTGTTTAACAATCATTTTGCATAATCTGTTGATGAGTCTTTCCATAACTTTGAATAGCTCTTATTTGCATGTATTTCATATACTTTAAATGTAATTTGTTGTAACCAGTGTGTTTTGAATACTTTGATGTGGAAATACTGGACTTCTAGCATTACAAAAAAAACTTCTGGAATTGAGGTTTCTCATTCATTTTATAGCATCTCTCTTTTTGCCTGTGCTTTTGCTTAAGAGGTGGCCATGGAGTTCTAAAATAATATAATACAAAATAGGAAAAATTACAAACTAGATTATACATGTTTGGTAATAGAAAATATATTTGTTTCATTGTGGCACACACACTACAGGCAGTAACTGTGTATTTGATATTCTTAATTCCAATATATATTACAGATTACACTGACAACTTTGATCATGATGAAGACTTGGTGTGAGGAAATCCCACTGAAATTAATAGGATTTCTAGATATTTATTAAGTAAGGCTCTAACAGAAGCATGTAAAAGGGCAGAGGTTAACAGGGGAAAAATTATACAAACTGAATGAAAAGTGAAGAAACAGCAGTTTAAAAATGATGCTCTGATAAACTGATACCTTCCAAAACAGATTATCTAAACTTCTAAAGAAAAAAGGGCCTTTGTAGAATGCTACTGATGCTGGTTCTAAGTTTGATGTAAACGTGTCCTCCACTTTAATGGGAAAAGAGAACATTTCCCATCCCCATAAGTACAAGGAAAGGAAAGAAGTCACTTTACTTGTTCATTATAAAGAAATACTGAGAAAAATGATGTGGCAATATTTATCACTCAGATTAACCAATAATCATCAGGATGACCCAACAACAGATAAGAACAGATCATAGCTTTAATTGCTCTTCCATGTATATATACCCTAAAGTGAGGCATTTACTCTTAACATGGCCTGTATATTCAGGCTAAATTTAGTCTGTGAGGAAGAGTAGCACCAAGAAAATTAATTTCTGTACGATGCTGGGAAGGGTTTCCATGAATCTCCAAACATCTCTCTTTCAATGCTGTATTAGCAGATGCAGAGTATTCAAGGGAATTTTCCCAGTTTACCTAACAGCAGTTTGGGATTTTATTTTCAGCCTGAATAGAAGCAAGTGGTCCCTCTATGTTGCAGTGCCTCTGTGTTCCTTGTGTTGTAAATATTATATTATGCTGGTATGCTCTGTCACCCCTCAGTTCAGTTGGTCTGCCCCACGTTGTACTGTCTCCGTGTTATAGCCCCACCTATTCACCTAGAAAGTTCCCTATCCCCCCTCCCATTCCCTGTCAATTCCTGCTTGTACCTGCCTCTTGTTCTAGAAAGTCACTTGCAAATCCATCTGTGTATATGCCGTGTATATGCCCCTGCTCTGGAATTCCCTTAATCCTCAGAGCCCCATGGGTTTGTTTATTCTGTTCCCCTACCCTTGAGCTCCTCATTTGTTTGTGTATTGTAAACCCCGCCTTATGGACCACCCCCCCAGTCTTTCCCTGATTGGTTAATATTTTGTACCCTCCCCCTGGACCTCCCCCCTATAAAATCCTCTGCACAGGGGTGCTTGGAGCTCTTTGTCCCTGACTGCTTCGGACAGTAAGCCTGTTCCTGGAACCCGTACAAAGAGCCTTCTCTTCTATCTTTGCCTCCACACTCAGTGCTGACAGCTGAAATGTGTCATAGAGCATTGGCTCTAATCCTCATCTCGGGTCAGCATACTCCCTAGGTGTGTCCCACTCTTGGCGTGGTGCTGTGGTGGTGAGCTAGCCTGATTCCAGCAGTGTCACCTCTAGATTAGTAAATCTTGACATACCAATTTTATCATGAAAAAAAACCATACTGTAAGACTACAAAGTCACAGTGCATGCTGAACACAGATTATTACCATCTATTCTACTAAATCAAATGTGAAAATAACCTTGTAGCAACTTTGGAAGTTAATATAGCTAGCAGGCAAAGTCAGAATAAGAACATAGGTAATTTTTGTGAAAGAGTAGTAGCTGCAATTGGGATGGTATCCACTTTTTATGCTGCAAAGGAAACTTCCCACCTCTTAAAATTTTTACATTTCTTGGTCTTTAATTTCTTTTCCTCTGGAAAATATTGATATTCTCAGCTATCTCTAGGGTTCACATAAGGTAACATATAAGATTACACTGTCACTTTATATGCCATGCATGTTTTAAGCAAAAAATATAACTAAGTAGAAGTGGTGGTGTGGCATCTAATTTCAGCACAAGAAAGTAGTATGAAGCTTAAAATTTAAATAACATCTCCTACACCCTACCAATAGCATCCTTACTCAATGAAATTTCAGTCTTTTTTTTAATCAGGACCATGACAGGAACCAGGAAGCTCATGGTCCTGTTGTCTGACTCAGAAGTGCACAGATGTTTTCAGAGTGGGAAGCTAAAATTAGGACCATTTACTTCATTAGGCAGTGTCATCATATAATGAGTAGAGACTGTCTTTATTCTTGAAAAAATGAAGGGGTCCCACTGCCCAGATACCTTGCTTTACCCTTCACCTCTTTAGGAAACTTGGAACAGCCTGACGTAAGAGTCTGAACATCTTACTTAAGAGAAAAAGTCAATGGGTGCTTTTGACCACAAAAGAAGTTGAGATCTATATACATCATAAAAAATTATTGATGTTGGTCTCTATTCCTAATTCCTCCATCTGAGAAAGGCAACTGATGCTCACATTATTTTGATATGAAGGGTACTGGTAAGAAGTTTAGTCTTTCTTCTCTGGGCGTTCTTTAATCAGCCTTAGCAGAAACAAGTTGTTCTCCTTAGAAAGCAAAAGGCTTATTTAGGTAGCATGAGAAACAATTTTTTTTTTTGTTTGTCTTCTTTAGGTGCAAGGTTGCTTAAAAGATATTGCCAAGCAACCACACCCAACTTTATATTCTTCCAAATTAGCATCCCACAGTGGTTTAATCTTTCTCCATTGTCCCCAGTTTTGTTATTTATTTGATATTTATGCTTGTGCCACTAGCTTCTGCAGTGGTCAGCAATATTATTGAGTTGTTATCTTAAATCTTTTAGTATTTACAATGCTTCTTATTTATTTTCTCATATTATTGTTATTTATTTTTTCATAGGTTAGGGTAACAGATATTAGGGTAACAAGTGTAAAGGCAGCTTTGTCATTTCTCCTTCTATTTCATATCACTCTGAGGTGTGTTATGGGTCAAATTAGTCTAGGGATGTCATTTTGAAGGATGAGTTATTCAAAGGCAAAAGTTCTTTTCATTTCTCTGTGAGCCTCTCTGGAAAACAAAAGTTTTCTCTTTGCCTATACAACGGCCCCAAATCTTCAACTATTACTTTTCCCCCTCTGTTCCAGCACCTCACTGTATCACAATTACTCCACCTTTTGCTCAAAATCCACACTTTGAGCACTCCATTCCTCCCAATATACTCTGTCATGAATTAAAGGAGTTTTTTTCAGAACCCTATTGTCCATCTCCATAGCTTTAAGAGAAAAATATTTCAGCTTATTAAAGCATCTCCTTATTCTCTTTCCCCCATTTAAAACTTAATTATTTTCTTCACTGTCTTTGATGGTTTTATGATGCCTTCTTCATGTTGATTATCCCTCGCGCTCTCTCTCTCTCTCTCGCTCTCTTCCCCTCTCTCTGGGAAAAAAGGAGTAATCTGTAAGTCTCATCCAAGTAGTAAAAGAGTTAAAGTCTTGGAAAAGCTGCAGATGTTCATGCTGTCAGGTTTCAGTTCAGGGGCAGAAACTGCAAACCAGGCCAGGCTGGCTGCCTCCATTTCTCTCCCCCCCGCCCTCTGCGGCCTTGTCCGGCCTGGAGTGGGGGGAGGAGGCCGAGACAGAGCCCTGTTACCTCTTCAGAAGCCGGAAACCAAAGAGAACAAGAGAGTCCTGGCCTTACATCTTAAGGTGGTGTTCACAAATTGATCTCACTTCTCAATGGTTAAAACCACCGCCAATTCTCAGAAATGACCGATAATTGGTCAAGAGAAAAAACTCCCATCAGCCTCCAGTAGCTTCAACTTTCCCCCAGCTCCCGAAGCTGTCTTAAAGGTAAAGTCACCCCAGGACACTGGAACAGGCTCCTTAGGGAAGTGGTAACAGCAACAGCCTGGCAGTGTTCAAGAAGCATTTGGACAATGTTCACAGGCACATTTTTGGGGTGGTCTGGTGCAGGGCCAGTAGTTAGACTTAATGATCCTTGTGGGTCCCTTCCAACTCAGGATATTCTATGATTCTATGACCAAGATAATAACAGTGTGCTACATAAAAAACATGTAGTCAGGCAATTTTCAAACCCCTCAAAAAATAGAATGCTGTTCCCTAGCACAACCCTAGAACCCTAGCAGAGGCACAAAAACCTCACCAGAATCTGCTTCCAAACCATGATTTTCTTCAATTGCTGTTGGGCCGCATAATAAGGGATGGGACTACCTGGGCTATTAAGACGATTTGTTGCTCAAATACAACAGGTAAGGCCTCAGTCTGAAGGTGTGAGATTTTAGAGGAGAAACAATCGGCCATAGCTCAAAGGTAGTCATGAGTTTCTTTGTTACACAGTGATATATAACATTTTGGTCCAATGGACAGCTGACACAGAGTTTATTTTAACTTTCTCACCTATCACCTTTGCTAAGTTCTGCCACTTTGCATCTGCTTTTCACCCAAGAGACTGCTAGCTCACGTACACATATATGCTTCTATTTCATATATGCTTCTATTGTAGCATTCAGATTCATAGCTTTCTCTATAAAATCACACTATTACAGTTTTAAACCCTTCACCATCTTACCTAATGCAGTGTCTTATTTGCTTAAGGCATATTCTTACTTGCAATTATAATAATATAAGTTTATGTTTTCTCTGCTTAATGTCTATGTACCTTTATCACTACATTAACCCAAGCTCTTTCTAAGGCTGTAAATCAAACCCTTCAGTGTCTGTGGAAGTTTCTGTCTTTCCATTTCCCACAAATTGCTGCTGTCTTCTACAAGTCATCTTTTGACATAGTGTTTTATCTCTTGAGTTTACAAATAATAGAGTGTGGGTTGACCACATGTACAAAATAAACCTTGAGAAATCAGTAACTTGCATTATGCGCGCAAATAGCAAAAGGAATATTAACAAAACATTCATGGATGTGAACAGAGGAAGCCATTCCCTTTCCGCTACTGACAACTGTGAAACAAAAAAGGATTCAGAGTTCTGTTGCAGTTGCCACCATTTTTAGAAGTGCTATTTTACTTCCAATTTAAAGACAACACTCTCCTTTTGTATGCCCTTTTATTTCTAGTATGATAAAACCACTTTTCACTTAGGACAGTTATTGAGACTGAGATAATGCTTTCTATTTTCCTTGTAGAACACAATTTTCCTTTTGCAGGTACTTGATCACTTTACAAAACCATGATCTTGGACAGTAACATCGCCAATAATTCTGCATCTGGACAAAATGGTTTGTCGATTGCACTAATAAAGCTGTTGCCCATTTCATGAGGCCCCCATTTGTTCTTATCAGTGATGGAAGCAATTATCCAGGTGGTGAGAAAGAAGTTATTGTAACAGCTAGAAACTGACAGAAATATTGTAATTCTAGTTATTCTTTCACATTTTTGGACAGGTCAGAACAAGCAAAGGTGGAGTAGCTATATAGTCTATTCTATTCAGTGGTAGTTTGTAAAGAAAAAAAAGTCTGTACTCTCTAGTATAAATTAAATAAAATCATGCAGCTAGCTTTGGCTGTGGTTGTCACTTAGCAGATCAAAGTTTCTAGCAAACAGTCAGTTGCACTGATTAAAGTATTTGAAAGTGGTGAGTATGGCCTTATTCAAAAAGAAATAAAAATTCAAGAAGAATGACTCTAAGGTGATGATATTTTTATTTTTTACCGTCTCTGTCTCTCAAGCAAGCTTCAACAAGCATATTATGAAAATGTTGTGCAAACAAAGTGTGAAATTTTCCCACAAGATGCCAAGTTTTTTCTTGAGTCAATTTGCAAATTCCATTATGTATAACATTTATAAAAAGTTTCTGCTTCATAGGCATAAATTTTATACTAAAAATGTTGCCTGGGAAATGGAAATTAGAAGTTTCAATCAAGTTTAGAACTAATTCAAATTTACCATCATTTTTATGTGTATATCATCAAATGAGAATACTGCAGACTCTTGTTTAGATCAAAGCACCCCTAAAGGCTTACCCAGATGCAAAACCAATCTCAGCACAAGTCATGCTCAGAATACTGCTAAAATATTTCACCTGGATTCTAATATTTGCCTGAATATTAGTTTGATCCTGACTGATGCAGGGAAACAACTGATTTTTTTTTTTCCAAGAGAACTAAAATGCCTGCAATTTTTTATCATATTTCAGTTCAAACTTTAAGGCGAATATGGCACATTTTTTTTTTTAGCCAAAATATACTAATTCTTATTTTCTCTTCACCTTTACAACTTACTTAACTGAAAAGATGTTTCAGGTGTCAACAGTTCCACATACTGTACACTAAGATCTGCGAAACCGTATATTAGCCATGGTAGATGTCTTACACAATAGAGATTTTCTGTTTATCTCACCATCAGATCTTCAAACTGAAGAGTCTCCTAAATCTTATGATCAGCAGTATATGATCAGAATGGAAAAGTAGCTTTCAGAATTTTCCCCACACTACTGTTAAACGTTGTGCTCAGAGTTCACTTAACGTAATTTCAAACATTGTTGATATTTTCCTCTTAAGCCTGCAAGTAAAATTCTTAATGCAAGCAATTTCTGATAGTCAAAACATTAATCTTGATATGTGCTCCAATTCCTCTATTGCCAGGTTTCCCAACAAAAGATATAACATTTTTTGGAAAGGATGCTAAATGAGGCAGTACATAACATTTCCAGAAATTTGTTCTTTAATCAGTGTCTCTTCAGCATCTAGAAGAATTTGAACATTGTCCTTTGCAATTAATATAATCTTTGCTTCTTTCACAGAAAAATCAGTTTCCTCATTTATATCAGTGGTCTGAGCCCTTTGATATGAATTCAAATCACCTCCAGTTGTCTCATCCTGCTTTGGGTCTCAGCAATTTACTTTAAACAGCTGAGTTTCTCCACAGAAAATAAAAACTGAAAATAACAATGTGAACACATTTCCACTGAGTCAAAACTCTATGTGGGTCTGAAGTACCAAGAATCCTTTGTTAGTCACAGAGCATGCATGAGCTACTTGAGTCATGGCACCCAGAAGAGCTACTAAAGCAAACCTCTCAGGTGATCTGTGAACTGTACAGAGAAAGAGGTGCCGTGAGTAGCTTTCTGTTTACCCTCTAGTGCCAAACATCTACAAATTCACTTCTTGGACAATCCTGACCTTACAGCTGCTTGTATCTGTTCAGATATTTTGCATCTTTAAATCATATTCCTGTTTTACTTTGCCTTCTCTGCATTGTATTTCCATGTATTCTTTTTACTTTTCTATATATTATCATTGTATTTTACTTTTCCTTTTTTTTCCTACTAACCCAAGGAGCAAGTCCCAGCCACTGGACTAATACTAGCTACTAGCAGGACTCTTGGCAGGTGCAGTTTTGTTGTTCATAGAAATGTGCAAAGTGCAATTTTTTTATTTCAGAAAGCAGTCTTTGGGAAATAGGCAATTTCCACTTTGCTGTTGGACCTTTCAGAATCAGCTAAAACTTTTGAATTCAAGTAAATTATAAGCTTGGTTTGAAAATTCAAGAAAGCCCTATACAAATGTAATGTGACTGTTGTCTGATTTGATGGCCCAGGAGATAACACAATACAAACACATGTGACACAATACAGATATATTAATCCCCTCCTGCACAGAGAGTACCTGTATTCATCTTACTGCAAAATAACAGAAAACAGTTATTTTTATTTCTTGGGTTGCTATCCAGAAACATTAATTGTTTTGTTACCAGTTTGGGTAGTGTGATAATCACTTCACCAATACTTAAACTTAACTTTTTAAAATTATTCATTCCCAGTCTAAGTTTAATTTTTCTTGCATTTCACTTCAAAAAAATATTCCATTCACATGCATTTGTCTAAAGTTCACTTTTCTGTTATCTAAACACAGTTAATTTACCTCTGTTTAAATAAGCAATGGCTAAATATGTAGCCAGCAGGCTTTTTATTGATTTTATCTGTAAACATTGCCTTGTACGTTTTCCAGCTCTCTCATTTCAGAAATTTCTTTTCTTATAACTAGACAGAGATTACAAAAATAATTTCCATTCCAAGTGAATTGTTTCCTTAAAACTAGGTTTTTCAATATATTTTCAATGTGTTTCAACCATTTTGAGACCAGAGAAAAACCTCTCATATAAATGTAGAGGAACATTTTATTTTTAAAAAAATATTTGAAAAAATTAAAAATGAAGGTGTTTTTTGCCAATCTTACTCAAGTGAAATAAAAATAAAATTTAAACCTTTTAAAATTTATGTTTTCCATGTTTTCTTCTTGCATATTCCTAGGATTTTAATGACCAGTACACACCACTGACATCAGAAGCATTACCCCATGTGCATTTAATGCTCTTCAAGCTTACATATATACTAAATATTTTAAAACCCAAAAACTTGATATTTTAATGCAATATTTTTATAAAGAAGCAATAATAAGTATTCAGCATATTTAGAAAGGGTATAGATATTTCTCGTATACAGAAATACCAGTGCTGATAAACACTGTTAAATGACTGTTAAACACTCATTCATCAGCTATGATATTTCCTGCAATTTTGTGTGCAAACAAAACCCTGATCCAGATACTAAATCCATTAAAGCAGCATTCTGAAGTCTTCTACCTACTCAGTGGTCACACTGTCTTGCTGCAGCCTAGAATCTGATGTTAACTTCATTATATTCAGATGCTTTGAGTTTGTCTATGTTTGTCAAGACAAACTCAGCCTTCATTTCAGACCATATTCACCAGTGCAGCACAAAAGACTTAATCTGATTGTTGCTTCCCAAAACTTGTTCAAAGAAGTGCAGCCTGTCTGGCAGAAGAGTCTGTCTACATCCTCCTGCAGGAACTGATATGGACTGAATGGTGATTTATTCTAGTCAGTAATACAAACTCTGTTCTTTCTCTCTTGAGAACATATTATTCATATTCTTACATTATTAAAACCAGAAAGAGAATGGTGTACATATTTTCTTTCTTTCAAGTTAGTTTTCTCAGTAGTGTTTTTTTTTCCATTTGTTGTTTTTAAGAAAACATGGTTTTAACCATCTCTTCACTTGTGCAAAACTTTTGGTTTTCCTGTTCATTTCTTTATTCCTAATTTGGTGATTTATTTATTTTTTTTTTTTGAATAGCACTTTTTGAAATGAAAGAGGCTGAGAATTTTGCTTAAAGGTACTTATCAATTGTTGCATCAGTTCTTACAACTGTGCATGATAGTTTACATGCCCTTGATAGCTTACAAACAGTTCCTTAAAAAGCCAGGAAGTAAAATAAACTCATAGTGTTTTAAAATGTTGTTGCTTGCAATTGCCAAAAACTGCTGTTTTTTTTTACTTGTTGGTATTTCCAATTCACACATCTTGAAGAGATCAGTTTGTAGTTTCTTATAAATTTTGTTTCTCTTTTTGTGAAAAATACTTATAGCTCCCAAGAAGAAAAAAAATCTCTTAGTTTAACAATCTTTATTCCAAGTTAATAAAAATCATAGCATTATAAAACAAAATTGTAATCTTACTCAATATTATATGCACTGGGAACATTGAGAGGGGAGGTATATGACTGCAATTGAAGCATCAGGGACTGATCAGCTGACCAAATTGTTTATCAAAGACAAAAGTTAATGCAAAAAAAAACATGTTAGGGAATAAAAATGTGCAAAAGAAAGAAAATATATCTCTAACTAAACAAATTGGTAGGTGATGCACAAATAAGTGTGCAAATATGGATAAAATGACTAAGAATCCTTATAATTGTAAGGATTATAGACGTCTGTCAAAAAACTCAATACAGCATCCAAAAAAAAACCCCAAAACACTAAAAACGAATAAATATATGACATAATAGAGAAAATAAAGACATCTTAAAATCAAGAAGAGTTAAACCACTATATCTTTTGTTTTGTCTTAAGCATTCATAGATAAGAAAGTATGTTTATTTATGTAAAGCTAAAATATATTTTGTTTTGTGCTTCATAATTAGTTTTCTGTTGTATTTATCAATCTAGAAAGCAAAAGATAAAACTGAGTTAAAAAAAGATGACCAAAACTAAGACTTTGAGTTGTCCAGCTGTGCAGTTCTAAATTGTCATCGCCGTTAAAGGAAGTTCCTGATTCTCCAGCAAGATGGTCTAATCAGCAAAAAGAGCAGAAAAAGAGCACTTTGTGAGAAGGAATACTGATATTTATAAGTTCAGCAGAAAATAAACCTGGGGCAAGTCAGTCCTTGAGACTCTAAATAATGCTAGGAGAAAAAATATTTTTTAAATGCACAACTTTGTTTTATTTAAAAAGGAGAGCCTTAAAGTAAACTTGACAGGTTGAAAGTCAACAGTTTTGCAAAATTATCTCAAATTCTACACATAGACTAAAGTAAGTATTTTTCCTGGTAGTCCTCTCTTCTTTTCTTAGATTCAAAGTATTGTTTAGACCACAAAGTATGTCCTTATGCAGGTGTGACCTATCACCATAAATTCAGGACTTTAGCTATATTCTAATGAGATAGTGTTTCCTGGTTTTATTTTATTTTTTCCTGGTATCATGAAGGGGAAGAGGAGACTTCCACAAGCCATGTCTGGTAAAGAAAGAGTAACTTCTGCCCATGACTTCACATCTAGGCATGAGAGGCAGCCCTTAGCAAGTGCAGCAGATGCCATGGGAATCAAAGAAGTTCCATTAATGAACCTTTTTTCTTGTGAGCCACATCTGTCTTTCAAGATGATACCTGATGGTTATTGTTTAGTTCCACTTAATTGTGTAATTTTCAGTAAATTTTATGTAATTGAACTGAAAACAGCTGGAAATAAGTTAAATTTCACAGAATCACAGAATATTCTGAGTTGAAAGAGATGCACAAGGATCATTGAGTCCAACTCTGAAGGGAATGATCTGTATGTGGTTTAAACCTGCAACCTTGCCATTATTAGCACCATGCTCAACCAGTTGAGCTGATCTTATTGTCCAAAGAATGCATATTCAAAAAAAAAATACAAAATGGGGAGAAAAAGCATTTGGAAAAATGTATAGGTCTTTTTAGGCACAATCAGATGAAGACAGGGATGATAAGAAGTTATTTTCATGAGGTATTGTTAACTACCAAATTTCTCAGTCTGCATTAATTTGTTGTGGTACAGGGCATTGGTTGCATATGCAGTTACTCAATGTTGGTTTTATAGCCTGATGTATGTCTCAAGATATTTTAAAGTGGAAGTTTCTTTCTTAGAAGTATTTTGTACATATCTAAAAATTAATTTTTTCATTCTGGTTATTTATATAGGACATTAAAAATTTTCAATGGAATGATGATAATACACAGGCTAAGGAAATCATGTCGATACTTCATCTTTATTGAAGGCAAAGAACACCTTTGGGATTTTGATGTCAGATGTAAAGAAGAAAGCTGGAATTGTCAACATGAATCTCTTATACCTCCTGTAAATTTGTATTTTGAAGCAGACTTACTGTAAACAGAAAAAACTTCAAGCTAATGAAGGAAATTCAGGAAAAAAAAATATGCAGACAGGGATGTCAAAGCAGAGTGAGGGAGAGGAACACCAAATAATATGACTTGCCAAGTTCAATTTATTGGGTGGACCACATGAGGGCTACTGGGGAAAGGTGATCATCTTCTCAAACTCATGCTCACACATGCATTGATAGCATCATCTGAGCCATCAAATGAATCCTACCTTGGCTTGTTCTCCTTTAAGAAAGGAAACAGAATGCTGCTCTGAACAGAGGGCAATGGTCCAGTCCAGCAGCAGGGACATGGTCCCACTTCAAACATTTTGTGTTTAGGCTGTGACAAACAGCCCTGTGGCAATGTTCTGATCTCTGCCGGGGATGAGACACTTCAGCCAGACCTGTCAATCAGATCCATCCTTGATGAAATCACAACTCGCCTTTTCAAATATTGTTAATCTTCTTGCAGTTTTTGATTTCTAGCTCGTGTCAAGGCTCATTGCATTGGATTTGTGATTGCAAACTCAAAGCAAGCAAGTTATTTCCAAGGGCATATTTCTATAATCTCTATAAATGGCATTTGGAATTTAAGTCTTTTGGTGTGGGAGGTAAACAACAACAAGCAGAGCTGGTGAAAATTATCACAGAATAATAGAATGGGTAAGGCTGGAAGGGACTGCTGGAATTCACCTGGTCCAAGCTCACTGCTCAAGCAGGGTCCCATGTTACTTTGGATTCTGTTCAGGTGTCTCTTGAATATCTAGAGGGAAGGAGACTCCAGAACCCCCCAGGGCAGCCAGTTCCAGTGCTCAGTGATCTCCACAGTAAAGAAATTCTTCGTCATATCCAGGTGGAGCTTCCTGTGCATGTTTCTGCCCATTGTCTCTTGTCCTATTGATCAGCACTACTGAGAAGAGCCCATCCTCTTAACACCCTCCCTTCAGATGCTTACTGACATTTTTGAGGTGCCCCCTCAATAGTCTCTTTCCAACACCAAACAGGTCCAGGTCCCTCAGCCTGAGGGGCTGAGATGCTCCAGTCTCTAAATCTGACTGTGACCCTTTGGGATCTGCCTTTCAGCCAGTTCTCAATCCACCTCACTATTCACTCATACAGTGCACACTTCCTGAGCTTGTCTATGAGGGCATTGTGAGGACATTGTGTTGAAAGCATTGTTAAGATAGATTGTTGAGATGAAAAATGAGGGATGGGACCACTGTGCTATTTAACATGATTTATTGTTCAAGTAAGCCAGATAAGATATCAGTCTTGAAGGTGTGAGATTTAGAGAGGAGCAACAAGTCAGCCATAGCTCAAGGTAGTCATGGGTTTCTTCTCCACACAGCAATATATAACATTTTTGGTCCAATAGACAGTTAACACAAAATTTGTTTCCACCTAATAACGTATCACCTTTGCTTAATGTTGCCGCACTGAGTCTGTCTCTTAGCCACTAAGCTGATGTACTCATACACACACCTCTATTATAGCTTCTAGATCCCTAGCCTACTCTATAAGTCACATTATTACAGCTCAAACCTCTCACCATATTACCTAATATAATTTCTTACTTACTCAAGACATATTCTTACTTACAATTAGAGGAAAATAAGTTTATAATTTTTCTACTTAATGATTGTTTACCTTTACCTTTACATTCACCCAAGCTCTTTCTATGGCTGCAGATTGAACCCTTCAGCATCTGTGGAAGTTTATATTTTATCATTTCCCAAAACAGATGATATCCACTGCTCTCCTCTTATTCATCTAGGTAGTTTTTCTCATTTTAAAATGCAATCAGATTGATCAAGCATGATTTACCTTTATAGAATCCATGCTGACTACTGATTACCTTCTTGTCATCCATGTGCTTAGATATGGCCTCCAGAATGAGTTTCTCTGCCACATTTCCAAGGATTGAAGAGAGTCTGACTGGCTGGTACTGCCCTGGTACTGCGCTCCTTCTTGCCATTTTGAAGATTAGGGTGACGCTTTCTTCTAGTCCCAAGGCAAATTAGAAATCAATACTCAGGTCAGTGAATCCAGACATACGAGGAAAAATGGAAAAGCTTATGAGGCAGCAGGGCACTCTTTTTAGGAGCAATTCTCATATTTGTTGTAAATTTTGTGTGTAATATATTGGGGGGGGGTTTATGTCAGTTAATGCTGTCTCAAACCAAAGCACCAAGTAAAAAGTGTAAAAATTCATATTTAGTAATGGGTCTGCTGCTCATACCCATTTCCTACCTCAAAGAAGGAAAAGATTTTGAAGAGAATGCTGGATATATATCTCACTGAGGCTGGAGAGTAAATCTTGTAAAAACAACTTACTACCTACCACTGAAAAAGCACCCAGAAATCAACAACAATAACTTAAAGAAAAGTACTTGCTTTTGACTTACCCTAAATAATCTAAGGAGTTTGGAAATAAACTCATCTTTGAGTCTTTCAAATTTTTATTATTAAGCAGTGATTTAGCTTTTCTGTTTGTAAATAGAACTAAGGGCAGAATTTAAGGTTGGGAGAAAATCATAGGTAACAGTCTTATTTTACACTACATCTATCTGCTCTCTAAATTTCTGCCGATATTTCTGAACTGAGAAGCTACTGGAATAATTTTAGGATAATAGCAATGTCAGCGATTGAAGAGACAGGACTCAACTTAGGTTGGAAGCAAGAAGTTGTTTATTGTGCAGGCGTGAAGTCGACTATCGTTTCTAAAAGCTGGGTTTGTATGTCTTACAACCTTGGATAAAATTTTCCATTACCAAGCAACAATCACATTATTAATGTTTTTATCTACATTGCTTAACCACAATCTTCCTGGTGCAGTCATACATTATTTTGTTAAAACAAAGTACCACATTCCTTTTCATTTCCTCCCTTACATCTCTGTTTGAACTTCCCATGGTTTTCACCCCACAAGAGCCAGAATGTCTGGACCATCCATCATCTCTACAGTACTTTCTGCTCCACTGCCCAGGTGCCACTCCATATAGCAATATGGAACTCTAATCTCTGACAACCAACAGTAAAAGGGAGTAACAACAGGAGAAACACAGAATAATTTTTTTTTGTGCGTGTATGTGTTTTCCTGATAGAAGTATCTAAGGTATTTCTGATTAAAATTAGATGATAAAATAGATTGCTGACATGGGTCCTGAAATTATGGTGAGTTGACCATTTAAAAATCTCTTCTGAAAGCTTTCCATAGACTTTGATTCTAGCTCTGTTACTGGAAACTGTTCACACCATGTACAATTTCACAGTACATTTTAAGTGCTGATGTGAATAGGGCTTGAAGTCTCACTGGTATTTTCCACACGGAGAACATTTGTAACAACGCAACCATATAGAACCTTTTCTCTGACTGAATAGTATTTGAAGCAACATTATATTCCAAAAAGAGTGAAATTTCTGCATTTCTTCTAAAGAAAACTAATTATCACATAGGTTTCAAACTCTATAAAATACTTAATTCACAAGCTTCAAAGAGAATATTGAGTTTCTCCAGGTTAAGTATTATCATAAGCATCATTAGATACTAAAATTCAATGTAACCACCTCAATACTTGAGAAAGAAAAAGTGTAGTTTAAATGAACAATATAAAATAATTTAAACCTGATGAAGAATACAAAAGTTAAATAAACACCAAAGTCTGTGTATTTAGAGGAAGGGTTTAGAATTTTATTCATTGTAGCCTTTATGGCATATTTTTCATTCTTTCCCTACTTGCAAAAGCATATCAAGCTTCTGAACATCTTTTTGATAAATGAGGTTTGTATGAAAATTTTATATGTATCATTATAAATTAAAACTAAAATAATTTAACAGACTATTCAGATGCATTGATTCTTGTATCATGGCTGAAATGACATTACAATATATATGCTGTTTTCCTTCTTATTTTTTTTTTAATTGGTCTTCCAGTTACAGTTTGGACTTCCTTTTTTATATTATAAACAATATTAAATATAATTTCAACAATATTTTTTAACACATTTGCTTGATACTCACCTGCAGATAGAGGTATGATTTTGTAAAACTGGCTTTTAAATTAGGTAATCATCACAGAAGAAACTCTTCCATGTGAAGTGTATTTAGGCTTGTCATAGCACGATTTCAACCACTAGTTCTTACATTTTCCAGTATGATACCAGTTGACAGTTTTTCTTGCCTGTGTCTTTGCCTTTCAGCCTTGATAATGTTATGTTGTACCAGTGGATTTTTTTTCTTTTCTTTCTTTTCAAAGACAGAGTTTCTCTGAAATGCAAACTCTGCTTACTTCTATATCTTACTGTATCTCATTGTTACAGTTCTTAAAAAAACTTTTTTGCTCTTTTTTTCACTGCATATTTTAACTTATACATTTTTCAGGATAAAAATTCAGGTGGTTTTAGGAAACTGCCAAGACAACAAACTGTTTCTGCTCCTGTTTTTATTCATATGTGGAAAATTACTTATAGAAATACAAGTACCAATTTAACACTGTTCATGTCTATGTCCTTAAACGTAAACTTTTTTGAAGAATATGGTTTCTGGCATTAAAGTGTAACATTATAAGCTGCCATCACTTCCATCTGTGTGGCAAAGTTGGGGTTTTTTTTGCATGTTTCAATTCTAAATTCTCTTGCTGAAGATCCCCATTTCCTTTTACAGGCATGAAAGATACAAGGGATGTTAGCTTTTATTTTCAACCAGTATGCCCTTTTCCTCCTGCTGTCATTCCTAACATGATTTCCACCACTCATTATTATCACAATAATGCAATTTTATACAGATAGTCAAGCGTAAGATTGATATTATCTCATCTTGTGTACATTTCTGTACATACATAAATTCAAATTCTTAATGAGATAGAAACTGTATTTGAAAATATTTGAAATTCCAAAGAATTTAATTACTAACTTTTACCAAATATTAAAAGGGTGTTTATTTGTCTGGTTTTCTTTCATTTTATGCCAACCAGTTGTCAATGTCTTGATGGTACTTAATTGCCCTGATCAGCTTCAGTTAGGACCCTCACCTTTGTCCATCATACTTGGGACTCCATTTAAGTTCAGACCTGACCTTAGTTCCACCATACATTGAGGTAGATAGAGTTATTTTCTTCTGGCTTCATCCTTGGATGGATTTTAGTAAGTTCTTTGCCTGATGAATACTTGAAAAAGCACTAAAAGTACTTGTGGGGTAGGGTGGGGGGGCTATTTTTGTAGGATGTGAAAGAGGTTAGTTTTTGTAGTAAAGAAAGAACTTTATTATTTAATTGATATTGATTTATCTTTTAGATTGAGAGCTTGAAATTTATTTTATTCTGCTCTTATTCCATTGTCTTGTCCTAAAGACTTTGTTTGAAGTTGTTAAATGGAAGCACCTTTCTGTGGTGATTCTTTCTGAGAACCTTCCCAACTTAAACAAAACATCACAGCAATGTTATTTTTCCTATCTTCTCTAATGTTTCTAATGTTTCTAGACTCAGTTAATAGTATAATAACTACTAGCTAATTTGTCATTTGAAATTCAGTGTGAGTTTATAATTGGATTTGTTAGCTGTAGCCAAATGATGCAACTGGAAAAAACCTTTTATGGCTCCATATTAAATTATATAGCTTTTGAAGAGTGGGATTCTTTGAAGAATTAGGTAGTGAATGTTCTTGGTGAGTCCTGAATCTGAGTAAAATTGTCTTAATTGTAAAGGGTTCACTTTAAAAACATAAGTGAGTTGCAGCCCTGAGTGGGACATATGGAGGTGTGTGGCAGCATGTGGGCAATGACAGAAATCAGGCTTTCTGTTGGAATACCACAGAGCTATTTTGAGTAGTGTAACCCATGGGGAAAGAAGCAACCATGCTCTTACCTGTGCTCTGACTTCCCCTGTTTTCAAAAACTTTTTCTAAGGAGCCACATGGCTCAGCAGGGAGTGAATTTTCCTGTCTAGTTACATAGCCTGGTATTATAATGTTGTGGCTTGCATGTGGCTTACTTGGGCCTACTTAGTCCTCCCACTATCTGTAAATTGTATTTAAAGGCTGATAGCTAATTGTGACACTGGTGATGTGTAGTATCTCACACACAGTACTCCAAGTAATAGATCATATTTTTACTTTCTTAAATGTCCATACATTACGGCTATATTGTATGAGTTTGTATGCCATGTATTCAGTCAGCTGTTTTCACCCCCAGATAGCTATTGCTCATAAGTTTGTCTAATTGCCAGTAATGAATGACACATTTATTCCAGTCAGATGTTTGTATCAGATGAGTCTCACATCATATTTGTTTCTATTTTAAGGGTGTTTGATGCATGGGTACAGGTAAATGGAAAAGAGAATGGAAGAACTGAGGTAAGAAGGAATTTCACTGGCTGGTTTAGTTGTCCAACATACACAGCCTGGTCTCTGTAGGCTCTGTTTCTTCATCAACAGGAAGGGCTTTTCCTGTTGTGTGCTCATGTCAATTGCAGATAATTGCAGCACCCTTACTGCCATTGATGACAAGTGCTCTGTGGCACTGTGAGGAGCCCATGTGTTTTGTAATTCCCAGTCTGGCTGGGACTAACATGAATACTCTTTGCATTTGGTGTAGAGCCTAATGAGATCAGCCACCTCTTTCCCTTGATGGTCCTGCTCACTTACTGCCAAGCTGCCTCATTAAGCTGTTCATTGGCAACTTCTCATTTGTCCCAGAAATCTCCCTCATCTCTCTAGCTATCTAGCTGGTGCTAGGTTTTGGATGCCCAGGGAAGACAGTTGAACCTTGGGAATGAATGGTACTGGGGAAAAGAAATTATTCTAAATAAGGTGAAAGTCAGGCTGTGATGGCTGGAGTATGCCCATTATATTTCTGAGGAAAGATGAGGTACATGTCTGAAGGTCTACTTGGGCCAGACAGAGACTCTTAAAACAAGTAGAAATGGTCATTGCTCATCTTAGCTGGAAAGGTCATATATCTTAACCTAACAGTATTTGACCCAGTTATTTTTTCAGTAGGCAATAGCTGTACCCAGTTTGACAGGTTGGGCAGTATTGTATTATTCAGGAAAAGAATGTTTCAGATGCAATCTGTTTTAAACTGATTCTGTTGGGTGGATGAAGAACTGTCTAGAAAGCCGTTTTATTGTGCTTGGTGGAGACACAAGTTTTTTCCTTTGAATGCAAGCTTGAAGTCAGTGTGATGTGTATATGAGAGGAAATAATAATGTTCCATTCTCCTTGCAAGGTCTCATTTACAATTTTAGTTACTACAAACATGAGGTAGGACCATGACCCTTTGCTTTGTTGGCATTGCAATCAAGCAACTGAATAACTTTTTATAAGCTTTAATTTAAGCAAATCAAAACCACCTAAACTCAGGTCAACAATTCAATATAAAGTAGTTCATATGCAGGTATTGAGCACACCCACTGTCTTCATTAACCAGAGGAGCAAAGGCTGTACCAAGGTATCAGGCTGTTGGCTGTTGCAGTTTCATAGCTTACTTCCATGGAATACTGCAGGAACTTTGGGTTAATATAGTTATATTAAATATTATATTTATAGTTATAAAACTAGTTATGCCTATGTTAGCCATATTTATAATGATTTTTCCCTTCACAGTCATCAACTATCATCATGGTTAATAGCTCATCAACTATCTCACCAAATAGCACCACAGAACCCAGAGTGCCAGCTTCCATTTGCAGTAATTGTGCAGCACCACAGCTAACCTCCAGTACTGGGAGATCTGAAGAGGAGTTGTTAAATTCTGTAGATATATCAATTACACTGAATTTCATTCCATTACAGAACTGTGGTATTGCTTTAGAAAAGGTTGAATGAATTGGTTCTAGTAATATAAGTGTCTTGGTATGTTGTCAAAACCAAATCAAAATCTTGAAGATGGGGGCCTGGATGACATGTTGATAGTCTAGATTAAACTAACCACTGATTTTCAGGCACTTAAAGAATGCAACTGAAATTAGTTTGGACATGACACCTTGCCTTGTGCTGCAAGACAAATGCAGTGCTAAAAATGTAGACATCCTCATTTTTAGTTACTGCATGTGCCATGATCTCTTCTGTATTGACCACAGTCACCCACTTGCATCAACAGCATTTCCAGTTTTAAGACATTTTAGAAGGGCAAGTTTGGTTGTGGATAACCAAAACAAGCATGGGAGTGTTAGGTTTAGAAGGAAGTTTTGGGCAAAGTATGTAAATCTTGTAATTTGCTAAGTCTGAGAATAGATAAAGGTAAAAGCATGATTTCTTTTGCCTTGATTCTTTGAGATTGTGGACTATCTGTACCAAGTATTTTTCATTTTCTCACCCAAATTCTTCAGATGGTAGGCTTCATCCAAAGCATATCTTTTTCTATCTCTCTTCAGAAGGACCTGTTTATGCTTACTGGAATGAAAGCTTTGACAAGCAAACAAGAAACCAAAACAAGCAAACAGAAAAGCCCCTAAAGGAAATCAAAAAAAGTAACCAATTAAAAAAAAAAACCCAAAAAGTTATTTATAGATGGAAAACTGGGTTTGTGCATGATACTTCTTCAGGCTGCACTGTAAGACAGCCTTTTCAGGGCCTAAACCCTGGCACCACCATTGACTCTCTTGGCCTTTGATTGTTTCTTCTGTTTTGTAAAATCAAGTCACTTCCTTAGTGAGAAAGAAAATGTGCCTTTAGAGTTGTCTGCTGCTATCCTGGCTAAAGCTCTCAGAAGGGAGATATTATGTTTTATAAAAAATACAAAGGTATCTATGCTTGCTCTTGTTTCAGCTAAGTTTTAGTCAGTGCTGTCTCCAAGATCTGAATAGGAGTGAACCTACCATCCTGACAATGTTACTGTTCTACTAAAGTCTAATTTTCAGGCTCTCAGCTCAACTGGCCTGCCTTTTCACAAACTCTCAGGTACAAAATCGTGACATTGAGGGAGGAACTGGGATACTCTTGGTGCTGAAAATGTCACTACATGCCCTGAGTGAGGACATGAGGTATTTAAACACCAAGTGTAACTTTCCTTGTAGTAACAATTTCCACAAGGTGCCATCTTTTGTAACTCTAGGCTGACTCAACAGTTGTAGCTGTGAAAGGGTTGAGACTGTGAAGATAGATCCAAGGAAGTCCTGGTGAATAATTATGTTATCCTTGTAGTCAAACTGAGGTTTGTTTAGCACAAGCAGCTGGTTGCATTGTATCTGAACATCTCGAGCAAGGAAGAATGGTCAACAATACTATATATTCTCTCTTGCAAAAGTGTACTTTTACACATTATATGAAATAAAGCTTTGCATTGCATTGAACAATTTGAACTGCACTATATTTCTTTCCGTGAAGCACTTGTATAAGAGCATGTAACAACAGAAAACAGTAAATATTTATCCTCAGTAATGAAGTATCATTGCCACAGTATTTCTGTTGTGACCCAAAGTATTGTTTTATTTAACAGTCTATGTACAAATTACTTTAATTATTGAACTACAACATTTTTTCGTCTTAAAGTAATCTTGACTCCTTCCAGCTCTGATGAATGAAAAACCTCTTAATGCAGGAACACTTAACATTTTTCTGGCAGCAGAATGTATTTGAAAATAAGGTAGTAAATCAGTGGCTGAATTTTGACACCACAATGAATGAGTCTTGCCTTTGAAATTCTGTCCCATATCTGTCCCTGATTTTCATAACCTATTTTGTTTTCATCAGAGAGAAACCTATTTATTACAGAGCATCACAGAGCAGGCTTCATATGCAGAAACTTCAAACAATCAAATAAAGTTTACTGTGTTCTGTGTCAGAACTATTCAAACTCTTCTGTTAAAAAGAATAAAACTGAGGCAGTTTTGTGGAAGTGCACCAGTGCTAGTTCTGTTTTTTTAGTATTTTGATCTTTATATTGGTTTGGTTCAATAGAATGGGCTGAAAGAACCTCAATGACTGACTTTTGTTATACAGTAGAATGGCATGAATGTCTGTCTACAACTACAGTGCCTATCACCTGCCATGTTTGGATTGGGTTTCATGACCTGGCATGAAAATTACTGAGGACTGCAATGACATTGATACACCATTCTTGGCATGTGCTAGCATGAACCTGGACAGTTAGACAGATTGCCTACCATGTGAAAGTAATTTCCATCTAGTTTATGGTTCAAAATACTGTTTAAAGATACTGCAGCTTCCTGTTTTATACTATACATAACATTTCCTAATCTCTGTTTAGGGAAAAAATATGAGGGTTTATAATGATGAAGCCTTTCTTAGGGACAAGAGATTCTCACTAATGTCTGGAGGACTGGATTTAAATCCAGAAAAGAGCTTTTCTTGATTATCATTCCCAAAATCACTAGAAGAAAGAAGGGAAAAGTACATTGTATTTTTCATAGCAAAATTGTTTGGAATAAAACAGGTTTTTCTTGTTGAAGAACACCAATGAATTTGAGACTTGCACTAAATATGTTTCATCTGGAAATTTGCTGTCATGTACTGTAATCCTGTACAGCTGGGGAAAAAACCCCAATGTTTTTCCCTTATCAACAGAGTTGAAACACTTTCTATATAACCTCACCAATAGTGAGTGCAGTCATAATTTTAATTAATTTAAAACTAGGTTACTTGATCTTTAAGATAAATTCCACTGATTCTCTAACACTTTGAAAATTCAGTCATTTATCAAGAATTGGGTGAAGTTGAAATTATATCAATCATCATTAATTGAATAATCTCCACCATCTTTTTATTTCAGGGTCCAAATTCTCTGATTTTTTCTTTTTAAGAACTTTACGGCTATCTAACATAACATGCTTTTGATAATGAACAGTTTCTAATTGGGAGAATTATTCTCGCAGTCCATGTTCAGAAGACTCAATGCTGTATGCTTTTGTTCCCTGCTGTTTTCAATTTTCTTTATATTCCCTTCTCAGCTGTCTAGTTCACTGCTTAATATTATTATTCCAGATATGTTCTCTGCCTCCTTGAAATTATTTGAGAGCTTTAAAACTCATGTTTAAATTCAGTTTAGCTTAATAAGTTAGCCTGATAACTGGCTGTTCGTAAGCAGATCTGACCCTCTTGCTTTGGGGGTGGTGACAGCTGTCAGAGGCACGGATGAAAGCCAAGGGCTCATTCCCACTTCATCTATCTGTTTTTAATGTAACAGGAGTCTGCTAGAGAAGGAATTCAAATCACTGTTGCAACACAGTCACCTGCTCAAAACAGAGGTATTCTGTCATTTGTGTAGCCCAGTAATCCCATGTGACTGTAAATTGTTAAGAGAGCACTCTGGGAGTAAAATTTTTTCTTCTATATTTGTCTGAAGCAGGTCAGGTGGATGGAAGGATCTGGTTATTCCAGATTACATTATGTTTAATCTAGAAAAGTATTTTAAAGCACTAGAGAGCTTGAACTGGGGAAAAGATATTACATTTAGGTTGCAACTGATACTTACAGTGTTCATTCTACTTTGGCTTCGTTAGGCTTCTTCATTAGACACTGCCTTTTGTCTGAGTGAAAAGCGTCCTTTTTAGACAAAATAAATCAGTGTTCTTCCTATTCTGAAAATGCCTTCCACTTTCATTGCTGTCTTTTGCAGTAGGAACAGAAGGACTAAACAATCATACTGAATGTTGATCTTTCTCATTCTAAATAGGGAGGTACTTAGCTGAGAGATCTTTAGCAGCAGTGCTACCAAGGTATGAAACAGCAAAACTCTTCATCTGTCTGACTATGCCAACTGTTGTGCAATCATGTTTAGGAGCATTTTGGAAGACTTTTGCATGTTCTTGGCTTATCTGCTAAGAGAAGCTGTCTTTCTGTTTATATATTAAGATTAGCTGTGTTCATTCCCTAGTGCAATGTACCATAAGGCGTGAGCTTTAAACAAGTACTACTTGGGTACAAAAAGATGTCTGATTGCAGCAGCATGGAAATTTGTGCACTGATTTACTCTTCCCTTTGGCCAGTGCTTCCTAATGAAAGTCTTATAAATAATGTCAAACAAGCATTTAATTTCTCTTAGGGAGAAATCACTCTGAGTAGAGCAGCATTTGCGTAATAGTGCACTGGAAAGCATTTGTCTTATAAATAAAATCCAAATGAACACACACATTCATTAGCTTAGATATGTAAAACACAGTCTGGCAATGCATCAGAAAACAAGAAAGACTGGAAAATTATTAACTCTTTTTTCAGTAGGATTAACTGTGCAAACAAAGGCTGTATTGTTTGGAGCTTCTGTTTTTTAACCAGGTTTATTGATGAAGAACTCTATAGCTGAAGGAACCTCAAAGAACAGAAATATCTATTAATCCTCTGAGATAATTTTTCACTTTCATTTAGGTCTTGTGGAATGGAAAAAAATGGCAAAGATGAAATAATTTTTTCTCCTGACACAAAACTCTAATTGTAAAATCAAAACAACATAATGACTACATATACACACACCTATAAATGTGTAAAAATTCCAGGAATTATATGAGCTAAGAAAAATTTAGTTATTTTGAAACTAATAAGCACTTAACATGAAACAACAGAATGAATTGTTTAATGATATCTGTTTAACAGAACTGTCAGAAAAATTAAACTTGTTGTTTTTAGGTTTTTTTAATTCCTTAATCATTATTAGCTTTGGCCTATTTTCACGCATTGAATCTGAATTTTCTGTCCACTTTTCTTTGGGTAAATTGCAGAAAAAAAAATAAAAAGAAGTTTATGTAATTTTGCTTAAAATAGTTTCCATAGCTGGTTACTCTTTGATGAGCTTTCTAGTGAAAGTCATTAATTTAAGTGTTTTTCTTCCAATGTGTTTTTTATATTCAGCAATTTTTATAGTTTTTTTCATAAAAGTTGCCTTATTGGGGAAAATTTTCTCTTAAAAAGACTTCACAAACTTTTCTTAGAATCTACTGCCTTCCAAACACTGCTTAAGGATATTCCATGAAGAAATTGAAGCAAAAGGAGCATATTGAAAATTTTCTGGTTTTTACTGATGGCTCTTCTGTATGTATTTTTTTGCAATGGGAATGTAAGTCTGTATAGCAAAAATGTGTATCTGTTTAGTAAAAATTAGGGACAAGATATAAGATATGTATTTCTTGACCTTGCTCAGTACAATTGTAAAGATGTTTTGCTTTAATATAAGAAACACTGAACACATGGAGGGAAATGTTACCTGATTATAAATTTTCTTTAAATTGTTTCTCCTCATTTGCAGAAGAAAAAGCATTAAAATTTAAAGTTAAAATTAAAAAATAAAAAGTATTAAAATTAGAGAATCTTTCACAATAGGCTTTTTAAATGCTGTTGCTAAAAACCTGTAGGCTTATTTTCCGTTTTTTTATTTTTTATCTTTAGTTGCTACAGATTTTTCGTGTTAAAACCAGGGAAGAATGAAATTGCTAGAGATGTTTTTGCAAGAAAATTTTTTTGTAAAATACTACGTTGGAAGGAGAAAAAATTTCTCTTGACCAGTCTTGGTGTCAGAGTCCTATTGTTATATTTGGCCATGCAAGAGAATGTCAGCACCTGTTCTGCCAAACACACTGAAGAAATAATATTTTTGAAAGAATGCACCAAATGGCTGTAAATTTTTGCATCTTAATTCACTTGGGTAAATGGGAAGATACGTATTATCTGTGAAACCATTTGGCAGCAGCTGATTCCAGCTAGTTGCAGGTGAATTTTTAAATTGTTATCTTTTCTTTTAATCCTTTCACACAGTTGTCCTGTGGCTCATCTCACAAATCTGGAAAGATACACAGGTTTCTTGGTATCATATGTCCCAAATTTTTTCTATGCTTTTATTTTTTTCATGAATACATTTTTATAAATAGCACTGAATGCCATTTTGACAGGTCACTACACTGCCAAATATGTATTTTTTTCAGTACTTCCATTTATTTTCTTGCATTTGAACAGTTACTCCTCTTGGGAAAAATGCAGCTTTGGAACAGTCTTAGACTGTGTTAGACAGTGTTAGATGATGTGCGAAGGCAGCTTATGGCCACCTGCTGTCAGGCAACATTACACTAACTACAGCTTCTCATTTCCTGTCATGATCACTTACATCTGTTTTCTCCCCATTTTGGAAACTGAGATTGCTTTGTATGATGAAATACATAATAATCTGGTCAGCTCTGCCCCACATGGAACTGTTACATCAATCTGACAACAAAATAAGGAATTGTAAAAGCTTATTTTTTAAATTTCTTACATATAAAAATTTTCCTTTCATGAATAAACCTTCCTGTCTCACCTTCAGTCTCGCTTGATAATATTGAGGAGCATTAAATTCATTTTCACAATATTCATCACATATTCCTCCTTGACTGAGAGGGCAGATGGGGAGTCTATGCTAATTTGAGAAACACTTGGTGCTGCTCTCAGGAGTAAACATGTTTGTCTATCCTATAAATATTCTTCCTCAGTGTAGAACACTGACTTAGAAGAGCTATTTCCAAGCTTCCTCTTCCTATGACAAAGATGGGGGAGGTATCTTGCAAACAGTGTTGACTGGCCTTGAGTAATACACTCTGCAGTGAACAATAAAATAAATTACGTTGTTCAACAAAACTTGATTTCCAGAAGGTGCTGTCTCTGTAGAAGTCTCTTGATCTTATTTTGTCTTCTAGAAGTGACACAGCCACATTGGTGCTTATGGGAAAACTTATGCTAAAAGAGCTTAAAATCTCTTCTTTTGGTAGCAGCAATGCTGAAAAATTTCACCTACAGTTCAGAACACAGCTTCCAATTTCCTCCAGGCTTGGATTATGTGTATGTGTGAGCATAACCCTTCCCAGAAGAATGTGCTCCTTTTTATGGGTCTAGTTTAGCAAATATCAGAAGAAAAGAATTATGAAAGAAAAGACAAAGCCAACAAGAAGGAGTTCTACTAGTAATCTAATAGAAGAAGAAAAAGGTACAATTGAATTAAAAATAATGGCTTTTAGACTGCTGTTGTCAACAGTATTTAAAATTCTCTGTGGGCTAGGAACTGCTAACTAGCTAAAACTCAGTAAAAATGAAGTGTGTCCTAGAGTCTGATGCAAAAAAGCATCCACAAAACTTTGGTCTGTTACATCATTGGCACAGATTGTCTGGAAAGAGATTTACCCTGAAGATTAGATTTGATTCAATTTAATTTAAAAGTTAATGTCTTTACCATTTACTGTAATTTTTCTATGGTCTTTGTTTTATTGTAGTAGCATTTAAACTCTTTGTCTTCCTAAGGAAGTAAAAGACAATTCTACTGCATCCTCATGGGTCTGGGCCAACTATTGCTAGACAAGGGCAATATGACTAGGAGTTGCTAGAGCATTAACTGTATTGCTAGACTACCTGTCAAACACACTGCTTGTCTTCCTTTAACTCTATTACTTGGATTCTTGAAGTTAGAAGTCCTAGTCATGGATCTAAGTGCTATTATAACAGCATCATGTGTGCAAGTATCAGAATAAAAACATGTTTCTTTCTTGTATAATTTCTTACTAAAAGTCATTAGTGTCTAAATGTGAAAACACATACATTATTCCCATACATGACATAATGAATGTACAATATATTAGTACAATAAGCTCTGATTTCCTCGTTGGATGAGATGAACTTGAATAATTAACCTTAAACTAAATTATTCCATGATTTGGAAAAGACAATGTTCCTTTGTGGCTTCAGTAAAAGCTTATTCTTAATAAAGATAGATTTTAATGGCTCCATTCTGTTGCCTAAACATTATTATAGCTTCATTGTAAAGAAGGCTCAAAGACAAAGTGTCAAATCAAATAGAAGCAATAAAAGCGTTTCCCTTTAAAAATCAAAATCTTCTGTCATTCATAGCATTAGTGTTGTAGGATGCCAGACTGTACAGATCTATACTTGTACGTCTGAAGTAAGGTGACAGAGCAACTATATTGTTTTCTCAGTGTGTATGAACCTGCATAGATGGTTGGAAGACAGCATTGCCATTGCTGTCACTTATTTAATCTTCACATGTTTGGGTTTTGCAGTACTATATTATTATATATATGTATATGGTATAATAAGGTAACCTCTGCAATATTCCCAGAAAATTCTAAACTAGAAGGTTTCCCTCTTCCCTTGTCTCTCAAGATTCCTTTCAACCTGGTTCCTTTCAACTAATTATTCCATTTTTTCTCAACACTCCTCAGAATATGCCTTTCTAACTATAAATAATAGCATCACCCACACAGCTGTGCTGTAAATAAATCCTTTTTATGCCCTAAAACTTATTTTTTGTAAGTTGCACTCCAGACTGGCAAAGTGGCCATGTACTTTAAATATTCATATATATGAAGGTCATAGACTATGCCAAAACAAAGCTTATTCTCTGGTCTTATGCACAGGGCTTCCAGCACTGTAGGCTGAATACTTTATGTCCAGCCTTCTGTATGGTTTTCATCTCCTTATGGAGACAGATGGTTTTTTGCAAGCTAGCTCCTTTTTTTCTGGGCTCAAGTATTTCCCTTCAAATATGGATAGAACTTCATGATGAAGTGCTGGGCTTCTGTTTCAATTATATAATTGGAGACAAAGAACCGGACTGATATGGATGAAATAGACTTTAACGTGATGGCCATGCAAGGCCCTGTTCTCTCCTTCTATAGTAGAAAATTGTTAGATGAGTGCTATATCACAGTTCTGGTTATGGTTATACCTCTTTGCTATAGCTAACCACATTCAATTGCCTTGTCACCATAGTGTAACATCCTTGTTTCTCTGACCAGTGAGAGTGATACCTTCTCCTATGTTTTTACTTTCCCTCCAGTTACTAATATATGTCCATGAATATGACTCTGTGTATACTCAACCCTGACTCCAACCTTGACTGATACTGAAATGCTTAAAATTATTTCATGCTCTGACTCTGAATCCTCCTGATTTTCAGAAGAATTTGTCAGCTATTAGGTTTAATTAGATTTAATATTATAAGGGATTTAACCTACCAATATCTCTTTAAGATACTGAGATCCTAATTCCAGTTTTTAGTCTACTTCTAATATTAAGTCAATCATTCCATTACAAGTTTCTTCCTTAATTTTTTTATTTTATTTAAATCTCATTGTCCAGGAGGGTTTACATTCACTAGTCATCTGACTACTAGACAGGGTACCTTAAATAAGGTACCTATTTTCTTCATGTTCTTCTTATTTACAGAGTTTACCTGGCACGGGAGGTTTATTTTTAGGCCACTGAGATGAATCTTCTTACTCTCATAGTCGAGTAAGATTAATGACAATAATTTACATTATTTTTATTTTTGCTTCTGAAAGAAATACTTATCAGGCAAATACTCAAGGAATAGTGCCTAGTCTAGGACAGGCAATATAGATTATGCCAATGATTTTGAAGTGCCAATGGCTAGAGTGGTTATTTTAATCAGAGTTTTTAAACTCATTTTTAGTTAGAGTTGCTTTTTCTTCCTTATCTCTTTCTTCCTCTCTGACACTAACACCACCATTCCTCATTTGTCAGGAATCAATCTTGGAGCAGTGCCTTCCTGTTGAAAGACGTTTCTTAGTCTAATTTGCCAAAAGGTGTATTTGTTACAATGTCATGAAAGGAGAATGGTGAACTGAGTAGATGTGATAACAGCAGTGGAACTGTACTAGCAATTGTCTAAAACACTAGTTGTCAGTACCTATGGAGGCTATTTACAGTGTTAATAATTCTTCACCCTATTTCATGAGCTGTGACAACTTGAAAACTCTGTTACAGAAGAGAATAATTTAACTCCAGTTATTCTGACTATTTCAACAAAATTTTGTTTTTTTCAAGTCAAAGTACTTGCCCTTCAAAGGGAGGGGAAGTTCACCCATGATATAGCACTAAGACACTCTTTCACCTAGCTGCTTTTAAAATGGATCCCTAATTTCTGCTAGGCAGATTTGCTACCTTCTCTGTGAAACTCTCCTATGATTTTGCCAAGTTTAAAAAAGATCCATGAGAACAGCTGATCTTGTCTTCATCCGCAAAAATTTGACAGGTTCAAGTTTAAAATTTTCTCCTGCCATCCTGGCATCTGCACAGGACATCCTCCTCTACCTAGAAATACAAATATTTCCATAAAGAAAACCAACACAGAGCTTTCATTAAGCAATAAGTCATGAAAACAAGTGAGCTAACTAAGCATAGGGTACTGCACTTCGATGTGTGGAACTTCTTTATGAAACTGGATATAAATCCATGATTTATGAGTAATGGTAGTTCCAGGACAGAAAACCATATCTTTCCACTTGATCAAATTTCTGATTGTCAATTTTAATTTTAAACAATACAAATTTCTTTGGGGAACTTTGTATTCTTTACAAAGCCATAACTGATTAGTTGAATTAATTGATTCTAAGTGATCAGGTAATGTACTTCAAAATAGCTTAATCTGCTTCAAAATTGACAAATGACTGTTGTGTATGGCCATTTTAAAAGAATGAAAATATCTTTATGGTTGAAAATAATTATAAAAGCTTATCAATTAAAAGGTCTTATTTCTTTTTTCTATGGTCTAAAATTCAACTTTGTTATTCTTTTAACACTGTCAGGACAAAAATCATACAGAACTGCTTTCCATTGACTTCTGCTAGGGAAATTCCTTCAAGAAGTCATCTCTTTTTTCCTAAATAGAAGTGTATTAATATTGAGATATAAAATAAAACATTCAGTGAGTGCAGTTTTTCGGAGGTATTTTGCTATGGCAGGATACCATTGTGATGGAAGACATTGCTGACATGTTGTACATTGTTGATGTTCCTCTTCTTTCTGCTGGAGAAAACCTGCTCGTACATCAGAGCACATGATTACTTCTTCCAGAATAAACTTTCTTGCTACTGCAGGCTTCATGCTGTTTTGTGTGACAGCTTCTATTTATAGAACACGCTGGTTGATCTTCACTTTGAGTCATCAAGTAGTGTAGATGTACTCTATCTAGTTTGCTTAAAATTTCCTTCTGACCTAATGATGTACAACAACCTTAACGCTACTTCTTGTCTATCTAACACTCTTATTTATTGGATGTTACACTAATTTCTCTCTCACTTCTGTTGTTCTATTTTATTGTAAAAGGCTTTGCTTTTTTTAAGAATAGTTTGCTCAAAATTGTGAATTATAGGTATGCAAGAATGTGCATGCTACCTACTAGCAGTAGCAGAGAGATGACAATTGGCCTTTACATAAGTAAGCATAAAATACTTGTCAAATAATGTCAAATCTCAGCATGATGGTAGGTATAGCCCAAATTTTGAAATCATAATCTGAGGTTAGCATCTCAGAATCTCCTTTCTGCCTTGCCACATCTCATTTTAAACAAGGAGCAACCAAAGATGCTATGACTTTTTCTCCTTTGAAGCCTGAGGAATCTGAAACTGTGAATGATCACATGAAATAATCTATTCACAAGATGAGAATACTGAAAAGAATTTTCATCTTCAGGTGATAAGCAATTGATTAATAAACTAGTCTTGGTCAGTGGTCTTATATTAGCAAAGTTTAATTTCCTTACGTAGAAGATAATCCAAAGATCATCTCAGAAAAATACCCTGAACATCTGAAAACACAATGACTAGACTTCCTGTCATTTGCCTTTAAAAGACTAGAAGTAGTAATGGGACAATCTTGTAGTGATCCTGAATTGTTCTTTGTCAAAAAACAAAAGGATAGCTGGAAAATTACAGCTTGCACTAACTTTGCAATAAGTGTTTTAGAAATTTCACCTCCATGTGTTGATACAAACCCCAGGAACATATCTACCAGTTCCAGCTGGAACAATGAAACCTAAAATCTGCAGAAGCAATAACTGTTGTCTGTTCCAATGTTTTCCATTTCCAGTGTCCAGGCAAGATTAATACTGTAATTGGACCCATGAATAGATGTCCCTTTCTTTGTACATTTTCTTTGCATAAAAAACCCAAAACTGTTTATGCCACTGCTCCATGAAGTAGGTAAGGAACTAATCTGCCCTGAAGCAGATTTTTTTTTTTGGGTTACATCTTTTAGTCAGAAAGATTGCTTGGTCAAGTTCATAACACAGCATCACAGAGAGGCTGTAGTGGAAGGTGCAATTGCACAGTAATTGCAAGCAGCATTGCTACTTGTATATACTTCAGTTGTATCTTGCATGCCGCTCTAGTCTGTATGCGCATACCTCTCAAAACACATCAGTTTCCTGTGTCCTTTAGGTAGCAGGCCAACTCATAGGCAATTTGGAACTACTTATTTTTGAAAGATGTTCATGAGCAGAAGGCAGTTGAGATTTGGTGTTATGTTCAGTCTCAGTTCTGCTACTACCACCCAAAAGACATACTGACCAGAAACACTCTCTATTTTCTTTATTTTAATCTGTCCTATCTTTTTCTTATCTTTCTTGGAAAGATTGATTCATGCAAAGCCAGATGTACATACAGCTGCTTCACGCAATCTGGAGAGCACAGAACCATTGACCACGCCACTGACACTCCCCACATGGCACTACCTGACCCACTTTGGGATTCCTAGGAGGCATTATGGAGGTTATATGGAGTGTTTTCCCAGGTGTTATCTGAGTGTGCCATATGATGCATACAGCCCCATCTGTGCAAAATATCACAACGCTGCATCGATGTTTTCAAAGTAAATGTCTACCTTTGAACTGTATCACTTGTAGATATGGTGACTTGTTGTTTTTACCCATCTCTTCCCCTGAACTGCTCTGTCCCACTGCATGTAGCTGTTGCCTAACCACTTGTTCCTAAGACGAAATACTGTTTGTGTGTTTCAGGAAAAGAATCCCATAAAATCTGTCAATAAGTAAATGGGTAAAGTTGCTCTGGATCTCAGTTACACAGAAACACAGTTTTCTTAAGAAGTGAATCTAGATACTTGTAGTATATATAGAATATAGATACTTGTACTTAGCCAACAAAATCAGTCATCAAATATTCTTAACGTCTTGTCTCAAAGCTTGCTATTGTGTAATCAGACAGCATTTTCACCTTTCCTGCTTTCTTTAGATGTTACTTGGAACAGATCTTGTGTGAAACAGCTTAGGAAAAAATCTTCAAGAATGTATTTGAAATTATTTTCTTTTCTTTATATTTTAAATGCATTAGATTTTTAACATAATTTTTACTAAATTAAATAGTTTGAATAATTTCTCATGGCAGAATGAGACATTTAGAATCATTTGAAATAAAATTCTTTTAGAAATTAAATTCAAGGAAAGTGTACACTTAAGCAAGCATTTATCATATTTAAAGGTAGTAAAATCTTGTGCAGTTGTTAGTAATGCGGCATTTGGTTCTTGTTGAAAAAATTTCCTAGTAGTTCTGTTAATATCACTCTACGCTATAGCTTCCACAATTTATCTGTCTTGATATTCAACTGATTAAAAATAAATATCTTTAACACAGGTATAATAAAACAGAAGATAGATTGAGTTATTTTCCCATTATTTTTTGATGGGTAAGACACATCAAGTTCATTACATAGAGGAGGATGGGGAAGGTTGAAGCATGCTTAAGATGTTAATTTGTTCAGATTTCATGAATGTCTAGTGTTTTAGAAAATACACCTGGACTTTTTTAAAATCAAACCAGATGCAGAAGAGTTTTTTGGTTTAAAAATGCACAATGTGGGTAAGTGCAGTACAGGGATAGTGTGAAAATCTTTACCAAACACTATTTTCTGAATACTGTTTAAAAAGAGATATTTTCCAGTGAAAGTTGATAGACGTGTAAAATGCAACTTTGTAACAGCTGCATTCCATTTAAGTAAATGGAAGAAACCGAGGATGGATTTGAGGAAGTAGTGATGAGTTTTAGGAATTATGAGTGGGGCTGGAGTTTCACTGTCCTTCACTGCCTTTTCCATAACTGTTTCCATTTCCTCTTTCTGCTAGAGAAGGTTCCATAAACCTTTACTTCCAAGGACACAAAAGTATTGTGAGGCAGTATATTGTTTTTCGGGTAGTCCTTCATTGAATTACCTCATGAATGCAACAATACGGCTCAGGAAACATCTGAATATCTTGTTCATTTATCAAGTTAGAAATAGGTTTTGGAGGTAATTGAGGTTCAGGTGCTGCTTATTGAGCTCTGCACTGAGACAGAGCATTGCCAACAGCCATGCTGTGGTGTCTTTTAGACAATGTATAGCTTTCAAAGTTCAGAGTAAAAGGTCTTTCTGGCCAGATACTCCAGTCTTTGTTACTTCTGCAGAGCAGGAAAGTAGATCCAGACCCTGGTGCTGAGCTCTGAAACATCTTTTTTTTTTTGTTGCACTCATTTTGAAGAGGCTAGTTACTGATGTTCTCACTTTCTTCACTCTGCAGTAAAAGTTTGAGATCACCTTAAATTTAGAAGTGATTTTTTTTATCACATAGACTGGTCAAGAATTGCTCCATAGTTCCACTATTCAAACCATTTATTATTCATATTTTATAAGTCTTTGTATTTTTTTCACCGCACGTTCTAAATTCTTTTTGAGCTTTGTTTTTCTGAAGGTGAATCAAAAGATAATGTGAAGATAATTGCCTTGAAATCTAGGTCTGTCTTCTATTGAATTACACTTGCAATATTCAGAACCAGCAACAAGTTCTGTGCATTTTGTAGCACGTTTATTTTTCTTGTTTCTCTAATATAAAATCTTCTATTTCATTATTTGTCTTTTTACGATTAGTGTTCTAACAAAATGAATATTTCTACTTTCCAGTGTCAAATGTATGAGCCCTTTTTACCAATGTTATTCTACATTAAACATTTTCCAATCATAATTTTTCATTAATAGCTCAAGCCTAATTAAAAAAAAAAATTACTCTTACACTAAAATATTTAAGACTATTAACTGAAATGCAGGCAACAAATTAAACATAATAGCATTGGTTTGCACATTAGCACATTATTTTTTATACACTATAATAAATATATGAATTTTATGTCTATATATCACCTCGATTAAATTAACTCTTGATTATGTATTTCTGAAGCTATGAAAATAACTCGAAAAGGCAAGACTGTGACTAAAGACATTAGTTACTAAAAATTTGTAACTCATAAGTCCATGCCCTGAAGCGTGGGTGATTTTATTCAAATGAAGTACACCGTGTTCCACCACAGCCTCCCTCTCTAAGAGAATAATGCCGCCTCTCTTCACCCAGTGTGAATGTATAACCCCCACCCTATCCTGGGTGGCAGATAAATGCAGCACTGCAAACAGCATGTAGCTGGCATCCTGTGGCTGCCCACTGACCACTGACTTGAAGATAAGTGTCCTTTAGGGCTCCCTTCCCTCGCTGGCTTTTTCAGAGGCCTGTGCCTTTCTTCTGTTGTTTGATCCCTAATGAATATTCTCTAAAGATATTATGTGGGATCATTTTAGTTTCTGAGATGCTTCTTCATTTATAACATAAAATACAAATTTATGTCCTCAAATATATTGTGTTCTGAAATATTTTATGAATAATCAGGAAAATTCTTCCTTAATTTCATCTAATTTTTCCCACACTTCTTTTTGGTATCATACTGAGTAAAATCCAATAGATCTTACTCTTTAGAAGCATTAAATATTTGTTGAATAAGATCAATTAATATGTCTTCCTTTCTATTGATAATAATTTCATGTTTCTGTCAGTTCCTTGCATTACAATTATTTCCTTCTTGTAACAAAACATTTAGAATGGAAAAACATCTTCCCTTTGTCACTAATCTGGAGTCAGTGACTGTTATTTCTGCAGTATGGAGTGATTCCTTTAGTTTGTTTTGCACATCAAAATTGTAATTGCCTTTGGTTGTGCTATTAGATGCACATTAGATGACCTAGGATGCTAAGTTACATACATGTAAAAAACATGGTCTGATGTTTCTCTGCACTTACCATAATCAATGAACATTGAACTTAGCAGTAGTTAGTTGTATTTTACCACCAAGAATTTGAATAAGGCATAGAACATTTTAACAGCTCCCTTCCATCCCCAGCAAACACAAAGTCTGATTCCCTATCAACAGTACCTATGACTTTCAATATTTTTATATGTCTTTGTATAATCATAATCTCATAAATAAGTCAATCTTCTACGACATTAACTGACAAAATTAGCATTTATCCCCTGCTAGCTCATTCTGTCAAACTATTTTAGAAACATCAAATAAAAAAAAGTTTCAAGCATTGAAAATTCAGCATTTTACTGTATACTTTGAATTACTGAAGACAGTGCTAACCAAATCTCTGTTCTTGTCAGAAATTGTAAAGATGGATACACATATGTATTTAGTTTCCAAGGGTAATTCCAGTAATTTGTTTTAAAAAGTATTCATGTTGATTCTGTTGCTTGTACAGGCTAAATTTGTCTTTGCAAATAGAAAGTTGGTTTTCAAAAATGGTATTCTGATAATGAACCTTGTCTTCATCATGTAGAGATTAAATATAAAAATACTTTTTTTTTTTTTTTTTTTTACATTTAGGAGGTCCTGAAATTCGGAAGGCTTTCCCATGTTGGAAAGTAGGACTTGATTTAACTGAGAATTCAGTTTATTTTTCAGTAGAAAATGTGGTTTGAGGTGATTAAAGAGTGCAGTCTAATTCCTTGATGGGTTTCCAATAAAGAACATTGCTAGCAGTGGTATGGTTTTATTTATTTCAAATGTAGTGCCATACAAAGATCAAAAGAAGATTTTGTTTAGACGTGGATTTGTTGTTTGCTCTACCTAATCCTTTTATCCAGCCTTATTCCTGACTGCTTTTTTTGCTTAATTTCCTTTCTTTCTCAACCTTCTCCTTTCCCTTTTCACTTTACTTTTTCTTCTCTAGTCTTTGGACTTTTTTCCTGTTTTAAGAACTCTTTTTTTTAAGTTTGCATGGGTCCATACTATAGATCTGGGCAGGTACTGGATTATAACCTTACACATCTGTCAGGAGTTCACTATTTTTTTCACAAGTGCTTACAGACGGACCATTACCTTATCTGCTACATTGTGCTGGTTTGAAAGTAAACCAGTGGGGGAAATGAATCACACACAAATACCTTGAGAGATATTTCAGGTCAGAGTCACAGTTTAATAGAAAGATTACAATACGTGCAATAGTACAGAAAAGCTAGCTTAAACACAAAGCCAGAGTACAACCTGGCACCCTGTTGCTCAGGGCGGTGGTCTCAGTCCCATTGAGCAGTGTTTGCAGCCCTGTTGAAGTGATGGTTGCAGTCTAGTTGAAAGTGGAGGTCCTATAGAAAGTCTGGTTCTCCTCCGGGTCCATTGAGTGATGTTGGTCGGAGTGGTCCAAGTCACTAAACATCAAGATTATATAGGCTCAGATTCAGGCAGGAATGCTCAGTACCTCCCCCCAGGCTGGGGAGTTTCACAGTGGAATGATGTAATCCTGTGATTATCATAGGATATTTTTGGCATCCTTGATGGTCGTTGCAGCTGCCTCTTACGTTGGTCCCATTGAGCCATTATGGCCCATTAGTAGAGATGACCTCGCTCTGGATATTTCTTCTCCTTCATCCCTGCTCAAGTAGAGACATAGGCTTAGTGATTCATGGATAACCACAGGTTTCATAGAATACTCTTGACAAGACATTACATAGAGTTTATCATAATAGGGCCAGATACGACATGTCCTGGTCCTCCATGGCACCCAAATCCTGGCAGATTACCTTAATTTTGTTGATAGTTGTAAAACAGGATACACAAAGCTGTCTTATTTCCTATCCATGCATCCCATCCACAATGGGTGAAATAGAACTACTTCTAGCCTTATGCTGTTCCCTAAATTCCTAAATTTTTTGGGAAGGGACTGGAGAATGTAGTCTGCTGAGAGACCATCTAAAATAACAAGAGCTCTCTGTAACTAGTCAAACATTTGACAACTGAAAATTCCCTGAGCTATCATACTTTTGAACTGGTCCAAGGTTCCATTTCAGAGAAAGGTAATTGGGCTGTTCTAAGATCAATGTGGGAGTTGACCTAACATGTACAGATTGTGCATATCAAAAAGTGCATGTTCATGGAGACAATTCTTGGTGTTATTTTTTTTAGCAACTGAGTCTTTTTAATAATATGTTAAATAACCTGCTGTACTTTTGTACATGTTCACTTTGGATTATGTACAAGACTACCAGGGAATGTCTTATACCAGAATTTATAATGTTATTTTGGCATTTGTGATGTCACACTCTTTCAAGTGCATTCAGCTCTTATGTAAACAAGAGTTTTAAGAGTACAAATTAGATGCAAAATGACATATATTTGTTGCTGAAAGGGAGTGCATATCAGTACTGGAGAAAAAACAAATTTCTTGTTTTGAAGCAGAGCTTTGTGTTTTTTCCCTGTTAGATATGGTCCAAGAGGTGTATAATCTATTTGGTCTCTTGTCATCTTCAAATAGATTTTTAGAACCACATTTTGAAGAATCCCAAAAATATTCTAGAGTTTTTTGTTCCTGTACTACTTGTGATATCTCCACAAGATAATTTATTATAGAAGAGAATGTTTGTTCTTACATACAAAATTAGTTGCCAATCTGAGACCACTGTGTTTACTTTTGGAATGAAGGATTTTGTTGTGTATATTTACAGATATAAATAACAGATTTTTCATCTCTTTTGATGATACTTTTTGTAGGTATTTTTCAAGTTGCTTCTCTGGACAAGAATTGTTTCTATATTATGCATCTGTTTTCTCTGCAGTAGTTCAAAAGAAACTCTTTGGAGCCCTTAAACACACTGCATAACTTTCCCATGTCCCAGTTTGTGAACTCATTGCAGCTCTCTTTACTGATCCAAAATCATAACTTCCTATTTTTAACATGTAGAAAATTCAGTTTATACTTTTTATGGTTATATATTGGGTTTGCATGGCAAGAATTTGGTAGGGCGGAGGGGAGGAAGGTGGAGCCATATTCTATAGGGGTGGTTTCTGTGAGAAGTTGTCAAAAGCTTCCCTTGTGTCTAAAAAAGCCAAAGTCAGACAGTTTCAAGATGGACCCATCACAGTCCAAGGCTGAGGGTGGCAGCACTTCATGTATTTTAGAAGTGGGAAAAAAACCTGTGCAGCTGGAGAGAATAGTAGGTGCATGTGAGAAAAAAAAAGCCCTGCAGGCAGCAAGGTCAGTGAATAATGATGGAGTTCCAGGTGCTAGAGCAGAGATTCCCTGCAGCCTATGGAGAAGACCATAGTGAGGCAGGCTGTGTCCCTGCAGACATGAAGGTTCATGGTGGATTTGGACCTGCAGCCCATGGAGCATCCCACGCTAGAACAGGTGGATGGATGCCCAGAGGAGGCTGTGACCCAGTGGGAAGCCTGTGCTGGAGCAGACTCCTGTATGGACATGTGGATATAGACAGGAACTATAAAAATACTTTTTTTTTTTACATTTAGGAGGTCCTGAAAGTCAGAAGGCTTTCCCATGTTGGAAAGAATGTCTTGATTTAACTGAGAATTCAGTTTATTTTTCAGTAGAAAATGTGGTAGAAATCAGTAGAAAACCTGCTGAAGCAGGCTTGCTGGCCATGGAGGTCCCATGCTGGAGCAGCCTGTACCTGAAGGACTGAAATCTGTGGAAGAGATTCCCACTCTGAAAAAGTTCATGAAGAACTGAAGCTCATGAGAAAAAAAAAAAAAATCTAGAAAATAGTAGAGAACTGTCTCCAGTTTGAGGGACACCATGCAGGAACAGGGGAGGAGTAAGGAATCCTCCTCCTGAAAAAGAGGGAATGGCACAGACAACATATGATGAACTGACTGCCTCCTCCTGTGCTGCTGTGGGGAAGGATGGAGAGAAAACCAGGGGTAAAATTGAGCCAGGAAAGAAGGGAGCTTGCTTTTCCATCTGTGTTACCACCCTGTGTCCTGAACTGTCTATCCCTTTGACTAAGCAGCTGTGTGTGCCCTGTTGATGTTTCTCTGATTTCACTGTACTACAGATACGGTGCATTCCTAGTGCTCTACAGTCCTTCTACAGCTAACAGTACTAGATAGTCATGAAATAATCCAGCCTCTTCAAATGCATCATTGTTTTTCTAGTCACTGTTTGAACTAAATCCAAAACAAGAGCTGAGCATGTCTGTGGCTGAGATTTTTACAACAGTGGGCAAACCACCCAGGAGACTTCATTCCACTGACACATTTTCAGTGGCATCATTCAATGCAGCTAAATGGGACAGGCTTGGTATTGCTCATACAATGATAAGGCTGCACATACTTTATCAACATTTGAAGAGAAAGGTATTTGCAGTTGAAGCTGCTGGAGCATAGATGCCTAAAATCTGGTACTGAATCAGTTTTGATGACACCAGAGTTCTACAGCAGTAGTCAGTAATATTGGGCACAGAATTAACTCTGTCAAGTTTTTATTCTCTTGTAGTTTCAGCTTGGGTTGAGGTATACTCTTTCTGATATGACTTATTAACCTATTAGTACCTTCATGTCCTCTAAACATATTAAATCAGTTTGCAAGTAAAATGTGCCTCTAAAACCTCAGCATTTTAGAAGCAGTGGTTTATCTTCTTCCTCGGAGCAAGAATAACAGGTACAGGGCTCTGTGTCAGATTCTATTCCTTGAAGGTTCAGGAGTTCCTTGAAAGATTTAACAGTCTATCTTCTTTAGGGTTCCCCTGGGACACTGCATTTTCATCTGCTCCTGAAGCTCACCACCTATTCATTTCCATCATGATTTCCTCCTTTTGCCTTAAAAAGTTTCTGAAAATGTGCCCTTCTTAGCAGATATTTTTAATATCCTTCCCTGTAATGACATTCTATGTTCCCATCCTTCAATACATTGCATATAACTTCTCCACAAGAAGCTGGCTGCCTATAGGTCCTGTTTCAGCAGAAAAGCTAGCATACTTTTATGCATTTTTTTTTTAATACAGCTTCTCACATTTCATATGTTTGTCTCTGTGGGTTTAATTGCTCCTTCCATTTGGCCCTGAAAAAAGTAGCTGGCCCACCCCTTGGATTTAATGATGTCTGTGATTGCTTGTGAATAAAGACTCTCTTGGTGGTAGTCATCAGCACTATCATTGTGACAGGCTGTCATCCCCCATGTAGGTGTCAGTGTGTCTTTCAGCAATCCAGAATGGCTGCATTCTGAACCCATTATACCGTCGTGCTCAGTGGGACCAGATTTCACAGCAAGAGCCTTGAAATTATCTAGCGACCTTAATTTATTCAAATTCTCATCTTCACTTTCATCTACTCTGTAAATTATAATTCTTAGCTGGAAATAATACTGATAAGTAAATATTAGCAAATTTTATTTTTAGCTGAGATGTTCTGATATGATGCACATCTTTGCTGTGCTTAGTGGAGTAAATAACATAGACTGGAGAATTTGTAATGATACTTAGGGTATCTTAGGGTTTTATTTGTAATGGTATAACCAAAAATGAAAGAGCTTGAAACTCACTTGCTTTGACTTTATAAGTCTCGGCTGTTGTGCGCTTTTCCACACAGACAGAAGTTAATTCCAGTTCCCTCTACCCCTTGACTATGAGTTGATCACTGTCCACGAGTTTGCCTCTGGCTGTGTGAAATGGTCAAAGGAACATAACACAGTGCTCTGCTTTACCTCTTGGGGAAAAGCTGAAAATAGCAGGTGGCTGTCCCAGGAGAGCTAAATGTGGCTTTTTAGCTATGGAATTCTGATCTCTAGTACATAGCATGGGAGATGTTTAAAGTCTCTAAAGTGATAGGGAAGGCCTCTACTATTCACTTGGAACATGTTTTTTGTTTTTGTTATATGCCGAACCACTAATCCTGCCTGAGTTCAAAAACCTGTTTCCTGAAATTCCATTATTCTAAGCATTACTTTTTATAGAATACTGCAGTTATTTAGAAACATATTTTATTTGAGCTAGCTCTACTTTTTGTGTCTTTCACATGACTTTTGTACTTGCTGATGCTACTACAATCTACGGAAATTCTGAACTTTTTTCTTCCAACTGTTTGAAGTTCTGACAATGGGCCTAATCTTACTCATAATTTAATTGCTATCACAGTCCTTGCTTACAGAGGAAATTTTACTTTGGGCTAGTCAGTATCCTTGATCTTTCACAGTTTTTAAATGGCTGTTCTTTTGTGTTGTGTTAGATGTGTGTGGTTCTGATTGGGTGGTATATTTACCAGTAATAGCACATTTATTGTTCCATGAAGCATTTACAATTGTACTTCTTTCAAAAGAAACACTCCTTTTATTTTTCTGAAATCTTTATACTGTCTGACAATTTCCATGCAGTTGATTCTGAATGGCAGGAACAATAGCAGTGCATGCTTCATAATTTTTAGCTGAAACAAAATCATAGTGGCTGAGAAAAGTAATGAAATTCACTCCTTTCATGGTCATCTGTGAATATTCTCAATTTCCCTGTGAGGACATAATGCTTCTGTTGAATATTAATACCCATTTGATTCTGCCATGCAGTTTTGGATTCAGATTCCTGAGGTAAGTTGTTAAACCAGCTATAGAAAAAACCTATAAAGGAATACCAGAAGTAAACTTGAGGTAGCAAAAATGTGTCCCTACCTGCTTTTTTCCCCACATTTTTCCAATGTTGGGAGAAAATAATTGATTCCTACTCTTGGGTACTAAGAACTTTGTCAGTCCCTGACATATTTGCATCTCTCTATCTTCTCACAGGTGCAGCACCAATGATTCTCACAGGATTCTGCGAAGGAAACAGTGCTATGTTAGGGAATTAACATAACTGTTTACAAGATCCATAACCATTCTGCATGTTAAACTTAATGAGGATTTAGAAAATATTACAGGGATCACTTGATGGATTATTATGCTAAGCAGTAAACAGCATTTGACAAGAATTCAAGCAAAAAGAAAAGTAGAACCTTCTCTTTTCCCATTACAGCTGCCAATTTGCCATGGCAACCCTAATCACCTCCACAGATTAACATTTCTTTACCAGAGCTGTCCCCAGACTACATCTACTATCCAGGCAGATTATCTGTTAAATCTGAGATCCAGCTTTTGGGTTACCTCTTGCTGGTAACATACCTAAGCAGCACAGATACCATGATTGCAGTATTCCAAAGAATCCATACTGCCAGTCTTTTCACACAGTGGTTGTTTTTGGTTTGGTTTTTTTTTTTTTCTTTTTAATTGAACAAATTTAAAATTAATTGTAGTATTTTAATTTTTTTTCACGTAATTATTTCTTAGAGCCTTGGTCCTTTGATGTTTTAATGCCCACTGTAGAGTTACCTCCCACTGTGAACTGAGTAGTGTATGGCAGTATCCACTGATGTGATACAGTTTTTTAGCACTGTTGTGCTAAAAACTCAAGGGCCTGGTTTATGCATATTTTCCTGTTGATCTTTCATAATTAGTTAATTCTGATAGAGAGCAATTGTCATGAAATTGGCAATGAAATTCTTTCTCAGTGGGAATTTTGAAAACAAGAAATGGAAGAAAATCTGAGTACATGTGAAGAGTATGGGAAAACATTGAGAGATGCAAAATTTTCATGCTTTTATATCCAAAATTTTAGAATAGTGCTTTAAAATGCAAAAGTTTTCTCGCACCTGGAGTTTAAAGGAAATTAATTTTCTTTGTTCATTTTATTTTGTTTGATTCACAGAGACTATCTTGAAACTTCTGTCCCTTGAACTGCTAACAATTCAAACTGAGAATTCTGGCCAGTGTATTAAGAAGAGATTCCTTTACATCCTTGTCTAATATGCTTTAAAATTCACATGATACCTGTTGCCAATAAAGTGTATCTTTCACGTCAAAAAATAACAAAAGTACAAAACAAGATATAAAATCTACATAGAGGGCTACTTATGAATGTGAATATTAAAAACATGAAGTATCTAACTTCACCAAATCAGGAACTTTTGTTTTCTCTGTGTATTATCTTTAAAATTTAAGTACATAGTCAATTTTTTTTTACCTGTCTCTTTGTCAGAATGTCCAACAGTTCTGATTGAATTAATTTCAAACAAAATACAGTTAAATGCTACAGTTTTTGATGACTCCGTGAATATAATGTTTAGGTCATAAAGCATTCTAGGTATGACAAAATAATACTTTAAGGTTGAAGCATTAAGAGCTCTTGATCTCTCTTTAGGTTTGTAACACTGCTATGTTTTGTCAATTTGCTATAATATGTCAATATTGGTGCACTTTTGTTAATCTTATCTGAGAATTATATATTCTAAAATAGTTAATTTGTAGTCTTAACTCTCTGAAATCAGAATCAGTCTCACTATTTGATCTCAGACAATCTTTCTGGAGCATTTATCACAAAGCCACTTTTTTCTTGTGTGGGATTTCCACCTTTTCTCTAGCACAAACTAATGTGTATATTACATGGTTGTCTATTCTTAGATATTATTAATAGCTGTTTATCAACAGATAAAACCTGCATGCTGAGCCACAAATAAAAGCCTGGCACTCTATTATTGCTGTGAAGAAATAAGCAACTGGAAGTTAGAAACTAAATGCTTTTGGAGAAAAATAACTGCTTACTAGTTCGGTATATATTGCTACAAGATGTTCTGCATAGCTTTATTTATTTGAAGATAAATGCCCTATTCTGAGAAGCTCTAGGATTCTGTGGATACAAATGATCTCTCTATCTGGAAAGTTATTTCTAGCTGCTACTTCATATTATTTTCTAGTAAACAGTTTTGCGGCAGCTAGGACTAGTTTGTCCTTGGATGCTCAGTGATTTGGGGGTACAATCCCTCCTTGTTGGCAGAATGAAGTCTGACACTTCTATGAAGTGTGATATTTCTTATGAGAAAAAGAGTGAAGTAATGCAAGAGATGGAAAAGAGCTAAGGCTTATATACTATCTCCCTTTCTGGCAGGCAAAAGTAACACTCTGGCAGGTGCAAGGAAAGAAAGCCTCAGCTCTGTACCACCCAGAACTGTGAAATAACATATTTCCTTTTTTTACAGGCAAAAGGAGGGAAGATGTATCCTTCTTGGAGCTACCAGATGCTTTTGTATCTTCTTGTAGACATTTTATTTTACTACCTAGACAGCCTAATAGAAGAGTCTAGTCTACTGTTAACTTGTTAGTTAGTTCTCAAGTAGATACTTACTGGGGTTTTGTGAATGTTTGTGTCATAATATGAATGCAGGACGAGGAGGCTTTCTTGCACTTCTTTTCTGTGGCAGATGCTCAAGATTATGACTTTCACCAAATTAAATTAAATGCAACATAAGAAATTCCCCTTTAGAGAGTGTTTCTCCAAACCTGAGAAACTATGGAGAAGTTGCACTTGCTTCCAAATATGCCTTCAGAGATTAAATCTACTCTCTGTTTTTCCTAGAAACAACATTTCTTTGTTAGTAGTATTTCCAGTACTTCGATTATTCAATGTTTCTTCACTGTACTCCTAATCATAGAATCATAGAATGGTTAAATTTCCACAAACAAGGACACCTTTCAATAGATCAGGCTTCTCAAAGCCTCATCGAACCTAGCCTTGACTTCCAGAGATGGGGTATCCACAACATCTCTAGGCAATGACAGCTCTACAATTCTCTGTTCAGGGTGGCTTGTGGCCTGAGGTCAGTGAATTGCTTTGCTTTGAAGCAAACAATAATGATCTTGGGCTGTAGGGTGGTATTTTGGCTCCAGTAAACATTACCTTTCAAAGATACTTTACACTTCTACTTAGAATTGTCTGCATAGGTGAAAACTCAGAAAGCTAAGACAGACCAATTTTTATACTGGGTTTTCACAGTTGGGTATCTAAGTGAATACAGAAAAACATTTTAATAAATGGTTTGTGTGATTTATTTTCTTAAGTTTCTAGAAAGCCCTCAGCCTCAAATCCAGATCAGATGTTACATCATAAAGCATAGGAAAAAATATTCTGTTCACCTTCATTTGAATTTTAAATTATTGTTTTTTCAACAAATTTCTTCAGTGTTTCTGACACTCCAAAAAGGTGCTGTTATCTCAGTCCCATCTTGTATAACACACCAATTATCACTGCATCCCTAACAGGCATTTCCATAGCCAGCACTCCACATTAGTGCCCTCTGTCATGTTTGGCACAATCTGCTCTGCTCTCACATGTTGTCCTGTGCCAGTAACAGGCCATCAGGTTAATACTGAGTTTGCACTGCCTTGGGACTGAAGGTTGCCAGGTCTGCTCTGCCTGAACCTTCCACTGAATTACGTGCAGCTTTTATTGTTTACTCGTCGCTGCTGCAACACCAATTTTCTAATTGACTAATTCCAATTTCCTAATTGGCTAACTTGTTTCACTGTTTCTCATCTTCATATGGTGCTGCCGTGGTTTTGTGATGTGATGTGAGAGGTATGTGATGCAATACTGAGAGATACAGATATGGTGCAATGGTGGAGCCTTTCAAGCAGGGATGGAGGACACCACACAGGAAGAACACATGTGGGATGGTTGGAGTGTCACTGGAGATCACAGAGATGTAAAAAGGGACAAATGTTCAGCTTAAAGAGATGTAGATCTGGACAAAACTAATTCAGGGATTTTTTTCTTCTTTGGGAGAACAGAGCAATAGTATTGGAATGATATATGTGAAAGGCACTAAATATATATAAAGACACTATATATACTAAATTTAGATGTAACATGGAGCTGCAGGTCAGTGAGGAGAAAGCAAGGTGTGAAAGCATAAAGCATTGTAGTAAAGATAGAAAGGAATCCAAGTAGATCCCAGAGTGGGGAAGAAATCACCAACATGAATGTGACATTTCTACCAGTGTAAGACTCTAGGCACCAACAATTCACCATAAACCCAATGTCAAGATGAGAAATAAGCCAACAACTGTCACAACTCATTGATGGGAGCCCAGTGTTTGTTGTAAGTTCTTGTCTTGCTCAACAGAGACATGTGTCAGGAACTCTTATGTTTCATTTTACAGTTGCCTTAACTCTGGTTAAAAATCCCACTGCTTAGACTTGAAAGGTGTTGGCTAATAAACCCTTAAGTTCTTACAATGCACTCCCATAAGAGTGTTGGATCCTTACCAAATTCATTAGACATCAAAACTGAATTACTAATCCATTATCAAACATCTTTCTTCTGTTATTAATTGGTATTGAGTGCTACTCTATTTGTATTATTTTTGTCACCAGCATAAAAAATAAGTCTTGTTTCAATAGTCTTTAGCCACAGATATTGTCTAAAGGTTTAAAAGAAATCTGGTTTTTAGTTTTTAAATCAATCTACATTAAAATGACAATCTCTAAACTACAATTTCTGCATTAATACTGTCGGTAATACCTAGTAATACCAGAATATTACTACAAATCAAAAAATTTTTGTTTCTCCTCTAAGCATCCTAATAAAGCTGATGTGACTGTGATTGAGAAAAATGGCAAGGACTTTAAAGGTTTTTTTCAAAAGCAAAAAAAAAAGAAATCTTAATATATTTTGTAGGGATAAAAAAAAACCACAAATAAAAATAAAGTTGTAGTAATGGATTAATTCTGATGAAATGCTAAAAATAAATTAAAAGAAAAAATGTAAAGGATGGTGAAATTAAGACAAAAGGCAATTAAAAATTATCTATATGCTCCATCCAGCCCAAACAGCTTCCCTGAATGCCTGCGGAATCTGTTTATTTTGAGATTCCCTTCTGGGTTTAAAGTCAAAACAGCTGTACAATAATAAAAGTCAGATTAGACTTTTGATTAGGGAATTTAGGGAGGGTTCTTGGTTGTGGGGCTATAGATTTTAATTACACCCAAGGTCAGTAACACTAATAAAACTGCTTCCCATAATTAAGAAGTACAGTTGGGATGTACCTTGTTGACCCTTATAATTTTTTATTTCCCAGGGAGAGTTAGTACAGATGGTATAAAACACCTAATACAGTAAAAGGGCATGCAGTTTATCAGTCTCTCTTTGTCCCTGGAATAGACGTGCCATCATGTTTTATTTTAATGTTAAAAACCATTCAGCTATAATCTCCAGCTTCTCTCTTTCTCCCTGCTGAAATTAATAAATTCACTAGCAAGTCAGCTGTACCTCCTGATCCTGAAAGATCCATAAAGAAATGAAATCATAAATGAAATAATTTGTAATATAGAAAGAATACCAATCTTGATAAGTGATCTAATGTTTTCTAAACATGAAAATATGAGGTTAGAAAATTCAGGTCACATCTGAATCTTTGTAACAAAAAATATTCTTCAAATTAAAAAAAAAAAAAATCAAACCCATGTTTTATCTATAACTATGAGCTCAGATAAATGTTTTTATGGTGTTTTAACAGCATTCTGGATTCACTATTTCTAATTGCACAACCTCTTTCCCTTATGAAAATCAAACAAAACATAAAGCAATTACATGAGTTACAACATCAAAATAGGGGATAAAATTTTTGTTGCTAATAACCTAAGCAAATGCAAAAAGGGGTGAGAGTTGAGCAGGTTAATACATCAGTTCCAATTTTTGGTATTAATGTCATTAGTGGAACACTATTTTTTTCCAGAAGGCATCAAACATGTGAATCATAAAAGACTTGCTGCTTGTATTGCTACATAGAACTAATCACTCATACTGACATGTAGCAAGAAAAAAAGACAAAAACAAACAAGAAAAAACCCACAAAGCATAACAAAGCCAAGCAAAGCAACAACAACACGAACAACCCAAACAAACAAGCAAACAAGCAAACCATTCCAGCTTGGAATTTTCTATTTTAATAAAATAATAATACACTGATGTAGAGAATATTGTGAGCTTTATGGCCTTATTAAAAAAAATCATTTTTCCTCTTACTGATGGTTTAAGTGGAGTAATTAATATTTAAGAGTGCAATATTTAAAGTATGGCAGGGTGTTGATGGACAATATTGGCTTTGTAGGATTTCATACTGCTAAGAAATGGATGGCCAGGAAATGCTGAGAATCAACAGGAGTGAAATCTATTTGTCTGGCAAGCCAACATCTCTCTCTCTCCAATGAAAGGTAATACATGAATTTCCAGAATGCAATATAGTATAAAATAAGGGGCAAAAAAATTTAAAATTAAAAATTGCATGTGCTTATAAACATAAAAAAAAATCTTCCAGACCAAAAAATATCAAGAGAAAGAAACTGCTGAGCAATCAGTAGAATTTTTATCAAGGTTCACTTCTGCAGATGTCATGAACTTTCTCCTTCATTCATATCAACAAGTTAATAGAAAAGTTTCATAACCTTTCAAATTGCTGTGTACAAATATATTAATGTGGTGTCTTTATAGTCCAGTAGGATAAATGCTTGTATTGCAATCCTTCAGTGTGTATTGTGTGCATCACTATTTTCTTAGTCTTCAAGGGTTTCTTAAAAGTAGTTTTCTTACTAACAGCCATATACATTGCATTTGTGACATAGTCACGAACCTCTCAGAATCATAATCTCAGAAGGTTGAACAAGAAGCAATTTCATGTCAAGTTGCTAACTGGAGGTTGGTCTGAAAACAGGGAAAGGGCTACTATGAAGGTTTATTTATATTGGCACATTTTCTTCCATTTCTCTTACTCCATTGAAGTTCTGCCTAACAAGCTTCAGAGTGCAAGTGTCAAATAAACTTCAACCGTGCAATTAGAGAGTCTGCCTTACCCATTTCTTTAGACAGAATATTCATTAATCATATTACTATGATTCTTTTCTGGGGCAGTTTGTTTAGGCATCTAGAACCTTACACCAAAAAAAATCTCTGTTAAAAATATAGAACAGCTTTGGTTTGGGATTTTTTTTTCTGCCTTCTACACACAAAAGATACCTAGGTTTTACCTGATTACTAAAAAAATAATACAGATTCTCACCCCGCTGTTAAGACCTTTCAGTTTCTTATCAGGAATAGACAACAGAGTCTTTATTGTCCAGGTAGCTATGAGACAGGAGAAGAGTTAGTCTCCATTGCTCCCAAGAGCAGATCTGTAGTATCAGTAACTTGAAAGCATCCACCAAATCCAATGGTACCTACATGCTCCCATATTTTATTTTATTTTTTCCCATTTCAGATTTTGTACTTTTCCACATTGATGCTTTTTAGCCTTCATTCTTTAGTTATTCCTGCTCTCTCATCTTGATGGTTCTACCTCAGTCTGTAAACTCTATAGTCATAACTTACAAGGCTCTTCTCTGCAGGTTTTCTCACAGCTGTTTCCCACAATCTATGTGTCTCTGTGGCAGCCTGAGGCAAAGGAACATAATCATACCACATCAGAGCTGTGCTGTTGATCTTCGGAGCATGAACGGCTGAGCCCTGGGGGGAAGGTGAGAAAGAAAGAGTCTTATGGCCATAGATGGTGAAATGAGTCCTTCTCAACCCCAAATATCAAAAAAACGGACATCAAACTCTGAGCTAAATGTCCTAGGATGCCCTTATAGTCAGTGAACTCAAATACCTTTTGTAAGAAGGTGAGTCATTCACACAAATAGCATCTAAAATAAATCAAATGACTCAGCTCTGTGTGTACTCGCTTCTCTCAGCTGACTGACAGGAAGTGTTGAGTGATTAGTTTAAAATTTGGTATCTCCATTTTAAATAACTGAAATAAAGTGATGTTTTATGGAAATGGCCTAAAGAGGCCCACCTCAGCTGTAAGCAGATTGTTGATCTCTTGCATAACCCAGTCCTCATTCACAGTGCCTCAATTGAGGAATACTAATTGCTAGCTATTTTTAGTTTATTATATGGTTAAACATAAAGATAACATTTTGTTTCAAGTTCATTTATCTATTAAAATACTAATGGAAAACATAAGGGAAATTGTATAGTATGTGTCAGAACCTGCTTCATCTCTCTTCATTTTTAAAATCACCACTATGTTACATTTCCATGGGGTAAAAATCCTAGGCACGAAAGTATCTAAGAATAAGAAATAATGATGGATTGACTTTGAAATTCCAGCTTAGATTACAGCTACTGCAAGCAGAAAGAAAATAAAAACAAATCCATGAATTCAGATATATCAGAAAACATCTATGTTTTCTCATCACCTACAACCCTTATTAAATGAGAACAATACTTGTGTTTTAATTGTTATGAAAAGGGAATAATGAAAAATATTTGGCTATTTATTTAATATCTTAGCGTTAATGTTTGACATTGTGGAAATACAATTTCTCACTCAAAGTTAGCAACAACAAATACTCAAACAAAAATTATGCAAAAAGTATTCTTAGTCCATTAGTGTTCTTCTCCTGTGTCCTAGAAACTAGTTCTTCATCAAAGACTTTCTTGGAAATTCCTTCTCATTTTGTTTTAGTTCCAGTGTCACATAAAAACATACAAGCCAGGCTAGCTTTACTTTCTTCTTCATTCAAAAACTCATGGTATTTTATCTATTTCAGGTTTATTCATGGAAATATAAGAAGCATTACCCTCTCAGCATACTGACTCATCTTTGCATCAAATTTTCATGTGCTAATATTTCCTTATTAGCCATTGATGAAATTATTTTGATAGTAGTCTTGCACATGAACATTTTGGAAATGTAAATCTAATGTGATGGGATGCATGAAACTGACATAAAATAGTTATCTAGGTTTACATTTGCAACACATAGGGATCCTGCTGTACTGCAAAGACTGATCCTCTGCAGCTTTCCTCTGCTGTGAAGTGCTGCTAAGAACTCCACAGGCACTGCTATAATTGCCCCATAACAAGTACTCACTCTGAGGACTTAAGAATGCTGTGCTCATAAGGTAAGTCACCACAACACAATTTGTGATAAGCACAGATGGCAACAAAAGGAAGATGTTGATTCCAGGCCTGGTGAGGTAGATCTGGGTAACCTATACAGACAAAAATTCACCCAGTAGCAAAGTGGGACAAAGGAAGAAACTGCTTATACATGTATTATCCAAAGTTATGGGAGAGGCATCTATGCCTCATTGGTGCCCAGGACTTGGACTGCATAAAAGTGGTACCTCCAGAAAAGCAACCCGGAGACCACTACCACCAAGAAGACCAGGGTGAAAAAGGACCAGCTGGAAACTGCAGGAATAAATTTTGTTTAATGTCTCTTTCTTGTGCTCACCTTCTATTACCCCTCCCCACTCTCTCTTTCTATTTCTTTCTTACTCTCTACCTCACATTTACTCTTTAATAAAATCTGTTCTAGTGTCTTTGGCTTATGGTATCATTTGCACCTTATTTTGACCAGAGGCATCACTTATAATAGGATCATATAATTCATGCAACAATTTGCTAATCTAAGTCCTATGTTTCTGCATAGAATTTGTCCTTTATTATGTGATATGATCATTTTTTCTTAGCACATGTAAACAGAACATGTTAGACATTGCAATTTTTTTTATTACTATTTCCATGTTTGACTTAATGCTACATAGCAGTGTTGACTTCTGCAGCTTGATTACCTATTCTATATATACAAATAAAGCATTTTTCTTATTTTAAAATCACACATATGGAACAAGCATAATGGGCTAATAATGATATAATAAATATCCCTACCATATTTATACCACAGTTGTGTTGCTTTATGTGTGGAGGGCTATTTATATACAATATCATGGTAAAGATATTGTAAGCCATTTGTTGAGATTTGTTTGATTTTATATTCAATTTATATATTTCAGGAGGATTTTTTTATTGTAATTCTGTAAGCTACTTAAATGTGAAATATTTGAATATTTATATATACCCCTTTGAGGATGAAAGATCAGGTCTGCTTTTTTTTCCTTCCTCCTGGGGAAAACTAATCTGGTTAGATGTGCAAGCACATTCATTAAGTTTAAATTTATTTTCAAAAGTTAAAATGCATCAGATCTTCTTGGTGTGTTTCATGATCCTTCAGTTGGAATTGGATTTTAAAATATTTGAGTTCTCTGTATGTGCATTTAGATTAGCAGCATTTATTCAAATATTTTGCTAGCAAATTTCTGTTCAATAATGGTTTATGTCCTTTGTCATAAGCTTATATAGATATATGCCTTTATTTCTTTTGTATGCTTTTCATATACATACCATAATATAATTTCTTTAATTCCACACTGCACAAAAAAGTTTCAAACTACAAACGGAAAGCAGAAAAGCATCTGCATACAGAATGGAGGTCTTAAGAACCTCTTAGGTGAACCTGAGGCTTTATGCTGTCTTCAGCTGCTGTGTGTTTCCCATTGTAAAGTTTACAGAGAACTTTACTGTGGATAGCTGGAATAGTGGATGTACATCAAAAATTTTTTCTAGTCCTAAAGATATTACCAGCAAAATTGGAGTAATCTTTTTAAGCATAGAAAATTCTGTTGGATTCTAGGGATTTTGAAATAGACTGGTGTTTAAAGTACATTTCCATTCTATTTTCAAAACACGTAACTATTGGTTTATAGATCAAAATTAATTTGCCCAGAGGGTGATGAATAGAGGGGGAGGGTAAAGAGAGAGGAAAGTACATCGTGTGTATAGGAACCATATTTTTACTGAATCTTAAATTTTGACCTGTTGATTAATTATGCAGCCAAAACAAGACCTGAGGTAGCTGTCTTGCTTTGCATTCACTCAAGAATGCACCCCTGTTAACTGAAAGTGAAATATTTTAAAAGCTTGTGAATAAGTAATTACAATACTTAGTGAAGTAGTTGTTTCCAACTATAACTGCTATAGCTGTCCATAAAGATCCCTTTGCCCTTATACATGAAGAACTAGTAAATCTCTGTTAAAAGGAAAGAGAGGAAGACAAAAAATCACCATATCTGACAAGCTGTTCTTTCCTTTCCTAGCTTTTCCTAGCATCCCCTTTTCTAGCATTTCCTAGAGAAATGCTTTTCTTTCTGATACTACCATGGATGAACACAGAGGCCAGGAACCTGCAGAACTCCAAAAGTGCCAATATGCCGCTGAGTTAACTACAGAGCCCAGATGCTTTGTTAGAATATTCAGCAATAGTAATATAAATTATCTGAGAGAAATTCTACTCAGTGCTGAGTGCAAAAAGTTTGGCAAATTCATAATATATTTGGATATAGATTTTTTTTTTTCTTTGAAAGTAAATGGGAAGAGCATTAGGCATAGACCTAAAGTAGTATGAAGGAAAAACACAATGCTAACTACTACCTAATAATTTTCTCTATCAGTAGAAATGCAAAGAAGGATTCCTGGTTATATTAGCCCTTATATTAGTCTTTTAAGAAAGGATCTTCTCATTTAATTTGTCTGTTTTACGTGTTTATAGAAAGAATGTGTATATGTATATACATGCACGTATGTGTCACACTTGCACATATTGGTCACCAGGGTCCACTTGATACACAAATATTAGGACTGACTCAAAACACTTACAGAGAAACATATTTTAGGTTTTAAGATTGTTTTACTTAGTGTGGCATGAATTCCATATTCTAGGGAGGATATATATATTTTTTCACCATTTTGTTATCCACACCAAAATATGTACTGCAGATTCTAATTATATTAATCTCAGAGTAATTAATCTCCCTATAAAGAAAACAGTGTAGGTGCACCAAAGCAATGACTGTTCTATCTGTACAGTAATGAGTGTTAAAAGTGCTGTAAGTTCATTCTGTAATGAGCCTCGTTCAATTAATATTGCTACTTCCATTAAAAAAAGAGGCAGGAGTTATGAGAGCACTAAATATTAGAAACCTCATTCAGGGACTCTGAATCTTCCTTACAATTGCTCAGAATCAACTCATTAGATTCTGTCTAGAACTAATAAGGTGTCTGTTGTTGCACCTTTAATTTAAAGCCTTTGAACACTTTTATAAATACGAGGTCTTTCAGAACGGGACAAGAGAGAGATTTAAAGCTAACCATATATCAGAGAGATTATATAGTTGAAATAGATCCAAACAATTTATTTTAAGTGCTTTTTGTAAATCAACATGTATTCTACTGAAAGGAAATATTATGTAAATGAAACAATGACTCCTGATTCTTGGTCTCCACAGACATTAACCTAGATCTCTGCCTTTATCGTCGCTGGCATTATAAAGCTAGAGCTATGTGGGATTTCTCCTGAAATTCTCAAAGATTTTAACATCATTTCCCTCAAAGTCCCACAAAGGACTTTGTGGTCTGAATAATTGGAGTTGATCATTATTGCCATTGCCAAGAAAAACAAAAGTATCAACCAATGGAGTAAAACTATTTTCTCAGGCAACAAATCCTACTAGCTCTGTCAGTAGGGCAATGAAATTTGATAAGGATGCTGTTTCAAAGTAGACTGTTGTGATAAGAGATCCTGAATAACTCTTAAAAAGGTCTTAACCTGCAACACAAAATGTGAAACACCTGCAGTTTCTAACTAACATTTTATAATATTTTAAAAAAAGAAAAGACAGATGTAGAGATAGTTCTCAGTATGCTAATTGTGCAGATCAAAGTTTAAAAAACCTGATTCTATCATGCTTCACACCAAGATTCTCCTAAATATTTTATTTTCTTCAGTCTTTATTCCTTTGCATCTTATCATGTAATGATATCATAACAAAGAAAAAAGTACTCCTTGAGGTAATCAATTATCAAAAAGTACTTAATATGTACTTTTATTTATAAACAAAAAAGTTTTTTTAAAAACCATTTCATTCCAAATATTCAAACTAGAAAAAAAAAATTAAGCATTATGTTAGAGGTGAGGTACTCATGTACTAAACCCAGTGATTGTTCATTCCAAGTGATAGCAAATGTTTACTAGAATTGCATGAGTCCTGTTTGAACTTTTACCTGAATGATTTTTCCTGACATTAACTTAATGTTTGCAGCTTGTCTAACTAAAATGCAGTATTTCTCAACATTACTTCATTTACACTCAAAATTTTGATTTCAAACACTAGACATTAATTTATGATTCTATTCTTGTCTTCTTTCCCCACAGCTCTGTGTTTCTGGATTATCTTTCTGTTTGATTTTCATGTCCTTGTTGGGACTTGGAATTGATGATCATTGTAGGTCCCCTTCCAACTCAGGATATTCTGCGAATCTCTGAATCTGTAAGTTAAATTTATTTAAAATTGCCTTAAAAGTGTGCCATAGATTTTTCACTCATTTATGATGCTTTAGTACTGCATGTATTTTAAATTGCACACCTTCTACTGTAAATATTTATCTAAGTGATAGCTCTGCTCATGAATGTTTAAAGACTAGCTAAATACAGAATAACCATGTGTGCTATCATAGTGGTTAGGCATATCTTAAAGGCTGAAAACACAAAGTTGTTATCATCATAACAAGGTTATATATTATTACATATGTTTTGTATATGGTAGAATAGTCTAAGTTTTTACTGAGAAAGTAAAATATGAAAATTAAGTTTCATGTAAAAATAAGAAGGGAACAAAAACTGTGGGTAATAGAGCAGGAAAAATTTTCCTTAGCCATATTATCTTTTAACATAATTGCACGGCTTTTAATCTTTCATGAAAGTTTATAAGAACATCCATCATCATACACAATGTATAAAAATTTGGAAAAATAAATGCTCTGAACATCAATGTACCATGGTAAAACACAACAATATCTTGAAAACTGTGGAATAGATATAATTGATTATTGGCTGTATACTTCTCAGGTAGAAATGAAACTTCTATATATGTTTGTTAATGAGCCGACAATAAATTTATAAAGGCAGAAATTAAAACCCCTGAATATAAACCACATATTTAGTAATTCAAATGTACTATTTTCTACACTGAGGAAACTGAATTACAATAGTACTTGATTTGTGAGGACTACTTTTTCTAATTTGTCTGAAAACAATTACAAGCGTAGGTGAAGCAGGTTAAAAAGATTTACAGGGATAGAAAACTTCAATCTAGACTAAAGACTTAAACATTATTTACAGGGGTTTTTTTAAAGTGTATATTTAATTTTAGTGTCTTGTTTTAAGTTTGGGGACCTTTTTCAAAAGTCCTAAAAGGTTTACTTTATTATTTTAAATGTAAATGGACTGAATTAAACTTGGTATGAGATGTTTACTATTTGTGTTATAAGGATATTCACATATTAGTGAGTATGTCCAATGTAAAAATCCAGGTAAAGGATCTGTTGATCAAAAATTTCAAGCCATGTTTACCTGTACATGGATTTTCTGGTGTGTTTCCGCCAAATATTTCAGCCTTCTGAAAGATTAAAATTTAGTGACTATTTTACTTATTGAGATAAACTTAATGCAGCAGTCGCTTCACATTGGAACAGAAACTTGAGAGCAGAAAGACACTTGACATCTGAGTCAGGACTTCAGCCATTAGAGTTTCACACAAAAATCCACATGTATGCTTCCCACTGGAAAAAAAGTCCAGGTTTTTCAGTCCATTTTATCAAGTGTCTTCCTGAATCATTATTTTCTCAGGGAAGATTTTCTTTCTCTGCTTTTATTTTAAGCATATTTTTTCATTGTCGAACTGAGTTCACTCACGCACTCAAAGCACAGGAACAAGACACTTTAATATATTAATCTTAGATATTCAGCATTAAATATAGATATTTAAATGAGCTAACAAATACTTTAAAAGCTCATGGAAATAGTATACAATTAATTTAACTAATGCATTAGAGAAAATGGTAGTATATATATATGAGAAAAAATAATATGCTAAATTTACTAAGTTTTCCACTGTAAAATATTGTGACTTTTCTCTTAAGAGGAATATTTTCCTATTTTAAAGATACTGAAATATGCCCTTCAATAAAGTTCTTAGCTAAGTGGGGACAGATGTCGAAAATTTTGACAGTGGAAAATCAACCATACTAGTTAAAGAGGCAGTATTGTGAAAATTTGCATTCAGTCTTAAATATTAATCTGGGAAGATTTGAAACTACTGAATAAACCTTGGCCTTGGAAATGTGGATTTCCTCTAAATATTGAACAGATTATCATATAGTGTATATTCACCTGTGACTAAGAATAATCCCTCAAAATTTTCTTCACAGGGTTTTTGCCATAGAATTTAGGACTGTCACATATTCAAGGTAAGAGCTAGTTAGTCATTCACCTATGAATCAGAAACTATGTGCAAAAGTCCATCAATACATTTTTATGCACTTAAGTCATGTCTTTATTCTGAAGAGAGAAGTTGGTCAATTTGACATTGAAATGCAGGCTAGCACAAGTTCCAGTGTCATGTGCAATTAATAATTTACAGTTCCACTTCCAATAGCAGAAAATTGGTCAATTTAGCATTTGAATTAGGCCTTGGTGTATACAAACACATTTTTCTACTCTTAAACTAATGTTATGTTCCTAATTCTTCTGTTGTCATACAATATCAAGTATTTATGCATGCGCTGGGCAGGAGCATTCAAGAGTGTATTGCAAGTCATGAAATTTGTTTAACTGGTGATTTTAAAGCCTTGCTTCTTCATCATGCTACATCTATCTGAATTTTTAATACAAGGAGAATGAAAAATGAGAAAAAGGAAAAGATTAAGTCATGCTAAACACTTGTAGCTCAGAACCTCACTAAGTCTTTCAAAATGCCCCATGGGATAGGCAACTGAAAGTTCAAAAACCTTCACTGTCTGTATGCAGATGTGAAGCTGTTATGAAGCCATACAGTCTGAATCCATTGCTCTAATTTTTCTTTTATTTGTAGTGTTTCAAAGAATCACAAGATCACGGAATGGCTTGGGTTGGAAAGAACTATAAAATTTAGCTAGTTCCAATCCCCCTGCATAGGCAGGGACTCCTTCCTGATTTCTCAGCCCCCCCATCCAACCTGGCTTTGTCAAGGGACGGGGCATCCATAGCTTCTCTGGGAAACAGGTTCCAGTGCCTCACCAGCTTCACAGTAAAGAATTTCTTCCTGATCTAAGTCTGTTTTAGTTTAAAAGCATTCCCTCTTTTCCTAACATTGACCATGTAAATTCATTTCATAGAATTGAAGAATAAGCTGACTTGGAAGGGACCCATCAGCATCATCGAGTCCAACTCCTGGCCTTGCATAGGACATCCCAAGAACCCCACCATGTGCCCAAGAGCATTGTCCACATGCTTCTTGAACTCTGTCAGTCTGGTGCTGTGACCATTTCCCTGGGGAGCCTGTTCCAGTACCCAATCACCTGCTGGGTGAAAAACCTTTTTCTAATATCAGGTCTAAACCTCCTCTGACACAACGTCAGGTCATTCATTCAAGTTCTGTCACTGGTCACCACAAAGAAGAGATCAGTGTCTGTCTCTCCTCTTGCCCTCATGAGGATGTTGAAGACCACAATGAGTTCTGTCTCCCCTCATTCTCCTCTTCTCCAGGCTAAACAGACCAAGTGACCTCAACTGCTCCTCATTCAGCTCCCCCTCAAGGCCATTCACCATCCTCATGGCCCTCTTTTGGACACTCTCTAGTAACTTAATGTCTTTTTTATATTGTGGCTCCCAAAACTGCACAGAGGATGCGAAGTGAGGTTGCCCTAGTGCAGAGCAGAGTGGGACAATCCCCTCCCTTGCTCGGGTCTGATGCTGTGCCTGATGCCCCCCTGGACAGGGTTGGCCCTCATGGCTGCCAGGGCACTGCTGGCTCATGGCCAGCTTGTGGGTCTAAAGTCAACCAGAAACCCCAGGCCCCTTTCTGTGGCATTGTTTTCTAACATCTTGCTTCCCAGTCTGTCTGTACATCTAGGATTTCTCCATCCCAGGTGCAGAATTCAGCACTCTCTTTGGTGAACTTCGTATGATGGGTGATTGCCCAGTCCTCTAATTTGTTGAGGTCTCTCTGCAAGGTCTCTCTGCCTTGAGGAGTCTACAGCTCCTCCCAGTTTACTGTCATCAAGAATTCTAATTTTAGAAATCCATGGTGAACTAGGACTAATCTAGTCCAGTTAACCAGCTAAATTAGATGAAAGTTAAGGAAGAGGAAGCCAAGGTATTTTACTTGGGGGGTTGATGAATATTTTAAACCTCAATGAAGTACAACATCATAAAATCATTAATGATTTTATGCAATTAATGACCAATTAAATATTAAGAATTACCTTCTAAAATTAAAGTGCTGAGAAAACTCTTTGACAGCAGCTGTAACTAATTTTCACTGTTCCTCAGCAATTAGAAATAAAGCACAAAGTTTAGACTAGAACATTTAGAAATTAAGTGCTATTTGGGAGGCAGCAGCTGGTGGGTTTGGGGTACATTCCTTGACAGACCAGTTTGGTTTTCTTCCCCAGGAAACTATTTTATCAACTGCTGGGAAATGTTGTATAACTACTTAGTGAATCTAATGATTTAAAAATCTGCACTTAATAAAATTTAGGATGAAGTCTCACCTGTGGATTTTTTAAAACTTTAAATTGAAAAAAAATGCTGACTTTATTTCAGCAAAGCCTGTATTTAACTTCTGTAGGAAATTCATTAAATATTATACACAGAAGCTATATTATAGGATAATGCATCAATTCCATAATGCCAATAGTAAATATGTAAAGAAACAGATGCTAAGTGTCCTCAAAATATATCTAAATGCTTAGAGAAACCAGTGTGCTTGAATTAATTTCTTTAATGCCACTACTAGACTTAAAAGAAGACAATATCAAATGAGATATGAACACAGTAAAGAAATTTTTACAATGGAAAAAATGGAACTATGGGAGTCTGCTTATAACATGGACAATTTCATGTGTTTGTTTAACAAAGAAGAGATAGTTAGCAGGAATTATCTACAGTCGGAACACCTGCAAGAGATTATTTTTTGGAAGAGTAGAAAGAAGAGTCTCTAGAGAGAGAGTGCAAATAGTAAAAGGAAAGTATTGTATTATCGCCTTTGTTCCTCCAGATCATTTTTAAGCTATTAAAGATGAATTTTGACTATTGAACCAGCAAGATGCTCAGTCATCTCTAGAACAGAAGAAAGAATAAGCCATCTATGGCAGGCACAACTAGTTCAGTATTGTTTTAATTGCTCTGCTGTGACTATTCATGCAATGTATCCACCAAACTACTGAGCACCTAGATACTGGCTCAAGTTTCAAGAATAATTTTAGTAAAATATGTATAAAAAGAGAATTTACAAATATGCAAAAATACACACACACACACCACACACACAAACCTGCTCACTGTATTAAAAATTGACATTTATGCAGCATTTGAGCAGAAAAGGCTCTCAAATTAACAATCAATATCTACATCTTTGTAGATATCATATACATTTTTATGCTTCTGCCCTATAAGACCATAACTATTTGTTGGCATATACATATATATATATATATATATATATATATATGCATAAAAACACCCATATAAATGATGTGTGTTTATGTGTGTATGTATATGTTTCCATGTATATATCAACACATATGTTATATTTATAAAATTATGTAATGGCTTTTTAGAAGTTATTTTTAATAAATGTCATTATTTGATATATTAGATCATTTTTAATCACTCCAAAGTCCAAACAGTTAAGGGTGAGGTTTGATTGGTGAATAGCTATTTATTCTGTATTATGGAAAATTACATTTATTTTATCTGTAACCTGAATGCATACCCACAACTTTATCAAAGTTAGGAATACCAGGAGTGTCTCTGAGGTCTTCTCTTCTAAGTATTACAGCATGGAAATTTTCTATCACAGCTCAGATTGATTATGTAGTAAAAATTATATGCCTTTAAAAAGATCTGTTCAAAACATGTACTGATGCTGTTATCCATCACAAGAGGGGTTTTTTATAAATATTAAGATGCTATCCTGAATAAATGATCCTCATTACTTCAATTATATTAGCCAAAGTATTCAGAAATTGACCTTGGCTCAACTTTCCAGAACAATTATAAAAATCTAAGAATCAAAAAGGTTTTCACAGGTCATCTAATGATCTTTTGACGAGCCACTACATGACTTATAGCCAAAAATATTTAGAGGTTAATAAGGCAAAAAAGCACATTGGATTAAGGGGTTTCAAGATGACTTAAGACTTGGCACAGATCTGATTCTGAGCAAGTTAGAGATGAACATAACATTTCTTTTATCTTATTGTGACATTTGGAAGAGAAACAGTTGAAACAATCCTTAAAGTCCGGCTTCCCAGACTCGATCTGCTGATCTCCACTTATTCCACCTTTATTTGGGCTTGGATTTCTCCTGCAGTTTATTTCTCTAAGCACTTTCACTGATGCTTTACAACTTAAAATGGAATACGCATATGCCTCAGGCAGTTGGATGCCTGTAAAATCATTGGTTTGTCTGTGAAATGCACAGCTATGGAGAGAAAGACAGAAAAACAGTCATGATTAAAACCATCATTACAACTTTGTGTGTGTGTGTGTGTGTGTGTGTGTGTGTGCGTGTGTGTGTAAATGAGCTCGCATGGTCCTACCCTTAAACAGTTTCAAGACTGAAAAAAAATAAAAAGACGATTTTTGTTTGAGGTAATTGAAGTATTTGAAGACTGGTTTTTGGTCTCTTTTTGAAGACTGTTTTTGTTTTACAAGGTGTTTAGCATAGATTTTTTAAAATTTTTTTTAAACCTAGATTTACTTAAATGGTCTTTAAAATGCATTGTGTAGGATGCAGGAATATTTCTTAAGCAACTTTAATAGAAAGTAAAATATAACAAAAAAAATATTTTAAAATTTTATAGAACAATCAAGGCAGAAGGAAGGACTGCAAAATGCCATGGTATTTCTTGACCTGTGAGTCTTGTTTTTTTTTCCTGGCAATAACAACATCATTTGAAAAGTTTATAATTTCCAAATAAACAATTTCTGACCATTAGACATAATATATAGCATGAATACTGTCCTTTCACTGATGTCAGGCTATATTTTCAGCTGTTTTTTGGAGGATCCACATGATGCTTGCTGAACTAATTAAACTTTGTTTCCATAAAGTTGATGGTTTTTCTTATATAAGCAGGTATATGCACTAGACATTCCCAAACTTCTCAGATTTTATTGTTCAACATTTTGAATAATATTTTTCTTTCATTTTGAACAACAATTTTTCTTTTACCAATATTCGGCTTACATTGCAGATATAAATTGTGGAGCAAGGTTGTTTGAATTAATTACATTCTACTTTTCCCTAATGGAAAATGAATGTTATTTAGAAAGTTTCTTTATTCTTTTTTTATTCTCATGCAATTTTGTTGAATCTAGATTTAGCTAGGTGTTGTGCTCCATGTGTGTAGATTTGCATAATATCCATGATATGGATTTTTTTTTAACAGGTGCCAGGAACTTTTAACCAAAGTATTCATGCAGAAGAGTTTGAATGGGAGGGGAGCTCACAACAATATTGCACCTGGAACAGAGCAAAGTGTTTGTCTGACTGTTTACCTTGAACCATTCTGTTTCCTCTAGCACTAAAAATAATTTCCTACAGGTTAGTGTTTGCTATACATCTCAGGCAGAGAATGAACACGTAAAGGTATTCAGTTTCTCATGCTGTTTTCTAGAGAAGGAAGCAAAATAAGCTTCTCATGCTTGCAAATGGGATAGGGGACCAAGTGTGGGACAGTGTGCTGCCTCCACAGCATACATCCTAACTTCAGACATGCAGAATTCTCCAGGAGGAAACTGGGCAATAAGTAGATGGCCTTGCGAGCCATCTTCTGCCTTGTAGGAAGTTTTTGCAGGCAGCACAAAATGGTGTTCTAGTTCTCAGACTGGGTTCATTCATTTAAGCTTTTGTGCTGATTCTCTTCCATTTCTAAGCATTGTAAAAAAAAAATCCTCAGAAATATTCCACAAGGTTCATTAGCTGGATACCATATGGTTGGGTTTCTTACTAAATCCATTGCAATTGTTACTATCATTTTTTAGTGTTCCATAATTGTTTATTGCCCGAGATGGAATTTTTTCACACACATTTTCAGCCAGGAGACTTAAGTTTCCAGCAATTTGCTGATTAAGGGAAATTCTTTCCAAAATAAGGCAGCTGCAGGACTCAGTGCTTCAGAAATATCTCTCTGAAAATCTCTGTCAATTTACAACGTATGCACATCCTTAGAGAAACATAACTGATTGCTGGATTTCCTGTTTATAACAAGAAACACAGGGGTTTCTCAAACTGTCAGTTCCATTTTTAATTTTGCAATTTTGTGATTTCAAAATTTAGATATCAGCTGAAAGTTAAAAATTGTGTTCAGCAAAATAAAAATACAATTATTCAGACTATTGTATGTGTTTAAACATTACAGAATATCAGGGTTTAACCCCATCTGACAATTAAGCCCCATGCGGCTACTTGCTCTCTCCCCACCTCAAGAGGGACTGGGTGGAGAATTGGAAAAGTAAGAGAGAAAACTTAGGTTTAATAGGTTTAATGGGCAATAGTACATAAAGGAAAGCAAAAGCAATGCACACAAGGCAAGCAAAACAAGGATTCCATTCACTGCTTCTTGTGGGCAAGCAGGTCTTCAGCCAGCTCTAAGAAAGCAGATCTCCATCACAGGTACAGTGACTTTGGAAGAAAAATGCCAACACTCTGAACATCCTCCCTTCCTTCTTCTCCCAGAAGTATATGCTGAGCATGATGGCATAGTTGGGTCAGTTGGGTTCAGCTATCCCAGCTGTGTGCCCTTTCAGCTCTTGTGCCACTCCCATCTTCCTCACTGGTGGGGTGGGGTGGGGTGGGGTAAGGAGCAGAAAAGGCTTTGACTGAGCCCTGCTCAGCAGTGACTAAAACTTCTTTGTATTATCAATGCTGTTTCCAACACAAATCCTGAAAATAGCTACATACCATGTACTGTGAAGAAAACTAACTCTACCCCAGCCAAAACAGCAGAAAAAATTAACACAATTTTGAAGTATACTTCACCTTTATTTGTTCCCCTCCATCTTAGTGGTGCATTGTGCATCACTTCAAAGCTATGACATTACTAATTTAAAGTTTGGAAACAGTCTTCTGCAATTAAAAACAAGAGTTAGCCGGAAAAGGAGGTATATGTATAGAATATCAAACTGCATGCTCTAAAAGCTCTCTGTTCTGAAACAAACGAACAAAAATATACACAGAATAAGCAGACAATTATGGTCAGTATTTAGAGAAAATGTTTTATTTCTATAGCTCATTCATAGAGTGCATTGACAAGAATTGACTCATTACTAATTTGAGTGCACCTCAAAAGTTGTTTCAAAATTGCCTATGCTATGTAGCTATGCTTTAGCATTAGCACTCAATAAAGATATAATATCTCAGAGTCATTTACTCAAATGAATATGTGCAATATTTTTAGAAATACTAATGATGCAGTTTGGGATCTGTATATGAAAACTCAAGGTGGAAGCACAATTCAGTTCAGTGGAAGATTTTTTTTGCCCAGCAGTTAAACCACTGACTGCTGTTTTGGCCATCTCTGCTTTAAACTAGGTTGGATCAATATGAAGTACAAACCCCAGCTTTAAAAAGAGTCTCCCTGACGAGCATCTATATTAAAGTAGGTGATTCCTTTAAAACTGCAAATCAAAAAGCCAATGTGAAAAATAATTTTTTAAGATGTCTCTTTCAAAGTGCTGTAAGATCCCAAGGCCTGATTATCAGTTGGAGGGGCAGTTTCAGAGAAACAAGTCTGTGTATGATACAGCTCTCTTGATTTTGTCGTGGAATTGTACCAAGGTGCATACAGGAGCTTTTATATGTTTTCATTCAATTTTCTCTGTTGCTGATTATCAAAATTTAGTGGTGAGTGTTTCCGAGAGTTTTTTTGAAAAATCATATATTTTTTGGTCAAGAAAAATGATATCTCCTAAGGCAAAATGGAAAATTGTCATCTTTGAATTAGCTTGCAAGGTAGGAATTTTACCACTTCTTAAATTTTTAAGGGAAATTACTTAAGACCTTAAATTGCTAGGGCTATTCCACAGAAATTAGGTTAGCATCAGAATTACTACATGCACATCAGACAATTAATGTAATGTGAGGAAATATTTTGGGTTGGGTAAGTTATAAACCTGAGCTACAATTATTGTTGGGGCAAGGTAGTTTTGAAATGAGCTCACAGACCTTGACGATTAAGTGACTTCTTTAAATGTCTGAATTTTAATAAGTATTATTTGACTGAACTAACATTAGCAGTCCTATGATTTCACTGGCAGAAGAACTTGATTGGTGATAAATTTGGATCTTTATTTAAGAACCCCTAGTTTCATCTGATTAGCAAAGTGTACCTATCCAAACTGGCTTGTATAAAATTTTGACTTTGAAAAAAATTGAAATAAAGCCATGTAATCTAATAAAGTGGTTGGTTTTCTCTTGATAATTTATCATTTTAAACTGTGTTAATATTAGTTTGCAATAAAACCACTCTAAGTGTACCATCATCTCAGCTCTCTCTCTGTCCTTTTGAATCCTTTCTCCTTTTATTTCTGTCCTCTTTTTACTTTTTTTGTTTATCTTAAATATTTATAATGACTGCACAGGCTACACTTAAACCTTTAAAAGACCCTAATCTAGAGATCAAGAAATTAATAGAGGTGATTGGTAAACAGTGTGATTTAATTATTATGTTGTACATATGTCTTCTGGTACTCCTGCCTTTTCCACCTTGATCTGTGGAAGACCATGTTGAATCAATCAAATAGAGACATTAAGAAAAAGACATATATATTTGTTATTAATAAAATTATAATGCATTGTCATTTGTATGGACCTGGCTTTCATATAGCATAACAAATAACCTTCCTGAGTATATATTGGAGAGAAACATTTGGAAACAAGGTGTCATTGACTGTCATTGCAGTGAATTTTTAGTCTGAATTTCTAGAGAATTTCTAGTCTGCATAGGAAAAATGAGACCACTTGAACTCTGGATGGAAAAAATATTTCCAGATGTTATATGAAGTCACATGTATCTTTTTTTCTAAGATGGACATAAAATTAAGTGGAAAAACACTGGGGTTTTTCAATAAATTATTTAGATTATGGATAAACACATATAATCGCTTTCTGATATTTAGCAGAAAGTTTTAAAATCCAGAAGGATATATGATTTGTGGTAGATGAGGATGTCTGAAAATGGACTTGACTGTTTTTTAATAATTGACTGTTTTTTAATAATTTATTTTCTGTGTGAGAGTCATGTCATGAAAATTTGCACTTATGTGCACACGCAGCCTCCACATGAATCCTGAGTCCTGAACTTTTGCTTAATAGGGCATTTGAGACTTACTGGCCTGTTAATACACTCTTTTTCACTTTCTATTTTGTGGGATTAGATTAACTGTCTAGAGCTTAAGGAAAATGAGAATTGACGCAAAGCTTTACCTGTCTGCAAGAAAAATAATTTTAAATGAATATGGAGGTCAGTGGAAAATTACTAATTTTATGCTCCAGTTACTTTTATTATTCAAATGTAGTACCTATGCTTCTGCAGCTATATAAGAAGGAAAAAAGTGGATATCCATTTTTCTTCCAAAGCTGTTTGACTTCTTTCTAATAACTGCAATCTTTGTTTTAGATGTAAATTAAAATTGAGTTCTCTTGTTATATATAGCTTAGATTCTTACTCTCAGGCAATGCTATGCACTGCACTTTTCTCTGCAGTGCTTAGACAGACACTTCAGAGACTTAAATTTATTGTCACTATTCATATAATTTTGCATGGTTAAGTGTGAGAGGTGTAGAATAAAGAGCCTTAAATAAGACACGTCACCCAAAAAGAAGATAAAACCACTCCCTTCATAGCAAAGATACGGATGGCAGATCTGGGAAGGGATAATCTGGGAGTATCCAGTTTGCCCTGATTTTGTGATATGACACACACATCCTGTGGTAACATATACTCCTTCATGGGACACCATTAAGAGGGCTTCCCTTGGTGTCATGACTGGTGTAAAGAGTAACCAGAAAAAAGAGGAACATGCTTGGGAAAAGGCAACATGGAAGGAGGAGTTTTCTGCAGTCAGAGTTTTGATTCCCATGCAGTGAGGTAGGGCTGGATCTAGCCTGGAGATTAAAAGAGGCAATCAGTAGGCCAGAAGAGAAACACAGAAGGGGTTTTCTATGATAAATGAAGTGAGGGAGATGGATCAGTATAAATACTGATTCCTCAGTATTTGTCACTATTGCATGATTATCCAGACTTCAGATATGTCTTGATTAGTTACCAAGAGGAGTCAAAAGCCTAGCTACAGACAACCCAATTAAAACTCATAAGTGGACAAATGTGCTACCAGGTAATGCCTAACCTATCTGAAAACCTCTTTAGCTTTGAGAAGCCTGCTTTTGTGGAACGAGAGAGCACATTATCTGCATGCTAAATATGCTTAATGAGATGTTTCAACTGTAAATACCACACTTGACACAAGAGAAAACTATTATAGACTATTAGTTAATCTGCTTCTCCTTTGTCATAAAACGATTGCAGTTGTCAATGAGCAGCAATGTTCAAAACAACTCAGTATTAAGGTACATTAATGTTACATGATAATCTTCAATGATCTTTAAAGGTAATTTTCAATATCAAAAAGCAGAAGGTTGAACTCATTAGGTGTATTCTGTATGCTTCACTTCTATGACAGATTCAGTGAGTAAAAGAAAGGTATTTAAGTAACCCTTCTGATAATCAGAGTTCCTGCAAAGAAGCTGAGATTTGACCTTTAAAACTATATACTGATTATTGTGTTTGTCAGTTTATTTTGGTGATACACAGAAGCCAATGCTTTCCCATCTTTCTTCTGCCAGGATTCCATTCTTCACCTTTTGTTTCACAACATACTCTATGTCCTGATTTCCTTTTCCTGAGAAAGAGCAAATTACTTAAAAGACTTATTTACAAGCATATAATTTCAGCAATGCTCTATTTGTATGTGTTAAATATCAAGCTCACAGTTAAAGTATATTGGAGTACAAAGAATGCTTTTTAAAAATAGGATTTAAGCTGGTTCTTTAAAAAGCACTCAGGTGCTTTGCTATATTTGAAGACTTTTCTATGTCAGGGTTGTAGGAATCAATCTGCAGTTAAATCTTTCCTCTTGCTCATAAAGGTATTGTGAAAAGAAATGCCAATATTCCCTGGCCACCTTTGTGCACCTGCTAGATGACCCAAATTCATAATACTCCAAGTGAGAGAGCCATTATATAAGATGCTGCTTTCAGAGAAGTGGCAAACACTACTTTCTTGTAGTATTCTTGTATTTCTCTGACCTTACGTTTGGAAATATTTACTTGAAATTAATATGAATTTATTTCTCCTTGCAGTATGAACAGATAAGGAGGATTTGGCCATCAATTTGTAATAAAAGTTACAAATAAAGGATAAGGATAAATTTCTTTTCTGGATTACAAAGGTTTTAACCAGTTCCTATGCATAATAATATTACTCTTCACCTTCTAGATAATTCACTTTAGTGACAGCCAGAATATCCATTGTTGTCACAGCCTGCCTCTGATTTAAAAAGTGTAGCAACACAATGCAAAATGCTTAATAACTATTTAAGAAGGCAAAAATACCTTCAAACACACTCTCCAAACTTCACCTTTCTGAAATGGACAAGAGGAGTAACTTCCAAATGCTTAAAGATCCTATGCTATCTATCAGTCATGGAAAGTTCAACCCCAATGAACTTCAGCTATTTTTAATTCAGTGATCAACTATGGGGCCAGAGCAATTCTTCAGCTAATGAGATTCTGGTTCTATTAGTACATTCCAAAGCTTTGTTAGTCGGTATTCAGAGATCAGATACTAAATATGAAGCAAGAACTCTCAAAATGAAGTCCTAAACTACACCTCCTTACTTGGAAATATTCTGTAAAGAATTAAATGAGCATTCACTTGTTCTATATTCATTGTGGCTGATTATTACCTTTACCTCCTTGTATTATGGCCAGATTTGTGAAAGACATACATTTACTGGCTTTTTTTGTTATGTTATGGCCAGTGTCTTGCTTTTCTATTTTAAGTTAATGCACATGCTGGATTTCATATCCTTGGTCACAGAAAAAAGCCATATTATGTTAGGTAACACAGAAACAAAAAATACAAGGAGAAATTTTCAAGTCTTTAATTTTACTATTTCTCTTGCAAATCTCTTTCATAAGAGAGAAAAAGTTATATGAAGATTTTAGGTAGAATATTAAATATAAATGACAAAAGCAAAAACTAAAGCAAACAAAATAATGGGATGAAAAAATATAAGAAAATTATACATGTGGGTTCACCCTGGCAGGATGCCAGGTACCCACCAAGACCACTCTCCTGCTTAACTGGGCAGGGGAGAGAAAATATAAGGAAAGTCTCATGGGTCAAGATAAAGGCAGGGAAGGATCACTCACCAGTTATGTCACAGGCAAAACAGACTCAGCTGGGCAAAATTAGTTTAACATATTGCAAATCAAAGCAGAGTAGGGTGATTGGAAATAAAATCCAAATCTTAAAACCCCTTTTTCCTGATCTCAATATCATTCTGTGCTTTCTGTCCCTCCCCCTCCACTGTAGCACACAGGGACAGGGAATAGGGTCTGTGGTCAGTCCATCACACGTTGTCTCTGCCCCTCCTTCCCTCTCAGGGAGAGAACTCGTCACATTCCTTACCTGGCCCGGTATGGGCTCCCTCCCATGGGAACATGAATGTGTGTGTTTTTGCCAGGGGTTGCATTTTTTCCCAAACTGCTCCAGAATGGCTCCCTTCCATGCGCTGCAGTCCTTTAGGAACAGGCTGTTTCAGTCTGGGTCCCCCTTGCAGTCACACGTCCTGCCACCAAACCTGCTCCAGCATGGACTCCTTGTTGCACCAGTCCACAGGTCCTGCCAGGCACCTGATCCAGCACAGGCTGCCCACTGGGTCACAGCTGCCTCCAGGCATCTACCTGCACTAGTATGAGGCCATCCCTCCATTGGCTGCAGGGGGATCTCTGCTTCCCTGTCTACCTCCATGGACCACACCATGGTCTTCACTGTGGACTGCATGGAACCTCAGCTCCAGCTCCTGGACCACCACCTCCCCCTACGTCTCTACCAACCCTGACATCTGCCTGGCTGATTCTCTCATACATTTTCGCTCCTTTCTGTCTCTTCTGCAGGAGTTTGGTGTCTTTCCCCTGTCCTGAATACATTATCCTGGAGGTGTTACTCCCATTGCTGATGGGTGTGTCCCTGGCCAGTGGCAGGTGCTTTTTGGAGCCAGCTGGCATTGACTCAGTTGAACATGGGGGAAGCTCCTGACAGCTTTTCATACCTGCACAATTAATTCCAGATCTATTTTCTAGTGTGGTATGTCCATTTTATTTTTTTGCAAAGAATAATAAAAAAAAAATATATATTGTATGCTTAAGAAATATCATCTGCAAAATGAAAAATAAAACCATTTTAAGAGGTTATTTTTGCTTTTGTTTTAAGCTTAGAAGATCACGCTATGAAATTGTTCTGTTAGGAACAAAAATGGATTTCTCTCTGTTACCTGTACAAATATGAATTGCTCTCCTGGAGATCTGCCAAACAACCTGGAAATAATTTGAACAACCAGTGATCCATGTTGAGTGATCTTTACCTCCTCACTCTCTGCCTGCTTTTGTTCTTGGTTTGCATTTTTTCTTTAATCAGATGGTTGCTTCTTGAATAAAGAAGTATGACTAATTGTTTAAAAAATATTTTAAACATATCTTGAAGTACTCCATTATGACAAGCTATGTCAATGCTGCAATGCTTCACTACCTACTCTCCTGTTTTGTTAATGACAAGTGAAATGTTAATGACAAAGTGAAATTTGTTAAATGAGCTACAGTGTTGAATGCAATGCGAAGGGTGCTTGATGCACAATTCTCACTAATGATTTTTAAAAAAAAGAGTGGCTCATTTCCTGTATTATGTTAATACTAATATTTTCAGCCTTTCTGCTCCTATGTAAACATTAGCTCTTAATCCATAGAAGAACCTTGGGAGGCAGTTTTACCTTTTTATTCTACTGAAAACTTGCAAGTCCAGAGTTTGATCCATAATAAATATGGCCTGAATTTAAAAGGTCTTCAGCACAAAGGATCATCTGTCACTAGAAGTGGATTGCTATTCGTAAATTCAGGTAATTTTATTGGAATTCCCAAGTATGGATTTAGAAGTACATGTTCCCTCTGGAGAGGGGAAGGAAGAAAAGCAGCCCAAATATCTGAATATAAATATTTGAATTCACTTCATGCCTAGATTCTGCTTAGACCTTAGAGCTCCATATATTTCCAACTTAATGTTTAAAAATCATTCCTTCACCATAAGTGAAAACTGAGAGTGAATAAATAGTTGCACTTTATATTTTTTTGGTGTTAGTAACCACATAGCATGGATCAGTATCCAAAACAAAAAAAAAAATCATTTGTCCATTTTTCAGAAATGGCTAGAGATTGTCATTGTTCTGAGAAATAATATTTTGATTTTAATGGAGGGAATTATGAGAGAAGAGTGAAATGGTTGGCAGTGAAACCCAGTAGATCATTATAGCTTCTAACCATGTAGCACCTGTAGAAGCCCAGAAAATAAGGGGTTAAGATGTATGTCTCAAGCGCCAACAGCCATCAAGTCACCAAGGATATGAGAGAACCTGCAGTGCAAACACACCAGCCTGTGACTGGTAAAGGGGCCATATTGTAGCATAATGTGGAAGCACTTCTTTTTTCAAGAATTCTTCAGAGTGTCTCCCAGCAGAAATGATGGCTCTGGACCAGTTAAATCAAAAATTAAATTAACTTTTTTTTGTTTGTTTTAAGCATTCTTTACCTTAGTTCTTCACTGAGTTCCTGAAAACCATCAATCTCTTGGTAGAAGAGTACAGGTGTCAATGCTCTTAGTGGAAGTGGTCCAGCAGACTCCCACCACTTGTCCAAATCCATACTGACAATTTTGCATGAGATTATCAGGTTGATACTAATTTTAGCAGCAGAATGTGGGTGTCAAAAGAATTGAGAGTGGAAGCTTCTAGGATGAGCAAGGTGGGGCTGACTGTCAATGTCAGATGATGGGAAAAATCATGCTTGGTAGAGAGTTAATAGTAATCAGACATCTGATTAAGGAGAGAAATAATTATAGAGAGAACTGATTAAGGGAAAGGAAGCCAGCACTCATCAAGGATAGCACGAGAGACAAGATACTAGAAGATGCCTAAACTGCCAAAAGAAATGTGGGTGTAATTGTCTCTTCTAGCTTCAAGAAATATTGATTAGGGAAAGTGCAGTACAGAGTGAGTGTTTGGGAAAACTGAAAACTTAGCTAGATAAAAAAAACCTGAAAACTGAGCAAGATAAAACCTAAGGGGCAAAATATGGCAGAGAGCTTTCTGAAACAGAGCAGTATTTGAGAAATGCACAGCAGGTAAGGCTGGACATAGAGACAAGCAAGCACAACCTGGCAAAGCAGAGCAGAGTGGAGGGTGGAAAAAACATCCCATCCCAGCACAGAAGAAATGAAAGGGTCTAGCTGGAAGAGCAAGAAATTAGTCTTGAAAGTACCCTCTTAAGAGTACAGAGAAAGGGAGGTGTTTGTTTCATGTAAGGTTATGATTTAAAGTGTTGGTCACTAACTACATAGGTCTGTAGAAGTAGAGGCCCTTTATTGCCTGATCAGTTGTTTCCAAATGAAAAGTTTTTAATTAATGTGATAAAAAATGAAAAAAATGTACATTTTTAACTTTTTCCTTTTAGCTTCAATTTTATTCCCTAGATAAATGCCCAGCACTTTAATGGAATATGGTGACAATGCGTCTCAGAGCAAGAAAGCTGTTTACTTTTCTAATTATGTATTATGAAAGCATTTTCTCATGATGGGAGGGTAAACACACTCTTTAATTACTTTAAATTCCTATGAAAATTGACTCTACTCTGCTACCCATTACTTTGCCTTCTTTTTTTCCTCTTCTACATGTCTCTAAGTATTGCTGATAACAATTTATCATTTATTACAATACTTTGTCAAATTTTATTCTGTGGAGTTTTTTCCTTTTTTTTGTTGTGGTTATGCTGATTTTAATACGCTTGGTTGGTTATAATAGTCATTTATAACAGTATAATATAACTATGTCCATTTATTTTGATGTGCAATCTTTTGGGGAGTATTAAACAAACTACTAATGATGAATGTCTTCAAAATAGAGAATACAGAAACCAAGTATGCAAAGAGCATTACATTTGCTACTGTAATTCAAAGACTGTGTTCATCCCTCTCTTCCACTGATGTAAATCAGAAATGGCTTCATTTTAGTCCATACATATCTTTTTATTTTTACATATATATATATGTATATATTTACACAGTGATAACTTATTATAAAGAACATGCAGATCTTACCTTTATTCTCCATTAATTTGTACTGCATAGTGAGGTGTTAATTTTGTTCTAAGATCTACTGCAATTATAATGTCTTACAGTGAAAAATACTGCACAAAGTTTGGAAACAAATTAATATGAATTCTTCTTTTGATTTTTGTGAATTCAGGAAAATGTTGTCCTTTTTTTCCTCCCTCATTTTTGTATGATATTCTACGCAAGACAACCATACCAGTGTCCTGTAGGGGAAAAAAACCAGATCTGCTTTTGGGGTATAGAATCGTAAAAGGAGAGTAGGAGAGTTCTCTCTCTTCTGCTCAAGTCCGAGGTTTGGAAAGCCATGCCACCTATCTAAGCTATTCCATTCCTGGCCATTCTATGTGCCACACCTCTTCACTTGCCGAAACACAGTCTCATGTTATAGTGTTTTGCACTGGATCCTGAATAATAAGGCTCTTCTAGTTTTGGGGTTGTTTTATCTTCAAGTCTTGCTTTAATACATAAAATGATGATGAAGGAACTGGAAATAGAGGCTTCCATCAAAGTTGAAATTTGGTTTCAGTAGCAAAGTTTATTTTCCTTGTTGTATGCAAAGCAAGTTCTTGGTGGTTCAACTTTTCTGCTTCCATGCTAAATTAAGCACAGCAAATAATTCCTCTTCAACTTCTCTCTTTGCCTTTGAGCCTCTACAGCTACAGCTATTCAGCCTGGATACCTAAAAAGCAGTAGATACCACTACAGAGGCTGGACCTCATTGCTTCTGATTTTATGTAGTTAAAGTAGGAACTATTTCAAATTAAGCTCTTGTGGATCCTGATGTGTTGGTTTTCTATCCAAAGACACTTAGTACGGAGAATACATATATGAGGTTTGCACCTGTTGGCAATATCACATTAAAATATGGTTTATGAGGTACCAAAGCATGGTTTATGATCAATGTGTTTCCAATTGAAAGTGAGAAATGGCCTGTATAAAAGACATAGACCAAGAATATGAACAATTAAAGACAAATCTTAAAACACCATCAGAAGTATTCAGTGCTCTTGTAGAGTTTTGAGTGTGTCTGGATTTCAAGAGTAGACAATTTTGTATCATGTGCAAATTGTGTATCATGTGCCAGTACAAGGCAATGACATTGCTAATTTTCAGAGTAAACTAATATAGCAGTTTAACATGCTATATATTTATATGTTGTTTGCCTACAGAAAATTCTTCTTTGACAGAAACATACAGAGACAGGATAATTTGCAGTTTAAACAAAGGTGTGTAAATACATGTATTTTTTAGTCAATTATTCTTCCTATTTTATCAAAACAAAAATTTCACTGAAACATATGTAAACTTTAATGCACCTACTGGTTTTTTCCCTTAAGTTATGGTGACTATTTAAAAAAATGGCAGAATATTTATATTTCATTTAAAAAGGTATTAATAAAAGGATTTCTTCATTATTGTTGTGTATGGAGGGAAAATTTGGCTATACAGCGTGTTTTTTATCTAAGTTTTGGACAACAGCAAGTAAAATCCTCCAATGCATGTATTTGATTTCCTTGACAGAGAGAAGCAAATGTGCTTATTAACTCTAATAACTCTGTGAATCTTTAAAGCTGTCATATCAGTCTGGATGTACGGCTGGATGTAGATAGCAGAACTTTGACTCAACATGTCACTTCTTGTCTTGCCAAGTTTGAGAAATGTGAGCAATGAGACTAGAAAAATGAAATATTGCTTGACAGCAGCCAGGTTTCCAGACTGAGGAATCCTACTGTAAAGGTACCTTGACAAAAAGTGTGTCACTCTTAGGACCTTTCAGATTAGTGGAGTGATGCAGCTTTATTATCAGCCATTGTTCAATTCATCATAAAAGTCTTACTGCCACTGCACCTTTTGTGAGAAAAGGGCTATATAAAAGCATACTGTATTCCAATCTAATTCACACAATGGCTTTCTTGGTAATTAAGATCCAAGTGGTGTTAAATTTCTAGGGATTTGTATGAATCAAATGATTTAAAATGGCTACATTAAAACAGTTGGTGTCACTGCTTAAGAAGAGGAGTGGAAGGGATCTTTGAAAAGTAATAAGATTTATTTAGAGACTCAATTTATTTCTAAGTGACTACCCCAAATTGATCTGAAAAAAATAAATGGAAAGATGATCTTTATAACTTTTCAGCTGATGGCAGTATGTCTTTTAAATCCACCATTAAAAGCCTGTTCAGTGGCCATAAATATAAGCCCAGAGAACAGAGTTTGCAATAAAATACTTGGTGTTGCACAAAGATAGGAATTTCACAATTAAAATTGGTTTATGCATGCTTTAGATCTTTTGAGGGAAAGTATTCACTCTGTCCCTTATTGCCTATTCTGTAACCAAGAATATTCATGGATGCTTCTGTACAGAGGACCTGACCAGAATAATGTTCAAAACAATGATGTGAAGGCCAAAATCCACCATCCTCCCTAGCATCCATACTGCCTAGTTTCATAAACTCCTCACAGAAACCAAGACTCTGACTGGCATACTGGAAGAAGGGAGAAGACTTGTCTCCTACCACTTAAAGTCTTTATGACATGAAGACATATGTAGCAAAGCTCTCATTTGAGGAGTATAAACTCTCTAATATTCTTCAGAAATGTATACATGAGATAGTATATTCAACCCAAAACCAATCCTTTTGAAAACTACAAGAGAACTGATCATACAGTTTTGTCATTGTTTGTTTCTGTCCTCCATGCACTCTTCCCTTAGGTATTATTATGTACTGATAAAATCCTCCTGAGCCTTCTTTTTTCCAGCTTGAATGGTCCCAGCTCTCTCAGTCTCTCCTCATAGGACAGCTTCTCCAATTCCTAAGACATTTTAGTGGCCTTTTGCTGGACTCTCTCCAGTATGTCCACCTCTTTGTTGTACTGAGTAGCCCAGAAGTAGTCTCACTAACCCAGGTATGGTGTCACCAGAGCTGAAGAGTGGTGAAGAATTGTCTCCCTCGCCAGCCAGCAGCAGTCTTCTTGATGAAGTCCAAGATACTCGTGGTCTTTCTTGCTGTAAGGGAATACTTGCATTATCTTTTCAGAATTGTCAGGCTCTCTGATAAATGAATTCTCTAATAAACTGAAAATACAGAGCTTTTGATTTTAGGTCCAATGATTGTGTTATTTTGTAGTTGGAGAGCTATGTGGAATTCTTTTAATTTTTATTTTTGTTTGCTTTGATTTTTAAACTCTAGGAGTATATGTCCACTCCCTCATATTTAGAGATGTCTCAGCCTTATCATAGCCACCTCATTCTCCTAAAGAGTAAGTCACTTCTATTAAGTTTGATATCCTTTTGTACAAACTAGCTCCCTAGGCTTTTGTGCTGTCCACTGTATCGCTGTGCTTCTTAACAGCCATTCTTATGGTGCTCTAGTGAAACCTACACCATCTGGCATTCTTTCCAGGCCTCTCTATTCCTTCAAAGATATTTTCATTAGGAAACATTGAAAAAGAGAAATTACTTTTCTTGGGTTACTGACTCACCAACTAACCTTGACCAAAATTACACTTAAGCTTATGTTACAACCTCTCAAACCACTCCTCCCCTCCTGTCACAGCCAACAAATCACAGTCAGCAGAAGAAAAGCTGGCTGACTGCTCAGTCCTTTTAATGCAAAGTGGGATTCTGAAGAGCAAAAGTATCAACCTAATAATTACAACTAACTGGCCAGCCTTTCCCGTAAGCCAGCTAAATCCATATGACCTTCTCTTCCATCAGTGTTGCTGCTGAGAAAAGCAATCTTCAGCAGTGCGGAGATGGTAAATTTCCCACTAGTTCCTGTCTGTTCTGCCCTTTGGTTAGTTTAAGTAGATGGTGGTGGCATGATGATTGTGTTCCTAGCTCATCTGCCTAAAATTCAGGGTCCCAAATCAAATAAGAATTCAGCTCCCTTCTCTTCACACTTCTGCATTCTCATCCAAACACACCCCCAACAGTCTAAAATCTCTCTAGATGTCACTAGAGGAGGAATTTACTGGTGTCCTACTTGAGATGTAATCACACTGCCTTGTATTTAGCTAGGATGAATAATGGATAATGAAGTAGCACAGCCACCACTAGAGAGAGCTCTGATACTAGAATTATGATCAAGCCCTGTTTTATCTAAGTTCCTATTGCAGCGTTCAGGGGCAGTTGCTTGAATGGATGGAGTGTCAAAAAGGGAAGAGCAATACAAAATAGAAGGAACTGCAGTGTGTTAGGGAAGATTTTAGACTCAATATTATTGGACTGTGATTGGTCTACAGAAAGGAGAGGGTGTTTTTCTAGTTTGGCCTCTTTCCACTTTAATTCAGAAGTATTTTGACATTCCACTTCCAATACTTATTGCTGCTCAGCCGCTCTGCTTCATGGTTTATGACTTAATATTGCTTTCAAGAGAATATAGGATTAAAATAGAATACTGGAATTTAGGGCGAAAAATGTGATTTATGAATCATGCCATTTATTGTTGCTTAGGTACTTCAGTAAAATTTATGCAATTTTGACAACTAAGCACATCCATATAGTTTGACTATTCAAATGGAATATATCTTTGAGCAGCGAAATTATATTCTTCTTTCATTAACACCAGAAAATAAATATACTGCATACCAACACTATCAAATGGGGACTAACAATGCTTGAATAAGTAAGGCACAGAGGCAATTCCATTGTTTTTATAAATACTACAGGAAAGGTACCATAATTTGGTCAGTATTCCTCTAATAGCCTCTTAAATGTTATTCCAACACAATGTAGGGATAAGGCCAACATGGCAGCTGTGTGAACAGTGTAAGTAAAACAAGGATGAAATACCCTGTGACATAATGACAAAGAGGAAGCCAGTGTTCAAAGCCTGTATTTGAAAACCATATTCAGCCTCCATTAATTCCATGTGCTCCAGAAGAACATAATTCCTCAGATTTGGATCAATCATCCCAGCCAGAAAGTATGACAGCTTCAGAATGTCTTTATCTTTGTTCCTAGTTGCTTATTTGAGACTTATTTTTCAAAATACACCTAACCTTCTTCATTAATTTTGTTCTGTGAGACTCTGAAAACAGACACTACCCTTCCACTTTCAACAATAAAGTGACAGTGCTTCAAATTTCTTTCCAAGAGACCTTCTTTCACCCTTCTTTGTAGGAGTAACCAGCAAACACAGATAGTCTGCCCACCACTTCATCACCTCTTTCGCCCAGCTTGGTCTGTCTGGATCACTTCCAGGGATGGGGAATTCACAGCCTGTCCCAGTGTCTCACCACCCTCACAGTAAAGGATTTCTTCCTAATATCTAATCCAAACCTACCTTCTTTCTGTTTAAATCAATTACTTATTGTCCTATTGTTGCCAGAACACATCACTATCACTATGTAAGCCTGCAAAATGGCCCTCTATAGCTCTTCAGCAGGCCCCTTTTAGGTACTGGAAGGGTCCTGTAAGGTGTCTCTGGAGCTTTCTCTCCTCAGGGCTGAACCACCTCAAATCTTTCAGCCCGTCTTCACTGGACAGGTGTTCTAGTCCTACAATCATTTTTGGGTACCTTCTCTATATTCATTCCAACAGGTCCATGTTATTCTTATCATTGGGGCTCCAGAGCTGGATGCAGTAGTCCAGGTAAAGAAAGTCTCATGAGAACAGAGTAGAGGGGGAAAATCCCCTCCCTTGTCCTGCTAGCCACAGTGCTTTGGACATGCCAGTGGCCTGGTTTGGACAACCCTGGCCATGTTTAGCCTTCTGGGCTGCAAGTGCACATTGAAGCTCATGTTGAGCTTTTTGTCAGCCAACACTCCCAAGTCCGTCTCCTCAAGGCTACTCTCAATCCATTCTCTGCTCCAGCACTATTTGTGCTCAGGATTGCCCAGACCCAAGTGCACTTGGTCTGTTGAATTTCATGAGGTTTGAATGGACCCATCTCTTAACCCTTTCAAGGTCCCTCTGGATAGCATCTCTTCTCTCCAGTGGGCTGACCACACCACAGAGTTTGATGTAATGGTCACACTTTCTGAGGGTACACTCAATCCCACTGTTCTTGTCACTGACAAAAAAGTTAAACACCACTGGTCACATCACCTACCACCTGAGGAATGCCACTCATCAGGGAATGCAATTCAGATTTGTTGGAGTGGTGGTGGGAGGGAGTCTATAATAATTTTTTAGGACCCTGTAGAAGCCAAGAAGATAAAGGGCTAATATGTGGGTTTCAAACAGTGTTTACTTGATGGCTGTGGAGCCAGCCAAGGGTTGTCAGTAACAATCTCTTTGCCTCACTTTGCTGACAAAAGGAAAGAAATGGATGCCACATGTTGTGGAATCATGGAATCATAGAATCATTTAGGTTGGAAAATACTTCAGAATCATCAAGTCCAACCTTCAATTAGCACTACTGCTATGTCAAATCTTGATTATAGTATAGTTTTTTGGTGTTCAAGACCTTCTCAACTCCTATAGCCTGGTGGAAGGTGAAATAGATGAGGCCACTGTGAGGTAGATGCACAGATAGTTTGAAGGATTATGGAATGATCCAAATTTTGCGAACAGCTCAGAAAGCTCAGTGTGAAGAAAAGGGGGGAACAGTCAGAAGGGTGTCAGTGGTATATTTGAATTAATCTTTTCCCCTCAAATACATCCTCATTTTAACCAAAGATATTTTGGAAACCTGAAATAACTAAGTTTGCTTACTATCTGAAGAACTGAGTGTATGGAAAGAGGGGAGAGATGACATCTGACAGTGCTCCAGTTGAGCACTGCCCACAAAGTGGGCAGAGGACTGACCAGCAGGCAGGAGGGCCAGTTGGCTGCAGGGACTATTGCTTTCCCTCAAAAGCTTCTTGAAGTCTGCATGCAGCTGATTTGAGGGCAGTAACAGTCAGTTTCGTCTGCAGTGCCCTGTCTAAATATTTCTTGTGAAGCCTGCCATTAGAAGTAAATGTACTGCAGAGAGGGAGAAAAATATGTAGCGCTTTGGAAGTAAAAACAAAAGTAGCAGGTTTTAAAAATTATGGTGTATATATCTAAAAAACATGAGTTTCACAGCTGTAACCATTACTCTTTATAGCATCTTTTATAAACAAGTCCTTAAAATACTCATGGGTTTCTCTTTGCTAAAAAATGCAAAACAAACTTGAGATTTGAATGAGCTCACTTTAGTGAATAATATTATGCTGATTTAACCCAGTTGAACATCTGTACAGCGACTGTACATACAAGAAAATAACATTATTCAGTAAACTCAGAATCACAGAATCACTAGGTTGGAAGAGACCTTCAAGATCAAGTCCAACCCATGCCCTAACACCTTTAGACCATCACACTGAATGCCATATACAGTCTTTTTTTAAACACATCCAGGGATGGTGACTCCACTACCTCCCTGGGCAGACAATTCCAGTACTTTACCACTCTTTCCATAAAACCTTTTTTTCCTAATATCCAACCTATATTTCCCTTGATGTGGCTTGAGACTGTGTCTTCTTGTTCTGTCAGTCACTGCCTGGTAAAAGAGACCGACCCCCAACTGACTACAACCACCTTTCAGGAAGTTGTGGAGTGATAAGGTCACCTCTGAGTCTCCTTTTCTCCAGGCTAAACAACCCCAGCTCCCTCAGCTGTTCCTCACAGGGCTTGTGTTCCAAGCCCCTCACCAGCCTTGTTACTCTCCTCTGGACTCTCTCAAGCAACCCAACATCCTTCCTAAATTCCAAATGCAATAGAAGAATGACCTTCCTGATCCTGCTGGCCACACTATTCCTGATCCAGACCAGGATGCCGTTGGCCTTCTTGGCCACCAGGGCCCACTGCTGGCTCATGTTCAGCTGGCTGTCACAAGTACCCCCAGGTCCCTTCCTGCCTGGGCACTGTCCAGCCACACTGTCCTCAGCCTATAACATTGTGGCGGGTTATTGTGGCCAAAATGCAGGACTCGGAATTTGGAATTACTGAACTGCGTCTTATTGGACTCTGCCCATCCATCCAACCATTCCAGGTTTCTCTGCAGAGCCCTCTTAACTTCCAACAGATTGACACATGCTCCCAGTTTAGTGTCATCTGCAAGTTTACTAAAGAAAGACTCAATACCCTCATTCGTGTCATCAATAAAAATATTGAACAGGACACAGACCCTTGAGGGACACCACTGGTGACTGGCCCCCAGCTGGATGCAGCACCATTCACCACCACTCTCTGGGCCTGGCCACCCAGCCAGTTCTTAACCCAGCAAAGAGTGCTCTTGTCCAAGCCTGGGCTGCCAGCTTTTCCAGGAGTGTGCTGTGGAAGACAGTGTCAAAGGCCTTGCTGAAGTCCAAATAGAAAACATCCACAGCCTTTCCTGCATCCACCAGGCGGGTCACCTGGTCATAAAAAGAGATCAGGCTGATCAAGCATGACCTACCTCTCCTAAACCCATGTTGGCTGGGTCTGATACCCTGGTGTCTTGGATTGGAAAACAGGTGTCTGCTAGGGAGGGCAGGAGCTTCCCTTGGAATGAAAAGTGTAAACCCCCTCCCTCTGAATTATTATTATTTTGAAATCAAGGGGCTTTCAGGCAAAGATACAGGGATAGGAATAACAGTTATTTGCTAGGATGTACAACAAGGCAAACAGACAATAACTACAGCATTAACAACAAAACAGAACCAGGGACTCCGTGACAGCCTTCTCAGCCAAGACGGGAAAGGATGGAGGAGAGTCTTTGCTTCACAAACCCCCTAGGGCAGTCAGTCCCGGTGCTCCTGCAGGACTTGGCAGAACAGCTGGCTGGAACAGCAGGGATGAGTAGAAATCCCAGGTGGGTGGATGAGAGAGATATATCAGAAGCTCCACGGCGGTGGCTGGCACTGCCACACATCCCAGCAGGACAGGGAATGACGAGAGCCTACAGACAAAAAAGAAGAAGCAAAAGGAGCTGCTCCATCTGGGTGATGGTGAATTTTCTTCTCCAAGCCGCAACAGCTCTGAGTGTCTCGCTCTCAAGCCCAAGAAACCAGCCAGCCCTCAGCTGCTCCCCGCTCTTCTCCTCCCCTGCCCCCCTTCCCTCTTGGGCCCAGACAAACTCTTTGTGTTTCTCAAGCACCCAACAAGTATGAGCACTCAGGTTTCCCCACAACTAATAGGCAAAAAATTCTATAGGTGAGAAGGAACAACAGGAAGGACACACAAGCCCCAACACCTGGCCATCCTGTAAATGCTGCATGATGACACTCAGTATAAACTCTTCCATTACCTTACCAGGTACTGAGGTCAGGCTGACTGGCCTATAATCACCAGGATCCTCCTTCTCAATCTTTTTGTGAATGGGTGTCACATTGACCAGCTTCCAGTCATCTGGAACCTCACCAGTGAGCCAGGACCGCTGATGGAGAGCGGCTTCACAAGCTCATCTGCCAGCTCTCTCATCACCCTAGGGTGGATCCCATCTGGTCCCATACATTTATAAACATCCAAGCAGCTCAGCAGTTCTCTGACTTCCTCCTCCTGGATATCAGGGGGACCATTCTGCTCCCTGACACCATCAGCCAACCCAGGAGGACAGTTGTCCTGAGGACAAGCTGTCTTCCCACTAAAGACTGAGGCAAAGAAGGCATTAAGCACTTCTGCCTTCTCCTCATCTGCAGTTACTAAGTTCCCTCCCTTATCCAATAAGGAACAAAGGTTGGTCTTACCCTTACTTTTGCCATTAATATATTTGTAAAATCATTTTTTATTATCCTTTACAAAATTTTCCAGTTTAAGTTTAAACTGAGCTTTGGCCTTCCTAATTTTTTCCTACATACTAGCAGCTCCCTGAAATAGTTCCTGAGAGACCTGACCCTCCTTCCAGACATGATACATCCTCTTTTTATTCTTAAGTTCCTTGAAAACCTTGTTGCCCATACAGATTGGCTGTTTGCCTCATTGGCTCATCTTTCTGCACACAGGGACAGTCTGTTCCTGTGCCCTCAAGATCTCTGTTTTGAAGCATGCCCATCTTTCCTGATCTCCTTTGTTTTTAAGGGCTGCTTCTCAAGGAACTCCCTGAATAAGTCACCTACATAAGCAAAATTCTTCCCTCCGGAAGTCCAATGTAAAAGTCTTATTGATGTTCCTCCTGATTTCACCAAATATCAAGAATGCTATAATTTCACGATCACATTTCATGCTCCAAGGGGCCTCCAACCACCACATCTCCCACCAGCCCATCTCTATTTGCAAACAGTAGGTCTAACATAGTCCCTCCCCTGGTGGGCTCACTCACGAGCTGTGACAAAACGTTGTCCTCCACACACTCTAAAAAACTTCCTGGACTGCCTCTTTTCTGTTGTATTAAGTTCCCAGCAGTTGTCTGGTAGGTTAAAATCACCTACAAGAGCAAGGGCTGGTGTTCCTGGAACATTCTTCAGTTGCTTATAGAATAAGTTGTCCACCTCTTCTTCCTGGTGGGGTGGATGATAACAGACTCCCACTAGGAGAGGCCTTGCTGGCATTCCCCTTAATTCTTACCCATAGGCATTCAACTCCATCATCACTGGCTTCAATACCCATGGCATCAAAAGCCTCCCAAATACAAAGTGCCACCCCTCCACCTCTTCTCCCTTTCCTGTCTCTCCTGAAGAGCTTGTAGCCATCCAGTGCAGCATTTCAGCCATGTGAGTCGTCCCACCACATTTCCATGATGGTGACTACATCATAGCTTTGCTGTTGCATGATGGCTTCCAGCTCTTCTTGTTTGTTACCCATGCTGTGTGCATTGGTGTACATGCACCTCAGCTGGGCTACTGATTTCACCTCTAACTCAGGCTTTCCACCCTTGGGCCTGCTTCCAGACAGCCCAGATGCATTTCCTTCTCCCTTCAAAGCCAGTTTAAAGCCCTCTCAATGAGGTCTGCCAGTTCATGAGCTAGAAACCTTCTGCCCTTAACAAAGAGACGCAGACCATCCAGGTCCAGCAGGGCAGGCACTGTAAAAGTTGCCTCATGATCAAAGGACCCAAAGTTCTGCTGATGACACCAACACTTGAGCCATTTGTTGATAATGTGGGCTCTCCTACTCTTTTCATCATTTTCCTCTGCTAGCAAAGGGACTGAGCAGAACATTACCTGTGCTCCTGCCCTATCAACCACTTGATGCAGTGCTCTAAAGTCCCTTTTAATTGCCCTGATGCTCTTCAGTCTCATCACTGCTAGCCTGGAGTATCAGCAGTGGGTAACAATCAGAGAGCTGAATCAGCGCAGGAAGTCCCTTGGTAATATCCTGTACTCAGGCCTCAGGGAGGCAGCAGACCTCTGTATTGGGTGAGTCCTGTTGACAAACGGGGCTCTCTGTTCCCCTCAGAAGGGAGTCACGCACTACAACTACTCTTCTTTTCCTTTTAATGTTAGAGGTGGTGACACATCTGACAGATGAAGGGTAATTGGGAGGCCCACTGAGCAGATAATTTTCTTCTGTGTCATCTGGCTGACCCTCTGGGTCCAGGGCCTCATACTTGTTCTGAAGTGGAAGCTTGGTAGGTGATGGGGATCAGGGTGAATTTTTATTACCTCCCGAAATAGGGATCCATTTCCACTCCCCTTCATCTACCAGGTGTCCTATTGCCTGAGAGTGGGAGGCCTGGGAATCCTCTGACTCCTGGTGGGCATCCCTTAAGGACGGATCAAATACATAACATAGGTTAGCTACTCTAAGGAGGAAATTAATGTCTCTAAAGAGGCTTCAGTATTGTCTAGTGAACTGCAGTGTTTTGAAATATAACTATTGTCATGCATTTTACCTGTTCCACAATCCTCCTTTGTGTAGACTGCCTTTCATATGAAAAATCTCCAGAAATGACACTTGGAAGTAAAGACTTAAGCACTCATTTTTTACATTGCTGGTGTTTTCAACAGATCAATGACATTGTCTTCATTTATACCAGGAGAAAATAGTCATTAAAAAAAAATAAAATCCATTGTAATTACATTGAATTAGAATTAAAGAAAATAAGATAAAACTAAGGAATAAAATATGTTATCAAAAATTTCTTTTCAAGGAAGGTTTGGAAAGAGAGAAGTGAAGCAAAGGAGTGGCAGAAGGAGTCTGTGTGTTGTATAGAACCTGAAGTCTCTCACAAAATGAGCAAAATTATATTTGAATACAGTAAAACTTTATCTCCACACATTTAAAAAGCTGCAGTCAGTGTGATGAAGGGATTAATATGTAGTTTAAATGCACTTCCATGCATTCCAAACATGGAGGAGACTTATAAAAGAGAGAGGACATGGCAGATGCTGAATCCTGCAGGGAACAAGGAAACCTGGCTCATTTTTGCCTCTGGTGGAGGGTCACACTCTGAGATTAGGCTTTCATTTGGTAGGGACCTATATTTGAAGGGACAATCTAATCTGAATGCCTGACTTATTTAGGGCTGACCAAGTTAAAACATGTTATCGAGGGCACTGTCAAAATGCCTGATAAACACTGGCAGGCTTGGGGCATTGAGCACCTTTTTAGGAAGTTTGTTTTCTTGATTTGGGTTCCTGTGAGAGGCTTGAAGATTTCCTTGTCAGCCAGACCATGAAAAGTGAGAAATTAATGGACACCACAGTGGAAGGTGCACATGCAGTGTAAAGCTAGTAACTCAGGACTGTTCTGTCACACAAGTGGAATGCAAACATTTATTTCAAAATAAATAGTCAGGGAGGTGGAGATAGGGATAGAGACAACAAAGCACAAGTTTTACAGCTTTAACCATTATCTTTTCACAGAATCTTTTATGAAAACACAGGTTTCACTTTGGTAAAAAATGCAAAACAAAGCTGAGATTTGAATAAGCTCATTTAACATAGGAACAAGACCAATAGCAAAGGAAGATATGTAGGACTAAGGCTTTTCTGCCTAAAAAAAAAAATCTTAGCAGGAATTAATGGCCAAGTTTTGACAATATTCTATGGCCAAACTCAAGTATTAGGAGCATTCCTAATGGGTGGCTGTCATGGTTTGACACTGGCACAATGTCAGGCACCCACAAAAGTGGCATGCTCACCCTTCCCTGCCACAGCTGGGCAGAGGAGGGGGAGGAAAAAAAAGCAACAAAGGCTTAATGAGTGAGATAAGGATTAGGAGAAATATTTCAAGGGCAAAGCATGCTCAATTTAAATTGAAAAATGAATTTTATTACTAACAGAATCAGAGGAGGATAATGAGAAGTAAAATAAGCCCTTAAAACACCTTTTGTCCCCTCCAGCCCCTCCCTCCTTCCCACCGACAGCACAGGGAGACAGGGCATAGAAATTTTGGTCAGTTCATCACTGATATTTTCTTCTGCTGCTCTGGGAGAGGAGTCCTTCCCCTGTGAGGCCGTGGGGTCCCTCCCATGGGAGACAGCTCTCCATGAGCTTCCTTGGCATGCATCACTCTCACGAGCAGCAGCCAAACCGCACCTGCTGCAAAATTAATTCCTCCCCTCACAGGCAGACAGTCCTCCCAAAACTGCTGCAACGTAGGTCTCTCTTTCCATGGGGTGCAGTCCTCCAAGGACAGGCTGCTCCAGTCTGGAAGCAGGGACTCCCTCTCTCCACTGGCTCTCTCATGGGATCATAACCTCCTCCCGGCATCACCTGCTCCAGTGTGGGCACCTCCCCATGGGCTGGGTGATCTCTGCCTTCTCCATGAACCCAAGGGCTGCAGGGGCACTGCTGTTTCACCACAGTCATCACCACGGCCTGCAGAGGAATCTCTGCTCTGGTGCCTGGAGCACCTCCTGCCCCTCCTTCTCCACTGACCTTGGTGTCACCATGATGCTTTCCCTCACATGTTCTCATCTCCTCCTCTTCTCTGACTAGAAGCAAAAACTCTGTAACTTTGTTTTGATTCTATTCTTAAATATGTCATAAAAGAGGCATTACCAACCTCTCTCATTGGCCCAGTTTTGGCCAGAAGCATATCCATCTTCAGAGCCATTAGGGATTGACTCTGATGATCATGGTGGGAAGCTTCCAGCAGCTTCCCACAGGAGCTATCTTTGTAGCTCCCCTGCTACCAAAAACCAGGCAAAAACAAAACTTAGTGGATGAAGAAAAATGAAATATTAATGATTTGAACATTTGTAAGACAGATTGTAAAGACAGAAGAATTAATTGCGTGTGGATTTCCTAACCTAGATAGAAACTTGCAATTTTTTTAAACTTAGTATTTAGTGTATATTTGAGAAAATTTCTTTGGCAGTCCTAATCCTTACTTCCAGTTTAAAACAAATTGCTATCCTTTCCAGCATAAGAACAGATGAATAGCTTTATCCATGCAACTGTGCTTGTACTCAGCTCTTGTTTGCCCATATATAACAAAAATTTAGCAGGCATTACAAATTGTCTATTTTCTTGATATAGGTTGTCTTTTAGAGGTATATTTAATAGCATGATAATGTCATTTTCTCAAGTCTATGTAGCAACCAATTCTTATTAAAACTATGCATTTGCAAAACAATCTTTAAAGGTTCAGAACCAGATGGCAAAGAGAGAATGTGTTGCACTTAATGGACCTGATATTAAACCAAATCTCAGGTTAGGCATGGCTTTTTAATATTTGAGTCTAGTAGGTTTACCAAGTCCTAAATATTTAGGAGTGGCCTGTAACAAATCCACATGAGAAAAAATAGATGTTGAAAATAGAAGGAAGTGAAGTACCATCAATTAGTTGATTTGGAACTGAGAAGAAAGCACAAAACAGGAAGTAAGACATTAAAAAATAACACCAATTAGTAGGAAAGTGGTCCTGACAAGAACGTACCAGACAATATCTAGCTAGTTCTGAAGCAGTTGATGGTACTATTAAGCTCATCTATAGTGAAAGCAAACAGACATTTTATCAAACATGGTGAATTTGTATGACAACACAACTTTTGGTCATACAAGATGCTGAAACTTGGAAGAACTGTTGAAGAGGTGAAAACTGGACAAATTTGGAAGCAAAATCAAATAATTCATGTTTTATGTAAAATAAATCAGCTTTGGAAATTCTCCAGCAATTCAAAAGGTGTGAGAAATCTTCACAAAAACTTCACTATTGCAGTCAATCCTTGTTTTGTCACAAATATTAAAAAAAATACAGAAAATAAAATATTTCACTTAATATGATTTATTTAAAATGTAAAATTCAGCTCTTTTCTGTAGCTTCCAGACATTTTGGGTTTGTTTTTTTCCCCAAATCATGAAAAAAATCAGAAACAAAGTATTTACTGCAGTAGCTTTTTACTTTCCCAAACTATTTCAGGGAAGAAGAGTGATTTCTAACAAAGTGTTTTTGCCAACACTCACTGTAGTTCACCTTTTTAAAAAAACTTTTTATTGACATGAAATAAATGACATTGACATTGAAGGAATACTTAGGCAAGAAGAGTATTAAAATACCTTGAATACTGACTGCAGCAAAATTGTTATAGAGTCTGTTTTTTGCTCAATCCACTTTTTTTTGTCCTTATTACTGTACAGGCTGATTGTGTTCAGTGTCTTTGTTCTCTGTATAGAATGGAGGAACAATTATTACAGTGAATTCATGAATTCATAGAGCATGCTGAACTTTGCTAATGCTCCACCCACCAGACTAACCTATCTATTTCAGTCACTTCTTTCTCTTTGGTCTCCTACAACTAGGGCAGCAGTTTTTTCTGTCACATGCTTATGAAGAAAAAAAAAAACGGGGGGGGGGGGGGGGGGGGAAGGAACAGATTTATTGTATCACCTCAGGTTCACAATTGTCTTTCTTTCAGCAGGAATGCCAGAAAGTTGTAAACATATATAAAACCTTTTAGCGTGAGTACAGTCTCTTAATTAAAAATACTCTCTCTCTTAAATGTAGCTCTCTCAATTTTAATCTAGTAACATTTTGCCCTGGTGGCAGGTATCCAGATCCATTGTTACAGCGCAGGATGATTCAGTAGCTTTCGAGCCCCACAAGACTCTCTACTTTATCAAAAGTGTGGCAGAGGAGAAGACAGGAAATAAAATGATGAAGGAATAGTTGAAACACAGGAGCTCAACACACCAAGAAAGCTGACTCAATCAGTAAGTCAGAGCTGCTGACTGCGGTAAACCTTAATACCAAATAGCTTGGTATTACTTAAGGGAGTTGTGCAAAAATAGCTAATTGGCAAAGAGGTAGAAAAAAAGCAAAAATGATTCCATCTTCAAGAGAGGTTATGAAAGACATAAATTTTCCCTAGACTGGGTATACCCTATTTTAGTCTGTTGTGGGCACCATTATTTTTCCTGTTTACTTAAGACTTGGTATTATTAGTCATTAAACTAAATTAACTAAACACAAAAGTAAAAACTGGGAGATATTTTACCAAAATGAATACTAACAGACAGCCTTTCTTTCCTTAGTTCTGATTTTATTTCTGAATAGTAATATTATGAAAGTAATATTGACAAGCCTATTGATACTCAAAAATATGCTTTTTCTTCTTAACTGTATATTGAATTTTTCCCAAGCTACCTCATGAGATTGGTAATATGATGTGTAGTCTGTTACTGTTCAGTATTTTGACCAGATCCATAGTATCTGAAAGTCAGTCAGATCTTTGAAATGCTAAATTACTGGACTGATTTCTGTCCTTGGTAAAGGATAACAGCACATGTAACTGACATGCTGCTTGGTCTCAAACTGAGCAAATGAGCTTTGGGAAGGTTGCAGGAGTTCCTAACTGGTCTCTTCCATCTGGAATGATCTCTGAAGGTTATGCAAAAACCATGTAAAGACACTTCCATGGTTACTGCACATGTCTGCTGCAAGGATATGCAGAACACTGATTCTAAGATTACCAACCTACAGTTTCTCCTGAAAGATAAACTCCTTTCTATTAAGATGCATTTCTAACAGATACAGTTGCCAATCTTCTCAACTAATATGAAGTCCAGAGAAAATAGACCAGTGTTTTCTTTTCTCTGAGGGAAGGTAAAGGGCATAAATTAATAAACTATCCCTCAGTATATGTAAAACTTATGGAGAAATTTTGGAAACACAGGGGAATAGAGCATTAAAAGCTTTAGGCAACAGGATATGTGAGAATATAATCAATACCCACCTTTTACAAAGCATTTGGCTATTAACATTCTTATTAGGGATTTGGTACTGATAGTGTCAGGCTGAATAAGAGGAGATAAGGGACAATATAGCTTTTGTACCATAAAGGAAGCTGTTGTTGGATCCAAATTTGCCAAGGAATAAAGTAACAGCACTGGTAGCAAAAGAACCAAATAAAAAAAGTGACAAAACATAACAGGAAAAAAATCGAGCCATGCTGGACATTCTTACCTGTCAGTTTGGCTTTATTCTGAGCTAAATTCAGGAACAGTAAGTCTTCTATCTCTAAATTACAGTATTTGATCATATTTTAAAAGCAGGCTTCTACCACCTGTTCTTACACTGATGAGCTCCTGCATGATTTCCATTTTACCAACGGAATGATCAGTATTGCAAAGCAAATTGCAGTGTGAGCAGTGGTGGCATTCATGAATATCAATAGTGGGGGCACTGATGATCCAGCACTAGCATGCCTGCTGCTTCTGGTAATCAGGATTCAATTTCTTTCTCTCCACTAACTTCTACAGCATTAACAAAGCTACATAAGTTAAATCTGTTTGGAAGATGCAGATGGATGTGAATTCAGTCTCACAAAGTTTTAGCTAAGTACTCTGGAAACTCTCGAGAAATAAGTCTACTAAACTAATATCTATTGCCTTTCAGGAATTGTGTACCATGCTACCTTAGAACAGCCATTTGGTTTGGTTTCTGGTCCAGAACTGGCTCATATCCTAACATATGATGGCACACTGAGTTCAAATCCTAGGCTCCTAGTAATCTCATACTATTCCAATTTTTGAGTTAGCATATTTTGTAAAGTGATTTATCTTCATTTGAGACATGGTAAATCATGCTAACTCACCATCTACATGCTTTTACTCTTTGGCAAAGTCATACAGTAGGAGTCAAGTGACATTTCCCCTACATCATGCTGTATTATTTATTGCTGTGTTAGCTGACGAACCACTATAAATGGCTGCATTCCACAGGTGGTTTCTGCAGGTCACCTGAAAGCTTTCACTGCCTTTTAGAAACACCAAAGCCAACATCAATTTGGCTAGTCAAGCTGACACTGCTGGGAGTTCTCTGAGAAAGTCTGAAGTTTGGTGGTAAAAGGACAAAAACTGCAGTGTTGTTTGTGGCTTCTCACCCACAACCTTGTTCAATCCACGACCCTTTTTTTGCTTTTGTCAGTGAGGAAGCTACAAACATGTGGCCCTGTAGCCCTTTCTTTTCATTTAGAATGAGGTTATACCACCTCTCCTAAGCCTTGTAATGATTGACCCTTGAAAGCATAGGATTTCCTTACCTTACAAAGCAGAGGTTTTTAAACAGATGTAAGGTATACACCAAATATATGGGCAGGAGTTTAATATTATAAGTCTTTTTTTGTTTTAGGTAATGATTATGTGAAAATGTAAAGAATTTTCTTTCTAATATTTTCCATCAAAACAAGGGATAGTAACAGAAACTAGAGTTGTACTTCCATAAGGAATAAAACTATATTGAGCTTTAACCTACTAAAATTGTATATTTATCCTAATTCTCTATAATAGTTAGTTGAAACAATATATATATATATATATATATATATATATATATATATATATATATATATATATATATATATATATATATATTATATAAATCTAAAGCCTGGGGGGGAACATCTGAAATCTTTCATTTAATAAAAATAACTTTCTCTCAGACTTTTGTCTTTTTGCCCCTTCCCTCAAAGAAGAAGTTTTTAATTTAATTATATGTTTCACTAATTTTTTGCATTTGATGTAATCTTTTTTAAATAAAGGAGTTTTGTGGGTCTTTTTCTCTCTGTCTCAGCTATACTTCTCTTTTGTATGGTTAAATAAAGATAAAATCTAGCAACAACATGATTCTAATACTTACAGTTGAACATCCCATATGACTACAAATCACGTACATATATATCAAAAATTGATGTATTAGGGAAATAATATATCCTAAATCTCATTATGTATCAGGCTATTCCTATTTTTTCACTATAAAAAGAAAGCAATAAGAACAGGATGATGTGCTCTGATAGAGACTACTGGATAAGCTACTATGGAGTCAAGAATGCACTAACACCGTAATTAATTAAGAATAATCACCGTTCTGTATTAAATTCTGTCTTTATAAATCTTCTAGTTATTAATAATCATTCACATGCTAGTGTGAAAATTTTGAAGCATCTGAACTGCTTGAATTGACTATTGAAGGCTGATCATATACCACACATGGCACAGCTTGTCTAAGACAGATGGTACTTTTGTTTCCCTTGACTGGATATATAAGCTAATGTAAATAAAAAATAAATATTAGTTACAAATGGAAAAAGAGCTTTTTCTGGGGCTTTAGGCCCTATAATTCCTATCCAGTTAGAACTTTCTGTAACTGTTTACAACATTGAGCTTGTTGGCTAAACAGCACAAAATCTGTGAAGATAAGGCCATTTACAAGATCCATCCATGAAAGCCCTCCTCTCCCATCCTCTCTCCTCACCTCTCCTCTTCTGTCTTTTGGTCTTGACCTCGCAGTAGGTCTAGTCCAGGGATTTTACCAGGAATGTCAGTCTATTTTATCAGGTACAGTTCAAGAAGGTTTTCCACTGTAGTGAGAAAGGAGAAACAAATATAGCATACAGATATGCAGTTGTAAGAAAGAGAAACACACAGAAATGAAAAAGTTAGGAAAATAAGAAACGTAAAAATCTGAAAGGATAAATTCAAAAAGGAATAAAATTTGAGTTTAAAACACTACATTAGAAGATAAGACTAAACAAACAAAACAAAGCAAAACAAAACAATAGAAAAAAAAAAAGCAAAAGAAAAATTGTCCAGCTAAAACCCCTGCATTGATCAATAAAAAAGTTAAAGAGACTTTCATAAAGAAGTTGCTGGCATTTAAAAATTGGAAAGCTTTTTCAGCTGAGGAGAACAGAAAAATCCATAATACATAGAAGGTCAAATAGAAGCAGGAAATTAAAAGAGCTAAAAAAGAATCTGAAGAGCATCTTGCAAAGGATGCTCATACTGATAATGAAAAGTTATTAAAATACATCAAAATTAGCCAGCTAGGGAATGGGTTGGATTGTTTGATGACAAGAGTTTTAAAAGGGAAAATCATGACTGATAAGACATGGTGGAGAAGTTAAGTGAAATACTGTTTTCATTTTTACTGCATGCACAGAATGCTGGGGAATTTCCCACAACTTGTAAATTTTTGTAGCAAAATAGATCAGAGAACCTAGAATAATGCAGGGAAAACAGAGTCCTGAATATAAAGATTTCATGATGGGCTGGTTCCCTGCTCCCTGGTCTAAACCACTCTCTGTGGCCCTGATCCACACTGCACTGCTCGGACTTGATGTGTTTGGAAACTATCATTAACACTTGACAGAAAATGGATCTGTTTCATGGGATATGTAGGCTGTCCTTTCTCCAGTGACTACCTAAGTTAACCTTCCCTCTGGGTTTTTCCCTCAAATTCTTCATATTTCTCTTGGAGCAGATGCTTCAACTAGGACTGAAGCAGTACTCATTTGGTCTCTTTTTGGCAAGAATAGCTTTAATTTCTTCAGCATATTGCAACTTCACACTGAGGATTAATTAATTTTTCCTGTGGGTGGCAGTCTACATGCTGAAATAAAATTTATTTTACTTCCAGTTTCATTGGTTTTGCAGTAACTGGTAAAGCATTAGCTGCTGAAGATTGCACAGAACATCTGAGCAGGATAAATGAAGTCCCTTAGTGCAATGTCTGTAAGTACATGTCAAACATAAAGTTTCTCAGCTACAGAATTTCATGATCAAGTTGGTGTCTGCATATCCCCTGCAGCTATAGAGCTTAACACAAAACCTCCATAATGAGCAGGGAAAATAAAATGCAAAAATAAATAAATAATTGTGACTAGACCTTGGTAAAGAGAGTTGATTCAATGCCACAGGATGCCACCTTTGTTTGTCTCTGTCTTTCCTCCTAAACTGGCAGTGTATCAGGAGCACAAACTTCTTACATACAAATGATTTCTGGACATTCACTTTGGCTTTACCTACTGTATTAACTAAATTCAGCAGTGGCATTTTTAATTTTTCTGAACAGCTGGACAAAATACAATTAGATTTCTCCTATGTTTCAAAAATAACTAGAGGAACTTATTAAAAGAACAACCATAGCAGTGAGAAATATCAAGTTATAAATAAGGTAGCTAGTATGAAAGAGGAGCCTATTGATCAATGTGCTTTGTGCAGAGCTTGAGAAAGTAATCGGTAGTGCTTCTTTCCAAAACATGTTTTAGATAGATCTTATTATCTTAAAGATTAAAAAAATAACTATATATATATACACTTTAATTTTATTTCTCTAAGAATGATGATCTGAGAAGTCACCAGACATCAACTAGCCAACTCCCATTTTTAGCCTATTCTTTTCAAAAGACAGGATAATGATAATAGGAACAGGCTGTTTTTTCTTTTTTTTTCTGAATTCCATGCAGTCAACAAAACATAAGCCTTGTAATTGAAGTACTGGATAAGAACCTACATGATCTACACCCAGTTCCCAGGTTTGCCACAATATTTCTAGACCATTATGGGCAGGTAGTTTGTGTGAGACTCAGTTCACTTCCTTTTTCACAGCTGTAAGACAGACATCAAGGCTCTATCTATTACCACTAGAAAGAAAAGCACCTTCAGAGGTCAGCTCCTTCTTTCCTAGCAAGCCTAGCTTCTGGATGACTAAAATTAAAGAGATGGTCTTCAGCTCTCTATTCCTTAGAGGAAGAGAAATATGGAATGGCATTAAAAGCTGGGCATTCTGGAATGTTTTGCACATGGATGAATACTCAGTACTTGCTATTAGCCTGCCTAAACAGACTCTTTGCAGGTTGGCCCCAAGACAGCAGCATGGAAAACTCACATGTGCATGTCACATACAGTGCAAATCCCTCCCATGGGAATGGAGCACATTCTCTGAGCGCGATAATATTGCTTTCAGAGAGCCTGCAGCTGTGGCTTCCCTCATGGGATGCCAGTTGGTATGGACTGTCAGATGGACTCCTCTCACTTGCTCATGATAGCTTTTCTGAGAGAAATCTCTGATAAAAACTAAATTTGAATTTTGAAACATTTTGAATGAAACTCAATTCAGAGGGGGAGCAAGAGATCCCAAGAGCATCCTTTTAATCCTGCCACACCCTGTACTTTCCCCAGTATTATATGCCAAAGATCATAAAAAGGTGCCTACAAAAGGTGCCTCCACAAATAAAGGAGAAATGCAGCTCAGCCCAAAGCTAATCTCTGCTGTGGAGTTTTTTTGAGCTCATTTAAATAACCAGATTCTGACGCTTTATGCCCGCTAGGATAGTAATGAATTTCTTTCAAGCTACTAACTTTCTTCCAAAATCAAAGTGAAGTCCTGTTTAGCTTCCCATTTTCCTGACTAGGCTTATCCTGTTGATAAATGTAGTTTCCTGCTTTTACTCAGATAAGGCATATAATTACTTGGTAAAACAGAAATGTGATTTGTTTAATTTAATTTATGATTATGAGCTTTTCATAACTACATAAATTTAACTTCTCACTTATAATAAAGACTGTATCCTCACAATACCCTTATAAATAGTCTGTATTATTGGCACAAAATAGAGATATAAAGGGTTTGTCTAGACATGACATTATAACAATCATAAACCTCACTTTCATATGTGGAAAAATGACCAAACCCAATCTTACAGAACTGGTATGGAAGCAAGTCCAGCTTTATAACCTTTTTGAGAGAAAAGGTGTGTCAGTTCACAATGCTCAAATGTAAAATTTTATTTAGGTAAATTTATTTATTTATTTTAGGTAGAACCATAGAATTAGAGCATAATTCAGGTTAGAAAGAAGTTTGGGAGGTCTTTTGTCTCATTACCTACTGAAAGGGGTAGTCAGATATGACAACAGAATAGGCTGCTCAGAGCTTTATACTGCTTGGCCTTGAAAACACCGATGTCTGGACATGGACAGCTTGTCTCATCAACATGTTCCAGAGCCTGATAGTCCTCAAGGTGCATAATATTTTCTTCATCTCAAGTCAAAAACTGTTTTTTTCCCAGTTTGTGTGTACTGTCTCTTGTTCTCCTGCCATTGAGTGCTATGAGGAGCCTAGCTTGGACTTACAGTTGAACTTAATTTGAAAAGTTAGTGATGTATATAGCAAATTATGCAAAAGTAATTGAAATATTCCTGATTCAATTACTAATTGAAATATTACTGATGCACTGTTTTTGTGGTCAAAACATGCACTGAATGGCTGAAAAACAGGAATGGAGACAGTATGTCTGAGTCCAGTTGTGTGTCCTATCTATTAATCAATTTGACTACATTGAAAAGAGCTTCTATTGAAGTGTTGAATATGGTTCACTGTTGCTTTTCATAGACTGTCCTAAGATGGAACCTCAGTTAGGAAAGTGTTACTTTTGCCTTCTGTACTCTTACCTTTCCCTCCCTCCATTTACTCTTTTTGTTGTTGTTGTTGTTTGATTTGCTGCTGTTCTTCTGTGGTTTTATTCTGTTTTGAAAGCAGTTCATTTCAGAGTCATTTAAGAGCTTTTCAATACATATCAATCCTACTTTTTCTATATCATTTGATTTCTTTGTTCTCTGCCTCAGGAAAACATTTTAAAATTTTACCCAGAATGCTTGTTCCTCCATTCTGACCACCTTCTTGGAAAAAAAATATTGCCTTGATCAGTGTCATAATATTCACACCTTTTCTTCTCTCGATATTTTAGTGGTTGGTTATAAGCATGACTTCAATTTTTTTGTTTGTTTTTTGTTTTTTGTTTTCCACTTGAAGGTGAAAGACATATTTGAGGTTTATTACCTTTAGAAAATTAATTCTTCTAAGTGGTGACATTATAATTTAGGTTTATTTAAAATCTCAGTGTTGAAATGAGCAATGTAAATTTTCTTATACAATGTCCCAGTTATTGATTAAAATTGGACTAGTACATTTATCCAAGAATCTTTAAGAATTATTATGACTGAAAATATTAAATAAAATCCTTATTGGTTTTGTACAAAAATAGCCTCTTTAGCATAGAGAAGAGAATACTTGGGGTGGGTAGATCTTAACAATTTATATGAAAACCTGGAGACAGAGGGCAAAGACAGAGCCAGGTTCTGTTCAGCAGTGCCCACGACAGGACCAGAGACAGTGGCCACACACTGAAAGAAGGATCTTTCCTATGAACATCACAAAACACTTCATCAACATAAGGTTGACAGGACATTGCCTTAGGTTGACCAGGGTGGTTGTGGAGTCTCCATCCTTGGAGAGAAAGAATGGACAAAAAACCATCTGGTCCTGAGAAACCTGCTCTAGATGGTCCGGTTTGAGAAGAGGGCTTGGACCGGATGACCTCCAGTCTCTTCCAACCTTGACCATTTGGGAAGAGCTGGGGGGTGGCAATTGAATGGCCTAAGAATATTAATAAGATGGTAATCCTTTGTGTCAGATTTTTGTCCCTATGCATTTCCTCAAATTTCAGACATTGTTGTCAATCTCTTTGTATTTCTGTCAAAAAAAAAAAAAAAAAAAAAGTTGATGACTCTAGTGGATAAAAGTGTCAGTAATGTTAGATTATATTTTACTTGTGATTTTCTGGAATTTCTAAATAATGAAATTACTTCACGCACTATTTCCCAGTGCAATTTGCTGAATGTCATAGTCCTTAAATTACTGGTACAGAAGACTTGAAATTTGCAGCAATTGGAGCTAACAGATATGTGTGGATAATGCACATAGAAAAGAAGGCTCTGGAATATCATTCTCCTTTGGTATAGATTTTAAACACAAGTCCTTTTCCTTCTAGTTTATTGGAGTATATATTTCCTAAAACTGGTATTTTCGAGGAGGTATAGATAGGGATTGTTTGAGAATGCAGGATATACTTGAAGAGCTTTTACCAGTCATTGATTCCTAATACTTTGCTAACCCACTTTAATACTTTAGTTTATTAAAATGGGATGTAACTTGGATCATTTTGGTCTGTACAAGGAACACTGTAGATGTGGGATTTTTTCTATACCATGTGCACATACACATATGAACATATTCCTAAATCAAATGAACATTCCTGTTAAATCAAATTTAATATGTCATTCACATCTGTTACTGTATCCCCTTCCAGTTCCTAGAGAACAGATAAGTATCTGTATAGCAGGTAATCCATAATCCTTCAGATTAAGATTTATGAAAAGATATTTTTCTAATATGTAAATTTTGAATTGGATATGTTAGTATCATTTTTTGCATGTATACTGTAATAAAAACACCATAATAAAACAATCCATATTAAATTTATTTTAAATGCTTTTCCTGTGAAAATTATGCTTAATTTTAGATTTATAAGATCATGTTTTATTCCCTGACACTGTCTTAATTTCATCAATAAAACCATTGTTAACAGTATCACATTGTCAACAAATATTAAAAGCCAGTAATTTCAGTTATGAATATCACATGTGTCACCATATAATTCAAAATCCCAAATGAAACATCTCTGGTTAGTTATTAATAAAATAATTGAAAATATGACAATGCATGTTATCACATTACTAGATACCTATATCTGGGTAAATAAAGTGAGTTCTAAATATATTAATTCAGATAAACTATCACAATCCTCGACAATAGGTTGTTCCTTCCTGAAACTTAGGTCTTTTGAGATAATTTTGCCATTGTAAATAATCTTGTGGAAGTTACTGTTTTTAAGATTATTAACATGATGTACTAATTAAGGAGGAAAGTAGAGCTAAATAGAATGGTGGAACAGTTTCTTTCCATTTTCTGCAGTGTTAGGAAAGATAGGGGTTAACTCTTGTTATTTGAAAAATCTCAGCTTTCAAGATCCCCATGCAAATACTTCTCTCATAAATACATATTTGCAAAAGATTTTGGAACACTATCTCTTTCATCAAACATTATTCTCCTGAATATTCACAGAAAGCAAACAAAAGGGATTGTGAATACTTGCCAGAGCAGATTTACTACATGCAGCTGAAAAAGTATTAGTGAATATGGGATTTTTTCAGTAATCTTGCAGATATTGAGCTTTTCAGGGTAACCAAGTGACTCCGCTGGGTGTCTCTCCCTTTCTTTCACACTTAAAAAACTCCAACACAGCTATGTTTCTACCTGCCTTCCTCTCCATCCAAGATACCTTTCAAGGTAAACAATACATGTATAGAGTAATAACAGAATGCTTCTTGCTGTTCATGAGAGACGTGACTAAAATATGCATCTCACAAGTGGGATATATGTTCCAAGACTGGAACACACTGTCTGATACATGAACCACACAAATTAGAGAAAGCAATGAAACTCAGACACTTGTTGTCTCAGTGATCCAGCCACTATAGACAGCCTTGTCCTAAAAGATCTTCTACAGATCTCCTTAGCTTCTGTATCCATGTTTCCAGCTTGTATGTCTTGTTAGGCAGTGAACCTGTAAAAAAACCAGTTTTACATCTTCATAGCACATATATTTTATACAAAACAGCTGTTTATCCTTACATTTTATTCAAAAGGACTGGAAATATCAAAAAATATTAAAAAGCATGTCAATGCTCATTTGTTATGTAGGTTTTTTTTCTGTGCTTTGGAGGGGTTTGTCTTTCTTTTTTTTTTTTTCTTTTGAGTCCTGTCTCCAGCAAACCAGCCTGGACTTCCTTATGCTTCATTTTGAAATTATGCCACTTCTAGTGTATATATATATGTATATATTATATTTCTAAAATATCAGATTTCCCTCTGCGGTAAACCTGAACTGTTCATGGACATCTCAAAAATAAATCCTTAGCAATCAGGAAGAGCCCTGTAACCTTTCTAATACACGTACTTGAGAAGATGTGCAAAAAGGTGTCTTATAGAAATGTACTTCACCTGCAGGTCATTGGAATAATATTCTCTGGTTTGTGTTGTATCAGTCTGGGTGTGATAACATTGACTCAGAATCTAAAACTGTTTCTTCTCTAATCTTTGAAGAGAAGTGCAGGGAAACATTAAATGCTATATGTCATGCTAGTATTTCCTGGAGCAACATTACCTCCACATTATGATTCTAAAGTTCTGTGGCAATCATATTTAAGATGTCCTGACCAAGGATTCCCAAATACCTTTCAGACTTGCATGAACTATCACAAGGCTTTGAAAATATTTTCATTTGGCTTCTGATCTATATTTAGTAGGTTTAAAAATAACACTAATAACTACGAGAGTGAGCTTTCTCTAATTATGCTTTCAGAACAATTCAATATATTCCACTGTCAATCAGTTGCTCATTTAAATCTGGTGGTAAACCCTTTCCTAATATTGCCCATAATAATTAGTGTACTTCCATGCAGAGACATTTTTAGTTTTTAAGCAGAGCTTTTCAATATATATTTATAAAATCTAGGAAAATACTGTAGAGATTTTATTGGGGTTTTATAATTCAAAGTAAAAGACATTTAGTTCAGATGTTTGACAAAGGACCCATTTAACAAGTCAATCATATGTCAGAGTTGCTGAATGTCCTATGTGAATTCATGCATTCATATATTCCTGCTAGGAAAGTATCAGAGATAATTGATGCACCATGATTCAATTATTCACCTCTAAATCTGTGTATGATATGCCGCTCAGGTGAGAAACCTACACCTTTGTGGACTGCCTAGTTAAGTCAGCCTCCTATGGGGCTCATGTCTAATAGCTATGGTTGTAGTAGGCTTGTCTACCTAAATAAATAGCACCCAAATGAGAGTCACAACAGCCCCATTCCACTGACGGGGACATGAGAAGCAGAGTGAGTACTCTTCCAGCCTAGTACTGTGAATTGCAGAATTTGATGCCTGAGTTGGCAGAACTAGATAAGCAAGCAGCAAGTAGCACGAAAAGGAGATTGTAAAGGTCAGGGAACTTTGGCCATGAGGGCAATTTGATTGCTTACTCCTCCAGGGAAGGTGATACTTACTTTTACTTGCAATTCTCCCAGAGAGAAGAGACAATCTTGTTATCAGAACTGAGGTCTGACCTGTTGGACTGTAATAATTTTAGGGGGTATCAAATCTTAATTATCTTAATCTAAAAAGAATAGCATGTTGGAGGGCAAGAGACCTAAAGGCTATGAGATTTCATTGCAGATAAAGAGGGTCCAGGGGAGACACTGGAAAAAGTAGGTATGTAATTGGAAGACAATAAATAAATAAAGTAATGTGGGAATAAGAAGTGTTTGAATACTACAAGGAAAGGTATGGACAGAGCAGATGGATGACCAAAGACAAAAGTGGCAAACCAGTGTGAGATGGAAACACCAAAAATCTGAGGAATTCCTTGTGTTCCTCCTGAGAAAACACTATTTTTTTGTGCTGTGATTTAGGTTAGGTTTGGTTTGGTTTGGTTTGGTTTGGTTTGAGGATTTTAATTTTAATTATTTATTGCCCACAAAGACAACTACAAAATGTCTCTTTTGGAAGCTATGTTCAGTGCTAACTGGATTCTAAAAGCAGATTCTGTAAAGGTCCTAATAAAGTCAGCTAATGCAATGACAAAAAGATGGGGATGTGAGAGGATAATTTTAACATTACTCTTATAGGGTAATTATCTTTGAATCCTTTGCTTTTTTTCTCATTGTATATTGGAAAGATATATTGTAATCATTAATATGTTTTTAGCTTGTTTTTTTAATGAAAAAAACCACTTAAACAATCAAGTAACTGTGAGTCACCACAGACGGGTTTCTGTTCGTTTTACAACAATGATGAATAGTGTGGTCCCAAAAACTTTATAATTTTAAGGACTCTTTTTTGGAAACATGCCAGCCAGGTCTACTGTTTCAAGTATTCTTTTAGAACAATTAGGAATGAAGATTTAAGAACTAAAGTAATAAATAGGCCAAAGGTACTCAAAATGAGTCTTTATACTTATGAACATATTCTACATCAAGGTAGTCATATATGCCTTTTTTTTCTAATCACCACAAAACATTCACACGCATTTGTCTTATTTGTACCTTCTTTTCTTCTGATATTATGGGACTTGGTATTTAACACATCCATCTCATGAACTTTTCATGGGTCCACTGCTCAAGTTTGTTCAAGTCCTTTTTGTCCAGGTCCCTTTGGATGGTATCTTGTCCTTGTGTTCTTTCAACTGCATCACCCTTGTCACATATAGGTAAAACCTTACAAAAGAAAGGCCTTGTAAAATCATGGTTAAGGCCACGTTACTTTGGCTAAGTATAGCTAGAAGCTAGCCTGATAAGTTCCTATGCAAAAACATATTGAGAATGAAAAGTTTGTTAACGTAGCAAACTATTCTTGGGGAGAAAAACAAGTGCACCTGTAATAAATAACAAAGGATCTGCTCCATAAGAATCAGTAGAAAAATATATAAACGTTATCAGAGAGAAAAGTTTTGATTGATGTGTACACTCACCATTACCAGCCAGTGAACTGAGTTCCTAACCAATTGAAATTAAAAATATAAATGTTTAATAACATTAAACATTGTTAACCATATAAATATAAGCTGTGTGCAATAAAGATTGGGCTATGATGGAAGAAGAAACAGGTGTCACTGTCTGTTTCTACTATGACATCACTCATCTTTGTTTCATTTTTACACTTGCTGTGGCTGCACTTGATCCCTCTGTCTTTGTCATTAATGATGATATTAAAGAGCACTGGTCCCAAGTCACAGTCCTGAAGAGAAACACTTGTCATTAGTCTCTATCTGGTCACAGAGCTATTGACAAAAACTCTGACTGGGTCTATCTGACCAATTCCATATCTACCAAATAGTCCACCCTTAAAATCCATCACTGTTGTAGACATAAGACTGTCAAGCATGACCATGTTGAAAGCCTTACATTGATGGTGACATTGATCAGTCTTCCCTTGTTAACTGTTGCTGTTGCTCTATCCTAGAAGGCCACCAGATTGGTCAGGCATGATTTTCCCCTAGTAAAGTAGCACTGACTGTCTCAGATCACTTCCTTGTTTTATATGGACCTTAATATTGTTTCCATGAGGATTTGTTCCATGATATTCTGAAGCACAAATTTGAGGCTCCACCACTTTGTTGTTCTCTAGGTCTTCCTTTCTACACTTTCTAAAATAGGAACAATGTTTCCCTTTTTCCTGTCACACAGGACTTCACCTGACTACAATAATTTTTCAAATATGACAGAGAGGTCCTTGGCAACATCAGAAAACTCCTTAAAGAGTTGCCAGCTTTGATCAGCTATGCTGTCCTTAAGGACAGTTTCCCAAGGATCCCACTAATTATTTAAAAAGATGAATTTTTTCTCTTCTAAAGTACAGGATCATGATTTTGCTCCACTCTAGGCTCACTTTCTTTCAGATCACGAACTCCACCAGGGCATCCTCACTACAGCCCAGGATGCCTCCAATCTTAATCTCTTTAGTGAGCTCATCTGAATTTGTGAGAACCAGGTGCAGTAGTGCTTCTCCTCTGGTTAGTTTGTCTAACATTTGGATCAGGAAGTTTCCCTCTACACACCACAGGACTCTCCTGGATTGTTTACAGACAATCGTATTGCTTCCCCAGCAGGTACTCAGATGGTTGAAATTCCCATCAGGATGAAAACTTGTGAGCACAATGCTTCCTGTAGCTGAAGCAAGCAGCTTTGTCAACAGACTCCCCTGGTTAGGTGACATGTCGTAGACCCCAACCACAGTGTGTCCTTTGTTGTTTCTGTTGTTGATTTTTACCCATAGATGCTGAACGGTTTGAGGCTGTTGCTCAGAGAGATGGCTCTTCACAATCTATCCCTTCCTTAACAATACCACTGCCCCTCCTTACCAGCCTACCTCTTCCTAAAAGCAACTGTAGTGTTCCAGTTGTGTGATTTTGGTGGGTTAGATTTCTTCAGGGAAATTTCTTCCCATATTTTGTCATACAGATGTCAACTGTGCCTTGATTAAGAGACAAAAGATGTAGCCAGTGTCTTGGCATGCAGTTGGAATGGCTCTGGGGTTGGGGGGGTGAAGTGGTGTGGTTTCCTCAGTTTTTTAGTGGAGGATAGTTCACTCTTTGCTTGCCTTGGAGAGCAGATGGTTGTGGTGTTTGGTGCTGGACTTCTCCTGCCCAGAGGACTTGCTGCTGCTGCAGAACTTTCTTTGCTGTTTCTCCTTAACCTTGGTAAGCCACTGCTTGCAAGAGTAGCCAATGGACTGGGACTTTTCAACAACTGCCTTTGCTGGGAGAGAGATGGTCAGCATCTGCATGGGTGACTCGGGAAAATTGGGCCCCTCCCTAATGGCTTGGGGATGACCTGTAGATATTTCCCTGCTTCTTACTAAACTCTTGGTGTTTCCTGGTTCTCTGCCACTGAGAAGTACATCCTTTTCCCCAACCAAATTTAATTTAAAACTGCTACTAAATGCAGCCAGGTTGCTTCCCAGAACACTCTAACCCCACCTGGTCAGGTGTGCCCCATAATTATTGACTTTTGAAAAGAAAAAGTGATCTCCATATGATGCTTCATAACAGAAATCTAACCTGTGATAACTGGCCCTTCACATCGACGGATTGTACAAGAAACCTTTAAACCTAAGCCTCAGCAAAATTTCTTACAGATATTACTGGGCAGAAAAGTGCAACTTCTCCAGCATAGGTCGGGAAAACAATGGGTTATGGCAAAAATATGAACTCAAGCTCAGGCTACTTTGAAATTTATCTCCAAGTTTTTGGAAAGATGCATGAATTGAATATCCACTGGTCAGGATGCAAACCAAGAATTTTAAGCTTTCAGCGGACACCATTTTTATCACAAAAGAAGTCTATTTGGGTGGAAATTTCCCATTAATATTGTGGTGATTTCTTATAGGTTTGTGTTTTTGTTAGATAAATGCTATAGGACAGCAAACTTCCAGGAGACATATCTAAGAATTATAAACAATATTTTATTTTAATATCTAGTGTTTATCCTCTGCAAATATGCAATTTAAGAGTTTTATTGAACCACAAAGATTGTGTTTGAGTCACTCACAAGTGCTAATCTACAAATCAGTACCACGCCAGTATTTTAAAAAATTGCTTAGTATCATGTGCCTAGGGTTTCAGCTTTTTAGTATAAATTTTGTATTGCAAAAATCTGTAAAAGCCATTTGCTGAATGAAAACCCATTCTTAACTCTGTTTTGAAGAGGCTGGAAAAAATGAAGAGGGAATAACAGAGAGACTAACAACTGCAATTTGGCTGCTCTGAAATAAACCAAAATGATAATTCAGTAAGAAGACTGATTAAAAAGAACAGGAATTAACAACTCCCTAGTTCCTGTACTTCAGGCCAATTCTGATACTGCTAAGATTATTAGGTCATGCAATCAAGGTTCTTGGAGAGGATGCAAATTAAATATTTGTTCTTAGAGAAGGACTAACTTTGTTGTAAAAAGCCTGTGTAGCTTCAGAAACAAGCTGTATGGCAAATTGGCTGGAAACTCTAATCTGAATATGTAAGTTCTTTAACAATATTTCAGGCAAGTTTACAAGAAATCAGCAAAAATTCTATTCTGTCTACAATCAATATAAATGGTCGCAACAGATAAAAAAATTGCGTGGATTTTATAAAAATAGCATTTTCTGACAAAGAAAAAACAAAACCAAAATTAATGTTTTAAATCTTCAACTAGCTGTAGTTAAGCCAGACCCTGTGTCAGCCATTTCACCAGTCCCAGACAGGTTGGTGCAATGGTTTTCAAGTTTGTCAACATTTTATCCTGTAGCCACAAAATTAAAAACAAACAAACAAACAAAAAACTCCCACCAACAAAAAATGAAGGCAAATAAAAAGGTGTTTCCCATTTAAAATGATTTCTTCATAGTTTTTTTTTAATTGACATATATTATCTGCAGCTGTCCGATTAGGTTCACTCAGAAGATACAATCATGGTGAAAGATGTGTAGAAGAACAGAACAATATTTAAATTATTCTAAGACCAAATGACTCTTCTTTCTTTCACCAGAAGCCTATTGACACATCTTATCACAAATATGTCACTATGACCTGTGGATTGTGTTTTTAAATGCACTATTTATTAATGGAGTGTAATGGCCATTGGTTAGTCTCAGTCAATGACTCAGCTCACCAAATAAGGTTCATCCTGCACTAAGTGGTCAAAGGTAACAAAATCAAGAACAGGTAACCACAAGACCAGAGTGTAAACTACATCTCTGAGTTTTCTTGATTTGTTGGTGGTTTAAATCAGATTTTGTAAGTTGGTTTTTTGTTTTTCTTTTTTTGTTTTAATGATTTTATGAGGAAGCACTGTAGACGCCTCTCACATACTATTATAACTTTTTCCCTAAAGTACAGGTAAGAGCTATCACTTAAAAAAACCTGGAAATATTTTTGCACATACTGAAACCACAGTGATTACAAAATTCCTGAAGAAAAAAAAAGTTTTGTACTGTTAATCAGCGTTATGACTCTCATGGTTTTAAAGCAGTAACTAAAAAATTACTAGAAAACTTACTTATTTCTTGCTGTGAGATATGGATTAGAACAAGAGCAAAACAGGCTTAAAACTTAAAAGGAATAAAGTAAGTTTATTTACAAAATCACAAGAATAAGAACACTAGAATAAAACTTCCAGAAAACTCCTTTATCCCCCACTACTCAACCATTCCCTTGTTCACGTGACAACATAGAGACAAAAAAACTTTGGAACTTTGGTGTTTAAAACAGTCACAATTCTTGCTAGAGTCTTTTCATCAGTCTTTGTAGAGAAACAGAAGTCTTCTTCTGCTAATCTATGGAGTTTCTCACAAGAAAACTATTTCTGTTATAGCTTTCTATTTCTCTGATGCCAGCTGCCCAGAAAAATCTGCCATTAGATTCTCTCCTCCCATTTCACATCACTCTGAGGTGTGTTATGGGCCATGAGTCAAGTGATGTAATTTTTAAGGATGAGTTATTCAAAGGCAAAAGTTCTCTTCATCTGTCTCTGAAAGCCTCCCTGGAAACAGAAGTTTTCTTTTTGCTTCAAGCGGCCTCAAATCTTCAACTATTACTTCTCTCCTTCTGTTCTAGCACCTCACTGTATCACAATTACTCCACTTCTTGCTCAAAATCCACACTTTGAACCCTCCATTCCTCCCAATATACTCTGTCATGAATTAAAGGAGTTTTTTGTCAGGACACTGTTGTCCATCTCCATAGCTTTAACAGAAAAGTATTTCAGCTTATAAAGCATCTCCTTTTCTCTACCTCTTCTGAAGCTTAATTCCTTCCTTTACTGTCTCAGATAGTTATAAAATCTCTTTACATGTTGATTACTCTCTTTTTCTCTCTCTGGATATAAGGATTAATCTGCAAGTCTCATCTGGGTAATGAAAGTGTTAAAATCTTACACAGGCTTTGTAGATAGTTCTGTGATCTCTGCCGGAGCAGCAGCTGGAGCTGTCTGCGATGGAAGATTCTTCATGGCTGCTCTGGAGAGTGTGGTCACTGTCTCAGCCCGCCGCAGGTCAAGAGCTTTTTTCTCTCTTTACTCAGCAGTCTCTGGTGAATTCAGTCACAGCAAAAACTGCAGCCGAGCCAGGGACCAGCCTGGCCCGGCCAGAGCCCGGGGCAAGCCCCGCAGGCCCCATCTTCCAGGCCCCATCTCCCGGCTGGGAGCCGTGGCAGGCCCAGCCCAGCCCCTGCCAGGGCCGCATGGCCTGGGCAGGGGAACAGGAGCCAGCTGGAGCTCTGTTACCTTTCACAGCCAGGAAACAAAGAGACAAAGAAATTCTCAGACTTAGGTCTTAAGATGGTGTTCACAGGTTGATCTCACTTTTCAATGGTTAAAACTGCTGTCAATTCTTAGAAATGGCCAGCTGTTGGCTAGGAGAAAATCTCCCATCAGCCTCCAGCAGTGTTAACTTCCTTAGGTGTTTTTTTTTGTTTTCTTAAATGCCAATCTATCACAATGACCCAGGCTTTTCTCAGCAGAAACACATAAATTTCTGTGCTTATTTTCTGTGTTAAATTAACCAGACAGCCCTCTGTTACTTACTGTCAGGGTTTAATCTCAGTCAGCACCTAAGCTCTACACGATCACTTACTCACTTCCTCCCAGTGGGATGGGGGAAAGAATCAGAAAGGTAAAAGTATGAAATCTTGTAGGTTAAGTTAGAGTTCCACAGTAAAGCAAAAGCCACATGCACAGGCCAAGCAAGACATGGAATTAGTTCACTTTCCATGGGCAAGTGGGTGTTCAGTCATCCCCAGGAATCCAGGGTCCAAGACAAACGCCATTACTCCAAACACCTCTCCCCCTGACACCCGCCACCCCCAGTCCTCTCCCAAAGGCCTTGATACTGTTCAAGTGCTGCTCAGAAATGACAAAAGCATCCCTATATTATCAACACAGCTTTCAGCACAAATCCAAAACATTAGATCAGGAATGAGGGAGGGCTGAGGGGGAAGGTGCTTTCATGATTTGTTTTACTTCTCACTATCATACACTGATTTTGATTGATGATAGATTTAATTAATTTTTCTCAAGTCAAATTTGTTTTGCTTGTGATGGTCCCTGGTGAGTGACCTCTCCCTGCCCTTATTTCAACCTACAATCTTTCCTTATATTTTCTCTCCCCTGCCCAGGTGAGGAGGGGAGTGATAGAGCAACCTTGGTGGGTACATGGCATTCAGCCCAGGCCAAACTGCCATAGATGGACAAATTTACATAATTTTAGTAGAAAATTTGGCACAGAATTAATCAAATACTGGCTTTTTTTCCCCTTTGGAAAAGTAAATAAATTAAGCAGAGATGGACATAATATTCACAGCCTATTGTGGATCTTATTTTTATTCTAGGAGACCAGTAAAATGACTCGGCTGGTGAATTAGAAGGAGAATAAAATTTCAGGAGGAGAAAGGTAGATTAACTAGGCAAGTGCACAGGCTATTCTCTTCAGATAGCAAATTGGAGAGATTCATCACAGATCTTCCCAAGAGAGCAACCAGTGAGTGCTCTACTACTGTAGGAGACATTACAATGCTATCCTGCATGGTGTTACTTGTTTATTTTCTCTCACCAGTAGCAGGTTCTATTTTACTCATTCATTGGCATCTTAACTTTAAAATAATATGGTAACACAAGATAATATGAAATACTCCTCTGTTCAATACCCCAGAGCAGTCTGGTGTCAAGGAGCCTGCATTTTATTACTGTGACCAACAGAATTGTACGAATAGAATTGCATGAGAAATAGGAAGCTCAAAAACATTGTGGAAATTTATTTGCTCTTAGTTTTCATTTAATAAAATTGAGCATAAATTAAGTCAAAACCCATGAGTATATTTAGGTCTTGTGCAACAAATAATGCTGTTTATTTTTTTCTTCCTCTCCAAGTTTATCCCTGAAAAACATGGATCTAAGTCTAAATTTGATTAAGGCCTTTAGATTAAGGCCTATGGGCCAAGGCTAATATTTAGCCAGCCTTGGTATATGTCTTCCTAGAGAAGATTTTACTTGTTACTCCTCAAATGCTTAGCTTTCTATGGTGATACCTAAAACCTAAATCTTTGTGCCAAAAATTGCTTTTTAAGTTTGATAGTTTGAAATGTGGCTGCATGTGAATAGATGGCTAGCCTGTTATAAAAAGTGAGAAGAAAGCAGCTAAATTTTGGGAGTTGTGAAGGGCTTAATTCTTCAATTAAGCAGCGTTTTGTAGACATGGGAAATTGATTGCTTGTTACTGCATTGCATATTGAATACAGCTTTGGATTCACTGCATTTCATTCATACAGTTATATATTATTTGGATATCTTACTCCACAGACTCCCTTTCTCATTTTTTTCTCTTTCAAACCGAAGCATCTGTTGTTAGAACATTCAAATGCATATTGCCTTGTGAAAGACTGACAGCATAGTTATTTTTCAAAGGAAACTTTGATTTGATGGTTAAAGATTAAACAGCAGGTATTTAAAATTTCAGTGATATTGATGATCCTCTAATTTTTGAAAGGGTGCATGTGATGATGAGGAACACGCAGCTATTGAAAGAGCTTTGCTAAGCCAAGCAACATCTGGTACATCTGCTTGAAAAATGAGATTTAGTATGAATTGAGTGCTTACAACTCCCCTATTTTTTTCAAGGATTATACTTGAACTCAACTACATGGCACTGGGACACTAAGAAAGTAGCAGCATGATATTTAGTCTGAACTCCTGAATGACTATGCTAAATGATTGAAAAAAGACAGTAATAGAAAAGCAAACTCATACATATTACACAACAATATGTGTATAAAAAATTTCCAAAGGGTTCTGTGTAATCTAGGACTGAGGTTTTTTTTATTTTTTCCTTTCTTTCTTTTTAAATCCACAAATTTAAAGATTCAAAATATCACTTATCTAAGGTAGATAAAAGTCTGGAACACAAATAACTGATTGAATATTTGTGAAAATACAGGAAATAGTTTTATGGTATATATTTAGCTTAGTAAATTGGAAGTCACTCTCAGTTTAGATAAGGACAAGCATTTAAAACTAAACTTTCAGAAAACAACTTTTACTCCTAGCTGAGTAAAGGAGACATTATTCCTAGAAAATATTATTTTCTATTAGATGTCCCTTTATTCATAATGCTCTATATAGAGGTAGCTTTTGACATAAGAGCACAGAATGTGTCTTCGTTTGAACATTGTCGATACATTCCAGTGCCAGGAATAACTCCAGAGAAGCTGTCAGAAGGCTGGCTATTCAGTGTAATTTAAATCAGTGCAGTTCACAAAATCAGCAAAGCTGCACCAAATTATACCAACAAAGGAATGTCCCATACTTAGAAACAACTCATAGTACTGACATATATTTTACTGTCTTTGAGGGCTCTGTGTGCACATGCATGTGTATTTTTTTTACTGTTACTTCTCACTATTTGTAAAATGGGTCTTTATTTGTATAACAGATACTTTTTTTTCCCACTGCTCTCTTCAGAAAATAAATCTGTTCTTAATGAATAATTTTATTGTGATATTAAACCCACAATTTCTTATTTCATCAATAATTCCACAACTATATAGTACTTTGCAATGTCAGACATCTTTGTAGAAAAATCAAGACATTAGTTAATCATATGGAAGCTTTTCATAGTTTTGATTTTTTTTTTAGATTACTTACTTGTTTGTGAAAGACTGAATTCAACAGATTCCACAGATTTTAATCTCCTTTGAGTCAGGTGTGAATACATGCCCCTGAGGGGTGCTAAAATGCACCACATGGTGGGAAGTATTTGTTTTTCACATTGGAAAACAAGATGCAGATGCACTTGGATGAAGGTGGGTTGTACAGTAGCCACTTCCCATCATGGTCTTGTCAGGTTCTGCAATAGGTTGATTATAATATGAGGATACGCATTTCTTAGTATCTGCCCCTCCCCCACATGTACACACATAAATTCCATCCCTGAGTCACAATTTCACCAATTCTTAAAAATTCCAGTACAGCCATAATAAGAGTCAGAGCTATTAAGCTAATAATCCTGATAATAAATAAATAAATAAATAAATAAGGCAGATGCTGCTAAGCAGATGGGAGGGGGATTATCTAAGTAGTTACATCCCAGAGTAGAATTTCATGAGCCATTCATTCAATAACGGTGTCAATTTAAACAACCTTAACCTTTCCCCCTTCCCACTTAGTCATATTGTAATGCTACCTACTCAGTTGTGATGGTAGATGTTCTGGGATGAGAGTCACAGCTGATTTAAAAACAAGACAAGTTTTTTCTATTAAGGTTAATTTTCACCCATGTTATCTATTAACTCAGGTTCACTATGTGATATATGCATATTTATAGCTCTGCACATGAAGGGATAATGTGGAAATAGGGCACAGATGTGAATTCCAAAGCCGTTTAAACAAATACTGCTTAAATAAAAAAAAGTGTTCATGGTACTAAATCTGTAGTGGTGGTGCAGAGACTTTCAGGCATATTTTTGTTATTAAGATTCAGGCTGTCAGTCACTTAGCAAAATATGGTTAAAGGGGTAATGTTGTTACAGCTTCAATGCACCTATGATACATGATCTCCCTTCTGAAACTAGAAAGATACCTTAAAAAAATCAAAGAGCATGTTAGAATTTTCTAGCAATGTCAAGTGATCTAATAAAATATATTCTCTATGACCTTGTCTCAAACAATGTCAAACATTGATGGTGGAGCAGATTTCAATAGGACTGCTGATTGTGATAATGTAATGATGATGCAGCTATGCCCATGATTACAGAATTGGAACTTTTTTCACAAAAATTTCTTTCTGAAAATATAAATGTAGGAGATTTTAAATGTCTGTCTTGTTATTCAGAACTGGCATGCTGCGGTGTATTTCCCTTTAATGGTTTATTCTGTTGTTGCCTATGCTTCAGTCCAAGTTATTCCCTCCTACCCTTGTTGTCAATCCACCCTGATACCTGACTCTTGTTCCTGAATGTTCCCTGTTCCTCCTCCCCTCAGATGTCAATCCTCCCTTGTGCCAACCTCCACTGTAGTGCTTTAGATTTGCCAACTTAATTTCCTGGCCAATGTACCAAATAATGTTGCGGTTTTAAAGCACTAGTTAAAAAAATCACCAGAAAACTTACTCATCTTTTGTTGTGAGATATGGATTAGGAGAAGGGCAAAAGAGGCTTAAAACTTAAAAGGAATAAAGAAAGTTTATTAACAAGACTACAAGAATAAAAAAACAGAAAACCTCCAGAAACCCTTCCTCCCCACCACCCAACCTTTGTTTTGTCCAGCTAACAACTTAGAGACAAAACCTGGTGGTTAAAGCAGTCTCAACTTTGCAAGTCTTTTTATCAGTCTTTGTAGAGAAAGGAGTCCCTTTTTGTCATTCCATGGAGAGTTCTCCACAACAGTTTCCTCATGATTTTCCATTCCCTTGATGCCAGCCACCCGGAAAGCTCTGCCATCATGCCTTCCTCCCATTTCACACCACTCTGAGGTGTGTTCATGGGCCATGAACTCAAGGGATGCCATTTTAAGAAAGAGTTATTCAAAAGCAAAGGTTCTCTTCATCTGTCTCTATGATCATCTCTGGGAACAAAGGTTTTCTCTTTTTTTCCTGGGGGCCAAGGGTCTTCATCAACTCTCATCCGACCCTCTCTGTTCAAGCTTCCCATGGGATCACAACTACTCCACCATCTGCTCAGCTTCATCAATGGATTACCTCTGCTCAGATCTACACTTTGAAATACTTCATTCCCACCAAAATACTCTTTCTTAAATTAAAGGAGTTTTTCAGAACATTATTGTCCATCTCCATGGCTTTAACAAAAGAATATTTCAGCTTATTAAAACATCTCCTCATTCTCTTCCCATCTGAGGCTTGATTCCTTCTTTCACTGACTTTGATGGTTTATGTTGTCTCTTTACACATGGATCATTCTCACTTTCATCTCTCTGGAAAAAGGATTAAATCTGCAGGTTTCATCTGTGTAGTGAAAGGGTTAAAATCTTGCCCAGGTCTTGTGGATGGTCATGGGATCTCTGCCAGGGCAGCGGCTGGGGCTGTTTACGATGGAAGATTTTTTGGTGGCTGGGCTGGGGGAGGGTGGCCAGCATTTCAGTAGCTAAGCTAGCACTCAGAGGCAGCCCGCCACAGGCCGATGGCTTCCCCTTCCCCTACTCGGAAGTCTCTGGTGAAACCCAATGGCAGCAGAATTCCAGCTGAGCCAGGGACTGGCCTGGCTTGGCAGTGCCACTGTACAGGGCTTGGGGGGCTTCCCAAGGGGGCTCAGCACCTCCGGGAAGGGGCTTCTGCCACTTCACAGTCTCCATCCTCCACCCAGGAGCCACTGGAGTCCGGCCAGGCCTGGAGCCGGGGGAATCCACTCAGTCTCCATCCCTGCCTGGGAGCTGCTGGAATCTGGCCAGGCCTGGAGCCAGCTAAAGCCCCTCAGTCTCCATCCCTGCCTGGGAGCTGCTGGAATCTGGCCAGGCCTGGAGCCAGGGGAAGCCATTCAGTCTCCATCCCCACCCAGGAGCCACTGGAGTCCTGCCAGGCCTGGAGCCAGGGGAACCCCCTCAGTCTCCATCCCCACCTGGGAGCCGCTGGAGTCTGGCTCATCCCCCTCCCCCCAGGCCGGACAAGCCATGGCAGGAGCAGGGCCAGCCAGAGTTCTGTTACCTTTCCCGGCTGGAAACAAAGAGAGAGAGAAGTTCCCGGGTTTAGGTTTGAAAGGTGGTATTCACAAAAGTGATCTTATGTTTTAGTGGTTCAAAACTGCTGTCAATTCTCAGAAATGGCCAGCTATTGGTCAGGTGTCAGGCAGAGAAAAAATTCCAAGCAGTCCCTCTCAAATGTTTCACTTCTGTGAAGTCTTATTTTTTTTTCTTCTTCTTCTTCTTAAATGCCAAGCCATCACACCCACTTTGGAAAACCCCTTATCCACGACGCACTATTGGTCCAGGTAACCTGTTCTCCTCCCCTTGTTTTCCCCATTGGTTTATGAATTTTAAACCCCACCTTGTGCTCCTCCCCAGGTCTTCCTCTGATGGGTTAAAATTTCATACCCTCCCCCTGGACCTCGCCCATATGTAAATCCCTGCACAGTTGTGATTTTTGTCTTTTGTCCCTGGACTCTCCCTGTAATAAAGTCATTCTTGGAACCTACGCAAAGGACGTCCTCTTTATCCTTACTTCCACTTGCGCCTGATGAGATCCAAAGTGCTGTAGAGCTGCACCCTGTAGCAGCTGCATCTCTGATACTAACTTTGGAGAGCAGCCCTACTCCATGACTCAGTGTCAGGAGTTAGCTGGGGGAATCCTGGACTGCGTCACTGGCATATGTAAATTTAAGTGCATGAAAAACTTTTCCCTGCAAGTATCTTAGGTAATGAGGAAAGTTTGAAGGAGAAAAATCAATAAATTAGCCTACACTACAGTTTCGTTTTTCTTTTTATCCAGGGGATAAACCCTATGGCTACTTAATGTTGCTCATGGAGTCAATTAATTTTCTTTCCCTATAGTGCATGACCTCCTACTATAAATTATTTGCAGACAACCCTGGTTCCTTTCCCAAATGAATATGGTCACAGACAAATATTTGCATAGTAAATTTACATGTACATGGAGCTGAAGAAAACCTCCACCTACACTTTATTTCAAGCAAGGCTTAGCCTTTTTTCTTAAAGTCCATGCTTAAAATAAGTGAAATCAAGCCATAAAGTTTTCTCACTTGTCTTTTGATATTTAGAGCATCAATGACAAATAAAGAATAACACCATCTTTCACTTACTGCTAATCATACTTTTCAATATGACTAAGGAGAAATTTTATTTCTACCCTTTTTATTAGATGGCATTACCATACGCTCTATGTAACTCCTTTGTGTTAAAAAAAATAGTAAGGAAACCAAAACTCAGTAATTGCAGACTTAAAATTTTAGAAGCTCCACAAGGCATACTTTCTTTCTTCTATCTTTCAGTCAATAAAAGTAAATGCATGGCAAATAGGTTGTTTTAATGGCTAACTGGACGTGGATTCATTACAGGTATTATAAAATCAACATATCAAGCCCCTCTGTTCTTGGCAGAGTTGCAGAATATGGAAATGTACTACCTAGACTTTTCAAATACTTCGCAGCACTGTGGTCTCCTTCCCAAAAGTGCTATCTCTAGAAGACTCTACAAAGGCAAAGTAAATACTTCATCAGAGATACAGTGTGACTTGTGAAGTGGATCTTCTGTGGCTACTGTTTTCTTTAGTGAAATCCTGTTCTTCATTTTCAAAGCTCTTTATTGACAGTACAAGCTTCTGCAAAATAAATCCATATCCAAGTAGGATCAAGAATTGCTTTCTGTGGGGCCTGGCCTGTCTTCCTCTTCCCATTTCTTGTAGGACTGCCTTCAAGGTTAAAGTTTTGCTTCTGGTCACAGTATATGGTTAACATTGCTGTCATGGTTTTAAAGCAGTAACTAAAAAATTACTAGAAAACTTACTTATTTCTTGCTGTGAGATATGGATTAGAACAAGAGAAAAACAGGCTTAAAACTTAAAAGGAATAAAGAAAGTTTATTAACAAAACTACAAGAATAAGTAAACCAGAATAAAACTTCCAGTAAACCCCTTTTTCTCCCACTACTCAACCTTTCCTTTGTTCACATGACAACATAGAGAACTTTGGTGTTTACAACAGTCCCAATTCCTGCTGGAGTCTTTTCATCAGTCTTTGTAGAGAAACAGAAGTCTTCTTCCGCTAATCTATGGAGTTTCTCACAAGAAAACTATTTCTGTTGCAGCTTTCTATTTCTCTGATGCCAGCTGCCCAGAAAAATCTGCCATCAGATTCTCTCCTCCCATTTCACATCACTCTGAGGTGTGTTATGGGCCATGAGTCTAGGGATGTCATTTTTAAGGATGAGTTATTCAAAGGCAAAAGTTCTCTTCATCTGTCTCTGTGGGCCTCCCTGGAAAGAGAAGTTTTCTCTTTGCCTCTCAAGGCCCCAAATCTTCAACTATTACTTCTCTCCTTCTGTTCTAGCACCTCACTGTATCACAATTACTCCACTGTTTGCTCAAAATCCACACTTTGAACCCTCCATTCCTCCCCATATACTCTGTCATGAATTAAAGGAGTTTTTTTCAGAACACTACTGTCCATCTCCATAGCTTTAAGAGAAAAATATTTCAGCTTATAAAGCATCTCCTTATTCTCTCTTCCCTATCTAAAACTTAACTCTTTTCTTCACTGTCTTTGATGGTTTTATGATGTCTTCTTCATGTTGATTGTCTCTCTCTCTCTCTCTCTGTCTCTCTAGGAAAAAGTAATAATCTGTAAGTTGCATCCAGGTAGTAAAAGAATTAAAGTCTTGGAAAAGCTGCAGCTGTTCATGGTGTCAGGTTTCAGTTCAGCAGCAGAAACTGCAAACCAAGCCAGGCCGGCCGGCTCCATTTCTCCCTACCCCCTGCCCTCTGCAGCCTTGTCAGGCCTGGAGTGGGGGGAGGAGGCCGAGACAGAGCCTTGTTACCTTGTCAGAAGCCGGAAACACAAAGGAAACAAGACAGCCCTGGCTTTACATCTTAAGGTGGGGTTCACAAGTTGATCTCACTTTTCAATGGTCAAAACTGCTGTCAATTCTTAGAAATTACTAATAATTGGTCACAAGAAAACACTCCCATCAGCCTCTCACAGCTTCAACTTCCTTAGCTCCCAAAGCTATCTTAAAGGTAAAGTCACCCCATGACAATTGCCTGCAGAAAAATCACAAGTGCTGGCTCTGTGAATTTGTTCAGGCCAGCCTGGCTCTGCACCTAGTGTGTTGGTAAGCTGTCAGAAAGCTATTTCATATATTACCTTAAGCAAGAAGTTTTGGCATAGTTTGCTGTCCCTGCTACATATTTTTTCTCAAGTACCAAGTACTGCAAAAGGACATAGGTTTTGAAGTTCTTCCCTTAGGAAAGTTGCAACAAACAACTAACTTTCTACAAAGCAATATAACCAAATTTTATTCACCTGTGACAGAGAAGGTGCATTGGTGAATGTGGCAGTTCTTATCAGGATGCAGCAACTCAAAGTACAACCTCAATGAATAGTTATTTTATTTTTATCTACAAGGTCCTATCTGCAGACCTTAAGTCCCATTCTAAAACATTAAGAGCTTATCTCTCTTTTTTTTTTTTTTAATTTTTTTTGTCATAGGATCAAGTCTGAATATTTTGCTTTCTTGGAGATTAACTGTTATTTTTGGAAAAGTATACCTTGTTTTGGAAAAGAATTCTGCTGACGTGACCTTATGTGACAGGTAAGAAGCCTTCACCCTTCCCTGGTTACAGAAAAAATGCCAGAAAAATATACACGTCCATTTTTTTCCACATAGCACTTGATAGAATGGAGTGTTTTTGCACAAATCTCATTTGGACAGTGATTCTTACAGCAGACTAAAACCTCACAGAGGCACCAGCATTAAAGGTGGTGACAGCCCATGCTATCACCACTTATACATTGTGCAGAAATTATGTCTCAGCTTGTGAAAAGAGCAAATCCTTTTACTGACAGTCCTGAAGGAGGCCTGTGTTTCAAATGACACACAGGTGTCAAGGTCATGAGAAAAGACATTTTTACTGAAGAAATAATAGCTATCACTTAAAACATCTTCGGCCTTGGGTCTTATGACTCCTGGATTTTGATATTGTTTCACTAGCTTGTGTTGAAATGGTATATATGGACTTTTCAGCAACTGAGCTGTTTTATACAGGAACCTGATAAAGAGCATCCATATTCACCACACTTTTTTTTCCAGATAGCTTCTTTGGATGATAAACCAAAATTGATAAACCAAATTGATTGATAAACCAAACCTTTGGATTGATAAACCAAAATAAAACAAAAATTGAGCTATTACAGTGACATCTCTTCAACTGCAAAATAGGAGTCATGAGGTCATTAGTCATCTTCCACTTGCAGGGAAAATCAAATATCTCGTGTTTTGTTTTTTCTCCTCATTAAGGTTATCTTGGGTTAATTTAGGCTCTTGATACATCCAGTAACTGACAAAGGTGAAACTGTAGTTCTGAAGAAATTGCTTCATTTTCACATGAGCAGTGCAGTACTTACTGTCCTGTGCTATTTTCAGCATTCCTTCGAAGGATAAGGTGTGACTCAACTTTTTTGCTTGTAGTTGCCAAACCAATAATGTAACTCAATAAATTTCCTTCTTTTATCCCTAAACCTCTCTCATTTTGCTTTATTTCCAGGCTTACTAACCCATTGATACAGCCCAAGTTTTGATTTTTTTTTTCTAAATCTGCATGAAGATTTTCAGGGTTAAGTTTTTCTTTTCTGTTATGTTTTTTGAATGACTGTTAATAATACAGTGCTATCAAATTCTGCATTAGTCAGACTTTACCATCGGCATCATATAAGTACACACATACTGATTAAAAAACTGTCAAACAAATTGCAGTGTACAAGAGTCAAGCCTTTGTCTTGATGACATACAGTCATATCCCCAGCAGCATATCCTTTACAAAGTTTTGAAATTAAATCATGAAAGCTGGTCTGATTACAATGACAAGTACAATTAACATTTTGGTAATACCTGATTTTTGGTACTGGTATTTCATCACTATCACAGAACTTGCCCACTGGAATGACCCCAACTTTCAGTACTATTGACATATCTGTTTTGAGCCTAAAAAGGAGAGCTTTTACTTGGATAAATTATCTCAGTCCTAATGGAATTTATTTTTAGACAGATATATTCATTAATTACTGTATTAGAAAGTGACCAACTATGTTAACTTAAAGTGAGGGGTTGCATGACCTTTGTTCATTAATGAGTTGAAGATTTGCTGAAGAAAACCCATGAAATCTTAGCAGCTTACTCATAGAAGTCTAGCTTTTAATAAGGAAAGCTGTAAGCATTTGTGTGAAACATTGGGCACATCAGTTCTGTGACTCCACACTGTACTCATAGGCTTCAAGTTGATTGTCTTCTTTTATTCAAGGGTCTCCACGCTAGAGAGAGATTACAGTCATGACACTGGTCTTCAGAGTCACCCTGTTTTGCATTTGTGTTAGCTTCCCACTGTATTGTCACAGCCCCAGAGACTGATGGGTAGCTAAAAGTTGAAGACATCTGTGGGTTTTCAGTTCACACTGTTTTTTCATTTAGTTTTAGCAAAACTACAACAACAAGAGGCTCTGAGAACCCAGCACATTGAGTTTCTAAACAAGTAGCCAGATAGATCAAAGTTTCAGAGACAGCCTTTATTCTTATGTGTACAACCTTTTAAATGAAAGAATTATCCACGTTTGTATAATTTAATGAAAATTAAGAAAGCTCTAAAAGAGCATAAATTCATAAGAGTTTAACTAAATACTGCTTCCCACCTTCCTTCTTTCCTTTTATTTATTGTTTTTAATGAATGCATCTCATGGTTACTGAGGAACTATTATCAATATCACTTGGAGAGTAGTAAACAAAGAAAATGAACCCAACCCAACCCTCAGAATGACATTTCTTAACTTTGCCCTCAAAAAGTACATGTTAGTCCCCACATGGCAGTGCATGTACTAGGTTTTGAAGGAACATGGCAAAATATTAGGAAAAAAAATAAAGTATACGAGTGAGCTTTAAGCACTTTCTTGGCTTTCTGTTTGGCTTCAGTAAGCTAGACTGATGTGTGGAAGCAAAAAAGGCAACATTTCTTATTCCACCTTCTTATGGGTAATTTACTAGGGGGAGCTGTTTGCACCATATTCTGTGTTGCCAAATAAGGAAGGATAGGAGGTGAGCACTGGGAATCCAGACTGCCCTATGCCTTAGAATGGATAGGGCAGCAAGTCAGAGAAATGCTGGAAAAGAGAAAGACAGCTGTGATTCCCTGTTCATGTGCATTCCGAGAAAATTCCTGGAGTGCCTACAGGACAATTCAGGAGGAACAGGCATGGCAAGTGGGAAGTGACCATCTGGGTGGAGGAGAGAGGAAGGATGCAGGGAGACAGCCAAGAGTCACCAGAGAAGCAAAAGAAAGTCATTCTGGCTTGCAACAGGACTCTCTAGGTTCCCATCAAGCCTTAACACTTGCTGGGATGACAGCAAGGTCACAGAGAGCAAAAGATAGAGGAAGGATGCATTTTAAGCTGTGACCCAGAAAAAAGAATGAAAGAGTGAAAGAGTACTATGCTCACTTCAAAAACAAATGTCAGCTCCAAGCCCTCACTAGCTATAATAGAAACTCTTTCTTCCAAGGTACTTCTTCCTGAGGACCTTTCTCATTGGCTAAGTTGGAAGAAATACTGATCCTTCCTCATTTCAGGACCCCAGCATGTTGACATGAGTGAAAAAATAGTCAAACAAGCCAACATGATTGTCCTAATGTTCATTTCATGGGAAGCCCCAGCACAAACATCTGAAAAAAATGCCCCATTGCTTCCATTTTTTTGTGTATTGAATTCTTTCTCAGAACAAGCCTTGAACTAAAGTAATAATTTTCTTTTTTCTTCATGAACAGCTGTACTTAAATGTCTGGAGGTTCCTCATTCCTTGCATATATTTTCAGGACATTCTAAAAGATTGCGTGGGCTTTCTCCGGGGAGCCTGTCCTGAAGATGTGCAAACACAGCTAGTACTGTCATTCTGCCACTTTCCATAGTGTTATTGTGAGTATCAAAACATATGGTGTTTTTCTTAAAGCTTCAGCTACCAGAGTAATGACTGTTTGTTGTTTACTTAGGTTATCAGCCTTGGAGATTTTAACATTGAGACATTTCACAGACCTTACTTGTGTGAGGCAGAAACTCATCAGATCCTTATTTTACAAATGAAGAACAAAGGCCATGGAAAGATTAAGAAGTCTAAGGTCACTGAGAAGATCTGATGCATGTATCCAGGTTTTTCCAAGTCCTTTAGGCTATTGTCCAAAACACTGATTCATATTTTATTTAGCTTTCACGTAACATTAGCAAGCAAACAGAAGACTAGAATACTTTGATCATGCAAAAATGACTGAAAAGGTTACATCTAAAATCTTAAGGTTCTAAAAAGAAATAAGAGCAAATATTATTTCTTCTTTTAACATTTAAACAAATTTAATCCATTTAGGTCTTGAAGTTAGTAATTAGTAATACTCTCCAGCACAAGAAAAAGGGGAGTTTTCAAAAGAATACTTTTCACAGTATTCCTTAACTCATACACATATGACAGAAGACTTGTTGAGCTGCCTGACCAGATTATAATGATGCAACCAACCATCTCTATATGTCTTATTAAAAGCATAATAACCAGGATCTGGCATGTTCAGTGCTCAGGAGCCCAGTAGAAAGAAATGACAGGTTTTGAAGTGACTGACAAGGACATGACGAAGACCATTTTTGTCCTGATTCAGGAGAAGCTGGCCTTTCAAAAGCATTTTTGCTTGAGGACACTGACCTACCAAAACAGTCAATGCCCCTTATATGTTGAAAAAAGCTTGTACTCAGCAAAGAGAAGGACTGCCTGAGGACAGAAAGAAATGTTCCCTTTAAGAAAGGTGATAAAGTAGTTAACTTAGCAATAACTTTTTGACCCTTTTTACTTCAGAAGAATGGTTTTATATTCAGACTAGATCTACAGTACCCCTTCCCACATAAAGAATGTCACTAACAGAAACTCCCCTTTGCCATTTTTTCTTACCTTGAGGTACACAGGGGGAGGAGAGCTGCTGAAGATCTTGCACAGACCTCAGGGTGGAAATGAAACCGATACAGAAGAGAAAGTTGCAAAATGCAATAAACTCAGTATAGGCTTTCCCTTTGATTCATTTTCCCTTTGCCTTTGCAGACCCGATAGAAAGCCAGCAGAAATGCATTTCTCCCCTTCCAAACCAAAGGGAAACAAAGTATGGAAGCATCCTAACTCCGGACTAAGGAAATGAGATAATATTGAAACCCAGCTGTTTGTAGACACAAAGGGTCCATGTTTCTTCCTTAAGTTTTAGAACTGCTTATTATTTGTTATTTTCTGGGTTTGTTTTTTTTTTTTTTCTTTTTAACTGAAGCACATTATCTTTGGCAGCCTTGGCCCTAACTTATTTGTGTCCTCAATGAGAAGGCACATTTCTTAAAGTACATAAAATATATTTCACCTTTTTTCTTCCCTGTTTTCAGAGCTGTGTTATGCTGCTGCCCACTCAGAATTTAATAGCTGAAAGGAATGTATTCTAGCTCTTGATTCCCCATCCAAGAGTCCTTTATCAGACTGTTTTAGCTGTCCTGGTCAGTAACCTTACCTAAGAAGTAATTTTTAGACCTCTCTTCCATTCCAATAATTTTGACAAACAGCAGTTACTGAGCAATTTAAACCTCCTAGAGCAAATTGTAGGGTTTGCTTTTCACTGAGATGAAATTACACTACTTTATAACTTTGTTTTCTATCTTTTTATTTTCTCCCTGCATTCAAAGAAAAAATTTGACTACCTACAAGTAGTGGCCAAAATACTACAGAAAGCAGGACACTAATTACAGTGGCAATTGAAATAAACCAGGAATCTAGCGTTAGAAGTTTTTGAGACAGAACTTAATTCCTGCTGTAACATACATGCATATCAAACTGAATTTCATTTCCAATTCTGCTAAAATTGATTTAGTAAAAGGCAAGGGCAGCATGATTTACATTGTGGAAAAGCAAAACACTGGAAACTTAAAAGCCTCTAGAGAGAAAAACTAACTCTGATACTTCTGACAGTATAATTTCCTTCCTGATTATGCTTGAGAGAAGATAACTGTTAGAGAAAAATTCTAGAAATGCTGAATTGAAGAAGTACACTTGCTAACTGCTCTGACAGCCTGCTCTCTGATCATAGAAAATGTAAGCACACTGAGCAGAGCAGGGCAGTGTCATGATCTGTATCTTGGATGCTTTGTATTGCTTGAGAAAATACACTTATGCAAAATAAATTTATACATAGTAACTGTGGAATACAAACCACAGTCTGCAAGGACTTTAAAAGGGCTTTAAAAGGGTATTTAATTTTGACTGAAAGTGGATTACACATAAAATGGAATTAAATGGGAGATCACAGTCAATTATGTGAAGTCTTCTAAAATCTGTATTCCTTTTCTACTAGGGGAGTAAAAATACCAAGAAAATCTCTAACACTCACAGCAAACACTTCCAGCATAACTGCAGCCTTAACTACCCTGACATTAGAGGATGCAAAATGCTGTAGCTCTCCCATGACAAGTGATGCAACTTCTGAATACAGTGAGCAGCTCAAAGCTTTTCGCTAATATTAGTGCCACTGTGCATTCCCAGCAGATTCAAACTTCACAGAAGTACTGTGTCTCTTGCAAGCATGCAGCATAGTTACCTTTGATAAACATAAGGATGTAATCTTCGAGTGTCACAGTCTTAGAAGTAAACAAGCACAAAAACTTATATCAACTAGACATTAAAAAGTAATCCTCATGCAATACAAGTATCTGCACTGATCACAAAATCCAAGGCCATATTAATGATTTGACTTTCCAACTTCATCTGTAGTGTTGCCTCTGGAATTTTTATTTCTTCATTCTTCCTATATAGTAAACTAAGGTTAATCACAGTCCTCAAGGTCTAGATTGTTTTCCTGTGATGGGGTGAAAGACGCACACATATTTCAATTTCACCCCACTACAGGCTGCAGAACAGTCAGAGGCTGATCAGGTTCTGGAGTGTGGAGGCACTCCCAAGCTTAATGGATTAGTACTTCAAAGAGCAGAAGTTTTATGTCATGTATACATAACTAGTTCTTATACAAAATAATTTTACCAGACTTTGTTCATCCTTTCCAAACTATTTTTCCTCACTATGGCTCTCACAAAGCTGCATTTTGGCTGCAAAAAAACTCTTTCACTGGGAGAAAAATCAGGGTTTTTTTTTAAATGCAAATATCCCTATTACTCCTGTTAGCAGCATTCTGTGATAAAACTAGGAAGGGAATAATTTCCCGAGGTATTTAAGATGTCCCTTTTCACTTCTTTTTGTAAAAAAAACCCCTAAGAATAAGGGAATTTTGTATTCAAGTTGATATTTCCCCCATTCTTTGACTTATATAAATTTGCATAATGCTATTCATTATCATTTCCATTTTGACTTTATAACCTATATGGCCAGGTTCATCAGCTGTTATGCCACTGTTAGAGCAGATCAATCACTTAAGCCAATTTTTTCCTGTCATACTAATTGTTGACAAAGATTAATTGCTTACATTGCAGTAATATGGTCAAGTTCTGCCAGAAGTCAAATCTCTCCTATTCCTCCCAGATCCACCTTCAGTACAGCTTGTGGTCAGAGGTAATTAATACTGTGTGCATTTTTACTCTAAAATTTTAAAATTTAGAGAAACATTTTCTATGCTTCTTGCATAGAAAAACAACTTCAATCTGCTACAATATGTCAAAATGCTACAGTCAAGATGTTATTTCTCCCTTTAAAACCTGTGGAACAATCACAGAATATATTATATCTCAGAAAAAAAAATACTGTAATGTACAATAACATCCCAGGAGGAATGAGTTTTCTATTCCTTCTGTTGGGAAAACCCTGCTTGAAACATCTTTATGTCTACAAAACATCTATTTATCATTCTTTTTATGATAAACAAAAGAGCTCTCATAAATAATTCTGCTTGTATTTTCCTGGTAGCAAAAGTTTTATTTCTAAGCACCTGAATTTCTGTCAAAAGTTCATACATGTTCTCTGTTTCCCTGGTGGGTTCACTGGAGAGAGACTGAGAAACTTTAGGACCAGGTGCCTGCAAAGGAGATCTGTCATGAGGTACAGCATCAGAGAGAAACCAATCTATCCAGCTTAATGATCCAAATCCTCAAGCTGGGTTTACTTAGTAAAATTTTCAGAAAGAAGTGTGAAACATTTTCCTGGGATTGTCTACAATTTTACAAAACACAGTTTAATGATGGAACCTCAGTGGCCTGTGCCATTAATAGCTTGGTATGTGGGAGAAATTATTTTTGCTTAGGGGAAGTTAACTAAGGAAGATCCCCCTTGCTTGGAAGTTGGTGAGGGTCATCAGTAAATTAAGGGAGAAAAGACAGAGCAGATCTTGAGCTATGCAGAGCATTCAGACTTTTTAGAGGTCTCAGTTCCAATCTAGGGAATTCCACTGATGCCTTCAGCAAAGTTCCCAGGACACTTCAAGCTGATCCTAATTCTCTGTCAGCAATACTCACAGCTCACACAGTTGATGTCAGGTTGAATAAAGTGTAGGCAAAGGGGTGAAAGTCACTTATATGAGAAATCTCTATTTTGCATTCAGAATTAGAACTCTTTTTTCCTTCTCTGTATCTCTCTCTTTTTTTTTTTTTTTTTTTTGTCCTTTAGGGATTGAAAAGAAATTCTGACCTTTGAACAACTTTCTTGAGGAAAATTTACGGTTTGTTTTTACTAAAGATATAAAAAGGAACAAGAAAACAACAGGAGATTTAGAAAACTTAGTGTTACAAAGAAATTGGGAGCCAGACCAGGAGAACTCATCAAGCCCATTAACACATGGTATCCACACTACTTCAATCTGTTGGAAACCATTAGAAGAGTGTGTTTACAAATTAGGTGCTGGGATGGACATTACAACAAAGTAAGGAAGTTTAACTTGTAGTTTAACTTTTCACTGTGTTTAGAGGATTCACAACTGATCAAGCCTGATGGTTGTCTCCTTGTCTCCAGCAGAGACAGGTGGTATTTTTCAAAAGTTGGCATAATTCCAAAATATGCCTATTGCGAGAGCTGCTGAACTCTGGCAGGAGAAAGTGTGAAACTTAATTAGTTATGGACAACTCTTCCCAACATTTATTTCTACAACTGAGTTCTGTGATGATTTTTTTGTTCATAAAATTGAGTGAAGGTGGGAACCCTTCCATGCTTTTATATCTAAAACTGATAGATGAAAGCATTTTTCAATTTTTTCATAGAGATATTAAGAATTTTCAGAATGAAGTAGCAGAATTTTGCACTGCACATTAACTCATAAAAATCCCTTATATTAAAACAGTCAAAAATACAGAAAATCAAATTTAAACATAGAGGTACATTTCCCTAAAATAATTCCAACGACATTGATAAAAGCCCTTTATATATATTATTTCAGCCATATCTGTTGGGAAATTTGCATTTAAGCCTTTGTGAAAAACAAGACTGACTGTGATGTCACAATTTGTAAAGAACTGCAGTATTAAATGCTGCAACCTTGACCAACAACACAGTGTGAATACAGAACAGAACATTCATATTGCAGTATACGATATACATTTTATTTCAGATTTTTTTGCTCTAATTTTAGTAGAAGTTGTAATGGTTTTCTAAAGATGAAACTGTGTGATTGCTTTAATATGGCAAGAATACAATGCCATGTTTTAGTGAAAAGAATGTCTCATGTTCTAAGCTTATGTGTTTTCCTTGAAGGAGTTATTTCTTTTTCTCTTTAGATCATTAATAATAGTGAGCTAACATGACAAATACAGCGTACACTGTATTTCACTACAGTCTATATTATCTTCTGCTTTAGCAAGAAGGCATTTTTAAACTTCTGGGATAGAGTCAAAAACACAACACCTTTCTAGGATTTTAAATAATTAATAGAAAAATATATATTACAAAATTCTGTTGGAGTAGTGCTAGGAAACTTTAAATGTCTGAGGGTGAAATATCTATGTCTTGGTTTTTCATAAAAATAAGTGGCCTCCTGTTACAGGAAAGGAAGAAAAACAAAAAAGCAGACATTGATTTCTAAGACCTACTGAGGGAATACTTCTAAACTAATTTCATTTTTTTTCTTCAATAAGATGGATCAGTACAGTATGTTTGTTTTCTCCTGTAATTTTAAAGCAAGTCTAAAAAAGACTAGTTCATACCTAAGCACCTAGCTTTTAAATTTTTAGTGAGAACAGATATATTTTTATCCTGGTTTAGGGCAAATTTGGAAAAAAAACCTTTGAATGGGGTCCCTTCAGAAAGCAAATTTCTCCCCCAGCTGGTTTGGGAAAAAGATTCCTTGGAGAGAAGTGGAGAAAAACTGTTTATTTAACAGAAATTTAATAATATTAAACAATAAAACCTTTCACTGTTCAGTGAGATGGCAAATCCAGAAAAAGTTCTTTTTACGTGGTGTAGTTCAGCACACTCAATCACTTATCAGTCCCTCTGGCGCTGGAAAGTGTCGAGGCCCAGGCCCCAGTGGGGCACAGGTGTGAGCTACCAGGGTTTGTCTGGGTTTTCAGTCCAGAGCAGGGGGTGGCAGCTGTGGGATTAGAACCCACGTCCCCGAAGGGACTGGAGCCTCAATCCAGCCTTGGAACCAGTCTTACAGGTGCAGAACTTACTATCCAGCATAAACAGAACAGACAATTGGGGATACAAGCATCAATAAGTCATCCCAGGACAATCTTAGATATCAGTGTATACTGAAATTGTTTCTCTTCAAATAACATATTTTTTAAATTATCAAATTTTTAACTTAGATTTTTTTTCCTATAAATAGGAAAATAGATTCTTCTGGGATATTTTAATTTCAGCTACTGTTTAGATATCCATACAGCATTTTTTTTTTATTTAGAGAATATTTGAATATATTTTTTTTCTCTTCCCTATACATTTTTTCAAAGTAGCCCATTAAAAAAAACAAAACTAAGCTTCAATAAAATAAAATTAAAAACAACATCCAACTTCATTAAAAAGGAGACCATTTTGTTTCATATTGTACAATGCATATAAAAAAAGCAATTTCTGAACAAATAAGAATGAGAATTATTTAAATGGAATAAAGGCAATTCTATATGCATAATGAAATCTTATCCATGACATCATGATTCTGTTTTTTCTGAATTTATCAGTTTAAAAAATATGGGGATGATAAGGCAAGTATATGGACATTTATGATAAAGATGTGTTCAAATTTAATTAATGTGGAATTGTTTTTTAATCCTCTACTTAGATGGTTAACTAAAAGCTAATTCCATATGTTTTGAAATATAAATGATACAAAAGTAAATAACTTTTAAATGGTATTTATTTTGACTTGGAGAAGAGTCTAGAATAAAACTTAGATCAGTCGGGAGATGAAAATAAGCTTCAGGTATTCTTCACTGCCTTTTCAATTGTTCATGAACCACACTTTTCACAGTCATTATTGCAAATCCATTTATAGGACAGAAGCTGAGCCTTTACAAAAGCATGAGTTTCTATAAGTGGCTCATTGAAAAGATAGCATAAAAGCCTGGGAAAACACCTTGGTAGTATAAATTACTTTTCGCTTCCATAAATCTCCTTAAGAAACTTAGTAAAAAGGTTGCACAGACAGAAATATAAACAAATAGTTACCTGTGCTTTACAGAACATTTAATTTTCTCATGCATTATTAATTGTAATATCTGGAAGTTCTATATTGCTTTCATTCAGAGAATTTGAAAGCCCTTTTGCAATTAAGAATGAATTACTGAATGCAAGAAAATTATATTCTCTAAAAATGCCAGATCAGTAGCATTTGGATATTTTCTAGCAGTGTTTTCTGAAAGCAGCAATAGGCCAAGGACCACAAACAAATAGTAAACTAAGGATTTTATCATTTTTATTGGGTTTTGTTTTAATCTTCCAGGTTGACCTAATTGTGACCTTCTGGTTTTAAATGATGATAAAAAGTTTCCTTTCAGACTCTGGAAGAGGGGAACTAGGGATGTTAGAAAAACCTTTTATGACAGCAGACTTTGAAAATAACATCTTGTGCAAGTGAAAATGTGGTTACCCAACTGGTTGCAACAGGTCATGAGCAAAAAGAAAACCAAACCAAACCAAACCAAACCAGGTAAAAAATATTAAATAATTCTTCTGACTCCTGGGTCAATATAGCTTAGCTACCAGACATTAAAATGCTTTCAGGCCCCCCACAGCAGAGAACATAACAAAAGGGTTAGTCTTATGCAGGCAGCCAGAAACAGCATTAAGTCAGTTATAAAATGGATTTGGCCTTTGCTGTTAGTGATGGCTAAAGACTAGCAGGAGCACCACTGGATCTTTTTGTCTAATGTTCCCACTTTATTTCTGTGCATGCATACACACAGAAACATATATATATGTAAATGTATATATATGTTGTATGTATGTGTAAATTGTGTTAGGTCAGTTTACACATGCTGGATTATTTCAGCAGTTCAGGTACTGCACAGTGCCGTGGCACCTTGTTCTGTGACAAACTCTACATTTAATAATTTGGTAAACTTCCATACCATAACAACTCATGAGCTCAGCATGCTGTGTAAAATAGGTAGGGATTTCATAATCATGGGATGATATAAAGAATAATTCTGTAGGAAGTATTACAAATAGTACTTCTGTTTGTTGTCATTAATTATTTTTGTTAATAGTAGTGATAAATAGATTTACAGATAATTAATTTTAATATTACTGGCTATTGAAGTTATTGGTATATATTTCTTAAATCCAGAGAGTTCACTGGATTTCTCAGAAATGCCTCTGTAGAATAGCACACTGAGTTTTATACTTTCATTGTGTGTTTCAGGGCTATCAAAAAATTTGGCTTTGCATATTTGAATTCTGATGACAATTTATTGTGCAATGATACTTTAAGCAATCTTCTGGAATTTGCAGGAAATCCCTTTTTTTTTTTTTGCTTCAACATGGAAGTTCTGTGTTATGTAAATTCCCATTTGTATTCTCAACTTCTGTTGGTTCTGGATCTTTGTTGTTGGGTATTTTGTCATTTTCTTGTTGTTGTTTTAATTTCTATCATCAGTTAATATTTTGTAAAAAAGTCATGTAGTAGTCTTGTAAAAATAATTATTCACTTAGGCTTAGGGAGTATTTTATTTTTCTTCCATGTAAGTTTATGTGCATTCATATTTGTGTAAATGCATGTATGAACATTCCAAGACTGTCCAACTCCAAGCAAAATTTAGACTTCTCATGGCTTATTTAGTGACTCTAAATATCTCTCCTACTTAGTCTATTTATTAAGTACACAGGTAGAGGCTTTCTGATAAGTTTCTCTGACATGTTCTGTTATGGATTTTATTGATTTTGAGAAGTTCTGACATCTCTAATGTTGCCATCAGAAGTGTCCTTTCCTCTGCCATTCAGCTCAGGTGTGGTTGTGATATAATCAGCAGAATGCCAAGATTTCTTTTTTGTACCTTGTTTTCTCTGGAAAAGTGTAGCAAACTGATCAAGATAAATTGAAAATAAATATCCCAATCTATGGGCTGGGCTGATGCCAGTGTCCTGGCAACAGCAACAGTGGCAAATAATGAACTAGAAATACATTGATGACTGGAAGAAGTAAGGTTAAGAGTCTCTGAACAGCCTTTCAGTTCTAATTCAAAACCTTAAACAGGGCATGGATGGAAGTACAAGGAGGGGAATAAAAGTGCAGAAAAGGAATTACTGTTCTTAATTACTCATTTGCTAAATGAAATAGTGCATCTTCTGCCTTAAACACTACCAAAAACGAAGTTATAACTGACATAATAATTTCTGTAAAATGGAGGAAAAAAGGATGATCTTCACTTCTTTGATGTTATTAAGGCAGGGTTTATTATCACTCAACACAGCATAATTGAGGCTGGAAGGGACCTCTGAAGGTCTGATGGTTTAACCCTCTGCTCAGGGCAAGTCTAACTTCAAATTTAAATCAGATTGTTCACAACCTCATGCAAGTCAATGTCTGAATGCCTGCGAAGTTAAGACCCAAATTATCCACTTTTATTTTTAACCCTTCTCCATAATGAAACACGTTAATTCAATTGAAAACTCTGTACTAAAAGCCTAAACTGGGAAAGATCAGATTAAGTCAAGCAGACCAAATTAGAAGGTGTTGTATTTAGGTTTTTCTACAAAACCCTAATTCACTCTGGGTATCAAGAAACAGCTTTCAGTTTCCTGATCAGATGTTGTCTTACAGTTCCTACTTTCACTCTACCTCCTAAGCTCATTCAATGCATAAGAAGGGTACACAAAGAGAAAAATAATTACACATAAACACATTATGTCTGACATTTTCTCACTATCAAGGGAAATGTAATAAGTTTTGCTGTCCAAGATAATTTATTTAATTAGAATAGTTCTACTTAATAGCCAATAGTCAAATACAGAAGCCTTCATTTGCTGTTCATTCTATAAATTAAAAAAAAAGTGAGGCCTTTTTAATAAATTTAAAAGGGGCTTATTTCTTTCCTCTTTGTTTCTACCACTCATATTGCAGGTATAGTTATATCTATACACAGAAAAATATGTATATATTTGCATGTGTATGCAAGAAAGACTACAAACATCAGAATTATCTTACAAAAATAAAGGAAATTACTCAGTAAATAATAAATTATCAGTAGAAGTAAACATCAGGACAATCAATGAACACGTTGTGTTCAATCACTTTGGTGTAAAGAAAATTGCTTTTTTTATGCCATGTAGAAAAAGGCTACCCTTATTTGAAGGAATACCTATCAATTAAAGTTCAGAATATCCTAAATACAACTAAGAACAGTGATTGTTTTCTCTTTTCCCCTCCTTTTTGACTCAAAAACATACTAGAGCTCTTTTAATCCAGAGCTGTTGCCTCAGATGAGGCGTAGCGACCTGGTTCGTGAGTGACATGACGGCTAAACTTACAGGCCTGTTGGGCTAATCACACATGAACACCAATGTGGTGGACAGTGAAGAGCGTTTATTTCCGGTGTGCAAGGTTTTATATGACCGAGTTATGATTATGTCATCACCGTGACATTATGGGTTATAGAACTTTGGAGAAAGAGGGGCCCTATCTTCCCGTACAACGCGAGATCTTCCGATCGGCTTTCCCTATCTAACCACATCATCTCCCCCCCGTCCATGAACAGAACTTTATAACTGAATGACTTATGTAATTAACAACAAACCGTGAACTTGTTAGTAATGAACGTGAAATGAAACCGCAGTGTGTTAGTACTCTGAACAAACTATTATGTAAACTCAGGTTAACTATCTTTTACACTGAACTATGCTCTCCCAACTGAGCTATTTCAGCTTTTAAGCTGGCATGTTTTCTCCTCAAAATAAATGCTGTGTTAATAATTGTAAAAACACTAAAACGTGGTTAAAAGTTAACAAACAAATGAGTTTCCAACCGAAACTTAACGCAGTTGTTGGCATTCAACCAACATAATATTAACTGTGTCCAGGCGGCTTTTGATGAGAGCCATCAGTTTGTTTAGTCCACAAGGTCCAAAAATCAGTGCTAAGACTAGCATTGATTGCTGGGCTTCTCTCTCTGCCTTCCGTCGGACCAGTCTGTCTTGTAGCTCAGCCACGACATCTTGCACAACTCTAGCGCGATTCGCGCAGAAGCAGCACTCTTCCTTCAGGGCGGCACTGAGGTGTTTCCGTCGCATGAACCGAAGGCTGAGATTTTGCTCGCCCTGCAAAACAACTTCGGAGAGAGAGGAGACCGACCCCTCTAGAAGGGACATGGATCTCTTAATAAAGTCAGCGGAGGAGTTAAAGCTTTGGGTGTAAATACAAGGGCTTAGTTTACTGCGGTTGCAAACCCACGCTGTGGGCTCGTCATTTGACCGCCTGCTCTGACCGGTGTTTGGGTCAGTGCCGGAAGTCGACTGACTCGAGGTTTTCGGGCTGTGGTGCCTTTTTGTTGGGCTCCGCCCTCTCCCTTTCTCAGGGATGGGTTTCTCCCCTCCCTTTCTCCGCCTTCCTTCCAGCGGGTTCTTTTCCTTACAAGGAGATACTCTAGGGCACGATCCCTGATTGGACTGTGAGCTCTCCTCCCCTTTACCGTCGGCACTGTCCTCCCACTTCCCCTTAGACTCCCGATCGCGTATGTCTGCGTGTGTTAGGCACCATTCACTCCGCCCCTTGCTCCTCACCCCGGCGCCATTTCGCGGCACGTATGGCGGAGGCCTTTCCCTGACATCTCCAGGGCCCACGGTGTCGGGCGCGCCCCGCGGCTCAGTGGCATCGGTACCCCCCGGTGGCAAATTATGTTCCGCGGCCAAACCCGTGTTAGAGCCGGGCGGGCGGGACGGCGACTCGGGTCGCCCATCATCATTAGATGGCCGGTTAGAATCGGTGGGGCAGTCAATAAACGTGGTCTGAGTAGCAGCTCCAACCCCCACCCGTGGTGTAACCTTTAAACAGCTTTGAGCTGCCTTCCAAGTTTCCAAAGTTATGCTTTTCGCAGCGCTTGCATAACTCTCGCCCAGCTTTTAAGGCACTTGCTGGACTTAAAGCACAACGCGTCATCCATGAGCGCCTTAGTACACCTAACCCAGCAATCTGGGTGTAATATATCTACAGGATCATCAATAACGCATAATTCTAGTAATCTGACAACCACGCATTCAAAGTCCCTTGATTTGCAGTTAATACCCCACTGCTTATGCAGCAGCGAAACTACCTTCCCGAGCGACTGCATCATGGCGGTATGGGAGCGTCCTCCCTGCTGAAGTTGGTCCTGCCGTTCCAGCCGTCCCTCAGCCTCCGGCGAGACTCCCGAAATCCGGCCGCTCGAACCCGTGTGTCGGGGAGCGGTCCCGGGTTTCAGCACCACTCAGAGCATTCATTTAAAGAATAATAGCTCTGCTTTTGTCAGCAATAAAGCATTTTTAGAGATTTTTTTTTCTGGTAACCTCTTTCCATTGCTGACCAATAAGTTTGCTGTATTTTTACTTCCAGTAGTCTTGGAGCTTGTTTTTTACTCTTGAGTGTATTTTTTCCAGCTGCCCCATTACTTAATCTCTGCATTCGTTTTTCTTCAGTGCTAAGGACTGTTTCTATTATTACTGCCTATGTGAACCTATACCAATGTGACAGCAACTGAAAATAATTATTTCTTCTTTCCTGAAAATAAGAAATTAATTTCAAACCTTGTCCCACCAAAGCTGACAATTACAATAACAACGACCTCTAACTGTATTTAATTTCTATAATCTGTGGTATGTTTAATGGTTATAGAATAAAATAAAAAACCCCTAGCAACCATGTGTTCAGAAAATAACATTTGTTCTGAGGACACAAGCAACGTAAATAGGAGATAGATCCTTTTGGGTGTCAAACACGTCAGTCAAATGCATTAAGACCTATAAAACCTGTTGTCAAAATCCAATTGAAAGATCCTTGCAAAGTATCAGAAAGATATATAACATACAACTTGTACTAGTACTAATTAATCTATGCTGTGCTCTAAACTGTTATTTTCACAATAGTTTGAGTTATTAAAAGGTGTCCTCAATTATAACCAAAGAACTGAAATCAGATGATCTAACCTTGTTCCTTTTCTGCCCACAAATTATACATAATGGAGCAGCTTGCTGTTGATATATCTTATATATTAGTAAAGGCCTGTATGCACAAACCAGCCTTTGAAATAAGTCGTGATATTAAGGGCTAAAATCCTTGAAACCTTCCTGCAGAAGAGAGAGTAAAGCAAAACAATATCCTTGTGTGTAGGAGAAAAAATGTAAACTGTGTGTGTTAGCCAATAGTAGCTTGCTCTGCCCGCGGACCCTGTAGAACCCTATAAAAGGTGTGCTAAAGATAGAAATAAACGGCGTTCACGATTACTTCTGTGAAGACTGGTGAATAAGCTGGCGGTCTTTCAAGATCTGGCGCCCGAACAGGGACCTCCTGCAGGCAGAGGGGCTTTGGAGTCAGCGGAGCGGATCTGGGCGCGGGAAGTCGTGGGCTTGGATCGGCACCAGATAGGCAGCCTGAGTGCAGTGAGACGCGGTGCGGTAGGACGTGGAAATTCAGGCTGCTGTGGGGGGACCGAGAGGCAAGGGCATAGTAGAAGGGTCACAACCTTCCCTCTCATGGTTTGCCGCTAGCATGGAAGCGGAATGTGCGGCAGCGGAAAAACTGCTTCTTAGCATCCTCGTTAAACGAGGCGAAGCAGCCCGGGAAAAGGACCTGGATATGCTCATTATACGGGCTAATTGTCATGGGCATTTGCAGTGCCCACACTGCTTTTTGCGGTGCAAGAACGGACTGATATATTGGCTCTGATATGGGAAACGGCAATCACGAAAAAGAGCAAGGACACTGTGTCTCTCGGTCGAACTTGGCAGATTGTAATTAATACCTTAAAAAACAGAAAAGCGAGATATGCTGAGGCTGTGAGCCCCGTAGTTCTACCTGCGTCACAGCGGCAGATGCCTTTACCTCCCACTGCTGGGCGAGCACTCCTATCTATGCTGCCCTTGGAGAGAGGGAGGGAGAGTCAGAGAGAAGAAAATAATGAGAAAAATAATTTCCACAGCGAACACTGAAACAACAAACAGAATCTGTTCAGTTATGGCAGGATGTGATACATTGGGAACTATTTGCTTCATTTTTGGAGTCACCTTTAACACTACAATCTTATTTAAGTTCCATCTTTACTACCCTAGAAGAAAGGAAGCCAAATTTAGACTGGTTTCCACCCAAACCAGGGGGACATGGGGGAGCACTGAGGTGTGTGCAGAGAACAAAGGCACCCCCGGGGGTAGAAGCAGTGCAAGAAAGGTTCCAAAGCCACACTGATAAGCTGCAATGATCGCCGCTGTCAGCACCTGGCCGTGACAGACTTTTCGTGTAACATCGCCTGCTTTTGTAAAATCGTGCCCCTTTTCCTCTATTGGCGAATGACAAGAGAGATTGAGAGAAAAAATTGCATTTGTTAAAGTTAACTTTGTGAGGTTTTTTTTTTCTTTCTCTCCATTTTTCCTCTCTGCGAGAGTATGTGGAGAATGTGAAGAAAGATAAGAGCAGAGCTGCAGCAGCAGCAGGGCTGGCAGTCCACCCCCCAGCTCCCTCTCTAAGACAAAGCACCGGGATAATACTCAGTTTGTTAAAACGTCATGATTTATTGGGTTTTCAAAATGTTTTTATATACCCTTTTAGAGTTAATTTTGTGTTTTAAGTAATTATGAGTTTATGCAGTTGCAGTTTTTAGAGTTTTACTAGAGAAATTATTGTGATTCTTTGAAAAAAAAATTAAAAAAAAAAAAAAAGGTGTTTAAAGTGTTTAATAGAAGTTGCCTTGCAATAATTGGTTTTAGAACCTAAGGTTAAAACATGGTATGATTTACAGCTTCTAAGAAAACCTTCCAATTAATGTTATCTACAGAAGAGATTTGTGGTTTAAAAAATAATTAGTTAAGAGAACTTTACTGTACAAGACAAAGTTAAAGTTAGAGCATATATTATCTATTTGCTTGTTTCTTCCACAATTTTAATAAGGTAATTTTAATGTGAGTTCTTTTGTTATATAAAACACATATAACTGCATATATACCAATTTGGATTTTGGATTTTAGTTTAAGTATTGGACTTTATGCTGCTGAAAAGTCTACAAAAGCTAAATGGCAACTTGCCAAATCCTGTGTTGCTGTGGTTTTTCTCTAGAAAAACTGCACTTTAAAATCCTAACCAATCTAAGCATATACTAGGTAAATTCCTGTTATGAATGGGTGTTTTTGGTAACATTTGCAGTTATTGTGAGTTATTCTCAAAGCTAGATGACATAGAATTGTGATGTATTTGTTACATTTTTATAATCTTTATAGTGAATCCATGTTATTATTATATTGTGTTTAAAAGGTATATATCAAACTTTGCTTTTTGTAGTAACAGAATAAGATTAAGTTATGTTTTTATTTAATATAGATTAAGTGTTAGTAGAATTAAGGATAGTCAAGTTTTATAATGTTTAGGCTTGAATGTTTTTAAGTTAAGTTTTCTAACTTAGATATTCTTTTAAGGTTAAGTATGTTATTTCCTTTTGTCATAAATAATTATTGTTAGGTTAAAATATTGTTTAATTTAAATTGTTTTATATTTTATTGGAGACACTTGTTTAAACTGCAAAGTATAGTTATTTTCCTAGAGATATGAAGACAGCCACAACTGAAACAGCTGTGATAGAACACTGATGAACACCTGCTTGTGGATAGAAGTGAATGCAGTCTGTGGCACCCTTGACTTCACCAGGAGTTCTATTGGTTGTTGCAATCTCTGCAGTTTTTGTTTGTTATAGCTTTCTTATTTTTCAATGTTTCCAGAATTTTAAGAAGATGTACCATTGCTGAGAGTCAGCTGCCATGGGAGAGGCTTCAGATTAAACCAACTGCTGCATGGTTTAATTGGTCTCGTACCTGAGGCTTCTGATCATTTGCTTTGTACAAATGCATTTCAACAGTTTGCTGTGCTGTAAGCATCTCATAGCTGCTACTATTGAGAACCTTGTTCTAGAAATATGTTAAGAGGCATCTTTCCAGTTTAAAGCCTAAGGCCCTGGCCAAGCCTTGACTTTACCTGGATGAAATGTTTGCCAACAGATCCAGATGTTTTCTGTACCAAAAGAGTATTTGAGTCAGTTTTTGACTCAGCAATTTGACCCTATTAATATGACAGCTGGATCAATTTTGAAGTGGGCTTGGAGAATCATTTCTGGAGGTGATTATCCAATCCTTCACTGATTTTTTTGTTTCTGTTTGTTTGCTAACTATGGGATGCTGGTGCAGTGTTTTAGTAATTAATAGTAGTTTTATATTACATATCTTATTAATAATGTTTATGATTTAATTGATTTTTAACTGGTATAAGTACTTATTAATTGTGTATATGGTTTTGTGTTGATGTTGATGTTTATAACAGAAGTACATCTCATTTTTATTTTTTTTAAGAAAATGGGGGAGATTGATGCCCTCAAAGCATTTAATTAGTGTAATTCATTAACTTCAAGGAGAGAAGTGCCTGTGTTTTGTTGGCAGGTTCAAAAAGGTCACCTGTCCATCTGACCAGACTGTCTGCCTCTGAACACACGAGATCCAGTGAACAGAGATGCCATCACACAGCCTTGGTACTCCAGACATGGATCAGAAGTGGACCTGTCAGGACACAGTTGTGTCTGAACACTACACAGACAGTTTACCAACAGAGCTTTTATGTTGTTATTATGATGTTGTGTCTCTACCAATTTTTCAGGTATCCTTTGTTTTAAAATTTAGAAGGATCTGAAGAACAACTTGAACATCAAAGCCCTCAGTCACCGATCAGCTGCCAGCTGACATCACGGGAGCAGTGAACATTCCAGGACTGAATCATGCTGGAGAAATTCTGTAGAAGACCTAAGAAAAGTGTAGAGACTCCATTTAACTGTATATAAAGCAAATTGTGGTTGTGTGTTTACCCTTTCAGCAAATTGCTTTCACGCTTAGACTACATATATACCAGAGCACGTGTGTTAAAGGTAGTTAGATAATAGTTTAAGATAAAGAGTTTAGCCTGTGTAGTAATTGTTATGTTAGGATAAAGTATAAGTATTCCCCCTTCAAGAGGTAGTGTAAGCATCTTTGAAAGTTCATTTAACGTTAAAGTTTTAGCTGTGAGTTTGCAAGTATGGTGTCATTTACATGGTAAACTGCTTATGGTAATTGTGTTGTGTATAGTCCTGACCAACTGTCTGCTAACTAACATCCAAAAGTGGCAGAACATATGGGTCACTCTGGCACATTGAACTGGCCAAAGGTCAATGTGTTTGAGCCTAGCCACCCCTGGAGATCCTTTCGCACCTGTCTCGTAGGAGTCCCTGAATGGGATCCTCCAGCATTTAAAGGTTTAATTAGTAACGAGACTCAACTGAATCGATTGGCAATGCTGCAAGAGTGCAATCGCACTGTTGGCTTCACATTAAGACAACTTGAAGCCTGTTGGCAAGCAAAAATTACCAAAATTCTCAATGTTGCAACCCTCAGAAGAATTAGATTTGTTAAGTTCCACCAATACCTCAGGTGGATGGATAATGTTTGAACCCCTGACAAAAAGTCATTCTAACAAAGTAATGTAGCACTGAGCTGCAGTCAACCCTATAGCTGATCTCATTACTACCATTGAAAGTAAAGCCTTTATTTGTGGTGCAATCTCACAGGACAATTACCAAAGCGATTACCTAGTTCCATATTCCTAATCTGTGGAGATAGAGCATGGAATTAGATTCCTGCTAGTCCACATAGAAGACCCTGTTATCTTGGGAAACTTAACTTTGTTCCACCCAAGCTTACATCAATTGTTGAATATAGCTAGCAAAATGAAGAACATCAAACAGTAAAAGCGAAGCCTGAATGAATTAAGGCCTAGCAACTCTAAAAAGGCTTGCTTGTTAGACTAAGGAAGGATTGAACTTAACATCCACAATGTTAAGTGAGCTTTCAGACGATGTGAGTAGTGTACATCATGCAGTATTACAAAATCGAGCTGCAATTGATTTTTTGCTCTTAGCACAAGGACATGGTTGTGAGGAGTTTGAAGGCATGTGCTGTCTGGATCTTACTGATCATTCAGCTTCCATCCATAAGCAACTACAACAGCTACAGGATGGGTTACATGCCCTGAAAGAAGATAGTGACCCCATTGGAAGTTGGTTCGCCAGCTGGGGCATCACCAGATGGTTGAGGTCTCTTGTGCTAGAAGGGGGACGGACTTTACTTATAATGTTAATCGGGATGACAGTCTAAGTTGTATGTTATCTTATCCAAAGTCTGGTTTGTGCAAAAAGAGAAAGGGGGAATTGTTGATATATTTTATATATTAGTAAAGGCCTGTATGCACAAACCAGCCTTTGAAATAAGTCGTGATATTAAGGGCTAAAATCCTTGAAACTTGCCTGCAGAAGAGAGAGTAAAACAAAACAATATCCTTGTGTGTAGGAGAAAAATGTAAACTGTGTGTGTTAGCCAATAGTAGTTTGCACTGCCCACAGACCCTGTAGAACCCTATAAAAGGTGTGCTAAAGGTAGAAATAAACGGCGTTCATGATTACTTCTGTGAAGACTGGTGAATAAGCTGGCGGTCTTTCAAGAGCTTGCCTTTTTATTTCTTCTTACTCACCACATGCCATCATTGTCCATTATAATTTTGCACACACTTTCCTCTCTTAGTGGTGCCCTTTACTTCTGTTCAAGAGGACCACATGAATTATTTGTGTCTCACTCCAGCCTGTGGAGTACACATATAGATGTTAATAGTTTCCAAGGGAAGACATTTTCACTTTTCAGAGAAGAAAGACATGGAGGGGCTGCTGGGGCTTGTGTCATGGGCAGCATGATCAGGAAAGCTTCAAATGGAGCAGGGTATCAATTTGCTGTGTAGGTTAGCCAGTACCTACACTACTGCTGTGCCAAATATGTTCACTACAGGCTGTTTTCAATGTCCCATGGTGCAAGGGATGTCATGCTTCTGGGCTAACCCTGCATCCCCGCTGCACCATGATAATGTAGATACAGGGACACCGAAAATGCTCGGCTGCAGTTTTTTTTGCCGTGACAGAATTCACCAGAGACTGCCGAGTAAAGAAAGGAAAAGATCCTCTTGACCTGCGGCGGGCTAAGACAGTGACCACACTCTCCAGAGCAGCCATGAAGAATCTTCCATTGCAGACAGCTCCAGCTGCTGCTCCGGCAGAGATCACAGAACTATCTACAAAGCCTGTGTAAGATTTTAACACTTTCATTACCCAGATGAGACTTGAAGATTAATCCTTATATCCAGAGAGAGAAAAAGAGAGTAATCAACATGTAAAGAGATTTTATAACTATCTGAGACAGTAAAGGAAGGAATTAAGCTTCAGAAGAGGTAGAGAATAAGGAGATGCTTTATAAGCTGAATTATTTTTCTGTTAAAGCTATGGAGATGGACAACAGTGTCCTGAAAAAAAACTCCTTTAATTCATGACAGAGTATATTGGGAGGAATAGAGTAGTTCAAAGTGTGGATTTTGATCAAAAAGTGGAGTAATTGTGATACAGTGAGGTGCTGGAACAGATAGAGAGAAGTAATAGTTGAAGATTTGTAGCTATGTAGAAGCAAAGAGAAAACTTCTGTTTCCAGAGAAGCTCACAGAGACAGATGAAGAGAACTTTTGCCTTTGAATAACTCATCTTTAAAAATGACACCCCCAGACTCATTTGACCCATAACACACCTCAGAGTGATGTGAAACGGGAGGAGACAACTGATGACAGATTTCCGGGCAGCTGGCATCAGAAAAATAGAAAGCTATAACAGAAATAGTTTTCTTGTGAGAAACTCCATAGATTAGCAGAAGAAGACTTCTGTTTCTCTACAAAGACTGATGAAAAGACTCTAGCAGGAATTGGGACTGTTGTAAACACCAAAGTTCCAAAGTTCTCTATGTTGTCATGTGAACAAAGGAATGGTTGAGTAGTGGGAGAAAAAGGGGTTTTCTGGAAGTTTTATTCTGGTTTACTTATTCTTGTAGTTTTGTTAATAAACTTTCTTTATTCCTTTTAAGTTTTAAGCCTGTTTTCTCTTGTTCTAATCCATATCGCACAGCAAGAAATAAGTAAATTTTCTAGTGATTTTTTAGTTGCTGCTTTAAAACCACAACAACCACACTATTAAATATATGTAACTTGTGAGTGTTCATTCTGATATATCCACATCCTAAGGATATGACATGTTTTTGTTGCATTATCTTTATCTCTCACCAGAGTCATTAGTTGTATGTGATTCTGGAGTGCTGTTTATGCAAAAGAAAATTGCCTACTCTGGTTTTGGTATCAGGTGATAATCTATAGGTATTAGGTGCATAGTCTGACATGTGGCTGAACTGCTACACCTGGAATCTTATTCTTTCATGGGCTGAGCAATTAAGTAATTCAGATTAATTAATGAAATGTTAACACCAAAATCAGATAGTCCTACAAAACAGGTATGTCAGATGTTTCAGTTCTTAGTATTTCCATCAGCATTTCTAATCACCACCCATCCCATGAGTTGTCATTTCTGATGGCACATGCATCTCTTTGCCTAAAGATATGTTGAACAACATATTGTAACCCCCTGAATGTCTGCAGCCCCAGAAAACAGGCTTCCTTTAAAATGATCTTTTAAGTGTTTAACACTTTAAAATTCCTTTGATATCTATACTTGTGAATATTGCCTATTTTGCTCTATGATTTTGTGTTTCAAGAACAAACAAATTTTCTGATTTCTTTGTTATCTAAACATGGAGATCTTGAATACATCAACATCATTTGATGCTTCCAGTATATATTAATATCAAAACTATTTAAATTTCTTGGTCATAGAAACATGTTTATCTTTTACAGGCAGTTACCCGTTAGGGGCTAAACAACTTTCTCATTGAACTCACAAATGCAGGCTCCAAAGACTGTTTAAAGAAATGGTAATTATTTCATCGCAACTATTTAAAGATTCTTCAAGAATGAAGACTAAAATTGCTTGGATTTATTTAAAGCTGAATTTCATCTCTGTTAAATACTGATGAAGCTGAAAGCAGAGAAAACATATCTTACAGCTATTCAGTGAAAACTGTAGTGAAAGAAAATGAAACAAGTATGGTCAGATATATTGTGTTACAGGTTTAGACTACATATTTGCAAATACGGATCTTACTTAAAAAGTTATTGACCCAAGGAAAGAATGCCAGCAATTTAATTTCAGATGTAGCCAAGCATGAAAGAGAAATATTTTCATCTTGAAATTGCAGAAAAAGGGCAATATAAAGGCACACTTTGTAGGTCCATGTGTTCTCTATCTTATCCAAATGGCAGTCACCGCTTTTCATGATGGTCAGTTCTGAAAATACACATCAATCAGGACAATGTTTTGAAGAATGCCACCGAAGTTTCTTCATTTAATTGAGGTTTTTTGGTTTGTGTAGAAATAACCCATGTTTTTCTTCCCTAGACACCTCAGGTTTTCCCTTGAACTGATAAACAACTGTTGATCACAAATTCTTAATGAAGAGTGGGAAGGGAAGGGAATTGGAAGTAGGTGATCTTTAAGATCCCTTCCAACTCCATGATGTCAGGAGGCACTTCCATTTTGGAAAAAAAAATGTACCATCATTTGATTGTCAGCAGTATACTTCTAATAATGTGGATTAAACTATTGTTAAAACTCAGTCATCATACATAACTTGTTTTCTATTTTCTTAGTAGTTTTTGAGTGTTTTAATTGATATGATAATTAAAAATTAAAAGAGGGAAAATATTCATTTAGATGAAAATTTATGGGTGAATAAAACCCGAAAAAGTGAGTAAATTGGCATTTTTTGCCATGGAAGGAAGTCACAAAGTTCTTAAGGGACCTGGTTGAGAACCCTCCTTTTTCAACAAATTTTTAAACAAGCTGGAGGTGGACACAGAGTGTGGTGACAAAGGCTGTAGCCCAGCTGAAAGGAATCGCAGCAGAACTTCATGAAACTAGAACAAAATATGTGGCAAAATTCAATGTAAATATATAATACACATAAAAAAAAAACATTTCTGACTTCACATAAAATGATGGTTTCTTGCATTCACCATCACTTTGCAGGAAAAGAGGTTATCACTGATTACCTAGTTAACAGAATGGGTTATGACTGATTGGATAGCAAGTGCCATGAAAATGTCAGTTTACTGCTTGGTAGTTGTCAGGAAAGTGAAGGGAAGGCCAGAAAAAAATAATAGAAAGCAAACCAGAAAGCATTAATATGTCACTGGTATAAATCCATGGCTACCTCACATCTTGAATTGTTGCATTGCACACTGTCATATTTCAAAAGGGATATAGAGAACTGGAGTGCTCCACAAGAGCACAACCAGGATGATCACCAGAGATATGCTGTGTATTCTCTGTGAGGAATGATTGTGCTGGGACACTGCATGTTGGACCAGTGACATTCGAGATGAGTTATAACGATGATCCATAGGATTACATCTGGCATGGTGAGACTGGAGAGAGTTCAGTGGTTCAAAACCTTGAGAGCACCACATGAAGGTAGGAGAAACCACGCTCAAAATAAGCACAATTAGGTTCTTCATGCAAAGAGCAGCTGACATGTAGAACTGCTGGCTGAAGTACATTGTAGCTGTCAAACAGTTGCATGGATTGAAGAGTAGTAAATGGGCAGAAAAAAATTATTTCTTGTTACAAAGTCTGTGAACAGAAAATAGCTGAAAGCAGGGAGGATGTTAATTTTCCATTTGCTATGCTTGCATCTGATTTTTCCCTTGTTTGAAATAGGATACCTAGTTAGATGGCCTTAGGTCACATCTGATAGAGAATACTGTTTTAAGGCATGGCAAAAAGTGTGAGTCATATCTCTGAATTTGCTGTAAGGGACTCACAGACTAGGACTCACATAATCTGAATTATACTTTCTTTTTTCTCTGAATAATGAAGCTCAAGAGAGTAATTTTTAAGATATATTTTCTCAGCCTCAGCAATTCAAAATATTCCTTTTATTTTACAAAAGCAGTCAATTACTATTATCATTATTTCAATTAAATATGCAATCAATTATTATTATTTATTATATTATCTCTTCAGAAGTGTTGATTTATGGGTACTGTAGAGGACTGCTTTGTCAGATCTGGCACCTGCCCACCTGGCCCTTTTCAGCATGGCAAGAGATATTCTGCAGCATCCCAAGTTCCCTGAATATGTCCTTGGTGAGATTTCTCTGATTTGTCTGGCTTTGATCCTTCCAAGGGGAAGCATGCTTACTCTTTTTAACCACATATGTTTTGTTCCTATTTACTTTCAATAGGAGAAACAAGAAATGTGGCTAGAGCTTGTTATTCAGGGCACCATCTAGAGAAAAAAGTTTCAGATTTCACAACAGTTTTGGCTGATCATAACAATTTATTACCATTAGGACTGCTTAGCACCTATCACAATCTCAATAAGAGTCACCAGTTAAGGATACAGTGTTCACAAGACCATTTTTTTTTTTTTTCAAGATTTCCCTCAGTGCTAGACACTGTTGATGGCTCTATTTCCACAGGTTAATTTTTCTTGGAGTTGGATTTTAGGGTTAAAATTAAGGGTAAAATTTAAGGTATGTTTCTGAAATTTCTGTGTAAATCTAGCTGTCTCAGGTATTTAACAGTGATCCCCTCTCTGCCAGGGAAGTGAACTACACCTATGGTGTTGGGAATCACCCCTGAGGCTTGGGTAATTTTTGCAGGAATGCAATTTACTTGACAAACTCTTCCCTGCCAAAGAAGTGCTGAGGTACTCAGGTTTTAGAGATGCATTGCTTACACATACACTCTTTCAGCTCCTCATCCTGATGTGTTGCTGGCTATCACTGGGAAGATACCACGTGGTAGTAGGTTGCTAGTATTAACACTGACAGTGATAAGCCTGGATACATTTCTGCAAAGAAACATACCTTGAAATCATTATTAGAAGACAATGTAACAACACATCTTGTAAAGTCAGTGAAGCCTTTATAGTTCAAAACCCTGGGGAGAAGGTCTCTTGCCACAAGGACTGGCTGCAGGCTGCATGCTTCTCTAAGTCTCTGCTTGCTTTTTGGCTCTGGCTTGGCCTAAAGACCACCGCACAGGGCACACCTGTAGCGCTCAGGGACAGAGCAGCCTCCTCTTTCCACAGGTTTTGAATGTGAAAGACAGGAGCCACATGAGGCATCCTTCCTTTCTGCTGCTCTGTCACAGCCTTTTTAAAAATAAACAGTGTGCCTTTGATGAAACATAACTATTGAGACAGGTTAAGTATCTGTCACACTCAAAATGAGCCATACAACAGAAAAATCAGGAAGGAAGATTTGATACAGATTTTGGAAGTTGTAGTAGAAGAGTGGGAGTACATGTTATTTTCAACTCACTGCCTGCCTTACTGACAGACAAGAGAGATGTTACCTGTCATAGATGTGTTAGGATTTTAGCTGTGTATGTTTGTTTATTTGGACTCTGGTATAGGTTATTTTTTGACCTGATTAGATAGATACAATAATACAGGAATCATGACAACATATACCAGAAGCTTATGGGGTGTTCCTTGGTAGAGGGGATAAAAGGCTTTTTTATAATTTAATGTCTATATGGTCCATCTTATTAAGATGTATTTCTTTCTATCCTCTTCTTCAAGTCCTGTTCTTATCTCAGTTACACATGTAAACCTTAGGAGTCATCCCACTATATATATTGGAATTGTTAGACATTTTTGTCAATGGAAGAAAAAAGAGTATTTTTCCCTACTTTTCAGATCACTGGCACTAAGAAACATAATGACTTCTCTGGTACTGTAATATTCTGTCATGTCAGTGAAATTACTATTTATTGTACATTAATTTCCTTATAGAATAAGCAAAGGATAAAAGTAGTGGGCACAGTGATCCGCTTTTCTGGATTAAATAACTACTTTTCTTCATAAGACATCATAAACCCCAGTAGTAGTGTACATTTTAGTGCATCAAAGTACTAATATTTTCCTTGTCTCTAGTACACTACAAAAAGATCTTTCAGCATAGATTTTTATTTTGTATTTCTGACAAGTAATTAACTACACGAAGAATTTAATAGAACTTATTTTTTTTACATCTTTTTTTCTTGGGCTACAAAAACATCTTAGCTTTAACAGCCCCATAAGCCTGCAACACTGACCAATAATCACTGTTCTTATCCATTTCCTTTAGCATTTCAGCCTGAATTATAGAAGTACCAGCTTTTCAGGACCTGCTTTAAGCCTCCATTCCAGACTGAAAATATCCCAGAATGTTCAATAAGTCTCTCAGAATACTTGAAAAGCATTTCTAAAAATGTCAGAAATTTAGAACTTTTAAATAGCAATTAGTTTGGAAATGTTCATTAAAAAAAAAGGCTTTGTTTCCCATGTAAAATTACATTCTTCCTGAGTAGCAACAGAGACAGGAAATTCTGGTCAATATAGTTACCTACTTCTTATCAATTTAAAATTCACATCATTTTAATATAAGGAAAATTGTAACCATTTTATTCTTTTACTTGAGATTACGCTCAACAAGAAATGCAGCATCTACCATCATAGTCCAATTGTACAGCTTTGTTAGAGGGAGCTAGTGGGAGCTTATGTGGCCATAACACCAAACCTATAATGAAATTATCTCCTCAGGTGGTGTAAATCTGCTCGAATTCTGTTGTTCAAGTGGAGATAGACAAATTCACATCAGTTGAGAGTCTAGCCTATATCTTTTTGTGTCCTTTTCATTTCTTTTTCTCCCACTGTTATTATTTCTGCTCCCACATGCGTAATTTTTATCTTTATGACAATACTGTGAACTGAATTGTGATGAACAATGCACAGTTCCTGCCCAAGCAATCTTTTGTTCTGATTTATGATCACATTTTCTTCTGAACATTCATCCAAGATTTTAGACAGTGAGGTCAGGTCAAAAGTTGAGGAATGAGTGTTTTGACTTATATAGCATAATGAACTGAGGTCAATTTTGTATCTGAAATAGCCTGCAGAATAATAATTTTCTGTTTCAAGCTTAGGTTTTCTACTTTTTGTCACAAAAGCACCTATCTACTCTGCTTTAATCAATATAATTCATTTTTCTGGTTGATAAATGACCTCAATAATGTTGTTATTCATTCAGCATTGAACTAATGGGCAACTCCTTCATAATACTAGGCATACAGAGAACACACTAAATGCATTAGTAATCACAGTCAGGAAAAAGAAATCTTATATCACTTTTTTTGCTGCGAGATCTAGGCTAACATAGAAAAAACTGAAAAGGGAAAAGAGGCTCATTATCAATTGGTTTAGATTGATACATTGTATGATATCTCTTCTGTAGAAGATCTGTATAAATCAGTTCAGAATATGTATTTTCGATTCAGGATTTAGAAAGGAAAGATAAGTCAATAAGGACTGGTAAACAATTGCAACTGTGCTGATGCAACGTACAGATCTTTTAAATAAGGATTTCTATTTGGTACCTTTTTAGTTCAGAAAAGCACTTATTCTCAGAAATTTACTCCAGGATAGATAACCCAAAACCCATAAACAATACTGTTTTGAAGATTATATGTTATGGTATTTATATATTTATAAATAAGGAATATATTATTCAGTAATAATAAGTATTTATTATTATAAATTGGATTGAGCTTTGAGTAACCTGATCTAATTAAAGATGTCCCTGATCATTGCAGGGAGATTAGACTAGGTGGCTTTTAAAGGTCCCCTCCAACCCAAGTATTCTATGTGTCTGCAATTAGAGTAGGTAACTCTTACATTTTTAGCCAAGAAAATACTTTCTGCCTTATGAGAGTATTGGGCAACAGAGGATGTTTCTTCCTAATAGGTAAAAGGATCCTTTCTGAACCAAAGGAAGAGGAAAGAGAAAAATTCCACATTATGAGGGCAGGAAAAATGTCATCAATATAGGGAAAAAAAGAGAAAGCTCTATTCTTAGACTGGATAAAGAAATCTGCTTTGACAACTTTTCCTCATATTGCACTAATATTCCCACCCTATACCACTGCTCAGACATAAATGATGAAACAGTCTTGCAAAAATACAGTGTTCCAATTTTCATAAAAATGGAAAGCTGCAGAAGTCACAGGTGGGGTTCCCTATGTATACTGCCTTCATCTGGCACTTACTGCATCATATAGCATCAAGGTGCTGTTGTTATAAGCTGTTAACTGTGCAAGAGAGTCCTTAGCTGTGTCTCCACAGCATGGAAGTATCAGCTTGTCTACCCAAGACACAGCTTGAAATGGAAGATGAAACATGAGTGTGTGCTGACAATGTTACATTGGCTGTTTCACTGTACCATTTCATTGGTTGTTGTCATATTTTATCCACAAATGAAGACCTTATATGACAATTCAGGAAAGAAAGTGTTTTCAATCTTATTTCTTTCATCATAGTTATGTAAAGAACTGCCCAAGAGAAGTTCTGAAATGCTAAGAGCCATCTTCCACAGAGCATCTGGTAGGTGTCTATTTGAAATTTACACTGATAACAGATTGAAACATGCTCACCACCTAAATACTTCAATTAAAGCTAAAACAGTTGAGGGAAAGAAAATTGTGTCAGTGCATTTCTTACTCATTCCTGTTTTTATCAGAACTCTCAGAAAAAGATCTCAGAGAAATTTGGTACCAATCCACATCTCTGTATCAATTAATGACATCTGTTTGTAGAAATTGTCAAATGTATAAATAAAGACAAGCAAAAAGAAATCTGCCAGGATGAAAACAGTTGCAGGATATAAAAGTGGAATATGCTGTATGTCTGACTCTCAAAATGGCCCTTGAAAATGTAATTGCATTGGAGAGAATTTCTGCTCATGCAGAGCATATACAGCTGAATGTCAGGATCAAATGCAAATCCTTTTGAGTCAGTTTGAATCTTCAGACTGAATTGGTCACTTTACTGCTGCATGATATAAGGGAAATAAGGGTATAAAAAGATGTGAAAACAGAAGATTAGGTGCAAGGGGTGAAATTCTGTTCTTAGCTACAATCAGTGAGTGTTCTGCTGTGTCCTTCAATGCAGTGTGAAATAAGTTGCAAGCATTTAGCCAAGTCTAGCAGCAATTGCCAAGTTTTTTAGCAAAAAAAATTGAAAAAGATGTGAAATAGAGTCACATGAAAGCTGATTTGATGACTACTTAACTTTTTTATAAAGTAAAGTAGTCTTATAAAGCTTTTACATAAAGCCCACTGTCTAACATCAAGTGGAACCAGTCTGAATGGTTTCATGATCTGCATACAAATGTTCCTTTAATAAATTAATAAAGCATAAATATACAGCCTAATTATGACCTGAAAGGAAACTAAATTTTGAATTGAAAAGAAATCCAAAAAATTAGACTTCTTTCTTTAGTCTCAGCTTCACCCACAGGAAGGGGTAAATTGCACCCTTTAATGAACTGGGATTAGGGAGCAGAATAGAGAGTAATATCTATGGTGCTTCTTAAGACCATGTGAGTGTGATTTTTTAAAACTACAGTAGTTTCTACAGAAATTGGTCTATTGAAATCAATGGTGTCCAAGATAAATGCAGAAAGCAAAGGAGTCAGCTCGAGTCCCGCACACAATCTTCGCTCTTGCCTTGGCACAGCATTGAACCATGACAGTATTGCTTTGATTGCAGTGTGCATATCAAAATTTGATATAAAGAAGAAAAGAAAATGGAAGACTTGGCTCAGGATATTGTGGAAGGGATAGTTGCTCTAAAGAGCATGTGTATAACGCAAAACAAATTACGATAATCCATGCTTAGGGCCTAGACACATCTGTTAAAAGTGCATCAGCATAATAGGGAATGCAATCATCATGCTACTTTGGAGATCTGCTTCATCTGTGACTCCTAGAAATTACTTCTACATAAGGGTATCCTTCCCTCTGGGCATCCTCACAACTCAAATGACTGTGAGTCAAGTGCCTCTGACAAAGGGGTTTGAAACAGTCTGCAGCCTTTAGTTGTAATGGCTACTGAAGCAAATTAGTGCCAAAATATGCCAATTCCATGTACAAATATTCAGAAGTTACTCTAGTCCCTCTTTTTTTCCCCTTTTGTGACCCAAGGTGTGGGAAAATTACAATATATTTTATGAAGATTTTTACACTCCCTTATTTTGCAATAATTCACAACTTTTCCATCACAAAATTAATTACTCTGTTCTGAGATGCCAGAGCTTGAGAATAGAAGGTTAAAAAGAAGTCTGTTTGTATGTGGGTATGAAAGTTAGTTGGCTTTGGTAAGAAGAAAAGGGTGATCTGCACAGACCTGCACATCTGTGTTTGTAAATCCCTAATTCATTTGCATAACTGTTTCAAAAATGTTCAATTTACAGCTGCTACTAGAACTTTGACTAGCAAGGGCAAGCATCTGAAAATGTGTTTTTCTTCTAAGATGCACAAACATAACCTATGCATTTGGCAACTAATCTGGGTTCTGTATCAGACTGGAAAGGCAATAATCAGGAAAACAAATGAAATGAACCAAAAAATCCAACCAAGTTTAAGCTCAAGGCTGCTTCATGATGGTTTCAAATAAACTTTAATCAAAGTATGAAAAATAAAAAGAAGAGACAAAGCCTCAATCTGATCAACCCTACGACAAATAGGAATGCTTTGGAAGGTTGATTTTTTCCTGGTTCTGTGAAAGGAAAATTACTCTGTTCTTAATTGTGAATACGGACAGCTAGCACACAGAACATATTACAAATTATCAGTAGAACCATCAAATGAGTTGAGTTTGCATGAAAGTTGGGAAGGGAAGATTCATGATAAAACCTGCCTCAGTGGTTCTGTACTGTTTGTACAGTGCTAACACAGGGAATGTAGCCATAAGTCACTATCCCCTTCTATGATATTAAAAAAAAAAAAATTCAAAAATTTTTCTGCCTGCACTCCTTAAAGGAGTATTAAGAATTCTTTAAAACAAACCCATTCTTTATGGAGATTTCCAAGCAAAGGCACAGGCACAAATACCCTATTTCTCCTGCTTATTATGACTCCTGGTTATTTTGAATGAATGTCACTGCGGCAGGTGACCAGAGACTAAAGTGGACAAAGCGAGCTGTCTCAATAACTTACCCTGGAGTTGAGGTTTGCCTTAAAATAGTAACATTTTGAAGTAACTTGTCAAAAACATTCATATCCCTTCTAGCTGGCAGTCTCTCCTTAAATCCATCTGACATAATTTCTTGTTTCTCCTACCTCATAGCAGTCAAGATCTCATAGTGTCATAATGGTGATGGCAAAATGAAAAAATGCATTTTCTGTATCTCATATCAATCTTTCTAGAGCGTTATTTAAATTTCTGCTGCAATTCAATCATGTTCTGAACAAACCTTTTCTGTGAAAATGGACTATTTAAGGGTTTTCCAGTTTTTGTGACCTGTTCTGGTGTTCATCTCATTTTTGGTGACTGCAACATTCAATTAATGTAGATTAACTGATCATTCTGCAAGGATGATCATGGAGGATCTGTCATTCTGACTATTTCAGTTAGGTGATTCTGCTATATGTATCATTTCACAACCCTTGTAAGGTTGGAGTATGTAGGAATATGGTAGAAAGAAAATTTAAAAAGTTTAGGCAGTTAATACTCTGCAGATTCATGTGTTTTGTTGCCTTTTCTCAGCAGTCAAGTTTTTCTCCCAAGGAAGATGGAAAATGCCCAGCTAAAGTTTTCTGAAAGTATATGAATCATATCAACTTGCAAAAAGCTAGTGGCATGATGCAGTGTGGCCACTTCTTATCTCCCACACCTTTGTCCCGAAGGGACACTGCAGCCAGACACTCTCAATGAACCTGGGATGGGACAACGCTCTCAGCAGCAACTTGGCACTTAGATACCACAGTGAAGGTAAGTATCCTTGTGAGATTGACAGAATCTCTTAAGATCACTGTCTAGGTAGAAGAACAAACAGTGGGAAGGTTTGCTACCATGCCAGTCCTCTGTGCCAGTGTGGATTCTGCAGCTACAGCAACACCAACAAAAAAAACCCCGCAATTGCATCATTTCATTCTCCACACAAAAAACAAAAGTACACTTAGTGCTAAATCTGGGCTTCCTTTCCAGGTCCTCTGCTCAAACACACCTGAGAATGGGATTTTCTTTCCCTTGAAACATTTCAAATACATTGGGCCAGGATGCTGCTTTGCTCTGAATACAAATCAAGCCTGAATATGAAGGGAAAGGGAAGTTTATGACTCTACAAGAACAGTTTGCTCTCAAGGCAAATAATAAAAATAAAAAGAGGTGCAAGTTATATAACTCTAAACTAAAACACTCCAAGAGACAGCCAGCAGAACAAGATGGAGTCAGATGCACTTGGTGTAGGGAAATATATCTGAATGGTTGTTAAATATTACCAATGAGTTGAACACACAGAAATATTCAGAATTTGCTAAAAAAATTAGCTATACAAGACTTTGTTGAGGAATTTTTTTTCTTAGAAATTAATAGATAAAAAGAGGGGGAGCAGGTTTTTGTTATGTTTTGAATATTATTTCATTTTATGTTATCTAAAGGATTTTTTTCATTTCTAAACAGGACATAAAATGATAATTCTTTGGAAATTATCACAAAATAAAAATCTAAAGAAATAAAAACTAGTGTTTTTCTGTTTAATTAATTCAATTGTCATCAAATTGAAAAAAATAACAGACCACATTAGAGAACTAATAGATGGAATAAATTTGTTTTCAGATAACGAAATATGCTATTACATAAAGTATTTTCAAAATGTAACCTATGAACTATTTATAATCTAAAAATGTACAAATTAGGTATCAGTATGACAAGCTATTGGTGACATACCTGTGTCAAACTTCAGCTTCAGGAGACTATATGAATCTGTTTTGTTAAAAATGGGATGGATTTTGACAAATACATGGAATGATGCATGTTCTGAACAACAATCCAGCACCAAGACCATGATCCAAAAGGCTTGACCTCTATGGTTATTTGGTTATTAGCATTGTTATAATTGCCTGTTAACCACTGCTGAATTCAAACCATAGGGCTACCTCAACCTTTGGCACCAGCAGAAGTGTGGACTAGAATATGCAAGTATTTGTTCAATAAAGCGGTGTCACAGTGTCTCAATATGGAATCCCTGTAACTATGTAGACAGTGAAAGCTTTGGACTGTGCTTACCATGCTCTTCCACTTCTGTGGAATGCTAAAAAGTGCTTTCAATTTTAACCTTATGTTATATTTCCATAAACATCTAGAAAAAAAAATCAAAACACATTCAAATCATGCTTCTCCTAGTAAGACCTGTGTTAAGATTTCCTCCGTCAAGATATATATGAATACAAGGCAACAATTTGTTCAGTTTGTTTCAGCACAACTTGCATGCAATCTAATTTCTAGAATATATTTTTCCGATAACAATCATGTGATATTGAGCTTCTTAACTGTTAGAGGCAAATGTTTCTAAAGTAATAGCTGATTTAAAAAAATAAAAAATAACCTTCAGAGTCCATAAAGGAAAATTCTACATCTAACAGGCAGTTTTCTAGAAACTCAAATTTAATTTACATGGTACAAAAATGGATTGATGATAATTATATGAATTGTTAGATCCATCTTCATTTCTTATAACCTGCATTGCAGACGATGATAAACTGCTGATGGCAGAACTCAATATAAGATTTTCAGAACTATCTTTTAGCTCCTAGCAAAGTTAATACCTTATCACATACATGTAGGAGCACATTTCTATCAGGTCTAGATGTATGAAAATATGCAAACTTTCAAGTGTATCTCTAGGCTAAACTCATCTCTCATACAATACATTATAATAAATCTTATGTGACGGGTACATTACGGCTTCTCGTGGGGGTATAATTTTCTTTTTAAAATAACTTCAGTCTTTCATTTGAAGTTCCTTGGGGAAAGTGATGTGATAATCAAAGTGGGGTAACAGCAACTTTCCTCTCAGGGTTTGGCAAAGAAAATAAAGTAAGATTTTGTAGCAGCTGAATGGAATGTTGGTTTTAGGTACTGAAAAAATAATAATGATCTAGCCTGTGTCAGGTGAGAAGCACACTGAGTAACAGATGCAACAAGACAGAAAAAGAGCCCTCGGGTTGCATTTGTAATGATAAAAGACTGGACTGAGGCCTTCTGACATACATGAAAGACTGCTGTGAAATACAGATGACTTAAGATCAAATTAGTCTGTACTTACAAAATAGAATACTCCTGAGTGAGAACACTCAAAAACTGAGTATATCATGAAACTGAGTATATCATATTGGGCTCTCTTGTCTTGAACTTCCATTTTTATAAGTGGAAAGTCAGGTGGGGACATTTACGTTCAAGGTCAGTCAGAGCTGATACATAAAATATAGGTCTCTTCTCACAGAAAAATTAATTGAGTGCAAATAGGGGCTTTTTGATATTGCAGTGTTTTGAAGTGCTAGGAGATTGACAAGACTGTAGGAAAAAGGGGGAGACTGTTCAGGTGTTGTTTCTAAATATTTGGCACTTGGTTTTGATTGTTTTTACCATGATTCTGATATGGTTTTGTGGGTTTTTTTTAATATTTTGAGAACAATTTTTAAGAAAAGACTGCTTTGAAGTTGTCTCTCTGTATTTTATAATAGATATCTTGATTATGCCCCATGTCTCACTTTCTGCTCTGCAGAATCTGGAAGCTCGGGAGAACTCCAAACTCTGCTGCATTTGTCAAAATAAGAAGTGCTTCTTTTCAGAGACCTTGGATATATAATGTTATTGAGGCACCTGTCACGATCTGCTAATACACGTGGGAGTCATGAGAGGTTTGTTTGATCTCAGAGTGCAACAAGGACACCAAGGGATTTCAGTTTAAATCACAACAATAATGCACCTTTATTTTAGTGCCAACAATGTGTGACACAGGAGAGAGAGAGAGAGACAAAGAGAGAAAAAGGGGGAGTTATAGCTACCAATGGATGAGATGGGATCACTGGGGTCTTCTTCCATGGGGAGACCTCTCTCGAAGAAACTAAGTTAGAAAAGTCACTTTTATAGTCTGTTACAAAACAAGGGGCAGTTGGCCAAGAGGTGGGGAAATTCATAGGCCATTGTGCTGAGACCCGTTGCTTTGGGAAGCAGGTGTGAGGTACAGAACAGGCCGCTCCTCACCAGTCCCTGCTCAGCAGCAGGAACAAAGGCAGTGTACCATGGCAGCACAGCAAGCACACCTGCAAACAATTACTTGGCAAGCATCCACCCCAACCAGGCCAGAACCCCTGTACAAAGTCCCCTGGGGTCTTCAGGGTCTTAGTCTCTGTTCTTGCCATGGTTGTGAGGCAGATGAGAGAAACTTCAGGCTGTCTCTTACAGCACCAAAACTGCCCTGGCTTCATTATCACACTTCTCTTTCACACTGACGAGAGAATATATTTTATAACATGGACCAAAATCAAGTAATTCTAATATCCGAATTGTAGTGGAGTCTATATAATAGAATCAAAGAATGACCAAGTTTGGAAGAAACCTTTTAAGATTAGAAGTTCAACTGTCAACCCAGCACTGCCTCTGCCCTAAATCACTAAACTGTATCATAATAATGAACAAATAGGCAATTTTTGTTCATTCTGCATCAAAGGATCTGTCATAATCCTTTTTTTAAATTTTCTGTTTAAAAATAAAGTCAGTGAAAGTCAGTGGTCTGATTTGGGAAAAGCAGTTGAGAAGACAGGATAGAAATTATGTGGTAGGATAGACAGAAGAGGCAGAGGGAGACTTTCAGAAAAGATCCAGGAAACTGCATTTTGAGCAGACTGTTGAGAAAAGAAGCAAAGAGAGGTACAGTCAAGCCTCAGTGGAGACAGAAAGTCTGGGTTAGAATCTTCTGCAAACCAGAAAGTCCTTGAGCTGAATGAAAACAAGTCTCAACATAAAAATTTGTCTAGCAGAAGCACAAAAGGAGACAGGCATAGCAACCTATCCAAGTCCTTCTTCATCTGTTTTCTTTCACAGTTATTTCAATTCTATCTGATTAGAAATAGTATAGATAACAGTTTCACATTTAATTCTAATAAAATTTGGCTTTTGGAATGTAAAATGATTATTTATTTATTAATTTTAGTTTCAAAAGCAGATGGCTTTAATCCTGAAAGCCTCCATAGATGGAAATATGAAGCATTACCTGTGATTCCAATGAACAAAAAATTAGGCTTCCTTTCTCTATACTGTCTTTAGATTCAAAATGTGTGGATTTCATAGTGGATTTTGCTATATTTTTACGACAGTGGCTTAAGTCAAGAGTTTCTCTTGCATGGCTTTTTCAATATCTCAGCTGTTTAACCTGAAACTCCATTCATAAATCTAAGGCAGGATATCTAGTTGTCGTGGTTTTAAACCAATAACTAAGAAAATTACTTATTTCTTGCTGTGAGATATGGATTAGAACAAGAGCAAAACAGGCATAAAACTTAAAAGGAAAAAAAAAGAAAGTTTATTGACAAACTACAATAAGAACACCAGAATAAACTTCCAGAAAAACCTTTTCATCCCCTGTCTACCCACTATTCCCTTGTTCACATGACAAAAGAGACAAAAACTTTGGAACTTTGATGGTTAAAACAGTCCCAATTCTTGCTACAGTCTTTTCACCAGTCTTTATAGAGAAACAGAAGTTTCTTCCTGTTAATTTATGGAGTTTCTCACAAGAAAAACTATTTTTGTTATAGTTTTCCATTGCTCTAATATTAGCTGCCCAGAGCTGCTGTTATTAGAGCCCACTCCTCCCATTTTCACATCACTCTCAAGTGTGTATGGGCCATGTGTCTAGGGATGGGATTTTTAAGGATAAGTTATTCAAAGGCAAAAAGTCTTCTTCATCTGTTTCTGTGAGCTTCACTAGAAAACAGTTTTCTCATTGCCTCTCAAGGCTTCAAATCTTCCAGCACTTCACTGTACCATAATTACTCTACTTTTTTACTCAAAATTTACACTTTGAACACTCTATTCCTCCCTATTTACTGTCATGAATTAAAGGAGTGTTTTCAAGACCTTATTGTCCATTTCCATAGTTTTAACAGAAAGATATTTCAGCTTAATTAAAGCATCTTCTTAATTCTCTACCTTTTCTGAAGCTTCTTTTCTTTCCTGTCACTGGTAGTTTATAAAGTCTCTTTTCATGTTGATCACTCTCTTTTTCTCTGTCTGGATAAAAAGATTAATCCGCAAGTCTCATCTGGGAAATGAAAGAGTTAAAATCTTGCCCAGGCTGTTGTAGGTAGTTCTGTGGCCTCGGCCGGTGCAGGAGCTGGAGCCGTCTGCGATGGAAAGTTCCTCATGGCTGCTCTGGAGAGTGTAGGCGCCGCGCCCAGCCCGCTGCAGGTCCAGAGCCTCTCTCCTTCTTCACTCAGCAGTTTCTAGTGAATTTAGTTACAGCAAAAAAAACCTGCAGCCGAGCCAGAGATCGGCTCGGCCCGGCCCGGCCAGAGCCCGGAGAAAACCTTCCGCAGGGCCCGCATCTCCCGGCCGGAAGACGCTGGGCCCAGCCCAGTCCCCGCCCGGCCGCACGGCCTGGGCAGGGAACGGGAGGCCTGGAGTTCTGCCACCCTTCCCAGCCAGGAAACAAAGAGAACCAAGAGAGCTCTGGTTTTACACTTTAAGGTAGGGTTCACAAGTTGATCCCACTTTTCAATGGCCTTAACTGCTGTCAATTCTCAGCAATGACCAATAATTGGTCAGGAGAAAAGACTCCAGGCAGTTCCCAGCAACTTAAACTTTCTTAAAGGTAAAGTAACTCCATGACACTAGTCTTCAAAAACAAAGGTACATCTTCAAATTTCTTTATGCCCAATGCTTCCTTTTCTGTTTACTCTTAAAGACACATGTCCAGACATTCTGCTGATCTTGGCATAGGCATACATCTTCTAGAAAACTTATCTTACTCAGGTTTTGCCCCTCAGGATTCCACCAGCATCAAGGGTGGGACTGACTGACTGTTCAAATGCCCAGACAGCAACTAAATTACACGAAAAGACACCAGATTGTGGAAGGAACCTTTGAATCAAAAGCCAGCTTGCTGCTACCCAAATTTTATAACATAACAGCAAATGTTTTGCTACTGATATGAATTAATTGCCTCTGCACTTCTAACCTAGCTGTCATCTTCAAAACTCTAGGTATGTAAAGGGATCTTTTCAAAAGACCTCCATAATCTACAGGTATTTTCTCTCATATGTTGGATTATTTTCCCTTACCGAGAAAAATTCAAGGATATTATTCTTGCCTTCAAGATGCAGTAATTCTACATTGTGTAGCTATGCATATTTGGCAACCCAGACCTATTTGCAATGCTTTTTATGGGGGATCAGAATTCAAACTTAGTAACCTTTTATTTTTTACTCTTGATGTGAAGACATTTTTGTTACAGTTTCACACCTAGTTTACTATTTACTTTTGCTCTGGTGGCATTCCACAATTCAAGAAGCAACAACACTGATGTCTTGAGGCCTTGAAGCACTCTTTTTGTAGCAAGCTGACCTGATCCTTCCAGAACTGCCCTAAGCACCAGACAGGATACTTCAGATTCATTCTATTGAGGAATTAGTGCATTTGATGTGATTCAGTTGAAACAAATAATTTGTCCACCTCTGCATTGAATTCTTAGGGAGCATTAATTAGTGAAAAGTGCTTGTCCCTTGAGTGGGATATGCTATCCATAATTCTGGAGCTTGGTAGTTCTATGCACAGGACTTGGCAAGGCATGCATTGAATGAACTCAATTGTTAGCTAAAATGTGCCTCAGTAAGCAATATTTTCTATTCTTTCTATAACATAAGCTGTGATTCGTGTATGATCTACTTTTTCCTCTGACCTTCATGTATTGCTTGTCTTTTTTAAAACATAAGCTGTTTTAGTCAGGCTCTATTAATTTCTCTATGCATGGCCAGCAATAAGTGCATTATAGATGCAAGGTCTTAATAAATGCCAGTGACATCTTTAGCTTTCAGCTAATACTTTCTTCATGCTGATGATAGCAGTGTTAAAACACTAAAACTCTAATGTAATTTGCAGGAATATTTTTTTCCTTTTCTTCCCCTTTTTTTTTTTTTTTTTTTTTTGGTCTTGGTCTGGTTGGTGTTTGGGTGAGGTTATTTGGTGTGGTTTTCTGTTAGTCTTTTTGGTCTTTTCTTTTTGATGTTAATGAACAGGTTCATGTCTTTCTAAAAGATGCTATATCAGTAGTTCAGTATATGTGCATACACAGGTCCAGGATGTCTTCTAAGTATTAGAAAAATCCTTGTAACAAAACTAAAATATTCTCTGGTCTCTACTTTTTCCTCTCATAACAGGCAATACCAATACAGTATATTCAGAGGTAGAGTTGATAACTCTTTCTGAAAGCCCATTCAAATGCTTCATAAAAGCTTTGGGCTTGGTTGCTGCCAGACCAGATATTGGATATTTCTCTTTTAGCTTAAAGACACCTTTCAGATGTAGTGTCAAAAGAATTCTTTAAAAGCAAGGTTTCTGTCACTTCCATTGTTCATTTCAGCATTCAATAGGCTGGATAAATGTTACAGAGTATAATGGACATGCCATTTATTAGCTCTTAATGGGAAAAAATTGCATATCCTATACTGTCTACAGTCAAATGCTTTAGAAGAAAATTAAAGTATTGCTCAACAAAGAAAAAGACCTAATTTCTATCAAATTCATAACCTATTACATCAAATATATTTCTGCAAAAATGATACCTTGTGTCACCTGCTGAATTGTATTTGTCACATTCTGGACTAAGTCAGTTATATCATCCAAAATATCATATACATCCTTCTTACTAGCAAATAAATCTCCTACTGAATTGAATAAATCTCTAGTTGCAGAAGACCCACAATAAACTGATTGTGTTTCCATTTACATGTTTTTCTGAATGCAGAGTCTGATATGTTTGTTAAAGGTGTAAATTCCTGGTAAATTAAATACTTGATATACATCTGGCATAACATTTCCTGAAATATCCATGTTAAGAACAGGACTGATTGTATGAGCAGCTGAAATTCATGCATCAATGTACTACAGCACTCAGATCCACTTTCTAGGAGACACCAATCATGTCAGTGGGGTCAAATCACTGGCAGGAAAAGTTTAGGTCAACAACAGCTCTACAGCAAGGACTATTACATATAGCTGACAGAGTGGCTTTAGACATACAACAATTTGGCAGGGGCTTCAGGTGTGCAGAGAACAAGATTCATCAACATGAGTAAAAGAGACAGTAGAGGAGACAATCAACCCTTTTTCATGTGTACTTGCTTTTTTCTGGATCTTTGGTAAAAGACTTCCCAAGTTCTGCTGAGCCTGTTTCTACCTTAAATTTTGTGTCCTTTATGATTGCACCTCTTCGCATTCTTTTATGTAATTCTCACAGTATGGAAATATCTATAAGCACAACATCCAAACTCTGATTGCGAGCTGGGCTAGGAAATGTTTCTAACCTTGTTACTTTGGTTGGCTATCTGCATTTTAAATAATCAGGAAAAGTGACATGCATTGGGAGTGAATGTGTTTTATTTAAAGGAAGCTTTCTGTACAAGAAGCAGAAAAAAATCTGCTATCAGAAAAAAGTGGTTCCCTAGGAAAAATAACTAACAAAGAGAATAATTATCTCTTTCCCTGAGGAGTTGGAATGGCATTTCCTCTGTACAGAACTGCAGGTGAGCTCTCCCCAGAGTAGAAATATTGTTGAAAACCAGTTTCAGGTGGACTCATGCAGACAGGGAGGAATAGTAGATCTCCAGATGAATGCAATTAGCCTGCCAGAAGCTTGTGGATACAAACCATGGTAAGAGAAGAAGAAAAGCTAAGGCGATGGTATGGAGAAACATGCATGGGGTAGCCTATACTAGAAATCAATGACATATTGTGTTTCCAGGGTGAGTAGCTATAGAAAATGTTTAAGAAACAATAATAGTAATTAGTGTTTTCTTAAAGAAGCAGCAAACCTGGCCATTATCACTGCCTAGCATAGGACAAACAGCGTGAGTTGCATGAGATATGGATACTGAATAAAGATATTCTTACTTCCTACCCTGGACGTACAGCAGTTCAGTTATTTCTGCAAATCTCGAATATTATTGTCCTATTTTATCCTTCTTTAAGAACGGCAGGCTGGAAGAGCAATAACCCTATATTATATAGAGTCTTTAACATCTTTTTAATTTTCTCTGATGTCCCACTGTTTTACCACCTAGCCTTCTCTTTTATCTGCAGATATTCAGCTGTGTTTCACTCCCAATGCTGATGTAACTGGATGCGGTAAATTATTTGAGATTTCTTTATGAGATATTTAGGTTCTAAAAATAAAAAAATATATTTTTTTTACTTCACTGCAAAATTTTTCATATGGAAAATAAATTAAGGTTTTTTAGAAGACAGTCAGACTTTGTTCATGATCCTTGCAAAATCCATGATGCCATTTTCCTTTCATTGTTATTTTTCTCAGTTGAAAAGCTATTTATAGAAGGGTAGAAATAGTCCTGAAATTTGAGCAAAGATACATGAAGACTATCCTAACATTTTCCATAATTTTTCCATAATACCATCACTAGTTTTGAACTCCACCTCTCCACAGAAAATGAAGAATATTCTTATTCTTGTTTGTGATATTCTTCTTTAAGGTGGGCTTTTTTTCAAGGAACAGCTGTTTTTTCCTTAAATCACCTTGTGCTGAAATCATTGATGCTTTAAAGTGGTGCAAATGGAATTTGCTTCAATCTGTAACTGCTCTCCCAGGTTCTGCAGAGTTTTTCTTCTGTTCTTGCAAAATCTCATATAATATAGATTTTAATGTTGAAATTGTGCTGAGATTGTAAGTAGCTGGTCACTGGTGGGGACCACAGACACATCAGGAATTGCAATTTAGCTGTCTGCAATGCTTGTGATGCATGTGGCAGGCTACAAGCTCCTGCTGCCCTATTCTGCATTTTTCAACATTAACACAAATTAAGAAGAAATGAGGCTTTTATTGTTATAAGAAATTGTCAGCTCCAACTCTAGATCTTTCATTCAGGTCCAAAATCTATTTCTAACTTCAAGGACAAAAGATTGCACTCGATAGTGCATCTGATCCAACATCAGGTGATGTTTTCATCACCAGAACTATGAAACCATGCACAGCAGAAATCAGTTTCCATTTGAAATTTGAAATTAATCTCCTCTCTCATTGCCCTGGTACAGGCATATATTGTTCATGAGATACGATTTTTCTCACAGTACTACTTTCCTACACAAGCTACCTCTGCAAATAAAATGGGATTTTCTACCGTGACCCAATTTTTTCTCTCCAAATCCTATAAATTAAGATCTGACTAAGCACCACACAGAAGTGGGAGAAGATTAAGGAGAGGATAAGCAAAATTTAAAATATTATATTTGCACCTTCTATGGCTATCATACATATGCCAGTCACTGTACAAGTTCAATATATCCATGGAGATTTGTCAGTGCAGATAAACTTTCTTATATATAATTTTAGGTATTTAGGCTCATCAAATGGATACATACAAAGCCTTGGAATTCAACCTACTACGTATACTTTTGAAAATCAACATAAATGCTATAAATATAAAATATCAAACTTGTCCCTTATTTTTTGCCTAAATTTGCAAAATTATGAACAAAACAGCATATTTAGAAGAATATTTGTAAGCTATTTAGTTTCTTGATTTATTCACTATTTTAAAATTCAATCTCTGCTGCATTTAGTCTTTCAAAGTGATCTTTTTTTTATTAATTATTTAATATATGTTCAGGTAACCATCCACAGAAAAAGGCATAAGACTTTCTCTTTACAGACCTGTGTTGTGCTGCTGATATTGATGGGACATCAAATTAAAAACAGGGTAGGGACATTTTGACCTGTATTATCTAAGAAAGGGGATGTAATTAAAAATCAATATTTCTCTAAAAGAAACGGGTAAAAATAATAAGTAAAAAAGGCTAAAGGCCTGGCCATATTATTGGATGTACTCCATAACTAAATATTTTTCAGTTTAAAACCAGTTGGGGGCAATTCCTTTACAGATGATTAAAAGTTCAGGGAAAGGTTTTTTGTTGTTGTTGTTTTTTTTTTAAGTGTTTACATCCGATTAAAAATACGGACTTTCTAGTGCTTTTGAAATAGCAGTCACAAAGATATTCAGATTCAATATGACCAACTCATAAATCCAAAATATGGAAATAGTAGGATGGCTGCTAGCTTTCCTCATGCTAAACTTCTTAAAAAAAATTAAAAATAAATAAGAGTGAGAAAAGAGGAAGAACTAGGAGATTTGGGGAGAATGGAAATTCTCTTTAATGTAAGATGTACAAAAAGTCTCAGGACATGATGGATAATAAATTAGAAGGTTGAAGGAGATTGAAAAGGATGAGAGTGCAATTGAAAGAGAGTAAGAAAGAGAGATGCTATTACAATGGCATCTGGATAATTTATGATACAGCTGCTTAGCCTCTAGAGGCAAGAAGCCATTGTTCTGAGAACCGTAACAAATGACACAGGATAAAGCAAAACGTTGTTTTTTACTGAATGAAACCTGTACTGATTAAAACAAGAAACCAAAATAAAAAAATTTAAAAAATTGGAAAGAAAGAAAAAAGGAAAACTACAGAAACTATGGAGTAGTATGACACACCAAATTAAAACATAACTGGTGCCAAGAAAGTTAATCACAGATTAGTTTTTCTACTATAGGGAGATAAGGGAAATCAGTAAAATTATGCACTGTCCCAATTAAAACAACAGAGAAAGCTAACATTTTTTGGGTAATGAATGTTTACCTTTTAAAATACCTTATATTTGGAGATATGTAACTAAAAGCATAAATAATTTGAAAGTTATATTATAAATCCACAGGACAAGCATAGGCTTACTTACTACATGAGACTCCAAGTCTAATCTCCAAATTAGAACTCTCCAAAATACCCATGGAAAAGAATGGTATTCAGATGCTTTGTGGTAGTATTACCTTCAGTGCATCTATTAGTCTTTATGAAATACAGAATATTAGGTTAGATGGCACTTTGTTGGGATTTAGATGATTTGAACAAGAATAATAGAGTATTCTAATTGTTTTTTTACTTTGACATAATTTTCAACTGCATAAAACTCTCATGCAGAAGTTTGCATTTCTTAGTACAGTGATCCACTCATCATTTATCATAAAAGTCACCTTTGCTTTTTATTGCTTCCATCTTTCATTCATGAGGAAGGGAAAGGAAAAATGTTAGCAATTTAACCTAAAATTTTGTATGCACAAAAAACAGTGTAAAAAAAGCTATATTGGTTGGTCATTTGAAATGACATTTAATTTTGTTCTATTTTTGAAAAAAATATTAGGGTATAAGAAAGTCAAGGACAGGAAACTTTTAGAAAAAATATCCTGCAGCAATCAAAATTACTAGAAATTTATAGAATTAGACTTACTATAATAATAACTTTAATACAAATGTAGTCCTATTTGCCAAAGCACTGAAAAATAGTCAACCATCTCAATATGATATAAAAGCAAGGAGAAATTCCTCCATAAGCTGAGGTCTGCTACAGTAATATGAAATCAAATATGAATAAAATGAAATTAACAGTGCATTCCTCTTCCTAAATTGTTTTAAATAGTGATTTGTATTCCATAATTATGTAAGAAAGGTGGGAAAAAACTTTTAAGCATAAAAACATTTCTTTTATGAATGGGCACATGTTTCTATGAGAAGTCCATAAACTTAATTTTTTTCCACAAATATTGATGACCCTGAAGTAGCAAATTCAGCTGAATGGAGATAAATACATTGCATTTACTCTCTTATGCAGGTTTACAAAGCACCAAAAGAGACAAAACACTTTTTCTAATCAAGCATCCAAATAGTTACTGCAAGTCACATTATTGCTAAAAAGTACAAAGACAAAAACATTTTCAGTAATACAGTGAATTGTGATAAGTCTTATGACATGTTGAAATGACATTTAATTAAAAAAAAAAAGAAAAAAAAGATTGGGCACAATTCTTTGCTAAGATGTAATTATTTACACCAGAAAAAACATTGTTAAATACATGTGTGTTGTGTACCTCTTTGAGTGGGTATAAAATGCTACTCCCTGCTATAAAAGGACACAAGCACCTTCATCTTTTCAACTCATTTCAGTGGGAACTTTGTCACTGGCTTTGACAGACATACAGAATTACATTCAAGACTCTCTGCATTTACCAAATGTAGATTTCTTCTGTCTAGACAGGAGCTTATGCTGTGGTGTAGGCAGAGTCCAGAAGAAAAGAATGATAGGTAGTTATATCTCACACTGACTAAATCCCCACATCTCCACAGTTGTTGACTCATCCTCTGTGTCTTCCTAACAGAAGGTTGGTCAGTTTTAGCAAAAAACAAATTTTGGAAGATAATGCTGCTTGGGAACACTGCATGACCATCCTTTGGTGGCCACAAGGAACCCTGTGCACCTGGCCACAGGTGCAACTGCATTTCCTTATCTCCAGCATGAAGACCAATGTCAGTGCTGTGGAGAAATGAAAACGAACCATTGGATCTAACAATGCCACCCATCTTTGTGCATGTTGAGCATTCCCCACTCGTAATTATTCCTGTCTGGCTGCCCTGAAACCTCCAGGCTCCCATTTCTGCTTAGCTTCTTTCTGATATTGACATTCTCCCTTCCTGGATGGGCAGACGCACACTTACCCTGGAGTTGTTCTTGGAGGCAAATCTGAATTGTGGTCATCTGTATTTCATTAGAACTGAGGCTTTCAAGAATTTATTTTTTTTCCCAATTATTGCAGGTTAAAAGAATTTATAGCAAGTTTAAGATGAGGAAGACAAAAATTTTAGGACTCGTACATTATTTTCAAGCATCTAGCATTTCCAATAGTAATAATATTTCCTTAAAAACCCTGAACAACTACTACCACACATACACACAAAACTAAGAACAAAAAACCCCGAAAACAAAAACAAAACAAAAAAACCCCAATTATATGTCCTACTGGCTTAATGAATGTAGTCTTGTTTCTTGTTAAAGCTACAAGTTCACTAAAGGAAGCCTTCCAGAACTTGATACATCACTCTGTGGCAAATTATAATTAGCATTGCATATTTACAACATGTGATTAGATACCAAGAGATTTTTCCAAGCTAGCATAAAAATTTACAGTGAAGGTGATAATGATTCTTTTGGAGAGATATTCCTTTGTTCATTTTAGAATTCTCATAAATGTTTAAATAATAGAGATTAGGCTTCCAAGCCAATTAATTTGTCTGTTTCTCATTTTCAGTGATGTATTTTAATTACACTTTCAAGCCTCCCTTCAGAAAGGGAGACAGCATGCAATGATCAAGAAATGCAAAACCTGTAAAAGTCAAAAAGGATAATGGAGCAAATTCCAGTCTTGTGCCTTTGTCTCATCCCATATAATTTCATAATATGGAGAAAGAGGTTTAAATCTTACACACTTTTAATTTGGTAGGTCATGCAAAGCTCATTTTATAGTGTGGGTGAAAGATGAATTTTGGTTCATCTTAAATGTTTCACACTAAATTTACTCCATGAATTAAAACCAATATGTGATCATTTTGTATTACAATACACAGGGTTAATTCATTTTTGATGTAGGATATACACTGAATAATAAAAAGTAATTTCTAGTTTTCAATTCTATTTGCTCCTTACTGTTTAATCCTTTGTCTGTGTTTGGTCTTAAAATACGCTTAATATTGAAGGCATACAACTACAGAATATTTTTGAGTCACTGAACCTTGAAATGGAGGATGGGTGCATAAGAAAGTTGATTATAAGGAAGGAAAGGGAAAGTGAAACTGACTATTCTTCTTCTGATCATGAGACCCTACCTACAATACCTGCTTTGGTGAGTCCATTCCAAGGCAAATTCATCTATTGAAGCATTAAATTGATGGTAGTACAGGTAAGGAATCATAAAACATGTATTAAGGAGCAGTATTCTAGATTCATCCTATACATATCTACCTAATACTCAAATATTTTCCCTTTCATCTACCTGTTTCATCTCTTTTCTTGACCGTGAAGTATTTTTATTTATTGTTCTGTGAACAATTTCCTTCTGCAAGAGAAATTGAACGTGCAATTCCATATTTTAGAGTCTGAAAAATATTAGGTCAAACTGCAGCATGCACCTGTAAGCAGAACAAGGAAATTCTTAATTTGGTTTAGATCTTTTATATTTGAGACAAATCTTTCCTTATTTTTTCTCCTGCGAAGTTTTGTGTAGGGGAATTTTGGAAGTGAAATACTTGGTCAAATACAAACCTTTTCTAATGTTTTTCCAAGATGTTAGTGATGTTACAAATAGGGTAGTCAGCAGAATTGTTCTCTTATTCAGAACTTAGATGGGGGAAGAATAAAGCAAATATTTAGGCTCCTTCAACTTAATAAAAAAAAGAGAGGTGAGTAAAAAAAGAATGAAAGGATGATGTAGTCATGGACACTACCATATTAAAATGGTAGGTTATTTTGCTAACCCATCAGCCTTCATCAGCACAGAAGTCACATTAAATCACAAAGTGAGTAGAAGATGAAAGATTTGTATTAAGGTTTTGCTTTTCAAGACTTTGAGTTCCTAAAAATGCCTTCAAAAAGCAATATGTATGCTGTCTCCTCCCTACTTTGCAGCCTTTTAACATCAGGACAGTAAACTGTCAGAATAACTGAATCGGTCTAGAATACTAGACCTACGTAGTCTTATTGGGATTTCTCATGTCTATGGATTGACTTGTTGCCCTTGATGATCTGACCTTTTATTGTAGTTTCTGTTCATATGTGCCCTTTTAATGTTTTAGTTCAAAGGACCCCAAGTCAACAGATATTTGCTGCCAATAAATCCACATGCACCTTACTCATAATTAAAAGAGGAAATTCCTAAATTCCATGATCACTGAGGGAGTGAAACCTAAACTGCATCTAGGTACACATTTTTCCCACTCTAGCCTGTTGCTAGTTCTCTGCAAAACAAGTTCTTCCACTGAAAGTCTAGGCAGAAAATCATATGTTGTGGCTGTCCTGATTGCTGCATCTTTTGCTAGAGCACAGCTGTTCCCGCTCTAAGAAACAGCTATCATGTAGCTCAGCACCACAGATCTTTTTAAGCCTTCTCTCTCCTCAGTGTCAAATTGAAATTCATGTTGCTTTCTCTCTGTATCCTGGAAAGCTGGGGAAGGAGGTGGAGAGAAGTAGAGCTGGTTCTGTGTATGTCCTATGCTGAAGTTGGGTGCCCTAATGAAAAGCCATCCTATTTACAGATTTATTAACCCATGTCTTCCTCCCTGCATCTGACAGTGGTTCACTGCTTTGAATCTTCGCCAGGACAACAAACTTCATTCTTTTATTTTGGTCACGAAGTTGTGTTGCAGGAAGTTCATGGGAGAGTGAATCTTATTCATTATAGTGGGATTCAATGGGACTAAATTTGCAGGGCAAGGTCATAGTTAATAAGGGAAAAACAAATAAGGAAAAAAACCCCAAAACAACCAAACAACCCCCCACTTCCCAAAGCCAACAGACATGCATTCATAGATTCCACTTGGAAAAAAATATTTAATTAACAGATGTTTTCAGGTGCTCCATAGATGACATTACTCATTCAATAAATATGATAATGATGTAGGAAAAGTCATGGTTAAGAAATGGTACAATAGACAGGCCTTTTGTGTTGGATCCTGATAGAAAAATGAAATTTCAGTCACTAGGGAGCCTAGAAAATATGTTAAATAAAATTAGACACCATAATCTATGTTCCAAATATGCAGGGTTTTGTTTTTTTTTGCCACATATCTTAAAATCCCTGCATTTGCGAAGTTCTATCTGAACACTGACACGATTTAAATAGCAGCAGATAAACAGATAGAGACCTCAAAACTATTTTTTAAGAGCTGTTTTCATGGCAATTTTCACATAGCTTTTTTTTTTGACTTTTCAATAATGATCTGAGATTGGAACTAAATCTGATTTGAAAATAAAAATGCATCCTGTATAAAAGTCACTAGATTTTTTTAAAATTTATTTTAAGCAAGTTCAGGATACCTCTGTGATTTTTACAATGACTTTTTATGTCATTGAATAAAGAGGAACAAAACAATTGTTATATTCCCACCAACATCCTGCCAAATTAAATTACATTGTTTTAGTCCAAGGCAAATTTTTTTACATCAATTGTTTTAGTCCAAATTTGAGGAATCCTGTCATACATAATTCACAGGTGAACACATTCTTCCAAGCAGAGCAAATAATTAGTCATTTGTGGGCTTAAAATTCAGACTGTGTCATTAGCTTCCTGTTGATTTTTGACTGAGAACAAGTCCCATGGTCTCATCTAACTCACATAATATGATGGGTAAAGAAGATCCCTCATGAAAATGTTGTGTTTATGATTTCTATTATTTATTTTTCTTTTCCAAATAATAATTATGGCATTACTAAGATCTGCTTTAATAAACATTCCATTTACTAGACTTGTTTCTTAGATATTTTTTAAATTTATTCTTGGAAATTTATATTCACTAAACGTTCAGCTTTGAGGACATATTTAACACTTACTGAAGTTAATGGGATTGTCCATATGTTTAAAATTAAATACTTTATGTGCTTTCCTCTATCTGAGGTTTAAAGGGGTGGCAAAACCAGTCACAATTCATAGGCACTTCTATGTTTAGAACATTTAAAATGTTCATTACGTTTGACTTTTCTAATTATAGTTTAAACAATAGGATAAAATTAATATTTATATATATTATTAATTATATATTAATATTAATATATAATTAATATAAAGTTGAAGCATTGAACTGGCAACAAGAAGTCATAAAAAAGTTGTCAGTGAGATTTTCAGCAAAGTTTGAATACTATCTCCACCAGAATTTGATGATGTATTTCTTTCCATTGAGGGTTTAGATCAGTTTTACACTCTCTCACAAATGAAATATTTTCTAAAAATTATAACGTTCAATACTTATAACTACTTATAACACTCAATATTTTTTCAGTTCTCACAGAAGATACTGATTTTGTATTTATTGCTAGTGTAGTGATGTTGTATATAAAGTACATTTATTTATGAAAATCAAATTGCTTTTTATGAATATGTTTATTTGCTGTGACAACATTAGCATAATATAAGAATTCAGAAACTGGGTCCAATTTGTTTGTGAATCAGAAGATGGTTAACGAACATAATTTAGACATTTTACAGGTGCATGGAATGCCTTCAAACATGAAATAATGAAAAAGGAAAAAATATTTTACTTTCTAGTTTGCTAGAATTTCAGATATTTACCTAAGTCTCAATGAAAAAGTATTCAGAATGAAATCACTTTTAGTTTCTAATATAATAAACATTACTTACCATTTATATTTCAATGACCATACAGATCCCCACATCATCTTTGAAGTCATCAGTTTGTAGAGTATTATTAGCAGGCAGTATTTTAAAGCAATAGAAGTGGTACCACAATTATATCCAAATTTAAGGATACTTATATCTGATACTAAGGTCTATTTTGTGTCATAAACTGAAAACCACAACTAATTGTAATTCAGGTAATGCTTATAAATATTAGTGTTTTATTCCACTACAGATACAAGTAATTTAGACTGATGGGCAGCGATCATGGAGAATAGATCACCAATAACCAGAAATCTGAAAGGGAATTGGCAAATAACTGGCATCTTTTTGGTGCTAGGCAGAGGTGCACTCTATGATGAAAAGAAGCACAGACTGTCAGAAAGGAATGCACATGGTCGGTTTAGGTCTACTCCTTAAATTTGATATTTTATGTTGCAGTCTTCTTTAAATTGTTCTGTCAAAGTAAAATTTGTGTCTAACAGCTTTCTTTGCAGAAGTTGCCAAAGAGGGCAAGAATAATTATCATTAAGCCAAGAATGTTTGTCATCCAGCCATGTGACATTGTAGCTGCACGCACCTTTCCACTGCAGCTCGTGTAACTTTACATGTGTCTGCCTCTTCCAAACTTCAAATGTTTCATTCTGTCCCTCTGCAGAGAAGCCTCATTTTATGGGATTACAAATTTTTTGCAAATTCTTTGTTAATATTTGTTTATTTGTTTTAATTTAAAATTGTTAACTTTGCCTCTGTTTATAGCTCATCCATCTGCTGTTGGATTGGCTGAAGCAATGAATACTGCATCAAGGAAAGTGGGAGGTGACCAAAGAGCTGGACTAAATAAGAGAACACAGGCAGGCAGAACAGGGAGTCCCTTACCCAAGAAAGAGTTTGAAAGAGAGTTGAGTGAGCTGACATGACAGACTGTGGTCGTCTTGTGTACTGCATGGATGGGCAAGCCTGGGAGGAGCCAGAGCAAGATGTTATTTGGGGTCCCCCTCCTGACATTGTCTCTCTGTGCTCTACTCTAGGTGTACACAAGTGCTTTTGTCACAGAGAGAAACAATACATTTTGGTTTCTCCTTCCCACCAGTTTCCACCCAATATAATGGCTCAGGCACTGCTACTGGAATTGATCCTGTATTTGAGCCAGACCAAAGGGTTCAATTATTTTTCTCTAAAGAGCCGTGGAAACAGCTGGTATGGGCTTGCAGAGTTATATATATTTTTTTATGACGACTTAATAATACCTTTATTAAGGTAAAAATATATTTCATTTAGGCTCCCCTCAGATGTTTTGATTTATGATTAATATTTGCTTTGAAAACATAATGAGAGTAGTTTCACTTAAAATCCAGGAAAATGGAATAGGCTTGAAATATTAATTACTTAATCCTTTTTTCACCTTAAATATAAAATTTTATGTTTGAGTATTTTGTTAGTTGATCTGTTAGGAGGCTTGTTTATTATCCATACATACATATTTAGAAAATACTATGAATTGCAGAAACTGGGAAATGTCTTGGGATATTTACAGAGAGAGAGTGACACACATGGACTATGAACCATTTTCTTAGCTGAAAAGGAAAAAGGGAAAAAAAAGTTTAAGGGATCCATCATTTAAAAACTGCAGAGAGAATAATAAAAAAGAAAATTTACACTAAACCTGTTAACATTAAGAAAATGTATGTGTTGTGGTAGGTATGTTCTCTGTTCCTGGAAGTGCTTGTTGGGTCTGGTTGACTTTGTAGAGTTACACCCCTGTTTGATCACTAGCAATTGATTGTATGCCAGCAGCAAGTCACAAGTACTACAGCTTACATTTTGCAGAAAGTCAAAGAGTATAACAATACGCCGTAAAGAGGGCTATTCCATTGAGCAGAAATTATTGTATGATATGTTGTGCAATATTCATAATGGCTTTTTATTGTTTTTAATAAATATAAAAATGAAATCACTGTTAAAAATTACAAGCCCTGCTTTTATCAGTTAAATGAAGTAACTTGCCTTTTATGGTCTATGCAAGACTGATTATTATAGATGCATACAAAATCTGTTTCTTCCTAAGCATGTCTGTATAGATTATACAGATATCAGCTTCAGGCAAAAAAAAAAAAAAAAATTAAATTGTTTCTTGGTTTGGCTACATGTCAATTTACATGATTTTCCTTTCATTCTCTTTTTTTTTTTTCCTTTTTTCCTTCAAAGATATGACCACTGTGGAATACTAGTCTTTGAATGGGCACTCTGGAAGAACACAAAGAGCAAAAAGGCATTTGTAAAAGCTTAGAGCAGGAAGCCATTGGAGTCAGGTATGTTCTGTTCCTCCTGTCAAGACTGAGATATGAAGGATGAGACCTCCACTCTTGCTCAGGGACAAGGAACACCAGCTGGAGTTTGAAACTGCAGTGAAACTATAGCTTCCATAGAATGCTGAGGATGGTTTAATTGTCAGTGACTGACTTGACATCAAAAGTTTGGGTTCTTCACTGAACCATGTCTTCATTTCCTGAGGGGAGACGGGATTTCATCTGTACTGTTGTAGCCAGTGCTTATAAGTAGCAAGCTCTAAGCAATTAATTTGTTTTCCATGTTATCCTCTTGACATGTAAGGAGTCTTGCTGCTTTACTGGAGTTTGGATTTGACTGTAGGTCCTAGGAAGCTACAAGTTTTTCAGAGACTGATCAGAGAGTATGAAGTTCCCTGGTTGCCTCTGTTCAGAACAAAATAATAACAAACAAAAGTTATAAAAACAAAGAATATGTATTCTCATTATCTTGAACCCTGTAGCATATTACTGATGTTCTTTATCTACAAGTAGAATTTTTATGGGTATCAGGCTCCATATAGAAATGGTGTTATCATAATATTGTGACATTAATTCTTGCTGTCTTCTTGAAATGAATTAGTAGGGACATAATTTTTGTCATGTTTTGTCATGCCTGTGGTCATTTGACATAAAATCTGTCAGATTTACATTGTGAAAATGTCAAGGTTTTTTGCAAAGTAAAGTTATTAGATGCTGAAGGTCGTATTTTTATAGGAACATTAGCAACTATTGACACTGAGATATCAAAGGCTTTATTTTTCTAACCATGTTTGGTGAGACTGATGCAGCTGGATGTCTGGTAGCTAAATGATGCTTGGAAGTCAGTGCCTGGATTTAGACTGAAAGTCTATGGCATCTCTCTGCAGTTTGTCTTCATTTATATTTGAGGTGTGATGTGTTTTGGAGAAAATTTAGGGAAAAAAAATTCAAAATTCATGCAATGAAAATATTAATTTTCCTTGTAACTGTGGACCACTCTTTCCTTTTACTCTATTTCCAAGATTAGCCTCTTGCACCTATTTGCTCCACTCCTAGTTAGCAAAGAAAAAGGGGGCATTACAACATGCCAGTGGTGCTCAGCCTCTCTATTTCACCCTGTGCTTCTGCACACTGGGGTGAGAAGCCCAAATACAGACAAGCATCCTCTGTGATACTTTGTTAACCTGAAACAAAATGTGAGTAACAGGCATGTGGGTGCAATATCAGATGAACCTGTATCCTACCCAACACAGTGCATTTTACACTGGAAAATTGTCTTGGACCTTTTAACTTTGCTGCTGTCTTATGACTGTAAGTTCTACAGGTAATTAATATTTTGTTTGTTTGTTTGTTTTTTAATATCATATCTCTTTAATTATATTCCTTTTGCTATTCAGTTATGCCAGATTCTCTGTTACCTTGAATAGGAGCAACAGAAAGTTCAAAATAAGCGAACTCCTCAGACTACCTTTTTCCTCCCACTTTGTCACCATGAGGAATGCTGTCAATTTGAGTGTAAAACAGTCAGGAAGATGGTGTAACTGCATAATTTGCCTTGTCTCTATAGGCTGTTTTATAACTGACAATTTTCTCTGCTTGACCCAAACAAATGAGCTCTTGGAATGATGGCTGCTGACTTTGCCTGCAACTTAAAGCCATTATGCAGTAAAATCTTCATGGTTTCCTCACATTATGAAATAGAGATCAGGAGGCAGCGTTTCTCCTCAGTAGTATTGTTCCCTCTATGGGGTGTGCTGCTGAAACTCCTACATGCTATAGTTGCTGCTATGAGTCTTATAAAAATAATAATTCTGATAGTGTGGTTGCCCAAATGTTTCGTGAAACTCTACAGACTTGGAAAAAACTTAATTATTGTGTAGGAGAGTGTTTAATTGCTGCTGCTATCTTACTTTTAAAATTCATTTACTTTGCTTGCTACAGAAATGCCTTACCAAATATTTCATAATACCTTTCCTGAGATAATATGCAAAATTCACCTGGAGCTTTGCCACTCATTTTTGTTCCTATAATAACATATAAATACTATTGTATGTCTAATTTGATGGAATCTGGTTTGGAGTTTTTTTTGAAGATAAAAAGCTCCAAATTGTAGTCATCATATTCATAGCTGCATATACACGCAAGTAAATAACTATGGAATAAATAGTCTATTAGTCTGCATCTGTTCAGATGTTACCACTGGATATATTTTCAGAGTTCTAGAGTCTTTTACTAAACATATACTTTATTGGGATAATCAAACTTACGGGAGTCAGATGGAAGCTTGACTGTATTGCATACTACATATTGGGTGATAAATTCTCTTATTTAGAGAAATTTTGAAAAGATAACTTAATTGGTAATTTTTTTCTGATTAGTGTCACAGTCTCATACTATAGGATGCTCATATAACATGTATATGATTTTTACACTCCTGGTTTATGAAGATGCTTGTTGTCAACACTCACAGGATCTTATTTACATTACCTTAAAGCCTTATTTCTTATTTTAATGAAATTCAACAGAATTTAGTATTTCTTTTTTTTTTCCAAGAGAATGCACTGTACTTGAATTTGCGTTAATACATAAATCATATTGAGAATTAAATGCAATAATGATCAGGAATGTAAAATGCAGTGTTCAGCTAAAGATTAGAAAATTCATATTTTATGTGGTTTCTGTTATGTATCTAGGCTAAATTAAACTCAGCAGAGCAGATAAGTCCATTGATGAGGCAATAAAATGCAATCTGAACATGCTGTTTGTCTTACTGTTAGCAGTATGTTAAGTGGGAAATATTGAAATTGGAAAATTAACATTTTAAATGGTGCTATTTCTTTCAAGCTGCTTGTGGTCTTTATTTTAAGCTCTTAGAGATATTTTTTCTTTTACTATTTCTCTACTATTTATTTAAATACTCCAACTGGAGGTCGGAACAATTAAGCTTGGTGGTGCAGAAACAAAATTAGGCATTTCTGCTTCAAGCAGCATACACTTGAAAAACTCAATCAAATAACGCTGCAAACACTGATATGCTAAATTGTAAGGACAAAATAATTTTTTTTATTGAAGTTGTATTTCAAAGCTTCTGTGTCTTTAGAGACAGAAGTCTTCTTAGTCAGGTTACAATTAGTTTCTGAATATTTTTGAATTAGAAAGTTTAGCCAAAGTGAAGTCAAAAGAATAAAGTGAAACAAAGGCAAACAAGATAAGTGAGAAAAGTAAGATACTACAAACCTGGCCTTGAAAATACGTGGAATGGAAAATGAGCATATTTGGATCTGCCAATGATAAAAGTATTTAATTATTATATAATATTTCATTTTATCTTAGTTAAATATTATTATTTTATTGTAATTATATGTAATTAATTATATAAAGTGTCTTCCTGAAAGCTGTGCTATAATGAAGCAAGCCTATCCCTCCCTCTACTTCTGAGCTTTTGAGAAAGTAAAACAACATAAAACCTAAAAACATTGATGTTAAAGAACTTCAGGAGATTTTTATTTGAAACAAAAACGCCACTAGAACAGAGTAACTGCCATCATAAATAAAAAAACTTTAGGTTACTGTACAAATGCCATCAGTAATGGGATGAAAGTACTAATAAAAATTCAAAAATCATGATTATGACTGATATCATGGGCAGATAGCTTATGGTCATTCAAGAGCTAACTTTTTCCCAAAGAATCAGATATAGCAGAAGTCTCATGCACTTTTTAATGGTGTTTCTTGATGAGCCTCAGGGCTATTTTTAACAAAAAAATTGATTCCTCCTATGTTTTCTGCAAATGAGATGGTAGGCATAGTCTAAGGTAGTGATTTTTTTTTTTTTCATGGTATTTTTATTGAAATGAGGCTTTAGGATGAGCCTGCTCTGCCTTGTAAAAACCCTCTTTTGCTTTTTCTCCTTTCCAGTCACTGTCCCCTGACACTGGGGCCCAGTCATTCTGGGAGATTGTGTCTAGATCCCAAATAGATTGGGATAATGTGAATCTGCTCCTTCAACATAAAGCACTAAGGACCTCACAATCACCAATAGTGAGAAAAGTCTGCATGAATAAGAAACAATTGAAAACTCTAAGTCTGGAATTGATTTACTTTTTCTTTTTTACAATCAACATATCAGTTACTAAACTTTACTTTGAGTGGGTGTATGGTCTAAGCATTGCCTCTGTCAGTCTCAAGAACTGTCCTGAACCATTGTAAATGAAGCACTGATCATCTGGGACCTGCTTTAACATCAGACTCAGTGACAGTTCACATTATCAAAGAGAATGCTCCCCCATAAAGTCTAAAACTGCTGCCTTAATGTATCAAGCAATGTCTTGTATGTGTGTTATATGTCAGACTTTCAGCTTCTCCAGGAGCTGGGTCAAAGTTTGCATTTGAACACATGTACTGGTAGGCCTGTGAATTAACCGGGAGAACAGACCCTGCCAGATCTCTTTAATTGTAAGTCTTGTCTGTTTTACAGTTCTTTTCATCTCTTTTGTTACTGTCTTCTTATATAGCTCACTATTAGTATCTAAAGATGCTAGGTGACATTTAGGAGAAAGGCTTTTCTATAAATGATCAGGCTTTGCTGCAGTGTTGGGCACCAGCCCAATTCTAGAGTTTAACATGTTATGTAAATTCATTGCATGAACATCTATCAGAGAAATGCTATTTTCAAAGGCATAAGAGAATAGATGCTCTTTGTCTTTGAGAATGCATGTGTAAGACATGCATCACTAGCCACATTAAATACTAACTGCAGCTTCAAACTTATAATGTAAGAATATCCTTTGGCCATATATTATTCCACAAAATTTTATATGCAAAAAGTTAGAACTTAAGTGCAAGATAATGTTTGCTCTCCGCTTGGCTGTTTGATTGCTGAGAGTACCCAGAATTAAGTCACAGACAAGTGTCACAGTGTGAGGATTCAGCAATGGCTGATTGCTCCAAGTACAGGTGGCACAGTGCATTCTAATGTGTGTTAGATGGATGTGGGTATTACGTGGGTAAATGACGAGGTCACTGAGATCCTGGAGGTCTGACACTCAGTCCAACAGACACATTTGCACTCTGGATGCTGTCCACAAACTACATTTAATACAACAACCAGGTAGTATATTTTTTGCAGTGAAATTTGTTAACGTGACTAGTAGATGTGTCAAGGTTTATAGGGGTATTATCTGTCATTTTTACTGCCTTACCTGCTAGAAGCTTGTGCCAGAGAGACCATCAAGATGTAGTGGCTGTAGTGTGCACCATCTTCTCATTATTGTAGTACTCTGAACCACTGTGATCATGTATTTTCCTTCTGCTCTGACACAGGTCACTGCTGCGAAAACACAATTTGAATTTCTGATAGATTTTATGCTATGCACGCTGTGAGAAATGAGAGAAATACCTTGAAACAGCAATATTCAGGGTATCTGCTGATGACTTGGATGCACTGGTTATCCTCATGCCATTCATTCCACATCAACTCTATTTATCACCTACTAGTTGAATATAATATTAAGGTTCTACAGAAACTGTATTCTCTCCTCTGCTGCAGCGGGACATGAGTGTTCAATGAGGTGAAGAAAAAATAATAGAATAAAAATTTACTTATTGGAATCCCACTAGAATAAATTTTGAGAACTGAGACATGAATCTTAATTTTTATTTCTCTAGCCTTGATTGTTCTGGAAGCTAGAAGGCCATAAAGTAATCTTAAAGATTCACAGTAAAACAATTGATATTATTCTTTGTGCTTTTAACAGGGTTACTTACTGCTGATTAATTCTGTCTACTTGTGAGGGTGACTGAAATAGTTTGAATTTTTAAAAATAGGTTATTTTAATTCATAGAACATCTTCCTTCCTTCCTTCCTTCCTTCCTTCCTTCCTTCCTTCCTTCCTTCCTTCCTTCCTTCCTTCCTTCCTTCCTTCCTTCCTTCCTTCCTTCCTTCCTTCCTTCCTTCCTTCCTTCCTTCCTTCCTTCCTTCCTTCCTTCCTTCCTTCCTTCCTTCCTTCCTTCCTTCCTTCCTTCCGCCACTTCCTTCCTTCCGCCACTTCCTTCCTTCCGCCACTTACTTCCTTCCTTCCTTCCTTCCTTCCTTCCTTCCTTCCTTCCTTCCTTCCTTCCTTCCTTCCTTCCTTCCTTCCTTCCTTCCTTCCTTCCTTCCTTCCTTCCTTCCTTCCTTCCGCCACTTCCTTCCTTCCGCCACTTCCTTCCTTCCGCCACTTCCTTCCTTCCGCCACTTCCTTCCTTCCTTCCGCCACTTCCTTCCGCCACTTCCTTCCGCCACTTCCTTCCTTCCTTCCGCCACTTCCTTCCTTCCTTCCGCCACTTCCTTCCTTCCTTCCGCCACTTCCTTCCTTCCTTCCTTCCGCCACTTCCTTCCTTCCTTCCGCCACTTCCTTCCTTCCTTCCTTCCTTCCTTCCTTCCTTCCTTCCTTCCTTCCTTCCTTCCTTCCTTCCTTCCTTCCTTCCTTCCTTCCTTCCTTCCTTCCTTCCTTCCTTCCTTCTTCCTTCCTTCCTTCCTTCCTTCCTTCCTTCCTTCCTTCCTTCCGCCACTTCCTTCCTTCCTTCCTTCCGCCACTTCCTTCCTTCCGCCACTTCCTTCCTTCCTTCCTTCCTTCCTTCCTTCCTTCCTTCCTTCCTTCCTTCCTTCCTTCCTTCCTTCCTTCCTTCCTTCCTTCCTTCCTTCCGCCACTTCCTTCCTTCCGCCACTTCCTTCCTTCCTTCCTTCCTTCCTTCCTTCCTTCCTTCCTTCCTTCCTTCCTTCCTTCCTTCCTTCCTTCCTTCCTTCCTTCCTTCCTTCCTTCCTTCCTTCCTTCCTTCCTTCCTTCCTTCCTTCCTTCCGCCACTTCCTTCCTTCCTTCCTTCCTTCCTTCCTTCCTTCCTTCCTTCCTTCCTTCCTTCCGCCACTTCCTTCCGCCACTTCCTTCCGCCACTTCCTTCCTTCCGCCACTTCCTTCCTTCCTTCCTTCCTTCCTTCCTTCCTTCCTTCCTTCCTTCCTTCCTTCCTTCCTTCCTTCCTTCCTTCCTTCCTTCCTTCCTTCCGCCACTTCCTTCCTTCCGCCACTTCCTTCCTTCCTTCCTTCCTTCCTTCCTTCCTTCCTTCCTTCCTTCCTTCCTTCCTTCCTTCCTTCCTTCCTTCCTTCCTTCCTTCCTTCCTTCCTTCCTTCCTTCCTTCCTTCCTTCCTTCCTTCCTTCCTTCCTTCCTTCCGCCACTTCCTTCCTTCCTTCCGCCACTTCCTTCCTTCCGCCACTTCCTTCCTTCCTTCCTTCCTTCCGCCACTTCCTTCCTTCCTTCCTTCCTTCCTTCCTTCCTTCCTTCCTTCCTTCCTTCCGCCACTTCCTTCCTTCCTTCCGCCACTTCCTTCCTTCCTTCCGCCACTTCCTTCCTTCCTTCCTTCCTTCCTTCCTTCCTTCCTTCCTTCCTTCCTTCCTTCCTTCCTTCCTTCCTTCCTTCCTTCCTTCCTTCCTTCCTTCCTTCCTTCCTTCCTTCCTTCCTTCCTTCCTTCCTTCCTTCCTTCCGCCACTTCCTTCCGCCACTTCCTTCCGCCACTTCCTTCCGCCACTTCCTTCCGCCACTTCCTTCCGCCACTTCCTTCCGCCACTTCCTTCCGCCACTTCCTTCCTTCCGCCACTTCCTTCCTTCCGCCACTTCCTTCCTTCCGCCACTTCCTTCCGCCACTTCCTTCCTTCCGCCACTTCCTTCCTTCCGCCACTTCCTTCCTTCCGCCACTTCCTTCCTTTCTTCCTTCCTTCCTTCCTTCCTTCCTTCCTTCCTTCCTTCCTTCCTTCCTTCCTTCCTTCCTTCCTTCCTTCCTTCCTTCCTTCCTTCCTTCCTTCCTTCCTTCCTTCCTTCCTTCCTTCCTTCCTTCCTTCCTTCCTTCCTTCGCCACTTCCTTCCGCCACTTCCTTCCGCCACTTCCTTCCGCCACTTCCTTCCGCCACTTCCTTCCTTCCTTCCTTCCTTCCTTCCTTCCTTCCTTCCTTCCTTCCTTCCTTCCTTCCTTCCGCCACTTCCTTCCGCCACTTCCTTCCGCCACTTCCTTCCGCCACTTCCTTCCTTCCGCCACTTCCTTCCTTCCTTCCGCCACTTCCTTCCTTCCGCCACTTCCTTCCGCCACTTCCTTCCGCCACTTCCTTCCGCCACTTCCTTCCGCCACTTCCTTCCTTCCTTCCGCCACTTCCTTCCTTCCTTCCGCCACTTCCTTCCTTCCTTCCGCCACTTCCTTCCTTCCTTCCGCCACTTCCTTCCTTCCTTCCTTCCTTCCTTCCTTCCTTCCTTCCTTCCTTCCTTCCTTCCTTCCTTCCTTCCTTCCTTCCTTCCTTCCTTCCTTCCTTCCTTCCTTCCTTCCTTCCTTCCGCCACTTCCTTCCTTCCTTCCTTCCTTCCTTCCTTCCTTCCTTCCTTCCTTCCTTCCTTCCTTCCTTCCTTCCTTCCTTCCTTCCTTCCTTCCTTCCTTCCTTCCTTCCTTCCTTCCTTCCGCCACTTCCTTCCTTCCTTCCTTCCGCCACTTCCTTCCTTCCTTCCTTCCTTCCTTCCTTCCTTCCTTCCTTCCTTCCTTCCTTCCTTCCGCCACTTCCTTCCTTCCGCCACTTCCTTCCTTCCTTCCTTCCGCCACTTCCTTCCGCCACTTCCTTCCGCCACTTCCTTCCGCCACTTCCTTCCGCCACTTCCTTCCGCCACTTCCTTCCGCCACTTCCTTCCGCCACTTCCGCCACTTCCGCCACTTCCTTCCTCCACTTCCTTCCTTCCTTCTCACTGTTAAACTGAAAAGTCTAAAGTTACTTATAGTAACTTCACCAAAGAAATGCTCTACAAGCAGCTTTCTTCTCCAAAACTTTCCACAGGTATGTTAAGATTGTAGTCATCTGCAGAAGATGATAGCTTCTGTGTTATATTCCTATTCCTATGATTGGAAACTGGCACATTCCTTGGATTGCAGAGCACTTGGTAAGTGGAATCCTGTCAGAAGGAATGTTCTGACTGACAGCAGATATTTAAAGTCCAGTGTGACCTGAGAAAGTTCAATTTTCTTGTATTCTTGAGCACAACACAAGAAAATTAAATTCTTCTTTCTCCTCTGCATTTCATAAATCTTGCATACCATCTTGCTTTATACAAGAATACACCTGTATAAAGTAATTTGTTGTTTTTACTGCTCTAGAGCTGTTTTTGTGGAACTTGGTTTCTAAAGCATCCTTTCCACTTTAACAATGCTTATATAGCACTACTTTAAAGGAACTAGTTGAAATAGTGTGATGCAGCTAAAAGAATTAAATGTTTCTCCATCCCATTCAGGATATTCTCTACAGGTTTTGTTTTACATATTTTCTTAACCTCTGACTGGAATAAAACAATAGATATTTAATTACAGGGGAACTGTCCTTGTAATTTGCCACAAGTTTACTGCTGCAGACTTACAATAAAAAGTGTGCTTTGCATTGAGGCATGAATGTAGTCATGTACAGAGCAAAAAGGAAGTGGAACATGGATGTTAAACCTTATACCCCATTCTACAAATGATGGTGTTGTTATTTCTTGAGAAATGGTAAAGTTTAGGTGCTGTAAGCAGGGAATATGCATTACATTTTATTTAGACAATGATGCACAAATGCCATCAATTTCAGGTGTAAAAATTGCATCAGATTTCTAACTATAAACCCATGAGCCTGACTGCAATTCTTGAACAGGAAGACTTTTTATTCCAGTCTTCTATCTACCTGCAGATATTGTAGATGCAAGTCTTGCTTTTGAGCAATCCAGCAGCTAAATGAGCAAAACATGCCATTAGTCAGCTACACATTCATTTGTCTGTGGAAATTGCACATGACTTCATTTATCACTGTCTCATGTGACAATAGCATTTCTAACCCATAGTTCACCACATGCTTTCCAATAGAAAAGCTCCTGTTTTCCTTCTCTTGCAATTGTTTTAGATTGATGTCATGTCTGCTGAAGAAGATACTCTCTATGACTTCGAGATGATGGCTACTAAAGGTGTAAAGACCATAGGGCTCTCAAGTACAGACATATTTTTGCAGGAAACTCATTAATTAAGTTCATTAATTAGGAATAATTATTTTTACCCTGGATGAACAACCATTTCCTGACTAGTTTCCATGGATGTGATCATTTAAGTTACATTTTCGCACTACTCTGCAACAGTTTTCACAAGATCTTTTTCTTGTTTAGGCTGCTAGCCTCAAAGCTCACTCTGGGCTTTAACAACTAAGCTGAGTTTCCACCTGACAGCATCATTAACGAAGACTTTCTGGGCACTTTGTATCGTGACCTACAACTGTGCAATTTCACTTCCAAGCATATGGCATTGCAACTTTGATTTGAAGACCATGAGTTCTCATAAGTATAGTTGGAGACCAGATTTGCCCTCCGAGCTTATTCTTGATGATGATGATGATGATGATGATGATGATGATGATGATGATGATGATGATGCTGGAAACATTGAAAAAAAATATAGTCAGTTAGGGTCATGGCATTTTTCAAATAGTCATCCAGGAAGCAATTTGAGGCACAGTGACTAAAGAAACCCGCTCTAGTGCCATCATAAGAAAGAGCTATTCCATTTTTTCAGTGAAGGACCTTGCTCTAAAAATTCTGCCTGCAAGTCCAGCAGATGATCCCTACTTTATGAACAAGCCATCACTGTGCTCTCACCTTGTGCTTTCCATCTCTGTGGTAACAGACAAAAGGGGAAAAAGCCTTAGGCATCTCATTAATAGCTAACCAGCCAAAACTGGGTGGAATAATGATCACTTGTTTGCAGGCAAGGAAAATTCTCTGCTAAGTAGACATCAAAGGTAATGCTGACCAAGATGGAAGTCAAAGAGAGATGCCCCTGCATCTGTGGCTCTGTCCTTTGGTGTGCCTATATAAATTTTGACTCTGAAGCTTTCCCAGTTATGTTCCTGATAAAATATATCTCTTGAGTTCCTGATATACCTTCCTCGAAAGGTTAAGATCAATCCTGCCATGCAGTTCAGGCAGCATCTGAGGGAAGTTCTCCAAAAATCTGCCTCCAGTAACAATCCCCCATGACTTTAGAGCTTTCTTACAAATCCAAGGATTTCTGAAGTGGTCTTGATATTCATCTGCTGCTGCTCTGCTTCCTGAACTCTGGCTTCTCCTCATTACACAGGAAGGGAGACAAGTACATGGAAAGGGGATTCCAGTAGAAGGGGTAGGCTACTTGAATTTTCTGAGCAGTGAATTTGCCAAAAGTGGAACTGTAAATGGCATCACATTAAAAAGTGGATTCAAAATAGTGGGTTTTAAAATTAGAGAAGTGCCAAGTTAATTAAAAAAAACAAACAAACAAACCAAACAACTCATTTAACTTTTTCTAGGTAAGAAAAAAAATTAAAATATGATAACCCCATTTTTCCTTTACACAGGCTTCGATTTTATATGGAACAATATATGTTGGCACTGTATGGTGATGATTTTTAATGCTGAGAAAAACTAATATTTTTGCACCTCTTCTCTAGGGATAAGGAATAGGATCCATTTAGAGGGTCCAATAAAGAAGGAAGTGGTGTGTTGATGCATAAAAATACAAGTACAAAGAAAGGAAAAGCAAAGACATACAAGAGTGATGTGACTGGAGCCCTAAATGTGGTCACTACTGGTTGCCATTCATGACTAACAGCCAAGGTTACCTCAGCAGCTATTAGGATCTTCTGGTGAATATAGATGACAATGAAGTAATGTTGTTTACTGAGACTCTGAAAGGTTTCAAGGATAAAATACAAAGTGCAACTGATGAAGTCAACTGACAGGGACACCACAATTTCCTTGTCTTTAATTTTTTCCTTATGTGTCGTGATCTGCAAAGTAATATTGATGCTACAGTAGTTCCTAAAATAGATGCCATTATGTTCATTAGATGCTTCACATCTGGATATCACAACCAGTGTCTGTTGTAAGTAGCAGGGGGGAGGGAAGTAATTTTAATCTTTTCTGGATTTTCTTGATTAGATATCTTAAACTTCATAAGCATTTATTTAATTCCTATTAGCATTTAACAGTCAAATGCCCTCAATGGAGAAAAATTATCCTAGAGGCAGCATGGAAATTGATGGTTGTTCTGTGATAGATCTTCTCACTGACAAGGACTTAAATATTGAAATTCTAATTTATTTATTATGCAGAAAGATGACATTTTATCCCTCCAGCCACTTGACAGGAAGACACTATAATTATGCTTTTTCCCTGGTTTCCCATTTTCCCTTCTGTATCTTTTTTGAGAGATTATAAGAGTTCAGACTCCCAAACAGGTTTGCCCTTACAGCAACATTTTTGTAGTAATCAATGCATGTGCAGTGACTGGTTCTTTCTAGATCATTTCTTCTAGCTGATTTTTTTTTGCCTTCACACACTGTTACAGGGATGACAGATGGCAATGTGTTTTTTAGGAAAAGTGGAGGTGACTTTAATGCACTCTCTGTACATCTCTATGCTTGCTCTATTATTAAGCTCTGATTTGTTCTGAGAGAGAGCACAAAAGGCGGTCACTGTATCAGAACACTATCTTGCAAAATAGGAGTAGTGCAAATACTGCATGTAGTTGTGGTTTGTTTGAGTAATTTTCTCTGGGAAGATTATTATTACATATTGCAGTCAGAAGCTGAGGACAAGGAAACACAACCAGCTTGTGGCAGCTGCATCAGGTATGCAGCTATTCATTTATGCTGTAAGAGATTTTTGGTAATATTGTTAGTGGTTTATAATGTGAGCAGTGTGTCACATGCTCTGAAAAAGCTGTGCAGCCTTAACAGTCCCTAAAGACAGCTAACTGCAAACCACTTCTAATATTTTGACATTAACTTGAAATGCCAGTCTTACACATCAGCCTGGTCACTGGAGCTGTCATGCATGACTTACTAGCATTTCTGAAAACAAAACTAAAAACCAATTAAGAATTTGGAAGAAGACTGGCAAGAAATGGCTGGACTTTAAAAACATGAATTTTGTAGGGACATGGGTAAGCATCACGAAGGTGGAACACAAATGTGTGGACACTGGAGAAGTGTCCAAGCTGTCTCTCAGCCCTTCTACACAGTCTGCAATGAGAACCGCGGGTCCTGGCAGGGCATTCAAATGTTTTTTACAGAGCAGGGTTAGCTCTTTGCTGTCATAGAGAGGAGGGGGTTTGCAGGCTTCCCTACTTTCTCACTGTATGCCTGCGGCAGCAGTGGGGAAAAAGGGGCCCCTTCTGCAGACCCCTTAATTGGGAGCCAGTCACCCCCTCATACAACAGCCCCTGCACTGCCTCTGCTAATGGCTTTCACCCAGTCACAAAGATAGTCCAAGGAAGTGCTTGCTTGCTTGGTTGAACAGTGTACAGGCAGGGTAGTCCAGAGTGCGGCAGTCAGGTCCTTTTCCTAATATGCCTTGGCTTTTGGGTTAAATTTGCCTGGGAAGTAAACCTGGTCATTTCAAACCATACAGGCAGTGGGGCCTGTCAGATGAACCAGAAAGCACTTGCAGGGTTCTCATGGCCTGGAATGGTTTCTCACACTTTTTAAGTCAGGGAATTGCATTTTAGTGGTCTCCCAGGATTCCCCAGTGACCTTCATAGCTTGTGCTTCCCAAGCCAGTAGTGAACCATCTATTCTGTGTCAGTTTTGATCTAGAATGAGTTTCTTTTCTTTTCTTTGGAAAATGATATTTTTGAAGATAACAAGTGGAGAAGCTTAAGTAAAAGGTCTGTTTATAGAGGAAGACAAAGATGGTAGAGAAGAAAAAAATACATTGTTCTTAAAGACTCAGCATTATTGTGAAATAAGATTTTCTTGGAAAATTGTTCTCCAAGTGTGTTTGGAAGTGGAGCCCAGCAATGATTTGTATTAAAAAGTAATTTATATTTTGTTGCATTTGCAAGCCAGATAGCCTAACCAATGGAGGCTGCTACCCTGTGTGGCATGCACATGCATGTGACTGTATCACGTGCGCCACTGAACACATCCCACTTTTGTGTGTCTCTGTCAGAGGCAGGTTTGCTGCAAGGCTTCTGCCATGCTTGAAAGCTTGTCATACTACAGATCAGTCAAACTAAGAATCAGCATTGCATTAACCATGCTGCCAGAAGATAGGCAGAAAAAATTCTTGTTGGTTGAGTCAGCATAGAATTTTTACTGCAGTGCAGAAACATGTGTTTTCCAGGCTTCAACTAAGTATCCTTTGTGATTCTACTTTTTTCAAAATGCAGTTGCCTGCCGCATGCGTGTATTACTGCCATGAAGACCCTGAAAACAACACCTGTGCTTCCTCACTTATCAAGTTGGTTTTTTGGGGTTTTTTTGTAAGAAACAATGTCTGTGATAGGAGTTTTATTTATTTTTGTATCTGAAGTGAGCTCAGTAGTACATGCTGTTATCGCAGTGTTAATGCGAAAATACTGTAACAAAGAACACACTATATATACATCTAATAAAGCGAGTTAACTTAAAAGTTTCTGTTTTGGGGTTATGCCTAACTCTCATATAGGAATGGTGGTGCCCTGGCACTCATGTTTTGTACTGGCTATCATTTTAGGAAAACCTGTAGGCAGTAAGCTATCTGGGTCAGAAAACCATTTTGTCTGTTGGGCAGTGTGACTCAAATTCATTTCTGACTCTAAGCATCTGGAAAAATAATCTGTTTTCTTGAGGACCTTTTCACTCTGGTGTGAGGACCTGAGACACCTCAGTTTAATTGCCCAAGGTTAGAGAAATTTGTCTGTTTTCATGGTTGTTTAAAAATAAAAATAATCCCATTCCTTCCCTAGAAAAAATATAGCTCCTCTGTTAGTGTTACGCACACTCAGATTTTCATGACCTATCATTTGCAGCCTTATCCCTTTGCTGCTCAAATATGCCTTGAATATTTGGCACTCAGATGACTGTAATTTCTTCTTCAATCTCTTTCCAATTCCCTTGAACCACACACAATGTGTACAATTATCAGAATGCCTTTTCCCTCCGCAGAAGTCTTGTACTTGTAGTCACTTGTATTTTTTAGTCTACAAAGAAACTAAACTGAACTAGTAAACACCTCTGCAGTGCAATGTTAAGTTTGCTTAGCAGCTTAGAAGAAGAAATAGAAATAGCAAATTTTAGCAGGAAGTGTAATGAAGTGCATACATACATGTATATACAGAAATTGTTCAAATAATTTTAATGTTATATTCATCTTTTTTTTTTTTTTAGTTTGGTACTGTGAGGCAATATACTGGATTTGGGTGGCAAGGCTTTGGTAGTGGGGGAGATGCAGGGTTGGCTTCTGCGAGAAGCTTCCAGAAGCTCCCCCCATGTCTGACAGAGCCAATACCAGACAGCTGCAGCTGGAGAGAAGCATGAGAATACGTGAGAACAGCCCTGCAGACACCAAGGTCAGTGAAGGAGGTGATCCAGGTGCCAGAGCAGAAATTCCCCTGCAGACCCGGGAGGACTCCACACCAGAGAAGTTGGTTGCCCAAAGGAGGCTATGATTCCCTAGGGAGTCCACACTAGAACAGGCTCCTGGCAGGACCAGTGGGCCCATGGAGGGAGCACACACTAAAGCATGTTTGCTGCCAGGACCTTTGACCACATCGGGGATCTGCCTCTGCAGCAGTTTGTTTCTGAAGGATTGCACCCCATGGAAGAGACCCAGACTGGAGCAGTTCACAAAGAACTGCAGCCCATGGGGAGGACTCCTGAGGGAGAAGTTTGTGGAGGACTGTCTCCTACAGAAGGGACCCCAAGCTGGAGCTGGGGAAAAACATATGGTGTCCTCCCCTGAGAAGAAAGGAGTGGCAGAGGCAAGGGGTCATGAACAGACCACAGCCCCCATTCCCCATCTCAGTGAGCTGCTATAGGGGAGGAGGGAGAGAAAACAAAAATTCAGGATGGGCAGGGAATGGATTAAGAGCAGCTTTTAGGAGGAAGAGTCAAAGGTGTTGGTTAATGAGTTCATCATGACTCAGCAATGTGTGCTTGTAGCCCAGAAAGCGAGTTGTATTCTGGGCTGCATCCAAAGCAGGGCAAAGGAGGGGATTCTGCCCCTTCTCTGCTCTAGTGAGACTCACCTGGAACACTGCAACCAGCTCTGGGGTCCCCTGCAATAAGGACATGGACCCCTTGAAGAAAGTCCAAAAAATTAACTGCATCTCAGCCAGACCCAATCCTGGAGAAATACAAAGTTCACACTTCAATGAAAACATACATTTTCATAAGTTCAAATGTGATGACACATGGATGTTACGCTAATTTTAATTTCTGTTGAAGAAATATTATTTTTTGGGGTTTTTTTTATTTTCTTCTCTTTACATTCCATTTTTTCCTGAATATTACTGTTTGGATCAATTATACCACAGATAAGGTTTTCATACCAAACTGTACTACAAACTGAAGTTGATAAGATTATCTTGGACTTAAAAACACACTTTCCCTTAGGAAATAAGAAGTAGGTGATAAAATCCTTATGAAAATAGTGGAAAAGAGCAGAATGTGCTTTCATTGAAGTAGACAAAAAAATGAAGGAGAAAGTTGATTTTTTTAAAGTTGTTGCTAATTTTGAAGTTGTTCCTCATACTTGTGGTCCACATGGCAAGTTTTTTAATTTTTTGGTTTCTTGTTTTAACTGTAATTTTCAATAGTAAGGATTCTCTGTCACAGTCTATTTCTCATGTAAAAATAGAAGAATTGTTTTCAATTTTGGAGTGTTTGTACTAAATAAATATAGCCAGTTGAAGAGCCCTGTCTGCCTGGAGAGATTTTATTAGTGTTACGATACTGTCAGAGGAATGCCAGCATAAAATCTCCAAGAAGTCTTGGAAGATGGATTACCTCGAAATTTGCTATTTGTGTTTTGAATTTTTATCAGAGTATACTCTAGCTTTAATTTAATAATATGACATTTCTGGAATTAGATTGGAGCACCATAGATTCCAGATTTGACAGGTTTCAATTTTTGTGTTTTGTTGGGTTTTAAAAAAAAAATATCTAGAAACAAAAGAACTGAATCTTTGACAGGAAAATGATACATAGATACACATGGAATTATTTTTAGCCCCCATTTCCCTCTACTTTTTCCTTTCCAGCTGAGATAACCCAACCAGTGCTCAGCATTTCTCTCCTTACAACTTGCTTTTCTGTTGATGGTGGGAGGAAGTGCACATATAGCTTTGATCTTCCATCCACAAGTGAAGAACTGACAAGAAGGAAGGCTGTAGGTAAAGGACATTCAACTAAGATTTGGACCATATGCCCACATAACCATTTTACAGAAAGATATAACTGCCAGAAAAGCAAGAAAAACTATTTATATCATTCAAGTCAGGGACAGGAATTTTTGCTAGTATTCATGAGATATATTTTCATCCTGGATATAGCGCAAATTTCATATTTATATTTGAAACAGAAAGGCAAACCTGTAAGTAAAATAAATTAATTTTTTCCAAAACCCATTCCCTCCATTTCAGCTCACCATTGGATGGAAGTATCATTTTGCTGTTTTCACATTCAACTCAAAACTTCTTATAAATTACATATTTTGGGAAGTAATTTTTACATTGTAACAGGAATTTTTCAAGCTTCTAACACATTGCAAAAACCTTAATGAAAATGACTGCAAAATTCCATCAGCAGATATATGTAAGTAATTTTATTACTAAATAATTTTTTGTTCTTTTTCTCATAAATATCAGATGGCAGCTTTCATTTGAGAATGAAAATTTCTATCTGAACACATGAGCTTCTGCCTGAGCTTCTCATTGTTTCTGGATTCTGATATTAAGACGGAAGACTGCAGTATCCACAAGACCATAATCAGTGAGGTTGGAACTTACTACTTCCTTTCCATTGTACTTGTTCTTTGCACATAGATGGGACATCTAATCTGCTGTGTCTGAAAAAAATGTAAAAAAATAGACAGAGATGAATTGATAATTTTTTTGAATCTTGAGGTGAAAAATTGGTAAGATAATAACCTGTTGTCATAATAAAAGTGTTGTATTCATGATTGAGTTTAATAATTAGAAGATGATCCTATGGAAAGCTCTATAGCAGTTGTCAGTAGAATCTCTTGGGGTGGCTTAGAGGACCTGTTATTGATCTCCAGGCATTATCTGTTTAATTCTATTAGAATTAAAGAAATTAAGGATGTGGCTTTAGAAATATTAATATTTCAGGTAAGATTGAAGGAAAATACTGTTATTCTTACCCATGATATATTATTCCTGAATGTGATAAGCAACTGGTGTCTGATCAAATAATAACTAAAAGTGCAAGAGATAGAATCTTTGGTCAAGTCTAAAACATATCAGGAAATGTTCAATAGTGGGAAAGAATAGAAAGTTTGTGTTGAATAGCTGCTTATTCTTCCCTTTATCCTCAAAAAAGTTTGTTACAATGAGTTCTTGATTACAGTGGGAATATCGACTGAGTCAAAGAGAATATTTAGTGGAAGAAAATTATGTGAAGAAATGTGTCTCTTTGATGTGGCTTGACAATTCAAATTAGAGGCATGCGAAGCTTTAGGGTAAGTGTATCCTGTCTAAACACACTAATCATCCAACTCACCACTATAAATTGCTCCAGACCTTGAAGGCTAATCATCTAAGTGCTTTTTTTTTTTGTCAAGAGAGTAAAAAAGAAGTTTCAGAGGGCAGCTGATCCCATCATCTACTGTGAGTCTCAGGGACCTGATTTGAAAACCTTTCAAGAGCACTTGTAATTTCCAGCTACTTCTGCAGTGGTCATGGGTGGTCAGGGTGGATGAATTCTCTCCAGAAGCTTCCTCACTTGCTGGTGAAAACATGCTCTGGGTTTCAGATACACAAACTATGTATATTTAAATGGCACATCTTTGATTTGAGATTTTTATACTCTGCAATTAAATTCTGCTTCAAACTCGCTCTCCTGCCCCAACTTCAGGAAAAACCCATGTTAACATTTTATCAAAGTACTATTTTTATTTCCTTTATACTCTTATAAAAAAAACACACACACACAAACACGCACACACACACACATACACACACAGACATGAACACAAAGACCTAACAAAACAGAAGACAACCAACCAAAATCCTCAAACCCCACCAATCCCAAAACCAGTCAAATAAAAAAAAAAACCCACCAAACCAACAACCCCCATCCCCACCCCTGCAAAACCTCAATACAACTGTATGCTTCAAGTTTTGTTACATTTCAGTTGCAGTGTGACTTGGTTTTCCTTGTACTTAATTTATTAATACTTGTTAGAAGTGTTTACTAAATATTCTGATACCCATGGTGTCAATTTTCAGCCTTTTTCACTTTTTTTTAAGATAAAAAGTACTATGAAGTTTTCAGAGGAAATTGAACATGTGTTTTCTTGTTAACTCTATTTTTGGCAGCAGATCATGTAGCATCGAGACAGAACAGTTAGAAGCAGGACTTCAACACTTTTGCCTCCTAACAGTATTCCTGTTGTTTAGAGATTAATACCTTACTCAGGGAGATATTGAAAGCAGCAAAATCTGCTACCTGCCTTCTATATTCTAAATCAAATTGATGCTTTTAACAAGATTAAATCTGAATATGGAGCTTTGCTGATTCAGTTAAAGCTCTGAAAGAAAGGACTGTCACTAATTTGATTGACTTTAGACACACACAAACACACATCAAAAAAAAAGACTTTAAGCATCCTCAGAATATATCATTGATGGAGAGCCTTGTTCTGTAACTACAGATATATAATCCCTGACAGGTTTAGAATGTGTCACTCCTCAGCAGACATAATATTAGCCAAACAGAAAAATAGTGCTCAGTGGAGAAGATGAGCTATCTTCTAGCATAGGAAGGGAAGTAGCCTTTTATTAAAAAATATACAGACTCCTCTGCTCACAAACATAGCACGTCAGTTTTAGCACTGCCTTGCAACCTTTTCAGCTCCTGGTCAGAATCACCACCAGCCTTCTCACAATACTAACAGACAGCCTCTGTGAAAAACATGAAAAAAGTTCCTACTGCTTTTAGCCAGAAAATAAGCTTTCAAGAACACCGGCTGTAATTCAAATTTGTATGCACACACACATCTGTGTCTGAGAGCTGGAGGACTGATGGTAGCAGAAGCAGCAGAAGGCTGTGCCTGTGAGTCACTTTTATGTGTAGCCCAAGAAGGACCAAATGATATTGAATTAAAAAGCTCAGTTACTACTATGAACACAACTATAGTAAGGTCAATGTTAATAACAAGATGATAAAGAAGTGTTTAGGTGTATATATGTGTACATATGTACATGTGTGTATGCACTTGTTACTATTATGTAAGCCTTGACAGGGGCTGAAGCTATGAAAAGGGTTGCCCATTTTAGGTTAGCTATGGAGTTAATCTTGAAGTGATAAAGAAATCACAGCTATCACAGCCTCTCATGAACACATGGACATGGAAAGGATAAATGTCACAAAACTAGTTGCACTGGTCCTTCAAGTCTTCCTTTACTTCTGTTTTTTTATTTTTTGTCCACCTGGGTTTCACAAAGAAGTAGAAATAATTTGTCCCTCCTGACACCAGGGTATTATATGATTGTATATGGGGAAAGATGTCTATAGCTGAGAGGACCATCCTTGCCTGATAAAAAAAAAATTAAGATTTTGATGAAATAATTTCAGTTGTCCTACAAGAAACAAAATTAACTAATTGGCTTCAATCTGGGCTTTGAAACACATGGAGACTGCTAAGAAGAAGCACAGAACCACCAAACCCTTCAACACACTTTCCAGATCAGATTCTAGCTAACATAAACATAAACTGCCAGTTTGCCTGGGCTTATGGCATTTTTCATTTCATTCTTTTTTCTTATATATATGTGTGTCTATATATGGGGGGGGGGGGGGGGGGGGGCGGAGAACACACATATCTATTTATAGACAGATATAGATAAAGTTGATATAATTGATTTTTTGTTTCCTTTGGCAGCTGGGTTGCGAGCATCTCAGGTGCCACATTGTGAGCTCTTACCCTAGCCTGACTGCCCCCCACGAGTGACACGCGGTGCGCAGGAGCGGTTCGCATCCCCGACCCCTTCTTCTCCCAGCACTGGGAGCGTGTTACATTTTGGAGGCTCCGCGCGCTCCCTCTGGTGGCCATCTGATTCCAACCATCCCAGAGTTGCTTTTCCAGGGAACCTGACATAGGGAATCAAGATATAATTTTGGTAATGAAAGATGGGGATATTTTAATTAAAAATGCTCTGCGGTTATTTTGATCATAAGAAAGAGCAAGGGAAGGAATGAACAGAAAAAGCAGTCTAAATATTCTCTGAAGCCTGGAGTCAGGGAGATCTTATTCCATTGTAGCTAAATTTTGCCTAACCTCTGTTAATGCGGAGAAAACTTTGCTGAAAATCTGTCAGCATAACTTACTAAGGAAAAAAACCTCAGAATGAAGGTTCAGTAGGGTCCTCCAAAAAAGCTTGACTAAAGTAGCATGTTTTATTGAAGTTAAGCCTACAAAAATATCTCATTGAAGTTAATAATGTGGGATTTATTACCAAAACCATCTGAGTGCTCCACTTCAGCCTTCCAATTACTGCAGAAAGATGAGACGAACAAGAGAGAAAAACTCATGGTGTAAGATAAGAGGGCCAACAGCATAAAGCTATCAGTGCTTTGCATCAAGCTTCAGCAGCTAATATATTTCTTAATCCAAGTCCTTGCAATGAATGTGGAGCCAGAGCACCATGATACTGACACAATCATCTCTTGCTCTACAGTGCCAGTAACTGGAGGCACTTCTTGGTGGGCTATAAATCACCTTGTGGTCCCACATTATATCATGTAATAAAAAGAAACAGTTTAGAAAGTGAGACATGATGCTGAAGTCACATTTGTTTCTTTTCCTTTCCTTGTAAACCAAATTCTCTGAGATAGTGTAGTGTTGGGGTTGATAGAAACCCAGGCAGAAGGCCGTGGGAAAAACCCTCCTAGTTATGGAGAAGAAAGTATTACCCACACTATCCCTCATTCAGTTTTATGTAAATGTTGACAGAAAGTTGTTTCCTTTATTGTTATTGGTTTATGTTTGGTGCATTATTTTACGTATTCCTAATCACCCTTCCCTATTGGACCCTTACCCTCAGACTCCTTCCTGACTGTAGCTTATATGGATTATTTTACCACTCTGACCCTCACCTTTTTAGTGCACCCCTTATGCCATTTGGATTATATGTTTGTTATTTTCGTATTAAAGCTCATAATTTTTTGGGTCACTAAATCGAGCCAGTCCTTCTATCATTTGGCCACATTGTCCCCAGCTGGCCCTGTCTCAAGGTCATGGATCCTCCACCAAGACAGCGTAGAAGAGGCTGTATGGAAACATGCCAATAACTGCCAGGTTTCTCTGGGTTTACCATGCTGTGACCAGAAGAATGAATTCGGCCCTAGAGAGAGCAAGACAGATTAGATGTTATGTGTAGACATTGGCATCAAATCACACACACACACACACACACACACACACACACACATACTCTAATGTTATATATTCCAATTTCTTAAATATTTGATTAATAAACTGTCCATCACTTCCATACATTGAAATACAAAACACACAGATAAAAGGATTATCTTGCTGTAACAAATTAACTACTTATGTTTAGCACAAATAAAACAATTCCAGAAAATCATAACAACATCATATCCAACACAACCTTTTGCAGGACTAATGCTTTTCTTCTTTATTTGTTTTTTCCACCAGCACCAGATTTTTTACCTAGCTAATTTTTCTTTCTCTGACTTAGCAGATTTTGCTCAACCCTAAGACTTAGCGCTCTATTTTTAGAATAGTTATTTTCTTATAAAAGAAGTAGACACTTGAAAGACCTGCTGCTGGATTTCAACACAAAATTTTGGTGGTGGGGTCAGCAGGTGAGATTAAGTCTACGACCTTCGAAGTTGATCTGCAAGACATGGTACACTGTGGAAATGCAAGAGGTCAGAGTTCATACTTGAAAATCAGAAGCAAGGTAGACATGGAACTGGTGATTTGATCATGCTGAGCTGAGATCCTGATGCCAGGTAGGATTAAAGAAGCTTAAGAGCTGCACTGACTTGGGTCAGACAATGGTAGCTTTCAAGGATTCTGGATGGCTGAAGATTAATCAATGTCAGAGCAGTGAGGACACCCTGTATCTGCTACTGCAGTCTGCATGGGAATATGAAGTCACACAAGTGAGGGTGCCTTCCTGGCGCTGACTAAAAGACTTTCTGTGCTGGGATCTCATAAGGCATGACGTTGCCTTCCCTGCCTTTGTGCTGATTGTTCCTAAAACATCTAAGAGTTGCCATTTCCTTGGTTTGTTCAAGATGTCTCTGACTTTGGCTACTGCTTGCAGAGACAGTACTGTATATGGGTGGATGCCTCTGGTGTGATCTCCCAGATCCCAGTTGCTCTGGTATTTCTGACCTGGCTTGCATAAGAAATGTAACCACTGTCTTAGGTTACAATGTAAGATGTGCCCAAAAGTATGTATTCTATTGCCATCTCCATAAGCTTTTAAAAACAGGTGTGGCAGTGTTCTTCATCTCTTCCATGACCCATCCTCCCTTCAGGGACATATCTTCTGTTGTGTTGGGCCATTGAGTCTCACTGCATGACTGATAAAATTACATCCACCCATTGTGAGATGCTCCACCCAGGGGAGGGACCAAGCATTCCTACCTGGCTGTAATCTGAGGTTTGTAACACAGCTAGCAGCACAGGATTCCCAGGGGAGAAAGCTACTTAATCACCACCTGGCCTCCAGAAAAGGACCAGACTTTACTAGAAGATCACTGTTTTGACTGAATCACATTCATCACTCCAACAGAGATAATTCAATCGGACTGCTATCACCACCCTGACCAACAGGGTGTCAGGTTGTATCCTGACCCTGTCAGTTTAAGCCAGTGTTTCTGTATTATTGCCTTTATTTTAATTTTCCTATTCAATTGTAATTCTGATTTGGGATCTCCCACTAGTTTGCTTTTAAACCAGTGCACCACTAATGACCTAGTCTTCGTGAATTTATCCATGTTCTAGTTTTTAAACTCCTGTTGTGGTCAGCCTTCATGAATTGCATTTCAAAGAGTTACACAGCTTAGTTGTCCATTTCACAAATGTAGTTTCTCTGATGCCTTGAGAGGATTCCTAGAACAGAGGCTAGATGGTATTAAAGGAATAAAGTAGATATTTATTAAAAAGACCTTCAAAGGACACACTTTGGACAGTAAAAGAGCCTGGCCAAAGCTACACCCAAGATGGATGACTGGTCACACGTTTTCACACTTTTATGAAGCGTGAAAGTTGGTCCATTTACATATTTGGGTTAATTATTCAATTACAGCCTCAGATTATGAAGTCCCATCCTCCCAGATTGCTCTCCTCAATTCACCATTGTTTATGCTTTTTAGGTGCGAAACTGCAATGGTATTCTTGGTTCTCAGGCTGGAAAAGGATTGTTTTGTCTAACTAAACTGTGGAGAGACCTTGCTAATTTTATGTGAAGTTCAGAGTTATATACTAATGCAGTAAAGAATCTGAAAAATCTTAAAGCTAAAATTTAAGGCATCAGTTTCATTCAAATGTTGAAAAATACAAAGTAAGGAAAACAATTCTGATATTTGTTTAGAGACAAATGCATTTTCCTATGAATAAACTACAATATATATCGTTGATTTCAATCCACTCTTTCATGCAAATGATGTATAGTATTAAAGGTTAATGAGTTCATAAGAGGTGAACAAATATCCCTCTAGTGCCAGGTTGCAATTTTTTAAATGAAGAAATCCAGGTGCTTTCACTCTCTGAAGTAATTCCATTGAAACCAATGCTATGAAATACCACGTGAGCAAAAAATTAGAATACCTGCTCATCTTCTGTAATTTTTACTGCTCTGTGACTCCAGTCAGTACTTATATAAGGGCAGTAATAACTTTTACTGCACCTTAAAAAAATTAGAACTCCACATATGCGGATTATTTTTCCTCTGTAGCTCTCAAAGAAATTTTGAGATTATGTTGTTAAATAATTAATATTTTTCTACCTTTATGGACAGACTTAAATTTGTTGGGAGTAGAAAGGGCACCAAAGCAAACAGAACTTTATCTTTCTACACAAATCCATTAAGAAAGTCTTCTTTGTTGCGATACCTTCTCTGTTGCAAGAATTATTTAATCTGTGTTGTGCTAGTTTGCCTACTTCTTTAGAAATGTATGTTGGAAGCAAGAGAATAGGTAGCACAAGAGATCATGCAGTTTTCTCCTCTTTTGCTCTTCACCATGAGCCTCTTGTTAAATCATGATAGAGCGAGGAAGGGAGAGAGGATTTTCAACATGTTTTCACTGGAAATACGATCATGCCAGACTGCAAAAAGAAAAAAATGGTTGTCTATTTTTTATCCCAAAGCCTAAAGATTACACACTGCAGCAAACCTGGGAATTGAGTCTGAGTCTTCCAATCACACATCTTCTGCTTTAATCAGAGGAATTTCTTTTGTGTCCCCTGAGCTCTCACCTTCTAGGTTTAAATAATACATAAAAATTCAAATGAAATCTCAGTGGGATTAATCTTTTAGTACTATAAAAATTTGAACCTGCTTTCCATATGTCTCTTTCATAGATGTTTTGGAGTCTAGTCTCCCACTGTATATGTTTCAATAGCAAGTAGAAGTCATGTACTGCTAAATAGTACAAGCAAGCTGCTCACCGCTTTTATTTCTATTGAGATATTTAAGGTCCAAAACCTAAGTACATCAGTTTAAAGACAAGCAGCTGCTTAACTGCTCTGTTGAGTCAGACCTTGGTGGTATTCAAGGATTACCCCAACTGCACCTGTGCCGATTCTGACAGCCTGTGACTCAACTAAGTACAGCAATGGGAACCCTGTGACCCACTTCTGATTCCTCAGTGGCCAGACTCCACGACCATAATACCACAATTTTTCTCTTTTTCCTTGGATAGACACGTGGTCAGAAATTTTGTGATGGGAAATTAACATTCCTCCTAATCTTATAATAACTAAAAATTTCATTTGTAAACTGTGTTCTGGGCAAGTCATAACTGAAGCTGTGTGGTTGACACATTATGCAATGGAAAGCAGTTCAGACTCATGAGGTAGCTTTAAATACAAAAGTACTTCAGAGGGACAGAGCAGTTAAAATCACCCTGAAGAACAAATCTAAAACCTCTGTAAATGCTGAGAAGAAGAAAAGGAATAGCTTGGAAACACTAAGGATTGAGGCCAATGACTGGCCAATTTTACATCAGAAATAGTAAGACATGAAGCCAATTATGTGGCAAGTCTCTAGGGACTACACAAAGAAAGAACATTCCCATACGCACCTTGCTGTTTTCCCAATAATGCTAAAAGTAATTAAAATAAACTTTAAAAAAACCCAAAAAACAAAACATACAAAAATGCCACAAAACCCAAACATGCATTCACACTCCTCAAAAATAACCCCCTCAAAGCCACCAAAAAAACCCTCTGAAAAAGTTCACAGTTTATATTTTATGTCCTGCTGAATTGAGTGTAACAAGGATTTTACCTTTTAAGGTAATCCGAACATATGTTTGCTAGGTCCTAAGCAAAGTTGTAGTAAATATTCTCTGTGAAATTTGTGGTTATGCAAATGTAGTTATTTGCTATGCATGAAACACTTTCTCCCAATGAGAACTTCAAATCAGGGACAATTTGGTAGTTTGTACACACAAACATGCATGTGATTGTGGCAGGATTCAGGCAGAATTGGTACAGTACAACCTGCACTGTTGCTTGTCATTGTGGATTTTTCAGAGCAAGCATGATGGAAATGAGTGTAAATGTCAAATCACAGAACAAGACTTGAGCAGTTTAAACAAAAAACATTTCAAGAAGCATCACAGTGGTTTGTATCAATTCATGTGTTTTTCACAAAAAAAACCATACGAAATACAAGTGTTATAAAAAATCTGAAATTATTTGCTTTACTTTAAATTGCAGTTTGAATTGCTTTTCTGTGTTACTTTTTTTGTTTTCAGCCATACCATCTGATAGGAAAATAGTTCCCTTCTGCACTAAATGAGCAGTTGAATTCCTGTTTATGCACTTTCATGATGCCTAAACTGACACATGCAGGGTATTCACCATTTAAAGGCAGTTCATGCTCTATGTTACTGCATAAATACATAAAATTCAAGATCTCCCCATACTCCCTTCAACTTTGCCATGAACTAATTGGCCCATTACAAGCCTTTTTACAGCAGTTGTGAGGAGGTTTTGAGATGTTGCATTTTAAAACCAGACCTTTTCCTTCAGTGCTGTCTCATTCAGGGCTTGTGTAGGTGTCAGGCATGTTCAAAGAGGGAGCTTTACTTATGCAAAATCTGTGTCTATGTCAGATGGGAAATTTGACTTTTATGTTCAAATCTGATGCAAAATGGTGTAAAGCTGCCTGAGTGTGACATTAAGACATCTTACTAGAAATAACAATTGGTAGGCAAGCTTTTGGGGAAGCTGGCTCATGCTCTGCTACCTCACACTCAGCAGAACTCAAGAACAGAGGAAATAGTGCGTTTTGAGATCAGTAGTAGCAAAAAAGCCAATATTTGACAGAAAACTTGATTAAAAAGACTGGTCCAAATTATCCCTAATTTAATTTTTATTTTAATGTTTTAAATTCTGTTACCTTCTCTGCATTTTGGCACCTATATGAATCAACAATTGGGCCTATGAACTTACTTTTGAAGGGATGACCATTACAGTACTCAGAGATCACTGGACTGAATATGCAAAAAGAAATCCAAATATCTTCCATATGTCATTATTTGAGCCTTCCTGCCGTTATGATGTACATTACTCTCTTATCTGCTTTCTCACAATTCTGAATATATGAAAACGTATTTTGAATATTTTATTGACTCTTTTTATCAAAAGGTTAGATTTCATATTCACATATGCATATGTTATTTAACATAAAATATGCAGACATTTTTCCTAGGTTCATAGTTTTCATTATACACTGAATAAATAGTCTGTTTTCCACTTTAATTTCCTTTTCAAGAAGAAAATTATGGTAGTCAGATGAAATATATATTTTAAAATGATCAGTAGACCCATAGGTGGACCATTGTGAATGTAGACAAGGATGAAGAAATGGCCACCTTCTTCCTTTCGTGAGTTTATTAGATGAGCTGTAATGCTACCTGACTTCATATAGAAGCCAACTGTTCTGGCAGCTCAGCCTTAAATTTGTGTCCTGATTAAAACCATTTTCTTTTGGTTGCAGGACGGAGTTTATTTAAAAACTGTATCTGTTTCAAGAAGTATGGAAAATTGGCTAATACACTTTATTAGCTGAGGATTTATTTGATGGTGCCTGACATGTGACACTTCTGAAATCATCCCAGCAAGATGCTACTAGAAAGAATGTTGATGTGGGAAGTCAATTTATTTTAAGCTGCAAATGTCTAGATTCTTAAGAGTAGATAAGTTGGTTTACATCAGTTATGGAACCACACTATTTTTGAAGAAAATATTATCTTGAGAAGATTGAAATGTTGCCTTATGTTTCAAGGGACAGACAAAGATAGATAGGGCAGACTTCATCAGTAATGGCATGAAACAAGTGCATAAAAGATTATGGAAACTTTGCCTCTTCAGTCTCTTTTGGAGGTGAACACTGACCAGTTGTGATCTAGTTGTGGTCAATTTTAAGATGACAGTCACAACTGTTGATATTTTTCCTTGTATCTTCCCGTGGAAGAAGCTTGTATTTGATGGTCGCAAGGTATTAACAGTAATGGGAAGAGGCAGAATCAGATTTTGCCTTCTTGGTTGTAGGATTTAACCTTGAAAAAGTCTTGAAAAAAGCAAAATTGAAAGCCAGAAATAGAAAAACAACAACAAAAAAGACCCCTTCTAAATTTCCATCTTAATTCATCTCATGATTTCTAATCCAACACCAGAATTCCAAGGAGAAAATCAGGCCCCAATGGCACACTGACATTTGCAGGGAGAGACAAAAGAGAGTATACTTGAGGTGATTTGTTTAACATAATTTGGAAACTTGCTAATCAAGAGAATAGGTTTTTTATCTATTCCTTGACCATTTATTTACTGAGTATTAAAAATGGGATGTAATATCCTTTAATTCTCTGCATGTTATGCACTCACACACTGATAAATGATGTGACATTTGGAGCTGTAGCTAAGTCCTTCATAATGTAACAGACCTTTGAGTTCTTGGGTCAGTGTTCTTCCAAGGGTCTTTTTGATTATCTTTCTATCACTGTCTAAATTGACAGAGCTGCAAATGTTATTGCTAGTTATAAAATTATCCAACCACAATATTTGTCTACATGACCTGCAGTGGTTGTAAATGCCACAAATTGATTATGCTCTGTGGAAAGAAGACTTATCCTTTCATTCCTTCTAACTTTATTGACCTTAATTTAATTATTTGTTACTACATGTTACAGGTTAAAAAGAGAGGCTAATATCTTCCTATTGTATAACTTCAGACCCAGAGCATCCCCAGCAAGTCTCTTTTGGCTCCCAATATTTTCATAAAAAATAATAAAAAAAAAGAGTGCTGGTTAATAAATCTCTTTTTGTATATATTTAATCTTTCTCCTATTTCTATTTCAATCTCTCTTTCATCCCCTTCTACTCCCTGCTTACAATTCCCATTTCCTGGCTATTCTATTTCTCTATCTAAAGCAAATTTTCTAATATGTAAGCATATTGGCTATTCCAAATAAATATTAGAGACCTATGTTCAAGTGCATCCTTAACGATAAAGACTTTGCATTGTGATTTAGTAGTGTTATTTAGAATGATTTCCACATGAGGCTCAGTAATAATCCTTGAAATGACATTTTTTGTAATAACTGTAACTATGCCATTTAATGAGAAAAGAGACAGTAAGATCTTATGTCTGTCTTATGGCCAACCTTATGAGGAGCAACGACAGTATGGGAATTGCTAATAAATGTGGTCACTAGGAGAAAAATATTGAAACACACTATTTAGGATTGATCATACCAATTGGTTGATCTGGATCAATTCAAACAGATTTCTGAATATATTTGTACTTGTATGTTAAAAAAATAAAAAGCAGGTATTCTCCCGGGTATCAACATCAGGTACCCTCTGGCAATGAACTTTGTATTACCTTGTGAATGAAAGGCATCACAAAGAGCTGGGCTGGAGAGTCTTGCTTAACAATACAGATGCAGGAAACTGTTCCTAAGACCTTTCTTCTGCCTAAATGTACCTCTCCCTTCATACATCCCTGTCTGCAACTATCTATGAAACCCCTGAAAACCTGTACCTTTGAGGAATACCTTTCCTGGGAGATTCTCTATAAAAGATAAAATAGAGAAATAGAGATTTTCAGTAAAGAGATATTATTACCTCAGTATTTGCAGTACTCCCACAGCATTTTCTATTCTCAGGACCAGTGCTGAGGTAATATTACCCATTCATCACAGACACTCCAAGTTTTGAAGGTATCTGCTCTAGCTCAGTATTTCTTAGCATCAGAACATTGCAGCTACCTACTTACTGGCATTGAATGTTTTTTTTTCCCTGTATAAAGTATATTTTAGTAGTAAACCTAACAGAGTGCATTAATATTCACTTCACTGCATTTTTTTAATTACAGAGAAACTAAAATTTTATTACTGTATATTATCAAAAAGTTTTTCCTCTCCTCTCAGGAACAAGCCACCTGTCCCTCAGGGAAGAGTGCTACCTACCACATCTCTGAAACTGTTCCCCCAGCAGAGAGAGAGGGGCTTAAAGAATTCACAGAACCAACCTAGCCCAAATTTGAATTAGCCTTTAAAGAATACAAAACCTCAGTGGGGTATATGCATAGGCTGTTTAGCAGATAAAAGTAGGTAAAATGTTAAGTGCAGCAGGATAAATGAGTTGATCTGACAGAAATTTCTCACCAAGAAAACCAAACTGAAAGATCCCTGCTATTTCTGTCAGGAGTAAACGAATACTCCTAATATTTCACCAGGCAATCACCAGCTAATTAGAAATGCTTTTTCAAGCCAGTTTGACAAGTATATTTCCATTAAAATAGAATTAACAAGACCAAACATATATGTATGAGCAGTTAATGATGTTTTCTGGGTGGATTATATGTGCAGACAATGTTCACAGAATCACAGAAGCATTTAGGTTGGAAAAAGCCTCTAAAATCATTGAGTCCAACCTTTGACTGATGATCTACTTTGTCAAATAGACCATGGCATTAAATCCCTTCTCCAACTGTGTGTTGGACACTGTTGGGGATGGTGACTTCACCACCTCTTTGGGGAGCCCTTTCCAATGTTTAACTACCCTTTTCATACAGAAATTCCTCCTGTTGTCCAGCTAAGCCTCCCCTGGTGCAGTCTGAGGCTATGCTCTCTTGTCCTTTTACTGGTTTCATGGGAGAAGGTAGACCTTCACCTTGCTACAGCCTCCTTACAGGTAGATGTAAGGAGAGATATAAGGTTACCCTGAGCCTCCTTTTCTCCAGCCTTACCAACTCCAGCTCCCTCAGCTGCTCCTCATAGGACTTACTGTCCTGAGCCTTCACCAGCTCCACTGTTCTTTTTTGGACATGGTCCAGCACCTCAATGTCTTTCTTGAACTGAGGGCCCAAAATTGAGCACAGGACTCGAGGCGTGGCCTCAGCAGTGCAGAGTACAGGGGGACAATGACTAACAGCAATAGTCCTGCTGGCCATACTACTGATACAACAAGCCTGAATGCCCTTGGCTTTCTTGGCCACCTGGGCACACACTGGCTAATGTTCAGCCAGCTGTTGGCCAGCATCCCCAGGTTTTTCTCCTCTGGGCCACTTTCTAGCCACTCTGCCTCCAGCCTATAGCACTAGAAGGGTTCTTGTTACCCAGGTTCAGGACCAGCCACTTGGTCTTGTCAAACCTCATATTGCTGGCCTTGGCCCATCAATCCAGCCTAAGGATGTTAAAAGACTACAAAATGTTGTGTAAAAAAGGCACCATGTAATGTGAAACTCAATAAAATATTCATGGTTTTATATATAGTTATATTAAGACATGTTTTCGTGGGTGAATTCCATTGTGCTAATTCTATTGGGATAACTGGCAGTGGCAGATTCCTTATTCTGTTACACAGAACTACCTGTAATTAGACTCCAGTACAATGGAGCTGCATTAGCTGCCTGTTTCTTCTGAAGATTCAGGTTTCAGATATGAGCCCTGAACATGAATTAGCTGTCCTCTAGGAAAGTCCTCACAAAAGTTTTCATGTAAGAAGCTTCTAAGATGCTTGCTGAATCCAGCCGTTCTGAGAATAATCAAAAGAATGTACAATATATCTGCAGAATTCAATTCCCTGTGCTGTCCATTTGGATGCCAGGCGTACAAAAAGGCCTCCAAGGTAAGGATTGCAATTACAGAACTAACAGGCCCCAGTGTACAACCTGTTCAGGGAGTGCTGCAAGATTTTAAGTAATAGAAGTTCAAAATCAAAGTTATTATCCCATCATTATCCACATGATAATGTTCCCTTGACAACAATAAGCCAAGATGTTTTAAAAGACTATGCCTAGAGTAATATAAACAGGACACTTTTATGCATATATAGAAGTGATATCCACAGAAAGGAATTAAAAAGCAACAGTAATATACATTTGGATCACACTGTCTTTCGTAACAATTTTAAAAGTTTATTTCAAAGGTGGTTTGTGTAACTGAGAAGTAACAATGAGACTGTTCAGTGAAATTGAACATTTTTCATGTAAACTTTTAGAAATTCAAATCACAGAACCTTCCTAGGTATACACAAAACATGTGAGTAAGGAATTTGATGCTGGTCTGGTCATATTGGATGATAATTTTACCTTCTCCCCCTCTTTACAGATTGGCACCACTAGCCTGCCTCAAATTTTCAGAGTTAATTGTGCTGTTGGAGAAATACATATGGACATATGTTGCACCTATATATAAAGTAGTTATGCTGGACACACAATAGTTATTTCTGGACACACAGAGACATTAATTTGTTTTTGGTTTTGTTTTTCTGTTTTGTTTTTTTTTCTTTTTTAATGAAGTATTTAGTTAGGTGATGGCATAGAATTTTATATTTACTAAGGTGAGGGCAGTTCAGTTTGACATGAGGAATTCATAGTAAGATGGCTGATTACAGGAGACAAAGGACTGCTTAATTTTCAGGAATCCATTTAACTCAATATTTTGGTCCTCAAGCCTGAGAGATGCATGCTTAAGAGAGGAAGAAACCAATTAGTTATGATAATCTCAATCATTTTAAAAGAAATAGCAACAGAAACAGTATCTAAAAAGTGTGGCCTAAGAAAAAAGAAAGCTGAAAGGGGGAATGCAATGTGTGTCTTGATACATGCAATTACATTCCAACAACACTGTGGAGGTTGCAGTGTGATAGATTGCATTCATCACCTGCTATTGATTGCTTCTAATGTCCTCAGTTCACTAATTCATCTCAGCCATGAGCACTTTCAACCTTTCAAACTCTAGATCAGCATTCCAGTGCCATGCATAGAGGTAGAATTAGCAGTATAATCAAAACGCACGAAAACTCAATTTTATTCCAGTTAGGAGGTAAAGAGTTTTGGGTTTGGCACTATTTTGAGCTTTCAGGAAAGTGTGTAATGGACAACAGAAAGTTGGATGCACTGGTAAGAGCAGTAGAGTCTTTGCCTGAATTTGGAAGGGAGAAAGAAAGGCTGTTTAGTTCAGATAAATAAATGCAATTTGGACTGTTCTTCAGATAAGGGATGCATAGGAAAAGAAATGTTTTTCTGTGATTCTATAGCTTTTTGCCTCTTTTTCTTCTCAAAGTTGTACAGTACAGCTCTAGACCTGTCCTGGGGTGACTACCTTTAAGACAGCTTCGGGAGCTGGGGGGAAGTTGAAGCTACTGGAGGCTGATGGGAGTTTTTTCTCTTGACCAATTATCGGTAATTTCTGAGAATTGGCGGTGGTTTTAACCATTGAGAAGTGAGATCAATTTGTGAACCCCACCTTAAGATGTAAGGCCAGGACTCTCTTGTTCTCTTTGGTTTCTGGCTTCTGAAGAGGTAACAGACTTTGTCTTGGCTTCCTTCCCCCCCTCCAGGCCAGACAAGGACGCAGAGGGCAGGGCGGAGAAACGGAGCCAGCCAGCCTGGCTTGGTTTGCAGTTTCTGCCCCTGAACTGAAACCTGACAGCATGAACATCTGCAGCTTTTCCAAGACTTTAACTTTTACTACTTGGATGAGACTTACAGATTACTCTTTTTTTTCCGAGAGAGAGAGAGAGAGAGAGAGAGAGAGAGCACGAGGGACAATCAACATGAAGAAGACATCATAAAACCATCAAAGACAGTGAAGAAAAGAATTAAATTTTAGATGGGGACGAGAGAATAAGGAGATGCTTTAATAAGCTGAATTATTTTTCTGTTAAAGCTATGGAGATGGTCAATAGTGTTCTGAAAAAACTTTAATTCATGACAAAGTATATTGGGAGGAATGGAGTGCTCAAAGTGTGGATTTTGATCAAAAAGTGGAGTAGTTGTGATACAGCGAAGTGCTGGAACAGAGTGAAGAGAAGTAATAGTTGAAGATTTGTGGCCTTTAAGAGGCAAAGAGAAAACTTCTGTTTCCAGAGAAGCTCACAGAGACATATGAAGAGAACTTTTGCCTTTGAATAACTCATCCTTCAAAATGACATCCCTAGACTCATTTGACCCATAACACACCTCAGAGTGATGTGAAATGGGAGGGATGATGGCAGATTTTTCCTGGGCAGCTGACATCAGAGAAATAGAAAACTATAACAGAAATAGTTTTCTTGTGAGAAACTCCATAGATTAGCGGAAGAAGACTTCTGTTTCTCTACAAAGACTGATGAAAAGACTCTAGCAGGAATTGGGACTGTTGTAAACACCAAAGTTTTTTTGTCTCTATGTTGTCATGTAAACAAGGGAATGGTTGGGTGGTGGGGGGAAAAAGGGGTTTTCTGGAAGTTTTATTCCAGTTTTCTTATTCTTGTAATTTTGTTAATAAACTTTCTTTATTCCTTTTAAGTTTTAAGCCTGTTTTTCTCTTGTTCTAATCCATATCTCACAGCAAGAAATAAGTAAGTTTTCTAGTAATTTTTTAGTTGCTGCTTTAAAACCACAACATTTATTTGGTGCGTTGGCCGGGAAACAAAATTGGCAAATCTAAACCACTACAGACCATAGCTTCTGTCCTCATTCAAAAAACCTGCATTGCAGAAGTCAAACTGAAACTCTCCTTACTTATTGTGGTAAGATTCCAGGCTGCATTTCATAAAGGTCACTTCCCAGGAGATGGGATGACTTCGGTACCATACATGGTTTCACAGAATCACAATATCACAAAATAAGTTCATTTAGGAACCCACTAGAATCATGGAGCCCAAGTCTTGGCCCTGCACAGCACCATTGCCAAGCATCACACCATGTTTCCAAGAGCATTGTCCAAGTTCTTCTTAAACTCTGTCAGGCTGGTGCTTTGACCACTTCCCTGGGGAGCCTGTTCCATTGCACAACCACCCTCCGGGTGAAGAACCTTTTTCTAATATCCAGAATAAACCTTCTCTGATACAACTTCAGGTCATTCATTCAAGTTCTGTCACTTGTCACCACAAAGAAGAAATTGGTGTCCGCCCCTCTTCCTCTCATGAGGAAGTAAGTGTTTGGTGCTTGAATGTCTAAATAATTTTGTTGGATTCACTGAAATACTGTCGGCAGTGATATTTCTGTGGAGTTTTTCACCTTTGGTGTAGGCAGGGTCAGATTCTTCCCACTAGTACAAATTTCTGACTTGGCCACTCCAAAGCCTGTTCTGAGCATGATTTTTCAGGCCAGAGAAGTTTGAGGTGTAGACAAGCATTTTCATGGAAAATATGTTTGCACTCTCCACTACCCATGAGTAAGGGCCAGAAAAATGCCTTTATTAGTCAGGTTGGAGCAAGGCTTATGAATAGAGCTCACAAAACTCAGCATTTCAGTTTGTTATTTGGATTAAAGGTTGTGAATTAAGCCAGTTTACTGGATCTAGCTTTATGTATCAACACTCATCTTCAAGACACATATATGCCTCCTGTTGAAGTTGCCTGACTTTCAAATGGATCCAACTGAATCAGTACAATGAATGCTGAGTCCCTGGGTGAGACCCCCGGCTATAGGTAGCAGGAGGGAAAAACAGGAAGGATCTCTCCTGCAATGTGCTTCCCATCTGTTTGTGGCAGTAGCAGCAAGAATGACCTTCCTAGACCTGTAGAGTAACTGAAGAGGGAGAGTAAGGTTACTTTCCAGCCTTATTAATGGTCTCCTAGGTCAGCCTGCTATCCTTGGCAGTTTTCTGCTTGTCTTCATCAAGAATGGGACTTCTGTGATACGTATGTGACGTGCGCAATCTACCTGTGGCTTGGTAAAGTTTTTAAAAAGTAGAGCTAGTACTAAAGATTTGAGCATCATTTTCATGGATTTTAGGGAGTGGTAAGATTGCTAAAGGTAACCATGTAAATTAGCCTTTTACTGGAGCAGGGCCATAATAACAGACTGAAAAATAATTTGAAAAGAAAATTAAAAGGAATTCAATTGGCACAAAATGTGACTAAACACATGCTACTACTAGAATTGGACTCAAAATAAAATGCTACCTCTAGATAACTTTCAGAGCTTTTTGAAAGGGTATATTCAAATTAAACAGGAAAGCACAGAAGTAGTCACAAACTCAAGGACTTTGCTTGTCTGTAAATTGAAGGAGAACAGAATGTCAGCATAAACAGAATTCAGGAGAGGTCTTTGAATGAAAAATTTTAAACACACATCAACTTATCCATGTAAGAGCAACCTGTGTAGCATCTTTACAGCTTTCAATATTAATTATTATATGTCTACACCTCCCATTTATATTCAAGTATTTCTTTTAGTTATATGAAATGGGGGGAAATGTATTTACACCACAAAGGAAAATCTATTGAATCTCTTTAACAATATATATCCTCTTTTAGTAAAGGAGCAAATATCATTTCAAGTAATTTTTAATGATGAATTTCTGATCTTTGTGAGCTTTGAACACTAAATTTCAACCTGTAAAATTAATTTTACGTGGAATTGAATTTCATTTCCCTTTAGGCTGACACACCTTTGTCTGCAAAAAGGCCTGTGTGGTTTTGTTGTTGAAATTTAGCAATATTTTTATTGCATTTTTTTAAAACTCTAATTCTTAGTAGGATATGTAATTTATTGCATGCAAGAGATTGATCACCATGCTGCAAGAAATTACTCATAGCTTATGTATCCAGTATGGCTTGATTTGATTCCAAAACAAAAAGGAAAAATCACTATAATCCTTCCCTCCCTTCTTGCCATGCCACTCAAACAACAATTTAAAGTCAAGTCTTTATTATTCCAGTCACTTAATTCCCAGTAGGAGTTAAAGAATGCAATGGAAAAAGGAAGTTTAGAAGCAAAATTATTTGTCTGAATTAGACAGAAATCTAGACCACTTGAGTTGAATTTCCTCAATCTTATGCCAGCTGCCATTAGGAAACAAATAAAGAGAATAGGCCAAGCACTTAGGACAACTTAAAATGCCAAACAAAATTGTGAGCAAAAAGGAAACGGAACTGCTATAAAACACTATTAAGGGAATGAACTTTGGCAGCCCCAAGGGACAAATTTCCACCAAGAAACACTCTTCAAGAAACGAAAACCAGAAACCACAAACAAAATTAAGGAAAACCCAAGCTCAACTTCCCACAGATGGCAAAGTAGCCATTTTATCAAAATGTGCTCTTTCTACAAACTGCAAGCACCACAAACTCAGAAGGCCATAAAATCTTAGCAGCATAACATTTATGCATTTTACAATTATAAATAACCTTAGCAAGATTGTTTGTTTTGTTCAGTGTTGCAGCAATGTAATCAGTCTAGGAAAAAACTTACATAGATTTATTCAGACTAAGGAGACAAGGGGCAATCCAGTACTGAATGTCTAATAAAGATTTTTCAGAAAAATAGGATAAGACTTCAAATGTATTTTTATGCTACATTATATAACATAACTATTATTCAGGAAAAACTAAGAGAAGTATAGAAAGATCTTTCCTGATATAGATATATTTTAAAGATGATGAAAATGAAAGATTAGGTAAAAGCAAGGCCACATTTATTAAGAAGTTAAATGCTCATTTATGTTAAGTGTATTATTAGCAGGCAAAAGTGCTGAAGAGTTGAACAAAAGAGCTTTAAAAAGCCTCATTATGTTGCAATCTTAGGCCAACAGGAGAAAATCTTCATATTCCCTCTGATTTTGAGCTTTCTCACCTAAGGTAAGAGATTTAGTCACCTTTACAGACTGCATTCAAGATCCCTACCAAGAAATGACCACAGTACCACCCCATACTATCATATTTTGTCCTTGACATTTTCTAGTCACAACCATTATCCTTGAGTTTCTCTACTCTAAAGAAAATTAAGTAGTGATGTATTTCTACTTGGTATATTTTTATCACATTCAATACAGGAATTTTATCTCCTTGCCCTAAATTGCTCTATTCATAACCCTTCTGGAGTAGATTTCTTTCCCTGAGAATGAAGACAGATTGGTAGGTTGAGGAGTTGGCATGACAGAAACTGAATGTTAGCACCAATAATTATAATTGAAAGGTGTTAATTTCAACGACAGTTTTCCACTTTTAAGGAGTAAAAATCAATCCCATGTCCAGCTGTTTCATTCTGAAACATGGTCCTCATATTTTCACTTATATTTGGATATTGGAGCATGAGAACTGAAAGTCAATCTCAGTTCTATCAAAAAAGACAGAGGTAGTTCCAGAAAGTCCTTTGTTAGTGAGAAAGACAGGTGGCATTTTTCAAACTGAATGAAAACCAAAATATTTTCTTGGTAAAAATATGATTTTTTTATTATTATTATTTTTCTTTTAACTCTCATCTTATGGAACAAAGAGTAGGACAGTGTCTCTATGGAACACCTCCCTAAATTCTAATTTTAAGCATTATTCAAAGGAAAATCCACTTTCTGGATGTTTCATTTTAGTTCATGTTAAATTTCTTGAATAATTAGGATCAATGTCATCAACTTCCACTCTCTGTTCTGTTTACATGAGCACTATCAAAACCGGAGTGTAGAATTATCACATGGACACTTTGCTAATTTTCATAGGATACTTCTTGCAGGGAGGTAGCATACAGGCCAAAAGATATTTCATTCCTTCTATGGGATTTATAGCATCCATAATTGCAAGCTACAAAATTATAGGTAATACACATTTCAAGTTGTTCTTGGAGAGCCTTCGAAAAAAACCATGCACCTTGGATGTTCATTTAATATTTTAGAACTAGGATTCTGAGACAGAAAAATGTGTTTAGTTATTTATTTATTCCCAGTTGGGAGAGGAATATGCACACATAATATAAATAAGTAGAAGAGGGAAAATTCCATATGTATTTGCCTTCATTTAATTGTGTATTTTTATTAGTAATAAATAAATTTTTATTTGTTTAAACACATAGATTAACAATAAGAAATTTTAATAAAGCTCAAAAGGTAAAAAGGGATTTTCATAAAAACTTTCCACAGGAATTGTGTGCCTAAGTTTCTTTGATCCAGATTTTCATGAGTATTTAAGTAGACAAACTTGCACTGAATTAAATTACCTTCATTTTTTTTAAGATTGATGTTTTAGATGTTTTTGAAAACACCCAGAAAGATCACCTCCACCTATATAATTCCCTTGAGCTGACTGTAAATATGATATGCCTACCTATCATGGTCTTAGTCCATGAGATTTTGCCTCAATGCTTTTTAATGCTATGCACAAAGTAATTGAATCTATTGTGCCCTTTGTATATACTTTTAAAGACAAAGATTTTTTTAGGTATGGACCACTAAAACTTTCAGATATTTTAATGAAAGAAAGGAATATGTTGGTTAGTAAATATTCTGTACCTATTAATAATAGATTTTGACCAGCTGAAGTAATGTTGATCAGAAGTAAGTAACACCTGTTTTATACAACTCAGGTGTCAACTACTTGGTTTTTCTTGGTCTTTATTGAACCTGAAAATGCTGATTATTTCATGCTTTTGCAATGGATTGACAAATTTGATATTCCAGCAACAATATGGACCGCCAGTGAAGAGGAATGGGAAGGAGAAAAATGGAGTTTGGTTTTACCTATGTTTTTTTCCGTACAGTATAACTGTTAATTCTAAATGAATAATAAAAATTAAATATATGTGTCTCTAAAGCAGGAAGTCACTGAAAGGGAGTATCTACTTTCTTTAGGCTGCTTGAATAATTTTGTCTTAAATTTTTCTTCTCCGTTCAAAACTGCTAGATAAAATAAAAATTCAGGATCAACAGGCTCACTGGTTTTTTTTTTTTCCATTTGAAAAAAGCTTTTCATGTGTTTCAAATACTAACTTTATTAGTGCAGTTTCTACTTATTTTCTGCTTCTTCTTACTGGTGGATACAGGTCTTATTTGTGTGAAAAAAAGATGAATAGCTCTGGCCAAGGGCATTGGACTGAGGTCTGTAGCAAATTTTGGTCTGTTGCCCAGGACTGGAAATGGATTACCTGAGCAGTGTAGAAAACATTTCCAATTAGTATAGCGCATAAACTTTCACTGCAGCAATAAGATCCACTGAAAATTCACAAATCCACTTTAGAATCTTCTTGTTACTTCAAGGGAAGTAACTACTTATCATTATTTCCTTTAACATATATGGGTTTTTGTATAGAAAAAATAACAACTTAGAATTTTCTGAAAAATGTCAAATATATTAATTTCCCTGCCTCAAACAAAAAACATGTACCAGAAAATCCTTTTAATCGATTGCTTAGAAAATGAGAATTCCTGTGTAAAATTTGGACAAATAAAATTTAAAAAAATAAACCTGTGTGTCAGTATGTATTTTGTCAAATAGTTTCAAATATGGCTTAGAAATCTGAGACTCTATTTAATCAGCACTGCATTTCAGGTGGTCCTTTGTCCAAAATCTGTGTCTGCAATCAGACTTATGGTATCACCTTGGTACCAGGGATTGCTGTTCACATTACACAACCCTGTCATCCCCAGGATGCCTTCTCTGCTCAAAGTCCTTGTTGATTCTAGTGGGAGTGCAGGAGGGATAGCCTTCTAGCACAGTAATGTGATGTCTGCGTCACCATTTAGTTATTTATGTTATGTGGGAGAGAAACATATCCAGATTCCTTTCAGCTCAATTTGGTGTTTTGCTTTGTGTCTCTGTTTCTTAACCATAAGATTAATTTGGTAAAGACTAGCTGTGTTTCATTAATATAAACAAATATAAAAATTGTCATACTACAAATACTATGGAAATATCAACTACATAAATAAAAGGATTGAAAGATTAGAAGCATAGTTACTGCATTAACTATTACTATTACTATTACAAAAACTATTACTATTTGCTTGGGGTGTTTTCTTCCTTTTGACCTTTTAATAAGAACATTAAGAAAACTAGACAGTTCTACTCCGTGAGTAAACTCAGAATATTACTAGTAGTATTTCAGTTGTGTATTTCATTGAAGCAAAGACCTAAAACAAATATCACCTGCTCTAAAATCTTTATCACCATATCAATTCTACTGCACTTTTACATTAAGAAATTAAATTGATTCTGGACTTCACCCAGTCTAATTTTCCAGTAAGTGTCAAACAGTATGTGTCTTTGAGCTTCAGTGAAAAGTGTCTGAATAGGAAGCATGTCATCACCAAGACAAACATTGCCAACACTCTTCATGTGTTCCAAGAGATAAGATGTTGCTGTTCTGGTTTCAGTTTTAAGGACTTACTAGATTTTGAATAAGACAATGGGATAATTTTAGCAAGTTCTTTTTCTTCTGTAAAACTTAGGGGAAACTTTCACTCCATTGAACAGTACAATCTCCTGATAATCTGATTTTTATCAGTCCTGATGCTTATTAGTGCAGTAGTTAGCCCATTAATTCCCCCTCCACTATGTTTATTTGCTTGTTTCTTACATAAACCACAGAAATGTGATACAAAAGCTTTACAACCAAAGATTTTTTGTTAAAAAAAAAAGTTAATTCCTAAAATCCATTACTTAGTCAAAAACAAAACTTCAGGAAGGGGAGAGAGAGGAGAATTGATTTTCTAGTGATAAACTCATGTGCAGAAAAATTTTGCCCATAATTAAGAGAAAAGATGATGGATCAACTTCACTCTTCTCTGTTAGGAAGATTATATTCAATACTAACTGTACATCACAAGGCACTTTTATGACAGTGGTTTGTCTCTGTATATCTTTCTACACAAAACAACAAAGAACTAAATAGTAGACTACAAAAACCATCTTACAATATGACACTATAGTTCACAGTTAAATAGCTTCATAATGTGCACAAGATTTTTCTGATTTTGGCTACTATTTTCCACAACAATAAAATGTGGAGTTAAGCACCTGTAGTTTAGATAATCATGACAATGTTACTCTCTTTGTACACTAAAGAAATGCTTAGTTTCTTAAGTTTCAAAGTAATTTCTCCTATGCTAAATTTAAGCACATACAGAAATCTTAGTATGTTTGAACCCCAAGTCGTTTGCTTTACAAATGCTTTGAGGACACATTGGTTAATTTATGGAAGATATATGTATAATACACTTTGAAAAATCCCTATGCCCCATCATTATGTATTGTGTCCCATTACTGGTCCAAAGAGGAACAGCATATAAACTATAATTGCTGAGGAAAAAAAATAATAAAGCAACTTGTCCTGTCTCTAGTTGCCACGGAGAAGAGACCAATTGCTCCTGGCTATAGCCTCCCTTCAGGCAGTCATAGAGAGTGATAAGGGCTCCCCTGAGCCTTCTTTTCTCTATGTTAGACAACTTCAACTCCCTCAGCCACTCTTCAGAGGATTTACCCTCTAGATACTACATCAGCTTTGTTACCCTTCACTGGACATGCTCCAGCACCTCAATGTTGTTCTTGAATTGAGTTGCCCAGAACTGAGCACGGAATTTTATGCATGGCCTCAACAGTGCTGAGTACACAGGGACAATCAGTTCCCTAGTGCTGCTGGCCAGGACAATATAAACCAGGTTACCCCTGGCCTTTTTGGCCACCTGGGCACACAATGGTTCATGTTCAGCCAGCTGTTAACCAGGTCCCTCAGGTTCTCTTCCACTGGGCAGCTTTCCAGGCACTCTTCCCCAGCCTACAGCATTGCCTGGGGCTGCTGTGACACAAGGGCATTGATGTGGTTGAACCTCTGGCCTTCGGTCAGAGTTGATCCAGCCTGTCCAGATCCCTCTGCAGACCCTTCCTAACATCCAGCAGGTCAACACTCTCCCCAACTTGGTGTCAGTTGCAAATTTACAGAGGGCACAGTTTATCCCCTCATTCACATCACCAATAAAAATATTAAACAAGACTAGGCCCAAACACTGAGCTCCAGGGAACTGTAGTAAGTGGCTGGAAAACAACTGGATGCAGCACCATTCATCACCATTCCCTGGGCCTGCCCATCCAACATGTTTTTAACCCAGTGAGAAGTGTCCCTGTGAAAGCTGTGGGCTGCCAGTTTTATTGGGAGAATGCCATGGAAGGTATTATCAAAGGCTTTATTGAAGTCCTAGTAGACACATGCACAGCCTTTCCCTCATCCACCAGGTACGTCACCCAGTCATAAAAGGAGATCAGGTTAGTCAGGCAGAGCTACACTTCCTAAACATATGCTGGCTGGACCAGATCCCTGGCAATCCTGTATGTGCCATGTGATCACACTCAAGATGATCCCTTTCACAACCTTGCTGTACACCAAGGCCAGACTGACAGGATTGTACTTGCCCAGATCCTCCCTCTGTGCATTTTGATCTAAATCTCACTCCTGGACTTACCTCAGTCAACACTGTTGCCACTGCTGCTTGTCCTGCCTCACCTCAGTCTGTTCTGAAGGGATTGTGAATAGCTCTGTTGTCAGAAAATAATTTCTTTAATTGGTAACTGTCAGCTAGGTAAGATTGAAAATTTACTGTAGAAAAATCATGTCTAAACATGAGTTACCCTTGAAACCTTAATCTCATTCATGAATAAGCAGAAATTGTTTTATAATGTTGCAACACTTTGCAAAAAGTGCATCTCAACTACTGTGAAGGATGGTCTAGAACAACCTGTTTGACTTTGCATTGTGACGGAGTTAAGCTGCACATGCATGTTTTTTTCTGCCTGTAGGTATGCTGGTGCCACTCTTCTGTTCACCCTGCACTGTCAGTGCCACATCCTCTTGAAGAATGATCCTTTATGGTTCTTGCTGGATAAGATGTTTCTGCAATCACTTTCTAAACTATTTCAAAGAAAACACGTCATATAGCAAAGATCACCTTTTGGACTGTTTAAATTAGTCCATCTTGTTTTGTTCGAAGTAGAGCAATCGCTTGAAAATTCTCAACAGGATAGAAATTTTTGAGATGGTGGCAGTTATAAACAACTGAGAAGGCAAAGGCAATGATACCCATTTCTCTGACTGAATTTCAACGAGAAGTCAACATGTGTCTCCAGCTTCGGGCTATACAAAATACATAAATAAGTTGGTCTGTTACTAAGACTCTTGATTTCTCAAAAATCTTTGAGAATTTTAGAAACTAATAGATGTAGTTAGCGAAGGCAGGTGTTCTGAGTGGACTTTGATTTGTCATTAAATCAAAGATGTGAAAAGTATCTGGACCTACTATCCCATATAGACATAGAGAAATACTTTTGGGCAACACCTTCAGTCTGGACTTGATGAATAATGGATTCACAGAGGATATTAGGAGGAAATAAAGCATTTTTGTGGAATGTAATAAAGGATTTGTTATCAAAAAAATCTCTGCCTCAGAACTCAAACTTTAGGGATAAAGTGAGAATTGGCAAAATTCAAATTGAGACAGATATTCTGACCTATAATGAGCAACCAAAGCTACAGTAAAAACAAGCGAGGAGCAGCTCTCCAAATAGTACTCAAAACTTAATGAATTCTCCTTAGGCTTCAACACAAATGATGATGCCGAACACAGCAGCAAATGTGCAGTGACAAATGACAAAAGTAAAATTACAAGGTGGAAAAACTATGGAAGCAGAACTCAGATAATTAACTTCTGAAATCATGGTAAATTTTATAATCCTGACTCACAATAATGGTAAGAAATCTGGTACATGAAATCTAGTTTACAAACATTTTAACAAATCACACAGAGATGAAAGGGGACATGTATTTCTATTCAGGAGCTGTGATGGAAATAAAAAAGCAGAGGTGTCAAAGGAAAACAGATGATATATTTCAATAACTTTTCCAAAGCTAATAAATACTGGGATCCCCTGTACATCAGAGGATTTTTTGACTCACAAATTTTGTGAGTTAAAGTAACAAGCTACAGAAGTACCACTGTTTCCATGCCCTAATTTTTTTCTCTCCTAAAGACCTGCTTTGTTTATCTCTCAGTGAAGAGCTTATGAGCTAGACAGACTTTTGATGACACTTTCTACAAGTCTTCTTTTGTTCTGTTGGAAAGTAAGGAAAAGTCTTTATAAAGATGCATTGGAATAGATTAACTATCTATTTTTCCCTGATGAGATGACAGATTTCCTAGTTACAGGACTTAATTCACTTGGATTTCATAGTACTTTTAGTATTGTAAAGTAAATGGAGATGTTAAGGAAAAAGTGAAGGGGAAAGAGCCATGGACAATATTCAGCTCATCTCTTGCAGGGGCATCTCATGGAGGGATAAAGAGCTCACCAAGGATGGGTCTGGAAGGTAACTTTATTTAATATGCCCACTAACAAACTTGGGACATACATAGGAGTAGGCCAGTGAAATTTGGTGACAGTTGTTGTGAGGTGCCTCAGGGAGGCAAAGACTTAGTTTTAGGTAAGCGTTGTTAATGTGAGAGGCATGGCTGTGAGCCAAGCTAGTGAATTTTGACCTCCTGCTTTGGGGGAGGGGCTGTGTGGGCCCTGGATGAAGTTGTCCCACCCCAAACCCATTGTGAAGGGCAGCCCAGGAGTTCTGATTTGGTTTGAGCCTCTGGGGTTTCTCCCTTTTTGTGTTCCTAGTGGTCCCCAACCCTGAACTCCACCCTAGTTCTGTCCCTCAAAACCCATCACCCTGCCTTTTTTCGGGGCTCTCTGTCTCTGAATGACAGTTTGTTCCCATGCTGAATAAATGGTTTCATGAACAGAGGCCCGCCTTGTTCTTGTCCCATGCTGGTTCTCAATAACTGTAGCTTCCCTGGACATGATCCTGCAGTTGTGACAGGGAGGTAGGAAGCTTCATTGCTAGAGAGGAAGATTGGAATATTCTACAAGTAGCCTAACCTTGAGAACTGGAGCCACAGCTCTAGGAAGAAATGTAATAATTCAGAAAGCAAGGCAGTTCACTTGAGAGCTAACATGAATTTATGCTTTGAACTGCAAGTTCATGAGTTGGGAATGACAGAGGATAAAGATATGGGTGCATCCATCAATCACTAGCAGCTGCAGAAGGCAACTATGGATTTTGGAGGCCCTCAATCAGAGACAATAATTACACTAGAAAAAGGTAAATATTGGCATCATCATGCCAGGCATTAGTAAGGCACTGCCTGGAAACACAGCTTTCAGTTCTCATCAAGCATACTCAAGAGAGATGAACACAAGATGAAGCACACATGTAAAAGATGTCCCAAAATTTTCAGAGGAAGGAAGAAACTACTTCATAAGAAGAGAGCAAAAATGAATTTTTGGATATGATAACCCTCTGTATAAATATTATGTTGAAATAAATGTGAAGAGAGAGATCAATTAACCCAAGGAAAATGTTCTTTAAATAGGAAATTATTCCTTACTATCATCAGTGGTGCTAAATTCTAGATCTAATTTTCAACAACAACAAAAAACTCTGGGTAGTGAAAGGTAGAACTTAATATTTTATTAAGAAATTTTTAGGAGTCAGTTATTTGTGATGTCAAGAGCCTTCAGTCAGTTACTCTAGGAAGCAGCTCCACAGCTGTATTTCTATGTCAGCAGATACGTTGGAGCTGGAATGAACAAACATATGAAGTGAGATTAGAATAGGATAATATTAACATATGGAAACCTCAAACACTTTAATAGAGCCTGATTTAAACTTTCACAAAAAGCTTAACTGTCATTCCTTGGCTTAAATGGCTTAAATTGAACTGTTCTTTCCAAATTTATTGAAAACATAGATAGTCTCTAACTGGGTAATGGTAAGAAAATGGACAGGAAAGCAGTGAATGACCCTTCTCTGCTGATTTGCAGTGAGACAAGGCTAGAGAGTAAGAAGTTAACTTCCAACAGGAATATATTTTTGTTCACACTCCAATAACACAGTAAATTTCAAGTCCTTCTCCCACAAGAACTGTGAAATGACACAGACATTGTCCCAAGAGCTCAACACATATTTTCATAGGATGATAAAATTCATTAAAAAAAAAGTATATAAATCATGAACAGAAAAAATGTGCATAAACATGTTGTGTAAATTATTTCCTAGAAATAAGTTTTACTGATGTAAGCACAGTGCAATAAAGTATCATTTAACTGATGAATAAGTACTGTATACTACTAGTGGTTTCAGTACTAAATTTTCTCTTTACCACAAACTACCAAGGTCATGCAATTAAAAAGGGGCAGACTCAGCTGCAATGCCATATTAATACTTACAGCATTTTAATAGATGGTAAATCTGTTTTCTTGTTTGAACCAGACCTTTAAACAAGGACTCTTTATTGTTGTTTATTCCAAGGAACTGAGAAGAATGTCAGAATTGTTACCTATTCACAAGGCTTTAACATAATAATTTAGCGCAATATCATTAGATAATAGATTTACATTCACAAGTATTTTGTATTGCCTTATTCATAGGTTATTAAGGTTAGCAGTAAATGTGAGTCAGAAAGTAAATATTTGACTCAAGGAAGATAACTACCACTACAGCTTCACATCAATTGACAGACTCACACCAACTGAAGAACTTTTATTTTCCAAAGTACAGGTGCAAGTTTCTTCATCCCCGTCACTAGGGCTGCATATTTGTACAAGTGAATGTTCTTTGGACCACAGCTGCCATTGAGGATTTCTTATATCATTGCATAGGAGATCCAGCACTTTAAAGCATTACGTTACAAAGCCCTTCAGGGAAGTTTTAGACCTGCTAAAAAATTGAATGAATGCCTACCTCATTTTTCACAAAAATCACAGTTCCTAGTTTTCTGTTGAAAAAAAGAGGAAAAGAGAACCAATGTAGGACCCCATTCCTTTGAGACCATGTGTCTCAAGAATCCATATATCAATTTTTAAAGCAACTTAAATTTCAAAGTTCATTTTAAAAGTACAGATAAATAAGATGTTTATGAACTTAGGGAGGATGAAAGGGGGAATTTATTTATTTATTTATTTATTTTCCAACTCAATTAAAAATTTCCAAATCAGGAAAGTGTTCCAGGATTTTTCTTCAAGCCCTGTTCTTAGTGATATTTTTTTGTTTTCATTACTGAAGCAGTAATGCATAATTTTCAAAGACCAGTGACAAGATCTCAAGTGTTTCCCTGTTTCACCTAAACCACCCAGACACAAACCTACAGATCTCCTGTACTGTTTTCTTTGAGATGCTTTGTATGGTAAAAAGTTGGAGCGGAAATCAACTGCAGATGAAAATTTCAATATAATGAATGGTCAAGCTGTACAAGCCTCTGTTCATGACTTGGAAACCTGGGCAAAATAAAGTGTCTTAAAAATCTGACATATGGAAGACTGAGCTGCTTGAAAGGTACCAGAGCTGACATTCCAAAGACATTACCATATTTGAGAATGTTAACTCCTAGTCTTAAAATGTCAGTAAGGTTCAACCTCCAGGGACCACAACTTTGCTGCTGTTGGCAATTTGAATGAAAGTGAGCAATACATTGAAGACTCCAGACAGATATAGGAAGGTAAATCAGACTCACTCTGACCTCTCTGAAGTTACTGACAAAAGACCTTCTTCTTTTACTATTGAAATCAATGGATATTTTTGGCATTGATTGCAGTAGGAACATGATTGAGCCCAAAGGTGCTAATTAGTGCTTATTGGGATAATAGTTTTGATGTGGACACAAAAGCAGCCTTTCTACTTTGCAATGCTAATGAATCTGAAAAGCAAGAAGAGTGCAATAGGGATAAACCTCAAATAATGTCACTCAAATGAGACTGTCTGTTATGAATGCATCCTTTTAATTTTATTTTTATTTCTGGTTTGTGACAACTGTATTCTGAACTTTGTTTAAGTGTGCTAGCAAAGGGCTACAATATACTCATCCTTTCTACAGACAGCTGCAATATCATGTCTCCTGAGAAATGGTGACAAAGAACGTTATGCCATATGAATGTGAGAGTTAATGAAGATAACTCATTTGGGCTTCCTTAAATACAACAGAAAGCCCTAACATCTGTAGTATCATGTGCCAGCTATCAACTGAAACTCCAGGTTTAACCCCAGGCTATAGGAAATGTGGCAATACAGAAACATTTTAAATTTTAATTTTAGTGCCAGTGTCTTTCAGTGCCAGATTTGTGTGTTTTTCAACTCACAATCTCACTTCAGCTGCTTCATGACAGCCTATTCTGCTTCTCAATGTCTTCTATCTCTTTTCTTGGCCAGCATCACACTGGCACAAAATAAATAAAATGGGAAAGGAGAAAAGAATGGATATTCATGTTTCCTATAGTCATTAATACTGCTGTGACAAAAAATAATACATAGGTATATGGTAAAACACTGGGACCCAAATGTGTTCTTTTTCAGTCCTGTTTAAGACAGAGAGCACCATGAAGCAGCATGAAGCTTGTATTTCATGTGGTTGCAGACTAACAACATACCGGGTGCAGGCTGTGTAAGAGTTTTGTCATCAAAATCACATTAGGGATAAAGTGTGAAGGAAGCAAATGCAGACTAATGGAGAAACAGAAATTCATCAATAATTACATGCTTAGTATTCTTATCTGTGGAGTGCTGGAGGTACCCATAGGAAACTTCAGAGATGAGGTGAAAGGGTCTATATTCCTTTCTATCAGCATCAGTCAGGTGTGGAACATGAGGCAGCCCCACTGAGACAGTGGTTTTCTATACTCCACAGGGAGATGAAATTGGTGTATCTATTCCAGCTATTGGCAACATGAAAACAAAAAGGTGTTTTTTTTTAGCTTTCACAACTGTATTTTTAACAGTGGGGTCTCATGTTCTTGATGATATGTAGGACTACATTCATGCCTCAGTTATGCCCTTGTAACACCACCGAATTCAAATAGTATCTCAGGAAAGAGTCTAGACCAACATGTCTTTATCAAACACAATCTCACTGAGAGCTCTATTTCTAAATGGATTTTTTAGTTAGTAAAGTAAAATAAATGTCCAGTAAATTTCTCAGAAAGCAATTCCCTTTGAAGAGTAAAATAAATATTTATAACAGATTAAACAATCAGCACTAGCAAGAAAAGCAGCAGGTATAATCAGAGATGTGCCAAAGAAGATAAAACCATATATTTGGTCTTATTTTTAAAACAGTCTGTGTCAGTCAATGTATCAATGTGCTGTTCCGTTATCTCAACAACTTGGTACTGCATCTTTGCTACTACTATTTTGCCCTTAGGTATTTGCTTATACAAAATATAAGTGAACTGACTATAAGAGACCTGAACTATAATTAGCAAGTCTATTTTAGAAATATGGGAAGCTGTGAGACTTGCCAGATCTCTAGTTTTTTTTTCTGTACAGTGATAAGAGCTCTTCCTGGGAGCCTTAGTTGATATAATACTGAAAAGTATATGCTTTTTTTTATCTCTGCATTAGGAAAGGCATTATTTTTAGATTTGTGGTATTTAAAATGTTTATCTGAAGTTTAAGAACAGGCCATTATTTAATTCCTACTACTTACTAATTTTACTATTTCAGTGATGACTATTAAAATCCATTATTGAGAAGGTTCTAGGCAAGCAAATGTTATCAGAAACACGGTCCTGTGCTGATTGAATTTTCATTTAGAATCACTTAGCTTCCTCTAATGCTGTGTAGTGTCTTTTGCTCTCTTAGTGCCTTATTCTCCCACTGAAGATTTTAGGATTAAGAAATGCACTTCCTATTAGCATTACTGGAACCGGTATGTTTAAATCTTCCTAGAAATCAATACAAGAAAAAAAACCCAAAAAACATACTAATTAATCTATGTTCCTAGAATACTAGCACTCCAAATATTAATTAAATTTCGAGGCTTGTGAAAAACATGCAACTCATCAAGTAAAACATCCAGTTTAATACTGGAGGAGCCTGGGTTGCAGATTTCCTGTTAATGTCAGAGGAATGTGGGGCCCTGCCTGGTGGAAAATGTTTAAAGACTTCCAGTAGAAATCCCTGAGTTAAGAGAATAATTCCTCTGATAAGGAAAATGTAAAGTCTGTATTTGTTTGGTAAGGGCTGGATCTTTAGATCTCTTCTCTAAAATTTGAATAGTTCCATTCACACATACATACAAAGAATATCAGGAATAAATCAGAGTACCTTCCTGGTGTGAAAAGAAGACAACATAAAGAGCAGATAGGTAACAGGTAAATATTAATAAATAAATAATAATAAATAATATTGCAAACAGCAAAGCAAAAGGATTCCCCGTGACTCCTCAAAAGCAGCACAGTTTGGATCAGCAGCAAATTCTAAGAATATTGTAGCAGGCTACTTATGGACTGGAGATTCTCAGCCAGTTGTACACAGGGATTCCAAGGTGCTGTGATTCAAAAAGCCCTCTTATACTCTCAGGATAGGCATCCACATGTGGAAGCCAAACATAAGATGAGCTCAAATAGCTCAAGTTGACAGTTCTTGTAAAATTCTGCAAGAATGATGGGTCTTGTTTTCCCCTTCTTCTTCCAAGACATGGTGCCTGCTGCAGAGGGTAGAGCAGAGCATATATATGGAGAATACTCTCCAGGTAACAAAAATCTACCTCAGCTAAGAAAATTCTTTTCTTACAGCTCTGGTCCACATGAAGAATCTTAATTAATTCAACTGACCTACCTATGTGAATAACTTTGTGAGTTGCCAATGAAGGCTAAGCAACTTAAGACTTTAATTTGCCACATACCTGATCAAAGCCACTAGGTTACCTTGATCATCTGACTAATTAAGCAAGTTACTTTTGCTAGCAAAACAGTCTATCTGGAAAAAATGCAGCGTGTTAACACTGGAATACTGCAGACCCTTTTCCTCCCTCCCTCCCTCCCTCCCGCCCTCCTGCACTTCCTTCCTTCCTTCTGCACTTCCTTCCTTCCGCACTTCCTTCTGCACTTTCTTGTCTTATTCTCTCTGTTAAGTTGTGCTTTTATTAAGTTCAGAGCTCACTTACATTAAGGCAAATTGATCTTTTGAATTTTAAAGGCATTTTTTATCAATGCATTAAGCACTGGCTGTATATTTGGTGCTGTTAACTGGATTCTGTCACTGAAGCAAAGAGAAAAGCCATGTACTTAAATTACTTCATCACCAGTTCACAAGTTTATAATCTGACATGCCTATTCAGTGAAGTGCTCTGCTCATTTATGAATTAATGTATTCATAATCTGATATAACAGATGTACCACCATACTCAAGGGTAGCAGAACAACCATTTCACACCTTGCTGTACCTTATTTTTTTCTCATTTGCATTTATTTTTAAGAATATTATTTTACCAATGTCAAATCACCATGAGATACATGGTTTCTTCCTTACTAATAAAATAATCATAAGGTTGTTATTTTTTGTTTTAATAATGATTTTCATTGTTCTAATGGCAAATGTGGGGTTTATGGGTAATTTTATTGTGTATTAATTTATATCTAATAAGACAAATTTAACCTAATTTTTCCCTTATAAAGAAACTGTTGTGAGATCAATAAAATCTACCTTAAATGAAATGTTTGTCTGTATAGAGAAAAATATAGCTTTTAAATAAAATTGTGACAATGACAAGCAGGTGACTAAAAAAGGTGGTTAAAACTGGAATTTGTGTTAAGATAGACATTTAAGATATATCCAATAAATCACTTTCTAGCACTTTCTCTCTCTTGGTCAAAAAGTTACCAGAAACAGATTCAAGAACATAAATTTAAGACTTCTAAGTTGAGCTAGGTGAAACTTGCTTAAATGTTTGTTACATTTATTTCCTAGATGATATTAAAATTCTTCTGTGTCTCACATAACAAAACTGTTTTAATTCCAAGTCCCTCTTAGGAACTAGGTTTTCTTTCTTTCACTTTGCTAAGTAAAAATGTCAGTGGTTTGAGCCAGATTTACTCTGTGAAGCATAAATTGAAGGGAAACATTTGGTTCCTCAGTTCCACCTGCTGCTACTGCTGGCAGCCTGGGTATATAATACATTTCCCAAAATGATCAAGTGTGAAACTAGCTCATTTTTTCACCCACACTATTCCTATTGGAAAGCTGCTCTAACATGTTTTTATGAGGATTGAAACCCCCTAATATTCATAATAAATACTTTCATGGGCAATTTCCCATTGGTCATTTTGACAACATTATCTTTTGCCCAAACATCTGGTCTGTCTTAACACAGTGCATCCCCTTGCTTTCAGTCCACAGCATAAGACCTTGCTTGCCATTTGCCTTCTTGAAATCCAATCTGGTTTTTTCTGAGGATACTGCTTCTCAAATTCCTTTTCTTTCTCTATGGTATTCCAGTCTCTCTTACCAAGCTCTTCAACATATTTGACTCTCTTTATCACAGGTCATTAAATAGTAGCTAACTAAATTCAGAAGTGTGTCTGGTTTGCTCAGTTTATAATCAGAAATATCCTAACACTAATTCATTCTCAGGAAATGCAGCAGAGTAGATGTCCACCTGGAATTTTTGATAGACATATAGACAATTCCACAGCAGAGGTGTTTTACCACTTTTCTGTTCAAAAATTATAGACATAAGAAATATTTCCCCCAAAGCTCAATCCTTTTAGAATTTTTCACTTGATGAAGAGTAGCTTATCTGATTGAGGAATCACTTGAGGTTTTGCCTAGGATAGTCAGGAAAGGAACATAGCTCTTAAGGTCATCCATCTTACATACACAGCCCCCACATATCTGGTGAGTGAATGTTTTATTTATCAAGATACTGGGGAAATATTTTGTGTTTAGATTTCCCCTTCACACCCTCAAAATAATTGAAAGATTTAAGGCAGGGTCTACACACAGTATTTGTTAGTTTAATGGCTTCTTTTGGTACCATATGTCAATAAAAACTCACCTTCGCTGTTTCATACTCTTGTGATGTATTGAAGGAGTCAGTCTTACGTATGTGTTTTGCTAAACTGAATACAGCCCTGGATGATACTTGAATGCAGAGTCAACAGTGAAGTTGTAATAGAAGTATGAGTTGCCATTTCCTTTGGATAAGGGATGCAGGGAAAACATGCTGCGAAGGCTTGTTAGAAAAGCATCAAGGAGAAAGTGAGAAAAACGTCGGAAGCAACCGGACAGCTCATTCCCTGGCTGGGAATGGATGTCTTGTATTATTATGCAGAGCTCCTATGGGAGAAACTATAAAAGGGGTTGGGCCCCTTAATTTGGGCTGTGGTGTTGATAATAAGATAAACACAATTTTTAAATGCAATATTATATATCATATGGTCAGCTCAGATTTCTGAAAACAACTGTTTTGTTTGCAGAACACTGTTTTCAGCCAAAATGGCACTACATTCCATGGCCTATTAAAAATGACACAATTTCATATTTTCCAAATTATTTGAAGAAATTTAAGATTGATTTAGCTTGTGATTTGGGGCATTGCTTGTTTGTTTGTGAAGACGACTTTCTGTCTTCAGCCTCAGCATTTGTCTACCATGGTTGGAAAACGAAACCAAGATGGTGACATAGATTCCACTAAGAAAATGGCTCTTTAACCACCTCTGTTTATTGATTAGGATTCTGAAAGGCTGATTAAAAAAACTGTGTATGTGTTAATGAGACAGCTACAGAGAATATTTTGGGATAAAGACTTTTTCTAGTTTAAAGGTTGATGATGGAAGCAAAAGATAGAACTGCAATGCTGGATCTTAATAATGTGGGTACTATGTCTCACATTATTATTTCAGCTGTACATTTTTTTAGTGCTGGTAAATCAGAGACTCAAATAGTTTCTAAACAGGCATTTTATGGTAAATCACTGGATGATCAGTTTTGTATTATTTCGGAAAAACTTAAACGTATCTTCTTCCTTCTTTGCAAATATCTTGGTTCCACCAGATGATAATCCACTGAAACTACTTCCTGTTCATGCCTACATTGAAACCAATGATGTGCTGACAAATTACTTTTGTGAGATTCAAAAATGCCTTGTTGCAGTTTAGAATTTGTTAATAGTGTGGAAACCACTAGAAATTTTCACCTAACAAAGGCCTTCTATTCCCCCAGTTAAATATTTTCCTGTTCTAACTCAGAATACTAAAAGATGCAGAGCCAAGACTGCTTGAAAAGAGACATTCTGGTATCTGGTATCTAAATTATAGAATAACTGATATTTTAGAACAGAGGACAGAGATTTCACCCGTACTCCCCTCCTTTTGATTTTATCCCACAGATGGCAAAATTTCCCAAGAAATCTCACTGCACAATGAGAAGAGAAAAGGCCAAAACTGTGATCATTTTTTTTAAAAGTATTGCTCGATATTTGCCAAGAAGAACATGAGTTAGGATGAGTGGTTCAAATCACCTGTGATTAAAGATCAGCTATACAATTGTAATAAGAGAAAAAATGAAGAAAAGAAAAAGGGAAGGTAAAGCAGGAGAAGGAGAAGGAAAAGGAAAAGGAAAAATGTTTTTAACAGATTGAATGCTGTGAAGTGAAAATTAAATTATGTAATTCTTGTTTAACCTTTTGGCATGAATGGAGACTTTTTCTGTGTGTAAAATGGACAAGCTCATAATACTGACTGCAAAAACAGTCATAAGAATAAGAAATGAGTTACAGTTCACAGCAGCAAAAAGCTGAATGAGTGAATGATGAGAAATGCTCAGACTCCAAGAAAGCTTTGCTAGCTACTGTGTGGGATTAGAGAACTTTAATCACATCTATATTGGACAATGTTCTTGAGACTAATCATTATTCGACACTGTCAGCAAAATCCAGTCAGATTTGGCAAGGGTAAAACTCCAACATGAAGTGTGAACAATGTGGTATATGCCAAATGAGCATTGACAGAAATGCATCAGCATTAGGAAATACACAGTGTTGAAAGAGACAATGGTAAACAGAAGAAATAAATTTTTTTCAGGTCAATGCCATTCTCATGGTCTTATGACAATTCTGTGTATGATGTTTTGTCACTAATTTGGGCAGATAACTTTTTTCAGGCATATGTTGACCTGTACTTGAAAAGATGGAGGGACAAAAAGATGTGTCTCATAACAGAAATATCAACTATCTGATGTTAGAACCCCACATGGGGAAGTAACAGGTATTAAATACAGACTTATATGTAATATATTTGTTTCTCAGTCAGACCCATAATATAATTGTTTTTTATTTTGGTCACCAAAACAGTGAATTGTATTCACACACTAAGTGAAACTGTTTGAGAAATATAATGCATGTTGTTAAATCAAGACACTGCTGGGGAACCATAGCAGATATTGGGTAAATGCTGAGAATAGATAAATACCTCACACCAAAATGCATATTGCACAGTGTTTGTGCTCATTCACTTAAGAAAGGAAAATAATGAAACAGCTAAAAGATAAGCTGAGAAAGTCTACATGAATGTCAAAGAGATTAAAGATTTAATTTTGACCATTTGGTCTACATCAAATGGGCCTACTGAGCTCATTACAAGATAAAGAATGAGCTCTTTTTAATGCACACTGGAATTTTGACCTTTAAAGTAACTTTTGAAAGCTGTATTCTCCTTTGCCTGTAGGGAAGAATTATTGAAAGGATTGCTATGCTTACTATTGCCAGGCATCTCTACCATGATGTAGTGGGTTTAGCGCTGGCTAAAATTACTAGTGCACTTACTAGAAGTATGTATTTATTTCTTGCTGTGAGATATGAATTTGGAGGGTAAAGCATGATCAAAACTTGAACGATATAAAGAAAACTTTATTAACAGAACTAAAAGAATAATAAAAATTAGAATTAAACTTTCAGAACACTTCTCCACAACTTCTTTTCTTTTTTTTTTTTTTTTTATAATGAAGAGATAAAATTTGGGCTTTTTAATCAGTTACTACTTTTATAATAGTCTTTCATTAGCTTTTGTAGGGAGAGGAGTTTCTCTCGCCATGCTATAGAGATTTCTCTAAGAGAAACAGTTCTCTTGTGGCTTTAATGTCACAGCGAATCAGCCGCCTGGGGAAAAGAAAATCTGTTTGTGGTATGAAAGTCTTATGTCTTGCAGCTCTCTTAAAGTTGCTTTCATGGGTTATGTTAACTTATGGGGTACTGTTTTAAGGTGAGCTGTTCTGTCATAAAAAACTAAACGTTCTTTTTTTCCTGGAAACAGAGGTTTATCTTCTTCTATCCCTGGGGCAAAGTTTCTCATCTCTTTTTGTTTAAGCTTTTTATTAGATTACAACTATTTAGAATTTAGCATGCTCCAGCACTAATGCTTTTTTATGGGCTGGGGGTGAATGCTGCATCCCCCCCATGCACTTCATGAATTACAGGGAAAAAATGAAGTCTGCTACAGCAAAAATATATTTTCACTATAGCATTAGAAAGAGAATTTTAGCCTAAGGCATCTCTTCAATTTTTTCTTAACTAGATTTTGACTCTTTCTTTACTGACCTTATTGTCTTATGTTGCTTTCTTTATGTGTCTTCACTCATTCTTTTTCTTGATTTGGGAGAGAATTGGTGTTCATAGGTTCATTTGTTCTCAAGCTTTACCAACTGAGACAGTTTTTATAGAGTTCTGGAGCATTGAAAGGTTGATCTCATCCAGGCTGTCCATCGGGGAGATCGCTCACTGTGCCTCTTGCTGCTGCTCACGGGGTCTCTGCTGACACCGTGCGAGCTGTGCCGGCCACCAGCTCCACTCAGCGCTTTTCTTCATGAGGAGTGTCAGGAACAGATAAAGCTGCTGCTGCTGTTTTTGTCCTTCTCTCCGCAGCATGGCTGGCTAAAAGTGGTTAAACAAACAAAGTTCATTGTGAGCCAGGCTGAGGCAGCCACAGCCATGTGCTGTTGTCTGGCTTGCACCAATTTTTTGGCCCTGCAGTCTCAGCTATGTGGCCGCTTCCAGGCTGGGCCAGCAGTGGCCACTCCCAGCCTCCAAATACTCCTGCCCTTGGGGCCACTCTTTGTACCGACAGTGCCTTATGCTGGCATGGCCCAATGGTGCTTCTGGAAAAAGCACTGTCAGGCTGTGCTGGGAAGGGGCCTGACCTCGCTGGGAAGGGACCTGACCTCGCTGGGAAGGGGCCTGACCTCGCTGGGAAGGGGCCCCAGCCGCCTGCCGGGACCGGGCCCAGTGGACTCCCCAGTGAGGGGCTCTGCAGCTCGCTCACCTCCCCTGAGGGGACAGAAAATCTCAGCCAGGCCACATGGGGCCTACCCGGCCTGGCCACGCAGGCTGTGTGGGACTGGAACAGCCAGTTACCTCTTACAAGAGCCGGAAGGAAGAGAAAGATTTCCTGGGCTTGCCCGTCTTTAAAATGTGCATCTCACAGAGGCGGACCCAGCTTCTAAATGGTTCAACAGGTGGTCAATTCTCAAAGCTAGCCAGCCAGCCAGCAGGTTTTTGCTATGCACAGAGGAAGCTCTTAGCAGCTTCTTTCAGAAAAAATAATTCCTGTGGGTAGCTTCTTCTTTCTTCATTAAATATCAATTAATGCTAAACCAGCACACATGACAAGATAAATTTTTGAAACCTCTCTAAGAGTCACATATTTGTGAATTTTAATTTGTATTGATTGATGCATGAGTACATTAGTGCCTGAGATTCTAAATGTTTCAGAGTTTGAACAAGAGATACTGTTTCCAAGGGTCTGAGAACCACCTACAGTTGACATGATAACATAAGGAAAAATGTGGGGAAGGAAGAGGCAGAGGATTACTCAGTAACGTGTACTATAAATGCATTTTCTTTGATGCTCCAAAATATAGCCACAGTTTGAATACAGAAGAGCCACTTAACTGTTTTCACATATTGTTTTACTTTAGATCTTGCCTTTGTTTTCATGTAGACCCCCATATCAGAAGTTCTTGCCCAGCACACAGGACCTTTAAAGTCACGTATTTTTCAGGGTTTTTGTTCAGAACAATCTCTTTTCTACAAACTGGAACCAGAGCATCTACATCCCCAGTGTTAGTAACATTCAAGTTTAGCAATTATTCCAAACAGTATGACTAAATATTACTCAGTCAAAATTTCTTTTTTTCTATGAATCTGTTTGCTGCTGCCTACCTATTTCATAACTAAATATCATTATAAGAGTGAATTATATTAGTATACAATGTTGAACTGTCAAAATAGAGATGTTAGAATAACCTTTACCAATGATTTCTTCTTCTTCAAGTACTTGCCAATTGCTATTCTACTAATTGCTGTAATACCTTCATTCTTCTGCCTGTCATAATTTTGATCTTATCATCATAATGAACATTTTCATGTTTTAAACTATGAAATAGGATTACCAAGAAATAATGTGAACTCCCTACTGTATAGTAATAATCTCAATTTGATCTTGCATTAGAATCTCATCCATAGGATTGCACACTTGCCTAAACTCACTTTTTAAAACAGTGTTTACTTTTATGACATCTGAATTAGGAAGATTTTATAAAAAAGGCCACAGCACGTAGGATGTAAAAACACCACTAGATACTTATTTTCATATCAAGGATACTGAACATCTTTTTAAGTCTGAATCTATTTCTTTATCAATATTTTATAAATTTTGACTATTATTCCAGCTAAAGCCTCTCTATTTCTTTAAAAGTAAAAAAAAAAAATAATAAAGATGCTCAGTGATGCATCTTGTAAATATTTTATCTCCAGGTGGATAAAAAATAAATTTTTTAAACTTACTTCTTAATCTATGCACTAACTTTAATCTCCAGAAGGAACTTTCAGATAATGCCACATACAATTTTTGGTGAAATAAAATCACATTTTCCAGCATGTAATTTTTCCAATATAGACTCATCTAAACTAGATATGAGAAAAGCAACAGACTAGAGGCAGATGTCAAAAGACTACTGTGTCCATACAAGATAACCTGTTTCACAAAAGCATCGCCTGCACATGCTGAATGCCCATACACCATAGTCTGTGTGGTATCGAGTTATCCTTTCATGCTTGGCAGAGTTTTCTAGTGCAGATGCATAATGGTTGTGCTTTACAGCATCTGTTTTCTCCTGTTCTTGATTTTAGTTATGCATTTGAGGCAGAAGGGTTATAAGGTTTTCAAAAGCGGTTATCTTCCACTGTATACTGCCACTGAGAGTACCAGGACTATGACAACCTTCCAATACAAGATTTAGCTATGTTTTATCATTCTTAAATTGCTATTTATTTCTGACAATAAAGTTTTAAATTAGTGTGTTTCTTATAGTGATGGAATGTGCTGCAAGCATGCAAGCAACAAGTTTAACCTTTTGAAAGTCAAACATCTTCAGTTTACATTTTAAGTAGTAATTCTTTTATCTGTCAGGCCAAAGAAATACAATATATGGGATTTATTTGGTTTTGTGGAGATTTTTTCTTGTTTTTGTTCTTTTCCCAAGGTGCTGAGCACATGCATCTTCTATTTTGTTTCAATCAAATTCTGCATTTCATCAATATTTTTCACCTCTTAAAACATTCAAATGTATTTGAATGCCATTGTCCCTCAGAAGAAGCAGCACACAGAATGAGGTCAAGTGAAGATCCCAATGGTTTTCCCTGTTCTCTTAACATGGATGATGTGAAAACCAGAAGGAATTCCATTAGCCATAATGATGACATCCAAAAGTTCCACTGGAATATCCCTGAGCAGTGCCCCTCAGTGGTCAAACAGACCTAATATTGCAGATTTTTTACACTGGGTATAATAATATCCATTTATGCTGCAAATTGAAATATAGAAACTTTAATACTAAAGTTATATTTTAAAGCAAAAAAAATCTATCCCTGTTTCTTCTGTGATAAACTCACCTTTTCATAGTTCCTCTGCGTCTCAAGACTGAGTGGTTTTCTATAAAGCAATGAGAATTTAAGGGGGTTGAGTGAGCATTCTGAGGTCTCCATTGGGAGAAAAGTGACATTAGGGTTGAGGCTTCTTTCTCCTCTTTGCCAAAACTCATATGATTCCTCCTCAGCCTTGGGTCTGCTTTGGTTGACTTTTATGCATTCTGTTAACTTGGTCCATCTATATACCCTTTCTTTTTACTGTTTTTCAGTTGTTCTCTTTGTTTATTCTCTTTTTTGTCTCTAAAAATGTGTTTTTACCTGAACACTTCCAAGTTGCATTCCTGTAGTCTCCTTTGGTGTCCTAGTTTGGGGCAAATTAGGGAGGAAAACTCCAAATGGGGATTTCCTCAGGGAAATGCCCCCTCTCCCCACCCCTGGTCCGGAAAAGGGAAGAAAAAAACAAACAAACAAAAAAAAATTTCTTGGAGAGAAGTGGAAAAAGCTGTTTATTTAACAGATATTGAATAATATATTAAATAATAAAACCTCTCGCTGTTCGATGGGATGGCAAGTCTAGGAAGAAAAGTCCTTTTCATGTGATGTAGCTCGGCTCTCTCAGGTTCTTATCAGTCCCTCCGTCGCTGGAAAATGCTGAGGCCCAGGCCCCGGTGGGCCACAGGCGTGAGCTCCCGGGGTTTGGCTGGGTGTTCAGTCCAGAGCAGGCTTGCACAGATCCAAGAGGAAAAAAAGGAGGGAAAAAAATACAAAGGTCCAGGGAACTCCTCTACCTCAGCTAGCTAAAACTAACTAAAAGCCAGAGAGAAGCTCTGTCCCGCTGTCTGTCCGTGCTGCAGACACCACAGTCCAGGAGCGGGATGTGTGGGAGTGATGTTTTTCCTTAACACAAACTGCGCGCTTCTTCTTCCCCCTCTCTTGCTCTCAAAGCCAGTCTTAAAGATGCAGAACTTAATATATAACATAAACCAGATGACTGGGGATACCAGTATCATAAAGTCACCCCAGGACATTTGGCAACTGAGATTTGTGTTTCCAGTACTGAACATTTTAGTATCACTTTGTGTCTCTGTTCCTCCATACCATATTTTTCTACTCATTCAATGTGCACAGAGTAAACACTTGTTATTGCTACAAATTAGAGCTAAACTAAAATAAATTTTAACAGTAGTTATCTGATTCCCAGATAAACTGCTATCACATCTGAACAAAAGAAGCCTAGACAGGTCTAGAGAACCTACTCTTTTCAGACCAACAGAAAACTTGTGGTCTATAGGAAATAGTAGAAAAATTATATTTTTCTGGGTTACAGGTTGCCTGCTTCAGCTGTTTCTGGACCTTGTCATTGTCTCAGAAGATTTATACCATAGTCTCAATCTTCCTTTTTGTGCTGTAAACCAACTGTACTGGGAAGCAAAGTGATTTTAACAGGAAATCTGGATGGCGCCACATGCTGTATTTTTAGGATACTTGTTTATTCAGAAGACCTGGAAAGATAGGAAAACCACCATTGTATTAATTGCACTTGAAAAACTAGGAGAATATTAGGATTGCATCATCACTTTTTATAGCCTAAAACCATAGCCCCACAGACATATTCACAATTCCACTGATGTGTCTAGAATTTGGTGCAGTCACAGCCATCATGGTTGGAAGCTGTCCTGGTGGGAATTACATAGTAATGGAAATTGCATGTTGTTTTCAGCTGTGTGGTGGGGTACAGTGACATTTTGCTTGGACTGAACCATATTTGATAGGTGAAGTACAAGCTTCTCCTCAGCATTTTCCAGTAACTTTATATTTCCCTTTCCTGCAGTAGATTCCTAGCGCATCATCCAGTTCAAGATCATTCTGCATTTTACACAGAACACAAGTGCTGCTCCTGAAGGCATCCTCTTTCCCCAGAAAGAAGAGAGGCATTGTGAAGTTGAGCCTAAGCTTCACATAGAAATCTAGCTCCATAGAAAAGGTTTTCTGTTAAACACCTACACAATGTAATAAAATTAAACAAATCTTGTTAGGACAACCAACCTGGAAGCTAAAGGTAACATCTTTTCTTAGTGCAACCAATAAAAACTGGAAAAACACATGCATCTTTCAGAAGTTCTTCTGAGGGTGTAATTTTATACTACTTTTTCTAGTTACCCACACGACATCACCTAAGAGCATTCTACATAAATACTGCTATTGGACAGCTCAAGAATTAGTCCTATAGAAATAATGACTCAGAGCTAAATCTGCAGAATTTACTCTGAAGTATGACTGCATAAGCAATAATTAATCATTTTTGAAATGAAAGAATGCAGCATCACCAGTAAGATTGCCATTATTTTGTAATCATGTTATAAAGAAAATGTAACTACAAACATTTTAAAAATGGAGAAAGAATTAGTGAACAGCAAAGTGTTCTTCAGTTATTAAGCTTCCTTTCAGACACTCTTATATAGAATAAGATAATGACTAGCAAAGTTACTGGCCTTAAAATATCACAGTGCAAATAACAGTGCCATTAATAGTCCTATTAATTAATTTCTGTGTCTCTTTCAGTATAATGAATCCATTAAGGCTAAAACTTAATAATACTTACAACAATGTCATCACTAAAACAGTTTTCTATTACACTTCAATTTTTAAATACAGGAAGTCTGAGAACAGTTTCCTTTCCTTGTCTTTTCTCAATCATCAGTATTAGATGGGGTTAAGTTTTCAATGCTGAGCTGCATTGGAAGTTGAAGGAAGTTGAAGGAAGCTGAAGGAAGTTGAAGACAAGAGTTTTTAGTAGAACTGTCCAAGCTATACCCCATGTCCTGGGTGCAGCAGCGGGTCTGCACTGCCCTTTGTATGCCTGAGTGAAATGAATAAACCCACAGGTTTAAGAGAAAGAAGCAAAGATCACAGCCAGAAAATATGTGGAGAACTGCAGAAAAAAGAGGGGATTGTGATGTGAAGAAGAGGGGGAAATCACACACAAAGAAAAGTAGAGATTCAAAAATTAACAAGAATGGGGAATTGGAGGAGATAAATGAGAGTATGAGAGGAATAGCATAATACTAAGATAATAGAGTAGATGTTCAGAAAATCTGCTGACATTTTGAATTAAGACCAAATCAATTATCTTATATTTTTCTAAAATGTCAAGGTGCAACTTAGTTGATAAACTCAATTTTCAAAAAAAAATCATTAATGAATGCAAGTACTACTGTCTTTATTATAGACATATCTACTGTGCTGTGCAGGTTTTTTTTCTCATTTCAAAGAGAAGATCTCTTAGTTCCTTAATTAAATTTGAAGGTATGATTTAACCTTGGATGAAAATAAAAGAAAGCATAATATGTCACTTTCATGACACTAAGTGACAATGTTACCCCACACTTTTTTCTGAAAACTTTCCTTAGTTTACCCCTTCTTCTATATACATGTTTTTCTAGTATACACATTTGAGTCTTTGTTATGCTTGAATTTACTCTTCTGCATCCTGCCCCTTTAGAAAGGAGAAAGATTCTGAGTCAATGAACTGTGTGATGTCAGAGCTCAGGTGTGGTCTCCATTGCCAATCTTTCCATGGACTATGAACTTAAGGGCTGCTGCCTTTTTCTGTAATGCACTTTCAAATAAACTTTTATTCTGGTGGAAAATCCAAGTATTAATTACTGACTGTATCAAAAGTATTAATGATTGTTGCGATTTTAAAGCAGCAACTAAAAAATCATTAGAAAACTTATTTCTTCCTGTGAGATATGGATTAGAACAAGAGAAAAACAGGCTTAAAATTTAAAAGGAATAAAGAAAGTTTATTAACAAAACTACAAGAATAAGAAAACCAGAATAAAACCTCCAGAAAACCCTTTTTCCCCCCACCACCCAACCATTCCCTTGTTTACATGACAACATAGAGACAAAAAACTTTGGAACTTTGGTGTTTAAAACAGTCCCAGTTCCTGCTAGAGTCTTTTTATCAGTCTTTGTAGAGAAACAGAAGTCTTCTTCCGCTAATCTATGGAGTTTCTCACAAGAAAACTATTTCTGTTATAGATTTCTATTTCTCTGATGCCAGCTGCCTGGAAAAATCTGCCATCAGATTCTCTCCTCCCATTTCACATCACTCTGAGGTGTGTTAGGGGTCAAATGAGTCTAGGGATGTCATTTTGAAGGATGAGTTATTCAAAGGCAAAAGTTCTCTTCATCTGTCTCTGTGTGCCTCCCTGGAAACAGTTTCTGTTTCCTCTTCTGGAAACAGAAGTTTTCTCTTTACCTCTTATCGGCCCCAAATCTTCAACTATTACTTCTCTTCACTCTGTTCCAGCACCTCACTGTATCACAATTACTCCACTGTTTGCTCAAAATCCACACTTTGAACACTCCATTCCTCCCAATATATTCTGTCATGAATTAAAGGAGTTTTTTCAGAACACTATTGTCCATCTCCATAGCTTTAACAGAAAAATATTTCAGCTTATAAAGCATCTCCTTATTCTCTCTTCCCCATCTAAAACTTAATTATTTTCTTCACTGTCTTTGATGGTTTTATGATGTCTTCTTCATGTTGATTATTCCTCTCTCTCTCTCTTCCCCTCTCTCTGGGAAAAAGGAGTAAGCTGTAAGTCTCACCCAGGTAGCAGAAGAGTTAAAGTCTTGCTCAAGCTGCAGATGTTCATGGTGTCAGGTTTCAGTTCAGCAGCAGAAACTGCAAACCAAGTCAGGCCGGCCGGCTTCACTTTTCTCCCCCTACACTCCTCCGCATCCTTGTCCGGCCTGGAGTGGTGGGGTGGGGAGGAGGCCAAGACAGTCCGTTACCTCGTCAGAAGCCGGAAACCAAAGAGAACAAGATATTCCCGGTCTTAAGTCTTCAGGTAGGTATTCACAAGTTAATCTCACTTTTCAATGGTCAGAATCACTGTCAATTCTCAGAAGTGGCTAGTAATTGGTCATGGGAAAAAAAACTCCCATCAGCCTCCAGCAGCTTCAACTTCCCCCCAGCTCCTAAAGCAACCCTTAAAAGTAGAGTCACCCTAGAACACTGATGGAAAATCAAAACGAAATTCTGGGTCTGGCCTTTACAAAATGGATTAACTGTAAGGGACAGCATATGACAAATAGATTGTACCACACTCAGAATAACTTCCTTTGGGACCATTGACCAGAGTGGGACCATATTTGCTTTTGTCCCATTGGATTAAAAATATTAAATTTTTGATATAAATTCTTTGCTTCAAAAACTAGAGATTTTTTATTAATATTCTTTCTTACAACAGGAGAATAAATTGGACAGTAGAATCTCAAGGGTTCTAATTTTAAAATTTCAAGAAGTCTTCAATAGTGGCTCTGGATATAGGGACAAAATATATAGAACTAAATGGACCATGAATGGTTTTTATAAAATAAATTCTGTGCTTTAGAATTTCACACATATTTCTAATGTGTGCAATACATAAACAAATACCTTTAAAATATACTAGCTTAAATTTTCTGTATTTTTGCTGATGTCCAGGTGGTGTCATTTAATTTTCTTTTACATTGGATACACCTGACAACAATTGCTCAAATTATAAAAATTAGTTTTTAAATGTCTCTCTGAGGTCTTCCATATTCCCACAAATGTAGCTTAGACAGGCCAGTAGATCTGATCTGTATTTGTATTCATTGTCCATGTAGGCCTGAAAACTGACGGAATCTTCAAATTTAAAGAGATGTTTTTGCCTGAGCATACTTGAGTGATACTCAGTGTAAGACCGAGGTCAGTTGAGTTATGTTCATTTTACTCTGGCTGTAGTTCCACAGGAATAATTGTGGAACAGGAATCTTAAATATGATAAAAGAGAAGTTTGTGTCTGAGCATAGTCTCATGGTACTGTTGATCATACTGCTACAATTAAATAAACTTGGCATTTCATTTTGCCATGTGAAATACTCCTGTTCTTCTGAAAGATTACTGTCCCTCTAATGTACTGCTGAGAAATGCAAGGCAGACCTCATCAGGAGGGTTTAATGAAGGAAAGAATATTCAAATAGTGAAATATCTACTTTGGATTATATCTTAATTGGATATTACATTAGTCTGAATTTATTTCACTCTCATATTACCTTATTTGAGACATTAGAGAGCAATAAAAGCTAATGTCAATTAGTCAAATCCTTGTTATGTTCCATCTAACAATTGTCTGTGAACTGTGTGGTATAAGAAATAGGCCGTACCACATTTAATAATTAATGAAATGCTACTTTGGGAGGAATCTTTGGGAGGAATAAGGGAAGTGAGATGCCTTTTCAGATTTCCTATAATTCTTTATAATTCAAAAAGCGTGGTTGTTTACCTATGACTTTTTAGTTGAGAATCCATTATCTAAAATTAAAATATATTCAGTACAGTGCAATCAAGTTTCCCCTTTCTTAAAAAATAGTAAAGATATTTTTCTTAGAGGTAAGCAATGGCAAAGAGCTATCACAAGATGTTCTCTTGTGAACTGCCAAAAGACATCCCCTCTATCAATGTCACTAATGACAACCTCCTGTTCTTCTTAAATCTAGACACTCGGGTCCTACACTTGCCCTTTCCAGACCATTTAAAAGTTGGTGGGTTTTTTTAAGTTTGAACTTGACTAAACCATATTTGACTTGCATACCTGGATTTCCTGTCTATGAAATCTCATAAGTAATAGTACCTATATCAGAAGGAGGCCTCTGAAGATATGGAAGAGGTGATAAAAAATGTAACACCTTTAAATATTTAATATAACAAAAAGCATTCTCATTCTAAGATGCTCCAACAGTCAGTCAGTATGAGCTGGACATCCAGTTCCTCTTTTAAGGCAAATATTACCTCCATACACTTCTGTCTGACCTTCACATCCTCTGCAGAGGTGTATGTTGTGATGAATTGGGTTTTTCACCTGCAACAGCAAAAGTTCAGGCCTAAGTTCATCCCCTCACATGATGAGAGCAAAGGATTGGTCATTCTATATCCCTTTACCCTTGACATTATAAGTAGCTAACTGCAGATATTTTTGCTTAAAGAATAGCTCCTGGTTAAGCCATAATTTAAATGCCTTTCAAGGATGCAAGCAGGGTCTGAACACAGCTCCGGCTCTGAGAATGACTGCATGGCATCTGTGAAGAAAGGCAAACTGTAAACAACAAAGGTGTGTTGCAGGGTGCCTGCCTCAGCTACCTGCCGAGAAATTTTTGAAGGCATTAGGCAGCTGCTGAAATACTTTTAATGATGGGTATTTTTAACTTTTATTGTTAAGATCTCCTCTGTCCCACTGAGTTTCATTTCTTTTATGACATTAAGCTTCTTTAAAACTGTAAACAATGAAAGCACAATTTTCTTTGTGCTCTGAAAGTACTCCTCTCCACAGAATATTAGATATTCAAGAGCATAAATAATTTTTTCCATAAAATCTAAGCAGAAATATTTTCAATTGAGTATTTTGTTTATATTTTTGACAACAGGGAGTAAATTTTCAGTACACCACTTGAAATTTTGCAGGCAAGTCAACTCTCCTTAATTTTAAAAAGAGTTCAATGACTTGTCATTGAAGTACCAGATGAAAACTAAGTCTTGCATGTGACCCCTAAGTACCTCTTCTTTCATAATTTTACCAAACTATCTAGCATCTGTATCATTATTGACAATACAGGAACATTTATTTTGAAACCTAAAAAAATTTCGAAAAACGTTGAAGAGTACAGCTATGGATAACAGAATGAGTGCATGCCTTGTTGAAAACTGACAGGACACTGCTAAGGATATGTTGTGTGACACAGATACCGGCATTTTCACATGGAAAAGCAATTTTGCTTCAATATAGGAAAATGAAAAATAGCTATTGTTTATCATCTACTATTTAACTCTCTTTCTTCACCTTGTTGAATACAGATTTATCAATGCCAGCACATGGTAATGTTACATGCTAAGGAATATAGATAATTTAAAATTTTAAGATAAGAAGTCTTTTATTAAAAAACTATTGTGTTTTGGGAATGGTAATCTCTAATTTAGTGATCCTCCTGAAACCACTCCAAACCATGCATCACTGTCCTGGTTTAGTGCAAATTTAGGGAGAGAACATCTGAATGGGGTCCCTCCAGAAAGCAAATTCAAGCGGCCTCTCCCCCAGCTGGTCTGGGAAAAGATTTCCTTAGAGAAAAGTGGAAAAAAACCTATTTATTTAACAGAAATTAAATAATATTAAACAATAAAACTTCCTGCTGTTCAAAGAGATGGCACATCCAGAAAAGTCCTTGTTGTGGCGTGTAGTTCAGCACACTCAGTCTCTTATCAGTCCCTCTGGCACTGGAAAATGCCAAGGCCCAGGCCCCAGTGGATGACAGGTGTGAACTCCTGGGGTTTGTCTGGGTTTTCAGGCAGAGCAGGTTTGAACAGGTCCAAGAAAAAGAAAAAAAAACTGTCTGGGGAACTTCTCTGCCTCAGGTAGCTGAAACCTAACTAAAAGCAAAGGAGATCTCTGTCCTGCTGTCTGTCCATGCTGCAGACAACACAGTCCTGAGCAGGATGCAGGGGAGTGAGGGCTCTTTCTGAACACAAACTGCAGCTTCTTCTTCCCCCACTTCACTGTCAGAGCCAATCTTATAGGTGCAGAACTCCATATGTAACATAAACAAGGTGACTGGGGATACAAGCATCATGAAGTCACCTCAGGACAACCACTCACTCACATATCCCTCCCCCTCCCATCCCCTGTAGAAGGCTGAAGAGAATTCAAGGTATAAAACATAAAGATCATGGGTTGAGATAAGAAAAATATACTGGAAATAACAACTAGATTAGAAAACAACAGTAACAGCAACAATACTAATGACAGAGGTTTTAAGAAAGAGGGAAATTATTCACATGGAAACCCCCTCACAATACCTGAGTCCTCCTCCAGGCTACAACACCTGGAAGGAATCCCTTCCCCTGTCACCAGAAAACAAAGTGAGATGGTATAGAATAACTTCCAGGTCCCTGCAATTCCCTCCTTGACTATTGCAAAAATTAGCTCTCCTGGACAGAATTATATTCTTTACTATTCTTCCTGTCTATCCTCACTACTCTTTCTTTCCCATATCCCCTTTGTAAACTGTGTCACTGACCTCCCTGTAAGGAATTTTAAGACCTTTTAGTTAGAAGCTATGTATAAGAGATAGCATAATTAATAAGATTAACAGTACAATTGTGTTAAGCAGGACACAAGCGAAACCAGTGCAGCATTACAGTAAAAAATTGGCAGCTTGTTTGTGTCCATTCAGTGATACCACTGGCAGCACTCAGGTGCATCATTACATAAGGCATCAGGAATGCTTGCTGAAAGCTTTTTCAAGGTCCACCTTCTATGTCTGAATTTATTTATATCAGTGGAGTTACAGTGATATTAAACACAAATTTATTCATTATGGGTGGTTATTCAAGCTTAAGATTTAGAAAATCATTGTTTGGTTACAGTGCAGGGTACTTTCTTTTGGTTCTGATTGTAAGGCTGATTCTGTTTCCACTGAAAGCAATGGTGAAATTTAGTGTTTCTGGACTGAATAGCATGCTTAGCTAAGATACTCTGGGTGTTGCAGGAGGGACTGGGAGGTATGTGGAATATAAATCAGCTGTGCATTTCCATATTTTGCATCCAACTGCCCACCAGGAAATGGGCCTCCATGCTACACATTAGGGGATTTACAAAACCAAAAAAAAATAGAAAAATGCTTCCAGGATTTAAAAAAAAAAAAAAAAAAAAAAAAAGCAAGAAAATAAAATTTGTATTCCTATAGATTCAACAATTAGGAAGATTTGGAACCAGAGAATTACACTAAAAATTCCATTTTATATATTTGCCTCTAGAGTTACAAAGAGGTGTAATACTGCCAAACAAACTGCTCAGAAGGAGAGCTGAACAATCAAGGAAACTCCAAAAAGCTAAGCCTGCTTAAATTACGCTGTGTTTTGTACAATCTTGTAAGTTTGCATACACAGACTCTAGGTCTATTTCAGATGCTTCTTCAGGAATAAGAAATAATATCCTTAGAAATGGTGATATTTGTTTAATTAGATTTGATTATATAGGAGAATATATACATAATAGACTAAAATAAATATGGGGATTGTGATTTAATGCCTGTGTATACGTACAAAAGGGCATCACAACAGTTGAAGATTGTTCTCTCTTCACCTCTTCCCCCACCTGACTGCGTTTAAATTACAAGGTTATCTTTGCAGTAATCTCACCTTCAAATATCAGAGAAAAACCTCAAGATTTACATTTTTATAGATTTTAGGTGTAACTCAAGGCAAGCAAATTACAGTATTAAATTATGATTGAAAAGTCAAGATGCCATGCTGTAATATCATATATTACACTGAATCAACCTGCCTTTTATTCAAGGAAAGAAAAAGAAAAGGAAAAGAAGAAGGAGAAGGTGAAGGAGAAGGAGAAGGAGAAGGAGAAGGAGAAGGAGAAGGAGAAGGAGAAGGAGAAGGAGAAGGAGAAGGAGAAGGAGAAGGAGAAGGAGAAGGAGAAGGAGGAGGAGGAAAAGGAAAAGGAAAAGGAAAAGGAAAAGGAAAAGGAAAAGAATAAAAGAAGGAACTCTACAGGATAGAATGACTTGTAAACCACTAACACTTTCATTAAAAGTAGTATCATGTCAAAACTGTGACAAGAAAACTTCTAAAATGGCTGCTTTGTGTTGTCATAGTACGAGTTAACTGCTTGGGATTATTTTACAAAGGAAAAAAATTTATGGAGAAACCAAAACATCTTCACAGAATGTTGTGTTAATGCAATACCAGATGCAGCTCTACTAGGAACACAGCATTTCCTTCCTCTGATATTCCAAGGACTTTGACATGCTGTGAAATATAATGGGACCATAAAGTGGTTAATACTAAATATTAACTATGAAATGAAACTGGGCTCTAATTTTCCAATTAATTCCCAGATTTTTTCTAAGAATGTGTAAATGACTGGCCATCCATATATCCCACCCAGCAGAAGCACCAGACTCAGCATGTAGTTGCTCCCAGCTTTATTTAATCTATAGAGAGTTAAGCACTACTGGAAATTAGATCATAGATGCAGTAGCTTGAATTTCCCCTGGAAGTGTCCCTTGTCTTTCTGTGGCTCTCACAGGGAACCTAGGGCTTTGTTGCCCTGAAGCTCAGCATCCACAGTCAGAAGAGATAACTGTAAATTATTTCACTTGAAGTGGACTGACTATTCACTAAGGGTAGAGAGGGGAGCTCAGTCTGCAAATGGCAGGGAGTAGGAAAAAGCCCTTTCACCAGTGTTTACAGCTGATTATGTAAAAATGCCATCTCTTCTCAGAGCAGCATAGGTTGGCGTATGGAACAATCTCATGCTTCATGCAACAACTTCCCTTGCCACCTGTAGGCAAAGTCAATGCTGATTACACATTTTCTAGAAGTGCTTCCTCAGAGACTTGCGGATGCTATGCTGCTGATAACAGCAATGGACCTACAACAATTCGAGGTGTTAGTGGTGATGGAGTACCCACAACGGGCACCTTGTGAAGAGACACCTAAGGGAGTCTTATGCCTACTGTGCTCTAGGGTTGTGCTTGAATTCATTCAGGTGACACTCAGTATGTTATTCACATTAATGTGCACATCCCAAGTGCCTCTATTCTACTTCCAGGAATAAGGAACTCCCACAGCGAATTAGCAAATTGCAGTCATATGTATACCTATTTTCATAGGGAAAAATATGGCTTCACTTGAAGTTATGTCATTGATTACTGATTTTGTGGCCACTAAAATCAGTTCCAAGTATCAGATTATCAGACTAAAGTTTCCTTGAAGGGGTAATAAAGCAGAGAGGGTAAGAATGGTGACGATGGATATGATCCCCCTCACGTTATAATCACAAGCTTACAGGGTACAATCCTCAGACACATGAAATTAATGGGGAAATTTATAAAATATCTTGAACTCTCAATAACTCTATTATTTTTATATTTTTGGTCATGGTTTCATATGGCTGTGCATAATTGCAAAAAAAACCCAAAACCAACCCCTTTCAGTTTTTTGGCTATTTCAATGACTAGGTCTTCACTTACACTTATCCTACTCCAGAAACTTAGAAATGTTATTCCTAATTTGCACTACATGCATGTGAATCATGATCACAGCCTTTAATTCTGAATTTCAGTTCTTACATTTCTGTTGGAAATCAGCTTTTCCCTCTTAATCCTATTATGCTACATTCTCTTTTACTTCTCCTTCCTTGAATCTCTTACTAAGACCCTTGGCTGCTTTGATATAGCTTCTATTTTTACCAGTCTTGCTGTATTCACAGTATAATTTTGACTTTGATGCCTGTTTGCATTTTAGTGTAAGATATAGAAGGACAAAGAGATACAGTTGAGTAGCACTTGTTACTTTTTTAATCCAGAATGAGACTAATGTACTAGGTACACCACTTAATTTTGGACTTCTAAATTTCCAGTGTCTAGATTTTGTGGCCCCATTAAGAAGGCCACATTGCTGTACTTTCTATATAATATATTATTGGCAAGAAGGACAAATGGCTAAAAAAATTAAAACTATTTCAACTGAAACAAATTAGAAGAAGCAGAGCTCATTCAGAGAATCTTAGTTTAGTATTACTAAGCAATGAATATTTAGTTACTTAGATATTTCACTGTTTGTTTCCTATGCTTCCTCAGGACAAAAAAGTGTGATAAAAAACATGTAGCAAATCACTGAAGAAGTATTGGTTTGGATGAAAAAAAAACCAGGAAAAAATAATTCATTCATATAAAAAAGGTTTGGTTTTTTATTTTTTTTTTTAATAAAATGAACCTCGTGGTAACATGACACATTTAATTTTCAATCAGTGTTAATTTTAGTCTCTAGCTACCTGCTAGAGACTAAATAATGGCCTCTTCCCTTCTGTGTTTTCCATGTCCTACTTCCCCTTGCATAGCAGGCTGGATTTGTCTCTGGCTGGCTCTAATGCAATTTCTTGTGATGCTCTATGGCCTTTTTTGCTACCACCACTACCCAGTCCATTGTATCCTCTGTATCCATTGTATCACTGCAGGCACAGGCTCAAAGCTCTGGTTCTGTGGGACAAGTGTGATTTTGACATCATTAGGATAAGGTCTTTCTGCACTCTCTAAATCTTCAGTCATGTAAAATAAAACACATTTAATGAGGTTAAAGGATTTCTGTACAGAATTTTTTGATAAAACACTACTTTTATATACTTTCTAATGCATATAAAGATCGTCGAGGAAAATAAAATTTTAATGTATTTTAATCCAGCAATTTTCTGGATGGCACCTTCTTACGAGCTGTTGCCTTTTATCCCAAAGAACTGAGGTGATATATGCTTTAGAGAAACATATTCCTATACACACTTAACCATGCCATGATGGTCAATTCCCTCCATTCATTGAAACACAGTAAAATGAAAATTACCAAAATTTAGGCATGACAGTCAAAGCTTATTCTCGTGGCCTGGGGAAAAAAAAATCTCACACCTAAATTTTTTTATTTGCTGGATGTCTACTGGGATAGAGTTAAAATTAAAACTTTCAGATTAAGTATTTTCCTTAAAATGAGATATTTTCCTACTAATGTTCATTGTAGAATTCCTGCCAGTTCAGTGGAAGTGGAGATAAACTAACACTGAACATATTTAATCTGAGCTTTCTACAAGCAAAACTCTTGAGAAGAGCTCAGCTGGGAGAAGATAATATTAGTGATTTTATGAGAATTTCAGCTTGAAATAAAACTTTTAATTCAGTTTCAAGAAACTTCAGTATTATTTGAAGACTTTCAAAGAGAAAATTTATTTCTTATTTAAAAGTTACTTAATTTAAAAGTTTAAGCTAGACTGTTTTAAAAGGGAGATTTTAGGGGCTTTTATTGGAAATAAGCATCTTCATGAATCAGATACATTTTGTTTCAGTGGGACTGAGTATCAAATGTTTTTAAAAAAATTAAGAAAGTAAAATTTCTCAAATTTTAAAATATGCTTTTATCATATAATTGTTTTAGAAGACTAAGCAGTAAACCAGTAGAACTCCAGATGCATTCTCTTAGGAACAACAGATATACCCTTTGTTTAAAAATAGATGCACTTTCTTGGGAGAAAAAAAAAAGCTTCTTCATCAATTTTGCATGTTTCACAACTTTTATTACAGAACCTACGCTTACTCTATAGACAAAAATGTGGAAGAGGCATCTTGCATGGTCTCTGAACTCTGAATGATCCATTAAATAAATTCTTTTATTCTCTTGACAGAGGGAGAGAATAAAAAATTTGACAATGTGCTTCAGCCTCAAACCCAGCAGGTTCCTGACCTGCTTCAGAAACATAGGAGTGGTTGCTCAGAAAGTTGTGTCTCCCAAAATGTCAACCTAGGGGTAAGCTGCTTTGCAGCTCACTACAATTACTTGCTAAGAAAAGAGCAGCTGGTCTGGACCTATCCATCATCCCAGCAAGCAACTTGTGTTAAAATGCAAGGGAAGCTGGAGCACCTCTTCATTCCTGAATGCAATTATCTTACTCTGAGTGCAGTTTGATGCAATGAGCATGTAGACATGAGGTGGGAAATACTCCAATACTCTGTGATAATTTCTGGTTTATTTTAATGAAACTCAAAACACATGCGAGTCACAGAAAAATGTTTTTTCCTCATCCAAAAGCTGTTTTTTGGAGGAGTGATTCTCAGTGGGAAAAGGTCCAGTCTTTGTTTCTGTGCAGCTTGACAGGAAGCACTCATAGCCTAGCTTTGCAAAATCTGCTAAACCCACTTGGTAGAATATTAATCTGTTCCAAAATGTGACGTTATACTATATCAACCAGAAAAGTATTATTGTTCAAATGCATTTCTATAAAATACCTCTTCTTTCAGCTCAACACAAACTTCAGTTTCATGGAACTTAAGCAAGTTCTTACCAGTAGGAAATAGTTGGACACATTGCTGAGCAATTGTTTAATTTAAAACATGCAGTTTAATGCTTTGGGAATGAAGCATAAAGATTACTTATCTCCTTCTTCCCCAGTTAGCCCCAGTCAGGGCAGGAGATTAGCTGAAGATTAGCAGCCACACTGACCACAAAGGTTTTCTCTCAGTATTGTCCTCTGTATTTTGAAGAATGTTCCTGCAACTCCCCACCAGCCCACCCTGCACAGAAGAAAACAGTGAAGAATAAATTCTTCCAAAATAAAGGAAAATGGAAAGAAACAGCTTCAGGTCTTTCCAGCATTGCCTGTGCATTGCAACTGTATGTCTTTGCTCCCTTTCTGGAAAAAGTGCTGATGGTTCCTCTGAAAATGCTGCCTGGGATGTGGCCACTTGAATGAACAGGAGCTTGCAAGGACAGGGTGAGTGAGCCCTGCAAGCCAGCCAGCCACAGATGTTTTCTTCCAGTGCATAGTTCCGTCTTGGCACTCAACGACTGCTTTATTAGATTGAAATCTTATTGGGAGTGTCCTAGGGTGTCTTTATGATGCTTGTATCCCCAGTCATCTCTTCTGCTTATGCTGCATATTTAGTTCTGCACCTTTAAAACTAGATTTGAGAACGAAGGGGGAAAGAAGTGGTGGAATGTCTGAGGTGGCAGTATTCAAAAACAAAGAGCTTCAGCTCTCTCAGAGTCTGTGTTTCCTGCAGCATGGACAGCAGGAGAGAACTCTCCTTTGCTTTTAGTTAGGTTTTTTTAGTTAGCTGAGGCCAAAAGTTTTTTGGAACTGTTCAGCTATTTGGTCTGAGAACACCAGGACTATTGTCCAAGGGCCCCCCAAGCCGCACGAGAGAAAGCCAAGGACACACACACGAAAAGAACTCCCTGTCTTTGATACACGTAAGGACTTTCTGAATTGCCATCTCTTCAGAACAATGAGTAGTTCCGTTATTTAATGGTATTAATTTCCTCATGTTTGTGAATACTTTGCTTATTAAATAAAAAGATTTTTTCAACTTTTCTCGAAGGAGATTTATATTTTCTGAACCAGTTGGGGGAGGGGCAGTTTGAATTTGCTTTATAGAGGAGACTACCTCAAAAGTTTCCACCCAAATTTGTCCTAAACCAGGACAGGGAGAGAAAGGTTACTGTGAAAATTTGCTCCAAAAATCAAAGTCATTAGCTTCCTAAAAGCATACTTGGACATTTATTAGGAATAAAAGAGAAGAGAGGGATGAAGGGAAAGCAATGGAGAGTCATGTCTGAGCAGGTATGATGTAGGGCTACACAGGAGCAGAAGGAAAACATGATAGGAGCTCAGCTGTGAAGGAAAGGGAGACGAAATCAAAAGGCAATTGTAGAGAATAATAGAGAAGTTTATATTACTATAGCATTTTCCTTCTCTGAATATTAGAGTGAATTTTCAGGTCTGTTTTCTTTTACTGTCACAAAGTGCTATGAAAAGCATCAGCAAGGTATAATTTCCATAGCAGGGAGGAAAGTGCAGGAATCGTGTGCCTATGGGTACAGACAAGTGCAGACAGCTGCATGCTGTCTGGATCTGTGTGAATCCAGGTTTAATGCAGAAGCTCTCAAGCCAAAGGATATATTGCCCATAGGATAACCCTGTACTTAGGACAGTATGGCTTCTAGGCCAGGTCAGAGGGTGGGAGCACAACTGTCTATCCTATTTATGGAGGTAACACATCAATGTGAGCAAGACCTGGGGGACCATACGCTTGTATCACACAGGGCTGCACTTTCTCTCTCCACTGCCTCTTCCATAGGGAGGTAGGGGGGTAGAGCCAAGGGATGACTTGTAAGTTAGTTTGAGTCACAGAGGCCTGTGCATGTCACTTATAAAATCAATATGGTCACAGGAGATGTTCCTTTGCACTGGGAAAAAAAATATACTAGGGAGCCTAATATAAAAGAATTAAGTTTCGTAATTTGTTGCAGCGTAAATTTTTTTGTTAATCTTCCTTTACGGAAGACAATATGCATCCACACACTTTAGTATAAGTTTTAGTTATTATTACTTAGCTCATTAAAAAAAAAAAAAAAAAAAAAAAGGAGAAAAAGAGGAAAAAACCCTAGGTAATTCTATTAAACCAGAAGGACTGCTTTGCTACATGAAAGGTGAGATTGTAAAGCCAGCTGCTCAGGGTAAGGAAAAGCTTCAATGAAGATTACCAGTGTTCCTTTTGTACATCTGTATTGGAATTAATTACATAATCACACAGCATTTTTTCACAAGACTCCTGCCTTATTCAGTGCACAGCATGAATGTAACTCACTGAATGGGAAACTTCAATATTTCAAATATAGGGAGCTTTCAATATTCAAATGATTGATTCCAAATACTTAAAATTTGGTTTGGTTTGCATACAAATTGATCCTGAATTAGGCAATGGTCATGTCCGTGATGAAAACACTTCAGTTAAATGACACATAGAGAAAGCTTAATTGATACTTTATGGTTTCTCAGCAGATGTCTACATTCAAATGAAATTAATGTAAAAGAATTTGCTAAAAAGATATAGGTACTGTATCTGAATAAATCATTTGCATTTGTTCAAATGAAGTAATATGCGGTAGGAGGTGCTGGTTATACGAGTAAGCCATAAACATAACTTTATTCTTGTCTCTCTTTTTCGTATTTTGCATAAAATGAATCCGGAATGGGACTGATTTCCTCTATATTATGTCAGTGTTATGCTGATGCAACTCTCTTAATTTCAGTCTTTTACCACCTAACTGCCTGTTATAGCAGTAAAATCCAGTCTACACACATATATACTGTATTTATTTTCCTATAAATTATTTTTATATAAAGAATAAAATAATATGAGAATTCTTTATGGAAAATAGTTTGAATTCTAAGTAAAATGGGGCACTGCTGAAACAAACAGAATGAGAGGAAGAGTGAAATTCCGTATGTGGGTCCTAATATGATTATGAGTGCCAGTTCATTTTCCCTTTCTTACAGTCTGAGTATGCTTTATACTGTATGTATTTGCAATGCATTCTCTCTCTGTAACCCTGTTCTCTCCATTTATGAAAGCCAATATGATGCTATGAAGAACATGATGCAGAAAAATAAATGCAGATTAGATATCAGTGTGTGAAATACAATGCTGCCAGTTCTTTTTATCCTTTCTGCAATTTGATCCAAATTCTGTGACTACATTATTGTGGTTAAGATTAAAGGGTAAAATATTTTCCCACAAGGAACCACCACTTTTCTCCACTTAATTACCAGATGTTAAAAAAGAACAAGTAGTTATTCTTCTGTGTATTCACCTGTGCCTTTTAGCTAATTACAGACAACTGCTAAGTGATTTCACACAGCTTTTGCTGTGAGGTTGCACGATTATTGATGTTACATATGATGTGTCTGGGTAACATAGTCTAGCATGATGTCATACACTGATAGTCATTATGTCAGCTTTTTACACTCCTTCAAACAGGGACTTGGTTTAATAGATAGAATATGTATTGTTTTACAGTCTCTTGCTCTCTGCTACTTTCATATGCATGGCTGGGAACAGGAGACCCAAAGTCCCAAACAACATAATAGATTATATAACTGAGATTCCTCTTAAACTATGAGGGCAGGCCGATTACTTTTAAAGGTTTTTCAAAGTTAAAGTTTTTATAAGAACAGGAAATTTTCAAATGCATGTATTGGGGAACATAAAAACTGTGATTGCTTTTGTTGAAGTTAACACTGAAAGTATGCTATTGAAATTGTAGCATTATTGTACTTGTGATTAGCACTATGTATGGTCGTAGATCTTCATGTTTCATAGTTTTCTACAGTAGCCCTCCTATGGATATTTAGAACTGTGTCAACAATATTAAAATCTCATGATTTAAGTTTTGTGATTGGTCATGATGTTACCTACTAGGACCAGAAAAGATCCAGTGCTGAGAGCACAATATCCATACCACGCGTGCTTTGGCACTAAGTTTGGGAATTTCTCTAGTCTGATTCCATGGATACATTACTAACAGAAGTGAACATGCTCCAGATATGGTTTCATTAAAAATTAATCCAACATCTTTCCATGAGATGAACCAAAATTAAATAAGTTGGGATGACCAGAAGAAAACTCCTGATACAGTAAATTTTAAAACAGAAAGTGAAGTCTATGAAAGTTGTTTCCATCACTGTTTTACAAAGTATGTAAAAATGCGTAAACCAGTATGATTTTCATTAAAATAGCAGAAATCACCCAACTATAAGTCTTTCATTTGCAATTAAAATTGATCATAAATTCAAATTTTTTTTCTGGTTTTTTTTTTTTTTTTTGCATATGCTTGAAAATATTGGGAAAAAAATTGTTCTTGGGATTTCCTAGTTTCCCTGTTGAAAAATAGTAACAAAAAAAAAAAAAAGTAAAATTGATAGCTTGACTTTTTGAAAATCAATACACTTTGAAGGATACATTGATAAGCAATACATTTTTTTACATAAAAATTACTTCTCTTTTGATTTTTGTCCTTTTTAAATAAGAGCTCATATAGAGATTGTCAAGCATTGTTCCCAATTCCCTTAAGGGAGGTACTTCCTGTTACTTCATGCAAGACAAGGGTTTTGGTTGCTGTAAATTGAGACTGGAAATGCATATATTTGAATTGGGTCCTCCCATGTCCGTTGTGAATTCAAAAGCTAGTGAAAAGGATTAATTGACCTGTGAGTGACATGCAAATTTTGATGAGACATTGCCCAGAAAATTAAATACTCCCATACTTAAAAAATTCAATATAGTTTCTTCTTTTCAATAATTGACTGGTACTACCTGCTAAATTTGAACCAAATTTTCTAAGTGGGTTACCTGATGTAAAGTGCCTTTCTTGCAAATAAACCTTTCTAAAATCTGTTTGCAGTCATGCCAGGTAAGTGTTATGCCTTTGCTTCTTCAACTTTTTTTTAATTGAATCACTGACATTTGTATTCCAGTAATATATATCTCCTGCCACAGATACAGGGGCTCCTCAGTGCAGGCACACAGAATGAGAGATGGTCCCTGGCCTGTATGGTTTATTAATTGGCTGGATAAACAATGGGAGGTGGGACCTTGCCTAAGGAATAACAGAGGTCACTCATGAAGACAACCCTGGAAGCTTTTACTCATTACACCAAACTCCAGTGTCACATTGATGGACCTCCTAACAACATTTAAAATGTACAGTCATTCAAGCTGGGGAAACAGAAATTAAACACATTACTTAAAAACACATCTCCCTCTGTCAGTATTTCTGAGTCTTTTTTTTCTTTTCAATCAGAAAAAAATATCCTTTAGGACTTACATAGCAGGCGTTTCTTTCTATTACTTCAACTAATTTCTTTATATTTGTCCTATTCTGGCAAAACACAGAGAAATAAGGTAAATCATTCTTTCAGGCTGTTAGATACATGTACTTTGAAACAGCAGATAAAATCAAACAGCTAAGAAACAATTCCAGCATCTTCTTAACAGGAGTAGAATTGCCAGCAGGCAATAAGGCTCTATTATTTGTATTTAATGGGAATTAACCAGTTCTTGGTCGCAGTGTAGCACTATCAGAAAGACCTCCTAAGCTTTGTCATGCTTAATGAGGTGTTGTCTCTTCACAATTTTTCCACCACTCTATAGAAATAGTATAATCATTGCTGCTAACTGACTTGTCCCTCAGGAAATACATTCTTGATGACTTCACATACAAGCTTTCCTAAGCTTTAAATGCTGACTTTATCTAACTAGATTTCTTGGACTAAGCGTAAAAAATATAGATGCATTTCCCCTCTTGCTTAATTATTATTTTGTTTAAAAATAATCACATATGTTTATTTCTGTCAGTCTATATGGAAATAGTGGAAGGACATTAAAAAAGTAAGTCTTTCTAATCATACTGTTGCTTGTGAAAAGGGAATCTTTCACTGACTGCATTCTGTGGCAAAGTGGATTATCAAAAAACATGGCATCATGCTTTGCTGGGAAAAAAATGTGTCATCTGTTTTGCTTTAATCTCATTGTGAAGCAATTGTCACAAGTGTCTTTGATATGAAATTTTTCTTTATCCCATTTGGCTGACTAAGATTAAATGTCAGCGCAAAGGCACCTAAATAAAGCAGAATAGCAAATATTTCTGTAGCTATTCCATTGCTGTTAATGGAGTTTAACCTCAGATCAATAGAGAGAGGAAAGTGATACGAATATTGCTTTCCAGGGGTTGTGAAATAACTTTAAAGCAATGTCACATATGTTAAACTCCTAAACATCTTACTTGCTGGGTAAATGCTGATCACTGTGAACTTTTCCTAAAGTACCAAATCTATGGATAAAATACATCAGCTTCACAATCTTTGGGCAACAATCTTAATACTGTGAAGGATCCTGTCCTTCACCTAGCAGAGCAAAACTTTTACTTAATGTAACAGCATTTCTACAGTGAATGTTATGTTCTGCTGCCCTTTGTCTTAGGATAGCAAAGAGAGGAGAAAGTTGCGATGAGATTACAAATAATAAAATTAATAAACCCTCATTTTTTAGTTTGTAAAATGGGTTTGAGCTCATCATTCCTAGAATTACTAAAAAGGTAACAGGAAAATACTTCACAATTAACCAAAATAATAACTATGCCTTGAGATTTATCATATTTCTACTTACCTTCTATTCATAATGTACGTTTGGATTATTGTAAATCACGACTCTGTATAAACACATTTCTGTCAGGTTATTGAAATTAAGTTGTCTGGTCTGGAGAAAAACTGTTTCAGGTCACCTCATTCTGTCTGTCTAAATGAGACAGAGATCCAGATATACTGTCTAACTCCAAGAGTGGCATTTACCCTATAGCTAAAGTTGTTAAATGAGTTCATAAAAGCATAAATGATGTTGTTTGTGGGAAGCAGAATGTGCTTCTATCCTCTTCTGTCTTGTCATTCCTGAATTCTGGATTCTTCTGTTTAGTTCTGGGAGTCAGTCTGAAGATTTAGAAATAAAGGGTGAATAGCATCTGCTGTGTGAATAAAATCTTGCCTCGCCTCGCCTCGCCTCGCCTCGCCTCGCCTCGCCTCGCCTCGCCTCGCCTCGCCTCGCCTCGCCTCGCCTCGCCTCGCCTCGCCTCGCCTCGCCTCGCCTCGCCTCGCCTCGCCTCGCCTCGCCTCGCCTCGCCTCGCCTCGCCTCGCCTCGCCTCGCCTCGCCTCGCCTCGCCTCGCCTCGCCTCGCCTCGCCTCGCCTCGCCTCGCCTCGCCTCGCCTCGCCTCGCCTCGCCTCGCCTCGCCTCGCCTCGCCTCGCCTCGCCTCGCCTCGCCTCGCCTCGCCTCGCCTCGCCTCGCCTCGCCTCGCCTCGCCTCGCCTCGCCTCGCCTCGCCTCGCCTCGCCTCGCCTCGCCTCGCCTCGCCTCGCCTCGCCTCGCCTCGCCTCGCCTCGCCTCGCCTCGCCTCGCCTCGCCTCGCCTCGCCTCGCCTCGCCTCGCCTCGCCTCGCCTCGCCTCGCCTCGCCTCGCCTCGCCTCGCCTCGCCTCGCCTCGCCTCGCCTCGCCTCGCCTCGCCTCGCCTCGCCTCGCCTCGCCTCGCCTCGCCTCGCCTCGCCTCGCCTCGCCTCGCCTCGCCTCGCCTCGCCTCGCCCTTTCCGCACCTTTCCTGCCCTTGCCCTGCCCTTTCCCTTTGCCCTTCCCCTTCCCTTTTCCCCTTCCCCTTTTCTGCCCTGCTTTGCCTTGCCTTTCCCTTTTGCCTTTTCTTTCTTGACGGTTATAAACTGAGGTAATTATAGCTCACTATTCAGACATAAAACATGGTTTCATTTCAAGTCTTAAATATTATTTAAACTGCAAGATTCCCTTATGTGTAGGCACTGAGTGACTCATTCAAAACTGAATAGATTTTAAAATAAAACTAGAAATTCATTTTGCAAGAGTGTCTTAATAGAAAATCAGTCCGAATAATTTGTTGCATAGAAAGAATTCTACTCATCCAAAAAAATTGCCTTAGTGCTTTCAAATGCCAGTAAAGGTTAAATTTAGTTTAAAAAGTTGATAAATGACTCAGACACTCTTTAAAAACTTACATTTTTTTTTTCAATTTCTACACTGATTTTCCCAAAGAATTCACCAACTTTTGGAAAAAAAAAAAAAAAATTGATTTTATGGACAGTGTTATTTTTCTTGATTTCCACTTGTTCTTTCAGGGGGTCTCAGTCCTTGTGACCCCAGTCCTGCGTCCAAGTGAACTATTTAGCTGTAAAGTCACTTATGACAGCAGAGGGTGACTATATCAGCAGAAATGGATTATCTCCCTAGCAACAGCAGTGCAACACTTATGGAACTATGCAGGGAGCTAGTGATAAACAGGCAAACCAAAATTATCTCTGAATTAATGGCATTTGAGCAGGTAGAAGTGGAAAACAGAATGACTTCAGTGTACCCAGGCAGGAAGGCCAGAGCATAGGAAACATGTAGCTCTTAGAAGTTCAGACACAAAGGTTTTAACTTCTGCCTCCCATGACAGCAACCTACAGAGCACCAGGTTATGCCCAGCCCTTCACTCACCCAAAACATTCAAGCCTTATATTCAGATTGCCTAGCTGAAGAAATAAGGCACCCAAATAGTTAAACAAGCTACTCAACCAGGCGGCTGCAAAGACCTTTTCAAGACATTTGGCCTTTGCAGCTTAACTTCTACTTTAGGTGCAGAGCAAATTTCCTTGATTTTATCTTCTCTGATATCACACACGTGGGAAGATGTAGGTGTATGTACACATCATGTTCAAAGGAAAATCCAGCCTGCTTTCTGTACACTGGATAGAAGTGAAAAAAAGGTTCAACACATCTTTTCATACAGTACTGAGAAGTGTTCAGCTACTACAATGAAAAGTGCAGTAAAAGAATGAGAATAGGGTATGAAGGGTTCTCAGACAGCTTTCCCATCTGACAAGTTTGATTGCTCTGAATTTCCCCAGAATACTATCTACTCTGAAGCATGTGGGATGAGAACAACAGTGTTTTGGCACATAGGTGGGAGAAGGCTGTGTCACACTTAGTGTTGCACAGCCTGTGATTCCTTCCTTTTTGTAGAGCAAGAATAAAGAATGATGTGTCTAGCTTTTGTGTCTTAATAGACTAGAGCTCATGGGCATCCTGCCAAAAGGTTAAAGTGCTGCTGTTTGGCCCTTGGTTTCTAACACAGAAATGGCCATCTTTCAATAGTAGATGTTTCTAAGCTAAAGAAAGAGTAGCCAGCTGAAGGGAGAAAAGCAATTGTGAATAAAATATGGAAATAACAGCTATGATACAATCTTCCTCTTAGCAGAGCATTTAGTTTGAGGTGGGTTTTCTTTTTATTTTTTTTTCAGCTTTAATTCTGAGAGGGATTTCTATGGAAGATTGTTTTCAAAAGAAGGTATTATTCCACTACCGTGCACATTTAGATGCATTTGCCACTGAGCTTTTGAAGGATTCTAAGAGCATATTATGAGAAAAAAAATGTTAGCAATTGTTCATGGAAAAAAATCTCACAGTAAGGTCAAGGGAGCCACAAAGGAGGTGACATTTGCCAATTAAGCCCTTGCTACAGCATGGAACAAGGTGACCAAGAAAAGCATACAGCATTTAAGGATTTTGTCATATTTTTTACAGCAAGAGTGTACTTTTATGCATTCTAAAGAATGGAAATGAATTTTAATGCTTATCAGGCACTTAGGCTATCTTATATGAAACCAGATTTGGCAACTCCTCCTGCAGCTGTTGCAAACAAGTCCAGCCAATCATCAGTACTTGTGTGTTTCATTCATCCCTCTGTAAAAGAAATAGAGAAGCAACAAACTCAGAACATTTGGTAATTCAGTTTTAACAAAGTGGATGATTTTCTTTGCAGAGCCAAGTCTTTCAGTTTGTTGTTGTTGGGTTTTTATAATAATTTCACCAGCAGAATTGGATTGAGATTGCTGCCTTCACAACCACAGAAAGCAAAACAAAACTGTTTTCTAAGCTTCTAACAAAACCTCCGAGCTTCACCAATGTCTTTGAGTGGAGAAAAAGTGTGTATACAGCCCATTTTGAGTTCTGCAACCAAAGCCTTCAAAACCACACCTGTATGTTTTCATTCCATGTGATCTGGTGGCATGTTGTTAACTCCAAGTGCCACATCAGGTAGCAGGAGTATCATCTTGTATGTATCTGCTTATATCCACCGGTATACCAGAAATTCATGGGGTTCTCTAAAATATTTGAATGTAACTAACAATATTTTTATTAGTTAAAATAATTATGATAATGGTTTCCTTAGCAAATTTTCTAACTTTCACTAAACATTTGGTAAAATCCAGCATTTTGCATCTGCTTCATCAAATTGTTGGCTTTATCTATATGAAAGATGTATAGGAAACTTTCATTCTGGTAGTCAGTATTTGACATGAGCTTTAGCTACCACTGATGATGACACAAATTTCAGGAGATACTAATTTTTTATACTTGTTGACTCTTATACCATTCAGAAGAAGTGACAAGACTTATGTCAAAGATTATAATCTGATTAACTAGTATCAATTAACTCATCAGATACATGGCAGTCTCCTGGGTCATCTGCACAGTACTTTCAAGTGTGTGTGCTCCTGAAAATTCTTCTCCTTGTAGTTACTTGGGCAGACTCATTCAGATGCTTAGATATTTCCAAAGCTAACCTAGAGTCTATTGTCATAAGTCTGAAATTTCTTTAAAAATACCAGAATGCCAATATGACCTTTTTAAATTTTTGGCATTTTGATTATTTTGCCAAAAATCTGTCTTGACAACTGCTGTTGTTTTTCCTGAAGAAGCTGTTCATTTTGTTTTGTTTTGTTCAGGTTTGATTTGGTTTGGTTTGGTTTTCTAGGAGATTGGGCTGAA